>NC_138209.1:32489257-33761757 GCF_964194415.1 Vipera berus | reverse complement strand
GAGATATTGGAATACTGCTATCGTGCCACCCCTAGACCTTCTCTTCATTAAACTAGACATACCCAGATCCTGAAGCTAAAACTCAAATACTTTGGCCACCTAATGAGAAGGAGGGACTCACTGGAGAAGAGCCTAATGCTGGGAAAGATTGAGGGCAATAGAAGAAGGGGACGACAGAGAATGAGGTGGCTGGATGGAGTCACTGGAGCAGTAGGTGTGAGCTTAAATGGACTCCAGAAGATGGTAGAGGACAGGAAGGCCTGGAGGAACATTGTCCATAGGGTCGCAATGGGTCAGACACGACTTTGCAACTAACAACAACAACAACAACCCAATTCCAGCAGCTGTTCCTTATGTTTTAGCCTCTAGTCCCCTAATAATCTTTGTTGCTCTTCTCTGTACTCTATTTTTAGAGTTTCAACATCTTTTTTACATTGTGGTGATCAAAACTGGATGCAGTATTGCAAGTGTGGGCTTACCAAGGCATTATAAAGTGGTATTAACACTTCATGTGATCTTGATTCTATCCTTCTCTTAATGCAGCCTAGCACTGTGTTGGCTTTTTTTGGCAGCTGCAGCACACTGCTAGCTCATATTTAAGTGATTGTCCACTAGGACTCTGAGATCCTTCTCTTACTACTATTGAGCAAGGTACCACATATACTGTACCTGTGCATTTGTTTTTTCTTGCCTAAATGTAGAACCTCACTTTTTTCATTATTGAATTTCATTTTGTTAGATAGTGCCAATGTTCAAGTCTGTCAAGATCCTTCTGTATCTTAAGCCTATCTTCTGGAGTGTTGTCTATTCCTGCCAGCTTGGTGTCATCTGAAAATTTGATGAGTTCCCCATCTATCGCCTCATCCAAATCATTAATGAAAATGTAGAAGAGCACTGGGCCCATAACAGAGCCCTGGGGCACTCAGCTACACACTTCCTTTAGTAGATCCAGTTACATTGAGGACCACATGCTGAGTATGGCTGGTCAGCCAGCTACAAATACATTTGGTGGTGATGCTGTCTAATCCACATTTTTCTATCTTATCAAATATATGTTGTGGTCTACTTTATCAAATGCCTTACTGAAGTCCAAGTAAATTATATCCACAGCATTCCTCTGGTCCACTAATTTGGTCACCTGGTCAAAGAATGCAATAAGTTTTGTCTGGCATGACCTGTTTTTGACAAAGCCATGTTGGCTTTTGGTAATGACTTTGTTTGCCTCTAGCTGTTTGGTGATTTGTTGCTTGATTATCTTTTCCAGAATCTGATAGGTCTGTAGTTTCTACAAGGACAGATTATTTAACTAGGGTCTATAATCTGTGCTCTTCAGGCAGAAATTAGGTGTTCAGTTCAGCCCTCCTACTCTAATGAGCCTCTGTGCTATCAGCCCCCTCTAGCACAAAGATCCTGCAGGAGAAGGGCAGTGTGGACAACCATGGGATCTGGCAGGGTGAGAGTTGTGAACCATAAACCGAAAGCTTTCTCTGTGTCCCTGCATAAAAGATGCAGTGCCCTTACTGACCTTAATAGGGACATTAAGGAAACAGGTCAAGGTAATTGTGACAATAACTCAAATAAGCAGGGAATCATGGTCCGAGATGAACTTGTTTTTGACATGAAAGAAAAGAAAGGTACCCCAAAAGAGAAGCCACCTTCTAGTTGGTGATTCAATTATAAGGGACGTAAATTTAGGAAAGGATACAGAGGTTTCCAAAGAGGTCAGGTGTCTTCCAGGTGCTACTGGCAGTAGGGACAAGAAGTGTATTTTCAAAATAGTCAACAATGACAGCAATGACTGTGATGTGGATCCTATTGTACATCTTGGCACTAACGATCTGTCCCAAAAGGATGTACTCTGTGTGCAGAATGATTTCCAGAGCTTGGGGCAGGAACGCAGCAGAATAGGCTGTAGGCTCACTTTTTCAGAGGTCTTACCGGTGTATAAGGAGCAAAATGGAAAAGGCCAGCATATAGCAGAATTTAATATGTGGCTAAAGGAGTGTTGTAAAGGAGAAGGCTTTGGTTATATTAGTCACGATGTCTGTAGCTGTTATCTACACGATGTCTGTAGTTGCTCTCTATATAAGAAATAACTTTATCTCTACAGAAATAGATCACAACAATGATGAAAACTGTAAACTTGAATGGATTTGAGTCAGTATAAAAGGTGAAAAAATGACATTTGCATAGGCCGCCCAACCAAGCACAGGAAATAGATGAACTTGTTGGTAGTCAGTTAACTAAGGTATGTAGGAAGTGCATCACAATAGTAATGGGGGACTTTAATTACCCTGATATCAACTTGGAGACAAACTCTGCACCAAGTGGAAGATCAAACAGATCCCTGACAAACCTAGCAGACAACTTTCTCTCCCAAAAAGTAGAGAAGGGAACTAGAGGATAGGCCATATTGGATTTAATTCTCACTAACAGAGATGAAGGGACGCGGTGGCTCAGTGGGTTAGGACGCTGAGCTTGTCGATCGGAAGGTCGGCAGTTTGGCGGGTCGAATCCCGAGTGCCGCGTAACAGAGTGAGCGCCTGTTACTCGTCCCAGCTTCTGCCAACCTAGCAGTTCGAAAGCACGTAAAAATGCAAGTAGAAAAATAGGGACCACTACAGTGGGAAGGTAACAGCGTTCCGTGCGCCTTTGGCGTCTAGTCATGCCGGCCACATGACCACGGAGACGTCTTCGGACAAGCGCTGGCTCTTCGGCTTTGAAACGGAGATGAGCACCGGCCCCTAGAGTTGGAAACGACTAGCATGCATGTGCGGGGGAACCTTTACCTTTACCTTTTAACAGAGATGAAATGATAGAATGTGTCAAAGCCACAAGAACCTTGGGGGGGAAAGAGTTGGCATCTCCTGGTACAATGATATCAATCAACTGTACGCTTCGGTTCTCTACAACTGTGATATCTGGCGTGTTGTGTTCCAAATGGTGATCTGTCTGTATTCGGAAGTCCCACAAGATCTTCACCCTCTCATTCTCAACAACTTTTTCCACCCTATGTTCCCATGACTTTTCAGACACAGGCACGTCGTATTTTTTACACAATGGCCAGTGGATTAGTTTAGCAACTTGGTCATGTCTAGTTTTGTAATCAGTTTGCGTGATTTTGCTGCACTCACATATTAAATGTGAAACAGTTTCAGCTTTGTTGTTGCAAAGTTGGCAATTTGGATTGTCAGTAGATTTTTGTATCATCGCTTTTATGGCGTTAGTTTGTAGTGCTTGTTCTTGAGTAGCCAGTATTAAGCCTTCTGTTTCTTTCTTGATGGTTCCCATCTTAAGCCATGCCCATGTCAAGTTGTTATCATATTTTCCTTCAATGTTTTTCAAATGTTGTCCATGCAAAGCTTTGGTTTTCCATCTATTTAATCTATCATTCAGCCATTTTTTCTTATATTCTGCCTTCATTTCTGTTACTTTGATAATGCTCTCTGTTTTCACAACCTGCAGCAATTTTTCTGTACTTTGATTCACATAGTCATTCAAACTTCGTTTTTCTTCTTCTACAGTTTGGTGGATTTGCAGTAGCCCTCTGCCCCCTATTCTTCTTGGCAGGTTCAACCTGTCGATGTCACTTCGTGGATGTAGAGCATGGTGCATGTTCAAAAGTTTATGTGTTTTCCGGTCTAGGTGTTCCAATTTGGCCAATGTCCAGTGGATAATTCCAGCTGGGTAGTGTATCACTGGGAATGCCCATGTATTAATGGCTTTAATTATATTTCCACCATTCAGTTTTGAATTTAGTATTTTGCGGACTCTTCTGATGTATTCCTTTTGTGTTGACTCTTTGACTTTTCCATTCAAGATGTTATCTGCTTCCAGTATGACTAGGTATTTGTAACCATCATCCATGCTACTGCTTTCATGATACTTCCGTTTCCCATTTCTATTCCTTCTATTTTTCCCATTTTTCCTCATTGCAGGGATAATATAGCATATTTTCCAAGTCCAAAGTCCATTCTGATGTCGCTGCTGTTGAACTGCGTTGAGTATTGATTCAAGTTCAGTTTGGCTTTTTGCATATAGTTTTAAGTCATCCATGTATAGTAGATGGTTTATCTTGCTGTGATGGCTTGAGATGTGGTATCCCAGTTTTGTGTTTTGTAATATTATTGTCAATGGAATTAATGAGATGTTGAACAGTAGTGGTGAAAGTGAGTCCCTTTGCAAGATTCCTCGTCTGATGTTGATTTCACCAATGTTCTCCCCATTTGCTGTTAGAACTGCTTTCCATTTTTGCATATTTGCTTTCAAAAAGTACAGATGTCTTTGCTGATTCCAAAGTTTTCCAAACACACATTAATCTGTTCTGTTCCAGCCTACGACCCCCCCTGTTTGTGTGTGAGGGACAACCCCTTTTTCCTTTTTACAGTCAACAGGCTGGAAAAACCCAACCAAATTTACTTACAGTTCAAACAAAAAAGCAATAGAATATTTCCTTCAATAAATAAATCAAAATATCAAACAAGAGTCAACAGACAAGAGTTAAACAGAAGTATCAAGAACAGACCAGGACTCTTTCAGAATGTCTTCAAACGGTTGCCTTCAGCAACCAGCCCTGCCCACACCTTCCCCTTTTATTATCAGTCCCAAGGTATGGCTACTCACTGCCTTCTCCACCTCCTCTCACTGAGTTGCCTCATTGATTTTCTCTGCTCTGCTCTGCTGGATTGCCTTTTGCTTCTAGCGTCTCTGAACATATTCAGCTGTGATTCATCTAAGTCCGACACCTCGTGCTCACACAGCTGAGTCTCATGAGGAACATGACTGGAGGGGCCAGGCTGAGAGTCCTGCAGTCCATCAGAGCCTCCCTCTGATACAAAAGGCTCTCCAAACCCCTCCTCCTCCTTCTCAGATTCATCGGACTCAGCTGCTGGTACCACAGGCTGACACTGAATTACAACATAATCCAACTGTAGGCTAATGAGTCAAATGCTTTCTTGTAATCAATCCACACCATACTTAAATTTATTTTTCATTGTTTTGCATTTTTAAGTACCATTTTGTCAATGAGCAGCTGATCTTTTGTTCCTCTTGATTTTTTATAATTTCTGTTTTGTTCTGCTGGATACAAATTGTTTTCCATCAGATAATTGAATACTGAATTTGCCACTATTCTTGTAAAAGGTTTGAACGTTGTTGGCAGACAAGTAATTGGGCAGTAGTTGCTTGGTTCTGTGCTCTTTTCAGGGTCTTTCATTATCAAGTATATTCAACCAGCTGTTAACCATTCTTCACTTGTGGCATTTTGAAGCATTTCATCAAACTGAATGGCCATGTGGTCATGGAGGCTGATGAGGTGTTTCAACCAGTATCCATGCAGCTCGTCCAGGCCAGGTGCACTCCAGTTCTTGACCTTCTTTACTTGTTTTTCAGCCATATCAGTGGTTATTACAATATTCTCCATTTTGTTTTGTGTTGCTTGTTTTTGGATATCTTTGATCCAGGAGGCAGTTTTATTATGTTCCACTGGGTTTTCCCACAGTTCTTTCCAAAAGTTTAAGGTTTTTTTCTTTACATGGTAGAACAGTAGTTTGTAATTTATTTTCATCAAGTGACCGATAGAAGAGGTGCTGGTTTCTTCTGAACTGGACGTTTTCACGATATTGTTTTATTCGTCCTTCATATCTTTCAATATTCTTTGCTGTTGCTATTACACGCTGTTTTAGGTTTTCCACAATTTCTGTTATTGTTTTTTCTTCCAGGTTATATTTTTTGTATAAACTATTTTTCAGCTTTTTGTTCTTTAGTTTTCCTTCTTTCAAGTATTTCAATTTGCTGACATCTCCTCGTAGTTTTTTTGTTTTATTTTCAAGTCAAATTTTCCACTTAGGTGTTCCAGTGGGTTTCTTTTTTGGCATTTTATAACCCAATTCTGCAGTTATAACAGCGGCTGTACAGTACATTATTTGGTTTGTTTCATACTGTGTGCTGGATGGGATGGAAGTTAAAATGTTGTTCACAGCATTTAGTAGCTCTTTCACTCGTTTGCTATGCACTTCACGGATGGCAGACAGTCTTTTTCTTTCTGTGTTTTCTTTGATGTGGTTTTCAATCTTTTCTTTCAGCATTTTTGCTAGATTACTTAGCTCTACACTTTCAAGTTGTTGCACAGGGGAACCTTCATCCTGTGTGGTGGCTTCTTCCTCTGGTTGGTCAGTTTGTTGATCAGTTTGTTCAGGTATTGGAACGATTTCTTCAGCCTGTTCATCATCATTGCTTGTTGTTTTCTTTTTAGCCAATATTCTTAGATGTTGAATTTCCACATCTGTAAAAACTTTATTACAGATGATTAAACATCTTTGATCCATCAATCGTTGTTTGGTTACATCACTTTCTGGATGCTTTTCTTTCCACAGTTGCATTTTGAAATCCCCTGGCTGTTGGTTCTGCCTGGTAGTAGTATTGGATGACCATCAGGTATACTACTGCGGGCAAGAATCCCTCAGAAGAAATGGAGTAGCCTTCATAGTCAATAAAAGAGTAGGAAAAGCAATACTGGGATACAATCCTCAAAATGACAGAATGATCTCAGTTCGAATCCAAGGCAAACCATTCAATATCACAGTAGTCCAAGTCTATGCCCCAACCACCAGTGCTGAAGAGGATGAAATTGACCGGTTCTATGAAGCCCTACAACACCTTATAGAACTAACACCAAAAAATGATGTCCTTATCATCATGGGGGATTGGAATGCTAAAGTAGGAAGCCAAAAGATAACTGGAATAACAGGCAAGTTTGGCCTTGGAGTACAAAATGAAGCAGGGCACAGGCTGATAGAATTTTGTCAAGAGAATACGATGGTCATAGCAAACACTCTTTTCCAACAACCCAAGAGACGGCTCTACACATGGACATCACCAGACGGTCAACACAGAAATCAGATTGACTATATGCTCTGCAGCCAAAGATGGAGAAGCTCTATACAGTCAGTAAAAACAAGACCAGGAGCTGACTGTGGCTCACACCATGAGCTTCTCCTTGCAAAGTTTAAGCTTAAACTGAAGAAAGTAGGGAAAAGCACTAGGCCACTCAGGTATGAATTAAATCATATCCCTGTTGAATATACAGTAGAGGTGACAAATAGATTTAAGGAATTAGATCTGATAGACAGGGTGCCTGAAGAACTATGGACAGAGGTTCGCGACATTGTACAACAGGTAGCAACCAAAACCATCCCAAAGAAAAAGAAATGCAAGAAAGCAAAATGGCTGTCTGAGGAAGCTTTGCAAATAGCTAAGGAAAGGAGGGAAGCGAAAGGCAAGGGAGAAAAACATACATATGCCCAATTGAATGCAGAATTCCAGAGAATAGCTAGAAGAGATAAGAATGCCTTCTTAAATGAACAGTGCAAAGAAATAGAAGAAAACAATAGAATAGGGAGGACCAGAGATCTTTTCAAGAAAATTGGACAGATGAAGGGAACATTTAATGCAAAAATGGGCATGATAAAGGACCAAAATGGCAGGGACCTAACAGAGGCAGAAGAGATTAAGAAGAGGTGGCAAAATTACACAGAAGAACTATACAAGAATGAGCTTAATGTCCCTGATAATCACAATGAGGTGGTCACTGACCTCGAGCCAGACATCCTAGAATGTGAAGTGAAGTGGGCCTTAGAAAAGCTGAGCAACAACAAAGCTAGTGGAGGTGACAGTATTCCAGCTGAGCTATTCAAAATCTTAAAAGACAGTGCAGTAAAAGTGCTACACTCAATTTGCCAGCAAATTTGGAAAACTCAACAGTGGCCACAGGATTGGAAAAGATCAGTTTACATTCCAATTCCAAAGAAAGGCAGTGCCAAAGAATGTTCAAACTATCGCACCATTGCACTCATTTCTCATGCTAGTAAAGTCATGCTTAAAATCCTACAAGCTAGACTTCAGCAGTATGTGGATCGAGAACTACCAGAAGTACAGGCAGGATTTCGAAGAGGCAGAGGAACTAGAGATCAAATTGCCAACATACGCTGGATCATGGAGAAAGCTAGGGAGTTCCAGAAAAACATCTACTTCTGCTTCATTGACTATGCTAAAGCCTTTGATTGTGTGGATCATAACAAACTGTGGCAAGTTCTTAAAGAGATGGGAGTACCAGACCATCTTATTTGTCTCTTGAGAAACCTATATGCGGGTCAAGAAGCAACAGTGAGAACTGGACATGGAACCACTTATTGGTTCAAAATTGGGAAAGGAGTCCGGCAAGGCTGTATACTGTCGCCCTGCCTATTTAACTTATATGCAGAGCACATCATGAGAAAGGCAGGGCTAGATGAATCAAAAGTTGGAATTAAGATTGCCGGAAGAAATATCAACAACCTAAGATACGCAGATGATACCACTCTAATGGCAGAAAGTGAAGAAGAACTAAAGAGCCTCTTGTTGCGGGTGAAGAAGGAGAGTGCAAAAGTTGGGTTGAAACTTAACATTAAGAAAACCAAGATCATGGCATCTGGCCCTCTCAATTCCTGGCAAATAGATGGGGAAGAAATGGAGGTAGTGACAGATTTTATTTTCCTGGGCTCCAAGATCACTGCAGATGGGGACTGTAGCCAAGAAATTAAAAGACGCTTGCTCCTGGGGAGGAAAGCCATGGCAAATCTAGACAGCACACTAAAAAGCAGAGACATCACCCTGTCAACAAAAGTGCGTATAGTCAAGGCTATGGTCTTCCCAGTTGCAATGTATGGCAGTGAAAGTTGGACCATAAGAAAGGCTGAGCGCCAAAGAATTGAGGCCTTTGAACTATGGTGCTGGAGAAGACTCCTGCGAGTCCCTTGGACTGCAAGGCGATCAAACCGGTCAGTCCTAGAGGAGATCAATCCTGACTGCTCTTTAGAAGGCCAGATCCTGAAGCTAAAACTCAAATACTTTGGCCACCTAATGAGAAGGAAGGACTCACTGGAGAAGAGCCTAATGCTGGGAAAGATCGAGGGCAATAGAAGAAGGGGATGACAGAGAATGAGGTGGCTGGATGGAGTCACTGAAGCAGTAGGCGTGAGCTTAAATGGACTCCAGAAGATGGTAGAGGACAGGAAGGCCTGGAGGAATGTTGTCCATAGGGTCGCGATGGGTCGGACACGACTTCGCAGCTAACAACAACAACAGTATTGGATAATTTCTCGATTTTCTTCAGTTGTCCAGGTTTTGCACTTTTGTTCCAGTCGATTTGCAGTTGTACACTCTGGTTCCCCAGCAGTAGCAACTAAGCCCTGTGGACCATTTTTCTACAGATGTCCAGGAGCCATAGCATCTGATGCGGGTCCTTGTTGACCCGGGTGATGACTAATCCGATATGGATTTTTTTTTTAATTTGTTCTCATCATTGGTGATGGGATGTGTCTGGGTTGGTTCAAAGTGGCTAAGCCACTACCAATCAGAAGACCGGTAATCCCATAACCATAGGGACTGCACCCGATAACTGTCCAGGCCCATCCACTGGTTGTTGTTGTTGTTGTTGTTGTTGTTGTTATTATTATTATTATTATTATTATTATTATTATTATTATTATTATTATTATTATTATTATTATTATTATTATTTCTCTGTCAATTTAGCCATGATTAAAATATTTTACCATAGGTCTTAGTTTCTTCGCTAAATATGTTGGAAAGAAACATTTTCTTTAGCACCCGATTTCAAAATGTTAAAGTGATATGCTCTTCTTGATAATAATAGTTTCAGGATTTTGTTTTGTTTTAATCTTGTAGTTTAAATGTTATATGTATATTTTATTGGTGTTTCTGTATTTTAAAATCTGCATTTGTGTTTTGTTGGCTTAAGCCTGAAAGTAAATAAATAAAACAAAGAAGATTTTTTTTGCTTCTATTCTATCTTCAACACCTGCTCATGCCTTATAACATGAAGGAACATGAAGGAATATGTAGAAAAAGGTCAAGATAACAAAACTAGAACATAGAATTTATATTACACTCTAGCCAAGAAGACATTATGAGATTTCATTGGATATTCAGTCACATTATATTTTTTTAATGGGAGTTAATAAGATTGTTTCATAAATACTAAGATGGGTGGTCAATATCTAGGGAGCCAGTTACAAGTGGATAATTGACACTTAATTTGGGGGGAAAAATTTGGGAAGGGTTTTGTTTTTAAGTTTTTCAAACAGTATGTTTTGCCATAAATGAGCTTTGCTTGAAAAAAAAAGAGTACCAGTCTGATAGTACTGAAATTCACATTTGTTTTAAATATGTGGGAACATTGATTAATATATATTTTGATTCATTTTAGTTTGACCTAGGCATTCTGTTCAGTGGACAGATGCAATACATAGTTTTAATATTTACTAATTATAACTTGGGGGATGATACTTAGATGGGATTTAAATGTGGAAATACACTGTTCTTTCCTAATTTTATACTGTGAGGGGAATACAGACATCTCTTTGTATTTTTACAATACCTTTGAGCATTTTCTAACCATCTACTAAACAGCAGTAAGGATGCCCTTTATGTCACATTAAGAATGCAAAACCATGGGTATATCTATGAAGATGCTACACATCTCTAGTTAGGGAGAACACATAAATTGATATTAGGTCAATACTGTATATTGTCTGAAACCATTTTATAAATATGACCACCTTTTATTATCCTAATTCACTTCAACTGCAAATAACACATTTATGTTTTGGTCCTGGAAGTTTCAATCTCAACAATAGCAATTCCCTTGTTCTGCCTGCTTTGGTGAGCCTGTCACTGGGTTGCTCATGCATAGCTGTGTCAGTCAAGACAGGTCAAGCACCTGAGCATATGCTTGGGATTTGTCTTCCCATTTAGAATTGTTTTCAAGGCATATTCCAATTCCAAGCCTTTAACATTATATTATTGCAGTCTACAGTCTATCTATCTGTCTGTCTGTCTATCTATCTATCTATCTATCTATCTATCTATCTATCTATCTATCTATCTATCTATCTATCTATCTATCTATCTATCTATCTATCTATCTATCTATCTATCTATCTATTGTTCATCTAAGGATCTAAATTGAATTAAATAAAAAAAACAAATAGGTAAATAAATCCATCCCCACAGATATATGTTCTACATAATATTGAAAGACACTTCTAGGTAGTGTCCTTCTTTGTTTAATTAAGTTTACATATGACACTCAGAGTCAGACATGATTGAAAAGGCATACTGTATAAGCACAAACAAATTTATTCATTCATTCATTCTTGCGGATATAAGAATTAAATTGCAGTAGAATTTAAAATATGTACATAGATATGCAATATAATGAAGAGAGAGAGAGAGAGAGAGAGAGAGAGAGAGAGAGAGAGAGAGAGAGAGAGAGAGAGAGAAGCATGATAGAGGAACCTAATTTTCTTTTTAATTAGGCTTTTTATTTAGTATTGAAAATAAGATATTTGAGAGACAGAGAGAACTATTGCCAGAACTTCAGCACAGTTGCACAAGGACAGCCATTTGTGATAGTGTCACTCAGTTGTAGGGGTGGACAGGTTGTTTGGATAAAGTTGTCATTCCTACCAATAAATGATGAATGCTGTGAATTTTTTTTTAAAAAAACCATGAAATCAGAAAAAAGGACAAAGAATTGTCTGTTTTTATTCTTCTCCAAGCCTTTAATATTGTTCATAGCATTTTGATATCAGTCAATCTTACAATCATATCAATAGATAGATAGATAGAGCAGTGCCCGTAATTTAGTTTTACAAGTCTTTCTAAAGACTACTCTACTTGAATCTAACCACCTTGTTTCTGCTCAGCTTCTTTCTTTCTTTCTTTCTTTCTTTCTTTCTTTCTTTCTTTCTTTCTTTCTTTCTTTCTTTCTTTCTTTCTTTCTTTCTTTCTTTCTTTCTTTTGTTATATTAGTCACGATGTCTGTAGCTGGTCCAATGAAAAAAATGTACAAAAGAGATGGTCTGCATCCATCCAAGAAAGGGACTGAGTTACTTGGCAATAAATTCACAGCTTTTCTGGAGGAATATTTAAACTAAACAACGGGGACAGTGAGTTAATTGATACAGAACATCACTGCCCCCGGCAATCTAAGAAAACAGGGGAACTCAGGCACCACACAAGTTATGTAGCAAGTAAACATAGGGTCAGTCATAAAGGACTCAAATGTCTATACACCAATGTGCAGAGTATGAACAGTAAGCAAGGTGAACTAGAAATTCAGGTAAATGAGGGTGGATATGATATTGTTGCCATTACAGAAACATGGTGGGATGAAACCAACAAATGGAACACACAGCTAGAGGGATTTAAATTATTTAAAAGAAACAGACTAAACAAAAGAGGAGGTGCAGTTGCTCTATATATAAGAAATAACTTTATCTCTACAGAAATAGAGCACAACAATGATGAAAACTGTAAACTTGAATGTATTTGGGTCAATATAAAAGGGGGAAAAATGACATTGCCATAGGTGTATACTATAGGCCGCCCAACCAAGCAGAAGAAATAGATGAACTTTTTGCTAGTCAGTTAACTAAGGTATGTAGGAAGCGCATCACAATACTAATGGAGGACATTTATTACCCTGATATCAACTGGGAGACAAATTCTGCACCAAGTGGAAGATCTAACAGATTCCTGACAAACCTAGCAGACAACTTTCTCTCCCAAAAAGTAGAGAAGGGAACTAGGGGATTAGCCATATTGGATTTCATTCTCACTAACAGAGATGAAATGATAGAAAGTGTCGAAGCCACAGGAACCTTGGGAGGAAGTGATCATGCAATATTGGAATTCAACATTATAGAAGCACAAGCAATAGAATACAGCCAAACTAGAGTCTTGGACTTTAAAAGAGCTAATTATTATTAATTTTATTAATTTTATTTATATACCGCCCTTCTCCTGAAAGACTGTTGCAGCAATCATAGAAACAAAAGAATTCCATTGCTACTTTTTGTTATTTCAGGTTTAATTATGGTTTTTTCCCCCGAAAATGAATTACTAGACATTTTAAAATTGTGTAATATGGATAGCTGGCTTTGCAGCATGCATTTTTTTCTTATAGAAACCATATTTTATTCTTAAATTTTAAAAAAGTAGGTAACTTTGACTTTTTTCAGTTTTTTTTTAATATTTAGTTAATGGCAAATATTTCACTTCACTAAAGTCCATTCACAATACAGACAGGTTTAAAAATTATGATAATGGTTTACACTAAGGCACTTTTATCTGGAAATGCTATCATATTGAAGAAGGATGCTCTCAATAAAGCTGGAGGCACCAACATTAAATTACCTGAGCTGAGTTTGTTTGACATTATTTTCAATTCAAGCCAGAAGTACTGTCAGTGCTAGCTCATCCAACAATAACTCATAACTCTATCACTGATCCTCCACTTTATGGTAACCTCAAGGGAAGAATCAAATTTATTCTGGCTCCTATTCTCGAAACCATAGACATATTTTCATATTGAGACCTCTCTTCCTGCACACTGCAATCATTTTTTTTTGCAAAGCTCTCAGCATGCGCTGTTAAAGTTCATTTCAAATACATGTCAGGAAATATATTTATGTATGGTTTTAGAGAGATTAAAATATAATGAATCTAGATAGATGTCCTGGTGCATGAGCAGATATGAAAAACCAAGTATTACCAATAATCTAGTAGTATTTAGCCCTACAATTCATGGACTGGAATGGCAAGATAAATATTTGAATTTCAATTACTTTAGAACAAAACTATATTGTCTGATTTCAGTTTAATATTATCATGAACATCTCAGTTAAATGATGAATGATCCTGTTTATTGGCCAATTTCAACATGATAAAGGATGTTTCCTGTAGGATTCTTAAAAAATTTTTAGTCAAACTTAATCAAATGTATGTGCTTATAGAAATATGAACAAAAATGTTTCAGAGGTCCATAAAAAGTTTGCATAGAGAAAATTGACTTTTATTTTAAAAATTTAGTCAATCTGAAGTTAGGTCTGTTTGAACATTTTGCAAATTCATTTTTGCAGTATTCCTGGAAATGATACTATCAGATATCATTACTTGTATCAGTTTAATTTAGTCAAGCTTAATCTGTGCCAATTTATTACATTTTAAACTTTCATCACCATAAACAACAGTATTTTCCTAAACCATCCTGTTAGTGGGGAGGATAACATTTTTTTAAAAAAGTAACTTATGAATGATCATATATTTTGTCATTATACAACTAATAATTCTACTGCACTACAATTTTAAAAAAATATCATAGAAGGAGAAATATTTTAAGAAGTTTCACAATGTACAAACAAGGTGCAGGAGGAAGGATTTTAAGTCAATGAATTTGAAAAAAAAAATCCTTAACATTTTCTATATTAAATACAAAGTTATCATATCAACATAGATTTAGAGGAAATAACTGCTCTTCAGCAATTATTAACATTCACATGAATGAAGGCAAATATAGGTGTTCCAGGATAATGTTGCAGGATCCAGCCTAAGTTGGTCATTGGGACCAGAGGTTTAGTTTTCCGAGCTTTCAGACTCATGCTGGAACCCATCCTCAGGGAACTTCAGGCCCGGGTACAGCACAGAGACGGCATTGGTCGCGCTGGTGAATGATCTCTGGTGGGCTCGGGACAGGGGTTGTTCCTCTGTCCTAGTCCTTTTAGACCTCTCAGCGGCTTTTGATACCATCGACCATGGTATCCTGCTGCGACGTCTCAGGGGGTTAGGAGTGGGAGGCACAGTTCTCCAGTGGTTCTCCTCTTACCTTCTGGGACGTTCGCAGTTGGTGTTGGCAGGGGGGCAGAGATCGACCCTGAGACCTCTCATTTGTGGAGTTCCTCAGGGATCGGTTCTCTTGCCTCTCCTGTTCAACATCTATATGAAGCCGCTGGGTGAGATCATTTGTTGTTTTGGAGTTGGGTATCACCAATATGCTGATGATACCCAGCTTTTTATTTCGACCCCAAACCACCCCAGTGATGCCCTCGACGTGATGTCCCGTTGCCTGGAGGCGGTCCGGGTCTGGATGGGGAGGAACAGGCTTCGACTCAACCCTTCGACTCAACCCTGACAAGACTGAGTCAGGCATCCCGGGAAATTCCGATCATTCCATCATTGGCCATGGGGGGTGAGCTATTACCCCCCGTAGATAGGGCCTGCAACTTGGGGGTCCTTCTAGACTCACAGCTCTCTTTGGAAGAGCATATTGGAGCTGTGACTAGGGGGGCCTTTGCCCAGGTTCGCCTGGTGTGCCAGTTGTGGCCCTATCTAGACCGGGATGCCTTGCGCACAGTCACTCATGCACTCGTGACCTCTCGTCTAGACTACTGTAATGCTCTCTACATGGGGCTGCCCTTGAGGTCCACCCGGAGACTCCAACTGGTGCAGAATGCAGCCGCGCGAGTTGTCTTGGGAGTTTCCCGATACTCCCATGTTA
This sequence comes from Vipera berus, assembly GCF_964194415.1. Taxonomy (NCBI): domain Eukaryota; kingdom Metazoa; phylum Chordata; class Lepidosauria; order Squamata; family Viperidae; genus Vipera; species Vipera berus. The sequence continues at coordinate 33,746,357 of NC_138209.1, read as the reverse complement.
CACCTTTGCTCCGCGAGCTGCATTGGCTACCGGTTGCTCTCCGGGTGAGGTTCAAGGTGTTAGTTATGACTTACAAAGCCCTTCATGGCATGGGTTCGGATTACCTACGGCAACACCTGCGGCCGGCGTCAACTTCCCTCCGTCCAGTGTGCTCCCACAGAGAGGGCCTCCTCAGGGTGCCGCCGATCAAAGAATGCCGATTGGTGACCCCCAGGGGGAGAGCGTTCTCTGTGGACGCGCCAGACCTTTGGAACCGCTTACCGGTTGAGCTCCGGATGGCCCCCGACCTTCGCTCCTTCCGGCGCGATCTCAAAACATTCTTTTTCGAACAAGCTGGCCTGGTCTGACGGGATGGGGTTGGGTTTTTAAAACTAGTTTTAACTTTAATATGTATTGATTTTATGGGCATGATGTTTAATGACTTTTTAATTTTTGTATTCGATTTTTATTGTGTATTGCCCTGTTCACCGCCCTGAGTCCTTCGGGAGAAGGGCGGTATAGAAATCAAATTATTAAATTAAATTAAATTAAAAACTTCGTTCCAGCCAGATGCTAGACAGAAGTTCCTGGCAGATGGGTTCAGCACAAGTTCAAAAGCTTGGAAGGCAAAATCTCTGGTCCCAGTGATCGACCCAAATTGGATCCTGCAACATTAGCATTTTATTCACCACTGATTCTGATAAGAATAAAATAATTTCCTAAATATATTGGTTGGGTGAGCTATGTAGAAATAAAGATAGGTTTATCTGTAATATGTGATAATTTTAGTATATGAATGGGAAATAAGTCCATGAATGAGATATCTGTAGAACAAAATAATCCCTAATGCCATACAAGGCTATGTATAAAACTATGGAAATGATTTGATAGAAATCAATAAGTGTTTTACAACACTTTCAGCTTTAATACAATAATTATAATTTGTTGTCTAAATTTGATAATGGGTTGGATGGAGAAGAATATGCTGATATCAGATCAAGACAATATGAAGGTATTATTGGCCCAAATAGGAGAGTAGACTTGATGTGTAATCTTGTTTGTCTAGAGTGATAACAGAATTTAGTATTAAAAAACATATATTAAAAATAGAGAAATAAATGTGATAAAAGTAGAATTTGAAAACAAAGATGTACAAAGATAAACATATGATTGCTAAAATATATAAACTTTTGTCTAGAAGAGCTACTTAAAGAAAATATAGTAAAATAGCCAAGAATTTGCTTATAATATTCAAAGGAACGAAGGGAATGAATGTGGTTAAAAGGTCTGAAATTCACATTATTATTCACACTATAATTTTAAATAAAACTTTTTAAAATGGCATACATTTTGTATATGACACCAAAAAATTTGTCTAAGATATATAAATGTACTTCAAATCACTGTAGGAAAAATGAAAACATAAAGAAACATTTTTAATGAAAAAGCAAAAAGATATTGGATACAAATTTTGATGCAGAAAGTCTTTATAAATAATATTCAGATGAAACACAACTTTTATTATTCATACTTATCCATAGTTAAGTAAAAAAATATATTGGATAATTGGTTTTACATATGGTAACTGCAGTGAATAGCTATACTATGTTCCCTTTAATTCTTTGTCAGTAAATTTAAATTTAACACACAAATAGTCTGTCGCAGAAGTGACTGCCTGTGAAGGCTCCTAGATTGGGGCTAAAAGGCGAAAGTGGAAGCAGTATGCTCCATCCCATATTTGGGGTAGACTAGGGCGCCCTGATAGACCAGTCTTATCAGAAAACACTGCAGTTGTGAATTAGAATTATATTATATTAATTATATTAATTATATTATATTAATTATATTCTTCCAAAGTTTCCTAAAATTTTATTCACTGCTGTTTGCTTATTTCACTTATCCAAAATTTAAAAACTCTTTGATACCAACTAATGTCTCATCTGTAATTGTTGTGCCTGGGAATTTCTGTTTACAAAGATCAATAATATACTGTATCTTTGAAAACTTTTTTCTGGTGGTATAGATTCAAAATAATGTTTCATAATTGATTTGTTTTTAAAATTTTGTTAAAATCACTCATATTTGATTCCAATACTTTTGCGGTTCCTTGTCATGGTTGTCTAGCACAGTGAATCAAAAGTTGTAGCCCACTTGTCCCCAGATGTTGAAGAATCACAAAATCAAACATGGTCATTTTTGCCCCCAGACAATGGCCATTCCTTTTATAAATTTCATAGTCAAATTAACTGATATTTTCCTATAGTCTGAAATCATGGGATAAGAGTACATATTTTTTTCACTCCAACCTGTATGCATTCTAAGCTAAAAGAGCAGTTTTATCACTTCTTTCTTTTCATCCTTTGACAGAGATAAGATACATTTTTCATATTTTGAAGAGAATCTTAGTGACAAAAACTTCAATCATTTAGAAAGCTATTTTCAAATTTCCATAAATAGATACTATTTACATGATAAATTGTTCTTACCACAAAAATCTGAACTGACAACTCAGTTACCACAGATACATCCTTCAGTTTTTAACCAAGGAAAATGAACCACTGACAATTAATTGCACCCAGAAAATTCAAAATTGTTCAGATTGTTTTTGTTGTTGATGATGATGTTATCTTCTGATGGTAATAATGTTTTGAATCTATTAGATTCAAATGTAAATAATATAACCTAGCATTACTAATCATTTTCTTACCTCAAAATAAACCTTATAAATTTGGCAGTATAAATATAGTAATTTCTGACAGGTTGAATAATTTAAAAATACAATATGTACCAAAGTCAGAATATCAGCAAATAGCCCGAGCCTGCAAAGATGAAGTGAGGAAAGCTAAGGCTCAAACTGAACTAAGGCTTACAACCAAAGTCAACAGTAACAAAAAAAAGCTTCTTTCAACATGTATAAAACAAGAAAAAAGTGAAGGAAATGATTGGTCCGTTAGTGGGTGAAAGTGGCCAGAAAGTGACAAGCAACAGGGAGAAAGCAGAACTATTTAACTCATTTTTTCATCTGTCTTTACACAAAGGGAAAAAACCAACCTATCAAAAATAGTGCCATAAAAACAGAATGGAAACACAAGTTAAGATAGGTAAGAAAATGATAAGTGAGCACCTGTCCAGTCTAGACAAGTTCAAATCACCAGGACCAGATGGATTACACCCCAAGGTTCTCAAGGAACTGGCAGATGTGATCTCAGAATGACTGAACTATATTTTTCAAAGATCCTGGAGCACTGGGGAACTACCAGAGGATTGGAAAAGAGCTGATGTAGTTCCCATCTTAAAAAAGGAAAAAAAAATGGATCCAGGAAATTACAGACCTATCAGCCTGACCTCAATACCTGGGAAGTTTCTGGAAAAGATAATCAAACAACGAATCAGCAAGAACCTAGAGGCACACAAAGTCGTTACTAAAAACCAACATGGGTTTGTCAAAAACAGATCATGCCAGACAAATCTTATTGCATTCTTTGACCAAGTGACAAAATTAGTGGAACAGAGGAATGATGTAGATATAGTTTACTTGGACTTCAGTAAGGCATTTGACTAAGTGACAAAATTAGTCGATCAGAGGAATGCTGTGGATATAATTTACTTGGACTTCAGTAAGGCATTTGATAAAATAGATCACAACCTTCTACTTGATAAGAAAGAAAAAAGTAGGTTAGACAGAATTACCACCAGATGTATTCGTAACTGGCTGACAGGCCATACTCAGCGTGTGGTCCTCAATGGAACTGCATCTACATGGAAGGAAGTGTGTAGTGGGGTGCCCCAGGGCACTGTTCTGGGCCCAGTGCTCTTCAACATCTTCATCAACAATTTGGACAAAGGGATAAATGGGGAACTCATCAAATTTGCAGACGACACCAAGCTGGCAAGAATAGCCAACACTCCAGAAGACAGGCTTAAGATACAAGAGGATCTGGACAGACTTGACACTGGGCGCTATCTAACAAAATGAAATTCAATGGTGAAAAAAGTAAGGTTCTACATTTAGGCAAGAAAAACCAAATGTACAGATATAGTATAGGGGCTACCTTGCTCAATATTAGTAACTGTGAGAGATATCTCGGAGTCCTAGTAGACAATCACTTCAATATGAGCCAGCAGTGTGCTGCACCTGCCAAAAAAGCCAACACAGTGCTAGGCTGCATTAACAGAGGGATAGAATCAAGATCAAGTGAAGTACTAATACCACTTTACAATGCTTTGGTAAGGCCACACCTGGAATACTGCATCCAGTTTTGGTCACCACGATGTAAAAAAGATGTCAAGACTCTAGAAAGGGTACAGAGAAGAGCAACAAAGATGATTAGGGGACTGGAGACTAAAACATACAAGGAACGGCTGCTGGAATTGGGTATGTCTAGTTTAATGAAGAGAAGGACAAGGGGTGACATGATAGCAGTGTTCCAATATCTCAGGGCCTGCCACAAAGAGGAGGGAGTCAAGCTATTCTCCAAAGCACCCAAAAGCAGGACAAGAAGCAATGTATGGAAACTAATCAAGGAGAGAAGCAACCTAGAATTAAGGAGAAACATCCTGACAGTTAGAACAGTGGAACAAACTGCCTCCAGAAGCTGTGAATGCTTCAACACTGGAAGTTTTTAAGAAGAGACTGGACAGCCATTTGTCCATAATGGTATAGGGTTTCCTGCCTGTGCAGGGGTTTGGATTAGATGACCTCTAAGGTCCCTTCCAACTTTACTACTACTACTACTACTACTACTACTACTACTACTACTACTACTATTATTATTATTATTATTATTATTATTATTATTATTATTATTATTATTATTATTATTATTATCCAGTAGGATAAATATGGTTTAGTTATTTCTATTAGGAATCTTTCAGTGTTTTCATAATACTGTGGGTATAGAAAAATATACATTTTTCTAGACCTTAGATTTTATTCAGTTGGATACAAGAAGTTTGTCAAAATAGTTCACATCTTAATTTCCAGGGCTGTACATAGCATTCTGGTCGAGGCTCAAGTGTATGGATGGGCAGGGGAGGTAAGCATGGGGATAACACAAAATAGCCGTGTAACATATGGATAGAGTTACATTTATGAGGCAATATGTCTGTAGTTTTCCTTTATTTCTTGAACTAATTTTTAGAGTTATAGTACAGTTCTTCCTTATTTATTCCTTTAAACAATATGATATTACTTTTAGTAACTGCACTAGCAAATTTTGGAAGTGGGGCTTGAAGACAATATAGATATATAGATGGTTTAGAATCTCCCGTATGTAAGGCCCTGCTCCTAAAAGCTGTTTTGCTCAACCATATATACAAGTTACTTCGCTCATATTGTTCAGGGAAGACATTCACTATTTCATTTGGCTAAAATAAATTTGTACATGAGCATTCACTAGATCTCGCTTTCATCACAATGATTAAATCAGGATTATTTCTTTATGTAGTTTGCTTTGCACTTTTAGATGTGCAAGAAATGGCATGATATACATACAAATGGTAGTGCTGGTATTGCAGTGGGTGACATAGTTTTTGCCATTTCATTTTCCTGCTGAATTATAAATCAACCTGTGATCAATGATTAAGAAAGAAATGAAAGGAAAAGAAATACCTTTCTATATTTCCAATATTCAACAGACCCATATGATTATCTGTAACAATGTAAAGTCACAGTTACCAGTTCTTTACCTGGAATTGACCTTCTTATGCATTGAGTTCATCCCAAGAACTTAGGATGTCATAGTGTATCAATGGAGCATGTATGTGGATCCAAGCAATGTGGCCTTTTGCAATTGACTGCTAGAAATTTTCTCAATGCGCACCTTTTTGAAGTGCCACCTAATATATTTTTGATATGACATATGATGTGTCAAAAATTAATGAACCATCATGGCCAGTTTATGCCTAATCCTTCAACTTCCATTTTCAGACCTTGATAATTTGTGATCTTCTCCAACTCTTTTTCTTCTACTACCCCCTGACATTGTCAATCCACAATTTCTTACACACTGGTTAATCAGGTGTGTAATGTACTAAGATTTTATCAGTTTCTATTTGAAAATTTCATACTATTTTAACCTGCTCATTATCAAACATTTTTTTCAACATTGTGTTCCCATCAATTGTTCATGATACGTGATAATTTTTACATATGCTCCAGTGAATCATTTTGGTAACTGTGTTATGTTGTTATTTTTAACAAGTTTACTTGCACAGATGGAGTATAAGATCTTCTCTTTCTTTGTACAATCTGCACTTTGAATCATTTGAGGATGTTTCGATTCTGGCTTTGATTGAATTACTTCAAATAGTCGACTCTTGAGTAGCCAAAACCAAGCCTTCAGTTTCTTTTTCTAATATTCTAGCTGTAAACCACTGCCAGGCTTCATCTTTATCTCTTCAGTCTTTTGTAGAAATTGACTATATAATGCTGTTTGAAGTGGCTTACAGACCACTCGGAGACAGCTGGCTAGGTCTAACAGGTTTATTGAGGTACCGGACAAGTAGGTGCTCAGCTTCAGCTCTTTTATAGCCGGCAGCCGGCCGGCTGGGCCAATCCGCTGTTGTTCTTCTCCCGCCGGGACTGCGGAGCCAATCAGCTGCAGTGTGTATTTGACAGCTCCGCGTCCTCGTGGCGGTGGCGCATGCGTGGTGGGGAACTTGTTTGACAGTGGAGAGCTATCAGCTGGCTGTGCATGCGCTTTTGCTGGCGGCAGCTTTTGACAGCTGTCAAAAGCTCCTGCGTGTATTCCTGTCACCGTGTTTACCTCATACAACATTTAACAATCTTTTAACTCTTAACATTAGTTTAACATATAACACACTGTTCCTTGCCAAAATTCTGTTTGTGTTTATATTACCCAATATTCACTTTTTCCTTTTTTGTACATTTAGTAAGTTCCAATGCTTAACTAGTATAAATGGTTGTTCTTGGCTCTCTTTTAATAATCAGCCAATGCCTACTTTTCTTCTTCAGTAGTTTGTTTGGCTTAAAATAAACATCTACTTCCATTCATGTTGGACAGGTATAATCTATCAATATCATTATGAGGATATAACACAGAGTGAATAGTCATCAGTCTTCCTGTTTTTCATTCCAAACTGTCCAGTTCAGCTTGTGTCCAGTTAATAATTCCACCAGTATATTATATAGGTATGGCCACGTATTGATGACTTTGATGTTGCTTTCAGAGTTAAGCTTTGGCTTTAGCAATTTTCTTACTGTTTAGATTTATTATCGATTAATAACATGCTTAATTTTTTCCATGCTTGACGTTATTCAGCAGCCTAGAGATTTGTAGGCTTCTTCTTCATAGTTTGTCATGGTTTGGCCATTCAGTATTTCAGTTCAATTTCTTTTCATGGTTTTACCTCATTTTATTCTACTGTAGTACATTTCTTAAGTCAAACTATATTGCTAATATATAATTATTAGTATGTGTGGGTAATCTAGAAATAGATTCACAATCTAAGACTGGTGGAAACTTAATAATTCAACTCTTATTATGGTTTGTGCCAGCTGTTCAGACTGTTTTGACATTTTTATCCATTTTTATTGTCATGGTTGGATGGATGGATGGATGGAAGGAAGGAAAAAAAGAAGGAAAGGAGGAAGGGGGAGGGAGGGGGAGAGTGGGATGAAGGAAGGAATCTGATCTGAAAAAGAAATCGAATTTATAATACTATTTTCAGATTTATATCACAATAATATCCATTTTACCTCCCAGAACAAATTAACACCGAGTACCGGTACCACTGTATTTTTATTTTTTTGAAAACATTTTTGTTGTTGTTATATTCTATAAATTACAAAATGTGAACAATATGTGCCCATGTGGGATGAAATCATGTTAAGTGCATGTCTTTAGTGAAAATAATGTATAATATTATACAATTACATCCAGTTGTTAACAATAATTTATATGCCTTGTTTCATATTCAGGAAAGAACTAGAAAGCTGCTATTTAACTGTATTTAAAGTATAAGCAGCAAAATATATTGATTCTACCTGCCCTTTTCATTTAAAATAAATTTCTATATGGTCAATAACTCCTAAAGCTTTATTAGCTGAAATCTTAGCTTGTGTCACTTATGGGAAATATTCTTTTATTAAGGAAATATCTCATAGGTTGTAACAGCTATAAGCAATGACAAGTTTTATAAATAGAATTTTAAAATATGTTCAACGTCTGTTTGACATAATGGCAACCAAACCCCAACACTCTCTTCAAAAAAAGTGTTGGAATATTTTTAGTTCTTCCAGAAAAGCATCTGAATATAATTTTCCATGGTCAATAAATAATTCCCTCCAAAATATGAAGAAACTTTGGAAATACTTTAATTTTAACTACAGCCATCAGTCATGATTTTTTTTTTTTGCATTTTTGTCTTTGATGACATTCAGATTCTGGAACATGTGAATTTGTTCATAATGAACTGGAATCTAATCTAATCTTATATCAAAGCAGAAAAGCTTGAAACATTTTGGTCTCAAGCAAGTCCTCACTTGTGGAGCATGCATGCATACATAAGTTCACACATTCCCACTGAAACATATAAAACTCATATATTCATTATAGACCTTCCAGGCAGTAAGAAGTACATGGGTTCTGTTTAAATTAATGTAAAATAATCACACTTTAGTCTATTTGAAAATAATGGATTTGACAGTAATGGCTAATTTGTTCAAACAAATTGAGTGGGACCCAGAAATAACATAAGGAACAATTAATAATTTTTGGTTCCTCAATTTGTGCCAACCAACATGGGATTTCCTTTCTTTCCCATGGCTACTTTATTGCATAGACAGGGCTTTTGTACTATTGTCCTTAAAATTGTGGGTGACTGCAATTTTGTTCCTTCATGATTTCTAATATATGAAAATGGGATTACATCTATATACATTACTATGAATTTGTTTTATTTATCTGCTATATTGAAACATGCACTCAGGGGAAAAAAATCCTGTCCATTTTACATTCTATATTGGTATGATAAATCTGATTTAAAACTCCATACAAGATTCTGATGCCAGTTACTTTCTCAGGGTCTGCTAACCCATAGTTTTGGATGCATCGTTCTCTACTTCTCTGTAAATATAAATTGTGCATGAATCTTTCTTTTAGAAAGAAGATGCAAATTACCATGGTTTTGTTCTTTGATGCATAACAGAAATGCTGATTGCTCCCATCACAGTTTTTTTTTCCTGACAGAAGGAGCTCATAGTAATCACTGAACAAGCTGATCACATGAAAGAGTGAGGGTGGAGAAAATAGAATGTAAATCAGAATTATCTAAAAAAAAATCAAAATTCTGCATGCTAAAATAACAGGATTATCAGGTTCAAGAAGATATAATTAGTGAAGCCTTTGATCTCTCTTCCATTTGATTTTATTCTGTTTTTGAGTTATTTTAGGTGTGATTCTTTCCCTTTTTTTTCTTAAACTGGATTCTTAGGCTTATTCTTCTGTGGCATTTTTTTTAAAAAAAGAAATGTGCTCATGATGTTGTTGTTACTTGATTTCTGGCCTTCTGCTGTACAGTTAAAGTCATCTTTAGTTGTCCCGCCCTTAAAGCAGTGTTTTCAAATGTTCTAATAACACTTTTCCTGGGGTTCTAATCTAGAATTCTTGTAGATTATGTAGATGACCTAGTACAGAGCTAGGATTTCCCCATTTCCTTTTGTCTAGTTTAGGTTGCTGCACGTACAGCATCTTCCTTCTGGTGATTGGATTCTGCTTTCCACAATCATTTTGCCTTTGGCCAAACCATCAGGCACCTGTTTTCCAGAAATACAAATTGATTGGCATTTCCTGAAACACTCATTGAATCTTTCAAGGGTTCCTTATAAACGCTGGTTTAGACTTTTTTTTGAAAAAAACCCCACAAGATCTGCATTTAAAAAACTACACGTAAGATCAGTTTAAACTACCAAAGATAGTCCGGTGTGTGTGGATGGTTCCAGCACCATTGACCACATTATTGGTTTCTGCCAACAGGAGTTTTTGCATGGCTCTACTTGCAGAAGAGACTAGGTTTTCTGTGTTAGATTAAAATGTATACACTTTTCTGTCTGGCTGGATGAAAATTAAATAATTACAATTCTAAATCTAAAAGAAACCTTAATTACAATTTTCATAAGGCTCAAATTATGTGTATTTACCAGTATATTCAATACTTCCATCATGCGAAATAAATAAGATTGTTATTTCATGTCAGCATTTGGTATAAGCCTGCCTAGACTGCTTTTTTCTTCCCTAAACTGGGGGAATACTGATGTATTGTGTCTGTCACTCTTGTCATGTCCCTGTAATATCATACATTCTCAGTGGACTGATTTTTGTTTTCCTACATCCTTCTTGTGCTCTTCTTGTTCAAGAATTTTTACCTATTTTCCTACTGCCTATCAAACTATTAAACAGCTGATAAGTCAGGTTTTGATAGGGCGTCTCTTATCACTGTGAGAGCTGAGAGCTGTTGAGGAGTTGTTTTGGTGAACTGAAGGTTCTTCTCATAATAATTATCAGAAGATAATTATTCTGATAATAATTATCAGAAGAAGATGTATTGGACAATGTGACCTGAACTGTGAGAGAGGGGAGGGAGGATTTTACTCTTTTAATTATCTGCTTCCCACCATTTCCTCAGAGCTAGTTTTAATTCAGTTATGACAGTTTGATTCTTGTCCAGTAAAAGTTTACATTAGAGAAGCTCTGGTGTTTTGCTTGATTGGGCTTTTTCAGCCAGGACATGATACTAAGCTATCTCTCTAAACAAATCCAATTCTGTTGGGGGGTCCTTAGCACCTACACCCCTATAATAACCTCCAGAGGGGGTGAAGACTCAGTAGAAGATGACCAAGATGGAGAAGCTGCCTGGAGCCAGGTCAGGATCGATCAGTGGAATTCTGACTGGGGCTGAGGGTGGCTTTGTAACCCCACCAGCCTTGATATGACCAAAGAGTGAGTTGAATGGAGTGGGCCATCTCCAGTGGGGATGGGAGGAGCAGCAATGTTCAACTGGCCCAAAGTGGAGAATTGGAGAGAAAAGTTATGGAGAGCCATTGAAGCTGAACTCTGATTGTACTGCCCCCGGCCTGAGGAAGGCAGAGGGCTAGAGTGGTGGAAGCATGAAGCCCTGGGGTGGGTGACCCTTGAGGAACACTCCTTGCCCAGGTGCAGCAGCCAGTCAGTTGGAGTACTTGAGGTAGGAGTTCCGTAGCCTGGAAGTCCATGGAGGGAATCAATCCCACAACTGTATCCCCAACTCTGAGTGGGTTCTGTAATGTATATGTGCAAACGTTATTAACAAGTTAGAACCGTTTATTCCGTTTTATTCTATGAGGTAAACACCACTGACAGGGAAACACGCGGGAACTTTGACAGCTGTCAAAGTTCCCCGCCAGGGCGCAGGCGCAGCCATTTGACAGCTCGCGGCTGTCAAAATACCGAAGCCGACTCACCACGTGGAAAGAAGAACTGTCAAGACGCGACAGCGGTGATTGGCTCAGCTAGACGCGGCGCCAAAAGAAACGAACCTCATTGGTCTACACTGACAGCTGCCGGCTATAAAAGCCGGACAAGTTATACTGTTCTCTGCCTTGTTCTAAATAAATCTTAGTTAAGCAACCTGTCGTCCCGAGTGGTCCTTCAGCCACTTCACTGGCAACGAAGGTGGGATCGCTCCGGAGCTGAAGTCACGTCCGAGGAAGGGAATTCCCGGCCAAGAGCTGTCACTGGAAGTTTTAACTTCCGAACGGAGCGAGCCCAGGACCGGACGACATGGCCAACTTCGGGCGTGTGAGGGAATTCGATACCCGCCATCCGGAGAGATGGCAGTCACACCTGGGGCAGGTCGAGGGTTTCCTCCCCGTCAGTAAAATTACTGACGACAGAGCAAAGGCCGCCACCCTCCTGTACATCAGTGGGCCCCCGGTATACGACGACGCTGTCGGGCTGTTCAGCCCGGTGCCCATCACGGAAGTCTCCTACGTGGACCTGGTCGACCAGCTCAACAAACATTACATGCCAGCTCGCTCAGAACTGTACTGGCGAGTGCAATTCGCCCAGAAGAAGCAGCGACCGGACGAGCCTGCAAACGACTTCATCGCCGGGGTCAGGCATGCCGCTCGTAACTGCAGCTTTCCTGACCTGGAAGACCGCATCCGGGACCAAGTGGTAATAGGCTTAAGGGATGAACGTCTCCAGAAAAAACTTACATCAAAGCCCGACATGAGCCTAGCTGAACTTACCCGAGAAATAATGGCCTACGAATACAACCACAAGAAAAAACCGACCACATCAACACCGGAAAGTACAGCAACCGTATACCACGACAACGCAACCTTCAGTGACAGCGACGAGTCAGTAGACTTCACAGACGGAGTGGCCCTACAACGCAGGATGGAGCGACGACAACAGCGAAGAAACGACACATCAGACCGCCAAAGAGCCAGAAACCCCCTGCCACCACGGCACGATCAACGAGCTACCTGCGCCAGCTGCGGGACCAACCATGCCAGGGGAAGCTGCCGGTTCCGAAACGCAAAATGCCACAATTGCGGTAAAACCAGCCACATCAAGCCAGTGTGCCGAAGCTGGCCCCGCGACAACGTGCATGATCTGGAGGCCAACCCCCCAGGTAGGCCAACCGCCCATGTCAACAGGGGAGGAACACCAGGGGACCTAGTGGAAACGATAGATAAGGTGCACAGCCTAAGCCCGAAAGTAAAGATCAGGGTAAAAATTCAAGGAGTCACCTGCAGCATGGAGGTGGACTCTGGGTCAGCAGTCTCCTTAATATCGTTTAAAACGTACCAGGAGATCTGCCATCGGAGCAATAGGAAAATTCCCCTTAAAAAAACCCAGGTCCACCTAGCAGACTTCCAAAAAACCCCCATTCCACTAGAAGGGAAGGCTAAGGTTGCAGTAGAATACAAAAAATTCAAGGGTCCCCTAGAAGTCTTAGTGACTCCAGGAAACCGAACCAATCTAATTGGGCTGAACTGGTTCAGCCCCCTGGGCATCGCCATTACTGGGGTAAACACACTGCAAGCCTCAAGCCTCGAAGCCGTCTGCAACAAGTATGCAGACGTCTTTGATGGCACACTGGGAAAATACACCGGTCCTCCCATCTCCTTAAAATTAAACCCAACCATCCAACCCATAAAAATAAGGGCTAGGAGGGTTCCATTCGCTCTCAAAGAAAAAATCAAGAACGAATTAGAACGCCTCGTAAGACTAGGGGTGCTAGAACCTACTGAAGGGGGAAGCTGGGAGACACCAATAGTCACCCCAATGAAACCTAACGGGGAAATTAGATTATGTGCAGACTATAAGGCGACCCTTAACCTAGCTCTAAGCCCCCATGCTTACCCAGTGCCAGCGGTGAGGGACGTCCTCGCTTCCATCCGCTCCGGCGCCATTTTCGCAAAACTTGATCTGACGCAGGCGTACTTGCAACTGCCTGTCACAAATGACACTGCGGAACCTCAAACAATTGTCACGCACCGCGGAGCTTTTAATGTGAAAAGACTTCAATTCGGCATATCGGCAGCCCCGGGTATCTTCCAAGGTATCATGGAGAAAACCTTAAAAGGGATACCCGGGGTCTGCCCTATTTCGACGATGTCCTCATCGCCGGTGAAAACGAAGCAAACTTAGCTGACAGACTGTCAGCTGTGCTGAGCCGGCTCAGAGAAGCCGGTCTCAAACTAAAACGAGAAAAGTGCTCCATAGGAGTCACTACCACAGAGTTCCTAGGGTACAAAATAGACGGCCAAGGCATCCACCCCACTACAGAAAAATTAAAAGCTATTCAAACAGCTCCCAGTCCAAAAAATAAACAAGAACTCCAAGCCTTTTTGGGATTATTAAACTTCTATCATGCCTTCCTTCCCCACAAAGCCACTATAGCCGAACCTCTCCACAGGGTCCTGGACAAGGGCACTGCCTGGTCCTGGACCAAAACACATGAAAATAGCTTCCAGTCATTAAAAAATATTATTTGTAACAGTTCAACCGTCACACTCTTTAGAGAAGACACACCAGTATGCATCGCTTGCGATGCATCTCCCTATGGAATTGGGGCGGTGTTAAGTCACCTATACAAGGATGGCAGCCAAAGACCTATAGCCTTTTATTCCCGCACACTTTCAAAGGCTGAAAGAAACTACGCGCAAATCGACAGAGAAGCACTAGCAATAGTTGCAGGGGTTAAAAAGTTCCATGACTATCTCTATGGAAGACCCTTTACTATATTCACAGATCACAAACCCCTGCTAGGAATATTCACCTGGGACAAAACAACCCCACAGATTCTATCACCAAGAATACTGCGCTGGTCCACCTTCTTGTCAGCATATTCATACAAATTAATACACAAACCAGGGAAAGAATTAGGACACGCAGACTGCCTCAGCAGACTGCCCATTCAAAGCAATGACACAGACCCAGCTCCTGCAGGGCTCATTCTGGCAATATCCCAACTTCCAGACTGCCCCCTTTCCGCTAAAATTATAGCTAAAAATTCAGCTAAGGACAAAGTACTGAGCAGAATTCTTAGGTGGACAACCACAGGATGGCCAGCCAAAAATCCACACCCACAATTCCAGCCATACTATAACAGACAAAACGAAATGTCATCACACTTAGGATGCCTTCTGTGGGGGAACAGAGTAGTGATACCTGACAAAAACATAGCACAAACACTAGAAACCCTACACGAAGGACATCCAGGTATAGTTAAAATGAAAGCCCTAGCCAGGAGTTATGTGTGGTGGCCAGGCATAGATAAGGATATAGAAAAACATGTGGGAGGGTGCTACCCCTGCCAAACAACAAGAAGCGAACCACCCCAGGCCCCAGTACATAGATGGGAAACAACAAAAAACCCATGGTCACGCATACATCTAGATTTTGCAGGACCAATCCAAGGGCAGAGTTTCCTAATAATAGTTGACAGCTACTCAAAATGGCTAGAAGTAATCCCCCTTAGGAAAACCACTTCAGGAGCCACCATACAAGCCCTTAGAAAGATCTTCGCCACCCACGGCCTCCCAGACACCATGGTTTCAGACAATGGACCACAATTCACCTCTCGTGAATTTCAGATGTTCGCTATGAAGAACTGTATTAGGCTGGTCACGTCTGCACCGTTCCACCCATCGACGAACGGGATGGCTGAAATTATGGTACGCTCAACTAAAGAAGCATTAAAAAAGTTCGTAAAAGGGAACTGGCAGCGACGACTCAGCCAGTTCCTCATGGCACAACACACAACTCCCTGTACGGCAACCGGCAAGACACCAGCAGAGCTAAGATGGGGAAGGAGACTGATAACGCGGCTCGACAGACTGCATCCCGACACTTATATGGCGGAACCTGACCACCCCCCCCCACCCCGTACATTTAAACCGGGGCAAATAATCTGGGCACGATCATACACATCCAAAAACAAATGGGTCCCAGGGACTGTGTTACAACAAACAGGACCCATTTCCTATTTAATACACACACCTACTGAAGGCAACCTGCGACGGCACATAGATCAGCTCAGGCCAAGACAACCACAACACCACCCAGACCTTCCCCCACCGGACAGCCAAACCTCACCCCCCTTAGACATCATACCTGCACCAGATCAAGAGGAAGGGGAGCAAGGAAACATACCACCACCAGAATACGAAAACGCACCACTCCCAAGACGTTCTAATAGAAACAGAAGAGCACCAGCATATTTAAAGGACTATGAATGGGCCGGCTCCAACAACCAACAAGGGGGAGGAAACAATCCAGGGGAGGGGTAAGGGGTGTAATGTATATGTACAAACGTTATTAACAAGTTAGAACCGTTTATTCCGTTTTATTCTATGAGGTAAACACCACTGACAGGGAAACACGCGGGAACTTTGACAGCTGTCAAAGTTCCCCGCCAGGGCGCAGGCACAGCCATTTGACAGCTCGCAGCTGTCAAAATACCGAAGCCGACTCACCACGCGGAAAGAAGAACTGTCAAGACGCGACAGCGGTGATTGGCTCAGCTAGACGCGGCGCCAAAAGAAACGAACCTCATTGGTCTACACTGACAGCTGCCGGCTATAAAAGCCGGACAAGTTATACTGTTCTCTGCCTTGTTCTAAATAAATCTTAGTTAAGCAACCTGTCGTCCCGAGTGGTCCTTCGGCCACTTCAGGTTCGGCTCTGAACCTGATACCAGTGTCAGCCCCTTCACCCCAGCACTCAGTGGGAGCAGCAGCCATGAGGTTGGGGGAACGGTTAGCTCACTGCCTTGGCTACCTTCCCTGCCTGGTCCCAACCTAGGATGGAGAGCCTGCAGCCCACCACAGGTGCCCATTCCTCAGCATGGAGGAGTGGGCTGGCCACCTCTGCCAGAGCCCAGGCCTGGGGTCCAACCAGGGATGCACCCCTATAGCAGGGCATGGGTGAAAGACCCCAACCAGCATTGGCCCCAGCACTGATGTTGGCATTCAGGCTGCCTCCACCCACCCCCATTCAGGGCAATGTTCAACGGGAGCTTAGAGATTAGGCAATGAGAGCTACCAGAGTCTATGAGGGCTTTTACCACTCCCTTTGTTCCTGAGTGGGGAGCCTTGATGCTTACTTTAACTTCAAAGTGATTGACAGGTCCACTCACCATCAGATTGTCTTCTCCCTCTCTCTCACTATTGTACAGGACCATTAGTGGCTCCTCTTTGGCAGGAGTTCCATCTTCTCCATTCTCAGGAGGAGAGTCCTCAACAATCTGAGTCACTGCCCACAACTTCTCCTTTCCTTTCTTAGGTGGTTTCTTCAGCTTCAAAGGAGTCAAGGTCACAAGAACCATCTGAGGCATCTGTGCTGAGCACATTCCAGCTCGGTGGTCTTCTTGGCTGCAGCAGAAGCAAACAATGGGCATGCCTTCAGCCAGCCTTGCAGGTGTTGGGTTGCCGCTGTTGATTGCTTTCTCTCCAAGGTGTGCCTCTCCTGGTCCTTCTTCAGGCAAGGGACGCCCCTACCACCCTTGTACACAGCAGTTCCTGGAAGTGAGTCAGGTCCCTTTCAAAGTGTGGATTGATCACAAAAATTTGAAAACGCCTTATAAGCTTTCTCCTAAGCAAGCCAGGTAAATGTAGTATTTTAAAAGTTTTGATTTTGAGCTGAAATACATGCCGGAGGGGAAGAACTTCCTGGCTGACACCCTATCCCTCATGCCCCAATACAGTAGTACTCAGCAGGCGGTGGTGAATTCTGTTGTCCCCGATAGACAACGAGCCTCACAAGTGACAACCAGGTGTCAGGAGAAAAAGAGGGGCTCACCTTCCATTGATGCATTTATGCAGCAACTAAAGCAACAACTGCAAAGTGATGCCTGGTTTGTAGCCCACCATGAGTCAATTATGCCGGTTTGATTGTTGTCCAATAAAAGTTTACATTTGAGAATGCAGTGAGTCTGCTGTTTTGCTTGATTGGGCTTTCTCAGCTGGGACTTGACCCCTGTGCAATGTACTTTGACCTGAGCTTGAGTGCGCCCTTCTTGTATTCTAATGGTGGTGGGTTAATCCTATTAAGTCCTAAAGGTCATGTTCCTGTCCTTTGAGTCTTTATTTTTCTAATCCTATCTGCTCAAACCTTTTGTGGGGCTGTGGCTGAAGGCATTTTGCTTATGAATAGGTGGCCCAGTCTTTCTGAATAGGATTATCAAATCTGCATTTCTAAAAACTGGTCTGGTCAGTTTCTATCTGAGGGAGACTGGTCAGAAAAGCCTTTTAAGATTTTTTCTCCATTATTCCTTTTTGGGAAATATAATATTCTTTCTTTTTTTAATATCCCCCAAAATATTTCCTTCTCTGGTGGGGGGATACTAATTTCCTACTAAACAAAACAGGGAAGGTCATTTTATGCCATGACTAGCATATAGCACATTAGTCCAGCTGTGGGAAAAGGCCTTAGGTTTTCATTTTTGATGTCAACAAGCATAAATCTTTACTTTCACAGACTTTTTCTCATTCTTTTACCTACATGCCAGATAGAAGTCACCTAGCTGTGATCAACTGATCTCAGATTACATACCGTAACAACACTTTCTGATTTTTAACTTTTAATTCAGCTATACTCAGACCAGAACTAGAATCTTGCCACATATGTCAGCTACTTTTTAAGTGACAATGTTTCCTGAATAACTTCCATTTTATTTCATTCATAGCACACAAACTTTTTCCAGTAGTTTCTAAAAATGTATAAATTGATATTGTAGCAAAATTTCTACTGTAACAATTAATTTTTCATTAAATTTCATAGGTCCCTTGCCACCACTCTTAAGAATACATTTCACTGTGTAATAATCTACTAATCTCATTTAATCCAGAAGTGTAAAAATTGCTGAAAAAAATTAAGTCAAGAAGAATGTGCATAACTGTATAATAATAATTAGTAGATGAAAGTACTACAGAAATAATGCTTTATTACCATTAGAATTATACTGGCTGACATGACAACTCTTTCCTATAATGGTAAATATTGCCTTCGCTGAGGGCAATATGACCTTATCTAATTGCTTGATATAAATGTTTTATTTTAATGACCATTTACTCATTTAACTGTCTGTATTATGAAGGACTGGAGTTTAAAGAGCTGATTTTTCTCAAATAGTAGAAAATGAGGAAGCACATTATTACAGATACTGCTGAAAATATTTCTGGTTTTAAAGTGATTTGAGTCCTTATAAGTGAAGTAATTTTAATTATCAAACAAATTTCTATAATTTGTTTCCTTATCTCAACTACTTCAGGTGAGGAGGATCAGGATATTATATGTCATATGTTAATAAATTGGTTAGCCTTTAAGATACTGCAAGACTCAGGAATATTTCTAGTCTGCTGTGTTATTCAATACAGCTGATTTATCCTGCACTGTCACCTCAAACCAGTCAAGCCAAAACTGATTATGAAGGCCTGGAGGAACGTTGTCCATAGGGTCGCAATGGGTCGGACACGACTTCACAGCTAACAACAACAAATAGTTTACTGGTATCACTATATATTGAGTGTTTTGAACACCTTGCCGGCCCAAATACGGGCCAAATCTTTTCTTGCCTGTATCAGCCCAAACTCAGGCCATCCACAGGCGGTAGCCGCAACTGTGACAATCATTATTTTGCATAGATTTTTGGATTGCTAACAAAAAAATAAAGGGAACAGAAAATAAGACATCCTACTATTAAATACAGTACATTGTGTTGTTTAAGTGTTCCCTTTATTATATATATATATATATATATATATATATATATATATATATATATATATATATATATATATATATATATGTGTGTGTGTGTGTGTGTGTGTGTGTGTGTGTGTGTGTGTGTGTGTGTAAATTTTAGATTGCTAACAAAGAATTAAAGGGAGACTGATATGCTAACAAAATGAGATAGAGCTTGTGGCCTAGAGGTTAAAACAACTGCCTAATGTGCAATCAGCCTAGGTTCGAATCTCAGAAGGGTATGGCTAACTGATGAAAACAAATAAGTTTGAAATGCATATCAGTCTCCCTTTAATTCTTTGTTAGCAATCTAAAATTTACACAAATATGAGCTGTCACTGTTGTGACTACTGCCTGTGGATGGCCTTCGGTTAGGCCGAAACAGGAAATAAAGATTTGTCCCATGTTTGGGGCCTAGCAAGGTAATCTAAATAGTTAACAAGCATTTAACACACACACACACACACACACACACACACACACACACACATATATGTAGATCTTTGGTCATTCGGGTTTTTTCCCACGTAGAAGTGGAGGTATCAAGGCAACGTTTCGACAAAAATCTCATCCGTCATCCTCAGGCTGGTGGCTTCAGCTTCGTTCTTCTGGGAGAAGTGTGTGATAGTGGCTGTTTTTTCTTCTTTTTTAAACTGCCAGAGGGGGTGTGGTCTGTGGGTGGAGGTGTGCTCTGATTGGGGGGGGGGCTAAAAAAGACCAGCCCATCCACTCAGAACACACTCCCACCCAATCAGAACACACCCACCATTCAAAACACACTCCCACCCAATCAGAATACACTTGGTCCCCCACCCAATCAGAGCACACCTCCACCCACAGAACACACCCCCTCTGGCAGTTTAAAAAAGAGGAACAAACAGCCACATGCTTCTCCCAGAAGAAGGAAGCAGAAGCCACCAGCCTGATGATGACGGATGGGATTCCGTCGAAACGTCGCACCTACACCTTTAGTTCTACGCGGGAGGAAACCCGAATGACCGAAGATCCACATATAAACACCCGCGAAAACCTCAGAAAACATATATATATATATATATATATATATATATATATATATATATATATATATATATATATATATATTTATTTATATATATATATAAATATATATATATATATATATATATATATATATATATATATATATATATATATATATATATATATATATGCAAATTACTAACAACGAATTAAGGGAGACTGAAATGCATTTCAAACTTATTAGTTTTCATCAGTCAGCCATACCCTTCTGAGATTCGAACCTGGGCTGATTGCACATTAGGCAGTTGTTTTTACCTCTTGAGCCACAGGATCTCTCTCGCTTTGTTAAATAGTTAACAAGTATTTGATATATATATATATATATATATATATATATATATATATATATATATATATATATATATATATATATATATATATATATATATATATATATATATATATATATATATATATATATATACAGTGTGTGTGTGTATATACAGTATATATACAGTGTGTGTGTATGTATGTATATATATATATATATATATATATATATATATATATACAGTAGATAGATATATATACAGTATATATATATACAGTAGATAGATAGATAGATAGATAGATAGATAGATAGATAGATAGATAGATAGATAGATATAATCTTTGTTTTATTTAAAATCTATTATAATAATATATTATTATTGTATAACTAGGTACCAAGATGTTTTCTTCAGCAATCTCCTATCAAAATGCTGGTTTTAATACGTATGGTTAGCTGTGCAGAGTTGTGAGGATGACATTGACAACTGTATAAATTCTATTATGTTAAAGAATGAAGTTCCTGAATGTTTTTAAATACGCCAGAATCTTGAAAGCATTATATAACAAAAAAACTATGCAACATGCTAAGTTATTGCTTGTTTGCCTATAGAGTCCTTGATGCTCTCTGAGCTTGTTTGTTCTCTTGCAGATGTTTCATTACACAACTAAGTAACATCATCAATGCAAGTAAGTATGGAGTTTGATCCCTGTTTACATATAGTATCTCTCTGGTTTTCTCCTTCATAGTTTCTTGATTAGGGTATTGATTTTCTCCTTGACTGATTGCTTAAGGTGTTAATGTCTGCTTATCTAGTGTTGACTGCTGGGTGTGCTCTGGTCTTTTGGTTTCTTTCTTGGGCTTTTTTATTATTATTTTTATTTCTTTACATTTTTACATTAAAGAGAAAATGAACCAAATGGAAATAATTGTTGAGTTTATACAATAAAAATTTAAAGTTACCATATATTGGTTTAAGAAAATGAGACATTAAAGAGTTTTAAAGAAAGAAAAAAACCGAAGAGTAGGAAACACACTAATAATAAGATTTTAAAAGACGTAAAACGGTTAAAACAATATAAGTTATATCCAGTAGAAAGAGGCTATTTAACCTTATATTCCAAAACATTTTCAGTCAGTTTTTGCATTACTGCACTTGCTGCTATAGATCAGGACACCAAGCTATGCACAGTAGGCAAAATTATCCCTGTGCAGAAGGTCAAGACAAAGCCTATTTTCTCTAATGTTATCTGCAGTTTTATAGCTATAACCCCATGCTCTGATTTTGTGTCTTGCTTTCTAATCTCTGTGGATCTTCTCATATGATTTATCTAGTTTCATAAATCACTATGACATGCAAATACTATTAGGCTGCTGGCTATTCCTTCAAGCTTATTAACAAAAACAGCAAATAAGCATAGATCTTATATGATGTGTGTATTATTAATACAGAAATTGTCCCTGCTATTCAGGAAATTCACATTTATCAGTATAGTTTGTCTTGTGTTTATCAGGTACTTTTGGGGTCATCTTACCCATTCAATGTTTGTTTCCTTGATCATTCATTTATTCATTTATTTTATATGCTTGACTGTTTAACATGAGATTCAGAATGGTTAATGAAAAATAGAAAATAATAACTCAGAATGGAAATGCTTGAATGATAGGTCCTGGAGCATACCAACCCTACAAGATATTTTTGGATGGACAGAAGTAATTGAAAATGTACAGTCTGTGCCATGAAGAATTCCAACAATTCAGCCTAGGGTGTAATGAGGTGTGCCTTTAATTATTTTCAGTGCTGAGTTCTAGATCAGCTGTCATTTTTAAGTAGTCTTCTAGGAGACTTACATATATGCATGAATGTTGCAATAACCAAATATGAAGTGACTAGGGCATGACCAGTCATGAATAGGGCCTTTTGATCCTTGAATAGGTAGAAAACAACTTCCTAACCATGGTTTCCATCTGTATTTTGAGCAGGAACTATGAATGAAGAAGGCAAATAAAATTGTAAACCTGTTTGTTAATGTAATGCTATACAGAAGAAAGAGGGACGCGGTGGCTCAGTGGGTTAGGACGCTGAGCTTGTCTATCTGAAGGTCGGCAGTTTGGCGGGTCGAATCCCGAGTGCCGCGTAACAGAGTGAGCGCCTGTTACTCGTCCCAGCTTCTGCCAACATAGCAGTTCGAAAGCATGTAAAAATGCAAGTAGAAAAATAGGGACCACTACGGTGGGAAGGTAACAGCGTTCCGTGCGCCTTTGGCGTCTAGTCATGCCGGCCACATGACCATGGAGATGTCCTCGGACAAGCGCTGGCTCTTCGGCTTTGAAACGGAGATGAGCACCGGCCCCTAGAGTCGGAAACGACTAGCACGCATGTGCGGGGGAACCTTTACCTTTACCTTTTTATACAGAAGAAAAGATGGAAAATAACCAGACCAAACAGCCACTTGATCTTGCTAGATTTAAGCCTAATTCTGATGATATCTAACTCGATGCCAAAAGATGATGTCACCTAGTGATTTCATGCTAATATGTCTATATACTGTGGAAATATTTAACAAAATTTATAGTTCTATAGATTTTATTTTATTTGCAACCATTTACAAAAGTTAAACACATTCTATCTTACAGTTTCTGCAAGATCATTTTTGTCAAGGTAAAAATCACCTTTGTAGAGGGCGAAGGACCGTGCTTCAGAGAATGCATGATGTGCATGCAGGAAGGCAATAAAAACACGACGCATAATCTTACTAAATACCTTTTACTTACAAAAATATAAAAACTAAATATATATAATAATAAGAGCTAGCTCACTACATCCTAAACGTAACAGTCAGTAACAGCAAAGTGAAGAAAACAATACAGATAACAACTCAGAACTTTCTCTAGACATGCGCAATAAACAGACTGAAACCATAACATAGCTAGTCATATGGGATTCACTATGGTTACCAGATAAGTTATCACAACAGGTGCAGAGAGCAGGGAAAAATGTACAGTTAGAAATGAACTTTTCTGACGAACATAAAAAAACGTGCAGTGACATTCCCCTTCTTTCGTCAGCAAAGTGAAGACTCAAGTAAGGCACATCTTCTCACGCAGATACTCATGCTGGGCTGTAGGAAGTGGTTTGTTCAGCATGTCAGCAATTTGATCACGTGTAGGCACATACTGTAATGTCACAAAACCTTGTTTAACCAGTTGCCTTATGTTTTGATATCGGATGTCAATGTGTCTGGACCTTGAACCTGTAAAACGTGTTTCAGAAATATAAACCACAGATTCATTATCTTCCATCACTGTGATTGGTCGAATCGGATGTGTCCAGATATCTGTGATTAAAGCATCAAACCAGGTTAAAGAATTGCATGCATCAGACACACAAGCATACTCAGCTTCTGTAGAGGAACAAGAAACAAGATTCTGTTTACGCACATGCCAGTAAACAGGACATCCATTTAAAAACATCATGTAACCTGATGTACTTTTCCGTGACTTCTTATCACTCGCCCAATCTGAATCTGCAAAACAACATAACTCTGCATAGTCAGTATGTGTGGGTTCCAACAACAACTTCATGTCTTTGGTGTGTTTTAGATACCTCAATAACTTTTTAACACATGTCCAATGAAACTGTTTTGCCTTGCCTACGTGTCGTGATAAAAGATTAACACTAAGTGCAATGTCGGGTCTAGTCCAACTACTAATATACAGCAGCGACCCAATGACTGAGCGATATAGTGTTTGATCTTCGAACTCAGGACTTGGTTCATGTGCCAAAATGTGAAAGTCAGTTTGCATGGGTATACTCACAGGCTTTGCGTCCTCCATGTTACAGTGATGTAACAGTTGTTCAATCTTCTCTTCTTGTGTGAGACTAAACCCCTTCTGAGTTTTGGCAATTTGAACACCTAAATAAGTGTTAATACACCCTAAACACTTCAATGTGAAAAACTTTTGTAAAGCTTTAGCAAAAACCTCACTCATCTGCTTATTTGGACCAATATAAATAATATCATCGACATAAACAAGAGTTATCTCATACCTATTACCGGATCTTTTAGTAAACACGCATTCATCTGTTTCGGACTTAATAAAGCCCATTGAATTTAGTTTGTCAGAAAGACATAAGTACCACATTAAACCAGACTGTTTCAGACCATAAAGACTTTTGTGTAGAAACCAGGTATCCCCTTCTTGCTGTCGGAAACCTGGAGGACCTTTCACGTAAATGTCCTCATCAAGATCAGCGTGTAGATAAGCCGTTTCAACGTCGAACTGGAAAACTTCCAGGCCAAGGATAGTTGCAGTGGCTAAAGCAATTTTCACACTTTCAGTCCGCACTGTGTGTGAGTATGTATTTGTATAGTCCTCAGGATAACGTTGAGCGAAACCCTGGGCTACGAGTCTGGCCTTGTACAACGACTCACCATTCGGCTTCTTTTTGATCCTGTAGACCCATCGAGTACCAATAACTTTCTTGTTTGCTGGAGGGCTTGCAGGCGTAAACACTTGGAGTTTCTTTAGACTGTCCATTTCAGCCTGCATTGCCTCAAACCATTTATCTTGTTCTGATTCAGGAAGATGTTTGATCTGTGTGAACTTCTCAGGTGGAAGTGTAACATTACAAATCAAAGGTACAGGTGTTTTTGTTACTTGCCACGAATAACGTTTTGGAGGGATTCCCTTTGTGGTCCTCTTGGAACGTCTCGGGCCAACCGTCCATTCTTCTTCCGTGTCGTCCTCGTCTTCATCATCGTCACCAGCGGCAACATCGGCGGCTTGCGAAGACGGAACAGCAGGTTGGGAAGAACTTGTGGAAGGAACATTATCCTGTGAATCTTGACCATCAGGTTGTGTGGCATCAGCAACATCATCTCTAGGAAAATAAACTCCAGGATCATTAGAATGAATCCTGGACCAGTCAGCATCTTCCTCAAAAATAGCAGATTGTGAAACCACAATAACATGATGAGAGTCAATGTATTTGCTCCATTTTGAATTATCATCAATGCCCATAAATCTCATCCTTTTTGCTGCAGGACCCCCTTTCTTTCTTTGGGCTAAAGGAATATTCACCATAGCATATGAACCAAAAATATGGAGATGTGAGAGATCAGGCTTGTGTCCATACAACATGAAATAAGGGGTCTGATTTATCACACTACTCCAAGTACGGTTGATGATATGGTTAGCATATTTGATAGCTTCACCCCAGTATGGAAGACCAAGGTTAGCATCTTCAAGGAGGCAACGCATCATGGTTTGCAGAACTCCATTTCTGCGTTCTGCCACCCCATTTTCAGCTGGAGTATAAGGAGCAGATGTCTGATGTACTATTCCATTCTCACGCATCCAGTCCTGGAAACGCTGAGACATGAATTCAGCACCGCGATCACTCTGGATTCTGGCAATGTTGACCTTGAATTGGGTATAGACAAGACTAGCAAAGTCTTTAAAGATCTGAAAGGTCTCAGATTTTTCTTTCATAGGATATACGTATCCATATCTAGAATAATTATCAACGATTGTCAAGAAATATCTTTTACAACCAAGTGTTGGTGCAAAAGGACCAACTATGTCAGTGTGTACCAAATCAAAAATGCGTGTTGACCGGCGTGTAGCGCGTTTTGGAATTGCTGCTGCCTTGGATTTGGCTTTCTTGCAGACAGCACAGTCCAAGAACACCTTACACCCCTTTAGATCCAAACCTCTTGCGAACTCTGGCATCTTCTTCAGAACACGGAAACTGGCATGACCCAATCTTCTGTGCCACTTATGGATACACCTGGAATGCAAAGGTTTACCTGTTAGTGAATTCTCAACAATAGCATTTTTATTAGGAACCCCAGGCTTGCTGTGAGCAACCTGTGTCTTTTTTGTATTTTTATCATTATTAGGAACCTTTGGAGTAGCAACAGGATCTCTCTCTGGGACGTCTCTCTCTGGGCCTGTGCTTTTTGGAACGTGTATACTTGCCTGCTCTTGCTGCTTAGGCTTTGGTCTTAAGTAATAAACACCACCAATCAACATGGTTTCAGCAACAATATCTCCGTCTTTGACTATATAACTTGCTTTTTCAAGATGGTGGACCTGAAAATGAGAAAACCTAGACAAATGACTCTGACTAAGCAAATTACTACTGGCAGACGGAACGTAGTAAACATTTGGAATGAGAGCACCGAGCTCTTCAATATAAACAGTTCCTTTTCCCATGACCTGAACAGGATGATTGGAAAAAGAGTAAAGTTCACGAAGTTCAGGTTCAGGCTCGTGCATCTCTGTGTAAAGCTCTTTTCTGTAGGTAACATGTAATGCTGCTCCGCTGTCCAAAGTCCAAAGAAGTCGTCTGTTATACTCTGGTTGAGGCTGTGGATCGTTGGTCACAACAAATGTGACAAGTGGAGCTTGTGGATCACGCCTGGAACCACGACCACGACCTTGTCGTCCGCCTCTACCTCTGCCTCCTCTGGAATCTGTTCCTCTGGGCTGGTATGTGACGGGTGCTGGAACTCGTTGGGGACAATCCCGGGTGGCATGTCCCACACGATTGCAGATGTAGCATCTTGGCATCCTTGGAACGTAGGTCCTTCCACGGAAGGCACGCCTCGCTGAAGCTCTTGATGCAGGTGGTTCCCTTAAATGTGGCGCAGCTTGCATAAGTGCCTCTTCTTCGGCTAAAATTCTGCATACATGATCCACTGTGCGTTGAGCAATAGGCACTTGATTAATCTTGGAAATAGCATCTTTCCACTCATGATTCAAAGAATTGATGATAATGCTGATCATTTGAAAATCATCAATAGGATAGCCTTTTTCACCCAGTTCTTTTCTAATACCTTTCATTTTAGTCAAATGTGCTCCAATATGTTCACCAGATTTTAATCTGGAACCATGGAACTCAGACAAAAGCAAACATGTAGACTCAATTGATGTAGGCCAATAACATGTCTCTAACTGAGTCCAAATTTGTTGGGCAGTTGCATCTTGTGAAAACGTGAGCTGCAATTCAGTGTCCATTGACATCAATAATGTTGTGCATGCTCTATTATTCAAGTCCCATATGTCAGGAGACCATGGCTGGGCAGGAGGATTAAACACCATCATGTGAGTACATTCTCTGCATAGCAAAAGTCCAACCTCACTGACCCATGCCCTGTAATTCTGTCCTGACTTCTTTAATTTTGAATCACCAGCCAGTGGTACAATGGAAGGTGTTTGATGAGGAATATACAATTGAGGTACTGGCTGTGCAGGTTGTGCAATCCGACCACAACCTGCAGGGGGCACCAGTGGCGTCTGTGCCTGGACATGCGGCAGTTGCATTGAAGCTGCCGGTAGTCTTGGTGCTGGCTGTGACTGTCTTTGAGCTGCTATTCCACCCTGGCCAGCAGGAGGTGCTGGTGCTGGGGCTGGTGCAGTAGCATAACCTGCAGATGACACTGGCCTTCGCATATAAGAACCCGGTGGCAATTGCATGTGGGTTAAATATGGCTGTGCTCTGCCAGGTAGAGGGACTTGCATAGAAGCAATATTAACAGGAGAAGCAATAGTAACAGGAATCCTAGCACCATCAGGGACTGGAGCCTCAGATAACGGCAGAAATCTTGTATCTCTGAGCAAAGACTCCTCCATAGACAATTGCGAGAGTGAGAGCTCCAATTCATGTCTTAATGCAGCTTCACCAGTAGATGGTGCTATAACATTTGCTTCAGGCATCACTGTGGCTCTGTATGTCCTTTGGGACAGCCCATAATCATGTGACATAGGAGCCTCCGGTTCCCATTCGTCTTGCATGACACTCAATGATGGGCGTGACTTTGGCTTTGGGAAAGAAGGAGGCAATATGGCTTCTCCTTGTGGGTGTGGCAATATGGCCGGTTCATGCTCATAATTCCTCTCATATTGCTGAACCATTGACACATATTCCTTTGCCTGCTGCAAACGCCTTTCAAAACCCCCAATTTGTTCACAGTAGCCTTGCATAGCCCTATCTCGAATAGTTTGCTTGGGGCTTGAAGGAGCAGAAGAAATTTTCTTTGGCTGAACTTTAGGTTTCGCTCCAAGCCTTTGAAATTCATCTTGAGCCCCTGGAGTGTGAACATTTCCAAAAGCAGCTGCCAGGGAGCTTGGAAAAGTAGAAAAAGGAGTGACTGACCTTGCATCGTAGACAGGAGCAGGTGCGTCTTCTCCAAGGCATGTGGCCGAAGCTATCGGAGGTCTTAAAGTTGAAGGGAGATGCCCAACAGACAAACTCCTGGCCTCCCGTTTCAGCCGTGGCTTCCTTCCTGACATGTTTCAGCAGTTAATCACCGCTGCCTCACTAGCACTAACTAACTGATAACAGCCGCAGAAACATGCATCTCCAAAAACATAAATCAAACCATCCTCGATACCAAAATGTCAAGGTAAAAATCACCTTTGTAGAGGGCGAAGGACCGTGCTTCAGAGAATGCATGATGTGCATGCAGGAAGGCAATAAAAACACGACACATAATCTTACTAAATACCTTTTACTTACAAAAATATAAAAACTAAATATATATAATAATAAGAGCTAGCTCACTACATCCTAAACGTAACAGTCAGTAACAGCAAAGTGAAGAAAACAATACAGATAACAACTCAGAACTTTCTCTAGACATGCGCAATAAACAGACTGAAACCATAACATAGCTAGTCATATGGGATTCACTATGGTTACCAGATAAGTTATCACAACAGGTGCAGAGAGCAGGGAAAAATGTACAGTTAGAAATGAACTTTTCTGACGAACATAAAAAAACGTGCAGTGACAATTTTCATAATAATTGAATGTGAATTACTCAGATACTCAAAATCCTTGATCAAAATACTCACGACAAATTATTTCATATTTATTTTTCACCCTACTGATACTGAGATGATTTGAAATGTTATAGCTATTTTTTAAGTAGAGGCAATTTTGCAGGGTATTCAGAGATATAGAATAGCACTCTTAAAAAGTGTTTTCTAGAGGCTTTTAGAAGATGGTAATGGCAAGCCAGTTTTGTGTTATTGCCAAGAACAACATACCTATGAAGTCAAGCTTATTCTAGAAAGAGTTTGCCTTTCAATTACCCAAATATAGAGTGAATGACAAGAGCATGATGCTTTATTTCTAAAAGTACCACTTCTTTGCCCCATAATATTGATGGCATATTCTGGTCAGCACACCATAAAAAATTGAGCAAAGTTTAATTAAATGGACAAATTTGCTCCCTTGCACATTTTAGCAGGAAGCAGGCAAATGCACACACACATTATTCATCTTACATATATTACATTGTTTATTTATTTATTTATTTTATTAGATTTATATACCACCCTTTCCCGAAAGACTCAGGGTGGTCTACAGGGTATTTAAAATAACCAGTACAAAAGTTAAAAACAAATTTAAAAAGATTAAATTATCCCTAAAATTAAAAAAAAAACCAGTTAAAAATTCTCAGCCTGGGCTGGAGGGCTCAAAGAGTCAGGTCTTCAGGTCCCGGCAAAATGTGCGAAGGTCGGGGGCAGTCCTGAGCTCCACTGGCAGCTGGTTCCAGAGGGCAGGTGCACCCACAGAGAAGGCCCTTCCCCTGGGTGTTATCCGCCGACAGTCTTTTATCGGTGGCACCCTGAAAAGACCCTCCCTGTGGGAGCGCACTGGACGAAGGGAGCTTGATGCTGGTAGCAGGTGTTCCCTCAAATATCCCGGACCCAAGCCATTCAGGGCTTTATAGGTCATCACCAGCACCTTGAATCTCACCCAGAGGGCAACCGGAAGCCAATGCAGCTCGCAGAGTAGAGGTGTTACATGGGAGTATCGGGAAACTCCCATCACAACTCGCGCGGCCGCATTCTGCACCAGCTGAAGCCTCCGAGTGGTCCTCAAGGGCAGCCCCATGTAGAGAGCGTTGCAGTAGTCTAAATGGGAGGTCACGAGCGCATGAGTGACTGTGTGTAGGGCATCTCGGTCCAGATAGGGTCGCAACTGGCGCACCAGGTGAACCTGGGCAAAAGCCCCCCTGGTCACGGCTCCTATATGATCTTCAAAATTGAGCCGTGAATCCAGGAGGATGCCCAAGTTGTGAGCCCTATCAATGGGGGGTAACACCTCACCCCCCCATCGCTAAAGGTGGAATAGTCTGGTTAACCCAAGATGCCGATATGCACAGCCACTCCGTCTTGGCAGGATTGAGACAAAGCCTGTTTCTCCCCATCCAGACCTGGACCGCCTCCAGGCAACGGGACATCACAGCGAGGGCATAGCTGGGTTGGTTCGGGGTGGAGAAAAACAGTTGGGTATCATCAGCGTACTGATGATACCCCACCCTGAAACCACGAATGATCTCACCCAGCGGCTTCATGTAGATGTTGAACAGGAGGGGAGAGAGAACCGACCCCTGAGGAACTCCACAAATGAGAGGCCTCGGGGTGGATCTCTGCCCTCCAGTCAACACCGACTACGAGCGGCCCAAGAGATAGGAGGAGAACCACCGTAACACAGTGCCTCCCACTCCCAACCCCCTGAGATGCCGCAGAAGGATACCATGGTCGATGGTATCGAAAGCCGCTGAGAGATCTCCTATTAGACCTATTAGATCTAATAGGACCAGGACAGACCCCTGTCCTGAGCCCGCCAGAGATCATTCACCAGCACAACCAATGCCATCTTTGTGCTGTGCCCAGGCCTGAAACCCGATTGGTACGGGTCGAGATAATCAGTTTCCTCCAGGAACAGAGGAAGCTGATGAGCCACCACACTCTCAACAACCTTCACCAGAAAGCGAAGGTTGGAGACTGGACAATAGTTATTTAAAACAGCCGGGTCCAGGACAGGCTTTTTGAGGAGGGGTCTCACCACCGCCTCCTTCAAGGCGGCAGGAAAGACACCCTCCTTCAAAGAAGCAGTTATTACTGCCTGGAACCAGCCTCGTGTCCCCTCCTGAGCCGCATAAACCAGCCAGGAGGGGCATGGATCCAATAAACAGGTGGTGGAGCTCAGCCTCCCCATGATCCTGTCCACATCATCAGGGGAAACAGGATCGAACTCAGTCCAGATAACATGCTCAAGACCGTCCGATTCCTCCACATCAGACTCCGCCCAGTCAGAGTCCAAGCCGCCCTGGATCTGAGCGATTTTGTCCATCAGATGATGACTAATAATCAGATAGTGAACAAGTAAATTGTTCATGAATAATTTATAGTTAGGGCTGACTTTCATTGAGATATTTTTCTTTTTCCAGAATTTAGAAATCATGGTAGTGTTTTCAAAATTTTATAAATAAGAATATTGAGAAGTTGATTTTCATACAGCTAGAACTTTATGTAATTTTAGAACCTTGGTATATATAAAGAATGCCTAGTGTCTAGTACAGTATGAAAGCACTGCACTATATCAGGTTATAGTGCATGAAGGCATAAACAGTAGACCCAATGCCAAGGCATAGTAAAAGTAAATAATTTTATAGGCACACTCTCCTGTTGACTCAAGCATGAAAAGAAAGCACATTACTTACACATATGTGGTTGAGAATTCAGTGCAAAAGTGATGATCCTGAATGCTACTGCCAGAGATTTATAACCTCAAAATATTGTGAAAATGGGGACAAAGTCTCGGATAATTTATTTTATATAGTCTGACAAAAGTTTTGTGCAGTTAGAAATTAGAAACATCAGTCAAAAGCAGCATCCATCTTTTTCATTCTTCCTTCCCATCCCTACAACATTCTGGTATTTTTTTTCCACAAAGAGCTTTGAAAGAATTTGATTGGTTTATTTAATCACAATATCTTTGTTAATTACTACCATCCAAAATAATTATGCACTAAATAAAACCATATCTGTAAAATTGTTCTTGCTTTATGTATACTCTTAGAATATTGACAATCATGAAGTTCTTTAAATATGTGATGTTTCTATTTCTTTCTTTTTATTCCAGGTGGATATTTATTTTGTAATTTTCTGTACAAGCAAATAAGCATAGGTAGATAAACATAAGGTAAGAATTGTTACCTTATGATTATGATTATGGTTCTCTGTTCCCTTCTCTCTCTCTCTCTCTCTCTCTCTCTCTCTCAGTGTGTGTGTGTGTAATTAATCAATTAATTAATTTTTATTTATTACGTTTTATGATTACCTATCTTCACAGAGGGAATTGTGCAGTATACAATAAAACATTAAAAACATAAAAACAGTATATAGTAAGCAGAATTCAAAACACAATCATAATTATGTAACTATTTTGTAACTAAAGATATGTATGTTACAGAGATATAACTGAGCATGTTTCCACTTTCACATGAGCACATAGCTGGGAACTGCTTTTTCCTGCCATGTCTCCCTGATTTTCTGTTCATTTGATCCCACTTCATAGCAATATTATCCACTTTTCACTAGTATTTTCTTCCAGTAACATCTGAGACAAGCCTCTATAGGTATATAAAACCTTTGCCCTGTATTATCTTGGAGACTATTCAGGTTACTGGGAGTAACTGGGAGTAGAAGCAACCATGGCAGAATAGGCATCAATACTAAAGACAGCAAATGTCATGGTTCTGACATTCAACTTATTTAAAGAAGAATAAAGAGCACTACAGCTCAGTAGTCCAGAAAAGTCCTACATCTCTGCTGAGCTGGTTATAGTATCATTATTTTATAATTCAATACAGTCCTGTTTCGGGTCAAGTTTTAACAGTCTTATTCTATTTTACACATTTTATTGTGGTGATTCAAAAGTTTGAGCTAGCATAATTTCATTTGATGAGTTTTCATGCAATAATAATAATTGAGACTTTTTGACCCAGATAGTATGGTTATGCTCATGTTGTTCCATCACTATAAAAATATTTTTGAAAAACAATGCCTATAAAATTGCAATTTTAATATGAATCTAATATTTGAACTAGAAGGCTAAAATAGAGTTATACAGTTTTTGCATCTAAGGAGAGCAAAGAAGCTCTGGATCTGGCATGGGCATTTTGTTATACTTAGCAACTCTTTCAAGGAACCACATCTTTTCCTGGACTCACATGTTAGGAAAATGTGCATTGCATAAGGGATTAATACAAATTAATTAAATGCATATTCTTTTATATTGTTACCACAGCTGTATTGCCTCTTGAATTCAAGCTAATTTTCCTGGGACCCAATAGCTATTGTATAAACCCAAGAAAAGATGTGAGTGGAGCTGCCAGCATGTACCCATGCTGCATCCAAAGTGTTGTTGTTTTTTTGCCACTGAGTACTGTACTACTCAGTGCTCAGTTAGCTAGGGCTAACAAATTTTAGATGAAAGCACTCAAACAAGCATCTAATTTGGTAGTTTCAAATAAGAAGAACATGTTTTCGAAATCATTGATTTTTGATTCTTAGATAAATTCAACTTGGCTGTTATAAACTTGAAAATCCTAATCTTTGGGGATTAAGAGTTCAACTGTTCCTATAGATATTTGCATAAATTAGAAAGAAATAGAAGTTTCACTCTGAAACTTGTGTGTGTGTGTGGGGGGGGGAATTCCACACAAAAGTGAACCTTTTCATGGCATTTCCATGTTGTAAGCAAAGGTGAACAAGAGATGTGAATGTTATATGGATGCAATGCAGTTTGCTTATTGAGGTATGGAACTGACTTGATTTGCTTTGTTGGTAT
Source organism: Vipera berus (assembly GCF_964194415.1). Taxonomy (NCBI): domain Eukaryota; kingdom Metazoa; phylum Chordata; class Lepidosauria; order Squamata; family Viperidae; genus Vipera; species Vipera berus. Next base: position 33,712,129 of record NC_138209.1, on the reverse strand, counting down.
ATTTTGTGCCATCGTGATGGCTTGCCTGGCAACTTCAGTTCACTTCACTTTACTTCACTTTAAGAAGAAACTTCAAAAGAGCCTTTTATAGGAATCTCATCAAAGACCCTTTTGAAGTTTACTCAGTCCTAGTGAGGAATTCCTTAGTGCTTGAGGCTTTCTAGTTTCTTCTCTCTTAGGTTTCGGTTACATAGTGATGTGGCTTTTTCTATGAGTTTGGCTCAATTTGTTTATTTTCAAACAAACCTCTAATAGTTATATGATTTCAATATATTACAATTCAAGTCAAATATCTTGGTAATAATTGCTTTTTAGTTATTTTGAACATCTAGAATGCTTTTTAGCATAAAACAGCTGCGAAGGGATCATAAATAAATGAATAACCTTTCAAAGCTAAAGAATTTAAGCTAGAAAAAAAGTGGTAAAGTGATTGCATTTACAGGTGTTCTATGTGTTTAGTAATGAAGTGAAATGCCACAGAGTAGAAGCACATAACACGGGAACATGGGCTGGAAAGCTTAGCTAATACAGATATTCTTTATACTGCTATGGGACTGTAATGCTCCATTTCCAGTGCAGTGGAGCAGGGTAACATTAAGTTGCCATGAAGATAAGCATTTTCAGAAAATCAGTATATGTATGTGAATAATAGTGTGCTGAAATCTTGTCCAACTTCCCCAAAGTTACCTTTTCCTTTGTGATACTTGTTTTATATGTAATTCTCAGAAAGCTATCTTTTAACTGACTTTTGAGTTTATTTTGGTAAGTATGGTCCTATAATTAAGAAGACAGTAGACCTATTTTTATGTTGCAGACTTTGGCTGTCATTTAAAAAACCCAGAAAATTATATTTACTGCATTATTCCTTTTTTACTGTAAAAGGAGAGAATATTGTACAATATCACATTATATTCTATGCATATGCCTCAGCTATCTTTAACTTCTTTGTTCTTGCATATTATTTGTATTGGAACAGAAATTGGATGAGGCAGAAATTATTTATGTTTGATCCTGAAAAATGGGGTGAACCAAAAATGGGCTGGTTTTTCTTTTTAATATATATATTCTCTACAAGGTATGCTGCAGAACTATAGGTTGATCTTGCCTCATAATTTAAAAATATTTGTTCTGTCAAATTCCATGAAGATATATTTCATTGGATCTTAAATAAAAGTGAGGGAAACATAGTCTATTGCAGAGGTTCCCAACCTTTTGGGCACCAGAGACCAGAGGGTGTGTGGTTTTGAATACTGCCTGCATCCTGACGATGGAGCTTTGCTTTTTTGTGTGGTCTGCTTGCTGGCATGCTGCAGATGGTGCCGGTTCGAGACCCCTGGTCTATTGGAAAGGTAATTGAATAGTGACAGGCTGAATAGTTGGACACATTTTTCAGCTACTTTGTAACAAAGTCTCAAAGTCAATATCTTCATTAGGACTACAGTAAAATATCATTAACAGTATAAATGTTTTGATATTACAAAAATAAAGAAATGCAGAAAAATCATGAAAGTTAAAATCTGGATGACTTGTTACTGTTTCTGTAATGAGGTCTGCTATCCAAAATAAGCCTTTAGATGGAGATTGCAGATATAATGTTAGGTCTTATTGGTGTCAGGATGCACCTAACATTAAGGAACAAAGAATATTGGTTGATTTTTACCATATTGGTTGATTCTTCCCATGGGATTCATTAACTTTTTTGAAAAAAAAAATGATTTCTTTTCTGTTAAGAAATATGCTGAGCAAAATGTCAGTTCATACCTGTCCATCTGATAATGATGAAGGTGCTTGCTACATTTAGCTGAAAAACTGTCTACTTCTCCAGTTTCTCTTTAATTAAAATATGTTACAGTTTCTTCTTGAAAACCTACAAAACATGGGTTCCTGCACATTTATCCATTCAGCTGAATCCATATGTGGTCTGCATACTATTGTAAATGTTCTGTTGGATTCTCTTTTTTAAGATACAGAAATCATACATTACTGTGGGAAACATACTACATAGAAAAACAAATATCTGGCAAGAGGCTTGCATTCAGAAGTCTTAGTGAAGTAGTGGAAATAAAATAAAATAGCTTTACATACTGTAGATTCTATTTACTATTTCATAGAAATGTGTAATGATCATTGTCAAAGAGATGAGCGAAAGAGCTAACCACATGATAATACAAATGTGTTCACCTATAACATCTAAAAACGAGGAAATATGTTGCCAAGGTTGGAGAACAATCTGCAAGCATAGTTGTCACAAGCCCATTCAAATAAAATATGTCTATTCAGTTAGAGCTCTTATGGTATATGAAAGAAAACCTCATCCACTATTACTGTAAATGAAATATTTCAAGCCAGTGATTTGCAGTGCCAATAAAGCAGCTCTAGTTATAACATAAAGGTCAGCAACTATAAATTATAATTATCTTTTAAAATTACATATGGAAGAAGAGATACTTAACAGAAAACACATTGGAAATGATATATTTAACAATTAAGCGACATCAAAAGATAAACTGAAGCTTTTCATAGAAAACATTATTTGTAATACAAGTATTTTAAAGATTCTTTTCAGCAGGTAAACTCATGGAATACTGCTAAGGCAGTGTACAGTTCAAGACAGGAGTTTCATAAAAGTATGTAATTTTGTAAACTATAGTTCCCTCTTGAACAAGATCCTTTTAGAACATTTTGAGCTGCTGTAGGACACATTCTCACAGCAATATTTCTTGGAAATAGTTGCAAGTGAGGTTGAGGCAAACAAATAAAGTGTGAATTAAAAAAATAACATCTTAGAAAATTGTGAGGAGAGAATTCAACAGTATATATGTATACATAGCATTTTTATCAGTTTATATGAGGTTGTCTTTGGATGAACCTTTAGAAAAGGAACTCAGTGAAGCAGGTAGGGCTAGATGCATGTGATTAGTACAAAGTTTCTCATGACTGAGAGGGGAATCTAAGTATGGCTTTTTTTTACTGAAATCAAACATCTTAATCAATGTAGCAACAACTCCTTTGGTAGAGGGAATCATAGAGAGAAAATTTCAAATTAGAATAAAATATTTAAATATTCCTCCTATTTATTAGCCTACATACTTACATAAACTTCAGAAATTTATTTCTGAATTTCCTTACTAAATTAATATGAAAGAAAAAAAAAGAACATCTAGGGTGATGAGAAAGCTTCCTGGAGAGAATCTATCTATGTGGTTGCCAAAAGTTAACACCAACTTGATGGCATTTAGTCAGTCAAAAATTCCCTTTCCAAGGACATTTGGTTAATTCAGGCAATATCTTTATGTGTGTATGTCTACTGTATGTGTCTCTTGTGTATACCCAAGGGCTAATGTGTTTTAATTCCTTGTAGTTAATGTCACTCTACTTATTGTGCATAGTTCTCATAATCTGTAATTCACCCACAGAATTTTTGTTATCAAATGTATTACAAAATAATATAAATGCAATTAGACAGTACTTGGAATCATACTTATACAGTTATTTGATCAAATAATATGATTTGACATGAATTCTATCAATTAGTTTATGGAAACCATAAGGCTGCTTTGTTCTAAAATTCTTCTTTTGTTCTGAATCATTTTGAGGTTGTCATGTTTTACCAAAGGCCTAGAATGAGTGCTTGTGAATCTTCCACATACGGTATATGCACATGTATATGTCTGCATAGATAATTAAGATAATTTGGTAAGGCATCAATATGATCTGCTTCAGAATAATCCCACTTCAGATATTTCCAGAGTTGTTTATATTTTAATGCCATTTATATTTTACAACCCTAGTTGAAATATATTTAAAAAATCATTTAAAACTTTGAATATTTATTTATTTATTTATTTTATTACATTTATATACCGCCCTTTCCTGAAGGACTCAGGGCGGTTTACAGGGTGATTAAAAACAAAAATACAAAAGTTAAAAACAATTTAAAAAAAAATATATATCCGTCCCTGAACAAATAAAACCCCAGTTAAAATTAAAATTAAAATTAAAATTCTCAGCCTGGGCCAGAGAGCTCGAAGAGCCAGGTCTTCAGGTCCCGGCGGAATGAACGGAGGTCGGGGGCAGTCCTAAGCTCCACTGGCAGCTGGTTCCAAAGGGCAGGCGCACCCACTGAGAAGGCCCTATCCCTGGGTGTCATCCGCCGGCAATCTCTTACCGGTGGCACCCTGAGAAGACCCTCCCTGTGGGAGTGCACTGGACGAAGGGAGCTTGATGCCGGCAGCAGGTGTTCCCTCAGATATCCCGGACCCAAGCCATTTAGGGCTTTATAGGTCATCACCAGCACCTTTGAATCTCACCCGGAGGGCAACCGGGAGCCAATGCAGCTCGCGGAGTAGAGGTGTTACATGGGAGTATCGGGAAACCCCCATCACAACTCGTGCGGCCGCATTCTGCACCAGCTGAAGCCTCCGAGTGGTCCTCAAGGGCAGCCCATGTAGAGAGCGTTGCAGTAGTCTAAATGGGAGGTCACGAGCGCGTGAGTGACTGTGCGTAGGGCATCTTGGTCCAGATAGGGTCGCAACTGGCGCACCAGGCGAACCTGGGCAAAAGCCTCCCTGGTCACAGTCCTATATGGTCTTCAAAATTGAGTCATGAATCCAGGAGGACGCCCAAGTTGCGAGCCCTATCAACGGGGGTAACACCTCACCCCCCATCGTTAGAGGTGGAATAGTCTGGTTAGCCCGTGATGCCGACATGCACAGCCACTCAGTCTTGGCGGGATTGAGACGAAGCCTGTTTCTCCCCATCTAGACCTGGACCGCCTCCAGGCAACGGGACATCACGGCGAGGGCATTGCTGGGTTGGTTCGGGGTGGAAAGAAAAAGTTGGGTATCATCAGCGTACTGATGATACCCCACCCCAAAACCACGAATGATCTCACCCAGCGGCTTCATATAGATGTTGAACAGGAGGGGCGAGAGAACCGACCCCTGAGGAACTCCACAAATGAGAGGCATCGGGGCGGATCTCTGCCCTCCCATCAACACCGACTGCGAACGACCCAGGAGATAGGAGGAGAACCACTGTAAAATGGTGCCTCCCACTCCCAACCCCCTGAGACGCCACAGAAGGATACCATGTTCAATGGTATCAAAAGCCGCTGAGAGATCTAATAGGACCAGGACAGAGGAACAACCCCTGTCCCGAGCCCGCCAGAGATCATTCACCAGCGCGACCAATGCCGTTTCCGTGCTGTATCCGGGCCTGAAACCTGATTGGTATGGGTCCAGATAATCAGTTTCCTCCAGGAACAGAGGAAGCTGATGTGCCACCACACTCTCAACAACCTTCGCCAAAAGCGAAGGTTGGAGACTGTTGCTGTTGTTAGTTGCGAAGTCGTGTCCGACCCATCGCGACCCTATGGACAATGTTCCTCCAGGCCTTCCTGTCCTCTACCATCTTCTGGTGTCCATCTAGGCTCACACCTACTGCTTCAGTGACTCCATCCAGCCACCTCATTCTCTGTCGTCCCCTTCTTCTATTGCCCTCAATCTTTCCCAGCATTAGGCTCTTCTCCAGTGAGTCCTTCCTTCTCATTAGGTGGCCAAAGTATTTGAGTTTTAGCTTCAGGATCTGGCCTTCTAAAGAGCAGTCAGGGTTGATCTCCTCTAGGACTGACCGGTTTGATCGCCTTGCAGTCCAAGGGACTCGCAGGAGTCTTCTCCAGCACCATAGTTCAAAGGCCTCAATTCTTTGGCGCTCAGCCTTTCTGATGGTCCAACTTTCACTGCCATACATTGCAACTGGGAAGACCATAGCCTTGACTATACGCACTTTTGTTGGCAGGGTGATGTCTCTGCTTGGAGACTGGACGATAGTTATTTAAAACAGCTGGGTCCATGACTACACAGAAGTAGGAGAAATGGTTTGGGGTTGAAGAAAAGCTAAGGAAAACTCAATTTCAGCTCTATGTGAAACACCTCAATGTGTAATTCATTATTTATATCACACACTATTCATTGGTGCCCTCAGGGACCTTTGTTTTCATTATACAAATATATTAATTCACTGTTCATCCAGGATAAAATTGTGCAGTTTCTATTTGTGGTCTGATGACTACTACCTGTAAATAGTATAAATAAAAGTAGCCTCAGGACACAATACAATATATTTATAAAAGAATGGCAATTTTTGGTCATAAAGCAATATAAAAATAGCAAAGATTTTTTTCTAGACATCTTCATCCTCCTCTTGTATGTCAAATGTGAACAAGATAGCTGATAAATAATTTATATTGCTGGAGCTGAAATTGTCATTTTTAGAATGAGTTGAAACTGTATGGTACTTTCATTCCAACAGCCAAATGATTGGTCACAGTTTGAGAATTTATTTTCTGGAAGAATTGTCTGTTCCTGTACCCAACTTTTTTTTTCTTTTAAACATGTACATTTGAAAAAACTTCAAATAAAGAGGTTAAGACCTCCTATATAAATCTCATTGGTTGTGCATTGCATCTCTGAGAGAAGCATGAGAAAATTAGATGTAATATCTATTAGCAACTTTTTTCCAATCAAAACTGGTACAAAATTTGGAAATATGTTTACATAGTCTTTAATTTTAGTTTTAATACTATATAAGTATATTTCCAAATTATTTTACATCTTGTATAACAATAACATGAGTTGTAAACCTGAGATAATCTTGATAATTCTTATATGATGTAATAAATATTAATATAGGAATTGAAATCCTTGCCACTAGTTCTAACAAAGTATGATTTTTACTACCAGAGAAACTGAAGATGTATTTTCTGCCCTGCACATGAAACTGTGAATAGTGACATTTCCTTACATTATTATACTATTGCACAGAACAGAGTGGGCTTTATGTTTCTAATAATAGCAAGATAGTGCTTTACAATCAGAATAAGTGTCTTTTTAGGGTGGTTTAGTTTAGACAATTATTTCTTTGGGATGAACTGAAGATTTTTACCCTGTGCAGAAGGTTGGAATAAACAAAAAAGAAAAAAAAAACTTCATAGTCCCTTTCAGTCCTATGATTATATGATTACATATGCACTTTTATATTATATTATAATAGCAATAATAATGGTACTTAGACTTATATACCACTTTATAATGCTTTATAGCACTCTTTAAGTGGTTTACAGAGTTTACAGTCAGCTTATTGCCTCCCAAAATCTGGATCCTCATTTTATCGACCTCAGAAGAATGGAAGGCTGATCAATCTTGAGCCAGTCAGGATCGAACTCCTGGCTATGGACAGAATTAGCCTGCAATACTGCATTTTAACCACTTTGACACCACAGTGCAATAATATTTCCTTGACATCAAAATCATATACTAAAATATAGGGGGGAAAACCAAGATCATACCTTGCAAATTGCAATAAATGTTTATGACTGATCTATTTTTGAGAACAGTTCCTAAGAAAATAGGAATCCTTTCATTTTTATATCTACTGAATCTTTTGATAAATATCTTTTCCATAAAGCAAAGCAAATAAATTCAACACAGAACAGAAATTTAAAACATAACATTTTAAAAATGCATTGTGAACTTTTGGCACAGAAGTGTACACTCTGTCTAATGCTTTGTGTATGTCATTCTCTATTATGATAAATCTTCTGATAATTCTTTGAACAGATCTCAAAATGCACAGCACCAAATTTTAAGAGAAGAAACAGAAGACTTCTAGATGATAGGAAAGGCTATTCCTTACCAAAGGTTAAAGAGGAAAACAGGCTTCCGTTGTAAGCCTCACACTTCTATTTATTATGAAAATGAATAATAATAAAATTTGGGTTCATTTTTTACTTTGTATAGAGGCTGGATGTAGAATGCTGTGAGGCATTTCTAATAAATAATGACATATAATAAATGGGTTTCTTCTGTGTTGGATTCAATCTGGATCCAATGCATTTACTGTAGATATAAATATGAGCTTATTAAATGATCAATCCATAGGAACTCTTTTCCTACAACAATACTATGAAATGCATATCCTTTCCAAAGTTGCGGATCACCTTTGTTAAAATAATATATCATTTTGAATCAATTTTTGGAACTATTTATAAAAAAGGCTTTCAGAATTCAAAAGAAGAGATTTCAAACAACTATCTAAGACCTTCAGATGTATTCTTCAGAAGTTACTACAATATGGTAGCAAATATTTTTCTCCATTGAGTCATCCTTAAAAGGAAATTATTAATGCTTTTACTTTTGACAAAAGACCTAAGATTGTTTCTAAAAAACTATGATTTGTGCAAGTTTTCTTGGATAAAGGCAAGCAGAACGAGTTTAAAAAAGAAAGCCCTTCTATTGCTCTAAAATTCATTTTAAAGTTCTTCTATCATAAGTGCATGCTCAGAAACTGTAATAGTTTTACTTTTTCATCCTGAAAATCTACAGTAGCCTTCCTTCCTTCCTTCCTTCCTTCCTTCCTTCCTTCCTTCCTTCCTTCCTTCCTTCCTTCCTTCCTTCCTTCCTTCCTTCCTTCCTTCCTTCCTTCCTCATTATAAAATAATGCCTCAATAAACTGAATGTGTTTGTGAATGTGTGGGAAAGGTGGGTGGGTAAACAACAGACAAATGGACTGATACAGTGAAATGAAAAAAGGAAAGAGATCGTGTATACTGGATTAGCAATAGGGTGGCCCCAGATTTTAAATGCAGAATTCAGGAAAATGAGTTTGACTCAGTTCTTTTATCTCAACCTTACACTGGGAAGTTGAAAAACATTTATTTTCTACCCAGTACTGGAGTAGTGTGATAGATTTAAGTAAATAACTTTCAGTGAAGAAGCCTTAAATCTCTTCTCTTCTCTTCTCTTCTCTTCTCTTCTCTTCTCTTCTCTTCTCTTCTCTTCTCTTCTCTTCTCTTCTCTTCTCTTCTCTTCTCTTCTCTTCTCTTCTCTTCTCCTCTCCTCTCCTCTCCTCTCCTCTCCTCTCCTCTCCTCTCCTCTCCTCTCCTCTCCTCTCCTCTCCTCTTCTCTTCTCTTCTCTTCTCTTCTCTTCTCTTCTCTTCTCTCCACTTCTCTCCTCTCCTCTCCTCTCCTCTCATCTCATCTCCTCTCATCTCATTTCCCTCACACTCATTATCACACAACTATTATGATTTGCTTATTTGAATAACAAGTTTGCATTTTGCTTTGTTAGGAAGAAAATTCCTTTTCCCTTTTGTGTTAAATACAAAAATGTGGTATGCATGCATGCTCTTGCACAACACCCTTTTCCTTCTATACATTTGGATACTGATTTTCCCTTCATTCAGTTTATACTGACCATAATCTGTGTTTATATTTAGATATATCCAACTGTATTATCCATATTGTGATTTATAAGATACATATTGGATGAAGTACAGAGCTGCAAAAAGAACAGCAAAAAATTTAAGGGCTAGGGTTATGACATATTATATATAAAGATAACCATCTTTTATAATGAAGTTGCATGTATCTTTCATTTTTTTTACATTAGGCTTTTTTTAGGTTTTCTGTATAACATTTAATTAGCTTCTGTGTGATATTATGATGTAAGCATCCAAAGGGAAATTGTAGATCAGTGGTTTACTACACTTATAACATATAGGTATTGCTTCCATAATGGCTCCAGAACTCTCCAGGAATGTTAATGATTGACATACCTATCCATGAACTCTTGTTGCCACTGTACATTAGAATGTGCAGCTGAGCATGTGCTGGCTGCACTTACTCTTCGACTGATAGCCAGGATCTTCTTCTGTGTCAAATTTATACCTTGTATTTCTTTCAGGAATTGAAGGCAGTGTATGTACTGCAGCACCCTCTCATCCAGGTTTTCTCTACTACATCAATCTTGTGAGGTAGGTTGTCCTGAAAGGGAATGACTGGCACAAAATCCACTTCCAAATAGACATTAATAGAACTAAGTAGTTTGTAACATACATACATATATGTATACAGTACTTTTCTTTTGAAAAAAAAAAAGTACCGGAACTCACTAAGGAGCCACACCCTGGCCAGACTATAAAAAGGAGAGGTGTGGGAGGTGCTGGTTGCTGAAGGCAACCATTCATGCTATAGCTTCATGCTTCTGTTGTTGGATTTCTTGCATCAGGATTCTCGGAGATTTAACCAGGTTTGTTGGATTTCTGTGTGGTTGAGTGACTTGAACTTTGAGCATTCCTGCTGAGAACTCAGAGACTTAATCTTGTCCATTTTCACAGGTAAAAGATTGGTTGGAGTTTGTTCCATAAAAACTGTGTCAAAATAAAAGGGGCTTTTTATTACAATGTCCTTCCTTGTTCAATGAAAAGGGGTTTTCCTCACAAGTAAGCGGTTGAGCAGTACTCACATAGATTGGGTCAGAACAGTGTGTAATATTTTTATTACAATAAATTCAGAGGTTTAACAGTGTAGGGACCAGACTTAGGATCACCGCTAATGAATTCTAGATAGCGTGGAAGTGTGGAAATTATTGTCAGTTGGTTACTTTTTGCCTCTACTCCCTGGTGTATGAGTTAATGAAGTAATTAGCTTAACTGCATTCAATACGAAAAAAAATCATAATAATACATAAAAATCTGACAAAGAAAATCCTATTTCAAAGTAATATGCTGCCACTCAGAGAATTAGAATCATAACCAGAGATAGTAAAGTTATGAGTCCCTTAAGTAAAATTTATCAAAAGATGTGTTGAAGTAAATGTGCAAGCCAAAATAGAATCAGCTACTCCTACCTATAAATGCAAAAACCAAAATAAATAGATTTTAAGTATTCTTTAAATTATTTATCAGCACAAACTATACCTATTATTATAGCTGGCTAGTCAGCATAAATTAATTTTCTTTTAATCTCAGAAGATAAATAAAAGTTTGTTGTGTTCTGCATTTTTAAAAGCCTTCTTGGGTGAACAAGTATGCCTTTTTGACAATGAAAATGACTAAAATAGGAGTAATCACACTAGAGTTATTACTAGAGGGTTTTTAATTTGCTCTCTTCATAAATGTTTTATTGCTGACTTTAATTTCATTTTGTCTGAATTCACATGGAGATAGCCACAGCACACCAATTTCTGAGAATTAGAAAGAAAAGAGAAGACAAGAAACAGTCTGCCTTTACAGCTTGAATAAACTTATTTAGACTTTCAGAAATTAAGTACATTGTATTTTAAATATTTTAGATTTGCATTTTGTATTATTGACTTAGAATTTGGCATCTGGCTATATAAAATGCATACTGCAATAATCATTGTTTTGAATCTGCCTAAAGAAAATTAGCACATTTAAAATCCAATTTAATGCTTTGATATCATTTACATTATTTAACAGTTTCATAAAGAAAAATGTTCATATGAAGAGTAGAATGATGAAGTTTCTAATCATTCTTTCTTCCCAAGATATTAATATGATGTAGCAAATTGTTAAAAGTAGGAAAGATATTTTCTGTTATTTAAATAAATTGGAAAATAATGAAAAGATCTATATTAGGAAAACAATGCTGGCAAGCCATAGGAGAAAGAAGTTTGTGTGTGTTTGTGTGTGTGTGTGTGTGCGCGTGTGTGTGTGTGTAAAACAGCAAATAAAGTACTTTCTTCACCTGGAGAAGATATCTTGGGATTCCATACCTTACAAAACATACACAAATAAAGGAGAAGGTCAAAGAACATGAGGGAGACCCAGAAGAAGATGCAGAGACAATATCAAGGACACACTACAACAACATCAATTAACAATGGTTGAGGTGATGATAAGGGTGCCAGAAGAGCAAAAGACAGAACTTTGTATCTCCCTTGAAACCTGAAGCAGAGGGAGGAGGAGGAGGAGGAGGAGGAGGAGGAGGAGGAGGAGGAGGAGGATATTTCTACTTATGAAAGTTTAATGAAAAAGAAACTAATATCTCCACCTCTATAGCTGTAACCTAAAAAGGAATATTTTAATAAATGAAACAAGAAAATAATGCTTGAAATGAACTTAGTTGTTACATTATTTGTTTTGCCTTATAATCGCCACAATTTGTTCACACTTTTGAAAATGATGGATAAGTTTTTTTCAAACCATCATGAAAGAACTTCCAACTTTGGCACTTAGATTAGGTCTTGATAGTCCTTTCTGCCTCTTAAATTGAACTTCATAATTCTTATAAAGATATTACTTAATTTTGCAAAATGGTGGAAGTTGGTGATGCCAAATCTAGGCTGTATGTTAGATAAAGTAACATGACGATATAAAATTATGCAATTGCCTCCAGTGCTTATGAAGTGTGAGACATAATGTTATTACATTGAAGTGATTGTTTCAAATACTAACAAGACTTGGTTTCATGGGCTAACATGCAATAATGATGAGTCCATGTTTTGGTAACTATCACAATGCTGTGAAAAAAATTATCACTTTCATTCTCATAGTGTGATGACAATTACTGGCAAATATCAATTCTTGAAATCTTTATCTCTTCCAGCAGCATGTTTAGATCTTATTTGGAACCAAATTTCCAATCTGAAAGAACATCAATAATCAATCACATATTCCTGTAAAATGCTAAGCTTGACAGCAATTTCCTTTTCAGTGGTCCACTAATTATTCTTAATCAGTTCATGTAAAACTTTTGGTTGTCACACTGTCCATGTCACACAAATAAGCTCTTTCCAGTTAAACATCTTTACATTTTTCTTTTTTTCTTTTTTGGTCCAGAGATGCACAGTAATCATGGTAACATTGTCACCTATAAATAACCTGCACTGGCAGTCATTTTCAACTGAAGAACTCTTCTAGTAGTCAAAAATTCAGCCAGGGCATGTCACTTAAAGTGTACATGTGAGTACTCATTGTAGGTTTCCATTTTGTTACTTGTTACTCAACTCTATTGTGATTGTTAATTCATACCAAAGATTATGTGAGTGACAGATTGTTTATGATAACACCCAGTTTATGATAGCTACAGAACATAACCATTTTTTTCTCACAACATTGTTAAGATGTTTTTTTCTTCTAAATTTAAAGAAAATATTAAAAGACCCATTTATATAGAATGTGAAGATTGTTTCATAACATATGCATATGCATATGTACAGATACAAATATACATATAAGTAGAGATACCTAATATATTTTCAGCATCAATTCTCCACGTATATACTTTCAAAAATACATGTAGGTCAAGCGTTATTCTTTTTTAAACCTTAAATACCCACACTAGTATTTATTTTTCTCTGAGCATTTGGAACATGAGGGATAGTTAAAAAAAAGCCAGGAATTTCCCAGACACATGGACATATCTGTCTTTTCTAAATTATTGTGTTTTGTGTTGGAGTTCTTTCAGGTGTATAATTTGGCTAAATTTCCCATAGATAAAGTGCCTTGGCTTAACAAACTAAACATACTCAACTTCACAAGGCAATTTCAAACAGAGTTTTTTAGAATTAATTTCAGTCTTTCCATTCCTGATTCATGTACTCTTAGTAATTTCCCTTCTGAGGTCATTCACAGACTGGATGGAATATACAAATAAATATTTTCTGAGTTCTTGAACTCTCAAATTTATGACAGGGCATCTTTGACAACATCCTCCCAAGAATATTTCCACCAATCAGTCTACTCAGGAGATCTTTCCCTTGTTCCTGCTCGGTCTTCAATTGCACATTCCACCTCTATTTAATCCTTGATTCACATGATATCCCTAGTTTATGCCATCCAAAACAATTCCAGCAATCCCTTCCATAAGGCAGATGTCCTTGCATCAAGGAATTTTAATCACACACAAAGCTTCTTGAAGTCTGTTTGATAGTCAGCTTTGTTTAAGCAGACAGAAATGGAAAGGGAAGAAAAACTTAATCAGGAGACCAATGGCTTTTAGGAAAGCCTGCCCCCAACACTACTATATGGAAGAGAAGGGCATTATACAGTTCAAAATAAGTTTATTTTTTGAATAGGGAATGATAAATCATAACTGAGATACTCACTACTATCCATGTAATGATGGACTCAGTTTGGCAGATCTTCTCAAAATGCTTCCATAGTAATCTGTACAGTATTTCTATGTAAACACTATCAAATATTTTTTATAAATGTACCAGTAAAAAACACAATGCTGTCAGTGTACCCACATTGTTCATTCCATGAGTCCAGCAATCAGAAAAAGCACATTTCATTATCCATTTTTGCTATAATGGTAATAGAAAAAAAGATCTATTTAAGCTAACATCAGTAAATATATTTTGCAGTTATTTATTCTATGAGTTTTTAGGAAATGTTTTCTTCCATTTGTTCAGAAACAAGTGACAGATTCATTGGACAACTCAGAATTAATAGCATGCTTTTACATAAGTAGTTTGCAGCAGAGTCTGTAATTTGATAAAAAAAATCCAATATCTTTTGCAGCTTTGATATTTGTCAACTATTGATTGGACTTAGCTAATGATAATTACTAAGTTACATATCAGCTAAAAATACTGAATTGCATTCGATAAAACATAATATGATCCTCTAAATATTTATGATCAGAAGTAGACATGAGAAAATAAGGAACAGATGGACAAGACAATGAAAACAAAAGAAGTGGGAAATACTCACTATGAAAAAGAGAAAAATAGAAATAATGAAAACATCTTCAGTGATCTTAATCAGTTCTTCAGAATACAGCAAAGACTAGATTAAAGAGCTGCTGGAAAATAGTTTCTCATGGAAGATAATTGAGAATCTACAGATTAGATTATAGATTATGATTTGATTTTTTTCAATTTAACTCAAAGGTTCTTACTCATAGTTTAGCACAGTGGTGGTGAACCTTTTAGAGACTGAGTGCCCAAACTGCAACCCAAAACTCACTTATGCATTGCCGGATGCCGGGAAGTCATGGCCACTGAGTGGGTGTGGCCACTGAGTGGCCGTGGCCCCCCAATTGGGCATGGCCACCAAGTGGGTGTGCTTATGGAAGTCATGGCAGTGTGGGTAGGCGTGGCCAGGGTAGGCGTGGCCACCTCAATGTTGCTCCTGAGGAAGGATGCCTGTGGGGGTCGGGCAGGGTTGGGGGAGATCCAGGGGGTCTCTGGCAAGTGGGCCAATGGGCAGGAGGCTCGTCATCTTGTTTTGGGAATGAGCCAATCAGATCATAGTAGGATTCAGTTATTGTTGTCATGTATTGAAGCTGAGAGGAAGACATTTGTCAGTGTGTTATGTGATCACTATCAAGTTGGTGTTTTTTTGTGTTCTTTCATTTAGTGAGCTTGCAAAATGTAATAAAATTAAAGCAATGGTGCAAAGAGTTGACTGGTTACCCAGAAAGCAATGTAAAATAGTATTATTAAGTGAACAAGGCTAGAGTTATTAAGAAATTAGAGGAAAAATTGGTGGAAACTTAACCAAAGGTGGCATTTCTGCTGTACACTTTTCCCAAAAGGTTTCCACAATTTTGGCCACTACTGTATGAGGGGGGAATTAATGAAAGCACAGTGTCTTGGATTTTACAGGTTGTTGAAAAAGTACTCATTCATTTTACCAGATGCTGAAAATAACAGAAATCTGAAGCAGAATGCCTGTACTAGCAGATGCAACTGATATATAATCTGTATGAAGAATGGTCAATGAAGCATTCTTGGTTGTTTATTTTATCTTTCCTAATAAGCTGTAACCAACTTACTCACTTAATTTTGCAAAACCTGTGGGTCCCACGCCATTCCACATACCTGCAAGAAAGCAGCTGCAATCTGAGTACTCTAGCTCAGGGCTTTTCCAGTCGCCTAGCAAAGTGTCAAAAACTTGATGACCCCCCCCTCCCAAAAAAGGGAAAAAAAGATAAAGTACGGTAGTCCTCAACTTACAACAGTTAACTTAATGACTGTTCAAAGTTACAAAGGCACTGAATAAAGTGGCTTATGACCATTTTTCACTAATGACTGTTGCAGCATCCCCAGGGTCATGTGTCTCCCTCTGTCTCATTCCCGTCTCCTTCCTTCCTTCCTTCCTTCCTTCCTTCCTTCCTTCCTTCCTTCCTTCCTTCCTTCCTTCCTTCCTTCCTTCTCCCTCTCTCCAAAGTGCAAACGTGCATGTCCTCCTCCCCCTGCCCCCGTGAGCTTCTGCAAAGCGCAAATGGAGTCCACATCCCACATGCCTCTTCCAGTGCAAATATGCACATCGTCCTCCCCCCACCCCCCATAAGCTTCTGTAAAGCACAAATGGAGGCCACATCCCACCTGCATTCTCTGGTGGAAATATGCACATCCTCCTCCCCCTGCCCCCCATGAGCTTCTGCAAAGCACAAATAAAGGCCACGTCGCACTGCCTCCTCTGAAGTGCAAACAGGTGCGTCCTCCTCCTCCCATCCCCCGCAAGCTTCTGCAAAGTGCAAATGGAGGCCATGTCACACTTGCCTCCTCCAAAGTGCAAATAGGTGTGTCCTCCTCCCCCCATCCCTGCAGCTTCTGCAAATTGCAAATGGAGGCTACGTCCCACCTGCCTGCTCCAAAGTGCAAACACACATGTCCTCCTCCCTCCTGCCCCCTGCAAGCTTCTGCAAAGCACAAATGGAGGCCATGTCACACTTGCCTCCTCCAAAGTGCAAATAGGCGTGTCCTCCTCCCCCCACCCCTGCAGCTTCTGCAAATTGCAAATGGAGGCTACGTCCCACCTGCATGCTCTGAAGTGCAAACACACACATCCTTTTCCTCCCTGCCCCACCGCTGCTGCCCACGAGGCCGATCGCACACCTGCATCCTCCAGGCAGGGTGCTGACACCAATGGGCTGTTCCTCTTCTGAAGCCATGGAGCCTTCTTCGGATGGGGAGAAGCCATCTCGCTTGGACCATTGTCTAGGGGCGAAGAGAAGAGCCCCCAAAGGGCAGAGATGGCTGGGGACAGGGGGAAGAGATATAGGAATGTGGGGTGAGAGTCAATTGCTTGGAGCCTGTTCTGCTATTGGGGAGGGGAGGCTGAGCTGCTGGAGCAGAGAGATGGCGACTAACTGGAATCAGGAGGCCAGCATTGAAAGGGAAAGTGATATTCCCTGTCCAAGCTTGGGGAAAAGAGACAGAGTGTGTGCCCAGCTTCTCGCTTTCTAGGCTAAAGCAGAGGTTTCAGAAGATAAAAGGCCTGCCTGGAGTGAGGAGTTCAAGGAATGTGCGAAGAGCGACGCTGGGAGAACTTCATGAAGGCTCCATTCAGGATGAGTGGAGTGTTGAAGTGGAGGGCGAGAGAAGTGAGGTCGGCCTCTTCTGGTGCAGGGATGCCCTGAAAGCATCTCTTGATTTGGAAGAAGTGAGGATCGGGGCTGGGGAGCTTGGATCGGGCGGGGAGCTCTCCAGACAGCCGAACTCAGGGGCTCCTTTTGAAGAAGGGGATCCTTTCTGGTGATCCTGGGAGAGGCACCATTCCCCCCCCCCAAAAAAATAATAAAGCTGGGAAAACTTTAACCAGCACCCTCATAGAAGGCGGGCAGCAGAGGGGCAGGAAACTTCTGTGATCAGAACTTCCAGCCTTCTCTGGGAGGAGCTGCTGGCAGCAATGAGCAGAGGATGAAGACCTGCCGGCAGAATTAAGGGATGGTGGAAAGAGCAAAGTCTGTCCTGTGGCTTCCTTCTCTAGGACTGGCTCCTTTCCGGGTGAAGGGCGGCTCGGCCAGACCATTCCCTGGCCGGGTGCTCAGTGAGGGGAGCAAACCGACACCAGGGCCACGCTCCAGGGGAAGGAAAAGGCATTCACTCAGAGCAGGAAGAGTGAGGCACCCTGTTGGTTGCAGCACGGAAATCAGCTACATTGAAGGCTCTGAGCCACGGCCTGCCAGATGAAGGAGGCTTTGCCATGCTCTGGTTCCCTTCTCCATGGCTGGAGAGACCCTGGTTGAGCTCTGGGATATCCTCCTGCGCTTCCTCCAGATGCGATCACATGATCCCAAAGGAGAAAGCGCTGCCACCTCTTCCTTCAGCCCAGCCTCAGGCTTTGTGGCTTGCCTGCAGAGAAAATCCTCCCGATTTTCGGACATGTAGAGGAATTTCTGCCCTTTTTTTCCTTCTTCTTTTTTCCTCCCTTCCTAAACATAGGCCAGGCAGGCTGGGCGCTCCCTCTGTGGCTGGTCGGGGAGATCCCAGTTTTCCTTTCCTGGCTTAGCTTGTCACTTTTCCCGCTCTCTCTCCTTTTTCTTTCTTTTTTTTTTTGAGTCACACCGCTCACCTTTTCCGCCCATTTCCTTTGCAGCTGGCCAGGCTTGTGTTTGCCTCTGCCCTGCATGGCTGTCCCACTCGTGCATGCTATTGGCCTCCACACCACCGCTGCCCGAGCCCACAATCTGCCCTGCTTCCCCTTTATGCAGCTCCTCCAGGGCTGTAGACCGATTTCACTCCCCCCCCGTAGCCAATTTGGAGGGAGGCGAGTGGCCACTACGTGCCCGAACATGGCCCTCTGCCATGATGCACCTGACAGCTGTTCTTCTATGGAGGGAGGTGAGTCGCTGCTATGCACCTGAAACCAGCCCTCTGCCGCACTGCACAAGGTGGTTTTTTGCCTCCGGCTGGAGCCAAACAACCACACCAGGCCAAACCAGACATTTGCTGCAACGTGTGGCAGCTGTTTGCTTCCGGTTGAAGGCAAACAGCCGCCTCACGGCAAATGTTTGGTTTCAGCACAGCATGGATCTTTGCCTCCTGCTGGAGGCAAACAGCCAGCAAATGGGGCAGATCTTTGCCTCCATCTGGAGAGAAAGAACCAGCAAGTGGCATGGATCTTTGCCTCCTCTCGGCCCCAGCCTTGGCATTTTGGGAGAGCAGAACCCCCTTCCATCCCTGTAGCACAGGTGGCTGGCTCAATCTGACCACGAGCGAGATTGTCACAGCTGGCCTTTGACACCTGGTGGCCCACAGCACAGTGAGTAGCAGCCTGCCATGCTGGGGGGGGAGAGAAGATTGGTACCCCATCAATCCCCTGAGCCCTGGCCAAGCCATCATAAGGATTGCCGTGCTGCTACAGATGTTTCCCCCATACAAATTCTCCTGACGCTGCCACCATTTCCCCCCATATGCATTGTCCTGCCAGCACCACTGTTTCCACCCCCCACATGGATCACCCTGCCACCGCTTGGAAAAGGCCTCTGCCCCACAGATCTAGGGTTGCACAGTGATTTTGCACACACACCCTCATGGCCGATCCAGGTGGCAGAGGCCTTTTTGAAGCTTCTGGAGCTGGCATCCATGGCTGTGGGACAATTTTGTGGCACCTCAGTGGCCTGGAGTGGCACTGGGGAGGGTGCAAAATCGTTCATCCCTAGATCTGTGGGGCAGAGGTCTTTTGCAGGCCTCTGGAGCCCGGATCAGGCCACTGGCACATTGCACAATTGCCCCGCAGCCATGGATGCGAGCTCCAAAGGCTTTAAAAAGGTCTCTGCTGCCCTGATCGACTGTGGGGAGGGGGCGCAAAATTGCTCTGGAGGCTTACCTGGACTCATGCTGCAGCTGCCTCCACCATCCAGCCTGGATCCACCCACCTTTTGCAGCTGCTCCCTGACTCTCAGTGCAGAGAGAAAGAGAGCAAGAGCGCAGGAGCATGTGGAGAGGGGGTGGGGCATCGTGGCCCCACCTCCCTCTTGGGTCATGACGTGCGTGCCAACAGGGATGGCTCCACATGCCAACAGGGATGGCATGCATGCCATAGGTTCGCCATCCCTGGTTTAGCACTTATAACTAAAGACCTCCACTTTTACTTCCATAGTCTGATGTTTGGTTACAAGGCTTCCTACCAAATTGTTATCGTGGAACCTCTATGAATATTATGGTTTATCTAGGAGAGATAATGACAATGATTGGAAACTCTATTAATTGCCAATATCTTGAATATATATATATATTCTTTTGTTTATTATAGAGAAACATCACAGTGCAGATTTGGAATATGAATGATGGAGAACTGAGCACTACCAAAGGAGCTAGGCTGCTTCATTGTTTTTACGTATTTAATTTTTATGTAGTATAAAAGATCCTTGTAATGGTCATTATTAAACCTGAATATCACCTACTTTATTTTCTTTTTAATTGATTATGTGCCGTCCAGTAGTTTTAGATTCCTGGTGACCAGATAGATCTTCTTCTAATGATGTATCTCTAACCTGGTCCTGTAGGTCTTCCAATGGTGCAGTCATCCCACTTTAAATGAAACCATCCACCTTGCTGCTGATCATTTTCTTCTTTTTACTTTCATCTTTTGCAGCATTAGAATCTTTTTCGGAGACTAGGTGTTCACATTGGACATTTCCTGTCCCAAATAGAATAATATAAGCCTGGTCATTTCTGTCTCAGAGAAATCTGAGTTGATTTCTTCAATGATACATCAGTTTGTTTTCTTGGCTGCCCACAGTATTATCAGGAGTCTTCTCCTATACTAAACTATAGACTTCAAATTATTATTCACTGATGACACTGTCATTTGGTTTCACAATTGGAGTTGAAATGAAATCTAATGTGCACTGGCATTATTCTGCCAGACTGAAATGCTAAAAATTAGATATTCAAACATCAAGGTGAAGGTATTCCACAAGGCATCATTTTAATTATTCATGTACATGGAAAATTAATAAAGTATGGATTGAGCAGATCCTTCATACAAATGTATTAGTGTTTATTTACAATCTGTGCTATGAGAAACTGCAATCTTCATTCCAAATTTCTATACTGACATATCAAAGGGAATTTACTTTGCACATCTAGATGCTTTCCCCTTAATAGCATTAAAAAGAAGATATAAAAGTGTTACCTCCCAAAACTTATTGTGTTCTGTTCTGATACTGAACAAGAGATGGTTGCTCTTATACTCCTGGCTTGCCTAATCTATTATTTTAGAAAGTGGGATTGATAAAATCAGAAAATATTAGAGATCCCCGATAGGGATCTCCCCCATGGGGATTGGTGTACTTTTAAATTAAGTGAAAAGTTCAGTATATTTTCCAGCAAAATAGGTAATTTTTTTTTGGGGGGGGGGAAAGCTGTACTGTCAGAAACCATTGAAATTAATTGGAATTTAGAGTGAAATATATCACATTCAATTATTGTATTCAACTCCTATCTTTAAAAAATCTTACATTGAGAGATTCTTTCATTTTATAACTGCATTACTATCTGGACACATTTCGCTTTATTCATATACAACTGTAGTACCTTAAAAGCAGTGGAATGAAGATGACAAGAAAGAAAGTGGAAAATAATGTGATCTGAGCTTCTGAACACACTTTACATGTATCACATTGAATAATATACTGGAGAATGCTCAGGATAAGGACATCACATCTGAAAAGAAGGTCAGCAGTAATAAAATGGCAGGGACAACCAGGAAATCAAAATCCCATCTCCACTGTGTTTTATGTCAGCCAATAGATATGGTCCAGTAATCAGATCTATTTTATTAACTTAAGGCTAATATAGCAGTTGATTTAAATACAGTGCTTTCTAACTATTTCTTATATGATTTCTCTATCCATTTATAATTTATGCCTGAAAATTGATACCTCCAAAATATATATATCATGGAAAACTATTAGGATGTTTTAGGTATTTCAAAGGACAATTATGGATTGATTTAACTTGATTCCCTGTAGACTATCCATATTATAAAAAAAACCCCAAAACTATATAATAATCAGAAGAAGTTCAAAAGTTCTATCTGCCTTTCATGGATGTGTTTTTGTCCTTCTAGGTTAGGTCTATAAAGTGAGTTTTATTATAGAATGATGCCTACAGAACCTTATCACTTCCTTCATTATATAAGTCACTGAACCATAAAAATAGGTTCATGCATCACACAAATAATATAGTAGAATACACTATATTCTACTATATATATATATTCTAGTCATATACAATACTTTAACTGTTCTGGCATAGGAAACAATTGAACTTGGAACCACTTGCTTCCTGCACCTTACATTAATGCTATGTTTCCTAAAATAATTATGTAAAATTATATAAAGCAAGCCACTGAACCAGTGGAAAGAAGGGGGTTCTGCAGTTATAACCCAATCCAATTTTTTAGTTGGATGAATAAGCACATACAGTTTTAGGCTCTATATTACTCAAGCATGCTTCCTTCTTTATTTCATGTTCTATGTATAGTAAAAGCATTTTGTGTATATTTTCTACAACTGGATTTCTAATGCATGTTGTTATTAGGGCAAAATGTTAAATGCATCACTGCACTTTTTTAAAGTTAGCATTTATTTCTATGTTGCAATATTCTATGTTACAATAGATTCACCCAGGTTAAAACCTCATTCTTGTGCTAAGGATCTTTCACCAGCTTCAGTGTGATATTATACAGTATGTCCAACATTGTCTGTAGAGATTCTCAGTCATCTAGGTTATGGTTGTCCCAAAGGTGCTTTTTCAGGAGGCAACTGGACTTTTTTTTTTGGGGGGGGGGGGTTGAAGACATTTCATTTCTCATCCAAGAAGCTTCTTTATCTCTGACTGGATGGTGGGGAATGGAAGGATTTATAATCCTTGCAGATAGTTTGTCTGCAGAAGATAATACAGTAAAACATTCATGGAACCTACATGTCAACTTCCTTCTAATCCAAGTACAATAAGCATATAAATTATTGCAAATAAATATATTTATAAAAACCCTATGGAATGGTTCTTTCATAGTCACAACTTTTTGGGATATGTTTGTTTACTTTGCCAATCTGCACAAGTTTTTTCTTATTTCTCAGCACATCATCCTAAATCAGCTCAACTTGTCTGAACCAATAGCAAAAACCACAACACTGGTTGCTGATGTTGAACTGGTAAGGCTAAAAAAATGTTAAACAAGGACAACAACTACTAGCCCAGCCATGAAGTACCAGCCTATTGTCATGTTCAGGACAGTCAGAACATTCAAAACTATGCATACTGAAATAGCAAAACAGTGTAATTTCCATTTCATTTTGAATCGGAGTGTATATACATTCTGTATGCATAAAATTCACTAATTGTATGTAGCAACTTGTTTCATTAAACCTGTTTGGAACATATGTTAAATCAGTAAAATATGCTACATTTTGTGAACTTAATCATGAAAATTTAAATTCTATAATGTTTAGTGAACTAAATCAAATCAATGTAAACATTTGTAAGACTGGGTTAACTGTTTCACAAGGAGAAAGAAAATTTTCCATAGTTCAAAACTCATGAAAAGTTTGATCAAATGTTCTCATGTGAATGGGGATTGTGAAACACTAGAAACGATTTTCTCCAATTGTAAAGAAAAGTTATGTAATGAGATGTTTTGAGTATACCATTGGGAGTTAATACAGGAAAGCAAATCAGCTAACTATGCTTCCCACTAGAGTTTTCAAATATGTGTGTGTGTGTGTGTGTGTGTGTGTGTTTGTTCACTGTCATTTTTTTTTCTTTTTGTTCATCTGAATATATTTCCAAAAAGTTGTGAGTATTTCCCACTGGATTGCTAAAGTCTTGTATGAATTTTTTATTCATTTCCATGAACTTCAGTCAATATTTTCAAAGAATTGTAATTGACATAATCCTTAGTGTACTTGAGAATTTCACATATTAAATAGGAAAAAAAAAGATGAAATGGCTTATTTTGCATATTTCTTGTTCTGATGTATAGAACATCTCATAATTAAATCTTGATATTAATACCAAGAAGTATTGGGAAACTCAATAGCATAGATATCTGTGTGAATATTCTGAAGTACAGAAATGTTAATCAGTAACCTTACCTGATTTTTTATTTTATTTTCCAAATTTAAAGTTAAGATTTGAAATACATGCAAATACTAAGTTAGCAGGTGTGACTGAGCATATTATTTTAAATAACAGTCTCCTTTCTGCTTTCATACTTTTCATTAGGGAAGTTACAATATGTTTGCAAATAAAATTTATGTTAAACACATATTCTTATCTTTCATTGTTATGGCAATCTTGCTAAATATTTTGTAAATCTATTTGCAAAAAGATTTTTTTTAATGTATTTATTGATCTAAACCATAAAAAAATCATTACAATAAGAATAAAATAGTATACATTTTATATTATATTTGATTACAGACACAGCTAGCAAGGCAGAATTTT
Organism: Vipera berus; assembly: GCF_964194415.1. Lineage (NCBI taxonomy): Eukaryota > Metazoa > Chordata > Lepidosauria > Squamata > Viperidae > Vipera > Vipera berus. The sequence continues at coordinate 33,688,132 of NC_138209.1, read as the reverse complement.
AATTTTCCAATTGAAATATATATGTCATATTTTATCTTTTTAAGACAGATGATGTATAATAATTGGAAAGCAATCTTTCAATCACAAAATTAATACTTCATATAGTTTTTGATACATTATTGATTTGTCTTACTCCCACTTTCATCTTCAATATAAGTTCCATTATCTGTTCTTTCTACATTGATATATTTCAATTTATCTAAGGGAAATATTGCAGAACAGAAAAATATGAAATAGCCATCAATCTGGCATGAATAGAAAATAAGGGAAATATGGGAAAGCCAGAGAAAACCATAGACATGATTATAGATCCAAATATATGTACACATAGGAGCTTCGGTTATGCTGCCCAAATCAATGTCTGAACCTTAAATCTTATTACACATGCTGAATCTTCTGTAGAACCCTAGCTATTCATCACTGTCTGGGAAAAGCGAATACTTGCCCTAGCTAACCAAATAATGTTGCATTTTATTGATGATACCTCTCTGACTATAGATCTCCCAGACATCTGTGCAAATTATCACCGACCCACTGTAAATTTTAGGCATTGCTAAAAGCCACTTGACAGTCTGTTGAATCTGTCAGCTTTAATCGTAAGAGACAAAAAAAAAATCAGCACAGAGTAGTCCTGTTCTATACTGTCACTCAGCCTGTCAAATGAAGCTTACTAGAAAATACAATTCAGAGCACATAACCATACTGCAAAAATCGCTGTTACATTTGCACGGAAAAGCCACCAATTCAGGAGTAATTGGAAAACTAAAAAAAAAGTAGCTTTCAAATGACACGTGGAAAAAAACAAACTGTATAAACAAGCTAAACTACTTTTCTTAACAGCTCATTATTCTTCATAGCAAAATTCTATGAACACCAATTCAGGAACAAGTGCTGTGCTGAATTGTTTTTGTTTTTGTTTTTGTATTTTGTTTCAATTTTTCCTCTTTTCTTTTTGTGGTAACAAAATTGCTTTCTAGTTTTCTTTAAAATAGAAATATGTCTCAGTAAAATTCTCATAGGTAGTTATCATATTCTTCAATTTATCTTTATTATAAAGGATAGAAATGTAGGATGTGGATGACTTTATTGTACTTTCAGCTTTCAATATATCAATTTGCCCAGTTGGTTGAATATTATTACTGACCTAGGCATATATCCTTTTCAGCATTATCCCCTTCATCTTTTACTCATAAGAACCATATTTACAAAAATGTTCAAGAAAAACCTGGAGCATTGCCATCATCCAAAGTATCACCATAATTTATTTCATATCTAGCTTTAGTGTTATTGACAACTTGGCTATAGCAATAAATAGGTCTGTACAGTCATTTGAAATGAAAAGTATAAAGTTCTTTGGAACATATGTGGGTATGACAATAGTATCCCTTTGTAGCTCTTTAAAGCATCTATACCTTTCCATTGGATGTCATACTTAACCTCTGCCACTCTAATCTGAGAAAAGATTTGCTTGGATTAAGAGGTTACAGATAAATGCTATATTCATATCCATGGTTGCTTTGAAACTGTTTTTGTGCCTTCAGATGCAAAGCATTATAGAGGGCAAATAAATAATATGAAGAAAATACAGTTCTCTTATATTTATTTTCCCAAGTTTAGCAAACATGTTGTTTTGGTTCTTTCAGGAGCTCAAATGCATCAAAATGCTCAATAAGAAAGATGCTGGCAAAGTATTTAGTTAGGGTCATATTACTGTGCACACTTCAATATTAAAAAAAAAAAAACACCAGAACTTAGCTAGTTAAGTTCCTAGAGCAGAAAGTTAAAGTATTACTAACATTGAATAGGCATGAAAATGTCACTAGTACGTTAACATTAAATGGCCTGGAAGGTCTTTTTTGGGTGCTAAGAAAGCCATTAAGGTGCTCATAAGGCAGATATAAAGTTTACATATGGAGTACTGCTTATATTTGTTAGCTAAGTATTTATTATGTTATTTGGAAATGCCTTAAACATGACATAATCATACTGAATTAAAAAGTCAGATATGGACTTCCAGTTTGCTAACGTGGATGCTGTGGACGCTTGGAAGGTGAGCTCCGTCTTCTACATCTGATTTCCCTTCACTGGGGGACCCTGGAAAGGGTCAAAAGTCACTCTGTAGGGACAACGAGCAAGAAGGGGACCCCTGCTTGATTGTGGGAGGGTGGCAGCCCTTCTGCTCAATCTGGGGCAGCCATCCAAACTAGTGGAGGAAAGACTGGCCATAGCAATATGGCCTGTCATTAGGCTGCAGACAGCTGAAGTGAAATCTACTATCAAGCACTTTGAAAGCAATGCAGATGAAACTGGGTGAGATGTTATCTTCCTTTTACCCTAAGTACCTCCTCTTCCTGTAAAAGCTGTCTGAAGTATCTTCCCGCTGTCAGGAGAGAGGGGAGGGAATTTCTATCCCACCCTCTAAGAATAGTGGCATCTGACTACCCAAGGGAATCAAAGCATTAAAAAGAACAATTTTAATCTAATTAGATTTATATGTTTCTGAAACTTGGGGACAAAACCTTTTCCTATTTTTACTGGAGACATTTGTTTTTATCTACAAAAAAGAAATAAAATTGGAAAAAAGAAGTAGAAAAATTTGGGACTTAAAAAACCTTAAATGGCACCGGTGACATCCTGTGGTGAAGCATGGTATTGCAATTTGTTATTTTCTAAAAAGAGACTTGGCTCGAAGCCCAAACTTTAGATAAGGCCTTCCTGACCTTGGCACCATCTGTGAGAGACTCAACTGTAAGAGAACAGCTGGGTAGCAAAATTGGCCTACTTGAACTATGAATGTAAACCTTTACTGACTTTTGCTTAACAAACAAATTTTACTAGAAAGACTATTTACAAATATGTGAAAGAGATGGATGAAGACCAGGAAAAGATTCTTTCCATGTTGAAAACAATACACGAAACTATCCTTTCAGCTTGTGATAAAATGAGACCTAAAATAAAAGATCAAGACACCAGCTTAGATGCACAAAGCTAAATTTTGACTACAACCGAAGAACCAGCAATGCAGAAGATAACAGAAGAAGCGGAACAATCAAATATTAAGATAGAGGACTCAATCGACCAACAAATACAGGTGATGGAAAATCCAGAAAAGGAAGTGACAACACTGAAAATGGAAATGACTTTCTGTATAAATCAGAAGAAATTTGATTTAAAAGAAGAACAGACTGAATTGAAGACAAATATATCAGAGCAAACATGGGGGACTGGGATAACAGGGAGACAATTTAACAAATACAAATGGGCTAGTCCTTCCAGAAAACTGGCAATCAAATGGTCCCCTTTAATTCAAATAACATATATAAGAATAGAGGGAGATTTATTTGACAATCTAAAAGTGCTGATATAGAAGCCTAGTTGGCAAAAGAAGAAAGCTAGAATAAGGTTGAAAAAATTAGTGTTTTGACTCATTAGAGGGAATTTTATATTGCCCATTAGACTTAAAGGGAGATGTTGAGATAAGGGAAATTTTGGTTATTAGATTTAAAATATTTGGAAATCAGTTGAAAATAAAGATTTGATCTGTTTAATATTTAAAAATTAAACATAAAAGGGAAAATAAAATTAATTATTATGAATATGTTTGATTTATTGATTCCCAGGCAATATATATAATGGTTTTGATTTATTAAAGGGGATATTGTATCATTAAGTAGATGATTTAATATGGTGGGAAATAAGATAACTCTTAGGAAATAGAACAAGATTACATTCAAATAGATAAGATGTGTATTTTGGATATTATAGTTTGTTACACAGTGAGATAAGGGAAACCTTGGTTACTCACACTGAAAATTATGGATATCAAAGGTTAAATTGGAATATTGATGAGAAACTTAAAATTCAGTAAAAAATAATAACAGGATATGGATTGTTTATGAAGATTGAATGTAATTAAGATATGTATAAGCTAAAAAATATTGATAAATGTAATAATGATGTTTTATTGAGTTGATATAATTAGAAATGTACTAGCTTTAATATGAGACAGTAAATATTAAGGGAAAAAGAGAAGAAATATCTGATGTTGTAACCTGAGATCTGTACTAAAGATTTTGTTATTGAACTATTGACTAACCCAGTCATCACGTAGCTTTTTAAATACTCAAATGTAAAATTAGAAAATTAATAAAATATTATTTAAAAAGTCAGATATGAATGATAAAAGTGAAGTTATCTTCCAGTTGAACTGTAAACCCAACACTAAAGCACAAAGCACTAAGAGACAACAAAAATTGGGTTGTGTGACTAGATACATTCCAGAACAATGTAGCCTTGAGAGATAAATAATTTAATGTAATTATAAAATCACTGAGGAATTGGTCTTGCATGTTTTAGAAAACTCGTGACACCAGTAATGCTCTTACAGCCTTATTCATTTGTTGTTGTTGTTGTTAGTTGCGAAGTCGTGTCCGACCCATCGCGACCCTATGGACAATGTTCCTCCAGGCCTTCCTGTCCTCTACCATCTTCTTGTCCTCTACCATCTTATTCATTTATGGTACCAAAATTGCATTATTGTCTAATATCTACAGTTTGTAAAATAGGATTCTTTCTTTTTACATTCAGGTCATGACGTATACCAACAAGGGAGTCTGTGACTTAAAACTGCAAGTGATCAAGCATTAATGAGATTTAGAAAATACTTCATTATAGCTGTGGGTATCAAACTCCTATCAGCCATAGAGTACAAGGATCAGAAGTGTTGGTAGTTTTTGATATTATTGTTGTTGTTTTTGTTATCTCAATAGCTTACTTCTTGAATCTTGGGACTCTATCTTAGACAAAGTCTCTCTCTCTCTCTCTCTCTCTCTCTCTCTCTCTCTCTCTCTCTCTCTCTCTCTCTCTCTCTCTCTCTCTCTCGGTGTGTGTGTGTGTGTGTGTGTGTGAGTGTGAGTGAGTGAGTGTGTGTGTGTATGTGTCCCTTCAAGTCAATATTTGATGCCTGGTGATAGCCTGGACTAGTAGTTCCTGCAGTTTTCTTGGCAAGATTTCAGAACCACATCCTGCTTCCTAGGGCTGAGGGGAAATGATTGGCTCAAAGTCACCCATCAGGCTTCATGCCTAAATCAGGACTAGAACTCACAGTCTCCTGGTTTCTAAACTGATGCCTTATACCAAATATGTTTTCATAGACAAGGTCTACCTTAGTATTTTCTTTTACAATTTGGATCTGTTGCAGATTGGTTTCTGAGAGCTGAGTAGCAACTTTTCTCTATTGTATGCTTCACCTCCAACTTGAATATCTGCCTCAACAGATAACTGCACAAAGTATCCTTACATCAAAGCAGCAGGTCACATGTTCCATGTTAATCACTAAAAAAAAACAGTTGAGCCTCAAGCGTGATATTACATTAAGTCTGCATATGTAATAATTTCTGAAGTGGTTCAGAATTTAAGTGCATTGACAAAGAGATAGGAAGAAAAAAAACCTCTCAGGAATGAGGGAAAGGTTTCAACAATACCATTCAAAAAGAATGGCTTAAGACAATTTTCTCATAACTTCATTGACAACAGTGAGCATAAAACAATAAAATTCTCCAAAGGTACTGTAATTTTCACAAGTAGCAGAAAGAATAAAGCAGAGATTGTTACTTGAGTACAGCAACTGTTTTAAATCCTGAAGCAAATCAAGGTTCACAGGGCTGGGCTAGTTGGATCAGTGATCAGATTCAGTTTTAGATAATTTCCTAAACAGAATGAACAGAATAACATCTTTGTGTGAAAAAAGAGATACTGATCAATCTTACTGGTCTATGACCATAATACAGATTTGACTTGATTTGATTTGAATGATCCATCCCAAAGGCAATAATGTATAGAGAATCGATTTTTACATCCCAAACCAGGCATGTCAAACTCGCGACGTCACGTGACATCGCACAATGAATCATGATTTTTCCCCATTGCCGGCAATGGGGTGGGTGCAGTTTTAAGGCAACGCATCCGGCCCGCGGGCCGGCAGTTTGACATGCCTGTACCCAAACCAACCCAATCACAACAATACTTAACATTATTTAGTCTAAACATACAACAGTCTCCTCATCACCTTTCTGTAAATCATTTACAATATGCCTGTAGGGAGAAAGAAGTTTTCAGCATTGCCAGATCAGGCTTAATTTTATTTAAAACATGACTCAGATTTTAAAATATATGCATGCAACAGCAATTGTTTCATCTGGAAATTATACGAAAAAGAATATATGGTCATATTACTTAAATACCTCAGACTACAATTAATTAGCACTTGTATAAAACCTAAAACTTTTGCTTTAGATCATCTAGATTTATTATAATATTGTTGAGGAGTTATATCTTCTAGAAACACAGGACAGATTTTTGATCCTAGGTAGCAATTGTAACATCTTTCTTTTTCTATAAATGCAAGGATAGTAAGTAGCACTGTTTAAGATTAAAACTGCAATCCCATGCTCAATTATTCAGAATACCCATTATTCAATGTTGGATTCATATCTAAGTGAATATGCACATAATTAAGCTTTAACAATTGCCTAGAATTTTTTAGAGGCAGAGTTAGACTAGAAGACTTCCAAGGTCCCTTCCACCCACTATTATTCTAGATGCTATGTTCTTTCTTCTTTGACATCTTTTCAGAAGACTGGTTCTGGAGGAGTGAGTAGAAAAATGAGATTCAAGTTCATGTAAGTTCTTTATCTGAGAGAATTATCTGAATGCTTGCTTCCATTTAAATATTTCCAAGCAATGCCAATAGAATTAAATTATTCAGCTGCTGTTTAAAACTCTGAAGATTAGAAAAAGAAGACAAATGCTTTTATTAATAATCTGCTTCTGTTTCTCAAAAAGAGAAAGTGGTTTGAAAAGCAAGGAAACAATGTTTTGTTGGATCATATTGTCTCTCCCCACCCATTCTTTTATATATGTATGGATTGCAGCAGTGTTTTTTAAAAAAAATAAATAAAAAGGTGCCGGAATTCTCATCTTGGCGGGCGCAGGAGGTGGGGGGCGGGGGGGTGGCGCTGCTGTGGTCATGGATGTGAGGGGTGTTGGTGGCGGGCTGCCCTCCTGGGGCCAGAGCTGGCATGGCTGGTGCTGTGGGAGCAGCGGAGCCTGCTCTATATGGCGGGGCAGGGCGGGTGTGGGCCAGGCGATGAAGGGCGGCCACTTAGGCACACAGGGCGAAGCGACAGTGGCACAGGTCCAGCACCAGGTAGGCCACCAGCCTGGTTGACACCAGTGAGCACAAGGAAGGAGTACACATGGACTCCGCAGAACCCACCTCCCACTCCTTGTCCTCTCTTACTTACCTAGTTGAGATTGTGTAGTTGGGCAGCAGGGAGGGATGCAAAGTTCCTGCCAACTCCCCTTCATTGCAGACAATTTGCCAGTGCAATGTTTGCCGGCCAGGTCTTTTGGCACGGTCAGCAGCAATTCCTTTCGAAAGCCAATAGAGGGAGTAGCATAGCTTGTGCAAAAGTGCTTTTTTTGTGCAAAAAAGGATGCTGGAACGCTATTCTGAGCATTCTATGAGAAAAAGCCCTACTTTTATGTTTTAATCTTATGATTTTAAAAATATTGTAAGTTGTCCCAAACCTCGCCATGTGGATTGCATACAAATATTATATAATCAGTTAATAAAGGTAGAGCATATGTTAAATATACATCAAATGAGAATATGCTTCCCTACAATGTCAATTCTTGCTCAATGACAGACCAAGGAGTTAACTCAGAAAGGCAAGAGGAAAATCTAGAAGAGGTCTGTGCAACTTGTAGAAGGGAAAGGCCCACAGTGATAAATTAAAAATCTTTGTGGTCTGCAAAGGAATACTGGTGGGCTAATCAATGATTTGGTGACTAGATGAGCATCTACAGTGTTGGAGTTCGTGGTCACAGTAAGCCATGGAGGCACTAGGCAACATGACTTTCAGGGCAGTGGTGGTGATTTTATTACTTTTTTTTAAAAAAAAAAAAGTCTGTGCTCTGTCCAAAGGTGCTTGGTAGGCTGCATGTACAGGCCTGGTCTAGCATTTATTTTGGAGCATTCAACTATCTAGAGCAGGCATGTCAAACTAATTTTGTTTGAGGCAACTTCTTATAAAAGAATTGCCATTAATTTGTTTTAATAAAATAATTTAATCAATTTTTGACTTGATTTCAAATTAAATGAATTATATTGGTTGACAATGAGATTTTTTTAGTACAATTGCCAAATGCAATAAACTGGTTTTAGGTATATGTGTGCACTAATTATTTCAACACCAATACATTTTAACAACATATTCTATTTGTAAATGAATGCAAATGCAAATTATACATATTTTTGTGCAAAAATAAAACAAAATAACAGATTTAATAGCTGTTATCATTTGTTATTCTTAGATAAAAAATAATTCCATCATCCAAAACTTTGTTATACTGTATTTAATGAACAGATGATTTGGGATTAAAAAAAAGACTGATTACATTTGATTGTGTATCACCATGGCATTAAAACAAAATTCGAACAGTGTATGAAAAATAATGGTTCCCTAAACGTCTGCTGGTTATACCTATACATTTTCCTTGATAACACTCTATTGCCTTCTTTTTAGCCTTTTTTTCAACTTCCCAGCTTAAAAAAGGCAAGGCACCAGGAGCTGAAAGTTACAGAGACTGTTTAAGCAGGTTGCTAAATGACCTGTTCACACTCGGCCCTTCTTACCCTCCCACTTTTAAATTAGCTTGTATGGATTGCATTTCCTTCAATTTGAGCCATCTGAAGGCCTGTCACTGTGATGCATTCTGCTGCTCTGCAACCTGGCTGCCTGAGGAGAAACTGGCTCTCCGGAACAGTTTCCTTCAGCTTTTTTTTTTGTGCAAAAAAGTGCTGGAACGCCGTTCTGAGCATTCTATGGGGAAAAAAGCCCTGGATATATCACATATAATTGAAGATTGTAATTAGTTGTGTGTGCACGTTCAGCAAGTGTGATGTATTTGTGCTGGCATTTTTAGGCATCTTTCCAACCACATCCAGAAAAATTTGTAACAAACATTGGAATTCTTAAGGCCATGTTTAGTATTTCCCAGCAACCTGTTACTGGATGGAAAAAGCAATCCCTGCTGCATTACTGATCCCAGAGAAGCATTTGCATGTATGCAGGTATCCTTAGGGTGCCATAGTTATGGATGAGAAATATTGGTTGCAAAGTTGGCATTTCTGGATGTAATACAGATATTTTGGACTTATTTTTGTTTTTTGTATGTTTGATATTTTTTAAAAAGCCATATGGTACTGACTACACTTATGCACATATGTAACATCTTTTGCTAGGATACATGACCACTGCTTTTCCAGAATGTGAAAAGTGAAAGATTGTGACTAAACAAAATTTTAATGTACAGATAATATCACCAGAAATTATTTTATACTTTTTAATAAATGTTGTTATTGATGTTAAGCTCACCATGGAAAACATCATATATTGTTATGTATATACTAGGTCAATTATTTAAAGACTGAAGTGCAACATAACTAGATTCTAAATAATCTATTTTTCAAAACACACAACAGTCTAAACAGTAAAAGTAAAGTCCAAATTAAGAATATTTCATTCTTAAGAATTGTTTAATTTAAAGTGGTTTAGTTGTAATAGATGGTTAGATTCAAAATAGTTTTCAAGAGTATGTACAAAAGATACTATTTTTTTCTAGCATCAGCTAAATTAGACATATTACATTGAGAAAAATGTTTCTCATTTCTTTCCTGTTACCTTTATTGATTTCAGTGCAGAGATGTTAACATAGGAAATCGATTATTTTGTTATTTAATTTTATCTTCCAAAAGACAGAAGCAGGTGAAAAATGTGAGGTTCTTTCCTGTTGGCTTTTTTAATTAGCTGTTTTAGATTCTAAAAGTTTAGTTCCTAAAGAATTAACCCTGTAAATAATTTTAATGTCCTCCTCTAGTGCAGGCTCTTATGGCTCAAGGACTTCAACTCCCAGAATTCCTGAGCCAGCATGGCTCAGCTTGGAAACCTCTCCCTTTCCCCTCAGCATGGTTGGCTCAGGATTTCTGGGAGTTGGAGTCCACAAGTCATAAAAAAGGGTCAAGATTGCCTAGTCCTGCAATAGGCTTTCAGAGGGAGCTTTTTTTTGGCAAAAAAAGGTGCTGGAATGCCGTTCTGAGCGTTCTATGAGAAAAAAAGCCCTGGATTGCAGTATGTTATGACTGAAATGATGTCAGTAGAAGAGAATTTATATAGCTCAGGAGTCTTTTGTGGCCTCTGAACTTGCTTGCTTCCTTGCAGACATTTCATTATCTGACTAAGTAACATCATTAGTGCTAGTGAGTGTGGAATTTGCTCCCTGTTTATTTAGCTAGTCCTTAATTTACAAGTACAATTGAATTCAGAATTATGGTCATAAGTCACTGCAGTCATAAGTGAAGTCACCATGTAGCCAGACTGGATTTTACGAACATGGTCATTAAACAAATCACTGCAATCATTAAACAAATCACAAGTTTGTTAAGAAAATACGGCTTCCCTAATTGACTTCCCTTCTTGGAAGCTAGCTGGGAAGGTTGCAAACCACACTAATGTGATTGCAAGATGCTGCAACCATTGTAAATGTGATAAGTTGCCAAGTGCCCAAACTGTGATCATATGACTAAAGGCTTGTGCAACAGACCTAACTTTGGCTTTAGATCATAAATATTTTTTTCCAAAGCTGCCATAACTTCAAATTCTTATTAAATGACCTGTCATAAGTCAAGGACTATCTATAAATATATAAATTAAATAAATCAGAAGATAAAATATTGTCTCTCAGTTCAACCCACTTTAGAGGGTTGTTGTGGGGGAAAATAGGAGGAGGAAGTATTAGATATGCTCACATACCAAGAATAATACCATATCCCCACTAACACTGGCAGGGCAGGGTACTGTATATAAATAGGAAGCAAACAGCACAGTTACTGTCATTAAAAATGTTACTGGATGAATTATAAAAGATAAGTTTATTTCTAAAGCTGGCATCTAAGTACAAAGTTGAATAAGAGTGAAAAACTTTGGGTCTTCTAGACACTGTTAGATTACAATTCCCCTCATCATTGAGCACAGAAACATCTGGAGAGCCCAAAATTAATTAATTAATTAATTTATTTATTTATTTATTTATTTATTTATTTATTTATTTATTTATTTATTTATTTATTCCATTTATATCCCGCCCTTCTCCGAAGACTCAGGGCAGCTTACAAGCTTAGCAGTAGCCTTCATTCTATGTATATTATTTGTCCATGCCTTAAAAGAATCAATTAACCAACAAAATAGACTTTTTAGAAGATTCTTAAAAAGCAGCCATGGTTCGTTGCCCTTTCCTAGGAATAGTGGTGCTTTGTGTAGTGTATTAGATGTATGCTGCACCACTTTCTGCATTTTACTTTATTTTTTTTCCAAAAGGTGCTTCATAATATGATTCCTCCCCAACACTCTCTTTCAATCTTGTTGCTTTTCCCACCTTAACTGAGCATGGTACCTCTTAAAAATATGGGTCCTTCACTCTGCATCTTTTACCAGTCACTCATTTTCCCTCTCAGTTATGCTGCTTCATATGCCCTGATCTCAGGGGAAAGATGGTAGTTAATTTTGTTCTGATTGTTCAGACAGATAGTAGAGCACCCTAATACAGTAAGCTGATGCTGCATTTTATAGTCTAGTTCAATTTCAGCACTTTTTGAATAATGCAAGTTTCAGCATTATGAAAGCAAAATATCTATATGTGTACACACACACACACACATTACTTGTACATGGTTGATTCAGGCTCAGTTTTCTGCATTTACAGTATGCATGTTAGTTATAAAAATCAGCAAAGAGTGACCCCGCTCTCTCTTCACGTTTTATATTTATTGAGGCATCTATATGAATAGATGCTGCTTGAGTCAGTCACCTATGTGGACTTGAAGAAAAAGTTCTGAGACCACTTCGAAATCAAGTTATCCATTACAGCATGGAGGCACGCTTTTGAGCAGCGGGAGCAACATCTTAGTGAATCAGCAACAGAATTTATTGCTGCTCTTCATCAAGCATCCCGACTCTGCAATTTCACGGATTTGGAGGAGAGACTAAGAGACCGTTTAGTCTGTGGACTCTGAAATCGAGAGCTCCAACAAAAACTGTTCACCAAGGAGACTCTCTTGCTGCAGAAGGCGTTAAAGGAGGTCATGGTAGACAAAGCCAGAGGGGCTGTTAAAGCACTGCATCCCTCCAAAAGCACACCAAGCACTGAAGCCATCCACCATGAAAACACTGAGTGCATGGAAGACACCGACTCAGTCTATGAAGTCAACCAGGTATGGAAGCACCCAGAGAAGGGACCGCGGCCAGCTGAGAAGGCAGTTCCGTTCCTCAGATGCATGGGCTGCGGAGGCTGCCATCAACATGCAGAATGCCAATTCTGAACAGCAACATGCCGGGCATGTGGCAAACCAGGCCACATTGCCACCGTCTGCTGAGGTCACCAGAGGGATTGTCTACAAGAAGACTCATTCAGGAGAGGTCCCGGGTCAACACTGAGTAGGGTTTTGCTCCATCCGGAGGAGCGTGTTCCACACTGGTGCCCATCACCCCCTTAAACTGAAGCTTCGACTCCAGGTCAAGCTTCAGGTGTCAATGCTGCAAACATTGACATGTTTTTGCACTGACGATGTAAGAGACGGCCTTTTGTTTAAACTGCTTCATTTTGAATCTTGAACGGAGGGAATTTTTCTAACGTCTATTTTGAGAAGATAAGAAGCTGAGTACAGAATGAGAGGAGAGACCTCATATGTGAAACTAATTGGATAATATGATTTATGACGTGTAGGTAAGGGCGGGGATTGTGTGGGTGTTACAATGGGTTTGTGGGGAGGAGATTTCAGATTCTGGCATCCCTCCATGAGTGCTGATGTTTCGTTTCATTACTAAGACTTTTTAGATTAATAATATGCCTGCAATCTGTTTGATTTGTCTTATTCATCGGAACCATGACATCAAAATACTTATGCCTTAAACTACCCAATAAGAAATTGGGACCAAAATTCTTGGGGCCTTTCCCCATTGTGAAAATCATCAACCCAGTCACAGTAAAATTGAAACTCCCCAGACATTTTGGAAAAATTCACCCGGTGTTCCATTGCAGCTTACTGAAACGTTTTCAAGCCTCCACTTTAAGACCTCCCCTTAAGAAATTTCCTGGACCACTCATAGTAGCAGGTAAGACCCATTATGAATTGAAACATATCCTTGACTCTAGAATCTTTAAGGGGAAATTGCAGTACCTAGAACAATGGAAGGGATACCCATTGTCTGAAGCCATTTGGGTGAAATCTAGCAGTGTGAAAGCTGACAGACTTATCAAAAAGATCTATGAGATGCACCCCAACAAACCAAAAGTCATCTCCTAACTTGTGTTTGTTTACATTACTGGATCTGTACTTTTTGTAAGGGGGGCCGGATGTCAGTGCTGCAAACATTGACATGTTTTTGCACTGACAATGTAAGAGATGGCCTTTTGTTAAAACTGCTTCACTTTGAATCTTGAAGGGAGGGAATTTTTCTAACGTCTATTTTGAGAAGATAAGAAGCCAAGTACGGGTGTTACAATGGGTTTGGGGGGAGGAGATTTCAGATTCTGGCATCCCTCCATGAGTGCCGATGTTTCGTTTCATTACTAAGACTTTTTAGATAAATAATATGCCTGCAATCTGTTTGATTTGTCTTATTCATCGGAACCATGACATCAGGGAGTTTCATCCAAAATAGAACTGGACACAGGCTCAGCCACGACCATCCTCTCCCAAGAAACATTCATGCATATATGCAATCACAGCAACAGATGTGTTCTGTTCCAGTCTATGACCGGCCCTGTTTGTGTGTCAGGGACAACCCCTTTTTCCTTTTTATAGCCAATAGGCTGGGAAAACACAACCCAAATTTATTTACAGTTCAAACAAAAAAGAAACAGAATATTTCCTGCAATAAATGAATCAAAATATCAAACAAGAGTCAACAAACAAGAGTTAAACAGAAGTAACAAGAACAGACCAGAATTCTCTTAGAATATCTCCAAACGGTTGCCTTCAGCAACCAGCCCTGCCCACACCTTCCCCTTTTATTATCAGTCCCAAGGCATGGCTTCTCACTGCCTTCTCCTCCTCTCACTGAGTTGCCTCATTGATTTTTCTCTGCTCTGCTGGATTGCCTTCTGCTTCTAGCATCTCTGAACAGATTCAGCTGTGACTCTTCTGAGTCCGACAACTCATACTCACACAGCTGAGCCTCATGAGGAACCTGACTGGAGGGGCCAGGCAGAGTCCTGCAGTGCATCAGAGCCTCCTTCTGACATCAAAGGCTCTCCAACCACCACCCTCCTCCTCCTCAGATTCATCAAACTCAGCTGCTGGGAGCACAGGCTGACACTGAATCACATCAAGATGGGCCAAACTCTGGCCATCTAATCTACTGCTCACAAACTTCCAAAACACCCGAGTGGCAGTCAAAGGAGAAGCCACACTTCTCGTGCAATTTAAGGGTTTTGAAGGTCCATTAGATGTTGCAGTGGTGGAAGGCCAATGCACGAGCCTCATAGGCCTTGATTGGTTTGATGCATTGAGCATTCAAGTAACTGGCATTCACCGGACACAAGCGGCAGACTTGTCTTCAGTCTGTCAAGAATTCACTGATGTTTTCAGTTCAAGCCTAGGGAAGTACAAGGGTCCTCTGATTGCCCTCAAGCTTGATTCCATGGTAACGCCAATACAGATCAAGCCACGTCGAGTGCCTTTTGCTTTAAAACCCAAAATCAACACAGAGCTGGACAAGCTGGTTAGTTAGGGGGTTTTGCAGCCCATAGACAGTGGGGTGTGAGAGACCCCTCATAGTAACACCAGTTAAGGCCAGTGGAGAAGTGCACCATCTACAGGGCACTTCAAAAGCACACATACCCAGTGCCAGTTGTCAGCCATATTTTGGATCATTGCAAGGAGTCCATGTGTTCGCCAAGTTAGATTTGGCACAGGCCTATCAACAACTGCCTGTGGATGAGGCCACGGCAGTTGCCTAAACCAGTGTCACCCATAGGGGGGCCTTCAAGGTTAAGCGCCTTCAGTTTGGGGTGAGTGTAGCCCCAGGGCTTTTCCAGGGAATAATGGAGTGCATGCTCAAGGGGATTCCTCTGCCACTACTTCAATGATGTTCTCATTGCCAGGGAATCTGTAGAAATTCTGGCCAAATGGCTTAAAGCCGTCCTTCAGCGGTTCCGCGCAGTGGGACTTAAACTAAAAAAGGAAAAGTGCAAGATTGGGGTAGAGTCAACCAAGTTCCTTGGGTTCTGCATCAATGCTGACAACATTCATCCAGTGGACTCCAAGCTAAAAGCGATACAGCAGGCTCCAAGTCTGAAGTCCAAGGGAGAGGTTCAGGCCTTCCTGGGCCTTCTGAATTTTTACCATGCATTTCTCCCACATAAGGCCACAGTGGCAGAGCCATTACACCGGCTCTTTGACAAAAAGACTCAGTGGAAATGGACCAGCATCCACAAAAGGAATTTCAAGGCAATCAAAGAACTGCTGTTCTTGAATTCAGTTCTTGCACATTTTAACAAGAAGCTGCCTCTATGCATCACATGTGATGCATCTCCCTATGGGGTTGGGGCTGTGTTGAGCCATTTGATGGCTGATGGGAAACAGACTCCCATTGCCTACTATTCTAGGACCCTGTCATTTGCAGAGCGCAACTACATGCAAATTGATAAGGAGGCCTTGATAATAGTGGCTGGAATTAAAAAGTTCTATGACTACTTGTATGGCCTCCAATTCATGGTCTTTACAGACCACGAGCCTCTTCTAGGGTTGTTCACCATGAACAAGCAGACACCTCAGATTCTGTCCCCTCAAATGCTGAGGTGGTCTATATTCATTTCAGCCTACAGCTGATTCACAAACCGGGCAAAGAAATGGGTCATGCAGACAGCCTCAGCAAGTTGCCCCTGCCACATATGGAGCCAGATCCAGCTCCGGCTGCATGGATCCTGGCTATCCAGAATTTGCCAGAGTCCCCCCTTCATGCTGGGGACATAGCTGCTAAGACAGCAGCTGACAAAATGCTGAGTCGTGTGTTAAACTGGGTACACATTGGATGGCTGGACAAATGTCCAGGGCCAGAATTTCAGAGTTTCTTAATGAGAAAAGATGAGCTTTCAGCTCATAAACGGTGCATCCTTTGGGGAAGTAGGGTCATAGTCCCAAGCTCTTTAAGGCCCAGAGTTCTAGAGTGTCTGCATGAGGGCCATCCGGGAATAGTCTGGATGGAGGCACTTGCGAGGAGCTACCTTTGGTGGCCAGGACTAGATAAAGCTATTGAGGCCCAAGTACATGGTTGCTATACATGCCAGTAATCCCGACCGGAGATGCCGCAAGCCCCTGTCCACCAATGGGAGGATACAAACACACCGTGGTGAAGAATCCACATCGATTTTGCTGGGCCCTTTCAGGGACAGCTGTTTTTAATAGTAGTGGATAGCCACTCTAAATGGCTAGAGGTCGCACCAGTTCCCACTATGACTACTGCCGGGATCATCCAGGAGCTGCGCAGAATCTTTGCCACACACAGGCTACCAGATGTGTTAGTCTCAGACAATGGGGCTCAGTTTACCATTATGGAATTCCAGTCCTTCCTCAGGGCTAATCTAATAAGGCACGCAACTTTGGCTCCTTTTCACCCAGCCTTGAATGGCCAAGCGGAAATCATGGTCTGCACAACCAAGGAATCACTGAAACAGATCGTCACAGGAGATTGGCACCACAGAC
Organism: Vipera berus; assembly: GCF_964194415.1. NCBI lineage: Eukaryota > Metazoa > Chordata > Lepidosauria > Squamata > Viperidae > Vipera > Vipera berus. Next base: position 33,671,307 of record NC_138209.1, on the reverse strand, counting down.
TGGAAGATTTCTTACTCTGCCAACACACAAGTCCCTGCACCTCCATGGACAGAAGCCCAGCTGAACTCCACTGGGGCTGATGTTTGATCACCAAACTGGACAGGCTACACCCCGACCGAGTTGCCTCGGACTCTGCTCAGCCAAAGGCACCTCAAAATTTGCAAGTTGGTGACCGGGTTTGGACCTGGAATTACGGGCAAGGAGCTTTATGGGTGGCAGCTGTAGTTTTTAAGTTGTCTGGACCACTCTCTTACAAGGTGGTCCTGGAAAATGGGCAAGTCATTCACCGGCAATTTGACCAGCTGAGTCAGAGGCTAGTGAACCAGTCACTGGCCCAGGATTCTCAAGAGGGCCGCACGCAGGGCCTGAGCAACAATGGTCCAACCAAGGAGCTTGCACGCTCCGATAAAACTCTTAGTCAAGGAGACGGGGAAATGGCCATAGGAGAGTTTCCCCCCAGACACAAAGACTACATCCGCTGAACAGAACCAGCCAACTGTGCTGGGTACCAGTCCTATAGACTGCATAAGTGGACTTCGGTTTGGGCCAGCCAAAGGGACTCGAGTCAACCTGACTCCACTGGGCCCCAGAGTCCTGGTCTACCCAGCCTGGCAGGTGAGCAGGTAGACCAGGACATCCCTGCAACCCCTAGATGTTCAGAATGATCAAGAAGGCCGCTTAAGTATCTGCAGGACTATGTAAAGCATTTTAGAGTTTGTGCTATCTAGAGGGAAGGGTTGTAATGTATTGGCCACAACTGTTTTAATCACTTGCTTAATGTCTGACCTAGATTGCTGTATTGCTTAACAGTTGCTGTTACTGAAAGCCAGACTGGCTGTCTCCAAGCTGATAATTAGGTTTGGGCAAGAAACTGTTACTTCAAACTGATTGGTTGCCGCCTAAAGGCTAACTGTATAAATAGCTGTGCAGCAGCCATTAGGGCTGCTTCTGTTCTGAGTTAATAAACTTGTTGCTGTTTCAACACTCATGTCTCGTTCAATGCCTAAAGAACCGAAGATATAACAAAGACTATATCAGGAGAGATGACAAGAATAAACTGGAAAAGATTAAATATTGCTCTGTTCTTCCTTTTATAGTATAATCTTTTGAAATACTATGTGAAGAAAGAATGTGCAAATGAGAAAGAAAAGAAAAACACATTATATTACTGTATGTATGTATGTACATAGGTATGTATGTTCCTAAGTAGCCATATTTCTAAGCTGGTAATATATCTTTCATCAGATGGTGTCTGATTGAAGTGAACACTAATTTTATAGTCTTAATAGCAGCTAATGTCACTGAGGTGACAATGAAATCAATAGGTTTTGTTAACAGATCTAAGTTGTATAATAAAAGAATAATAGTGAGAACTTACTAAAGGTTAATCAATGCAAATTAATTATACATAAGTACATTGCATGGGCCAGCTTTCATGATACTACTGGGCTTTTCTGTGTTCAAAGATTTAGCCATTCTGTCATTCAACATGTAAACCGTTTTATGGTCAATGATCTCAGCATGATGAACACCATTTTGAGAAAACACTTAAAAAGTAATGTCTATCTTAGAGCAATTGTGTACTAGTTGATTTGAAACTAATTGCAATAATTGCCATGTGTTTGCTATGGTCCAGCCCTTTTCTTGTCTGGCAGGATAAAGAGGGATTCACAGAATCAGATGAATTACAGTTTCCTAACAGGACATTAACTCATTAGTATGTTGGATGAGCTGGCCCGTGTGGATATTCCCTCAGACCTGAATGGGCTGATCCATCTCTGCCTGCGGATCGATGCTCGGTTGCAGCAGCAAAGGAGTCGCCGTGCCACCCCACAGACCCCTGCCGCCCCTGTTGTGCGTGAGCCCCCAGTTCAAAGGGAGGAGCCAATGGAGCTGGGTGCCGCCAGGTCTCGTCTATCGGTGACTGAAATGAACAGACGACGATCGGGGGGGTTGTGTTTTTACTGTGGGGACCCTGGACATTTGGCTGCTTTTTGCCCAAAGAAGCGACAGCGGGCATCAGTGACCAAGCCTGCCCCGAGAAAGTCCCCTACTTTGCTGTCGGGAAACGTCCCAGGCCCGATCTAGACAGTGTGATAGATCGGGCGTCTCACAACAACACTGAGCGACGTCTTTCCGATGCTGCCTGTGGACCTCCACGGCATTTGATTTTGGAGGCACGTCTGATCCTTCCTGGCAAGCCAGAGGGGATTCCAGTCCATGCCTTAATTGACTCTGGGGCCACCACAAATTTTATGGACTCAGCATTTGTGGCCAAATGGGCTGTTCCCCAGTGCCCGGTGGATCCGCCCATGTTAGTGGAGACTATCGATGGTCGAGTGCTCCTGTCTGGGCCTATTACGGCCGCCACACAACCATTATGTATGGCCATCAGTTCCCATGTGGAGGCCATCCAGTTCTATATCACCTCAGATCTGCACTTCCCCGTGGTCTTGGGACTGGCGTGGCTCCGGGCGCATGACCCACAGATCTATTGGTCACAGAACTTGGTCACCTTCCCAAGCTTGCAGTGCGTGGACCACTCCCGCCATATCTGTGCCGGCCAGGTGGAGGGTTCCCCAGGGGTTTCCTTGCCTCCCGAACTGTCCGACTTTGCTGATGTGTTCAGCGAGACAGAGGCGGATCAATTACCCCCGCACAGGCCCTATGACTGCCCCATTGATTTAGTCCCTGATGCGCCTCTCCCAGTGGGGCGTTTGTACTCCATGTCGGAGCCCGAGTTGGCTGCATTGCGGGACTTTCTGGAGAATAATTTGGCTCGCGGTTTCATCCGGCCCTCGTCCTCGCCAGTGTCTGCACCCGTGCTCTTCGTCAAAAAGAAGTCGGGCGAATTACGGCTTTGCTGCGATTACCGGAAATTCAACGCCATCACGGTGCGCAACCGTTACCCGCTGCCCCTCATCCCCGAGCTCTTGGACCGACTCCGGGAGGCTAAGATCTTCACGAAACTGGACCTGCGTGGAGCTTACAACCTCGTCAGGGTTCGGCCGGGTGATGAGTGGAAGACGGCGTTTGGTACTCGCTATGGACATTTTGAGTACACGGTGATGCCGTTTGGCCTGACCAACGCCCCCGCTGTGTTTCAGCATTTCATGAATGACATTTTCCGGGATTTGTTGGACCAGTTTGTCGTGATCTACTTGGACGACATCCTGATCTACTCCCCGTCGCGTGAGGTGCACCATCAGCATCTCCATCAGGTCCTGCAGCGACTCCGAGAACATCGGCTGTTTGCCAAGTTGGAGAAGTGCCAGTTCTACCGGGTGACCATCGATTTCCTGGGTCACCGCATTTCTCCTGAGGGCATCGCCATGGAGCCGAGTAAGGTTGAGTCTTTGCAGAGTTGGCAACCCCTGCGTCGCGTGAAGGATGTTCAGCGACTTCTTGGATTTGCCAACTATTACCGAACTTTCATCCCTGGGTTTGCTGCCTTGACAGCCCCCCTCACCCGGCTCCTGCAGAAGAAGACTCGGTTCCAGTGGAACGCACCAGAACAACAGGCTTTCCAGACTTTGAAGGAAGCCTTCATGAAGGAGCCCATCTTGAAGCATCCTGACCCGCAACGGCCGTTTGTCGTGGAGGCGGACGCCTCCGACATTGCCATTGGGGCAGTGTTACTCCAGGCAACGACGCCCAGCGGTACCCTTTTCCCTTGCGCGTATCATTCACGAAAACTGAACCCTTTGGAGCGCAATTATACAATCTGGGAGAAGGAGCTGCTGGCCATCAAAGCGGCGTTCAAGGCCTGGAGGCATCATCTGGAGGGAGCGCGGCATCAAATCGAGGTCCAGACGGACCATAAGAATCTGGAAAGCCTGCAGACCGCTTGGAATTTGAACCAACGCCAGATCCGGTGGTCTCTTTTCTTTGCGAGGTTTGACTTCCGGGTTCGGTACATACCAAGCGGGCACAATCAAAGAGCGGATGCTCTGTCCAGGAAGCCCGAATATACCCGAGTGGAAGACAAGCTTCTGCCCAGGACAGTGATCCCCGTCGAGTCTTTTGCTGCGGTACGGGAGCCGGTTGATATACGGGCTCGGATCCGGGAGGCACAGCAGCAGGAGGTGTGGGTGGCTCAGCGGAAGGAGGAGGTGGGGCCAGATTCTCCTTGGACGGTCACGGATGGACTCTTGTATTATCGTGACCGGCTCTATGTTCCGGGAGGGCCACTCAGGGGACTCATCCTCAGCCAGTGTCACGATAACCCGGCAGCGGGGCATTTTGGCCTGTTCAAGACCCTGAACCTGGTCTCCCGTACCTTCTGGTGGCCCCGAGTCCGACACGACGTCCAGTCCTATGTCACCTCCTGCATCCCATGCAGGCAGGCCAAGTCAGCGACAGGGGCCCCGCCTGGATTACTGCAGCCCTTGCCAACACCCAAAAGACCCTGGGGGGTGTGTCCATGGACTTTCTGACGGATTTACCCCCATCCTCTGGTTTCACGACAGTGTATGTGGTGGTGGACATGCTGACAAAGATGGCACACTTCATCCCCTGTCGCGGCTTACCATCAGCCCGCGCCACTAGTCGTATGTTCATTCAGCAGGTGTTTCGGCTGCACGGCCTCCCTGATAGAGTCGTCTCCGATAGGGGGGCCCAGTTTACAGCCCGCTTCTGGCAGGAGTTGATGCATGCGTTGGATATCAAGATTTGCCTCTCGTCCGCGCATCATCCTCAAACTGATGGGGGAACCGAGAAGGTCATCGGTATCCTGGAACAATATCTGCGCTGCTACGTCAATCTGCAGCAGAACAATTGGGTGGACTATCTGGCCATAGCTGAGTTTGCATTTAACAATTCGCAGCACACCTCCACACAGATGACACCGTTCTTGGCCAATGTGGGTTATCACCCCCGGTTTTTCCCCCTTTCTCCCGTGGACTCACCGGAGCCGGCAGCGAACGACTTCATGGCAGAGTTACAGGCGATCCATCGATTGGTGCGACGTCAGTTGGAGAAGGCCAAGGCCGATTACAAAAGGTTTGCTGATCGGTCAAGACGGGATACGCCTCCACTATCGGTGGGGGATCGGGTCTGGTTGTCCACCAGGAACCTACCGTCAACACGGCCGGTGAGAAAGTTAGATCACCGATATTTAGGACCGTTCCCAGTCGAGGCTGTCATCAATCCGGTCGCCTATCGCTTAACTCTGCCACGTTCCCTGCGCGTGCACCCAGTCTTTCATCGGTCTCTGTTGGTCCCCGAGCAACCGGCTTGTCCACTCCGCCGGGCGGAACCTCCCCCATCAGGACCTCGTGATGGAGGCAGCACCCCCGAGTACGAGGTCGCCAGCATCAGGGATTCCCGTTGGCTGAAAGGTCATTTCCAGTACCTGATCGAATGGAAAGGTTACGGACCAGAGGACTTCACCTGGGAAGACGCGACCGCCGTTCATGCCCCTGCGTTGGTGACTGCTTTTCATGAACAATTCCCATCCCGACCGCATCCGGATCGGCAGCCCCGGGGGAAGGGCCCTGCGGTGCGGGATAGTGTTGTGATTCAGGGTCAGCCTGTGGGTTCGGCAGTTGGGTCGGATGACTCGGATGACTCAGATGAGGGGGAGGAGGGGGGTGTTGAAGAAGAACTTGCTGATGATGGCTTGGAGGCTCCACAGAGCCCTCAGCCAGGCCCCTCTTACTTGGTGGAGACCCAGCTGCGTGAGCTCGACAGTGTGGATGAAGATGACCCACAGCTGGCCCTGTTCAAGGACGCCCGACGCAGGAGGCAGTCAAGTAGGAGCAAGCAGAGAAAGGCTGTGGGACTTCTCGGAAGGTGGCAAAGAGAGGCCACGCCCTGAACTCTTTAAAGGGAGTGTTTGGGGGAGGGCTGGTTTGCTGAAAGCAACCGCTCCGATAGAGGATCAAAGTTCCGGTATCTTGTTTCATGTTTTGTTGTTTGTTTGTGTAATAAATTTGGCAGACGTTTTCCAGCCTCTGCCGTTTGTACAGGGGTTGCCTTTCTGCAAGGCCAGTAGCAGGCTGGTACAGAACACCTTCTGACAAGCCAAGTCAATGGTGAAACCAGATTCACTTAACAACCATGTTGCTAACTCAACAACTGCAGCAGTTCATTTAACAACTGTGGCAAGAAAAGTCATAAAATGGGTTAGGGTTAGGGTTAGGCAAAACTCACTTAACAAATATCTCACTTAACAACATAAATTTCGGGTATAATTGTGGTCGCAGTTAAAAGCCAAGGCAGTTCCCAAATAAAAATGTTATACATAGAGAACTGCATCCTGAAATTAATGAAGATATTTCTATTCTGATGAGAGTTTTATCAGCACAGGAATACATCTCTTTGTAAGATGCCCTGGGAAAGCTCTAGTTTTCTCCCAATAATAATAATAACAAATCTCAATCATTGGGCTGAATAAATTGTTACATCTATTACATTTTAGCTGAATTTGAGGATATTAACATAAATTATGTAGAAATTGTTCATAATTTTCACGAGGTGAACCACACATGAGTTGAATCCACCAGTTTAATCTTTTTCAAACAAATAAGATGTTAGAATGCCAACATTGCATTTACGATGTAAAAAAGATGTCGAGACTCTAGAAAGGGTACAGAGAAGAGCAACCAAGATGATTAGGGGGCTGGAGGCTAAAACATATAGGGAACGGTTGCTGGAATTGGGTATGTGTAGTTTAATGAAGAGAAGGGTGAGGGGTGACATGATAGCAGTGTTCCAATATCTCAGGGGTTGCCACAAAGAAGAGGGAGTCAAGCTATTCTCCAAAGCACCTGAAAGCAGGACAAGAAGCAATGGATGGAAACTAGTCAAGGAGAGAAGCAACCTAGAACTAAGGAGAAACTTCCTGACAGTTAGAACAATTAACCAGTGGAACAACCTGCCTCCAGAGGTGGTGAATGCTCCAACACTGGAGGTTTTTAAGAAGAGACTGGACAGCCATTTGCCTGAAATGGTATAGGGTTTCCTGCCTGAGCAGGGGGTTGGACTAGATGACCTCCAATAATATATACAGTGTATATTATTATTATTATTATTATTATTATTATTATTATTATTATTATTATTATTATTATTATTATTATTATTATTATTATTATTATTAACCGTGTTCACAGTGTTACCAGAAACATTTTGGCCATAATATCATGTACAGAATCATTTTAAAAAAGCTTTTATTAGAATACAATTTCCTTTTTTAAAATAATATTTTATTAGTTTTCCAATATTTACAATAATATCTTTAAAAAGTAACGTGGTGTCCAGGTTACAATAGTTCCATTTCAAATGAAAACATATTATTACAAATCTCCACATTATTATAACCAATACTTCCTCTCTCTTTTTTCTTCAATATATACTATCTCTTATCTAAATTAACATATTTCTTATTGCTATCCATCAATCATTTAATAGTTTATTTTATTTTATTTTTTTGAATATATATCCATCAATCTTTTAGTATATTTCATATTTTAACATTCCATCTTTAAAACATCAAACACCTTATCTATTTTTTCTAGCTTTAATTTTACATTGATATTAAAATTAAAACGTTTAAGATTTCTCAATTTCATATTACTAAATGACCTCTTTTTCCTTTATACAATTCTCTTCAATACCTAATAATGTAGTCCAGTTCTCATTTATCTCATTTCCATATCTATATCAATTATACAATATTTAAAATAGTAGTCATTAAGATACAAATCGCAAGGAGGAGAAAAAAAGGGGGGGAAAGAAAGAAAAAAGAAAAAAGAAAAGAGGACAATAAAATATTCTTGTTTCTCATTTATAGTTTCCACATATTAAAAATAACCAAAATTTGTTCCATTTTAACATTCAATACATCCTTCATGTCTCTGCATCCAAATATATTAGGTATGTTCTATCATTCTTAGCATATATACATCTTAACCCATATCATTTAGAAAAGCTCAATATTTCAATGTTAATATTCATACATTTGTATTTTGTTTTTTTATTTTTATTATTATTATTTTTTTATTAGTTAATCAATATTTTTATCTACTCATCAAAACATTCTCATAATCCCAGTACCATCCTGTCTGTTTTAGTATTATCTATTTGGCCTCTTAAAAATGTTCATATTTTTTCAATCTTATTCTTGCTTTCTTCCTTTGCCATGTCATTTTACGCTTCTTTGCCTCAGGGTCATCAAAGCATTCTTGTATTACTATATCATATTGAAGTGGACCCCCAGTCTCCACTTTGAAGAATTAAAGAATCTGCCAACAACACCAAATCTTATTATTTTCACCTCTTGATACAATTGTCCTGGTCCAAATAAACTCCCTTCCATATTTTCTCCATCACCATCTTCAAAAAGCTGTATTTGTTGACTATTTAATTCTTCTGCCGATGTATTTAATTGTTCAATTTCTTCTGTTGAGTTCTGTCCCAGTAAAATATTAGTTGTAGTCACAGTTTGAATTTCAGTTTGTTTCATCAAGATACTTTCTAATTCTTTTCCAAAAGCTCTTATTTCATCGCCAGCTGTAGAAAGGAGCTTATAAGTTTGGTAAGATATTTCCCACAGAGCATGAAAATTATTTTTAAAACTCTTCCATTGTAAGCTTTCACATCTGATGTTCAAGGTTACTCTTTATCTTGTTTTCTTAAATATTTTCTTGGTTTTTTTTTTTAAGAGAAAGTCAGAATTGCAATTTCAAATTTAGCCACTGAGTGTCCCCAAGTACTTTAAGAGTTCTTTTCTTTTGTTATTTCTTTCTTAAACATTCTTTTGTTTCCAAAAAACACCCCTGAGTTTGTTTGCTGCCTTCAGAAGGGAGCGTTAAATTCCCCCTTTCCACAGGGGGAAAAGTACTTAGCAGCTTAATTAGGTGAAAAGAAGATGATTAAGGTACAAGAGAGGAATCTTACCCTCGACTCTTCCACACTGCTTTAATGTTGCCTGATGGTAGATTTGACTTCGGCTGTCTGCATCCTAGGAGCTGGCCATATTCCTATGGTCAGTCTTTCATCCACCGGTACAAAGGGAATGCAGGCACTAACGAGGGGTTTACTGCCCCCCCACGTTTCTGCAAAAGCCCCTTCTGTCTGGACACCCCTCCAGGGCAACTCTTCGGTCCTTTTAGGACCCCCCAGTGATGCAAATCTGGATGTGGAAGATGCCAGCCGTCCTCCAGGCATCCATTTATGGCTGTCGGCAAACCAGAAGTCCCAGAATACAATTTCCTATATACTTTAAATTGAAACTAAACATTAAGAAAACCAAGATCATTGCATCTGGCCCTCTTAATTCCTGGCAAATAGATGAGGAAGAAATGGAGGTAGTGACAGATTTTATTTTCCTGGGCTCCAAGATCACCGCAGATGGGGACTGCAGCCAAGAAATTAAAAGACACTTGCTCCTGGGGAGGAAAGCCATGGCAAATCTAGACAGCACATTAAAAAGCAGCGACATCACTCTGCCAACAAAAGTGCGTATAGTCAAGGCTATGGTCTTCCCAGTTGCAATGTATTGCTGTGAAAGTTGGACCATAAGAAAGGCTGAGCGCCAAAGAATTGAAGCCTTTGAACTATGGTGGTGGAGAAGACTCCTGCAAGTACCTTGGACTGCAAGGCGATCAAACTGGTCAGTCCTAGAGGAGATCAACCCTGACTGCTCTTTAGAAGGCCAGATCCTGAAATTGAAACTCAAATACTTTGGCCACCTAATGAGAAGGAACGACTCACTAGAGAAAAGCCTAATGCTGGGACAGGTTGAGGGCAAGAGAAGAAGGAGAAGACAGAGAATGAGGTGTCTGGATGGAGTCACTGAAGCAGTAGGTGTGAGCCTAAATGGATTCCAGAAGATGGTAGAGGACAGGAAGACCTGGAGGAATGTTGTCCATGGGGTCGCAATGGGTCAGACACGACTTTGTAACTAACAACAACAACAACATATAGTTTAAAAATAAAACATTTTTTTAATGCTAGCGAACTAGAGGTGAAGCAGCAAAGATTTTTGCTTTGACATGATATGGTTTCAAGGGGTTTAATTAGTTGGGGTGCATTGGTTGGAAATCTCAATATAAAATGTTACAATTTTCCTGGAATTCAGAGCATATTTGCAGATTGAGTAATGGCAGTTGTGTCTTGTTTTTTGGCAACAGTCTCATTTTATTCAGTTCTTGCACCATGAGAGGGTTAGATAATTTGCATTGTCAATGTGTTGGAATAATCAGGAGGCATCAGATGTGCAAAAGAACCATGAAGGATAAAGTTGTACCCTTGATATGAACAACATTCCTTTTGTAATAAACAGTGCCATGTGATGAAACATACAGCTCTTTAACCCTCTGAGTACTTTACTATGTGGTATGATTTAAATCTATTTTTAAAATACTGTAGTACTTTTTAACATGCCTCTGTGAACATGACTCACCAGGAACCTCTTCTGGGAACACCATTATAAATTAATGATTCTTTTAGAAGACAGACTACTTTGTTTTTGTTTTTGTTTTTCTGGTAAAGCTCCCCAGAATATAAATTGGTCAGAAACTGTAAAGCTTTTGGTTGATTTTGCTTGCTATTTTCAAGACCTTAATGTATATTATAAGGCAATCATACTACTTAGTAGGGAACAGAATTTTCTGTTTCAAGAATTTTCATTTTTATTTGGGTGTTAGAAAGAATATTACATATTACTTAGCTAAAATCATAAAACTGATTTTTTTTTTAAAAAAAACCAGCAACTTCATGGTGGCTGTTAGAACAGTACTAGACAGAGTCAACTTTATTTGTATAAAGGGAAAAAATAATCTCAAGTTGTTTAATATTATAGTGAAAATTAATCCAAAGTGCATTCCTTTTCTACATGTCTGGCTTCAGTAAATGTGGCCAGGGATTTTTGCAACTTGGGTGCAAGGCACTCAATGCCACTTTTACCTTGTGGTTAGTCTTTTTTAAGTATTATTTTTTAAAACATTTGTGGCTATTGTCAAGTAGTCTCTGTTTATTAGAATGAGTCTTGGTGAAACCAGAAGCAGATGCTATGGAAATACACAGGGACTGGACAGTGACAGAGAAAGGAATTATGTCTATTCAATTAGCAATAAACTAGATTATTAGATTTTTTACATACATACATCTAAATCAATCTATTTTTCCTAAAGAGTTTTCCCCAAACAGAAGTGACTGTTATATGCTATGTCAGAAAAAAGGGGGTTATGATGACAAAAATTGAGCATTATCAACCAAATAAGCTAAGAGTAACCTTTTTAAAGTGAAAAGTTTTAATCTAGAAAGGTTGTGGCCGGCCTTCCTTCCTTCCTTCCTTCCTTCCTTCCTTCCTTCCTTCCTTCCTTCCTTCCTTCCTTCCTTCCTTCCTTCCCACGTTAATATACCCTATTCAGGGATAATATTTTAAGACTTATTTCTTATCCAAAAGAAGAAAGGAAATACATACTGTGCATAAACTGCCACTAAACCTACAGTACATTGTTAAGGCTTTTTGAACATGCATTCATATTTTACCGTATTTTCCGGCGTATAAGACGACTGGGCGTATAAGACGACCCCCTACATTTCCTGTTAAATTATAGGGTTTGGGCTATACTCGCCGTATAAGACTACCCCTCTTCCAACGCACACCAAATAAAAATTAAAAAACATCAGATTTGATTTTAATATGGTAATTTTAATTCAAATGCTTATGACATGCAGGTGCTTAGTAGGAAAACTGTCACTTATAAACATAAGGCTGTTTGTCATCAAACATGTAAACATAAAACAGTGCAAGTGGATTAAACTATAATAACAAGAAGAAGAAGAAGAAGAAGAAGAAGAAGAAGAAGAAGAAGAAGAAGAAGAAGAAGAAGAAGAAGAAGGAGAAGGAGAAGGAGAAGGAGAAGGAGAAGGAGAAGGAGAAGGAGAAGGAGAAGGAGAAGGAGAAGGAGAAGGAGAAGGAGAAGGAGAAGGAGAAGGAGAAGGAGAAGAAGAAGAAGAAGTTGGAGGGGACCTTGGAGGTCATCTAGTCCAACCCCCTGCTAAGGCAGGAAACCCTATACCATTTCAGACAAATGGCTGTCCAGTCTCTTCTTAAAAACTTCCAGTGTTGGAGCATTCACCACTTCTGGAAGCAGGTTGTTCCACTGGTTAATTGTTCTAACTGTCAGGAAGTTTCTCCTTAGTTCTAGGTTGCTTCTCTCCTTGACTAGTTTCCATCCATTGCTTCTTGTCCTGCTTTCAGGTGCTTTGGAGAATAGCTTGGCTCCCTCTGCTTTGTGGCAGCCCCTGAGATATTGGGTCACTGCTATCATGTCACCCCTCACCCTTCTCTTCGTTAAACTACACATACCCAATTCCAGCAACCGTTTCTTATTTTCCTAATTCACTTTTTCACTTTTCCTAATTCACTCTAAAGCTTTCCCTGCACAGAGCCTTACGTAAAACCAGCTGCCTGCAATTAGTGCAGGTTTGCATCCCACCAGGCTCAAGGTTGACTCAGATTTCCATCCTTCCAAGTTAGGTAAAATGAGGACCCAGATTGTTGGGGGCAATAAGCTGACTTTGTAATAATGCTGCTTGGGGTGTGTGTGAAAGCCCTAATAAACAGGCATATACACAGAATGAAGGCTATTGCTAAGCACATTGATTTGTGCTTTAAATTGTAAGCCACCCTGAGTCTTCGGAGAAGGGCAGGATATAAATGGGATTTAAAAAAAAGACCAAATGGGGGATCCGCTCCAGGTTTTCCAGCCAGCCCGCCCATTTCCTGAGTCAAATGTGTCCTTAGAGCTAAGCCGCTGCTCTGGCTGCTGCCTTCTCCACCTGCCTTTCAAGTTGGGATATACTACAGCTGCTCTTCAACTTTAGAAAGAAAGACGCCCAGACCCCAGCCTGTAAAAAATCACAGACTGCAGCTTCTTCTCCAATTGGTCCCGCTTTCCCTGCACAGACTAAATGGGAGATCCGCTCCAGGTTTTCCAGCCAGCCCTGTCCCTAAATTTTCAGCACCCGGCGTATAAGACGACCCCTGACTTTTGAGAAGATTTTCATGGGTTAAAAAGTAGTCTCATACGCCGGAAACTATGGTAATTATACTTAGAGATTTTTGTTTTCTTCTGTAAGTAACCAAGTACACCAAATATGGACTGGAAGAGAAACTTTGCTAGACCTTATGCTTTATGCATAGAAATATTTATATTTAATCTCTTACCATCTTATAGTCTTATAAAGTCTTATAAAATACTTCCTAAACTATTGAAAACTGTAGCCAAAATATATAGCCTACACTGAGCTAGATAAACCAAAAGACTGACTCATTAAAATGTGTTGTATGCCATTATAGGAGGTAATGTACATAAACACTATTTCATTTACCTGCACAGTGGCTGTTTCTATTGTGGGTGCTGTTGCCAACTTATAATGACTTAATGTGATTTATCAATTCTATCTCAAAATAGCATACACCATAATGAATTAATTTTAAGTCCATATGAAGATATATAGCACTGGCTATTCACAAAATATATTTTTTGGAACTGAGGAGAGTTGTCTAATTCTTTAAATTTTAACATAAACAGGAAAAAATAGATTAAGGTGGACACCATAATTCTGAATGTGTAAGAGATGTAAGCCAACTATTAATAGCTATTCGTATTAGTTGCTGTTGATTGAGTAAGACAGATGTGGCGACCTTCTAACAAATTATGGTATGAAAAAGAGAGCGGAAAACAGAGGAAATTAGTTTTTATCATCTCCAAAGTGGAAAAATTGGAGTTATAATTGTAGCTGAAGACTAAACCTATCATGGAAATCATGAGCAAGAAAACAATTTCTCTGGAGATCTCATTTTGATGGAAAATCTAATGCTATTGCTGCAGGCATTGCAGTCTAAAGAGAAGAATAAGTTGGAAACTGGGAGCTCATGAAGCTGTAAATGTTATGCTGAAAAAAAGGGTCAACAGTGGTAGTTACAATTACTACCAGAAAAAAAACAAGTCATACCACCAAAGAGTAGAACAGGTAAAGTTAAGGAAATAAAATGGTTCAGACAGTTCTGGTCTGACTGGGATATACAAGGTGGAAAGTAGAGGCAAAGATAAAAACATGGAAAACACAATACAGGAAAAAAACCCCTAGAATTTAATTATAAGGTAGAAAATGAAGAGATAGAAGAGGACAAAATAAACATGTGAAATAGTGCAAAAATCATGAAATACATCAGATGGAAAGGCCAATTTTACATGAAGCCTAATGAAACTGATTCTATTCATACGAACCAACAAAGAGCGGCTTTACTTCTGTTTTCTTTACTTATTGTAGTGGAGGAGGAAATAGGAAACTAAACAGAGCAATCAGAGAGAGGTAGGGTGGGGGGAGAGAGAGAACATTACTAAATATGTGATGAAGACCCGTAGAAGTGAAAGAAAGTGTGTTTCACTAAAATGAGGGGGAAGAATGGCTTTATTGCTTTCTGACCAGTTCAATTTGAATTCATTGTGGTCAAAAACCAGTACAGACAATAAACAAATAAAATTTAAAATAGAATTTGAGTACATTTATAAAAAAAAAATATAACACCTTGGTAGGATGACTAGAAGGCAAAGGTTAGGTAACAAAGGGATGGTTTGAGAGGAGGGGAGAATAATTACAGTAGAAGCCAAGACAAAATGCACAGTAAGATGGTTACAGGTTCTTCTAGAACAAGAAAGACTGCCAATCTGATATAAAATTTGGTACTGTACATGCAGTGCCTAATTTAATCCACTCAGATCCCTGGGCACTCTGGACTAAGGCTGGTGCTTCTGCACATCAGGCTTGATATACAATTAGCGTTGTTTATGATTTCATTATGGAGGAAAGGAGATAAGAAAAGTTATGTGTATCATTGAGACCTGATTGGCAAAGACTTCTCAATGAAATTTGGTTTTGTGTCTTGTATCAATTCTGACTTGGACACAGGTATGCCATCCTTATAATACATAGCACTGTTTTTTCAGCTGACCAGATACAAGTTCAGATTTGTTTTGTGTCCCTGCCTTTGTTGTTTGATATTACTATTGGTGTTTGGGGTGGGGTTGGGGGTTAGGGTGGGGTGGGGTGGGGTAGAGGATGAGTTCTCTCAGATTCTTAGTACTGGATGATTTTATCTTTGCCATGCTGTGTTCCAGAGATGGTTTTGGAATTCTTGGCCACTGTGACAGAGATGACTTTATCCCAGATCATTTCTAGCCCAGCTCACATACTGGCCACACATGACTTCTGGCATTTTACTCAGAGAAATAAGATATGATCTCATTTTGGATGACATTTCTATCAGTCCATATCAGGGACATATTTCCTTATGATGAGATAACTGGAACACTAAATTCCGCAAGATTGAAGGCTCAATTAAAATGATTGATAAATACAGAAAGTTTCCATGGAAGGCAGTTCTTTGAATAGTCTTAGCTCATAGGTGACCAGGTACTGGAAAGAATTGGTTCTGAGTAGTCTTTCT
The DNA here is from genome assembly GCF_964194415.1 of Vipera berus. NCBI lineage: Eukaryota > Metazoa > Chordata > Lepidosauria > Squamata > Viperidae > Vipera > Vipera berus. The sequence goes on along the minus strand of NC_138209.1, from coordinate 33,655,838 downwards.
CCGCCCATCAATCCTGATCAACACCAAAGTTATATTGTTCAATGCAGCACTGCTGCAGAACATAGCATGTTTCTGAGTACAATTCCAGTTATTAATCTCTACTTTTAAAGATCTTAAATGACTTGGAGCCTGAACATCTAAGATACTACATTTTCCTTGTTAAATTTGCACATCTGACTTGCACAGTCCGAAAATTTCTTTTCAGAATACCTACTTACAATGCTGATTTGGTTGCCACAAGAGATGTTCCAGTTGTCTCCATTTTCTTATAATCTATGCTTCTTCTCTTTTTTTTTCCTTCCTATTGCTTTTCCTGGCTTTTTTTCCCTGTTCAGTTCAGTGTTGATCCATTGGTTGTGACAGGAATTGACTAATTGGCTTGTCGCCTGACATTGAGTGAAAGAGAATGACTGGCCCAAAATCATCTAAGCCAGCTTTCAGGTCTATGTGCCAGATGGAATATAACTTTGTACTTATGCTATCATCATGTTCATTTCCATGGTTCACTTTTGGTAAAGTGAACATTTGGTAAAGAAACATTTCAGTCTCTATTCTTCTAATCCAAAAGAGAAAATGTTGGAAAGAAATAACTCTGTCCACCAGCACAAAAATCTATGAAAACTGAGCAGAAGAAGATCATGAGAAAGAAAAGTAGACAAAAGGATTAAATATGACTTGCATCAAGCTGAGAGGTTCCGTTGCCCATATACTTCATTATCCACAGTAAAGGATTTGTATGGCTTTTGCTGTTGGCTCTGCTTGGAAGATTTTTGTGTTTGTGGTAGTGGCGATGTAGTGCAGTGTATAATTTACACAAGGAGAAAATGACAAATGGGGTTTTGTACATGCAAAACATATGTTTATTGCACATACATAAAGTATATTCATGGATTAATTATTTATGATCTCCCTACTTGTTAGTTAGAGTCCTTATATGTAAGTGACCAAATATAAATCTTATTTTTTTTTTAAAAAATTGGGCATTTGTAAGATGTTTTCCATTTTGCAATTAGCAATCAACATGAAGTAGCATCCAGTGACTTTCTCTGGTGAAATGTAAACTAAAACAAATGAACAACCCAATAATTCTCCAGAATTAGCATAAACACGTCACTACAGGAGCACATTGTATAAAAATACCTAATCATTACAATCTATCAATGGAATAGTTTCTTTGTACATTTATTTTCCAGCTCAGTCCTTGAATGCCAATTCACGCAGAGTAAGCTATCAAAAGTATAAATAAGCTCAATTTTTACATTAATCTGGATGTGTGCATTTTTCTTGCCATTATATATAGATATAAATGACATATTTTTTTGAATTGATTTGATTAGCTGAAGTGTCATAAGTTTTGAAGCAAGCTGTTTAGCAGTAAACTTTTTGTCATTGTGGATTTGAATGGTACAATATTTATGGACTGTAGTCTATTAAGCTGCATCTCCTGGTTGATAGGAAGTGTCACTGGCAAGTGCAAAGCCATACATAATTTATCTGATAGAACACCAGATAATAAAACACCACTTATAACATCTTTCAGATACACACAGCTACACTAGAGCATATATATCTCTGCGTATGTTCAACTTTCCCTGCAAAGTTTTAACAAAAACAACATCTAGAAAATCAGAGGTATACCAAAGAAGTTATATTTATTTTTAAAATATATTCACACATGTTCCTTGCTTTCTTCTGACTTAAACTATCTGTTGTTAATTTGTCTTGTTAACTTTCCCAAATGGTTAGACTATCAAATTAATATGCTCCTTCTGCCCTTTGATGATAAAAGATGGTTTTTGTCTCCCATGGTGTAGTCTTTAATGTAATCTAGAAAGTGTAATGTCACCAGAGGTCACAGATAAATTAGGAGTCATGGCACACTATTCAAGTGTCTTCACATTTCAGTTTACTCTTATATAATTAACTATAAAGGGTAAATTCTGTAATTTGTTGTTTAAACCTACCAAAGGGAAGGGGGATGGTTTGATAAGCATAATTGAAAATAAAATGTTTTGGGGGAGTGTAGTGTGTTTGTGTGTGCTGTTCTATTACCTTCCTTTAAAGGCAAATTGAATTAACTAACAGAACTTGTTATAAATTTACAGTTTTCCTGGGATACACTCAAATCACAAAATATAACATCTAATTTCAGAATACACATTTGACAAATGGAAAATGAGAGGAATTCCACAATGACAAATATTCAGGTCCCAGGCAATTTCATTTTATTCAACCAGAATTTATTATTTGTATTTCCACTCACACATAAATTAAGCAAATGAGATAAAAGATATGGGATTTCTTTTCAGTGAAGTTATTAATAAGTAAATAATTTAATTATTTATTTATTAACCACCATTCCCACCACCTCCAAGGGGATTCTCCAGTGTCAACACTGGCAGTATTCTTTGGGTCTCTCTCACATGAACTCAGGAAAAAAAATGCATGCAGGATTACTCCTTGAATCAGGTACATGGGTAAAGTAAAGATGGAATAAAATTTACTCCATCTCAAAAATAAACATGGGCTACATATATTCACATTCAGAAACCCTAGTTCCCCTATAACTAAAAGGCCAAATTTTAATGGGTTTATTTAACTATTTCCAGACGCTAAGAACATTAGCTTAGCATTCTGGTTGATAGGCAGGATAATGAGCAAGTGTGACATCTATATTTCGTACAACTAATAATCAAAGACTCTGAGTTAATGAGGTCAGACAGCTAAGGAGGGATCCTATATTTTACTTCCTATCTTTCATTTCTCTGTAACTGTATTCTCTAGTGTACTGTGTATGTGTGTATTTAATGTATATTTGTGTGTATGATGAGCCATTAAGACTTATTATATTGCTTCTGTGTATCTGGCTTCTTCTTTAATCACCTCCCATATGCCTCTTGTTCTTAATGCCACATTCAACCTCTTTTTCTTCCAACAGAAAAGGAAATTGGCTTTAAGTGTTTTGTTCATTTTAAGCTTAGATTTTGCTTTGCAACTAATTATTTAATGAAAATGATCCCAGGGTACACAATTCTAATCATGCTTTGATTTGGACTTTATAAAGAGAGATAATCAAAACAGTTTTGGAAGGGCACTTGATTGCAGAGAGGTGGCACCCCTTCCATCTGATCTGAAGAAGCCCTCCAAACCGGCAGGGGAAAGACTGGCTCCATTCATTAGCCAGTCAGAAGCTGCTGACAACTGAAGAAATAAGCACTAACAAGAAACTTTTGCACAATGTGGATGAAACTTTATAACTTTAAGACTTTTTCCTGGAAAAAAACACCCAAAGCAAAGAATTCTCTCCAATGAGAGAGGGAAAGGGAAAGGGAAAATGGAGAAAATTATAAGATTAATTTGGAATCAATATAGATATATAGCCTTGAAATTTGGGGACTAGAAGTGCTGTTGAAACTTTTTTAGAAAAGAGACTTGAAAAGCTTGCAATATAAATTTGAAGCTGGAAGAAGGCATTAACGACATCTAGTGGCAAACCAAGGCACTACAATTTATTATGCTTAAAGAAAATTTGGCCTGAAGTCCAGACTCAGATAAGACCTTGGGTGTCCCTGGAAACATTCACTTTTCTGCCTCGCCACCCTAATTTGACGTGCTATTTTCTCTTGATCCACAAGGTTGAGTTTATGCCTCCAAAAATCCACCTGCTCCTTCCCATACACTTTCTGTGGGTTTACCTGGAGAGCCTTCTCTGCCTTAGTTAGTTGCTCAGCAATTTCCCTCCTACTTTCCTCCTCCTTCCTACGTTTAACTGCCATCTGTTTTATTATCAAGCCTCTCAGATAAGCTTTAGCCGTATTCCAAACTATTCATAGGGGCATCTCTTCCGTCCTATTTTCTAAAAAAACCAGACTCATCTCTTGTTTAATTTTTTGTATAAAAACCGTATTCTTCAGAGTCTCCAGACTCATCATCCATCTACTCCTCACTCTACTCCCCCTTATCAACATAATAGCCACCGGGTTGTGGTCCGCCCGAAATCTTATATTTTGCAAAACTGGAATTTTCTTTTCCAGACAGCACCGGTTAAACTTTCAATGAAATGTTTAAAAGAGTTAGAGGGGGTAGTTTCTAGATTCGTATGGCAGGGGAAACGGCCCAGGATTGGGAAAAAAATGATGCAAGAAATTAAGGAAAGAGGGGACCTTGGCCTACCGAATTGGGAACTTTACTATCAGGCTGCCCTCTTAGTTTGGGGCAAGGAATGTATAAGTTTAAGGAATAATCGATTGTTGAGTTTGGAAGGATTCGATTTGCTGCAGGGATGGCATGCAGCTCTTTGGCAGGAAGGTACTCCTCGAAGCAAACAGTTTACTCGCCATTACATAAGGGATATACTGATTTGGAATTGGGATAAGATAAGGGCCAAGTACTATGTGCAAATTCCATGCTGGTTATCAACCTTGGAAGCCTTGACCCATCCGACCCTACTCAAGAAGGGAAGAAGACCAAGTTACAAAGAACTTCTAGATAGCGGGGGAGAACTCAAAACACAGATCTGGCCCCTAGGCCTTGTGTTTGACATGTCTGCTTTAAAAGAAAAAATAAACAAAGAATACTTATCTTATTTTATTATCTTATTATTTTCTTTTCTTTTTAAAGACTGGATACTGATTAGATCAGACAAAATTATAAAATGAGCTATAGTGATATCTCCCAAACTCTCCTCATCAATTATCCTGAATGAAAAGTCTTGGGTAGGAGATTAGTTATTTCATTGACTATGACTAGAGACATCATGGTCAGATTTTACCTCAGTCTAATTGCCTAGTGCAGACATGTCAAACACAAGGCCAGATCCAGCCCGCGAAGTGGTTTCATGTGGCCCACGAAGCCATCCTGGAAACAGTGAGGGAACGGCCCCCACTGCCTTGGCCCTGGCCCAGAGACCCTCCTTCTGCCAGAGACCCTCAGATCTGTCCCACTCCTGCCCAGGTCCCCATAGGCACCCTTGATGTGAACGATGTAGAGCTGGCCACGCCCACCCAGTAGGCCATATGCACTCTGGCCACACCCACCCAGTAGGCCATGCCCACCCTGGCCATACCCACCTGGCCCCCTGAGGGCAACCGCAATGCTGATGTGGCCCTCAATGAAATTGAGTTTGACACCCCTGGCCTAGTGGAATGGAATAGCATACAAGATTTATCAGGCCATAGTTAACTATGGATATAATATCCTGGTTGTTATAACATTAGTTACTTACTTAGTTAGTTAGTTAGTTAGTTAGTTAGTTAGTTTATTATGTACTTTATTTATATTCCACCTTTATTATTTTTATAAATAAATCAAGGCAATTAACATATCCACACACCTTACTTTTATTATTCTCATAACAACTCTGAGGTCAGTTGGGCTGAGAGAGATTGACTGAGTCAAGGTCACTCAGCCAGCTCATGGTCTCTTGCTTTCTAGCCTGGTGCCTTAACCACTAGACCAAATGACTCCATATCATTTATTTCCTGCAATTATGCCTTTTAAAAAGAGACAGTCTGAAAATACAAACTGTAACTGTCTAAATTCCAACTGAAAGAGCTTATTCAAACTTTAATTCAACAATCTAAAGGACTATTTTCCATCTGCTAATTGCTTTCAAATCTAAGCCCTAATGCAAGAGCTAAGATATCTACAAAAGTCAAAATACCTTGGAATTTAAGTCCCTGGGAATACTTTATTATTTTTTACCATTTTTTCTTTATCCTATTGCACTTTTTATTACTGAGATTATAGTTACACAATTTCCAGCTATCAAACATTCTTCCTCATGGAGATCCTGTATTTGACCTTGTACTGATGGTTCAATTAAATCTGTTCTGCATGTATTACTCAATTATCTTTCTAGTAACAATATTTAAACAAGACTTATATTTCCTTTATTCCTACATGCCCCAATTATTTTGAGAAATGTTAATTCCATATAATCAGATAAGAAATGCTGTATAATGTAGCAAAGTTCAGTATTAGTACTTTGAATGTACACAACCAACCAACCACTGCTCCATACTGTCATATTTGGCCTATTCACCTCTTTTTCTATATGAATGGCTTCCATTATATTAATACTTTATTTTAATAACTATTTCAATATGTTGCAGTATTAAAATATGCATAAGAATATAAAGAAATCAGTAAATGCAGACTGGATGAGGTATAAAGACATTACACAGGTGGCTCAATCCAGTGTGAGGCTGCTCTTCTTCACACAGCTTGCATATTGAACCCAAATTATTGAAATGGTATTTATTTATTGGTAACTGTGAAAGATCATAGCTCAGGATAATTATAACAGAAGTCCTCAATTCTGGGGAGGAGAAAAATCTTCACCATCTGTTTTAGTTTGACTCAGTTTGGTAAGCTTCAATTAAGAAACATGTTTAGTTCAACAATATCTTTCTCTGTCTTTCTCTCTCCCTATGTCTTTCTGATTTTCTCTTTCACTTTCATTAACTCAAATGTAGACAGCCTTATTCTCCCTGGATCATGCTTAGAGATATTTTGGCGACTTGTGCAAATAATTCTGAAAAATATGTGTGTTCACCATTTAGGGCTTGTGAGAAAATATGATTGATATTTTGTGTTGCAGTCATTCTCAGCATTTCAGTATATTTCAAATAACTGGAGAATTTTATATATCCTGTGCTGGAATGATACTTTTCAATGTACATTTTCCTATTTCTTTGCTGTTATTGTTTTTTTCCCCTAAATAGATTGTCCAGTATCTATTTTCCTATAAATTGTCTGGATGTTGTAGAATTACTTTAGAATATTTTGCTAAAATTCATTATGCTTAAAGTGTAACTATATTAAATACATAGTTGTTATTTTGTTTATCTAAAAACCTAATAACCATCAAAATATCTCTAGTAGACAAGAACAAGGCCAATGCTCTGGCAATCATTTGTTTTGCAAAATCCTTATGTCCACTGTACCGAAGTTTTTTTTAAAAAAAATTAATACCTGAAGGACAAACAATTGTAATAGATTAATGCAAAATTAACTAAGGTCATGGATAAACCCACATACATATTGTTGAAAGAAAAATCTTCATCAGGGTCCAGTCCAAGCTGGAAATAAACAAAATAGAGACTGCTTTAGGAAAAAAAGGTTCTTGTTTATTGAGTTGCCAGAAACCTTAGTGATAGCAGCATGTTTCTAGGGTGGCTGACCACATGGAGCTGGGAGTGGTGGTTTTTATATCTTTGTGTTTGGAGTTGTTTCTGTGGCATGAACTTTGACCTGAGTTTTTGAGCATGTTCTTTTTGTATTCTGATGGTGGTGGGTTAATCCTATTATGTCCTAAGGGTCATGCCCTGCTTCCCTGGAGCTGTGTCTGATGGCCATATCCTGTGGTGGATTTTTTGGGTGAGGGGTTGTTGGGTCTAGGGATCTTTGTCTTTCTAATTCCCTCATCTCCAAGATTCCTGGCTTCAGTCTTTCTGAAAGGATGATCAAATCTGCATTTCTACAGACCTGGACTGCTGAGTTTCTGGCTGGGGAAGACGGGAAAGTTTCTGCCTTTTAAGATCTTCTCCATTATTCCTTTGGGGAAATATAATATTCTGCCTTTTTAATATTCCCCAAAGTATTTCTTTCTCTGGGGGAGGGTGTCTTCGTACAATATAGTTCAGTTAAATAGATTGTATGTGTTATGGTTGTCTTCCCAAAGCTGAGTTTAAATGTTCATGTCCTGCACTAGTTCACAATCAAAGTGAAATTGCTGAACTCGTGCAAATAAAACCAATTAAAAATCCAAGACTGTATTGTTGTGTCATTGAAATTGTAACCAATACATTCTCTCAAGTATCAGTTGAGAGTTAGCAGAACTCACATCCATTACTGGAAAATACACAAAAATGGGCTTAAATGGACTGTAGACAAATGAACTGTAGATTTTTTTATGCACTCTTCTGAAAAAGCTGACTGATTACAGTATGAACCAGTTTGAAGACCAATAGGAAATATTTTTTTCTAGAGTATTGCACACAGAATATATTACATACAAGCTACACGCCCATGTAGTTGTGAACATAATTTCAATTCTTCATGTGCCTGTAGACCCAAATATTTGTGACAGGTTGTATCCACATGGAGTTTTATTCACATGCTTCCAAACTAAATTCCTTTCATTAAATGTTTTGCCTAACTTCATTTTCCTTGAGTCTTGACAATTATGTGTTGGATCAAAGATTTAAGAAGGAAGAAAAAGTTAGAAGATTAATTATCAGATTATATATCTGTGATTAGTAACTTGAGATTGTGATTTTATTTTAGTAGGAAATATGAATGTGCTAATTAATGGCTCTGTTGTTCAACTATACCTGCTATTTATTTTTTAAAGGTATTGTTCATACTTCTATAAAACACACATGGATAAATGGTTCTTAAGTGAATCTGGCTTCCTCATTGACTTTGCTTGTCCGAAGGTCACAATCGTCATAAATATGAGTCAGTTAACAAGTGCCTGAATTTTGATCACATGACCATGGGTATGCTGCAACAGTTGTGTAAGAAACAGTTATAAGACACTTTTTCAATGCCATTGTAACTTTAAACAATCACTAAATGAATAGTTGTAAGTTGAGGACTACTTGTAATTCCCTAAACTTATTTTCTCTGCTGATACCAAGTCTAGTTTTCTAAGAACAGTTTTAGGTACTCATATTCTGTCTTTTATGTAGAAGGAAGGAGAGAGGAAGTAATACTTATATAGAAAGAGAAAGTTATAAACGAAAAAATATTCAAATATACAAAATATTGTAAGATCATTTTTGGCAAGTTTTCATTTTTTTTAATATTTTGGAAAAAAATATGACTGCTTTGTATTTATAAGGTATGACTGCTTTATGTAATATACAGCTATTTTATATTATTTTCATCTTTAAAAAGTGTTGTATGTGTTGAAATGTCAGCTCTGAATTGAATTAATCATGGAATGAATGAATCTAATTATTATTAGATATCTGAATTAGAGGCATAGTAAGTAAGCTACATTACAATGCTATAAAAATGAATTATAATCTTACATTATGAAGGTGAAGCATTCTAAGCATTTAGGAAACATCATAAAATGTGCTGTGTCACATCACATCTGGTGTGTTTGTAAATATGATCTGTTGTTCTTACTTGTCTGCCTTCACCTTAGGCAGTTTGCAATCTATTGGTGGTGCAGTGAATGTGATAAGGTTCCCAGCTGGCAAACAAAAGGTCAAAATGTGCATTTCTTGAGAAATAGACAGACAGACAGACAGACAATACTTTAACAAAAGAAATGAAAGAATAGGTCATTCAAAATGTCATACTGTATTGCTGTATTTTAGATGGCTGTGGTGTCAAGCTGCAGGAGGAGAGTATTCATTACATGTGGCAGTATTAATTTTTAACACTCCTGAGAGCCCGGGATTCTGCCTTTAAGGCAGGGGACAGGGACACATACAGAGAGGCCAGGGCAAATCTCAGAAGAGGCATTAGGATAGTGAAACAGCAATACAAACACAAGGTGGAGAACCACCTAGCAGACAATAATCCAAGGCAAGTGTGGCAGGGACTGCAGCACTTAATCAACCACAAGGGCAGTACGAGGAGCAAGGTTAACACTGATGCCTCATTGGCTGAGGAGTTGAATATCTTCTTCACTCGCTATGAGGTAAAAAGACCAGATCCCGTAGCCTCTGCTGGCCGGCCTTCTGATTTTCAGCAACTCACCCTATCTGAAGACCAAGTGAGAACTGTATTGAAGGCTGTGAATCCCAGCAAAGCCACAGGCACAGATGGGGTGCTGGGGATAGTGGTTAAGAACTGTGCCGACCAATTAGCAGGGGTCCTGACAAAAATTTTTAAGATCTCCTTGCAAACGGCATGTGTACCATTGTGCTTGAAAGCAGCTACCATTGTCCCAGTCCCCAAGAAAACTGCAGTTGAGTGCCTGAATGACTACAGACCTGTTGCATTAATGTCTGTAGTCATGAAATGCCTCGAAAGACTGGTTCTCCAATATCTCTGGACATGCCTCCCACTGGATTTTGATAAACATCAATTTGCCTACAGGGGGGACAGGTCAACAGACGATGCCATAGCTACTGCTTTACACTCTGTAGCAAGTCATCTTGAGAAACCTGGAATCTATGTCAGGATGATTTTTGTTGATTATAGCTCAGCTTGCAACACCATTTTGCTGAGCATTCTCATCAAGAAGCTGACTGACTTGAAATTTTCCCCCTCCATCTGCAATTGGATTCAAGACTTTCTCAGGGACCAGTTACAAACAGTGAGGGTCAGGTCTGCTTTGTCCACCCCCCTGAAGCTTTGCACTGGCTCTCCACAGGGCTGTGTGCTTAGCCCCTATCTGTACTCTTTGTACACATATGACTGTGCATCATCTGACCCATCTACTGTGATAATTAAGTTTGCAGATGATACTACCGTGGTGGGTCTTATTACAGATTGGGATGAGACAGCATACATGGCGGAGGTACAAAAACTATCCATATGGTGTTGTAACAACAACTTGCACCTGAACATCAGCAAGACAAAAGAGATGGTGCTAGACTTCTGGAGGAAAAAGGAGGAACCTGCCCCACTTTACATCGGGGAGGACTGTGTGGAGAGTGTTTCCTCCTTTAAATTTCTGGGAGTCTATCTCTGCAAAGACCTTACCTGGAAAGTTAATACAACCCAGGTGGCCAGAAAGGCCCAACAGAGACTTCACTTTCTCAGGGTCTTGCAGAAGAACAGGGTAGAACAACAGCTAATGACCCTCTTTTACCGGTCTACTATAGAGAGCGTCCTCTTGTACTGTATTGTGGTTTGGTATGCTGGTCTGACAGCCGCGGATAGGAAAGCATTACAGAGGGTGGTGAGCACAGCACAAGACATTGTGGGCTGTCCCCTGACACCACTGGATGACATCGCCAGGGCTCGCTGCCTTGGAAGAGTGAGGAAAATTCTCAGGGATGACTCACACCCTGGACGGTATCTCTTTACTCTCCTACCATCAGGTAGGAGATATAGGAGTATAGCCAGCTGTACCAACAGGCTGAAGGACAGCTTTTATCCATGGGCTGTTAGGCTTTTGAACGGGATATAATTTTATAAACTTTATGTATGATTGACTTGTGAGGCCAGTGTGTTGTGCAATTAGCTCACATGGTGTAATAAGATGGAGGGTTTGGTCACTGTAAGTTGGGGGTGGGGGCACGAAGCGAGGCTCAGCCAATCTCAATGTATACATGGTTGTACTTTGACAATAAAGGTTCATTCATTCATTGTTGTGTTGTTAATACATAACATAAAAATGCTTATTTCAGCTTATTTCTCCCCCCAAATTCTAAATATTCTTGACAAGGATGAGCAGAGCAACTCTTGAGCGAAAGAGAGCTTGCACAAAAAAAAGGATACTGAGAGTAATTAAGTTTACACAGCAACCACACAGATACACTGAGGTGTGTACAAAAGTTTTACTTGTGGGATAAGACAATAGCACAGTCCAGGGAAAAAACAGTCCAGGTCATACATGAGTAATGAAAAAGATAGCAGATAACAACAGTCCAAGGATTATCCGATACAGAGTCTTCTTACCAGTCCATAAGTCAAACACAGTTCTACAGGTTTAGCAAAAACAGTAGCAAACCCACAAACCACGATAAACAGCAAGTAACAGCAAGCGAGAGTGAATGTAACAGAGACAGAGAAGCTATGTCTCTAGCTCCCTCTTATGGCCGTAGGAAACAGCGCTGGCCAATCATTAGAAGGTATGATGCAATGCATTACATAGTTAAAGTGATACATTACAGTTCTATAACAATGATACAATCATAGTTCATATATATTGCTAACCCAACCAGTTAGGCCACAGACATATACCTAACAATTCTTACTAGTGACAATTTTTCAGCAATTAACTACATTTACATTGGTGGATTTAATTCTATTTTTTCCATATAAGCCCTCTCATACTTTTACATTTCTTAATCAATAAGTAAAAAAGTAGAAAGAGAAAAGAAAAAAGGAGAGAGACAAAAAGAGGGGAAAAAAGAAGAAAGAAAAAAAGAAAAAAAAGACAAAAGCACTGAGATACAAAAAATAGCCAATAAAATCTTTTTATTCATAATAGATAATTATGAATCTAGTAATTTCTAGATTAAATATTTAGCTAGTGTACCACTTATTTTCTCATTTAGTATAATGTTCTTAGGTTGGTTTACATATCCCAAACCAATCCCTATTGCACAGTTCTTTCCTGTCTCCTCCCCCCTTGCTGGTTGTGTTGCTTTAAGAGAGAGAGAGAGAGAGAGAGAGAGAGAGAGAGAGAGAGAGAGAGAGAGAGAGAGAGAGAGAGAGAGAGAGAGAGAGAGAGAGAGAGAGAGAGAGAGAGAGAGAGTGTAAAAGGGAGGTCTGATCTTTTTAACTATTTTTTTTTTGCTTAGAATTCTGGTTTGAGGAAGCTGGGGTGGATGTGAAATTTAATGATTTAACCTACTTAATGGAAATTTGTTTCCATCTGAATGGAATCTGATTAAATTGGAATTTGACTAAATTTATATTAAAAGCAAAAAGTTGATACTAGTTTGATACAAAACTATTTCAGTAACTCAGAATATCTTATTAAGCTTGTTTATTTATTTATTTATTGTGTAGTTGCTTGTTTTATTTTTTAAAAAATGTTTTTATGTCTGTCTGCAGGACACACTGATAGAAAATAATATCTAAGAGAATTGAAGAAATTGTAATTCAACCCTTGTTTAAAACGAAGGAGTTGAGAAAGATTTTGGGATTATAAATGAGCTATGTTGTTTTAAGTAAAGATTTGTCTGCAAACAAACTCAAGCAGAGTTTGGTGAGCATTCCTTTGTTGGCTCTTTACTAAGCAATTTGTTTGTAAATAGGGACAAAGGAATGGTTAGAGGAAGGGGGTTTTACCCAGTAGTGGAGGAAAAAAGTCAGCCAGTGGTATTTTTGTCTAAAATTGACATTTGGGGAAGTCTTGGTGGTTAGCATTTCTTATCAAGTGTGTGTAAACACTTGTTCATAGCAAAGTAGTTGGGGGAATAAAGCAATAACTCGGACACAGAAGCAGCCACTGAAGGAGGGATGGTTGATACTTTTCTATGGTTAATATACTGTATGGTTGGTTATATGATAAGTATGATATGTAAACAAATACATAAAATGTTCTATGATATCTAGTGGTGATGCTATTTCAATGCATTCAGGTTGATTTTAAATTACCTCAAGTGGGAAATTCCACAATATGAAACTAATGACATGTTAATAAAGAATTAGATACTGGGGCTGTTTTCTGCTTTGTCTTTTCTCAGCAAGCAAGGATTTCTAGCCCAGACACCTCCATTGGAGTTTGCTGTCCACAAGTTTCTGCCTGGTGATTGTGTCCTGATAGAAAGCTGGTCTGAAGAAAAAATTACTTCAGCCTGGGGTGGTCCCTATGAAGTCCTCCTAACAACTGAAACAGCAGTTCAAAAGAAAAGAAAGGGTGGAGCAAAAGAGTGGAAAATAATTCCAGGAGAAGACCCTCTCAGAATAAAAATTTACAGAAACCTGATGTGGTCATTGTGGGGTGAAGAAATAATAGCCTGGGTTTGTTTGTGATTTTTCTCATTTTTTTTAATCCCATTTATATCCTGCCCTTCTCCGAAGACTCAGGGCAGCTTATAATCTAAAGCACAAATCAATGTGCTTAGCAATAGCCTTCATTCTATGTATATGCCTGCTTATTAGGGCTTTCCCTCCCCCCCAAGTGGCATTATTACAAAGTCAGCTTATTGCCCCCAACAATCTGGGTCCTCATTTTACCTACCTCGGAAGGATGGAAGGCTGAGTCAACCTTGAGCCTGGTGGGATGCGAACCTGCACTAATTGCAGGCAGCTGGTGTTACTTAAGGAGGCATTAGCCCACTGCTCCACCAAGGCTCATTGCAGGAGTAGCAGCTTTCTGGCTTTTTCAATCTGAGTGGTGGCCTATGTTATTCCATCCAAGGATTCAGGAAGAAGCTGTGGACCTGTGCATTCTACAAACTTCTACATAATGTGTTGGTTCTGTGATTGCAATGGTGTCACTGAATGTTCTTATCACTGTTGTGATTCTCCTGTGAAGAAATTTGTGACATAGTAATAGTGGAGGATTGGTTAAAAATATGTAAAGGTCTGACATCAACAGACTCTTTAGCCCACATACCCAATTATAGGAGAAATTGAAATTTAGGCAGCAGAAACACAACCTAACTTAAATTCAGTTATATTGGGAGATAGTGATATTCAAATTCCATGGAATATAGAATGGATAGATTTAAGGTGTATACAGGCTAATCAAACATAAGAGGACTGGTACAGAGATTAATAGAAACTGCCATTACTAAAAGAATGTCTTTAGGAGAAACCCCCCTACACCACATAAAAATGAGGAAATGTGTTTGAGTGATAACAAGGAGGAAGAACAACAATCCAGACCTTTTTATAACTGGGATCGTTATGCCAACATATAAGTATATAACGTAGCTCATATATGCAAAGTGTGTGTTGTGTATTAAACAGTTGTCCAAGTTACTAATCCTCACACACACATGAGGAGAAAAACGCGGCAGCCCGCCGACAGCTGTCAAACGAGCTGCCACTCGCTAACACGCAGGCGCGGTGACTGGCTGACAATGACAGCTGTCAAAAGCGGCTGCGCAGGCGCAGCTCAATGACAGCTGTCAGGTTGCTGGAGGCTGCGCATGCGCAGTAGCGCCTAGCTGTCAAATGTTGCCAGCTGAACGGAGGCGTAGCACGTTGACAGCTCATGGCTGTCAAAGCTCGCCACACCTGATTGGCCACCGCCTCGCAGTGGGAGAATGCCGCAATGTTATTGGTTGATACTTGTCCAAGTTGTGTATCAACAGCAGGGAGCCCCAGTGGTGTTTTTAAGCCGGTGCTTCCCCTAAATAAACGTCTGAGAAATGTGCCTGCTGTCTCCTGGTCTTGCCTCATGCTACTTCAGTGTATTTGTTTGTTTGTTTGTTTGTTTATAAATTTCTGAAAGGATAAAGAAAAGAAAGGGTGGATTGAAAGGAATAAAAGTATTATTCAGAAATTTCTAATGAGTCTAAAGGTTGAAGCAGAAACCAACTGAAGATCAGAAATAATATTTTATCTAAGTATTGACAAGTACAAATGTGAAAAGCAGAAGTTACAAATTGTAAGAGGAAATATCGAAACAACTATAGGAGACGGACTGTGGTAACAGAAAATTAGATGGTGAAAGATACGTAGGCTATGGACAAAGGGGCTTCCTGGAACATGGGAAGAACAGTGGTTTTAGCCGGTCCGGAAAGTTTATTGGATGATTAGGAAAGGGGTGTTGAGTGTGATAGGGGAGGGGGAATCTGCGTTGGGGATAGGATATAAAAATGTGTCAAACAGCTCTGTAAGGTGTGGCTGAACTCCTGTGTGTGTTTCAGTCCACCAAGCCTTTGCAAACGCTTCTCTTGAAATAAAACTTTGTTGCTGGAATTCCAAGTGAGTTTGTTTTGTTTTGGATCTTGAGCCATGTTCCAAACATTGCCATCCCAGCAAAGCAGGATAACAAAATAGCAAAGCAACAGCAATACCAAAGCAAAAATACTCACAAGGATTCATTCTACTGAAGTGCCGTAGTTAGTTTTTTTTTTTTTAAAAAAAAGTCTGGATTGAAAAAATATTTAATCAAAAATTGCAATGTGTTTAAATAAAGACTGTCAAAGGCAGTAATGGCTAATGTTGCAGAGGTTTTTTTTAAAAAACACACCGGACTCACAGTTAAGGAAAACATTATGCATGAGTTTTATCACTTGGATTCCTGACACCTTCTGATCTAACCTTCCCTTCCATATTTATCACTACTGCAATTTTAATTATCAGATTATTTATCCCACTTTATAAATTACTGTATTCAGGAAGAGTGATGCTGAAATATTGATTGCTGGCATTCTGATAGATAGTTTCTTACCACATTAAGCACACTGTTGTTTTTCATTAACCTTTACTTTAGGCCTCTCATTCAGTGTTCAAATTCTGTAACAGAGCTCAACTCGAAGCCAACTTGAAATGCTGCTTCAAATAAAGTGATATAATTTGTTGTATTTACTACATAGTCTTCTTCTCTGAATATTGTGTATCTTATTTACATAACAATCGCTATCAAATGCTACTTGTACAATTTGTCATGGTGTTATCCCAAAAAGCTTGGGTCCTTTTACCGGGTGTGTAGGCCCAATGAATCACACCAGATAGTAGGGGGAAAAAGACTTTTATTTGCAAATAAAAGAAGCAAGTTTCAAAGAAGCACACCCCTGCTTGGATTTGGCTCCTTATACAATTTTGAAAAGCATACATTGCCATGACCCAACCATGGAAACACACTTCATTGCAAACCAATCATTAAGAGCAACCATCATACTTACATCTTCAGTAATCATAGTAACACAATTCAGCATTTATCTTATCAATAATATTCCTTCTTACAAAAACATTCCTAAATAACTTAGTATCAGGGTCTTATACATCACCTTAATGGTCAAGCATTCCTGAGCAAGAAGACAAATGATCTAAATCAAATTGTTGTCATCTCTGCCTAACAAAGCAGTTCACTGCATACCAACAGATATAAGGCATCATGGGCATTTATACTGTATTTGCTAAATAATTTGCAATATATTAACAATAAATAGTTTATCATTGCATAAATTAATTTGGGTTAAGGTTAAAAGAATTAGAGTACCCTATCACTGGGGCTACATAAGATGTGGGGCATGAAAGTAGGTATACTCAGTGCTTTGACATAGCAAATCTAAATCATATAAAAACATATTTTTCCAACTTTTTTTTACATAAATATATTTCACAAATTGAAAATGAATACAGTTCTTGAACTTATTCTTTGAGATGTACCCTTTTTTGCTACAATGGGTAATCCTCTTAGCCAAACCCTAGAATCAAAAGCATCCAAGATCTTCATAAAATGTTAAGTTCCTATGATTTAGAGCAGGGGTGTCAAACTTGCAACTTCACGCAATGTGTCATGATGTATTGTGACTTTTTTTCCCATTGCCAGCAATGGGGTAGGTGCAGTTTCGCCATGACGCATCCAGTCCGCAGGCCGGCAGCTTGACATTCCTGATTTAGAGTATAATTTGGTTTAATACAGTATTTACATTTTAAATACCATGTTTTTTCCCCAGTAGTTGTATTAATGCATCAGATGACCTAAAATGAAAAGAAAAGCTTTGTAAATAACATGACTAGATCATATACTGTTCTAGTGAAAAACAAATCTGATATCTGATAGCTTTCTAGCAATATTTGAATTTAATAAATACAGAACAATATATTTGTAATGAATTAGTTTCATTTCTAATTCATAATAAGTTAACAATATTACTTGGGGACATTTTTTTTCATTATAAGCTATTTTAAATTAATTATTCCACATGTCATATCTATCACCAAAAATAATAATAACTTTTAGTTTTGTATAGGATTGGATTGTTGGTTTTATTTATAATACAGCATCTGTTAAACTTTCAAGTATTTCAATAACCTCTAAAGCTGCTAACCCATCTGGGCCATACTATTTAACAATACATATTTGAATCATAAACACTGACAAGCAGATTTGTCAGATAAATTGTGCATAAAACTCATATAAATTCTTAAATAGCCATTGCTGATAAATAAAATCAAGGTGATAATCCTCATTCTTTACTCAGAACATCTGATATATAACATTCCTCTTCCTTTCCTTTTTTATTAAGATTACTTACAAAATCAATTTCTGACATGAATCATGGTTAAAATTTATTTGCTCCCCTATAGGTTCCCAAATACATTTATCAGCTTTCAACTGCTAGATATATCCCAACAGCGTGGGGAACTACGTATATGCCTGGTATAAATTTATCTAAGAACTTAGCAGTATTTCTTATGCTGGGTCTCTAAATAAGCCTAAAGGAGATGATGAGGAAGAGGAAGATGATAATAACAACATATATGGGAGCTAGGCTAATCTATTCTATTCTAGTCTACTACAAGACGAGTTAAACCACTGTGTTTTGTGGAATGACTAATAATATATAGTGGTAAGAAGTTGAGATGACTTTTTTCTCTCAAAGCAGTCAATGAGATTAAACTGGGGTTAATCTAGATATTAATGTACAATAAGATGAAGAGTACCAGACCAGGTGGTTTGGAAGACTTGAGGTGATATAAGAGGGCAGGGGTGGGTGTGGGGAGAAGAGATTAAAACTACAGTTAGAAAACACATTTGCAATGGAAATGACAGGAAGGTTGAGTACAGAATATCATCTGATCTCCCCAAAACATGTTACTGGTCTGTTCTGGTAAGCAGACAGTGTGAACAAGCCCATAATGATAGCATGTCAATTCACTTGCAAAAGGTATAGTTATGGACAAAGAAATAAGGAAATAAATAATTCCATCAATACAAATAATCAGAATGTAGCAGGGAACAAAAAACTCCCAATATCCCCAACCTCTTTCCATGATCTTGATCATCCAAATTGCAATAGCAATAGCATTTAGATTTATATATCCCTCTACAGTGTTTGATAGCACTTTCTGAGCAGTTTACAAATGTCAACATATTTCTCCCAACAATCTGGGTCCTTATTTTACCAGCCTCAGAAGGATGGAAAGCTGAGTCAACCTTGAGCTGCTCAGGATCAAACTCCTGGCTGTGGTCACAGTCAGCCTGTAATACATTATTCTGACCACTGCACACCACACAGTAGCTGATTCTCCATATTCCATACCTTCAAGTGTTTTTAATGCTTCTTTTCCAGCATTTTTTTCAGTATTACTATTCCACAAAATAATTCTTGAATTTTATACACACACATCTGGATAATACAATTTACCTCTGAATAGATATGCCACAGCTTATATAAGGTAAAGGTAAAGGTTCCCCCGCAAATGTGTGCTAGTCGTTTCCGACTCTAGGGGCTGGTGCTCATCTCCATTTCAAAGCCGAAGAGCCAGCGCTTGTCCGAGGATGTCTCCGTGGTCATGTAGCCGGCATGACTAAACGCCAAAGGCGCACAGAACGCTGTTACCTTCCCACCGTAGTGGTCCCTATTTTTCTACTTGCATTTTTACATGCTTTCGAACTGCTAGGTTGGCAGAAGCTGGGACAAGTAACAGGCGCTCACTCTGTTACACGGCACTCAGGATTTGACCCACCAAACTGCCGACCTTCTGATCGACAAGCTCAGCGTCCTAACCCACTGAGCCACTGTGTCCCTACAGCTTATATAGCCATGATAATTAGCAGCATAAATAAATAGACCTATCAACTGATTTAAATAGATAACAATATTGATGAGCTTTGTAAAAACGTTAAATAATTGTAAGACTAATGTTATATAAAGCACATAGCATTTTTCTTCTTTCACTTCACATTATCAATTTTACTTTACTCTGTCTTCCCACAACCTAACCAATAAATCTGTATTGATCTATGACTAATAGTTTAAGCCTCAAAGCAAACTTGTGTGGTATAAAAAGAGGCAAAGTATTGTGAAACATGAAAAATATTATGATTTGAAAATATTCCAAATAATTTCATAACCATGTTTTTCCCCTGAAATATGTATGCCTCTAAAAGTACAAGTTTTTAAATATCAATTGTCTTAAAACAATTAAAATATACCAATGTTAAGACTTAGAGGCTGTGCTTTGCCTATTATAGAGTGTTCTGTTTTGAGATATCAATGTTAGTTTTGATTTT
This sequence comes from Vipera berus, assembly GCF_964194415.1. Classification (NCBI taxonomy): domain Eukaryota; kingdom Metazoa; phylum Chordata; class Lepidosauria; order Squamata; family Viperidae; genus Vipera; species Vipera berus. The sequence continues at coordinate 33,636,049 of NC_138209.1, read as the reverse complement.
TGAAAACATATAAGCATCCCAATAAACCATTTTATTTATGAAGCCCATGGGTTTGTTTTTTTTCTTTACTTTGCTGTTTGTTTTACTGCAGGCAAAGTTCCACAGAATCATTTCTTTGAATTGACTCTTGTATTGACTGGAATCATCGAAGCAAATAATGTGCCTTTGAATTGCTTCAGAGACAATTAAAGATGACTTGGATATGCAGATGACTTTCATGCTTTGCAGAATCTCAAACATTGCAAAGTGGAAAGCAAAGAGGAAGATTTTTTTTTTTAAAAAAACAGATATGAATGGTTTTAATTTTAACTTAACATATAGCAGTTTTTGCTTTTGTATTGCATTATGTTTAAAGAAGCTCTTTGCTGGACAATTGATATGTTGATTTTTTTTCCTCATCTGTGCTATATGTGGAGAAAACCACAGTATTTCAAAATTTTATTGTGATTCAACCATTAAAGATATTCAGCTAAATTCATAGGTTACTATCTGGTATAAATTCCAACATTCTGGCTAAATTTATCCATCCATTATAGTTAGTATACTCGATCATAAGTTATTTATTTAATTATTTCCCTCTTTCATCACACTAATATTTTAATTTCATATAAGCATTCATAGATCTCATTGGGCTATACCCAAGTTTGCAGTCAGAATGACTGATTTTTTTAGAAAATTTTCTGGAGCTGAATAGGGGCTAGTCAGATTTAACATGTTTGCAATGCCCTCTCTTTCTTTTGATCTGCACATTTTAAACAATGTATAAATAATCTGAGCAGAATTTTTTGAAACGGTAAAAATTAAAAGAATGACATTTAAGAAATTATTAACAAAAGTGTGGAATATATTGGGACATTTATCCCTCATAATCAAAACCTGAAAATATAGATGATAGATAGATAGATAGATAGATAGATAGATAGATAGATAGATAGATAGATAGATAGATAGATAGAGATAGATAGATAGATAGATAGATAGATAGATAGATAGATAGATAGATAGATAGATAGATAGATAGATAGATAGACAGACAGACAGACAGACAGACAGACAGACAGACAGACAGACAGACAGACAGACATGGTGGCTCAATGGTTAAGATGCCCAGGTTTGAGACCTGAGCGCCATGTGATGGGGTGAGTTCCCATCCTCACCGTAGCTCCTGCCAACCTAGCAGTTTGTAAATATGCAAATGCAAGTAGATAAATAGGTATCACTTTGGTGGGAAGGTAACAGTGTTCTGTGCTGTCATGTTGGCTATATTACTGTAGTAATGACTTTGTTGTTGTTAGTTGCGAAGTCGTTTCCGACCCATCGCGACCCTATGGACAATGTTCCTCCAGGCCTTCCTGTCCTCTACCATCTTCTGGAGTCCATCTAGGCTCACGCCTACTGCTTCAGTGACTCCATCCAGCCACCTCATCCTCTGTCGTCCCCTTCTTCTCTTGCCCTCAATCTTTCCCAGCATTAGGCTCTTCTCCAGTGAGTCCTTCCTTCTCATTAGGTGGCCAAAGTATTTGAGTTTTAGCTTAAGGATCTGGCCTTCTAAAGAGCAGTCAGGATTGATCTCCTCTAGGACTGACCGGTTTGATCGCCTTGCAGTCCAAGGGACTCGCAGGAGTCTTCTCCAGCACCATAGTTCAAAGGCTTCAATTCTTTGGCGCTCAGCCTTTCTTATGGTCCAGCTTTCACTACCATACATTGCAACTGGGAAGACCATAGCCTTGACTATACGCACTTTTGTTGACAGGGTGATGTCTCTGCTTTTTAGTGTGCTGTCTAGATTTGCCATGGCTCTCCTCCCAAAGAGCAAGCGTCTTTTAATTTCTTTCCCCATCTATTTGCCAGGAATTGAGAGGGCCAGATGCCATGATCTTGGTTTTCTTAATGTTTAGTTTCAACCCAAGTTTTGCACTCTCCTTCTTCACCCGCAACAAGAGGCTCTTTAGTTCTTCTTCACTTTCTGCCATTAGAGTGGTATCATCTGCATATCTTAGGTTGTTGATGTTTCTTCCGGCAATCTTAATTCCAACTTTTGATTCATCTAGCCCTGCCTTTCTCATGATGTGCTCTGCATATAAGTTAAATAGGCAAGGCGACAGTATACAGCCTTGCCGGACTCCTTTCCCAATTTTGAACCAATCAGTGGTTCCGTGTCCAGTTCTCACTGTTGCTTCTTGGGCCGCATATAGATTTCTCAAGAGATAAATAAGATGGTCTGGTATGCCCATCTCTTTAAGGACTTGCCAGAGTTTGTTATGATCCACACAATCAAAGGCTTTAGCATAGTCAATGAAGCAGAAGTAGATGTTTTTCTGGAACTCTCTAGCTTTCTCCATGATCCAGCGTATGTTAGCAATTTGATCTCTAGTTCCTCTGCCTCTTCGAAATCCTGCCTGTACTTCTGGTAGTTCTCGATCCACATACTGCTGGAGTCTAGCTTGTAGAATTTTAAGCATAACTTTACTAGCATGAGAAATGAGTGCAATGGTGCGATAGTTTGAACATTCTTTGGCACTGCCTTTCTTTGGAATTGGAATGTAAACTGATCTTTTCCAATCCTGTGGCCACTGTTGAGTTTTCCAAATTTGCTGGCAAATTGAGTGTAGCACTTTTACTGCATCGTCTTTTAAGATTTTGAATAGCTCAGCTGGAATACTGTCACCTCCACTAGCTTTGTTGTTGCTCAGCTTTTCTAAGGCCCACTTTACTTCACATTCTAGGATGTCTGGCTCGAGGTCAGTGACCACCTCATTGTGATTATCAGGGACGTTAAGCTCATTCTTGTATAGTTCTTCTGTGTAATTTTGCCACCTCTTCTTAATCTCTTCTGCCTCTGTTAGGTCCCTGCCATTTTGGTCCTTTATCATGCCCATTTTTGCATGAAACGTTCCTTTCATCTCTCCAATTTTCTTGAAAAGATCTCTGGTCCTCCCTATTCTATTGTTTTCTTCTATTTCTTTGCATTGTTCATTTAAGAAGGCATTCTTATCTCTTCTAGCTATTCTTTGGAATTCTGCATTTAATTGGGCATATCTTTCTTTTTCTCCCTTGCCTTTCGCTTCCCTCCTTTCCTCAGCTATTTGCAAAGCTTCCTCAGACAGCCATTTTGCTTTCTTGCATTTCTTTTTCTTTGGGATGGTTTTGGTTGCTACCTGTTGTACAGTGTTGCGAACCTCTGTCCATAGTTCTTCAGGCACTCTGTCTATCAGATCTAATTCCTTAAATCTATTTGTCACCTCTACTGTATATTCAACAGGGATATGATTTAATTCATACCTGACTGGCCTAGCGCTTTTCCCTACTTTCTTTAATTTAAGCCTAAACTTTGCAACAAGAAGCTCATGGTCTGAGCCACAGTCAGCTCCTGGTCTTGTTTTTACTGACTGTATAGAGCTTCTCCATCTTTGGCTGCAGAGCATATAGTCAATCTGATTACTGTGTTGACCGTCTGGTGATGTCCATGTGTAAAGCCGTCTCTTGGGTTGTTGGAAAAGAGTGTTTGCTATGACTATCGTATTCTCTTGACAAAATTCTATCAGCCTGTGCCCTGCTTCATTTTGTATTCCAAGGCCAAACTTGCCTGTTATTCCAGTTATCTTTTGGCTTCCTACTTTAGCATTCCAATCCCCCATGATGATAAGGACATCATTTTTGGGTGTTAGTTCTATAAGGTGCTGTAGGGCTTCATAGAACCAGTCAATTTCATCCTCTTCAGCACCAGTGGTTGGGGCATAGACTTGGACTACTGTGATATTGAATGGTTTGCCTTGGATTCGAACTGAGATCATTCTGTCATTTTGAGGATTGTATCCCAGTATTGCTTTTCCTATTTTTTTTATTGACTATGAAGGCTACTCCATTTCTTCTGAGGGATTCTTGCCCGCAGTTGTATACCTGATGGTCATCTGAATTAAATTCACCCATTCCTGTCCATTTTAGTTTGCTGATACCTAAGATGTCAATGTTTAGTCTTGTCATCTCTTGTTTGACCACGTCCAGCTTGCCTTGATTCATGGATCTTACATTCCAGGTTCCTATGGAGAAAAAATCTTTACAGCATCGGACTTTCCTTTCACCACCAGACATATCCACAGCTGAGCGTCCTTTCGGCTTTGGCCCAGTCGCTTCATTCTTTCTGGCGCTACTAGTACTAGCCCTCTGCTCTTCCCCAGTAGCATATTGGACGCCTTCCAACCTGAGGGGCTCATCTTCCAGCGTCATATCGTTTTGCCTTTTGGTACTGTCCATAGGGTTTTCATGGCAAAGATACTGGAGTGGTTTGCCATTTCCTTCTCCAGTGGATCACGTTTTGTCAGAACTCTCTGCTATGACCTTTCCGTCTTGGGTGGCCCTGCACGGCATAGCTCATAGCTTCATTGAATTACGCAAGCCCCTTCGCCACGACAAGGCAGTAATCCATGAAGGGGGTAGTAATGACTACTGGAGTAAAATATGCAGACTCCTACATTTATATATATACTGTACAAAGAGCAAAAATCTTGCAAAGACAGTATTACTATAAAGTAACCCTAAAGACTGCTTTCCTTCAGCAAAATTTTACAGTAATTCTCTTTTTGATGTATAAACTACTTCTTTTTGCCTTTACATCTTTATATTTGGTCATCTGCTTTTTTTATCTCATGGATAAAAAATATGCGTAAAGAACTTTATACTTTTATTTTCTTAATTAATAAGTTATCATAACATACGTATGATACACCACATGTTAATGGCAAAGCCAGCCCAAAATGCTTCATACAAATTTATTGTATTGCTATGTCGGGTTTCAACTCATTAAAAAAAATTAAAAGCTAGGATGCTGCTGCTGAAATAGAAGATGATGAAGAAGATGATGATGATGATGATGACTTTGTCATGAATTGAATATTTCAGGATACTTTCAAGTGGAGAGTAGCACATTTATGTTTTAATGAATCGTGGCTGTAATCTGAGCTTCCATCTAGGGAAGATTTACTTACAAAATACTTATTGCCATAGCAACCTGAGCAACCACCACACACTTGGAAGAGTTAGTGATTCATGAAGACACTATGCAAGTACAGCATATTCTCTGATGAAGAGTTTAGGATCTGAAAAAACTCAGACTTCTTTATCATTTTAACTAAAACCCAAATTTCTAGCCTTCACATAAACAAACATTTTGTACATTTGAATATTATAAAATACTCAAATATAAGCAATTAAAGCAGCTTATAAAAACTAAACTGGCTTTATAAATGAAATAAAAATGTACTAGAAGCCAGCTATCAGTGCATAAGAATTTAACTTAATTATTTGGCATCTGAGAATGTTCTCCTTTCCATGTAATTTTGTACAATGTTTTCATGCTTTCTTTTATTAGAGATAACAATTTATAATGTATTTTATATATACATTTTCAACTCATTTGCCAAAAAATGTTTATATGCATGATTTAAAAGACTATAAAATACTTCAAAAGCCCCCATAAAGACACTAACAATCAGAATATTGTTATGCAGTGATACAATTTACCTCACAATTTACCTTTCTAACAAAGGCGGGGAAAAGTAATTTTGAGTCGAGGTTACTTTTGTCTATTTTTGGTCTACTTTAAGTTTTAATATATTTTTAAACATTTTAAATTCTTTTTCTAGCTCTCCTGTCATTTTATCAGACTGTTCAGTTCCTGTAAGTGATATTGAATTGAATTTAGGCCATCTGTACTTTATCACAAACTCTTTTCCCTGAAGTATGCCTGGTTGTGGCACATTACCCTTAGTGGCAGTTATCTTCCAACAGATTGATGGACTGCAGTTCACCTTTACGTTTATACAACAGAAGTCTATCTTCATGCTTCCATGGGGGAAAAAAAATATGTGCTGCTTTCAGAAAATGAAACCAAGACATATTTGATATGGGTATTATAATGGTATGTAAAAAATATTTATTTATTCATCCAGGTTGTTTATAAGCATCCAATGTAAATATTTCCTGGGAGGAAAGCATAAAAATAAGATGATTAAAAATCGTAACTCCAATCTAAATGTTATAAAAGTGCAGTAAGAAAATAAAAGCAAACTCTTTAAATAGGAGAAAAAGAAAATACTATAATATATTTTAAACAGGAACCAGAGAGGTTGGTCTCAATCAAGAGTCCACAGGTAAAACAAAGAAACCCTAGCCATGTAAGAAAGAATCATGTCTTTAGTGCAGTAGTGAAATCTGTATTTTAATTCTAAATAAAGAAGGTAATACTGTGATAAATATGACATCATTACCTATTTCCATTTTAAGAAGGCAATAACCACAGAGTGGAATACAAATCCTTTCTCCAGCATAAAAGAGGGAAAAATGGAAGATGTAAGTATTGCTAGATATTAAAGGTGACTCTATTTTTGCTTTGTTCAACTTTCTGAGGACTATTTACAGCTGAAACATTTATGCATGAACCATTTTTCTTGCTTCCTCACATCTTTCAAATTTAATCTATTTATTTTTTTCTTTTTAAATGTATTATTCTTCTTTTTAATCTTTACCTACTTCATGGTCATTGGGCTGTTCTTTATTTTTCATGAGATGTGAGGTCCATGGCAGTGTATGTAACATGACTTTGATCTGTCATATATTTTCCATGCATTCATCCCTTATATTTCAGTTAGTTCCTCACACAAGAAGGAAAAATACAATTACAGTTCTGAATCCAATCATTAACTATCAGATTTATGTTCCTAGCTCAAGAAAACTATACAGTTATTTATGCATACTACAAAACATATGGCGAACATTGAAAAGAGGTGTTGGTGTGGGTTTTTTTCATGTTATTTTACACACCAGAACACAAATGAAATATCAAATGGAAAAACTTCAATAACAGACTTGTGTATGTGTGTGCGTGCACACACTCAAATACATAATACATTGAAAGTAAACTTTTTCCAAGGTTATTTACAATATGAAACACAAAGCAGAGGAGACTATACTATTTCTTTTAATACTGACTTTATTTACAAATGGAAAATGTTGCAAACAGAAGGTTCTCTTTTAAATAACAACATTTACTAAAAAGCAATATGGACAATTATTTCATCCACAGCTTCACTTTTGTATAGTTTCTAGTTTTTTCACAAGCGTATAATTGTTTCCTTCACTTTGCACCTGTTTGCACTCATATGTCTGTTGCTGCAATCCTAAAGACTAGAGCTTTAAGTTCCAGGTTTTAGGAAAACTGAACACAAAGTGATGTAGCTTTTAGCTTATGGGAAGAGTAACTGTTCTTTGCTCTTCTCTGATTGGAAATTCAGTATCAAATTATGCATATGATGGCTTTTTCACACACAAGCCATTATCTACTTGTCTCACATGTACAAACCATCTAGAAATTAACTTGGCTTCAGAAATCTCTACAGATTTTGAAACCTATCTTCATTTTTTTAAAAAAAATATGGTCAAGAAAGAAAGAAAGAAAGAAAGAAAGAAAGAAAGAAAGAAAGAAAGAAAGAAAGAAAGAAAGAAAGAAAGCCACTTGGATTATAAGAGGAAAAAGCAGCTTTTCACCAGCAGCTTTTCACACTTTCATTGGTGAACTTATTTTTTAAAAATATAGATGTGAAGGACAGCTACCACTGACTAGTTGACAATCATTTCCCATCACATACACCAGTAGTCAACTGGAGTGAAGGTGTGTTTTGCAATGAATTGAAACTGAAATCCACAAACCAGACCTGATGACAAAATACTACTAATGATATAGAGGTATAAAATATTGATGCAGTTTTGTAGGGTTGTATTCCCTTATATGGCTCAAGAATCATGTAATGTATTTTTGCTGTCCAAAATGGTGGGTGAGTCATCCTTGCTGAAAAACTAACTGTAGTCTGTTATTTCCAGTTTGACTAACAGGTTAGAAAAACGGTCTCCTTGATAGTAAAAAAATCTGTAAATTTAGTCTCTAGACTTATTCATGGAACAAAAGAGTAGAGTTGATTTTCAGTTGACTGTAAAACTAAGTTTGATTATTGCTTCATGCCAATTATCTGGATCAATATTAATACAAGAACTTAATGAAGCTCTATAAAATTATCAAAAGCTCTGAGCTTTTTTAAAAAGTTAGATTTAAATTGGTCTATATGTTTATATATAGAATTGCATATTCTTTTCTAATAGGTTTTCAGTTTGTTATGATTATTTATTTATTTATTTATTTATTTATTTATTTATTTATTTATTTATTTATTTATTTATTGAACTTATATACCGCCCTTCTCCCATGGGACTCAGGGCGGTTCACAAGGTAATTAAAATAACACTACAAATACAAAAAGTTAATAACAATTAAAATAATTAAATTATCCTTGAGTAAAATATAAAATGCCTATAGCTCCAATTAAAACCCAATTATAATAATTTAAAATTAAAATTCTCAGTCCTGGCCGGAAAGCTCAAAGAGCCAGGTCTTCAGGTCCCGGCGGAACGAATGAAGATCAGGGGCAGTCCTGAGCTCTACGGGCAGCTGGTTCCAAAGGGCAGGCGCACCCACAGAGAAGGCCCTCCCCCTGGGTGTTACCCGCCGGCAGTACTTAAAAACATTATTTTCAGCAAATGAATCTCTTTCTCTTTGGTTTTTACATCCTTGATAAGGCCAAGACAGAAATTGTTTTTTCCCCTGTCATGACTCTTAGATCTAAACTGTAACTTTATAAAAGCATATGACATGTTCAGTGAGACATAATATAGCATATGTGTTTAAAAGGACTACAATTTCATTAAATATCTAAACAGAGATTCTCAACTAGCCAAAAGATGCAAATTTAATAATATAGACATTATTTGTCAGAGAGGGAGAAAGGATGAAAACAAGTCTCCCCATCACCATCGTTAGATAGCAGAATCTTGAAAAAAAGCAAGATCAGTTGCTTCCCTGAGATATGAATATTTGTATTGAGTTACTATATTTCTCTATTAATCATGGATTAATTGGAGAAATATATAGCAAGAGCCTGGTTGTTGGCTACTAAATGCCAGGTGAGTCTGTAATATAGGCACCCTTCTGTTATCTGATCATGGATAAGAGGGGTGACCTAGCATTACCAAGATCTGACAGGGACTAGAAATTTCATTTTTTTGAGGTGTGGCCAGCTGGGTTTTCTGTGTGACATCAACTGAGATCCCAGAATAGAAATGGTGGACTATATTATGTGAGGGACCATCTCTATCCTTGTGTTCTACCCAACCAGTCCTGCTTTGTTCTCTACCCATCCAATCCAACCCATCAAGCCCCATTGGCAAGGAATGCCACTTAGTGGGGCCTAGCATGGCTACCTTTTCTGCCATAGAGCCTTCTTATAATTTTTTCCCCTCCAGATGTTAGAATTACCCCAACAATGCGACTTCCAATTTTATTTTGCAGCAAGAGGAAGGGCTGTGCCTTCCACCCAATTTTGCCTTGCTGGGGGGCTTGAAAAGGGCCTTGGCTGCTTGATGACTTTCAGCTGAAGGGAAAACAGCTGGCAATAAAGGAAAATATTTTGGCTAATTTATCATCCTGACCTTCTTGGACTATAAATACCTACTGAGCGTGGACTCTTAATCCCAAGAGGTAGTGGGAGAGAAAGAAAATTTTTACTTTTGAATACATCTGGCAGCAGGGAGGTTGAACATTTTGAACACTTGGAACATTGTAGATTATTATAAAATAATATTAAAAAGATTATTATAAAATACTGCCATTAGGACTGGATTATAAAGGCTACATATAAAGTCTTTGTTCCACTCTTGCTGAGACTGGTGACACTAGAGGATTTTTCAGAATGGTGCCTCAAGAAAAAACAAATACCTTTCAGAAGGAAATATTCTCCATGCTACAGCTAATTCATCAAACAATTGTTGCACACAAAGAAACCATAATGTTACTAAAAATAACCTAGATGATATAAATGACAAATCTCCAAATTGAAGCTACAACTGGAAAGTTCCCAGATAACAACTACAAAGTACAACTACAAAGTATGAGCAAATAAACCAGAAACCAGAGAATGAAGCAGAAGAAATGTATCTAGAGTTGGAGGAGATAAGAGAAGGGAAATATGCTATATACAAATAAAATACTGAAAGACCTATCTATAACAATGAAAATACAAATGATCCCTTAATACTTTCTCCAAAATACACCTGAGGACAAGGAAGAAGATTCTAGAAAACAGAGCATAGAGTGGGCAGGAGAAATATTTAGGGAATGTGGATGGGCTGAATTCCACCCCCCCCTCCAAAAATATATTCTACCTAAATTGTCTTCCTCGTGTCAAGCAGCTTTCACAAAAATTAGAAAGAAAATTTTGGGGCAATTTAACTGCCTTGGCCTGGCAAGCTACTTGGCAAAGAAATAAAGTGAGAGTAAGATTTAAAAAACAGAGGATTTGATCTATCAGAGGGGGCCCTATCTGATTAATATACCTGTTTGAATATGATTAAAAGAATGGATGACCCTTAGATATAACTAGATTTTTAGAATGGAAGATATGATTTAGAATTAAGATAGCATTTTTTTCTTCTTTTGATATGGGAAATTTGAAAATAAGAGAAGGATTGGTATGAATAATTTTTTTAGCTATATAAATGTAAATAATATTGAGAAAATCATAAATGACAAAGATACTTTAAATATTGATGGGAAATCAAACTTTAATAAGAGCATGAAAAACAGAATATTGACTTTTGAATCAACCTTATTGTTCTTTGTATAACATTAGTAAAATATGATGAAGATGTCTATATCTAATTTTGTATACATCAATAGTACCAAGAATTGTAATTGTTTAATAAGAAGAAAATGGAAAAAAATATGGGGAAGAAAGGAGAATGAAGGAAAAAAATACTGGATTGTGCAGTACTGAATAGATTTATATTGAAGAAGTTAATGTTAAATCTGTGAACCCAGAAAGCATGTTGTTTACTAAGCTCTGAAGATTGTAATTTTTAAAAATAATAATAATAAAACTTATAGAATTACCCCAACCATTGTGGCCTTTCACAAGGCCTTAAAGACTTGATGCTGGGCCAGATTACTCCTGTTCACTGAATGGGCATATACAGGAGGAAAAGTTGCTCATCATTGTTTCAGGGCTCAATGGTTTTTCTTTTTCTTAGATCCTTTCAAGTCAGTTGGCAATGAAAAGTAAATTGAATAATGGAAGGCTGATTTAACTACATTTTTTTTCTATACAGGAAGGGAGGGAGGGAGGGAAGGAGGGAGGGAGGAAGGAAGGAAGGAACGAAGGAAGGAATGAAGAAGGAACATGGATATTCAGATTATTAAGAAAGTGAAGTAAGAAAAAAAGTGACAACTACAAAGCCAGTTGCAGTTGTCTCTAAAATACCTTTTATGTAGCTTTGAAATATTGTCCCATCTTACACTGGAAATTTGGGAGAGCACATATCACTGAGATAAATCTATATCAGGAAAAACCAGGAACCAAGGCCTTATAAAATTATTCTGTGCCCCTAAACCCATTGCCAGTACAAGGTCACATAATAATAATGGTGCTCATTTTGCAATGCTTCATTTTTGCTAGGAGTGTGAAGCAATTTGTCTCTGATGGGAGTCATAGAAATGACATTCTGCCCAATGTGTCCTTATAATGTCAGTTTAGCAAATGCATTCAAAGACCAAAAGTCAGGCTGCACAATTTTTTTTCTTTTTCTGCAAAAAGCATCCCTTTCCTTTAGTGCAGCTTGCCAATGCAAATCTGCAAGGCCTAGTTGAGAAGCCCTTTAAAATGATGATAGCTAACAAGGGAAATCTTACTTTGTGCTGACAGATGTGGCATATCACAAGGCAGCATGAGTGGGTGCTATGATATGATAAAAAAGAAAGAGAGGGAGGGAGAGAGAAAGATGCACACAGAGAAAGAGACAGATACCTACATTTGAGGATAAAATATGTATTCATTTCATGTAACAAAATGCTGCTCATCAATGATGTCCTTGATCAGCTAGAAATAAGGTATAAGAGCTGAGTTTTTGCCACTGCTATCCTTATTTTGTTAAGAGTTTGTATCCTTATTGGAATGAAGATAAATAGTGTTTTTTTTTTCATCTCCATGATATCCTGTATCTATACTCCCTTTGCATAAACCTGTTCACTAAGCAATGCTAAAAAAAAATCTTGCATCCAAAACATAGTAATTGTACAGTGCAGTTAAGTGAAATATCCAGGCCTACAGAAATGGGACAGAGCAATATAAAAATAATAATAATTTGATGAGAATTAGGAGTTGCTCTTTGGAATGGAAGCAGAACACAGAAAATATCAGGATGACATAATTAAAATGTTAATGAGGGAGATTGTTAATAAGGGGGAAAAAAGCATTCAGGAGAATGGAACATATAGTAGAAAAGAGTAAGAGAGAGGAAGGAAGCTGAGCAGTAACACAGTGGCATATTCATTAGGAGCACAAAAATGAGTAATACATTTTGAATACTGTAGGGCAGACATCTCAAACTCGCAAAGTCACGTGATGTCGCGCAACATATAGGAACATTTTCACCATTGCTGGCAATGGGGTGGGCGTGGCTTCCACATGATGCATCCGGCCCACGGGCCAGCAGTTTGACACCCCTGTTGTCTTACATCTGTAAACCTGAAAGGCAGTATGTTGCCTCCAAGCCATGGGTTGTATTGGTTTGCTGTATGGAATCCAACTAAGCTCTGAAGAATCTTCATGAAACTGAAGATGCTTGCATTATAAGATGCCAAGGAGTAATGCCTTCTTCTACACACTGAGGGTGTTGTGGATTTTCTGAACTGTTCATTATGCTAGATTACAAGGTCTATAGGAAAAAAAAATGTATGATTATTAACTGAAAACAAAGTGTGACCATTATTTTAAGGTCATATGTAACAGCTCCTAATAACATAAGCATCATGAACTATTCAGTTTAACTATCCAAGGAATATGCATTCTGCAAAGATAAATGTTAGAAAGTTATAATATTTATAGTATCTCATCTATTTGAAGGTTAATTAAACATGGTGATGTGTATTGCAAAACTGTAATGCAATGTGGAATAACATTTGGTATTCCTACCACAGGTTTTATTTTTCACTGTTAACTGAAAATTATGATCAAGCTTCAAATTCTAATGTCAATTTGCAGTTATTATCCTATTATCTAGTATCTAACTAACTGCAACTTTAAATATCCCTGAACATCTTTAATGAACAAGCACCCAAAAATATTTTGAAAATGGTTACAAATGTGCATATCCAAGATTTATGTTTTGTTATGTTTTTGTTTTCATCCTAGTCTACACATCCAGCTGCAACATTAATAACAAGCAAAGGAGCAAAGGTAAAAGAGAAAACAAGGCATTAGGCTTCTTGTGGGAATTCTTCGTTCCTTCTAGTTTTTACTAAAAAGTATGCCTAAAAGTGAAATTCAATTATTTTTTCATTGTCCTTACTTGTTTATTTGAATTCTAAAGTCCCAGAATGCTTCCATGTCTTCACTGTCTTATACTTTAAGGAAGTGGTATTTCTTGCAGATATAACATTGCATCGTTGCTGCTCCTTTGTTATGCCATTGTTTTGTAGTCTGTGCAATCTTCTTGCAGTAGCTAATTAGGTAGTCTATTGTTTCTTCAGTTTCTCTGCAGAAACATTTAAAGACAGATATTTGCTATCTGTTGGTGTCTTCTCAGTTCTGGCTTCATATGTATTTGTTTTTAGGGCTTGGTCTTGTGCAGCCAGAATTAACTCCTTTGTCTCTTTCTTCAACTTCCCACATTTAGTGATTCCCATCTCTTGTTATCTGATTTGCCTGTGAATTTGAGTGTGTACATGTGTATGTGTGTTTGTGTATATCGGCCATGTAATAGTTTGCTTTGCTGTATCTCTTTCCTTTTCCTCATTTGGTCTTTCTTATAGGCCAGTTTGGTCTCTTTGGTATTCAATAAGTCCTTTTAAGTACTTCTTCCTCACTGCCCTTCAGATATTTTTTTCTCTCCTGCAACTGTGTAATATATTTTCAACATTTCATGTCCACCTATGAACCTTTGTAAATAAAGTCTGTCAACATTTCATCCATTGCTGCATGGATAAAGGACATTATTGTTATTACGATTAGTTACAGAATCAGCCAGATATTTAGATCAGATTATTTTTAATTATGTTTTATCTTATCTATAGCTATCTTTCAAGGCAGTAGTTCATAGACAACCAAGAGTAAACAGAGGAACTCCATTTTTAGATCCAGTGGAAATGATGCGAGCAAAGACTATGAACAAACAAAACAAGAGAATGCAAGGCAGTAAAGATATGGTGAAGGATCTCCTACTGAATGTAAATATTTTCCAAGTCTCCAGGCTCTGATGAAATGCACTCAAGAATACTGAAGGATCTAACTGAAGGGATGTCAGAAATTTTGTCAATTATCTTTGAGAATTAAAAGGCATTAAAAAACTGAAGCACTTTTCAAGGAAAAAAAAATAACAGGGCTGAGGGGAATAATTATCAACCAGTCTACACCAAGTAATAAAACAGGACAATTGTAGACATCCTGAAGACAATGCTGGGATTGATAACAGCTAATATGTTAGGTCAAAATAGAGCATGGGACAAAAAGCTTGTCTCCTTTGAGGAATTAATCCATCTAGTGCTTAATATTATTGTGAACATTTTATAATGTATAATGTTGAATGTGATCTAATTACATGTAATATCATAATAGCAAAACAGATGGAACTGGGATTCTGGAAGTTGACAGAAATAAGGCTACTGTAATTTCTGGCAGCATGTTCACACACAGTGGCCCTGAGCTCCTGGTATTAGTGTGTGGTGTTTGGAATAATGTGCGCATGGATGTGTGTGCAAGGGGTTAAATTTGCCTACACATGCGTAGAGCTGCTAAACATCGGGCTCACAAGTCAATCCAGGATTACCAGCAATTTTCAGCAGTCCCACATCATATGGAACTGCATAGTGAGGCTTCCATGATCTCCATGGATTGTCATCGGGTTGGGGAGGTGCCGACAAAAGCAAAAGTGAAAGGAGTGGAAACAAAAGTGTAGCTGAAGAGCCGGTCTGTTGACTCGGCTCTGAAAGCAGCCCCACAGACTAGCGCTGCCAAGTGTCTTTTTGAGCAATGCTAGATCCCTCATCCACAAAACTGATGAATTAGTGCTGCAGATAAGAGCAAGCAGGCTTCTCCGTGAAAGCTGCATGATGATTGTCATGGAGACCTAGTTACATCCAGCTGTACCTGATGTGGCAGTGGAGTTGTCATAGGTGGGAATGAGCACATCACTATGCCTCTGATGCTTCTGCTTTGAAAGGATTAGCCGGCGAGTTGGCCATGGTGTGTGAGAGAGAACGTGGAAAGAACTGCAGCTAAGATACTTCAGCTTCATTAATAAGAGTCTTTTCTGACTCATTTAGTGATAACTATATTCTTGCTAAACACCCTATAGCTTTTAACTTCCTCAAATTTGTCTTACTTTGGTTCTTGGCATAATAGCTAGCAAAGATGTAGTTGACATTACTGCATATTAAAGATCGAGGTATTTTAATACTAGCTGACAGCCTTTTAAGAACTTCTGTATTTCTAGCTTGTTTTACAGGAATATAACACTATTACCACTAATGGGAATTGTGTATATAACCTGTCACTGTTAAAAAGCAGGATAGCTGCATATCTGCATATTCCTACTTTCTAAGGGAATATAATATTTGTTTGTTAATCCATAGGCTTTGTTCATATAATCCTGATTCAGAATCTTACCATTAACAAATAGAATAATAAGTAAGAGCTCTTTTGAATTAGAAGAGTAAAGTTGGGGGAGTAGCATAAAAGGCAGATCAATATTTTATCAAGCTGAGCATTAGGAGAGTACAAACACACAAATAAACTTGTCATACTTAAACTCATATAGAGATTATGTTCCTGCTTCTCAATACAGTCTTGGTGATTTGACAATTGTTTTAAAATCTTTGCTGTTAGAATCAAGGAAAAGCTGCGTGGACATGGAGATGTTATTATTCTGGCATATTAATTTCCAATCAAAGCTGTGATGGTGTAATGACACCTAACTTTAACAGCCAGGTGCTTTTTACAACAGCTGCAAACAGGGTTGTAGGCAAATTTTCAATGTATGGGTCTTATATCCACCAGAAAAAGAAAAAAATCAAGAGGGGCAGATTTTAAACTGGCCACCAAATTGACAGGCAGGAATAAGATGAGTTTGCTGGTAAGGTCTATCCATATACCCAAGAAAAATCAAGCTTTTCACTGGGAACATAAAACTGACTATAACTCAGTAGGCTTGATGATAAAATTACTTGTGAATTTAGAGTTTAAGCAACTGGGAAAGAAATTTCACAAATGAGAAAACAGACTTTCCCAATCCCCACAACAACTCCAGTGTTTCATGAAAATGGAAGTTTTACAATCATTCTTGTGAGCCTGACTGGGTGACAATGGAGATTTGAAACTGCTTTTAATCCTCTTCCTCCTGTGCTAATATATTAAGTCTTACAAGGAAAAATGCAATGGATACAGTATTCTTTTAAAAATTTTGTTTAGGAAAAGTGGAAAAAGTGAAAACTAAAGAAAAAATGGCAATGTTAGTACTTGAAAGTCGTCAACACAAAAACCAAGCACCACCAAGTACTACAACCCTAATGTTGGATGTATTTGTTTGTATAGTTGCTGCATCCTGGGGAATGTCAGAACCCATATTCTAAGGGGGCTCTTTCTAACTTTAATTCTAACTCTAATCTTTCTACACTTCTGCTATGCTCCTAAAGAGAAGGGTGGAAACACTGCAGGCTATTTCTTTGTTTTCTTCTTTCGCTACACTGTAACACTGTTGATGTTTCCGCATACACGCTCTTTGAACCATCTTCCCCCTTGATGTCAGCTTGAAAAGGGGGAGGAGAAAGTAATGTGCCTCCGACAACTGATTTACTGTACCTCCACTTTTGGAAGGGAAGGTGCAAAGACATCACTGCAACCCTGAGACAGCCTGGTGTTATCAGCACTTTCCCACAATGGACTTAACACCTGGGGATTGGCCCATTCGAACTGACTGGATGAACTATTGGGGTGGAGTTTGCTTAACCTATTGATCTGAGTGGGAAAACCTTAGATCCTGTCTATTATGTCTGCTATCATCTTCTCCTAATAAAAGTTCCTTTTGGAAGAAACTGCTTCCACAAGTTCTACTTTCTTAGGACAAGATATTGAAGTGGGCCCTGACATAAGACAGGATCTTCAGTAATAGTCAGCCTGGAAGGAAAGCCCTTACCGGGGGACTTGGCAAATCATGTCAGAAAAGTGGAATAGAGAGAGAGGAACCTGCTACGGGGGGGGGGGGAGACGCATCATGCAGAGCAGACCCTTACAAATACTCCAGCTCTGGATCCTCAAGCTCTTCGGAAGAGGAGGTGGTAACAGAATGCCTTTACAAGCCTATGTGGTTGATGGACGTTGGAAGGAAGGATAACTGGGAGAAAAAGGCCAGGAAGGTGACACTCAGATGGGGCAGCCATCACCCAGGCTGAAAGGAGGAGATGAAAAGGTCTCTCCATCTCAGCAAGGATAGGAAGGATCATCCAGGGCACACTACAGCCAATTGCTGGAAAAGGCAATTGGCATGATGAAAATAGCCCTCAACTCCATGAAGGAGGAGAAAGCTGAACCCTACCAAGGTACCATCCACCTGGGATCCAGCAGGAGAGCCAACGAGGGGGAAGCTGAACCCAAGGTCCCAGACCCATCCAACAGAGCCATTGAAACTGCTGCGGCCACCACTGCTGCAGCCACCCCCTGTCATGCAGAAATGACAGACAGAGAGGGGAGACAACACAAGCGGAAAAAACATCACCAATCCATCCAGAAGTTCCCTCCATTAGATGTGAAGTTCCATGGAGAGCCACAGTACCTGGGATTCCTTTTAAGCCAGGTGCTAAATTATATGGAGGACATCCCAACCAACCGAGCCAGAATTTGCATCATGCTAGCCGCCCTGGATGGTATTGCAGCAGTTTGATGGCCTGGAACTACTGAATTTCATTCAATTCATGGTCTTCCTCAGGCACTTTTTTGAAGACCCTTTGGCTGACCAGAAAGCCTGGGAGCGAATAAAGATGGTGAAGCAAGGCAGGTGGCCAGTGATGGAATAAACCCAAGAATTCTGAACCCTGGCCAGCAAACTGAACTGGCCAGAAGACATTCTGCTCAGCCACTTCAAAGATGGACTAAACTACAACCTCTATGATGCCTCCCTCCCTCATTGGCTGCAAGACTGGTACATTCTAGTCAAGGAAGCTGAGATCGACCTGGCCAAGAGGCAATGCAGAGGAGGGAGATTGTGGGGGAAGTTGCCATCAGAGCCGACCTGTGAATCAGCAAAGCAGCCACTGACCTCTCAAAGAACCACCAGATGTTTCAAGTGCAGAAAAGTGCACCACTGAATGCCACTCTCGCACCCCAACTGGAAAATCAGACCATGGCTGAGAAGTCTGGAAAACCAGCAGTGAAGCCAAAGGAGACAGCCATGAAAGGCATGGAGGCTGTCAAGTTCCCCACCTTAGCTCCATGAGGAAAGGGAACTCTGGCTCACACTGGAGAAGCATCCCACTCATCTGATGACAACTCCAAGGATGAACCCCTGGTAAGTGGACCCATTGTGCCCCTCACCAGGACAGTAACATTGTTAGCACCGGACATGCCCGAAGCCATAGAAGTCAGGGCATTAATTGACTCTGGTTGCACCCGTTGCCTTATAGGCCCAATGTTAGTGGGGAATCTAAGAATACTGGTGAGGAAGCTGAAGAACGATCTTGTTCAGTCAATTAGATGGGTCCATAGCAGGGGGGATGCCTGCCACCCTAGCAATGCTACCACTTCAACTCACCCTGGGGGACCACATAGAGACTACAACATTCATGGTAACCCCTGGCATGTAATGTCCCATAATCCTGGACATGGCATGGCTAGCCAAGTGGAACCCATGGGTGAACTGGAGAACGGCAGAGTTTAGGTTCCAAAAAGGGGAATCAACCAAGACACCAGCCCAGTCCCCACCAAGGAAAGCCCTGGCCAAGAAAGCTGCAATAGTGGGAGAAAAGGAGAGCTGTTACTCTACCCCCTCCTCCCATTATGGTAGAAGGGGAACAATATTTCAAAATTAAAGAAATCCTGGACTCCAGGAAATACCATGGCTCTACTCAATACCTAGTCGCGTGGAAACACCTTCCATCCTCCCAAAACGAGTGGTTCACAAATGCCACATTAAAGCCTCTAAACTTCTTAAGAAATTTCACACTGAATACCCGAACAAACTGGATTAATCTATATATGTATTTGTCTCTATTTCTCCACATGTGGATCTCTCTTTTTTTAAGGGAGGCAGGATGTCAGAACCCATATTCTAAGTGGGCTCTTTCTATTTTTAATTCTAACTCTAATCTTTCTACACTATTGGGGTAGGGTTTGCTTGAAACAATTTTAACCTATTGATTTGAGTGGGAGACCCTGAGATCCTGTTTATTATGCTTGCTATCAGCTTCTCCTAATAAAAGTTCCTTTTGGAAGAAATTGCTTCCACAAGTTCTGCTTTCTTAGGATGAGGTATTGAAGTGGGCCCTGACATGGAACTTTAACTGAACAGAGACAAGTACAAACATGTTTACATAATTCAGCAATTTTAAACAGCAAAAAAGGCAATTCAGGGCTCTCCAGAACTGCAAGATGAGTTGGGAGGCATTTAAATTTAATAAATAATTTCAGTTGTATTCTATTTTTTTCTATAAAGCATTAGAATCACTTTCTGATTGAATGTATAGCTCTTAGTTTAATTTATTTCATCAAAATCAAGTAGTAAAGATAAAATTGGCAAATATAATTCTTTATTATATCATTTATTCCTTTGTTTCATAAAGTAAAAAGAAAGGATACTGAGGGAAGGAAATAAAACTCTCCCAGCCATTTATTCTTCCCTCAGTTCCCTGCCATTCAATCTCTCTGCCATTTACAGGGCGATAGTTTAGAAATTACATTTGAAACAAAAGGTGAGAAATTGCAATAGACTCAAAAATTAAAATTAGCAAACAACATTAGATTACTCAGGTAAACTTTCCTTTCAGAATTCCAGAGATTCTCTTCAATAAATAAACAAAAATACATTTCCTCCACAAGATTGCCATTCCCATCTGCCATGTTAAGTAAGTAGGTAACTGTGGCTGCGGTAGTAACTATGTAGGAAAACCACAGTTCAACAGTGCTTTTTAATAAAAGGGACTATTGGTAAAAAAAAATCTGTGTTCATCTCCAGCCAACAGACTTTGTATCATGCTCTTGGAACAGAATTAGGGTTTATGTTATGTATTGGGCTTAGTTGTAACCCCACATGGTAAGCTGGAGCAGCTAATGGCTCTCCAGCAACTCAGACTCCCCGGCTCCAGTGCTGCTATTAGCTGCCCCTTAGTGGCAATGGGTTGCTTTAAACCTAATGGCTTCCACCTAGGGGCCAGGCTATAAATTGCTGCAGGCTGCAGGCTAGTTCTCAGTTCAGATCCTGCAAGCAAGTAAACATGACCATTGCTGAACTCAGTTGCCTCTTCTTTCCTGCGCAAAGAACTCACGACACAACACTGGTGACGAAGGTGGGATCCTGCTTTTCTGAAAGAGCTGAAGTCCACTAGGGGAGAGGCAACACACGCCTGGCGGGAAAAGGCATTTCCCCCCCTATGGTTGGCTAGCCAGACATGCTAGCGACCATGTGCTCAGTGGATCAATCCCTGGGCCTTGGAGAAGTTAGTGAAAATATATTTTGAATTCTGTTGATTGACTTGGTTATAACCAGAAATATACTAACTTGCTTATTTTGATTATGTAATCACTAAGGGAATTAGAGAGGATATCTCTGTTGATGTAACCTGAACTATTTACAAATGGTTATTTCTTACTTTAATGACCCAACCACCGTATTGTTTCACAAATACATGTATATGTAAATATTAAAATCAATAAAACTTGTGTGTGTGTGTGTGTGTGTGTATGCATGTCACGTCTTCGCATATTCGGGTCTTTTCCCGTGTAGGATTGAGGGTATCTTGGCGACGTTTCAACGAGGTCCCACTCGTCATCTTCAGGCTTGTCTCTTTGGTTTCGTGCTTGTGCGAGCGACAACCTCAATCCTACATGGGAAAAGACCCAAATATGCCAAGACCTACATACCTATACCCGTGAAAATCTACGAAAACATATGTATATATATGTATGTATTTTTTGATTGCTAAAAAAGAATTAAAGGGAGACCTATATAGCTATTTCAAACTTATTTGTTCTCATCAGTCAGCCACACCCTTCTGAGATTCAAACCTGGGCTGATTGCACATTAGGCAATTGTTCTAACCCTTAGGCCACAGGCTCTTTCTCGCTTTGTTAGCTGAGAAGCAAGGGAAATATGTGTTAAGTGTTTGTTAAGTATTTAGAATACCTTGCTAGGCCCCAAACATGGGGCAAATCTTATTTCCTGTTTCAGCCTAACCCAAGGCCATCAACAGGCTGTAGTCACACAGTGACAGCTCATATTTGTGTGTGTGTGTGTGTGTGTTTGGATTGCTAACAAAGAATTAAAGGGAGACTGATATAGCTATTTCAAACTTATTTGTTCTCATCAGTCAGCACACCCTTCTGAGATTTGAACCTGGGCTGATTGAACATTAGGCAATTGTTCTAACCCTTAGGCTAGTCATCCCAGGTTCGAATCTCAGAAGGGTGTGGCTGACTGATTAGAACAAATAAGTTTGAAATAGCTATATCAGTCTCCCTGCGGCCTACGAAACCAAATTCTGCAGCAAAGACTTTTTGCTAGACCGAATTTAACCTTCTCTGAAGCCCAGGACAAAGCTGCCGGGTGTGCAGTCCAAACAGTCCAACTCGTCAAAATGACGAAACATGAAGAAACAGTTCACCACGAGGACACCAAACATTCAGAAGGATCATCAGAGGAAGAAGAGGATGAAGTCAACAAGCTACACAAGCAGCCCGACGCACAGCACCACAGCAGCAAGCAACAACAAGAGACTCCTTACAAGGCAGTTCTCTTACCTAGATGTAAAGGTTGTGGCGGCAGCCACCAACGTGCTGATTGCAGATTCTGGTCAGCCACATGAAGGGCTTGCGACAAACCCGGCCACATCGCAGCAGTTTGCGGAGCTCGCCAGAGGGACTGACCACTGAAACACCAGTTGGAAGTTCTGACCAGGAGAGGTACCGGGGCCCAGGGACCATTTAGTGTGGGGTTTTGTGAAAGCTGCAGAAAAGTATGCCGCACCGGGGCCCAACGTCCCCTCAGACCCAAATTTAAACTCCAGGTGGGGCTACAAGGCATCCCCTGTAAAATGGAGTTGGACACAGGCCTGCCTATTTCATTCAAGCTAGATCCCATTGTGGTTCCCATCACAGTTAAGCCTCGAAGGGTTCCATTTGCCCTCAAACATAAAATTGACACAGAAATAAAACAAGCTTGTAGAACAGGGCGTTTTACAACCAGTTGATGGTGGGCAGTGGGAAACTCCTATAAACACTCCACCGCCAATGGAGAAATTGGAATATGTGCAGACTATAAATGTACTATTAATAAAGCCCTTAAGCAACTTGCTTACCATGTCCCAGTGGTGAACCACAT
This sequence comes from Vipera berus, assembly GCF_964194415.1. Classification (NCBI taxonomy): domain Eukaryota; kingdom Metazoa; phylum Chordata; class Lepidosauria; order Squamata; family Viperidae; genus Vipera; species Vipera berus. The sequence goes on along the minus strand of NC_138209.1, from coordinate 33,613,372 downwards.
TTTAGCTTCTTTGCAAGGAGGCACTATTTTCACAAAGTTAGATTTGGCACAGGCCTATCAGCAATTGCTCGTTGATGAGATCACAGCCACTGCTCAGACGATCATGACTCACAGGGGGGCTTTCAAAGTGAAGCGTTTACAGTTTGGGATTAGTGTTGCTCCAGGCATTTTCCAGGGAATCATGGAACGCACATTTAAAGGCATTCAGGGTGTTTGCCCTTATTTTGATGATGTACTTATTGCTGGAGAATCTACAGAGGTGTTAGCCAGCAGGCTCAGGACTGTCCTACAGAGGCTGGGTGAAGCAGACCTCAAATTAAAAAAGAGTAAATGTAGTATTGGGGTTTCTTCAACTGATTTTCTGGGATTTCAAATTGATGCTAACGGCATTCACCCTGCTGAATCCAAAGTGAAGGCCATTCAATTGGCTCCTAGTCCTAAATCCAAAGGAGAGTTACAAGCATTTTGGGGCCTCCTCAACTTCTACCATGCATTTCTGCCTAACAAGGTTGCATTGGCTGAGCCTCTTCACAGGCTCTTAGATAAAAAAAGCTCCATGGAAATGGACCAGCATTCATGAGAAAAGTTTCCAGGACCTAAAGGCACTATTGTCAGTTAAATCTACTGTAACTCATTTTAGGGAGTCTAAACCAGTCTGTTTAGCATGTGATGTATCTTCTTATTGGGTGGGAGCAGTCTTGAGTCATTTAGAAAAGAATGGAACACAAGTCCCTATTGCATTTTATTCAAGGACATTGTCCTCTGCTGAGCGTAATTATGCTCAAATCGACAAAGAGACTTTAGCCATTGTAGCAGGAATTTAAAAATTCCATGACTATTTATGTGGCAGGCACTTCTCGGTCTTCACAGACCACAAACCACTGCTGGGACTCTTCACAACAGACAAACAAACTCCCCACATACTTTCCCCAAGAATGTTGAGATGGTCTATTTTTCTATCTGCATACACATTTAAGCTGGTTCACAAACCCAGCAAAGAAATGGGCCCTGCTGATGGCCTGAGCAGACTTCCACCTCTACTAACAGAACCAGACCCAGCCCCTGTGGCCAAAATTCTGTCCATTCAGGACCTGCCAGAATTTCCCCTCCACACTGGGGTCATAGCTGCAGAAACATAGCTGATAAAACACTTAGTAGAGTGCTTTCATGGGTGCACACAGGGTGGCTAGATTAAAGCCCAGGCTCTGATTTCCAGAGTTACTTTGTTAGAAAACATGAGCTATCAGCTCACAAGAGTTGCATCCTTTGGGGGAACAGGGTCACAATCCCCACTTCACTGAGAGATAGAGTAGTAGAGTCACTATGTGAAGGCTATCCAGGCATTGTCAGAATGAAAACTTTAGCAAGAAGCTACCTTTGGTGGCCAGGCCTAGACAAGGCCATTGAGGCACAGGTACATGGATCTTATACATGCCAGCAATCAAGGCCTGAAATGCCACATGCCCCAGTTCACAGGTGGGAGGAAATGTACACACCCTGGTCTAGAATTCACATAGACCATGCTGGGCCCTTTCAGGGACAGCTCTTCCTCATAGTGGTAGACAGCCACTCCAAATGGCTTGAAGTAATCCCTGTTGCTAACATGACTACTGCTAGGACCATCCAGGTGCTGAGAAAACTCTTTGCTACACATGGGTTGCCAGATGTCTTAGTTTCAGACAATGGGGCCCAATTCACTGCTGCTGAATTTCAGCCCTTCCTAAGAGCAAATCTCATCAGACATGGAACGTCTGCCCCTTTTCACCCATCCTCTAATGGTCAAGCTGAACATATGGTGAGGACCACAAAGGAATCACTTAAACACATAGTAACAGGGGACTGGCATCACAGTCTGGCAGATTTTTTTACTTTGCCAGCATTCTATGCCCTGCACTGCTACAGGCAAAAGTCCTGCAGAACTTTGTTGGGGGAGGTGTCTGATCACTAAACTGGACAGGTTGCATCCAGATAGAGTGGCAGCAGAAGCCTCTCGACCAAAACCCCCAAGGGGGCTGCAAGTGGGCGATTGGGTATTGGCCAGAAACTATGACATGGGACTCTGTGGGTTCCTGGTAAAATTACCAAATCTTCTGGTCCCCTTTCTTATGAAGTGGGGCTGGAGGGAGGGCGAGTTGTCAGACACCACATTGATCAACTCAGAAAACAGTTTCCAGAATGGCCACTAAGCGAGGACTGTGTCATAAGTCCCTCCCAAAGAACCCAAACATGCAGCAAGCCCAGCCCATACATGGACTATCAAGACTCTTCCTTAATAAGCAATGAGGAATTGGGGGTAGAGGAGGGGAGTCCAGAAGTGCAACATGGATCCCCTGATGCAGCAAGCCAACCAGATTTCAACAACCGCTGTGCTGACTTTGCTGTTCAATCTGACTCTGGAGTGGGCCAACCTGGAGAGGCCAGCCAGAGAGCATCTAATTCCTTTGACCAAGTGCATCAAGGGACACTGGTCTACTTAGCCCGATAGGTAAGTTGGTAGACCAGAAAGTGACTGGAACACTGAGGCGTTCCACAAGGGCACGCAAGCCTCCTACTTATCTAGCTGATTATGTTGTAAAATAAAGAAGCTATAATGTTGTCTGTACTGTTGACTTGTCGCTGTACTGAAACAATAATGAAGCTATGATGTTAACTGTATAGTATGCTGTTAATGGAAGCCAATTCATCCTGGTGTTAAAATTGTATAACTTGGCTAACTGATGCTATGATGTTAAATCTTGTAACTTGTATTGTTTGCTAATTGTTGCTATGATGTTGTCTGTTCTAAGAGGGGAGGGGTGTTATGTATTGGGCTTAGTTGTAACACCATGTGGTAAGCTGGAGCAGCTAACGGCTCTCAAGCAACTCAGACTCCCCGGCTCCAGTGCTTCTATTGGCTGCCCCTAGGTGGGAATGGGTTGCTTTAAACCTATTGGCTGCCGCCTAGGGGCCAGGCTATAAATTGCTGCAGGCTGCAGCCTAGTTCTCAGTTCAGATCCTGCAAGCAAATAAACATGACCATTGTTGAACTCACTTGCCTCGTCTCCTTTCCTGCGTAAAGAACTCGCGACACAACAGTTTATGGGCAGCTTTGAGTTGGAAAGATTTGGTAGGATAGCGTTGGTTTTATATTTTTATAAACCAAGACAAAGCAAAAACTTGGAAAGTTGCCTACAATCATTTTAAAGTTGGGCAGTCTAAAAATTAAATCAATAAATCACAACTCAGGGCTGCTAGACAAATGCACTAGGTAGCGTTTCAAAATACTGTAGCACTAAATTAAATAACTCTTTCAAGCTAGTCATTTTTTAATTGAAAAGGGAAAGGAGGCAATGTTCTGAAATTTACAGATAATTCTATTGGCTGTTTGTTTAACATCTAGATTTAAAAGCTTTATCTGTCTTTCTTTAAAGTATTCCACAACACTCCCCCAACAAAACCCCCTTACAAACCTGAATGCTAAAGCTGTGATTAACTTTATAGGTGCAGTTGGAATTTTAAAAATGTATCGTGCCACAACTGCATTCTTACTAAAATTATTCTGTGACCTTGTGCTTAAGCCAAGTTTTAAATAATTCAGTGATGTATTGAATGAATAAATTTGTATCACTTGTTACTCTAAACACTTGAACATTTATTTTGCTTTGCCATTCTTTTAAAAAATGCAGCTGCCTGATATTACTGATATATTGCATGTCAATTAAATTACACAGATCTTGGGGGGGGGGAGCAGTTTGTCCTGATCTGATCTGTTTAGTGTTGACAGCAAATGTCTTTTACCAATTTTTCTACAGTACAATAACCAGAGACATTATGTAATATAAAACACTGTCACATTTTAACAAGAAATGTTTTTGATCAAACTTTATACAAAGCTGCACAAGGCAAGAAAATAATGACTCTAAAATATTTTTCTTGTTTGGGAAAGATACAGATCTGAACATAAAGCAAACATTTCCACATCAGGTTTAGTTGAAAAGAGGAAATGTGCTAAAAAATGGAATAAAAACTTATATACATAACGTTCACCATTTCAATTATTATTTCTCTTTTGCAGGTTTGTTATTAAGATATGACAATTTTGTTTTCCATGTGAGTAGCATCTAATGAGGTCCTGGTCCAGAAATTACTAACAACAGACAAAACAAATGAACAACAGACAAACATGCAGGACATTGGATTTTTAAAATGCTAGTTTCTCTCTCTCCCTCTCTTTTTTGTGAGCACAGAAGTCTTCCTACTGAACAGCTTACACATTGTAACTGCATTCCTAAACTCATTATCAAATATAGTAGTTTATTCCATTTTGATGCAATAAAAATTAAAAAAAGCAATGAGAGCTGTTTTAAGGTTTGTGAGAAGTAAATGTGAATAAAAGAACAAATTATTAGCCATTATGCTCAAAAACCTATGACTAATTCTGCTTCTTAAGTAAATAAATAATAATGAATAAATAATAGCAATAGCATTTAGCACTGCTCATAGTACTTTATAGCATTCTCTACGCCAGTGGTTGTCAAACTGTGGCCTACGAATCCCCAGGGTGTGTGTGTTAGCAATGTCGTCAACGGGTCAGCGAAGGCTTGAAGAAATGTTTTAATTTAAATCTTAAATCTTGGGTGCCCATAGCCATGGTTCATGGCCACAAAGGGTATTTAAAAAAGGTCTGTGATGAGGAAAAAGTTGAGAATCACTGCACTAGGCTGTTTACAATATAGAAACATTATTTGCATATTGGTCCCAACAATCTGGGTCCTCATTTTAAATAAATGTATTCATTTCTGTTAATGTTTAATTATCAAACATGATGTGCCCTGACAATGTTTGTGGGAATATTGTTTTCTCTTTGGTAGTTCCTTGAGTAGGATATTTTTTACTGCTTGTTTTTCTAATGTTAGTCTGTTCATGTCTGAGTATTAGCTAATGGTGAGAAGGTGTTCTGGTATTTTTTTTTCTCTTTACTTTTTAATTATTATTTTTTGCTGTTGGTATGTCAACACAGTTTATTTCTATGTGCCTTTCCCCATTCACTCATGCAATGATTCACAAGGATATTCATTTTTTCCATTCACTAGGATTTGTACATAAAAATTCAGTATGGCAAACTGCTTCAATATCAAATGATTCAATTCAGATAATTTCATCTGTAGCACTTTTGTACTGATGTAATTTTAATTTGTCTTTATGGCAGTTATGAAACATTTGTAGTTTAAAATATCTTGTAATCAAGGATCAGGGTTTTCTTTCACACTGATAATGTTTTATGAAAGCTGATAAGACATGTTACCCATAATATTCACCTTTTGTATCTAAAATAATCTAACTATCCTAGGGAGTACATGCATTGTTACTTACTTATAGTCAATGGTCTTATCACAATGTTCTACTATAGAAAAATGGTGAAGCAATATTTCAAATTAATTTGAAAAGGTATTTTTAATATAAAACCAAGACTAAGGAAGCATTCAAGAATAAGAATTTAATTAATGTAATATATTAACTGAGCAGCTGGAGATTAAATCAAAGCAAATCCATTCTTGCTCTGTAATATGAAAAGATATCCAGCGTTTCCTAATTCTAAATAGTGGTGATGTCATATTTGAGAAATAAGACAATTTTTAAATACATCTCTCCATATGGTTACAAAAAGCTAGACATTTTTTTTCAACTGTAAGAATTTACTTGTTTAATTATGTCCTCTGTGAAAGTCAGCAAAAGGAAACAAAATTACAGACCCAATTTGACAAGCAGAGGTACAGAAATATGCTACAATAAAACAGATTGTTAAATCTAAGGCAGTCCATGAAACAGCAAAAAAATATTTTGATAACATAAAACTACTTTTATTTGTGTGTGAGATAGAAACAGACATTGTGTGTGTGTGTGTGTGTGTGTGTGTGTGTGTGTGATGAGCTATGGTGTGTGTGTTTGTGAGTGCAAAACAAGTTCCCCAAACTCTAGCATCCTGGCTGGGGAATTCTGGGATTGAAACCCACTTACCTTAAAGTTGCTAAGGTTAAGAAATAATGCTCTAGAGCAGGGATCCCCAACCGTGGCAACTTTAAAGTTGCCAAGTTTGGGGACCCCTGTTCTAAAGCATGCCAGTAGACAATACAAAAACTTTGCAGAAAAGCTACTCTTTTCAGTGTAATATTTTGAGCCTGTGGTGCTCAATTCACCCATTTTCCTTTTAAAAAATTTCCAAGTTCTCCATCATTTATGAGAATATCCATTCACCAGTCATATATTCTCAGAAGATTTAATTAGAAGTTTTATTGAATTTAATAGGATTTACCACTTCATCAACATTGACGAGCATCTTTCCTAACCAAAAATGTATAGATTTTTTTCCTCATACATAATTAACACTTCGTTTCAGGTAAAATTACTTGTTTCTCTTTTTTTTAGTAATTATCCATCATTACAAATATTAACTGAGAAAATTCTTTTTCCATAGAACTTTGCTATCTAATTTCTTTGTTATTTTTAAGAGTTTTGAATTATACTATATTAGACATCAAGGAACCAATAATTACCTAGAAACCTTAACTCAAAGGACTGCAGTGTAAAATTAACCTGATACACTATCCCAAAATAAGTGATTTTCATAGAAATAAATAGTGAAGAAAAAAGTGACTAATAATACCATGACAATGTAAATATTTTAAAATAATTATAATGTCATACGAACAAATGCAAATGCAAAGAGACTATTAATGCAGGATTTTGTTGTTGTTAGCTGCGAAGTCATGTCCAACCCATTGCGACCCCATGGACAACATTCCTACAGGACTTCTTGTCCTCTACCGTCTTCTGGAGTTGATTAAAGCTCACGCCTACTGCTTCAGTGACTCCATCCAGCCACCTCATTCTCTGTCGTCCCCTTCTTCTCTTGCCCTCAATCTTTCCCAGCATTAGGTTCTTCTCCAGTGAGTCCTTCCTTCTCATTAGGTGGCCAAAGTATTTGAGTTTTAACTTCAGGATCTGACCTTCTAAAGAGCAGTCAGGGTTGATCTCCTCTAGGACTGACCGGTTTGATCATCTTGCAGTCCAAGGGACTCGCAGGAGTCTTCTCCAGCACCATAGTTCAAAGACCTCAATTCTTTGGCACTCAGCCTTTCTTATGGTCCAACATTCACTGCCATACATTGCAACTGGGAAGACCATAGCCTTGACTATACACACTTTTGTTGACAGGGTGATGTCTCTGCTTTTTAGTGTGCTGTCTAGATTTGCCATTGCTTTCCTCCCCAGGATAAAGCATCTTTTAATTTCTTGGCTACAGTCCCCATCAGCAGTGATATTGGAGCCTAGGAAAATAAAATCGGTCACTACCTCCATTTCTTCCCCATCTATTTGCCAGGAATTGAGAGGGCCGGATGCCATGATCTTGGTTTTCTTAATGTTAAGTATCAATCCAACTTTTGCACTCTCCTTCTTCACCTGCAACAAGAATCTCTTTAGTTCTTCTTTACTTTCTGCCATTACAGTGATATCATCTGCATATTTTAGGTTGTTGATATTTCTCCCGGCAATTTTAATTCCAACTTTTGATTCATCTAGCCGTGCCTTTCTCATGATGTGCTCTGCATATAAGTTAAATAGGCAGGGTGACAGTATACAGCCTTGCAAGACTCCTTTCCCAATTTTGAACCAATCAGTGGTTCCGTGTCCAGGTCTCACTGTTGCTTCTTGGCCCACATATAAGTTTCTCAAGAGACAAATAAGATTGTCTGGTACACCCATCTCTTTAAGAACTTCCCACAGTTTGTTGTGATCCACGCAATCAAAGGCTTTAGCATAGTCAATGAAGCAGAAGTAGATGTTTTTCTGGAACTCCGTAGCTTTCTCCATGATCCAGCATATGTTGGCAATTTGATCTCTAGTTCCTCTGCCTCTTCGAAATCCTGCCTGTACTTCTGGTAGTTCTCGATCCACATACTGCTGGAGTCTAGCTTGTAGGATTTTAAGCATAACTTTACTAGCATGTGAAATGAGTGTGATAGTTTGAACATTCTTTGGTACTGCCTTTCTTTGGAATTGGAATGTAAACTGATCTTTTCCAATCCTTTGGCCACTGTTGAGTTTTCCAAATTTGCTGGCAAATTGAGTGTAGCACTTTTACTGCATCATCTTTTAAGATTTTGAATAGCTCAGCTGGAATATTGTCACCTCAACTAGCTTTTCTGTTGCTCAGTTTTTCTAAGGCCCACTTCATGTCACATTCTAGGATGTCTGGCTCAAGGTCAGTGACCACCTCATCGTGGTTATCTGGGACATTAAGCTCATTCTTGTATATTCTTCTGTGTAATTTTGCCACCTCTTCTTAATTTCTTCTGACTCTGTTAGGTCCTTGCCATTTTGGTTCTTTATCATGCCCATTTTTGCATGAAACATTCCCTTCATCTCTCCAATTTTCTTGAAGAGATCTCTGGTCCTCCCTATTCTCTTGTTTTCTTCTATTTCTTTGCACTGTTCATTTAAGAAGGCATTCTTATCTCTTCTAGTTATTCTCTGGAATTCTGAATTCAATTGGGCGTATCTTTCTTTTTCTCCCTTGCCTTTTGCTTCCCTCCTTTCCTCAGCTATTTGCAAAGCTTCCACAGACAGCCATTTTGCTTTCTTGCATTTCTTTTTCTTTGGGATGGTTTTAGTTGCTAAATCTTGTACAATGTTGCGAACCTCTGTCCATAGTTCTTCAGGCACTCTGTCTATCAGATCTAATTCCTTAAATCTATTTGTCACCTCTACTGTATATTCAACAGGGATATGATTTAATTCATACCTGAGTGGCCTAGTGCTTTTCCCTACTTTCTTCAGTTTAAGCCTAAAATTTGCAATGAGAAGCTCATGGTCTGAGCCACAGTCAGCTCCTGGTCTTGTTTTTACTGACTTTATAGAGCTTCTCCATCTTTGGCTGCAGAGCACATAGTCAATCTGATTTCTGTGTTGACTGTCTGGTGATGTCCATGTGTAGATCCATCTCTTGGGTTGTTGGAAAAGAGTGTTTGCTATGACCACCGTATTCTCTTGACAAAATTCTATCAGCCTGTGCCCTGCTTCATTTTGTACTCCAAGGCCAAACTTGCCAGTTATTCTGGTTATCTTTTGGCTTCCTACTTTAGCATTCCAATCCCCCATGATAATAAGGACATCATTTTTGGTGTTAGTTCTATAAGGTGCTGTAGGGCTTCATAGAACCGGTCAATTTCATCCTCTTCAGCACCGGTGGTTGGGGCATAGACTTGGACTATTGTGATATTGAATGGTTTGCCTTGGATTCGAACTGAGATCATTCTGTCATTTTGGGGATTGTATCCCAGTATTGCTTTTCCTATTCTTTTATTGACTATGAAGGTTACTCCATTTCTTCTGAGGGATTCTTGCCCACAGTAGTATACCTGATGGTCATCTGAATTAAATTCACCCATTCCTTTCCATTATAGTTTGCTGATTCCTAAGATGTCGATGTTCAGCCTTGTCATATCTTGTTGATGACATCCAGCTTTCCTTGATTCATGGATCTTATATTCCAGGTTTCTATGGAGAAAATTTTTTTACAGCATCAGACTTTCTTTCACCACCAGACACATCCACAGCTGAGTGTCCTTTCAGCTTTGGCCCAGTTGCTTTATTCTTTCTGGTGCTACTAGTACTAACCCTCTGCTCTTCTCCAGTAGCATATTGGACACCTTCTGACCTGAGGGGCTCACCTTCCAGCATCATATCTTTTTTTCCTTTTGGTACTGTCCATGGGGTTTTCATGGCAAAGATACTGAAGTGGGTTGCCATTTCCTTCTCCAGTGGATCACGTTTTGTCAGAACTCTCTGCTATGACCTGTCCATCTTGGGTGGCCCTGCACGGCATAGCTCATAGCTTCATTGAATTATGCAAACCCCTTCGCCATGACAAGGCAGTAATCCATGAATGGGAATGCAGGATACCACCAGGCAAATGCCATACATCTGCAATTATATACATAGGGATTCCTGGTAAGGGAATTGTTCCATTTTGTCTCCATGACTTTGAGAGTAGAATATCAAATCTTGCCATGGTAAATGTTTTTCTATGAGAAACAGACAATTATACAGTATATAGGGATAGCATAACAGATACCACCAAGGCTTCTACAGCAAGGATACAAAACGTTCAAGCCTGTTACTTTGTAGGTTGAAATCAATCTCTTCTTAACTTCAGCTATGGCTGTTTTACATCCAACACAATGGATTGAAAATCAAAAGAAGTCCAGTTCACAGGCTGAACATTTCTTCCAGAAGAAAGTGTTTTTAACTACCAGGGTGTAGTGGGCCATGGATTTGCACCCTAATATTTGTTTCAAACAATACTGTAGCAACAATACAACTAATCAAACCTTTAAAATGCAAAGTCTCATATGGGTCTCCAGAGAGTCAAATTGCAGCCAAAAATACATATATACATACATCTGTATGTAGATAGATATGGAATTGAATGGGGGATGTAGAGTGCAAGAGATAGTTCTTAAAAAATTAGATTGAGCTTCTTCTAATTAAAATTTTACTATCTCTTAAAATAACTCATCATCATGAGTAAGCTACTACTGCTGATTTAGGACCTTTTTATTATATAAAATGCTCATGGGATAAATGGTACAAGTATCAACATTTGCTGCTGGTAAGAAGATAGAGCCATGTTAAATAAATAAGGAGTCACATAATGGATAGGGATAGGGACAGGGATAGGCTTAGGGATAGATAGGGAGTCATATATCTGAAGGATGATGATAAAAATTATAGTTATTAGATTTTTGCCATTTTATGCACAATTCACATTTTTATTATAATGCTATGGTATATTAATAATTTGAATCTTCACTATAGTCAATGTAAGAAATAACTGCATTATATAGAGAGACACACCTGCAATTTAATCTGATGTGTTTTAATGTAAAGAACTTTTTTGCAAACTTGTGAAAAAATGAAATACTTACAACTAACTTTGCAAATGAAAACAGAAAGAATAGGTTTGGTGGTACATTAATGTTGTACAATACTGAGTAAGGCAGAGCTATGTACTGTTACTGTTTAGCATGGCTCTGTCAGCAGAAAGTGCCTCCCATAGAGATATCATTAACCATTGTCTCTGAGATTGCTTATTATTTAATTCAGTGAATTGAGACAAACAGGTGTGAAAATTTCTTTCCCAACTCTGCTTGAGAGACCTGGAGTTACTATTAGAAGCAAGCATATTCATTAGGTTGTACAATGTTCTGTGAAATTAATTCCTTATGCCAAGTCATAACTGAAGTGAAAAAATGCCATTTTTAGAAATGCAACTTTGCTGTCAACAAATATAAATGTGCAACCATTCTTCCTTACATCTGTTCTAGTGGCTGTCAAGAATCTTTGTTGATTTTAGATGAGAGAAACTTACCTGAGTTATATCAAATAGACTTCTTTTTTAAAATTAAGCCATATATGAATTGCAGGAGCAACAAATATAAGTATCTGGCTGTTGGCCATGTGGCCCAGAATGTTTGGCTCATTAGCTATTTGGGACATCTAGCAAAGGACTGATGTTTCTAAAGTAGTTTCCAGGGATAGAGAACATGGTATTAGTAACCCTTCTATTCTGAAACTTGCACTTATGTTGTAGAAACTGGGTTAACCACTTATTTCTTTAGAAAGATAACAAATGAAGGCTAGAAAATTATGTTCTCTATAACTGACCAAATGCACAAAACAGCAAGAGTTGCTATAAATGTATTCTACAGTTGAAGCAGCAAGGTTATAAAAGGGCTGTAAATAAACTTATCCTGATAGCTCTTTGAATATGAAGCCACCTCTACAAAGTGGGCTGATTTCTTAAGAGTCCAAAGAGTTGTAATGCATTTGGTAATTATGCCTCTTTTGTTTGTGTATGTGATGTCATAAAACATACACTGTAATTCTGCAGTGTTACTTCATCAATCGGACTCTTCCCCGTGGAGGCCACTGTTTTGCAACCAGATCATTAAAGAAAAACAACAACAACTCCTTTCTTGCCTCTCACTTTAAGTTGCTAAAGGATTCACTGCCAAGAGAGGAAGAACATGTTTTCTCCTTATCATATACGATAAAGAAACTCTGCCGTTCTTACTACTAATGGTTGGGGGGGGAAATAATTGGTGAACAATGTACATTTTCAGATGAAAAATGTTAACAAAAAGGTTATTGGCACCTGCCCTTTCCTATAATGCCACTGGCATTTAGTCACTGTAATGTTTCTGTGATTTAATCCACTTAAAGAATTAACCCTGCTCAACATGATTTGTAAGACAGATAATTTTGCCATCATTATTATTTTCTCCCCCCACCAAAAAAAAACCCCTTCATCTCTAACAGAAATAATAATTATTTCCCATTTTTAGAGTGTCTGGAGGAAGCACTAGAGTTTCAGACTAAAAATGTGATATTTTCCTGTAACTCACCATAATTACAGTGTGAAGTGACCTTGATTTCATGTGAGATTATTCTGGTCCTGCATTTAATGGGCTCCTTTTCTTCCCTGGCAACCCAGCCTAAATCAAAATCTCAGACGGCGAGTGAGACAATCTGGAATAAAGAAAGGTTTTTGTGCCTTGTGAGGATGGTTTTCTTTATTCTCTGAGTCACATACAGTTACGGTGGAAGTATTTCATCTCAGACTCATTGCTTGTTGTTATTTCTTCCTGTGCCACTGTCTGTCAAGTCTACCACTTGTAGAGAAATGTTAAAAAAGAGGAAGTGGGTTAGTTTCTTGATTATACCGGGCCAGGTTTGGGCTGCAATAAGTACAACAAAGCTGCCTCTAGGGCAGCTCAGGGTAGAGAATTCATCTTTTGATACAGAATCTTTGTATCCATTTCAGTGGCAGCAAGGAAAGCGTCAAGCTATTGGAAACTCTTAAAAGCTTTTCTTTCTTCTTGTTTTCTTACAAGGAATAATATCAGTTGGCTTAATACAATGTAGCATGCATTTTGTATTCTGAAATTAACCAACATTTTTGTTGGTTTATTTTTGCAGACTCAAGAATATCAGTTTATCTTGAAAAATAAATATCAGTTTATCTTGCTGTATAACCCAACCTGCTGGTTTTTTTTAAAAAAAATCTATATTTAAACAAATTTATAATGTGTAAACATGCATTATATATGATACATACAAAATGAAAAGGCAATGATAAATTTCAATATATTGTGGATGCCAAAAATCTACTTCATAAATTTTTTTTGTGGAAAGGGTGGATTACTGTTTTCTTCTTCTCAAGATTTTCATTTCATAGGAGTCTTCAAAATAATTTGCTATTTGGATGATAACTTTCTTTGGCTATATGTGTCATTATAAATACAGTAGAACCTGGAAAGGTTTAACTGTGCTTCCTCCAATAATTTACACAGCTGACTTATTTTGTGTCCATCTGGAATGCCTTCTGCAATGGATAAACTGTAAACATGCCACTTGTCAAAAAATAAGGAAAAGGATTGATTGGAGACCACAAAATATATGTTTGTATTAAAACTTGCAAGATTCTAGAATGCCTTTAATTGTTGGCCCAATCTTGGCTAATCCAGGAAATGTAAGAATTGTTTGCCTTATCTTAATGCATTTATTTATTGGTTATTTTACTAGCCAATCTAATAAATCTATTTGTTCTGTTCTGTTCTGTCCTGTCCTGTTCTATTCTAATAAATTGACACAAGATTTTGAAGAGATTTGGTAAGCATTTCTTATTATTCATAACATCCTGTTGGCATTTTTAGGGCAGATATATGCTGTGTTGACATCTTCATTGCACTGTTTACCTCTATTCCAAGATCTCTTTCCTCATCATTCAAACTATATCTTTTCCTATTAATTGGTAGTTTGTAGTAGTTAGAATTTTTGACACAATATCTATCACTTTACACTTGCTCATATTTAAAAAAAACAGCAGCTAATTTCAATCATATTTAAAGATAACAAAAATATTTAGCTTATATACAATGAACTTCTCTATTTAAATCTTAAATACGGAAACACAAAAATGATGCACAGACAATACATTTAATATTATTTGTTCTTGTATACCCTGGTTGCTTCTCTAGATGTAAAATGTTCTTACCATGTACCACAGTAATTAACTTAGTACAGAATAAATGTAAGATAATTGTATAAATCATATTATGTACCATCAAATATAAGAATTAGATTGTTACAAAGTAATGAACATAGGAGTCAATAACCTAAACAGACTCCAATGAGGAATGCATTAGCAATTGCTGATTCCGGCAAGTTCCAGTAAAGAATCAATTGGGCCTAAAATTATATACGCTGATTTACATTATTCTTTCACAAGGAGTGCTTTTAGAGCCCTATGTGAACTTCTTTTGAACATTTTGATTGTATTATAAACATCAAATAAAATACACTGATTTACCTCATTTCATTTAGGAAAATATAGGCCTGCATTGATGTAGTTAGCACTTTAATTGCCACTAATAATGAAGAACCAAAATTAAAACAGATGGAACATAGAAGGTATCGGAAGTAAATGTGGAAATGCAACACAAATGAAGAAAGTTAACAGATCATTAGAAGTTTTTAAGTGCCTCCTAAATCTAACTTCACTGAACTGTTAGATTTCATTGGCCTCCAAGTTAATGTGTAATTGCTTCTATATCCCAATATCTTGGAACTAATTACACGTTCCATGATCAATTAGCCTATAGTACAATCACATGTTTATTGCATTATAGATACACTATACATACACATAGACAGATTTAAAAGACTAGTATAGCCAAATAGTTTATTTCATGCAACTAGGTATCTTGAGTGTAACTGAGGAGTCTTTTATAGCCCCTAAATTTTAAGTTTGTAGTTCTGTTATAGATAATTTCAAGAGTGGATAGCATTTTATATTTACACACCTGGAATATTATGCAATATAATATTATATTTTTATATTATCATTTTATATTTGATAATATAATATTTATAATATAATTATATAATAAAATAAAAAAGAACCAGTATATTTCCACACCTCGAATAATGCATGCAGTTTTGGTCACCACATTACAAAAAAAAAAAAAAAAAAGATGTTGGAAAAAGTGCAGAGAAGAGCAACTAGGATGATTAAAGACCTGAAAAGTAAAACCTATGAAGAATGGTTGCAGGAACTGGTTATGGCTAGACTAGAAAAATAAGGACTAGGGTGATATGATAGCAGAATTCCAATATTTGAGGGTTGCCACAAAGCACCAGAAGGCAAAATAAGAAACAGTGGGTGGGAACTAATAAAGGAGAGAAGCAACCTGGAATTAAAAAGAAACTTCTTAACAGTGAGAACAATTAACTAGTGGAACAGCTTGCCTTCAGAAGTTGTGGGTGCTTCATCACTGGAACTTTTAAAGAAAAGACTGGACAGCTACTTGGCTCATATTGTATAGAGTCTCCTGCTTGAGCAGGGGTTGGACTAGAAGACCTCCAAGGTCCCTTCCAGCTCTATTCTGATTCTCTGTTTGTATTGTTTTTTGTGACTATCATATTTTATAGGTGGATACAAAATGTATGGGGCTGAAGCAAGTATTATATTGGGCCTGAGCCCAAATTAATTAAGGATAGAGTACAAAAGGATTTTTAAATTAAACTGACAGCTGCATGCAGTTAACCTTTAACTTATTTTTTTATTAAAGTCCTGGTTTATAAGGGAAGTCAACTATCCACCATCCAAGGTGAAGGAAAGGTAGAATTGGATGATGTGAGACAAAGAATACATAAGTTACTGATGTACATTTTTTAGAATAAAAAAATATCTTTACCTAAGTTGTTTCTGGATAACATCAAAGGCTTTTTTTAACAACAAACCTTTGCTTATAATTGCTTTTATGTTCTTGGTTATTTGGTTCTGCTCTTTGGTTTGTGCTCTGGTTGGTTTTATTTAATTACTTTAGAGATGTCCAGTCTTGTTCCAGATCTATCATTCTCTCTCCCCCCACACAATTCTTTGAAATGAAATGAAATTAGCTGCTCTATGAAAAGAAAGGAATGTGGAAAATCCTGCAAAGTATTTCATTGTATTTAAAAAAGTATTTCATTGTACGCAGACACGACTGAAAGGTCACAGCTTCAGGTTCCTATTCCTTTGTCCTATAAACCTATTGGCAATAAATTCAGCAACTGTATAATTGAAATTATGTTATTAAACCTTTCTGATGGGAATTAAGCCTCTACATTTTAAACCAGTTAAAATTTCTATTGTGCTTTCAAATATTGCAGTAGTCTAAACACAAGATGATGGTAGTCTGAGTTATAATTATAATGACTTCTTGGTCTAAGAAGGCCCATACCTGGAATTCCAGTCAAGGATGGAGCAATGTGCCAAACCCCAACTTAACCATGACCTGTACCTGATGATTAAACAATAACTATGAATCCAAGAGAATGTCTAAGTGATGGAGGAGGAAAATTTCTTCCTGGTGGATTTGAGGTTAGGATGAATTCAGATTCATTAGCAACAAATAGCAATCAGCCTAGTTTTCACTTCCTCATTTGCTAATTTTCTAAATATGCAGCTATGTTTATACTTATGTTCTAAATTAAAAAAAAAAACTAGTGGCTTTTTCAACAATTTCTTGCTCCCAGTTGCTGGATTACTCTTTTCAAAGTCTCAATGAAATACAGCATATTAGGAGTTGTTACATCCATACAGAATTTAATGGTGAATTTCATAGAATTTTATAGAAAATTTTCTGTCTCAGTTGCCAGAATAATCTGATTGGTATTTAATGTTTATTAAGTACTGCAATTAAGTGGATACTTACAGGATTTGGAAAGGGTATACGGAGTTCTGAATTATGAACTTTGGAATAGGTTCCCTATTTTACAAGATATACTGTACCATCACTATGATAATGTAACATTAGGAACTCATTTCTGGCTTCTCTTTAGGTTGGAAAATATTTTGAAGATGCTCTGATACCAGGTAAAACATGACATAAGTACTTCTTCCCAGAAAAACCTAGATTTCCATCTACTCCCCCCCAAAAAAAGTGATTTGAGTTACCAGACTATTATGATCCTGCTTTTCTGAGGTACACTCTTCTTTTATATTTGTTGTACAAATGATTGTTCTTTGATTCTAGGTAAGTCAAATATAAAATATATAAGAATTAATTCTACCTTATTTTTTCTGATTTTATACATGCCTTAAGTATCTTTATATTTCTTTCCAAAGATCTGTCTGTCTGCAAGAGGTTAACTTTTTTCAGCTTTTGTTAGCAAATGCAAAAATGTTAAAAATGGCTTTTCTCAGCTTTATTCTTAACAGCATTCTCACTTGTGCATTATCAAAACTATGTAGTGGGAAACAAGAAAAAAATATCACTGCTTTCATTAAGAATCAATGCTATTAATTAGAATTAAGGGTCTGTTTCTTTATCTTTTTAAAGCTGTTGATATGTTAACTGAAGCAAACAATGTTTTTTATTTTGACAGTCAATAAAATAAAATTTTTAAATGTTTTAGAAATAGATTTCCCCCCCCCCTTAAATTTGGTGTTTTTTATGATTATATCAAGTGACGTGGTGGCTCAATGGGTTAGGATGCTGAGCTTGTCGATCAGAAGGTCGGCAGTTTGGCGGGTCAAATCCTGAGTGCCGCGTAACAGAGTGAGTGCCTGTTACTTGTCCCAGCTTCTGCCAACCTAGCAGTTCGAAAGCATGTAAAAATGCAAGTAGAAAAATAGGGACCACTACGGTGAGAAGGTAATAGCGTTCCGTGCGCCTTTGGCGTCTAGTCATGCCGGCCACATGACCACGGAGACATCCTCGGACAAACACTGGCTCTTCGGCTTTGAAACGGAGATGAGCACCGGCCCCTAGAGTTGGAAACGACTAGCATGCATGTGCAGGGGAACCTTTACATTTACCTTTACCTATGATTATATCAAGTATTACAGATACTTGCCCTTTTATCTTTGTATCATGCCACACTTTCAAATGTTTAGGTTAGAATTAGAATTATGGAAGATCAAGAAGTTTGCTACAAGGTCTTGCCCTCTTCTTTCATGCTCATATTGTTCTTCAGCTCAGGGTACAGGGTTTTTTTGCACACACTTCTAATTATCATCAGCATCAGTCAATTTTCCAAAGAGAATTGACTCCATTCCACATGTAATTTGTGGTATATAAATTTGAAGCTTTATCATTCACAGTATTCTTACCTTGGTATAATAGGGATGATAATGATTGTAATGTATTGACCTTTTTATATGCTGTAAGTGTTTGCTTATGTTGCACTGCTTGCTAATTGCTTAAGTTCAATTGCTAAGTGCTTAGTTCACACGTATGCTTGCAATGGTTGCTAGCCGGCCCAGACTGGTTGTCTCCAGCAGGCTAAGTAGGTTTGCACAACCAAAGAGTCCCTTAAATGCATTACAGGGGACTGACACCACAGACTGCCGATTTCTTGTTAAGCAAGCATACAATGCCTTATACAGCTACAGGCAAGAGCCCCACAAACCTGCGCTGGGGCAAGAGACTAATAACAAAGCTGGACAGACTGCACCCCAATAGAGTAGCCTCTGACACGGTGTTGTGATTCAGGGTCAGCCTGTGGGTTCGGGAGTTGGGTCGGACGACTCAGAGGAGGAGGGGGGTGTTGAAGAGCTTGCTGAGGGGGTTGGAGAGCTTGCTGATGAGAGCCCTCAGCCAGGCCCTTCCCACCTGGTCACGACGCAGACCCAGCTGTGTGAGCCTGACAGCGTGGATGAAGATGACCCACAGCTGGCCCTGTTCAAGGACGCCCGATGCAGGAGGCAGTCAATCAGGAGTAAACAGAGGAAGGCAATGGGGCACCTCGGAAGGAGGGAGAGAGAAGCCACGCCCTGAACTGTATAAAAGGGGAATGCGTGGGAGGGCTGGTTTGCTGAAGGCAACCGCTTGAATAGCTCCTGTTTCATGGTTCGAGTCTTGTTCTGTTTGCTTTTGTATCCATAAATTTGGCAGGCTTAGTTCCAGCCTCTTGCCTTCTTGTAAAAGGGGTTGTCCCTGCCTTTTCTGCAGGGCCGGTAGCAGGCTGGCACATCCGAAGGCACCTAGGAATTTACAGGTGGTGGACCGAGTTTGGACCCAGAACTATGGGCAAGGGCAGTTGTGGGTGCCAGAGAAAGTTGTTAAAGTGTCAGGACCACTCTCCTACGAGGTGGTCCTGGAAGATGAGTGAGTCATTTGCTGACATGTTGATCAGTTGCGCCGGTGACTAATGGAGCAGTTGTCGGCTCAGGACTCCCAAGGGGAGCAGACCTGGAGTCCACAACCTCACCCTCCAGCAGAGTAGTTTGTATGCTGTGAGATATTTTGTGCAAAAGAAAACGGAGACAGGGCCATAAAAGCGCTTCCCCTGACTGGACCACAGGGGCTGGACAGTCATCTGACACCCAGCAGCAGCCCTGCCAACCTTGCGGCACTGTTAGACTTTGGGCTGGGCCGACCGGGATAGGCCAGCCAAAGAGACTCGAGTTGTTTTGACTCCACCGAACTACAGAGCCTGGGTCTACCCAGTACAGCAGGAGAACCAGTAGACCGGGAGATTCCGGCAACCCCACAATGCTCTGGACAAGCTTGAAGACCCCCAAATACCTACAAGATTTTGTAACCAAATGAATGTGTGTACCATCCAGGGGGAAGGGGTATAATGTATTGACCTTTTTATATACTGTAAGTGTTTAGTTATGTTGCACTGCTTGCTAATTGCTTCAGTTCAATTGCTAAGTGCTTAGTTTATGTGTATGCTTGTAACGATTGCTAGCAGACCCAGACTGGTTGTCTCCAGCCGGCTAAGTAGGTCTTTGGGTGGGAAACCTGTGCTTTAAACCTATTGGTCGCCACCTATCAGCCAACCATATAAATAGCTGCGCAGCAGCTCCTATGTTTCTTCTGTTATGTTTTGACCTTCAATAAAGCCTGTTGCTGTTTTGAACCTTCCATCTTGCTCAATGCCTGCAAAGAACCGGCTACACAACAGTGATGATGGTGGTGATGATAATGATTTTAATAAGTTATTTGTAAGACAAATGTTATAAGAATGCAGAAAAAAATAAGAATAATTTTGGGAAGAGATATATGTCCCTTCATAAAACAATAATAGTTTATAATTAATGTGACAATCACTCATCATGGATGATAGGAAAAAAGTCTATGATTCCAACCTCCCCCAAGTAGTTTTTATTCAGTTTAAAACAAAATAGAATCAAATAAAAGAGGATTTTATAACTGCTATTTAAGCTGCAGCATTAATCCTAATTATAAGATATAGGATGGTGCATGCAATATTCACATTTCTCTAGAAAATCAACTGTCTGTGTGTCTGTCTGTGTGTCTATCTATCTATCTATCTATCTATCTATCTATCTATCTATCTATCTATCTATCTATCTATCACCTATCTATTATCCATCTGTCTCACAGCTATAAAATAAGTTCAATATATCAAATAAGATATCAAATAAGTTCAAGATTTCAAATGAAATTAGAAACATTTGAGCCCTTGAGTCTTGACATATGCCTGAAAAAGTTCCTACAGTTATTTTGTAGCAGGATTTCAGGAGTGATTTGCCACTGCCTCCTTCCTAGAGCTGAGAGAAAGTGACTGGCCTACCTTGATCACACATCTGGCTTTGTGCCTAAGGTGGGACTAGAACTCACAGGTCTCTGGTTTCTAGTCTGATGTCTTACACCAAACAGGTTCTCTTAGACAAGGTCTTCCTTATTATTTAACCACTACTATGAGAAATAAATCAACAAAAATAAAGGGTTTGTTTTCTTGGAAATTAAAGCAAATTCCAGGAAAATGGAGCACAGTTTTTGGCAATGTAATAAACAAAATTAATATGATGTGGTTGCACATCATATTTTCTATAATGTACATTACATATATTAAGTGTATATACTAAGTAAGATTTTAATTATAGTAATCAAATTAATAAAAAGCAAAGTGAGAGAAAGGAAAGCAAAAAAATATATATGTAAGTACAAGGAAGGAAAAAGGAAAAAAAAATAAAGAGTCAGGTAAAGATAAAGAAAAGAAATAGCTAAAGAAGTAACATCCAGTGTTCATGGGAATATATTTAGTACCGAGACTTCCAGGGGAGGCATGATGAGCTAAGCATACACATCTTTCTCCATCTTTTGTAACTTTGTGTAATCATCAGAATTTTTTTCCCATCCCATCCCAAGGAAACCTAGTATTCAGGGTTTTTTTTCTAGTTTATCAAGACCCATTGAACTACATGTGTAGTTTAAGAAGAATTTTTAATATCAAGTGCTTCTATAAACAAATAAGATTCATAAATAGATGAGTGGATAATAGCAGTAGTCTTTGCAGGTATCAGTTTAAAGTATCTCTCTTAGATATTTTAACAGAGAAAGCTTAGATTGATAGCTGCAAAAGCTACTGCTATTATCCACTCATCTGTTTAAGAATATTATTTGTTTATAGAAGTTGATGTCATGTTTCCAACGTATGGGCTTTTCAAGTGACTCTGAGGCATTGTTTACCTTAAAAGTCCTTTATTAGCCTAATACACCAGCAAATGCTTGCTCGAAGGGAGCTGGAATCTGAAATCTCCGCCCCTTGCACAATATATTAAAACACAATTCTCCATCTTTCTAATTTTGTCATTAATCATATTTTCCAATTAATTTAAAGAATCACTTTCCCTTCCTTAGAAAACCCACCAAGGTCTTATCTTCTAGTTAGAGATGGCCTTGAAGGTACAATCCTCCTCTTTCCCCTCCCAACCTTAAACTCAATCTCTTAAAGCAATGCACAAGTTTAACATATGAAATGGCTACTTCTTCATCTCTTGTCAATCAATAACATTCAATGTTAGCAGCATTGACAGTTTAATCATATCACAATATCACTGCAGTTCCTTTTTAGCATCAGTCACTATATTAATAGCAATAAACTGATTTTGGGGGGTAGTGTTTGTGTTAGCTATTGTCAGCCTTCCAGATTAAACCAGACAGCAAATATGACAAGATGAACTATTTCTACTGCATTATAAGGCTACATTAACAGAATCTTGCAAATCTGAACTTCCTGCCTTCACTTTTGCCTACTGGATTCATTAGGGCAGGTCTTTCCTAAGTTTATATTCTCCAATTGTTAAGACAGGCTCCTTCCTCTCTTGTCTGATTGTTTCCTAGACCGCATCTTGTCATCTCATTCCCCAAGATTATTCATACATTCCATTATAGATGTCATTTAGCTTTTGAACAGTATATTTAGCATAATTAAAGTGTAGTTATTGAACTAGTACTCTTGAAATTATATTGTCACATGGAATATGCAGTATACCATTCACCACAAGGAGTGCTTCTAATTGTTGTGATTCAGGGTCAGCCTGTGGGTTCGGCAGTTGGGTCGGACGATTCAGAGGAGGAGGGGGGTGTTGAAGACCTTGCTGAGGGGGTTGAAGATCTTGCTGATGAGAGCCCTCAGCCAGGCCCCTCCCACTTGGTCACCACGGAGACCCAGCTGTGTGAGCCTGACAGTGTGGATGAAGATGACCCACAGCTGGCCCTGTTCAAGGACGCCCGACGCAGGAGGCAGTCAATTAGGAGTAAACAGAGGAAGGCAATGGGGCTCCTTGGAAGGAGGCACAGAGAAGCCACGCCCTGAACTCTATATAAGGGGAATGTGTGGGAGGGCTGGTTTGCTGAAGGCAACCGCTTGGATAGTTCATGTTTCTTAAAGCTCCTGTTTCTTGGTTTGTCTTGTTCCGTTTGTTTTTGTGGTAATAAATTTGGCAGGCGTAATTCCAGCCTCTTGCCTACTTGTAAAAGGGGTTGTCCCTGCCTTTTCTGCAGGGCCGGTAGCAGGCTGGTACAGAACACTAATGTACATAATATTACTGGAAAGCATGAGATACTTTAAATGACCGCTTATCACATCACAGTTTTTGATTTTCTAATTTTGCCATCTACTGCATCTGTGAAAGAGAATTTGCCTCAATGCTTTCTTTTTAATCTATTAAAACCTGCTACTGATGAAATTCACAGCATTTCATTTTGTTCAGTCAGCAGCTTAGGACCTTGCCACTGCAGGATGAATTGCTTCAACTCTTAACTATACCTTGCTTTTTCAATTTGTCTTTGTTGAATACAGAGCAGGTCCATGGAAATAATGAAGACACCCACTGGAACATTTTCAGCACCAGTGAATTGAAGGATTTATGTTACCACTTCATTCCCTCACTTGCAAATATTTCAGTTACTGTAGAAGCAGCTTCTTGTAGATTCATATACAAAATAATAGCAGGGATAATAATCACCCACTGGCTCTTAAAATGCCTTGATCCTTTCAGTTTAATTTCTAAAATACTGTCGTCATCGTCATCACCATCACCACCACCATCATTATCATCATCATCATCACTATCATCTGCAAATAAAAAAGGATGAACAAAAATGGAGAAAAATAATGCATTGCTTAACCCACATTCTGCAACTTTGAATAATTTTCAGAATCCCCCCCCTAAATTGTTTGCATCAATCCACCAGTAAATAAAAGTCAGTCTTATCAATAAGTGACTTCTGCAGCTTGACATGATTAATGTTAACTATGGCACTTAGGTTTGGATGGGTATATTGTTTTTTACATTTATTTGTATGGTTTTGTTGCTAAGATCCAATGTAAAATAGCAAAGAAACACAAAGACTAACAAGGAAAGGACAGAAACAAAGCAAAGAATTTTAGCAGCAGCAGCAATAACTGCAGTAGCAATGCAATTCTACAGTTGACCTGGAAACCTATTGAGAGCAGAATAAATTCATGTAGCTCCCGCCCAGTTGGTATTCCAGAAATTTTGAAACTTTCTGTTCTCCCAGGCCTTTGTCCATACTTAGGGTAAGCATGGAACCTCTGCTAGTTGCATTTATGTGTTAAATATGTACTGTCTTTTTTCATATTTATGTAGTGTGTATCAGAGGTGGTGACCCTTTGAGAGCTGTATGCAACTAAATTTCATTTTAATGTATGCCTATTAGTGTACATTCAAATTGGCAAAAAGTTATTATTCTATTCTATTCTATTCTATTTATTCTGTTCTGTTCTATTCTATTCTATTCTATTCTATTCTATTCTATTCTATTCTATTCTATTCTATTCTATTCTATTCTATTCTATTCTATTCTATTCTATTCTATTCTAACATAGATAATGTTTCTACTGTTAGCGTACACCACCCATAGTCATCCTGTGGTCAGGTGGCATCTAAATTTAATTAGTAAGTAAATAAAATAAACAGAAATACTCAGATTTATATAAATATGTTTAAATAAGATAAATAAGTTATGGAATTGTTTATATTTGTCATGATGAGGGTGAGAAGCCATTTTTTTAAGGGACAGGATATGTATGCATGTATGTGTGTATGCATGTGTGACATATAGTGTGATGGAACCAATGGGTGAAGGGGAGGAGACCACAATAAGAAGATTTAAAAGGCATTCCAGTTTAGACTATGTAAGAAAAAGGAAGCTTTGAAGTAATGGCATTAGGAGCATATCTGTCTTTCCAAAGGGAAAGCTGACAGTTTGGGGAGATTCCTGTACATGGTGCTTATCAATAAAAAAAACCTCTTTGACCATTTCTTGGAATTGTTCTTGTTGCTTGGCCTGACATAGATATATACATGCACAAATTCCTGCATGTATGTGTACACACATACACATTCTTGCATTATTTTTACTTTTTTACAGTTAGGGTTTGTACTACCCACCTCAATCCACATCTTAGGAAATAAGAACTCTTGGATGCAAGTTTAGTCCAAAAGGAAAATGTTTACTAGGATGGAATTGATTGTGGCAATACAAGACGGAATCTGACAAAAGTTACATTTCAATCCCATATAAAGCATTCCTATTTCAGCCCCTCCCCTCATCCATTTGGTCAGGCTCTCATCAGTTGCTAGGTGTCAGGTCCTTCCATGGGAAAGGGAACTCTCCTTGGTTTTATGGTTATTGCTTTCCTTTTCAGTTGTATATGAAGATGCAATCCAGACCTGTCTGTCCCCCTCCCTCCCCCAGTTAAAACATTCCCTGTTGTTTGAAAATCGCTTTAGTAACCATCCTCTCCCCCCCCCTCGGAGAGATGGCAGAATCCCCAGAAATAGCACATTGTTCTACCTATACAATTATGAAATGTGATATAAATGGATTCTGACATTCGGCTCTCCTTTCAGAAAAAAGATGAGTCCATCTGCGGGGAAAGAAAACATATAAATGTTAGCCTGGTTTGTTCGGATATTCTGTATGAAACCTCTTAAGCAACTTAGGTGCTTTAACATGGAGTTTGTTAACCCACTCATTTTCTGAGGAGGGGAGGTGTTTCCATGCCACTAAATATTGTATCGTTCCATGGTGTTTTCTGGAATCTAAGATTTCTTTCACTTCAAAATGTTGTTCTCCTTCCACCATGATGGGGGTGGGTGGGATTTTTGCTCGTAGTGGTGATTGTTGTTCTCTCTTTAATAGACTGCAGTGGAAGGTTGGGTGTATTCATCTAAGTTTTTTGGGTAATTCTAATTCAACTGTTACTGGGTTTATGATTCTTTTAATTGGAAAGGGTCCAATATATTTTGGTCCTAGTTTTTTACAGGGTTGGAGTGATTTCAGGTATTTTGTGGATAGATATACCATCTCTCCTACCCTAAATGGTGTGGGATCGGTTCTTTTTTTGTCTGCCTGTGTCTTGTATGCTTTTCTGGCATCTTCCAACGCTTTCCTAACGATTGGCCATGTATTTTGTAATTGAGCAATCCATTCCTTCAGATCAGGGATAACCGGTTCTTTTGGGGTTAGTTCTGGTATTGGGTTGAAACTCTGGCCTGTAGCTACTTGAAAAGGAGTGTAACCTGTGCTTGAGTGGACTGCATTATTATATGCTACTTCTGCAAAAGGCAGTAGGTCCGTTCAGTCGGACTGCTGAAAATTAATATAGCATCTCAGATATTGTTCAAGTATATTATTAAGTCTTTCAGAAGCTCCGTCTGTCTGAGGATGGTGACTAGATGACAGTCCTTGGGTGGTTCCTAAGAGGGATAAAAATTCTTTCCAAAATGCCGACGTAAATTGCACCCCTCTGTCAGATATGATGCGTTGTGGTACCCCGTGCAATCTGTAAATATGTACAAAAGTTTTGCTAATGCTTTTGCGGTCGGGATTTTTTGGCAAGGTATGAAATGTACATGCTTAGAGAACAGATCTGTGACAGTCCAGACTACGGTGTTTCCATTACTTTCTGGCAGTTCTACAATAAAATCCATGGCTATTTCTTTCCATGGGGCTGAGGGGTTTGCCACCAGTTGTAACAGACCTGGCGGTTTCCCTTGCAGTCTTTTGGCCATTGCGCAAATTTGACAGCTACCCACATAGCTTTCTATGTCCTTTTTCATAGATGGCCACCAAAATTGCCTTTTAGTTAAGTGTAAGGTTTTTACAAAGCCAAAGTGTCCTGCTGATTTTGTATCATGGCACAGTTGCATGAAATTGATTCTCTGTGTGGCAGGTATATATAGCTTCTCCCCCACCCACGGCAGTCCATCTTTAATTGTGCACACATGTTTATTTTTCTGGAACCATTCATCACTTTCCAAAGATTTCCTGAATTCTATTCCAGTTTGGCTATCTACCTTCGGCTTCATTTTTTCTTGTGCCCTGGTGGTGACTGGTGCTGCCAGTTGTTGTTCCGGTACAAGTGGTTTAAAGTCAGTAACTCTTGTGCTGTTATATTGGGGCATGCAGGATAATGCATCTGCCAGGAAGTTCTTTCCCCCCGGTAAGTGTTTGAGAGTGAAATTGAATCGGTGAAAATGTTGGGACCAGCAGGCTTGCTTAGGAGTGATCTTCCTGGGCATTTTTAGTGCTTCCAAATTTTTATGGTCTGTCCAGACCTGGAAAGGTATTTTATTTCCTTCTAAAAATTGGTGCCATGTTAGTAATGCCCACGTCAACGAGAATGCCTCTTTTTCCCATATTGGCCAGCGTTGTTCTGTTTCTGTGAGTTTTCTGGATGTGTATGCGCATGGTTGCAATGTCCCCCCATCATTTTCTTGTAATAGTATGGCTCCTACCGCTACATCACTCGCATCTGCCTGTATTACAAAAGGTTTGTCGGGATCTGGGTGTTTTAGGACAGGTTCAGCAGAAAAAAGTCTCTTTAGCCTCTCAAATGCTGCTTGACATTCCATTGACCATTTCAGAGGCTGGCTGGGTTTCACGGGTGACCCCCCCTTCGTTTTCAACAAATTTGTGAGGGGCATGGCTATTTGGCCAAATGCGGGGATGAATTGGCGGTAGAAGTTTGCAAACCCCAGGAAACTTTGCAATTGCTTCCTTGTGCGGGGGGGGTGCCCACTCTAGTACTGCCGTGACCTTCTCAGGGTCCATTTCGATGGCCTCTGGAGATATACGATATCCCAGGTAGTCGATTTTTTCATGATGGAATTCACACTTCGATAATTTAGCATATAAGTGGGCAGCTCGCAACTTCTTCAGGACTGCTCTGACTAGTTTGATATGTTCCTCTTTGGTTTCTGTGAAGATAAGGATGTCATCGAGGTAAACCAGGACCCCCTTATATAGGTGCTCTCTCAGCACGTCATTAATTAATTGCATAAAGACTGCGGGGGCCCCTTGCAGTCCGAATGGCAATACTTTGAATTGATAGCACCCCATTGGGCAGTTGAATGCAGTCTTCCATTCGTCTCCTTCCTTAATCCTAATACGGTAGTATGCTTCCCTCGGGTCTAGTTTGGTAAAAATCTTTCCTTTCGATAGGTGGGATAGCATATCATTCATTAGGGGAAGGGGGTACAGATTACATTCACTAATTGTGTTCAAATTTCTATAATCCACAACCAAGCGAAAAGACCCATCCTTCTTCTCCCTGAACAGAACCGGGGCGGCCACTTTGGGTTTGGCAGGCTCAATAAATCCTCTTTCTAAGTTTTTCTTTATGAATCTCTCCATTTCTGCCATTTCCCTTGGGCTCATGGCATACATCCTGGGTTTTGGGAGTTTTGCCCCAGGTTTGAATTCTATGGTGCAGTCTGTGGTGCGGTGGGGGGGAAGCTCATCTGCTCTTTCCTCACTGAAAACCTCAGCCAGGTCCCTGTATTCCTCCGGTATCTCTGGTAATCCCTTCTCTTTCCCCACTGCTGCTGTCTCCTCCCTCTGGGTTGGGGGGGTGCTTTTGGAGTCTAAGTTCTTCTGCCCCCCCTTTGGGAAATTGAGTTCTGCTGTCCTCCAGTTTATCCCGGGGTTCCATTTCTTCAGCCATTCCAGTCCTAGGATCATTGGGCATTCCATGCCTGGGGCCACTATAAACGTTATGTCCTCCTCATGGGGCCCCAGTGATAGGTGGATTGGTAAAGTGGCTAGGGTGGCTGGTCCTCCTCCTGCTATTGTCCCATCTAATTGACTAAAAGAGATTGGTTGTTTTAGTCTCCTCACTGGGATGCTCAATCTCTCCACCAGCGCTGGGCTGATAAGGCAGCGGATGCACCCAGAGTCTATCAGAGCTTTTATTTTGGCTGCTTCAGGCATAGGGGAAGCTAATATAGTCACTGTCTTAAGTATGGGTGGAAGGGGTCCACTTACCAATGGTTCTCCCTCTGAGCTGTCTTCCGAGTTGTCCACCGTCCCTGCGGTGCAGGCCGGAGTCCAGTCCCAGTTCCTGGCAGGAATTGTGGACTCTACAGCCTCTGTCCCCTTCATGGAAGATTCTTTTGTGTTGCCTTGGGGCTTCCCCGGCTTTTTGGAGGATGATGCCTCTGGTTTTCGTGGGGGGGCTTTTGAACGACATTCTGCAGCACGGTGGCCCTCTCTCCCGCAGTTGAAGCAACCTGTTGATTTTTTGGCTGTGGCTGGTGGTTTTTCCCCCTCGCGTGTTTCCTCGGGTGGCAGGCAGCCCCATGGTTTTCTTCTGCGGTGTCTCTTCAGTAGGTCTATTTCCACTTCCTCCGCCAGGATGTACCAGTCGTCGAGGTGGGATGGGTCTCCTCGAGGCAGGCAAGCGTCATACAGGTCGTAGTTTAGACCGTCTTTGAAGTGGCTAAGGAGGATGTCTTCTGGCCAGTTCAGCTTGCTGGCAATGGCTCGGAATTCTTGGGTATAATCAGCCACTGCTCGCCTGCCCTGCCTCACCATTTTGATTCTCTCCCGGGCCTTATGGTCAGCCAAAGGATCCTCGAACCGCCGCCTCAAAGATGACATGAATCGGTTGAAGTCGTTGAGTTCTGGGGCATTGGAGTCATGCAAGTTCACCACCCAGTCTGCAGCTGTCCCGTCCAGGGCAGATTGCACAATTCGGATGCGTGTTTTGTCACTGGGGATGTCCCGTCCGTACTCTTCCATGTAGCTGAGGACTTGGGTTAGGAAAAATCCCAGTCGTGATGGCTCCCCCTTGAATTTGACTTCCAGGGGTGGGAGTCTTTGGCTGGAGCATTGTCTGCACCGTGGCCGGTATCGCTCCTCATCCTGGTCCCCATCTGTGGTTCGGGGGGGTGGGTACTGCTGAGTCAGCGGCTCCTGTTCCATTGGATGGCCCTGGGGTTTCAGGTGTTGGATCCCCTCCATTACCTTTCCAGTTGCGTCCCCAGGCGCTGCCTCGGTTGCGATTCTCAGCTCTCTCCTCCCTCAGTGAGCTCAGGGTTGCTTTCATCAGATCAATGGCCTTTTCCAGGATCCGCTCCTCCTCGCTGGCGTGCAGGGAACTCTCCATCTCTTGCCTCCATTCCGGTTGGTGGTTATTCCGCCTCAGGGTCGTTTCTCCCGAAGCCTTTTCCCACTCACTTTTCCTTCCAACGCCCATCGACCACCGGGGTTTTCGGTCGTACTGCTCCACCGCTTCTTCCCCGGGGGAATATGCTGCTTCAGCTTCCCATCGTCTCTGGGATTCCATTTGGGGGAAAGACTCCCCCTCCATGGGGCTTCCCTCCTCTCTTGCTTCGTCGCCAGACATTGTATTTGTTGCAAAGTCCCCCGGTAAGGTTTTCCCTTCCAGGTTGACTCTTAAAGCAGATTCCGTCTACTGTCAGGACCCACCTCAATCCACATCTTAGGAAATAAGAACTCTTGGATGCAAGTTTAGTCCAAAAGGAAAATGTTTACTAGGATGGAATTGATTGTGGCAATACAAGACGGAATCTGACAAAAGTTACATTTCAATCCCATATAAAGCATTCCCATTTCAGCCCCTCCCCTCATCCATTTGGTCAGGCTCTCATCAGTTGCTAGGTGTCAGGTCCTTCCATGGGAAAGGGAACTCTCCTTGGTTTTATGGTTATTGCTTTCCTTTTCAGTTGTATATGAAGATGCAATCCAGACCTGTCTGTCCCCCTCCCTCCCCCAGTTAAAACATTCCCTGTTGTTTGAAAATCGCTTTAGTAACCATCCTCTCCCCCTCCCTCGGAGAGATGGCAGAATCCCCAGAAATAGCACATTGTTCTACCTATACAATTATGAAATATGATATAAATGGATTCTGACAGAAACTTTAAATAAAATTCTCATATGTAAGAAAGTTAGGTCTTGAAAGATATATAGGAGAGGAGAAAAATGCATAATATGTATCTATAGCACAGTTGTGGAAATTCATAACATTCTGGATAATATTAATTGTTGATTTTATCCAGAGTTATTATAAATACTTTGATGTTTGTTTTATTTGTAACTATGAGTCCTGTCAGACAGTCTTGCCTTTTTTCATCCTTACTATTCTGGATAACCTCTTATTAAAATTGCTGAGTGGCATTTAGTTTAATAGTCTCATTTATTCTTAATCCTTTTCATGTTTCTAGTAGAATAGAGTGACATCACACTGCTTTAAACACTTTAGAAGTGATTTTTTTCTTTTAAAACTTTGTTTATTTAACCATTAAGTTTGTATCTGACCCATATAAATTGTTTAGCCAAATTAAAATAATACAAAGTCAAAATAAAATTGACATAATCAATAAAATCTATAAACCATTCAACTACTGCCTGTTACTGTCAATTATCCATGCAAAAAAAAAACCTGTTAAAATTTACTCTTTAACATCTTCCTATGGTAAAGAGAGTCTTTAAAAAGGGTGGTGGGTTTCCTGATCTAAGCAAGAAGCTAATATACAGTGAAGGGAATCCTATTAAGAAAGCTATTCAAGGTACTCTGATCTCTTAGTGCCTCCTTCCAGCTAAGCCATATTGGGTCATCAGATTCCACCTCAGATAAACATCCAAGGTGTAAAAAGGACCCAAGTTTTAAAACAATAAACCAACAGGATCTTTAATACTGTACAGTACAGCTCTTGAAAAACAGCTACTATTATGTTGAACCAATTAATACAAATCAACAGGCAAGCAGCTGCATTCTATGCCAGCTGCAGCTTTTGAGTATCTTGTAATAGACTAATATGTGGATGGCAAAGGAAAAAGTCACTGTTTCAGTGCCATCTAGTTCTGGAAAAGTTACAATTCATCCTGGCCATAACCTCCATCTGTTATCCTAGCAGGAGTTGTAAATCCAAGATAGCTGCCGGACTGTATATCTATTTCTTTCATGATATCCCATCAAGAAAAGAGATGACACATACATAGAACCAGACGGCTTCTATATCAACAGGAACTCCGTCTAAAAAGATATTTAGCCTGTTCTACTTCATCTAGTGCTGTATAGCCTACAGATATTGGGTCAAGACTTCTACTGCTTATTCTGAAGTACAGATGTAAAGCCTTTTATGTTGTTTTAGGGATGTTATCTCTTTTAAGCTAGCCAGAATCAATGTAGCCTCTGGCTAGCATATACATTTTCCAAATAACAAATAAATAAAATTAAATAACAATACTTTATAAAGGTAAAGGTTCCCCCGCACATGCGTGCTAGTCGTTTCCAACTCTAGGGGCCGGTGCTCATCTCCGTTTCATAGCCGAAGAGCCAGCATTTGTCCGAGGACGTCTCCGTGGTCATGTGGCCGGCATGACTAGACGCCAAAGGCGCACGGAACGCTGTTACCTTCCCACCGGAG
The DNA here is from genome assembly GCF_964194415.1 of Vipera berus. Classification (NCBI taxonomy): domain Eukaryota; kingdom Metazoa; phylum Chordata; class Lepidosauria; order Squamata; family Viperidae; genus Vipera; species Vipera berus. Next base: position 33,581,319 of record NC_138209.1, on the reverse strand, counting down.
TGGTCCCTATTTTTCTACTTGCATTTTTACGTGCTTTCGAACTGCTAGGTGGGCAGAAGCTGGGACGAGTAACAGGCGCTCACTCTGTTACGCGGCACTCGGGATTCGACCCGCCAAACTGCCGACCTTCTGATCGACAAGCTCAGCGTCCTAACCCACTGAGCCACCGCGTCCCTTAACAATACTTTAGATTGTGACATTTCTGTAGATATTCAATTGTAACTTTGAGTGATTACATTAAATACTTTCCCAATTTGTCCTATGAAAAAAAAACAAACCAATTTTATCTTCCAATCCATGCCATCACTGTGGAATAGTCTCTCTCAAGAAATGTGCCTGTCACTGATTTGTAGTGATATTTATCAGTGCTATGAGTTTTATTATTTTTAGCAGTATATTTATTGCTGAATATTTAAATATCGTTATATATCCTGGACACAAGAGATGAAATTTAAACCACATTAAATAACTATGTAAACTATATGAATGTACAATAAAACATTTTGGAAGGCAGCCATAGATTTTTTTTTCAAGCTATAAATCTGCATTTTTGGTTTTGAGAAAAAAAAAGTCCTATGAATAATAGTGCTTTGTGGGGCTATTTATTTTCTTTCTTTTTAGAGGAAACAATAAAGCTTAAAATGTGTTAATTTCTTTAAAATATTACTGATTAACTAATTAGTAACCAACATAGTCTCTAATGCATTTTCATCTCCTTTATTTAAATTATTTATTTCATAGGAATCTTAATTCCATATGTAATCATGTCTATCTTTTCAGGTGAGGCTTTGATCATAACCTAACAAGGGACTGAATAGTTACTGTGACTAAGGGATAAGGACTAATTGCCATAGACTGACTTGTTCTTGGCTACATTTTCTTCCATTTCTGAAATGTCCTATTACTATTAGTATGTGCAGATCTCTACTTTTAATCAGATCTCGTTTCCACACAATTATCATTTCAAGCTTGCATTGATTGCTTTTGCTAAGCATAACGAGTGAAAAAGAAACACTGCACATCATGCAGAATATTGGATTGGTTGGTGCAATAGACACAGTCACTATTTTACTCTGCTCTTTGAAAAGTTAATTTTCTCTTTCATCAAATAACTGGAGGACTTCTAACAGCGTATAAGGTTTTAGAGTGATTTGCATTAAAGAATGTAGTCAAGTGCCTTATCTGCTTTTGGAACTGAAGTGACACATGAATGTTCTTTTACTATTAAAACCATAGGCAAAGACTGACAGTCTTGCTGAAAATTGCCTTGGGCTGGTTTTAAACATCCAGAATAGCAATATGCTTCATGCATCAAACTCTTTTACAGGTCAGTACTGAGTAATTGCAGCTATTTGAGACCTGAAACTGTAACAAAATCAATTCTGTGGATATCAGCAAAATTAAACAAACCACTACATCAATATAAAATAAGAAATAAACCATGGTGTTATACTACATGAAACCACAAAACTGTGCTTCACAGGCTTGAGAAACAAAATTGTACAAATACAAAAAAAAATAGTAACTTACAATATTTACACAGCAAAAATACATTCACATTTGCTTAAAGGATGGACACACACACACACACACATTCAAATGTCTTATGATACAGGGTGGTATAATAGATAAGATATTGACTGGACCTAGAAAGAGACTCATGCTTAAATCCACCTTTAGCCATGGAAATCACTGGGTGACTTTGGGCTATACAGAATAATTCCTGCACAGAAAATAGGGTTGTAAATATCACTGGAAATAACAGTGTCTGGTGATTTGCAGTGAAAGACATTCACAATACCTTCTCCTTGCAGTGTGCCTGAAGCAATACACAGTATATTTGCAATGTCTCTTAGAAACACCTAAAGCTCTATATTTAATGAATGAAACATGAGTCTTAATTTGTACTGGCACATCTAGTTATTATTTATTTAAAAGAAACACTTAATTTTATTAGTGTGCATATTCTAAAGTGGATCATGTTCTAGTGAAAACAATAATTTGATCACCCTAAATTCAACAACATTCCTAGATGCAGTAATAAATAACATCTGTAGCAGCTTGTTCTTATCTGCTGGCTAGAGATGAAGTGGAAGCCAAGAGACTTTTTTAAAAAATAGTTAATTGAAGCCCATGAGCTACACCTTAGTTTCAGTAGCTGAAAAGAACAGAACTGCCAGGATCTGTGGGGATTTTGAAGGTGCCATTAACAGGCTATTAGAGCCTCAGAAATACACCTTGCCTAAAACAGAGGATATTTTTACTGATCCGCTGGGGGACAGCATTTCATCAAAATATGTCTAGAAAAAGCTTATTTACAAAAAGAAATGGAAGAAGATTCCAAAGGGTTTCTAACCACCAATACATAAAGGGTTGTATTATAACAGGTCTGGTTTGGAGTAGCAGCTACACCAGCAATTTTGGGGGAAAAACATGTACAAAGGGTTATATGCTTTACAGGCACCTGATATTAATTAGATACCATCATTCTGTATGGATACAAAGATGAAGTACACCTGTAAAATCTCAAGGCAACCTTGGAAAGATTGGTAGACTATGGATTTTGAGCACATTGAAACAAATATGAACTCTTTAATCTTAGTCTTTTGATACATGCCACACAATATAGCATTTAATATGGTTATGTGACTACATCATGACAGAAGATAAAACCTGATAGATTTTGTACATGCTAATTAACATAGAAAAATAATGCATGAATACACTCTCACAAACACATATGTGAGTGTCCATGCACACACATACACACAGTGTGATTGTAGTTACTTTTCTGGAAGATCAATCAATTATCCACCACTATTGTTGATCTTTGCTCCAGAAAAAAATAGTTTCTGCTCAGCAAATGCTAGAATACAGTGTTGGACTCTTTAGAGGAGACAGATACAAAATACAATTTCAAAGTTCAAATAATTGTACAGATATAGATGTACTATCCAATTTATTTCTGTAGAATGAACAATCTTTGGAGTCCATATCAAATACATATTCCTGTGGTCCATTTTATCTCAGAGAAAGAGTCTTCCCATTCACTTGAAATGCTTTACAGAAAAACTAGAAAAGAGCCACCATTTGGTCTCAACGATACAGCAGAGCTGGAATACATAGCAACCAACTCAATTTATGGGACTTTATTAGCTTTGTTGTGTAAACTAATTTATATTGATTGTACTATGCTGGGATCTGAAAATCATCATCCAAACTGAAATCATGAGTGGCAGAGAACGTTTTACAGACCCAAGATTGTAGTTTTGTTGGGTAACTGGAAATCAAAGAGCTTGCAATAATTACTCAGCATGTCATACCAACATGTCCACATACACCACTTTGCCCATCAGAATGGCCTGTTTGGACATGGCAAATAAGTCATATAAATTTTGCATGACAACATCTATATCAAAAAAAATATCCCTGTGGTTCCTTCTTGCAGTATGCAATTGTAATCAGTAAGTCAACCTGCTTGATGCTGCTCAAAGGGAGATTGGGTCTTCTTTCCCTCCTGCTCCCTTTATTCACTCAAGCACAGATAGATTATATTCCACTCAGGATCTCTTGCTTAACTATCAAAGAGATTTCCTTGTAGTCTTGTGTCACTCAAATATTAATCAAGTGAAACCCTATTTAATTTTCCAAGAACCACCAAGGTGAAGCCATCTGCAGTAGGCTCATGTGATTATATGTCACCTTCAGATATTATGAAAAAATATACTGAAGAAAAAGTGCAAAATGAAAGAAAATTAAATGCAGTAAGTTCATGTTTCTGATGTGATAGCCTATTTTAATCATATTTTCAATTTGGTGAAAGAAAATAAAATATGTTTATAGTTTAATAAATATATGTATAATTTAAGAAGATTTTATGATAATCTTGATGCCTTGTCATTAGTATAAACCAACTCAAGCATATTACCAGGGCTGCAGATGAAATTTTCTTGAAGTCTCTTTAGAAGCCAAATAGGAAATAGATTATTCACACAGTGAGGTTTGCTAACAGTTTGGAATGCTCCATTAAGGTTAAAACCTGTTGTATTAACACAATTATAAATGTTCTTCTAAAAGGTGAATGTGGAATGATGTTAGTACCACCAAAATTTGTAGTGACCTTGTTTGAGGTATGAATTAGGCACCTTGTAGGAGACATGAATTATGCAGCTTGTAATGTCAGCTTAATTATGAGCCAAGTGACCACTTGGAAGTTCTTTTCAAATTTTAATGAATAAAATTCCAAGTATGCATGGTTAAAATTAATTAGACCAGCTGTTCACCACCTGCCTTTTAGTTGCATAGAACAATGCAGTGATTAATTCTGTTGCTGCTTTCAAAATTATTTATTGATTCTGAAAGACTGTTTTCTCCTTTTTTCATCCTGTAAAATAATCCCTTTTTTAAAAGGGGGTAAGATCACAAGACTCTTAAAAAGTAGCATCTGACAGGACATGGAAGTCTCATATAGACTGAATGCTGTTCAGTGTAAGCTTAAAAAATAAGTTTGGACTTCCTCAGTATGTGGGCTGAAGGGATCACAAAGACTGATCCCATATAAATCTGCATGCATAGTTGTGATTATTAAGAGTAATCTATTATCAGATATGAAATAAAGCTATAGCCTATTGGATTTACTTTCTAGCCATTTTGATATAATTCCAGGTTTGTATATAAAGCATACTTTGAAAAGAATTCTTTGAAGCAGAGAAAAGGAGAGTATCATAACCAAAAATCAATGGATGTGTCAATCTTATCTGAAAGAAGAACCATTAACCCTTCAGTTAAACACTCAGGAATAAAGAGTTTATAAACACTTTATCTTAATGATAATGGCAATAATAATAATAATAGCACATAACCTCAGACTTTACAATTGTTTATAAGAAAGACAAAAAAGTTTGTATAATGGTGTAGCAGTACCTGGAGACAGCAGAACTGAAGAGAAAGAACTGGAGGAAATACAAAGATATGCAAATAGAATAACTGTGACAAAGGAAAGCAAAGATGTGATAATAGTAATAGATGCTTTGGGTGCAATCTGAAACATCTGGAACATCATTTGAACACCATTGGCATAGGAATGAGTCAAGTTGCCACAGCCAACTCACTATGGCCAATTTGCCACAGCCAACTCAGCATTGCCAATTTGCCGCAGGTTGGCCAATTCTACTTTTCTTTTTCCTTTCTTTCCTTTCTTTTCTTCTTTTCTCTTCCTTCTTTCCTTCCTTCTTCCATTCCTCCTTCTTTTCTCTCTCTCTCTCTCTGTGTCTCTCTCCTGTCAATTTGATTAAAGAAACTGAGTGAATCTTGATTTATAGGCAGCTCAACATAAATAAATATATAATACATTGCAGTATTCCACATTGAAAATAACAGTAATCTACATAACTATGGCTTGACCATTTTTTTTCTAAGAATGCTTGTGCCTAACTTGTCAAAAATAATGATCAAAGACAATGAATGTTACTGATACCATCTGAAAAATCAGTGGCAATGTTGAGCCTAAACTATCTGTTTGTTTCTTTATTTCATTTATGTAGCTGTCCATCTTCTAAGAAACTCTGGGTGGCTCCCAATGAAAAGGTAGTTCTTTAAAGGATCGTTAATGTTATGTACTGGGCTTTTGAACTAACGGTTCTCCAGCAACTCAGACAGGACGTCTCCGGTCCTGCAATTGGTCAACTTTGGGCGGCAAGCATGGCTTCAATCTGATTGGTTAATACCATAGGGCCTGGCTATATATTGAAGCAGGGTGGCTCCAATCTCTCAGTACAGTTTCTGCTTAAATAAAGTATGAGTTTGTCTGTACTCATCTGCGTGTTCTCGCATGGTGAGGACAACAAAGGAGGCGCTCAAGCGCATCATCACAGGTGACTGGCATCATAGACTGGCAGATTTCTTGCTCTGTTAACACACTACAGCCTGCACAGCTACAGGAAAAAGTCCCGCTGAGCTTCGTTGGGGAAGGCAATTAATTACTAAACTGGACAGGTTGCATCCAGACAGAGTGGCATCCAAAGCCTCTGAACCAAAACCCCTGAGGGGGCTCCAAACAGGTGATTGGGTTTGGGACAGAAACTATGGGCCTGGAAATTTGTGGGTTCCTGGTCAGGTGGTCAAAGAATCCGGACCCCTATCTTACAAAGTGGGGTTGGAGGGAGGGTGACTGGTCAGAAGACATATTGACCAACTTAGGAAAAGGTTTCCAGAATGGTCACTAAGTGAGGACTATGGCACAAGTTCCTCCCGAGGTCCTCAAGCTGGCATCCAGGCCAGCTCACACCAGTACCACCAGGGTTTTCCTTCCTCAGTGGAAATTGATCCAGAAGAGGAACATGGCAGCTCAGAAGTGCAACATGGAACCCATGACCAGGCAAACCAGCCGAATCTCAGCGGCTGTTGTATCTACTCTGCTAAACAGTCAGACTCTGGGGTGGGGCCACCTGGAGAGGCCAGCCAGAGCAATTCAACTCCCCTGGACACAGGAGCACAAGGGGACATGGGTCTACCCAGCCCACCGGGTAAGCTGGTAGACCACAAAGTGACTGGAACCCCTAGGCATTCATCCAGACCACATAAACCCCCAGCATATCTTACAGACTATGTTGTAAAATAAAGTGATGTGTAATGTATAACACTGTACCACTACCTACAGAAATTGGGTGTAAAATGTAACTGCTGTCAAGCATGTTCACTGAGACATTTTATCTCTTTGTAGTTTATTGCATTGACAAGTTATTCTTTAATCTCTTTGTAGTCCACTCGACAAGGCACGTCTGTAAAGGTCGCGTGATATCATTCTAACTATCTTGGAAAAACAAAACATTACAATTATTATTGTTATTTATTATTTTATTATTTTGGTTGTTGGGAGTGATTAATAAGCCTTGACTATTGTTAAGGGTATTATAGCCTGATCTTAGGAGGGAGGGGTGTTATATACTGGGCTTTTGGAATATCACTACGTGCATTGCTGGAGAACTAACGGTTCTCCAGCAACTCGACAGGACGTCTCTGGTACTGCAATTGGTCAACTTTGGGTGGCAAACATGGCTTCAATCCGATTGGTTAATACCATAGCGCCTGACTATATATTGAAGCAGGGTGACTCCAATCTCTCAGTACAGTTTCTGCTTAAATAAAGTATGAGTTTGTCTGTACTCATCTGCGTGTTCTCATTCCTGCTCATCAGAGCCCATGACATAATAGTTAAAAAACAATATCACCTGCCCTTTCCAGAAAATAGTTTGCAAATTCCCTCACCTGACCCTTCCTGAAATAGTAACATTATTTATTCATATACTTAAAATTGAAATTATTATATTATAATATTTATAATTAATATTATAATATTTATTCATCTTCTTTGACATGATCATTGCCACTGGGAGAGGTAATTTGACTGCAGCTACCTGTAAGGTATGATGAAAGTTCTTCTCTTCTTCTCAAGACTTTGATCCTTCCTTCACATATTTGTTATTGTCCAGTCCTTCTTCATTCTTTATCAAACTTCCCTAGTCACTCACTTTAGTTTTCTGTGCACATTCATTAATCTCTTTTTAATTATTGAATTTATCTCTTTATATTTTATTTTAGACACTTCTTAAATAAGCCTTTCTCACTGCAATCAACCCACTTTTATATTTCTGTTGATATAGCTAGCCATATAACAGTGTAGAAAGAAAAACACTTTTACCAATATTTATTTCTTTAAAAAATCACTCCAGTCAATAAACCACATTACCTTTTTTATAAACATTTACAGTTTTAAAATTTATCCATTCATTTTCCCTCTTTAATAAAGAGTCTACTAGCATAAACAAATTTATCAACTTGTTTTATTATTATTACTTTATAATCTATATATAATTTGTAATTCCTTTTCCCTATTAAATAAACTCTTTGCTCTTTGATTAATTACTTTTGAGATTCATACTCCCCATAACTACTTGCTGAAAATTATCAGCTTCTCAGGAAACTACATGTCACTCACATAGTCACATACATGTGGATCTATAGGGTATATATACATTTTGCCCAGGGGAAATGCCCATTGCTCTGTTTTCAAGATCACTCTAGTACTATTCTTGTGCTCTTGGGCTAGTTCATCCTCTTTGACCCCTCTTCTGGATTCAAGTTTTAATTCTGCATCCTTATATGGCCAACCAATCAAGGAAACAATTTATAGACTACAAATATTGGTGTCATAACTAAACATAACCCTCTAACAATGGTTACATTTTCTCTGTTGTTTTCATAGTGGAATTGTATATCAAAACAGAATACTCAACAGCACCCCAAAGCAATATAGCAAAATATGTACTACCATGGGCCTAAGGACAGCTTTAGATTAACCTGGGTCACAAATTTTATTCCTGTTTAATTGAATGGATATAGTTCCTGCATGTTTTGGTACATTTTACACTGTATCTTACAAGCATATTTTTATCTCAGACGTGATTATTCTATTTTACAGCATGTAAAATAGGATCTTTAACCTAAAGACTCTTTTGCAAGTCAACATAAAGTTACTTGCATCCCTGAGTTAGGTTATATATAATGCACTGACATATTCAGAACAAGACTGTGAATGCAAAATATGTTTATTCAAACAGCATCAAAACAAGAAGTGAGTTTATTGTTATGCAGAATGAAGCTATTCCCATTAAGTAACAGAGGCAAATAGGCTGAAGAAAGAAGTGGTCATCTATTTACTTTTTCTCTTAAAGACTGTTTATTCTCTATTCTGTTTTTTTTTATTTAAAAAGTTTTACAATACATTTTAACTTTAATCCCCCCTCCCCCACCCCCACCCAACCCTCCCTATCCCTTCCCCCCATTCCCTCCTCCCCCCCCCCGACTTCCCAGAGCTAAATACAGGGTATAAAATCAAAAAACAAACATAAGCACCCCTATGTTATCAGCAATAAACTATTAGTTCTATCTCCCTCTAGCTCATGTAAAATGAATACAAACAATATTAATATTACAAATAAAGTAAAAAAGAGAAAGAGAAAAACAAAAAAAAGCTTTACTCAGAATAGATTTTCTTAATCCCAGTCCTTATTCATATTAATTTCAAAGAAAAAAAATAAACAAATTCTCAGTTACGCACCAAAAGTGCCTATCTATTAACCTTAATAATCTCCAACCAAACTAAACCATAATCAAAAATAATTCTTGCATGTATCACACCAAATGTCTCGCAGTTCCAGGTCATCCTTGAGTTCAAATAAAAAGAGTAAAAAAAAAAAAGGGTTAAGCAGTCTGTAAGACAACTTATTGTTAATTAGGAGCTTGCATACCCATTCTTAGTTCAACACACACTTTTAGTCCATAACCCTAATATACTTTTCTAACAAGCAAATAACATCCATCTTAAATTGTGTTACATATTAAAAAAAAACTTTCTTTCTCCTCTATGATACATTTAATCCATTAAGATACTAATTTAAAAATTTAATCAGCAATCTTAACGCCCCAAAACTTTTGGAGCACGTCTGTCATGACCCCCAAAACTTCTTTGGACCGCGCCCCTCCCACATCTTCACTGTAAATACACTTTGGAGATTCCATAACTATCTGCTGGTCTTGCTCTTGCTCTCGTCTCGCTCTTCTTAAGGCGGCACGCCTTAAGAAGATAATTCTATGTGTTCTCACTTTATGTTAATGTGTAAAAATATAGATCTCACATTGAAAAGAGGGAAGGGATCAATAAAACATTAAAGGAGGAAATTCACTATGCAAGAAGAAAGTAATCCTGGAATCTCTGAAGCATCTGTTTCTTTTTTTTATTGAAAAGTTTTTCAATACATTTTATCTTTAACAACCCCTCCCCACCCACCCCCTTCCCAGCCCTACCCGACCCTCCCCCCTCCCCTTCCCCCCTCCCCGTCCCCGACTTCCCAGAGCTAAATACAAGGTATAAAAGTAGAAACAATCATAAACAACCATATGCTAACAACAATGAACTATTAAGTCTATCGCACTTTAGCTCTTATAGAGTGACTACAAGCAATACAAATATCACATCAATACTTATTCAAATGCTAAATGAAACTTTTTAGTCCCATATTTATTCTGGATATAATCAATCCATTTTTTCCACTCCATAATATAACGTTGTTGCGAATGGTCTTTCAAATACGCTGAGATCTTTGCCATTTCCGCCAGGTTAGAAACTTTTAAAGTCCATTCTTCTATAGTCGGCAGTTCCTCCTTCTTCCAATATTGATCTACTAAAAGTATTGCTGCCGTGATTATCTTCAACATCAACTTAGTGTCCACAACAGTAGTATCAGTAATTATGCCCAGTAAAAACAATTGCGGACAAAACTTTATCCTTTTCTTAAATATCTTCTCCATGTTCCACCAGATTTTAATCCAAAAAGCTTTAACCTTTTTACAGGTCCACCATATGTGAAAGTACGTTGCGTCTTCGCCACCACACCTCCAACATTTAGGCTGATAGTTTGGATACATACTTGCAAGCTTTTTGGGATCTAAATGCCACCTATAAAACATTTTATAAAAGTTCTCTCTTAAATTTTGAGCTTGCGTAAATTTTACGTTTCTCACCCAGATCTTTTCCCAAGTATCCATTGTAATAACTTCTTGAATATTCTGAGCCCACTTTATCATGCAATCTTTAACAAGTTCTGTTTCTGAGTCAATTTCTATCAATGCAAGATATATCCGTTTGATCTGTGCTGGACCCTGATTTCTAATTTGCTTTACCAGATTTTCATCAGTCATTGAAAAACCAATTTTCTGATCTTCTTTCCACCTGGCCTGTAGTTGCCCATATTGAAACCAGGTTTGAACAATCTTCTCTTCTCTTAAAAAGTTATACGGCTTCAAACACCATACATTCCTCTCCAAACTTAAGATTTCCTTATATGTAATCACATCATGTTTGAACCCAACATTTATGTTTTCTATTGCATGTTTCGGTATTGCCCATAAAGGTATCTTGTAATTTAATGAAGCATCTGTTTCTTGACATGGTTGAGCTTGATGGGATGACATCCAGATTTTTTAAAGAGTAACCTCTTGTTTCCTCTATGATACTGTTCCAATGCAAATACTGAAATAGGATTAATTTAATCCATTTCACTTTAATAAGATTGCAAACATGGAATATGGAGAATCATTTTCTCATTCTTCTTCATTTCTTGTAACAAACACTTGGACTATTCTGGAAATTTTATAGCTTCACTACAGAAAGATATCAGACCCTAATTTTGTGGAGTCCTCTAGATGGTATCATCATCATCATTATGATCCTCATCCTCAGGTTGATCTGTATGCTGATAGATCTCCCTGAGCAAGGCACTTCCTTGGCTCCTAGTGATGCACACCTTGACTACTAGTGAGGCATTATTTTGGCTCCAAGTAGTCATTACCTTGATTTCCATTGAAGCAATAGCTGGGATCCAAGAAGGCATTATATCAATGAGATCCTGAGATTTACACTCTGAGGATCATCAGAGCTGTGCCAGAAGTTCAACCTTACCAGACTGGACTCATCAGAGGAGCCAGACCAAGAGTGTCATTCCCACAAAAATGTTGGTAAAATATAATTTACATACTGGATGGTCATAGATTGGATTCCTTGGACATCTGTTGACAAATAAGCTAAGCAACCTGGATCAATAGCTGCAAGAAAAGTTGTTTACCCATCTCAAATATAAGAAGGACTGAAAACAAAGAAATAATGATCCAGGCAGAGATTTGTCCTCTGAGCTTGCTGCTTGACTCCCAGATGTTTTGTTACCTATTTATATCCTGGAAATATGGGACACTTCTTTAAACTTCTTAAAAATGTCAACAGCACCATTTGTAGGATCCATTTCTTTTCTCTTTTTTCTGTCAACTTCCTGAATGTCCTTTTTTTTGACAGAAGAATATACAGATGTTGTTTGCTGTTTGCTTTGCTCCACTGATAATAACTGTACCAACAAATTAAAACCTGAAGCCCAGATCTTAGCTTAAAAAGACACTATACCAAGTCTACTTTAGAATTAAAAAAGTTTCCTGACAGCAATTTTTTTTAAAAATAAATGATTTATTTACCTTTCTATATCGCCAGCCTTTTCATCTACATTTTTTGTTAAAAAGAGACAAAATTTCTTGAGATTCATTTATAAGACTTTTGGAATCACTACCCACTGCTTCTTATTTCAGACATCCTGGATTTCCTTCGGAAGGCATATTTTTAGTAAATACTATTTGATTTGAATCAACCAGGGCCATGAATGTTTACTAGTTTTTGATCTCCGTACTATTATAAACTTGAATATGTAGTAATGATGTTTGGGTTGATTAGTTACGCTCTGGTCTTCTCCAGATATATACATGAAAACATTTTCTACTATTTTAGATAGATTCATACTGTATACTGGATGACATCCTGTTTTTGTTTTTAGAAGATGCATCCTTACATTTGACAAATGTCCTGGAATACTTTTGTAAACAAGCTTTTTGCTAAGTTGGAAAAATACCGGTATGTATTTGATCTTCCCCAATTGTGCTATTTAAATTATTGGATCTCTGAAGAAGGACTTTAGATGAATCCAGCTAATGTGCAATAATTCTCACATAGCTACAAATGTGAAATATGTTTAACTTTGGAGGAATTCTATCCATTTTTATAGAAGAGTCACCATTATTTTGCAGAATGCTCAGGGCTGCTCAGACCTAAAAATCTGACAAAGGGCACACATTTAAATGATTTATTCAAAAGCAAGGCAGAGTCATTTTCAGGCCAGTTACCATTCAGAGATCTGAATTCCAGTCATGCCTTTGTTGTACAAATTAATGCCTTGAACTCTGCTTCCTGGGCTGTTCTTTAGACTTCAGCAACAGGAGTGGAGGACCTCTTGCATTGTGGTTTTCCTGCTTTTAGATACTATGGTGTTTTCAATTAAAAAAAATACTGTTCATAAAAACAATGTTTCAACAATGTAGTTTTTTTTATTGGAAGATAGAACATTCTGTATCCATGTACGTACATTAAATGAAACATGAGTTGAAGCACCAGGCATAAATCTGATCAAGTGGAAACATTTTTTCTCTAATATCATTGTCTATATCACCTATATTCCTAGTTCACAAAATAAGCTACCAGCTGCACTCTCAGGGCTAACCACTGACTTGAAGCAAAACAATTATACCCCCTTCCCCCAAAGGGACACTCCAAAAATATAAGCACTGGGAGGCAAATAGTAGATCTGTTGTATTAGATTTACTTGCAATAAAACAGAACTTGCAACAACAACAGAGCACAGATCGATGACTTCCACAGAGACTTACAGACTGATTCTGCTTTTTCTGTGACTAAGGGACATTTGTTTTACAGGGAGAGGTATTACAACTGTGTCATAACAATACAACTGATAGAGAGGCAAAAGTTCAAAATGTTGCATCTTATGATCTGAGAGTTTTGGTGGCCAATGGTGAGAATGGATGTTAGATATTATATATTATTCTGTTATATCTGTTTCTGGGCTAAGAAGGTCACTGTGAAGCTGGCTGGTTTTCTCCACTGGCCTCCCTTCTTCTCCTGGACCATAAAATAAAGTTTCACAGTGCTTTATTACTGAACTTTCACCTATACAAGGTTACACAGCCATTTTGAAGATAGCGAATTTGTTTACTAATATGCTTAATTTTATTCCTTACAAGAGACTATCATTAGTTCAGAAAATTGCACAAATTTTAATGGATGACTCTTTTTTTATACAGGGACCTAGTCAGTCAACTCAAATCAGAGCTCCCAGTTTGTATCCAAATTTTGGAACTCCATTTTATATTTATTAAATAGAAAGATAAAGAAGGTTAATGTATTACTTGAAGAGTATGTCTTTTATCAAGAGAAAAATTAGGCAGATATATTATGTCCTGCAAAATTTGCCTACAACACCTCTCTCCATACCTCTATTACATGTTTCCCTTCAATCTGAAACTTCCACTCCCACATCTTCTCCTCCTGAAATCCTAACATGGTTCTCCAAATCTCTGACCTTTTCCAAGTGAGTCAATCTGTATAGCAAATTGTCAATACATAGTTCAATTTTTTATTGACCTATTTTTATTTTTATCCTGTTTTTATAATGTATAACAAATAACTCAAGATAGTGAACATATGCAACACACCTTTCTCCTTATATTTTCCTGACAGCAACAACCTTATGAGATGGGTTGGTTTCAGAGAGAGTGACTGGCCCAAAGCCAGCCAACTGGCTGAGGCAGGACTTGAATTCACGCTCTCCTGCTTTCTAGCCTAGAGTCTTAATCACTAGATCAAACTGGCTCTCTAATAGATTTGGCTAATGTGATGTACAACACCAAAACTGTACTGGAGGATTTGTTCTGGCTTTCTATGATGTTTTTCTTTCCCTATCCATCAAAAAAGCTGGACACACCTTTTGCCTGTATTTGTCTATTCCAATGAAGATTTGTCTGGTATTTCAGTGGCTATTTCTCGCTCAAGAAGAGCAAACTTTGTCCTTGTATTCTGCACCTGTTCTCTTCCCTTCCATGTCCAGGTGGATCAGGAGAATGAATATAAGGCAGAATGGATTCTAGATGCAGGACAGACTGCTTAGAATCCATTAGAAAGGCTATCCTGAATGGAGGCAAACATGGCCACATACTACAACATATCATTTGAAATTATCTACAAACCCATTCCTTTTGAACTGCCTTTAAAATCACCATACTCTGACATCTGTATTGAAGAAGATTCTTTCATTCCAATTATCTTGGACTCTCCAGTTGTTACAGCCATAAAAAAAGAGGAAGTCACCTTTCCATGTCATCTAGGTCTGCTGCATCAGACTTGTCTAACACTGCCATTGAGAAACTTCTGGGCCACATAAAAGAAGGAAAGTAATTGTGCATTTATTACCATTTGCCTGGGGCAATTTCCTGTACAGGAATGGAACTGATTCTGATGGGAAAATAGTGTGAAATTAGTAGATCTGGCCTTGGAAAGGGAGAAAAGACAAATGATATGTTAATAAGGAGAAAAATATGACAACTCAGCACTAAGAAGTGGGAAGTATGAGAAAGAGATGTTAAGGTAAACTCACCTAGATTTTATTTTGTATAACATGGGGCAGAAATAAATTCTGACAAGTTTTCAAGATTGAAGTCTTTGAAGGGCTGACACCTCTATCTTGAATTATGTATTGAAGTAAGTCTCTTGTCCCAGAGAAGTTCAGTCTGAGCAGTTTTTCAATAAGGATTATAGAGGACCATATTTCTCTTCATTTAATATAGCAAACTATCTCGAGCCAATTCCAATCAAAGGTCTTATAAAATTAAAAATAAGCATAATTTCCTTTGATCCACTTGAGCCTGAGAAACATGGTGCTACTGTTTAACCCTTTATATTTTTTTGCAAATATAAAGGCCTCCACAGTTGCCAAAAAATCACACTTTAACCTGATTTTTCTACAGCTGCATTTTCTAAAATGGCTTTGTGAAAATCAGATTGAATTAAACAGAGGTGGTATCTGAAATATGTACAGATGTTAATATATTTGTCCTCTAAAAAGGAGAGAATATATAAAGCACCATCTGAACAAGATTGGTAAAATTATAAGCTAAAAGCCTGTGTGTTGCACTTTAAATGTGACACATTTTTTTTAGCTAAATAAGAATTATTGACATACTATGTGGTACAATGTTATTCTTGTATTTCAAGAGAGTAATACATTTATTTATTTTTCCTTTAACCAGATACAGTTAAAAGTGCCAGTTATTAAATATGTTCATTCCATCATAAAGCCTAATGATAAAAAACAGCCACATTCTATGAACAGTATAGCTCAGCCACAAGGGGAAACCAATCTGTGGCAAGTCATCAAATTGGTTTCAATGAAATAGCTAAGCAATCACAGCCAAAGAATACTGCTGCTGCATTGTGTTTGTATTTCTGTGATAGGATTTACATAATTCAACATGACATTATATTGGCTAAAACCCAAATCTAGACCTTAATCCAACAAGATGCAAAGTGCTCACTGTGTTGTGTCACCAAGACATTGTTTGCCAGCCTTCTGTATCTTGCCTGGCCAAATACAATCTGTATGCATATTTACCCATTTAATACTAACTGCAGGTTTCCAGGTTCTATAAAGCTGCAGAAATACAGTATTCAGATACAATATCCTATCTTGGAAGCATGGGACTTTTTTTTTTGCTATCGATATGGAGATATTTAGAAGCAGCAGATCCATGAAAAAGATGTACTGCAATTATTGGATATAAAATGCTTCTTTCCATCCTTGCTTTCTAGAAATTTTAATTCTGTTTTTCCTCCTCTCTCCATTTCATTTATGTTTCCTGTTACTTAATCAGTTTTATTTTGAAGTACAGTCAAAAGAAGACATCTGTGAAATTCTGGATTTAAACATAAATACCAAACACCATGACCAAATTTCTTCTTTTATTTAAATATTCAGCATTACTGCAAGCCTTGATTGATACCAGGACACAAAAGTATTTTGGGGCATGCAATTATGTCTTCAATAGCAGGCTTCATTGGAGGACAGCTTCCTTATGCTTGCCTGTGGAAACCTTTTAGATAGATACAATGGAATAAATGTATTCTTTCTGCCCAAGACTTCTGCTATATAATTATTATTATTTTTTGCCACTAAAGAGCACTATAGTGCATCTTACTGCAATCTGTTCAAAATTTAGTATTTCAAGTAGATTATGAGCATTTTCATAGTATCCAACACTATATATATTGAAGAGTGGATCATGTAACCATTATCTCCTGCTTTCTAGATGCTGAGCTTATTAGCTAATGACACAGAGTTTAGAGTTATATTATGGCTATGTTTAGACCTTAATTTTATACTTTCATGGTTATCCAATGATAGAATATTGCAATATTTCATTTGAGCATTTTTCATTGTTGAGTTGAAGCATAGGTATTTTTTAAACAAAAATAGGACATTTCAATTGCTGTTGTAGCAAGAATGTGGAATCCATTTCTGGGGTGAAATGATATCTTCATTTCAAGTTATCTATTTGTTGTCAAGGCATTCTTAGACCCGTATAAGATATAGGCATTAACTGTTAACATTCAAAGAGCTTAGGGTCTGATTGCTTGTAGGACCCTTTATCATATCAATATCCTTCCTGATGTTTAACTCTGGATGAGAGGCTTTTCTGAAATTCTTTCAGCTTCCAGAGGCTATAGTCATACTACATTCCTTAGCTGTTCCAGTCCTGTACTCATGACTTTCAAGAAAGTTAAGAAAGTTGTTTCCAGTGTTAGACTATTTGACAACAGTTTTCAGGGAATTCAATCCTGTCTATCTGTCTGTCTGTCTTTCTGTCTTTCCATCCATCCATCCATCCATCCATCCATCCATCCATCCACCCATCCACACACATCCTCAGACACATATAAAATAAATTTACATAGAAAAATAAACATATATGCAGGAACAATCACCTTTAAAACAAATTCTTTTCTGATAACCCTGTTGCACTTCAAGATCTTTTAGAGAACCCTTTAGTAACAGTTCTGAAATAGCAGTGTGACTACTACCTTTGCCTAATATGTAGAATGTTACTGATTCAAAAGCATTATTTTTTCATTATTCTTTTTTTCCCCTCCAAGCTAGCTAATTTCCACCCCTTACTATGACCCGGGTTGTTTGTGTTATTGTGCTTAACCACATCTAAGGGCAAATTTTCATAATGTCTCCAATATGTTTTTGCCTATGGTTGCTGGCCTGTTTTGACAAGGTTACAACATGACAATGTGTTTAAGTTAACACTGTAAGACAGAACAATAGAAGGTTCTCTTTCATGGTCTTAAAGGTGCTTTTTTTAAAGGGCAACTGACTTTTTTTCTTTTTTTTCCCCTTTTTTTTATGAAGAAGAGAAAGACCTTTCAGTTCTCATCCAAGAAACTTCATCAGTTGGGATGGTGGGGGGATGGAAGTATAGGTACCTATCCTTCCATCTCCCCACTGTTGCAACTGATGAGGTTTCTTGGATGAGAAGTGAAATGTCTTCTTCCTCTTCCTAAAAAAAAAGAAAAGAAAACAAACAAAAATCCATACCATTTGTCTTTTGAAAAAAGCACCTTTGAAACATTATAACCTGGATGACTCAGAATCTCCATAGACTTTCTGTCATTACTTCCAAGACTGATCTCCATTTTTTCTGTCTTTAGAAAAGCCATTAATTTCCATTTCTTCTACTAACCCATCAAGTCTAAATTATACTTGTTTTAATGCTGATTTTTTATTTCTGGATTTTATATATTTTGCATATTTGTGCCTTATATTATTCCTATTCAGATAGGCAAACAGAGCCCTGGGTTCAACTTCTTTAATCTACTCTAAATACAGTGAAATGGTTTCATTTCATCCTCTACTAAAATTATACTGAGTAGTATAGTGCAGTTCTTTATAAGTCTGTAAAATTTTATCTGTAAGAAAAAAAATGAACCAAAACAAAATATCCCAAACCTTAGTTCTGGAACAGAACCATTTTTGGGTGAAATAGGTATGACTTTGTTTCAAACTGTTTAAAACACTAGAATATAAGGCTCTGTCATAAAGTAAAATTAAAAACTCATAAGCCACCACAACATCTGTGACCAAACAATATTCCAGTAGCTATATGTTTATAGTATTTTATCATACCTTTCCTTCAAAACACCATCTGGTATAATCTGTAAAAACAAATATGTAGTAAATGTGGAGGTCTTTTTGAATAATCAGCAAGCTTGTTTTAGAAAAAAAGAATTATAGAAGCTATAGACTCATACTTTGAAAAGCTATAGATTGTGACAAAGCATAATATTCTGGAATGTTATTATGCCTATCTGCGTTATGGTTCCTAGTTGTAGTCAGAGATATAAAAACATCTTGAGGTCTTCATGCTAAACCTCCAAAACTTTGTCAAAGCAATTGGCTGTGTACATTATATCACAACCTGAATTTTGTTTAGGCAAATTTGATCATACTATTGTTGACCTTTACTTTTTGGACTTGGTCTTAGATAGGCTACTTTTGATTCTGTCTCCAACTTTAATTATTTCTCTATAGTATTGCCCCCAGTCTTTTTCACCTTAAGTAGGAAAAATCAAATATTTATTTATAATACACGTATCTATGAAAGAAAGAAATGGATAGAAATGAGTTCCTAAGTTTTTCATAAAATATAATTCCTATGCAGATATTGAAGTGAAGAGACTATTTATTATTTAAAATTATATGTACACCCAGCTTATACATTATAATCTTAGCAGCTCATTGTGACCTTAAATAAAAATAGAATAAATATAACTAAATGAACCATAACAATATTGTATTACTCAACTGAGTGCCACAATACTGGGGTCAGTTCTTTCCTGGTTTAAAGCCTGTGCCTTCACTACACTCTAATAGCATGGAGCCTTTCACCCCTCATTTGGGAAGCTGTTCCAAAAGATTGGAGAAGATGTGTTTCCCAAATCACATCAGATGGCAAAATTTAAGAAAAAGGACCTACATCATGCCCACCCTAAATAATCTCATAAGGAGGGAAGATGGAAACACAGTTTTGCAGATAACTCTTGCATCTGACATAGCAACAATATAATATGGGCAAGATGTGAAGCACCCAGAACCACACACAAAACATGAAGCATCCAGAACTGCATGTGCTGCTGCATATTGGACTAGTTCTAATTTCCAAGTTGTCTTCAAGGGCAGTCCCATGTAAATCACATTGCTATAATCCAAATAAAAAGCAACAATTGAGTAACAATGGCTTCCCCATCCAGGAACAGGCACAATTTGCATAGATGGTAAACCTATTCAAGGCCATCTTAGCCACAGCTGTTTTCTGTTCCTTGAGCATGAGCAGGAGGATCCCCCAAATTGTGCTGCAACTCTATTTGGGGAAGGATGCTACTTCATTGAGAAACTTCCACATCAAGGATGGCAAATCACTACACCTCAGAGACACTAAATTCAATACCATCTATCTTGCAGGTTGAATTTTCAGTCAGGAGCACTTTCCTAAAAGACCCTATATTCAACAAGCATGGAGAGAGCTAACTTTAAACGAAGTACTACCAATTAGTAGGGAAAAGTCACGTAACACTTAACTTTCAATATTTATTCCCAGGATCATCAGCCATTGTCTATCCACTGCAGGATGAAGGCTTCTTCCGCATGTTTCCAACCAATATGATCCTGAACTTTCTTTTGCTGGCTGGGCCTGCAATACTTGATCCAGCCTGGATAAAGGAGGGGACAAAGAGGAGACAATATGTTCATCATACTGCTGCAATAATTTGCAACAGGCAAATTATTAAATTCCCCCCAAATGGAGAAATTAAATTATAAGTGTTTTAGGGAAATATAATGTAAGTAAGCTTACATTAAGCTGCAATGTACCATAATATCTAGCAGAGTTGATACAGATGAATAGTGATAAAACTTTTCATTCTCACACCTATGCTATTATTTTTCAGTTAAATCCTCCCCCAATCTTAAAACAGTGCTTTCCATTAGCTTCAAATATAACAGAATATTAGGGGAGAAAGCAGATAATGATTTATGATTTAACAAAAAAGAGTAACTCTTTACATTGAGAAAAATTGTTTAAGCATTTTAAAGAAAATTATTAAAGCAATTCATTATTTAAAATGCATATGTTTAGAGAATGTACATGAAAAAGTACACAACTTTTTGTATAGTTTTCTTTTAAAATTATAAATGGATACCAAAATGGACAAAACAAAATTCAAGCAAAACAAAAAACAAAACAAAATGAAAAGTAAAAAATTAAATAAAATTAAAATTGATACCTTTGTTCATCTTTTACAAACATCTTGACAAGTTTGCAGAATTTCAAATGCTTCCAGAAAGCATCCTCTCAAACACTATTATGCTAATTCACAGCTTGCCTGAAATATAAAAGATTAAGAACTTTGATTTTGCTTTAAACTAGAAAATATATTACCAAGTGAATATCAATATTTTCTAAGCTACATAAGAAATAAGAAGTTAAGGAGCCATTTCTAAGCTTTATATTTAAAATAAAAATGCTGAAGTTTTGGTGAGTTTGTTAATCTAGGCAAGTTTATAATGATGAATTAGTTATTTTAAAGAATAACTGAAAATTCCCACTCATGGAAGTTGTATAAAATACTTTAATGGGCATTTGGTTCATAGCTATTATAGACTGAAAGACCATTCAGTGACAATTTAAATAACTTTTATCTACCACAGCCAAACACTAATTGGGTGAATTGAGAAAATTCAATTCATAGAGTGTTTTCGTCAGAAAGATAAGGGTTTTTTTATGCTAACAATCCTAAAAAAACCAAATGTGAACAGCTGCTAGAGAAAAATAGATTTTTGATGTTACATTATAGAAAGAAACTGAATTTTTCAATCTGGGCTATATCAGAACAAAAAAACAGAATGCATCTGATTGTAGGAAAAAATATTATACTGGAGTGCTTACAATTATACTACCACATTAATTACATTTTTATTAATATCACTTTATATGTTGCAACTTTGAACAGTTTCTAAGAATTGCTTCCTTCATAATAAAATAATTAACTATTTTACAATGCATAATAGCTAGAATAAAATATAATAGAAGAGTTTTATATACACAGACTGGTAAGGTAATATCATTCAACATGACACAAAGTAACAGACCAAAGTTGACTTTGGTCATTTTGTGACCAAAGGAACATGGAAATGTATCTGGAAATGGTGGATACAATTGCTCACAAATTTATCAAATAAATTAAAAATAAGGAAAACAGAAATGATATATCAAATCAAAAATTTATTACAGTTATAACTATAAAACCATGATGTGAAACCTACAAAGTAAGTGAATATAAATATATACCAACACTCATACTGATATAAACATCTCTCTCTCTCTCTCTCTCTCTCTCTCTCTCTCTCTCTCTCTCTCTCTCTCTCTCTCTCTCTCTCCCTCCCTCCCTCCCTCCCTCCCTCCCTCCCTCCCTCTCTCTCTCTCTCTCTCTCTCTCTCTCCCTCCCTCCCTCCCTCCCTCCCTCCCTCCCTCCCTCTCTCTCTCTCTCTCTCTCTCTCTCTCTCTCTCTCTCTCTCTCTCTCTCTCTCTCTCTCTCTCCCTCTGTGTGTGTGTGTGTGTTTCTGTGTGTTATAACAAAAAATATTGAAAGATATAATCTAAAAGTAAAGGCATTAAAATGCAATAATAATAGAATAAAATTACATGAACTACCAGTAAGTAATCTTCAGAATCTTCAACTACAAGTAGAACAAATAACATATGTAACAGGCATACTGAACAATTTGGGAGAATATACTTGGGTTCTTATCAGATAAATGGACTGAAAAAATCAAAGTACTGCTTCCTGCCTAGAAATGTCTCCAGAATGGGATGAATGATAGCCATTCTAGAGACCCTGAAAAAGGAAGAACATAGAATCATATGGCTCAAAGATTCTATTGAACTATCACCACATGGACATAGCTGCTGGTGAACTGGAGCATTCTTATAGCATCCAAGGAGGATTGATGAGGACTGTATGTCTAGGCTGGTTAAAGTAAAAACTCTATTAAATTTCCATATGTTAATATATTATAAATAGGTTGGTGCAGATACTGTTAATCAGCTAAAAGATTACAGTCTTTTGATGGCTATGCAATATAATAGAAAAGCTCTACTTCTTACTTTTGGCCAGATTGATCTATTCTATTTACTGGTGCAGAATAACAAAAATAGAAAGTCCCAAGGCAGCATTATCATGCCACAGAGATCCATAAGCAGTACACATTTTAAATAAGGATAAGAGCCATAGCACAACACTTAGACTTATATACTGTTTCACAGTGCTCTACAGCCCTCTCTAAACAGTTTACAGAGTCAGCATATTGACCCCAACAATCTGGATCCTCATTTTACTGACCTTGGAATGATGGAAGGCTGAGTCAACCTTAAGCCAGCAGAATTAGCCTGCAATACTGCATTGTAACTACTGTGCCACTATGCAGAGAATAAAGAACTTATGAGCCTTTAAAAAATCTGTAATAATCTAGCCATCTTTTATTTTGAATGTCCTAAACTGATGAAATAAAAGCCCTGCACAATTCCTAAATTATGTCCAATGAACATGATAGTACAGCAGAAACAGCAGAATAGAAAAGAAGCAATTGGAGAAAGTAAAAAGAAATAAATACAAAGTCCTGCAAATAGAATGAAAGAAGCAAAAAAAAAAGCAAAGGTACTACCAATTGTAATAGATTCCTTGGCTGCAATCCAAAACATCTGCAGGACTACCTGAATACCATCAACATTGACAAAATCACCATCAGACAACTGCAAAGGGCAGCTTTACTGTGACAAAAAATTTTAACAGCATCAAAAAGCAAAATTTGCCTTGGGCTATTCTTGAGTAGATGAAAATGCCAAATCCAGTCTAAACATCTGGCTGTCTATGTGATGAATCATAATAATAAAAAGCCAAGCCTATTGTTTATACTAGTGTAGAATTTCATGGCCAAAGTGAATCAAATATTCATAACCTCTTAGGCTTCATGGACTTGGTCTAAGTTTATGGTGTCCTGACTTTTCAACAGTATCTGTGGCTGGTATCTTCAAAAGCTTTACATGTTTCTTTGAAGTGTACTGTACTTCTTGGACTCTCACAGACAACACCATGGTAACTGAATGTGTTCTGTATTTAAACCTGGCAAGCTGTTCTCTACTTGGAACATGTCACAGGAGTCAAAGAAAACTGGTTCCAGATTGTTTCCTTGTCTAAAGAGACAAGTCTTCCCATTTTTTTTATTAGATCTTGATACCTTATACTGTTTCAGTATAGTGATTTCATACAATGTTAATTGGACATTATTAGCATTCTGTTATTTAGGTGGCTTAAAAAGTTGAGAATAGAAGAGTGTCTAATATTTATTATAATTTAAAATATCAGTGAGCATAGAATTATCTGAATTTTATCCACAGTTACAGTATTGAAAGAAGAACTGCTATGAATTACATTAAAGTATACATTATGTATAATGTCTTGCTCTTGTACTGAATACTTAATATTAAAGATTCCACTGTGTGTGTATATGTGAGTGTATGTAATAATTGTGAACAAGTTAATGAAAGAAAAATAAAGCAAAATTGACAAGGATTATAGTTATTTTTTAAAAAAAAACTATTGAATTTTTAACATTACTTCCTCCATTACTGCTATTTTATAATATTTATAGGGAGAGATTTAGGCCCTCTTAGAAACTACACTGTAAGTGATTATATCTGTCCTGTCTGTCTGTCTGTCTGTCTGTCTGTCTGTCTGTCTGTCTGTCTGTCTGTCTGTCTGTCTGTCTATCTATCTATCTATCTATCTATCTATCTATCTATCTATCTATCTATCTATCTATCTATCTATCTATCAAATCTATCTATCTATCTATCATTATGATGTCTCCTGTTAATTCATTCTGAAATCCACATTATAAAAAAGTTGTATTTCATTTTTTTTACTAGTCTATTTTGAAGAAATTCTAGGAAAACTGGTTCCTGATTGGCCTTTCATTGAGACAGGTTGCTGTTTCTTTGTGTAAGTTAGTTATGCATATTTTTCATAAAAGGTGAATTTTACATCTCATTATAGACTTCTTTACTAAAGAAGTTAATTATGCTGAACCATTTAATTTAATTTTCTTGGTGTAACTTTTGTCACAAATGTTTGTCTCAATGCCAAAAAGCAAAACATTATATATGTCTTCTGTGTCTTCTGCAGTTTATTCAATAAAATAAGTGTATAAATCAGAGGGTTTATTTTTATAGTATCAATAAAGTCTATACATAAACTCAAAATTAGTAGCAATTCAAACACCAGCTAAAGATAATTTCCCATAAGTAAAATCAAACCAGTAAGTGTGAATTGTTTTTATTTAGCGGCATGAAAGATTTATGCTTATTGCATAAAATCTGTCAAATGACAATAAAAATGATTTTTTTTTCCAAAATGCAAAATGATCCATATCTTATTTTCAGTGTTTAAATGATTTGTAGGAGCAAATTATATATATATATATATATATATATATATATATTCGTAGATTTTCGCGGGTGTCTGTATGTGTAGATCTAGAGTCTCGGGTTTCTTCCCGCGTTCCTTTCATCTTCAGAAAGTTGTGGTGACGTTTCGACGAAATCCCATCCGTCATCATCAGGCCGGAGTGTTTCTCCTGCTGCTACCAGGAGCAATGCGTGGTCTGGCTGTTCCTTTCCTTCCAACTGCCGGTGGGGCTGTGTTCTGACTGGGAGGAGGCGTGGCTGCTTTCTGATTGGGTGGGGGTGTCCTCCGGCTGGGTGGAGGCGTGGTTGTCTTCTGATTGAGTGGAGGCGTGGCTGTCTTCTGATTGGGTGGATGCGTGGCTGTCCCCTGATTGGTTGGAGGCGTGGCCGTCCTCCGACTGGGTGGGATGTGTTCCGAATGGGTGGGGTTCTTTGTTGTGTTGTAATATCCTGAGTGTTGTGATTTGGTGTCCTGAGGAGTGGGCTGTGTAGTGGCCTCCAGAGCTTTGGTTTGGCTCCGAGTTCGAGGACCTGCTACATATCTCTGGTATGGGTCAGTCAGGTTCGTGTGTGCGTTCTTCTGCTTGGGTGATGGCCCTTTTGCTTGACTTGTTCTGTCTTCTGTGTGGGAGAGTTTTTGTTCTGGGTGTGGATGAGTCTTGCTGGGGCTGGTGGTATTTGGGGTTGTTTGTTGGTTTTTTAAATCCTTATTTGCTGAAATTCGTTTCTCTATCAATGCTGGTTTCCAAATGGCATGTAGGCGGGAGGTGTCGTCTCGCTTGTTCATACTGTCTGGGTGTTTTTCTATTTCAATGGCTTCTCTGATTATTCTGCTATTGAGATGTTCTATTTTGGCGATTGTTTTTGTACCTTCAAAATTGATGTTGTGTCCCGTAGTGTTTATGTGTTGTACTAGTGAAGATGTGTGATCTTTCTTCTGTACTGAGTTCTTATGTTCTTCTACACGTACCTCTATTCTTCTGTTAGTCTGTCCGATGTATGTTGCTGGACAGGAAGCGCATGGGATTTGGTATATGCCCTGGTTTTCCAGTTCTATTTTGTCTTTGGGATTTCTCAGGATGGTTGATATCTTTCTGTCAGTGTTAAATGCGGTTTTGATGTTATGTTTGCGTAGTACTTTACTGATTCTGTCGGTTGTTCCTTTAATGTAGGGCAAGATGGCTCGTCCGTTGTTCTGTTCTTCTTCTTGGATGTTTTTCTGTTTCGGAGTCCCCTGCTGAATTGGTGATTTTGTTTTTTTGGAACTTGTTTGCTGTCAATATGTCTGTCAGGGTGTGTAGTTCTGTTTGTATATGTGTTTCATCTGCAAGGCGTCTGGTTCTTGTTATTAGTGTTTTGGCTACTGAATTTATTTGTGCTGGGTGATGATGTGATTGCGCATTGAGGTAACGGTTGGTGTGTGTTTTCTTTCGGTAGACTGTGTGTCCTAGGGTGCCGTTTTGTTTTTTGTATATAAGTACATCCAGGAAAGGTAACTGGTTGTTTGTTTCAATCTCCATGGTGAATTTTATTTTGGGATGTAGGCTGTTCAGGTGTGTTAGGAAGTTTTCTAGCTCTTTTCTTCCACAGAAGAAAACTCTTCCACAGTTTTGGTTTGTTTGTAGTCTTTTCCAGAGCGTTAGTTTCAAATTCTTCCATGAAAAGGTTGGCGATAACCTTAGTGGAATCCCACTAAGACCCATAGTAAGTTCTATAGGCTCATCACTACAAAACTTAGCTAAATACCTAGCAAAACAATTACAACCTTATGCAGAAATGGCAGCTTCATATGTCCAAAACTCATACCACTTTATAGAATTAGTGAAAAATCTACAGATAGACCAAAAAGACTTGCTAGTCAGCTTCGATGTGGTATCACTATTCACCCAGGTGCCAGTCCAAGAAGCTCTATCAACAATAAGAAGCAAATACCAACCACCAAACCATATTATAGAACTAGCAGAACACTGCTTATCAAACACATACTTCATACACAGAGGCCAGAGATACAAACAAATAGAAGGCGCACTAATGGGATCCCCTCTATCACCAGTTATCGCCAACTTCGATTACTGCCTTGTCGTGGCGAAGGGGCTTGCGTAATTCAATGAAGCTATGAGCTATGCCGTGCAGGGCCACCCAAGACGGAAAGGTCATAGCAGAGAGTTCTGACAAAACGTGATCCACTGGAGAAGGAAATGGCAAACCAGTCCAGTATCTTTGCCATGAAAACCCTATGGACAGTACCAAAAGGCAAAACGATATGATGCTGGAAGATGAGCCCCTCAGGTCGGAAGGCGTCCAATATGCTACTGGGGAAGAGCAGAGGGCTAGTACTAGTAGCGCCAGAAAGAATGAAGCGACTGGGCCAAAGCCGAAAGGACGCTCAGCCGTGGATATGTCTGGTGGTGAAAGGAAAGTCCGATGCTGTAAAGATTTTTTCTCAATAGGAACCTGGAATGTAAGATCCATGAATCAAGGAAAGCTGGACGTGGTCAAACAAGAGATGACAAGACTAAACATCGACATCTTAGGTATCAGCGAACTAAAATGGACAGGAATGGGTGAATTTAATTCAGATGACTATCAGGTATACTACTGCGGGCAAGAATCCCTCAGAAGAAATGGAGTAGCCTTCATAGTCAATAAAAAAGTAGGAAAAGCAATACTGGGATACAATCCTCAAAATGACAGAATGATCTCAGTTCGAATCCAAGGCAAACCATTCAATATCACAGTAGTCCAAGTCTATGCCCCAACCACCGGTGCAGAAGAGGATGAAATTGACCGGTTCTATGAAGCTCTACAGCACCTTATAGAACTAACACCAAAAAATGATGTCCTTATCATCATGGGGGATTGGAATGCTAAAGTAGGAAGCCAAAAGATAACCGGAATAACAGGCAAGTTTGGCCTTGGAGTACAAAATGAAGCAGGGCACAGGCTGATAGAATTTTGTCAAGAGAATAGGATGGTCATAGCAAACACTCTTTTCCAACAACCCAAGAGACGGCTTTACACATGGACATCACCAGACGGTCAACACAGAAATCAGATTGACTATATGCTCTGCAGCCAAAGATGGAGAAGCTCTATACAGTCAGTAAAAACAAGACCAGGAGCTGACTGTGGCTCAGACCATGAGCTTCTTGTTGCAAAGTTTAGGCTTAAATTAAAGAAAGTAGGGAAAAGCGCTAGGCCAGTCAGGTATGAATTAAATCATATCCCTGTTGAATATACAGTAGAGGTGACAAATAGATTTAAGGAATTAGATCTGATAGACAGAGTGCCTGAAGAACTATGGACAGAGGTTCGCAACATTGTACAACAGGTAGCAACCAAAACCATCCCAAAGAAAAAGAAATGCAAGAAAGCAAAATGGCTGTCTGAGGAAGCTTTGCAAATAGCTGAGGAAAGGAGGGAAGTGAAAGGCAAGGGAGAAAAAGAAAGATGTGCCCAATTAAATGCAGAATTCCAAAGAATAGCTAGAAGAGATAAGAATGTCTTCTTAAATGAACAATGCAAAGAAATAGAAGAAAACAATAGAATAGGGAGGACCAGAGATCTTTTCAAGAAAATTGGAGAGATGAAGGGAACGTTCAATGCAAAAATGGGCATGATAAAGGACCAAAATGGCAGGGACCTAACAGAGGCAGAAGAGATTAAGAAGAGGTGGCAAAATTACACAGAAGAACTATACAAGAATGAGCTTAACGTCCCTGATAATCACAATGAGGTGGTCACTGACCTCGAGCCAGACATCCTAGAATGTGAAGTGAAATGGGCCTTAGGAAAGCTGAGCAACAACAAAGCTAATGGAGGTGACAGTATTCCAGCTGAGCTATTCAAAATCTTAAAAGACGATGCAGTAAAAGTGCTACTCTCAATTTGCCAGCAAATTTGGAAAACTCAACAGTGGCCACAGGATTGGAAAAGATCAGTTTACATTCCAATTCCAAAGAAAGGCAGTGCCAAAGAATGTTCAAACTATCGCACCATTGCACTCATTTCTCATGCTAGTAAAGTTATGCTTAAAATTCTACAAGCTAGACTTCAGCAGTATGTGGATCGAGAACTACCAGAAGTACAGGCAGGATTTCGAAGAGGCAGAGGAACAAGAGATCAAATTGCTAACATACGCTGGATCATGGAGAAAGCTAGAGAGTTCCAGAAAAACATCTACTTCTGCTTCATTGACTATGCTAAAGCCTTTGATTGTGTGGATCATAACAAACTGTGGCAAGTCCTTAAAGAGATGGGCATACCAGACCATCTTATTTGTCTCTTGAGAAACCTATATGCAGGCCAAGAAGCAACAGTGAGAACTGGACACGGAACCACTGATTGGTTCAAAATTGGAAAAGGAGTCCGGCAAGGCTGTATACTGTCGCCTTGCCTATTTAACTTATATGCAGAGCACATCATGAGAAAGGCAGGGCTAGATGAATCAGAAGTTGGAATTAAGATTGCCGGAAGAAACATCAATTTAATTTAATATCAACAACCTAAGATATGCAGATGATACCACTCTAATGGCAGAAAGTGAAGAGGATCTAAAGAGCCTCTTGTTGCGAGTGAAGAAGGAGAGTGCAAAACTTGGGTTGAAACTAAACATTAAGAAAACCAAGATCATGGCATCCGGCCCTCTCAATTCCTGGCAAATAGATGGGGAAGAAATGGAGGTAGTGACAGATTTTATTTTCCTGGGCTCCAAGATCACTGCAGATGGGGACTGTAGCTTGCTCCTCGGGAGGAAAGCCATGTCAAATCTAGACAGCACACTAAAAAGCAGAGACATCACCCTGTCAACAAAAGTGCGTATAGTCAAGGCGATGGTCTTCCCAGTTGCAATGTATGGCAGTGAAAGCTGGACCATAAGAAAGGCTGAGCGCCAAAGAATTGAAGCCTTTGAACTATGGTGCTGGAGAAGACTCCTGCGAGTCCCTTGGACTGCAAGGCGATCAAACCGGTCAGTCCTAGAGGAGATCAACCCTGACTGCTCTTTAGAAGGCCAGATCCTGAAGCTAAAACTCAAATACTTTGGCCATCTAATGAGAAGGAAGGACTCACTGGAGAAGAGCCTAATGCTGGGAAAGATTGAGGGCAATAGAAGAAGGGGACGACAGAGAATGAGGTGGCTGGATGGAGTCACTGAAGCAGTAGGTGTGAGCTTAAATGGACTCCAGAAGATGGTAGAGGACAGGAAGGCCTGGAGGAACATTGTCCATAGGGTCGCGATGGGTCGGACACGACTTCGCAACTAACAACAACAATATATATATATATATATATATATATATATATATATATATATATATATATATATATGTGTGTGTGTGTGTGTGTGTGTGTGTGTGTGTGTGTGTGTGTGTGTTGGGTGTTTGTTAAGTGTTTAGTCTCCCTTTAATTCTTTGTTGGCAATCCATATATATACTGTATATATATATATACTGTATATATATATAAGGTATTTTTACAAAATGGCTTATGGCCAATTTTGGATCATTCAAAGCTCACTTCTTTGAAGTTGTGATTATGTATGTGTATACACAAATTAAAATTAAATAAAAGACCAAAGTGATGGTAGGAGCATTCGGCTATGATTCCTAAGTTATAAAGTGGCTCCAATAGATCCCAAGAGCAACATCAGAGCTCTCTATTCAGAAGAATACAGTGCTAGGAACAGCTAAGATATTGTGCAGAGTCTTTAAACTCCCAGAGCTCTGGTAGAGGACCTGAGATTAAGGAACACATATACCACCCATAGTGGTAAGAAATGATTTTTGTTGTTGTTGTAAAAAGGGAAATCTCTCCTCCTTAAAAATTGGCCAAATAGAAAGGTAGCAAGGCAATAAGACGTAAAATATAGAAATGCTAATATAAATAATAATTACTTTTAAATTTAAGGTTACAAATATACCAGTGGAAAATATGTAAATAATTGCTTGATATTATTGTATCTCTATGTAAGGTCATGAACACTGTACACAAAGAAATTTTGAATTTCAACTGAAAATAGTTTTTAAACTCTGCAAGAAACTAAATGTTTATAGAAATCGCCCTAGAGCTTAGCAATTGCACTTAGTCTTATATATTGCTTCATAGTGATTTACAGTCCTCTCTAAGAGGTTTACAGAGTCAGCATATTGCCCCCAACAATCTGGGTCTTCATTTTACCGACCTTGGAAGAATAAAAACCTGAGTCAACCTCAAGCTCGTGAAAATCGAACTGTTGGCAGTCGGCAGTCGGCATTCAGCAGAATTAGCCTCCAATACTGCATTCTAATCACTGCACCACCAAAGCTTAGACAAGACAATATATTTAGTGATGAGTAATTTTCAATACTCAGGTTCCACTTCTATACAATTTAACATTGTAGTCAGGATTGGCCATTGGAAAAGCTATATGCAAGCTAAAATGGGGGGGAGGAGTTTCAAAGGAAAATACTAACAGCGATATCAGATAAGGATAATGCTAAAAAAATTATTGAAGCTTGTTTAATGAAGCATTTGACAAAATGCATTTTTATATGATACCTCATTAATTAGAGGTAATGACTGGCATCAAGACTTCTCTATAATAAACATTCCGATGTATTATACTAAATAGACCTTTTCATGCTATGAGACTCAATTCACTTCAGATAATCAAGTGTAATAACTCACATAAAAACATTTTGAAATTACCACTAGTTCTATGTAAACAGAATACTGAATATTCCTGAATTCCAAGGCTTGAATCTTCATTTGTAAATTTGTAGATGTTATACTTTTCACATAAAAGCAGTTAAATATAATTGGATATATATTTGGATTATATCCCAGTTTTTTTAAATGAATATGCCAGGATGGCAAATAAACACAACATTTAAAAACTAAAGCTAAACAGTGGAGTGAGACAGTCATTATTATTTTGTGTATGTGATTCTCAACCTGTAGTCAGCAGACCCTTGAGGGACCATAAGATTGTCACTGGGGGTTTGCAAAGCTTGAAGAAATATTATGATTTAAATCTTGAGTTAAGCCTTGATAGTCCATAGCCACAAAAAAAGTATTTAAAGTGGGTAGAGAAAAATCTGAGAACCATCGGCATGTGGCATATCATACATGGACTGGCAATATATATTAAGAGACAGATGAACACATAGGATAAATATCTGAAGATTTTCAACCTCATTTCCCAGATGCCCATTAGGTAAACCCATGTTGGTTTCTTCTGTCCTGGTTTATCTGCTTAGAATTTACTTCCTTAGCTAAAGGATGCTTTCCTATGAAAGGGATGCAACTTTAATTGCCTTCCTGCTGTGTAAAAGAATTAAAGAGTTTAAAAAAATAAATAAATCTTGGCCTAATATCATATCCTTTTCTTTTCCTTTTTGTAAACAAACAAAACTGCAAGTGATAAATGAAATCAGTCTTTTTATTTATTATCAAACACACACAATATTGTTGTTGTTAGTTGCGAAGTCGTGTCCGACCCATCGCGACCCTATGGACAATGTTCCTCCAGGCCTTCCTGTCCTCTACCATCTTCTGGAGTCCAGTTAAGCTCACGCCTACTGCTTCAGTGACTCCATCCAGCCACCTCATTCTCTGTCGTCCCCTTCTTCTATTGCCCTCAATCTTTCCCAGCATTAGGCTCTTCTCCAGTGAGTCCTTCCTCCTCATTAGGTGGCCAAAGTATTTGAGTTTTAGCTTCAGGATCTGGCCTTCTAAAGAGCAGTCAGGGTTGATCTCCTCTAGGACTGACCGGTTTGATCGCCTTGCAGTCCAAGGGACTCGCAGGAGTCTTCTCCAGCACCAGAGTTCAAAGGCCTCAATTCTTTTGCGCTCAGCCTTTCTTATGGTCCAACTTTCACTGCCATACATTGCAACTGGGAAGACCATAGCCTTGACTATACGCACTTTTGTTGACAGGGTGATGTCTCTGCTTTTTAGTGTGCTGTCTAGATTTGCCATGGCTTTCCTCCCTAGGAGCAAGCGTCTTTTAATTTCTTGACTACAGTCCCCATCTGCAGTGATCTTGGAGCCCAGGAAAATAAAATTTGTCACTACCTCCATTTCTTCCCCATCTATTTGCCAGGAATTAAGAGGGCCGGATGCCATGATCTTAGTTTTCTTAATGTTTAGTTTCAACCCAACTTTTGCACTCTCCTTCTTCACTCGCAACAAGAGACTCTTCAGTTCCTCTTCACTTTCTGCCATTAGAGTGGTATCATCTGCATATCTTAGGTTGTTGATATTTCTTCCGGCAATCTTAATTCCAACTTTTGATTCATCTAGCCCTGCCTTTCTCATGATGTGCTCTGCATATAAGTTAAATAGGCAAGGCGACAGTATACAGCCTTGCCGGACTCCTTTCCCAATTTTGAACCAATCAGTGGTTCCGTGTCCAGTTCTCACTGTTGCTTCTTGGCCCGCATATAGGTTTCTCAAGAGACAAATAAGATGTTCTGGTACTCCCATCTCTTTAAGAACTTGCCACAGTTTGTTATGATCCACACAATCAAAGGCTTTAGCATAGTCAATGAAGCAGAAGTAGATGTTTTTCTGGAACTCTCTAGCTTTTTCCATGATCCAGCGTATGTTGGCAATTTGATCTCTAGTTCCTCTGCCTCTTCGAAATCCTGCCTGTACTTCTGGTAGTTCTCGATCCACATACTGCTGGAGTCTAGCTTGTAGGATTTTAAGCATAACTTTACTAGCATGAGAAATGAGTGCAATGGTGCGATAGTTTGAACATTCTTTGGCACTGCCTTTCTTTGGAATTGGAATGTAAACTGATCTTTTCCAATCCTGTGGCCACTGTTGAGTTTTCCAAATTTGCTGGCAAATTGAGTGTAGCACTTTTACTGCATCGTCTTTTAAGATTTTGAATAGCTCAGCTGGAATACTGTCACCTCCACTAGCTTTGTTGTTGCTCAGCTTTTCTAAGGCCCACTTCACTTCACATTCTAGGATGTCTGGCTCGAGGTCAGTGACCACCTCATTGTGATTATCAGGGACGTTAAGCTCATTCTTGTATAGTTCTTCTGTGTAATTTTGCCATCTCTTCTTAATCTCTTCTGCCTCTGTTAGGTCCCTGCCATTTTGGTCCTTTATCATGCCCATTTTTGCATTGAACGTTCCCTTCATCTCTCCAATTTTCTTGAAAAGATCTCTGGTCCTCCCTATTCTATTGTTTTCTTCTATTTCTTTGCACTGTTCATTTAAGAAGTCATTCTTATCTCTTCTAGCTATTCTCTGGAATTCTGCATTCAATTGGGCGTATCTTTCTTTTTCTCCCTTGCCTTTTGCTTCCCTCCTTTCCTCAGCTATTTGCAAAGCTTCCTCAGACAGCCATTTTGCTTTCTTGCATTTCTTTTTCTTTGGGATGGTTTTGGTTGCTACCTCTTGTACAATGTTGCGAACCTCTGTCCATAGTTCTTCAGGCACCCTGTCTATCAGATCTAATTCCTTAAATCTATTTGTCACCTCTACTGTATATTCAACAGGGATATGATTTAATTCATACCTGACTGGCCTAGTGCTTTTCCCTACTTTCTTCAGTTTAAGCTTAAACTTTGCAACAAGAAGCTCATGGTCTGAGCCACAGTCAGCTCCTGGTCTTGTTTTTATTGACTGTATAGAGCTTCTCCATCTTTGGCTGCAGAGTACATAGTCAATCTGATTTCTGTGTTGACCTTCTGGTGATGTCCATATGTAGAGCCGTCTTTTGGGTTGTTGGAAAAGGGTGTTTGCTATGACCATCGTATTCTCTTGACAAAATTCTATCAGCCTGTGCCCTGCTTCATTTTGTACTCCAAGGCCAAACTTGCCTGTTATTCCGGTTATCTTTTGGCTTCCTACTTTAGCATTCCAATCCCCCATGATGATAAGGACATCATTTTTTGGTGTTAGTTCTATAAGGTGCTGTAGGGCTTCATAGAACCGGTCAATTTCATCCTCTTCAGCACCGGTGGTTGGGGCATAGACTTGGACTACTGTGATATTGAATGGTTTGCCTTGGATTCGAACTGAGATCATTCTGTCATTTTGAGGATTGTATCCCAGTATTGCTTTTCCTACTCTTTTATTGACTATGAAGGCTACTCCATTTCTTCTGAGGGATTCTTGCCCGCAGTAGTATACCTGATGGTCATCTGAATTAAATTCACCCATTCCTGTCCATTTTAGTTCGCTGATACCTAAGATGTCAATGTTCAGTCTTGTCATCTCTTGTTTGACCACGTCCAGCTTTCCTTGATTCATGGATCTTACATTCCAGGTTCCTATGGAGAAAAAATCTTTACAGCATCGGACTTTCCTTTCACTACCAGACATATCCACAGCTGAGCGTCCTTTCGGCTTTGGCCCAGTCGCTTCATTCTTTCTGGCGCTACTAGTACTAGCCCTCTGCTCTTCCCCAGTAGCATATTGGACGCCTTCCGACCTGAGGGGCTCATCTTCCAGCGTCATATCGTTTTGCCTTTTGGTACTGTCCATAGGGTTTTCATGGCAAAGATACTGGAGTGGGTTGCCATTTCCTTCTCCAGTGGATCACGTTTTGTCAGAACTCTCTGCTATGACCTGTCCGTCTTGGGTGGCCCTGCACGGCATAGCTCATAGCTTCATTGAATTACGCAAGCCCCTTCACCACGACAAGGCAGTAATCCATGAAGGGGACACACAATATATATATACCTTATTTGAAATATGATTTATGGGGGAAAAAACACATTCCATATTTTGGCAACCTTATCTTCCTGAGCAAGCTAGGGATGGATCTCTCCTTCCTAATTAGATTTTGGCTCATAAGAAGTTAATAAAAAGCAAAATAAATCCTCTTGGCTGTAGGCCAAACAGAATTTCCAACTTGTGAAAAATAAAAATGAAACAATAAGATTTTAATAGGGCACCCAAACAAAGGAATTCAAACAATGCAGCTTCTGAGTAGAACATTTGCCAATTTCTTACAGTGGGCTTGATTTGAAAAAAATTCTCTTCTTGCTTTCATGAACTTTTTCCAGCTTCTTGTTGATTTTTTTCTTTTTATTA
This sequence comes from Vipera berus, assembly GCF_964194415.1. Lineage (NCBI taxonomy): Eukaryota > Metazoa > Chordata > Lepidosauria > Squamata > Viperidae > Vipera > Vipera berus. Next base: position 33,545,202 of record NC_138209.1, on the reverse strand, counting down.
GGCAAGAGACTAAAAAGAAAATCCTCTTTCTCCTAGCACTCCCCAAGGCCCTGCTTTCAGTCTGCTGAATGTAGATTGATATTTATTACAAACTCTCTTTCTGTTTTATTTTTTTTCATATATTTCATAATGTCCTACCAATGAAAAAGCTTTGAATTCCTTTTCCAAAAATCAAAGCAGTGGTCTAAAATCAGCTTCCTGAGTACTGCTTTGTCTCTCTTGGCAGTGAGTTTGGAGACGTGCTATCTAATTTTACTGAAACTATTTTCATGTAGCTCAAGGGTGTCAAACTGCCAGCCTGCAGGCCAAATGTGTCATATGGAAGCCGTGCCCACCCCATTGTCAGCTATGGCAAAACCATCCCAATATGTTGCATGACGTCACATGACATCACAAGTTTGACATGCTGTCAATGCTGCTAATATCAAATGTTCTTGCTTTGACAACATATGGAGATGCAGCCATTTTCCTCTACTTTATGTTTTACTCTTAGAATTAGATGATACTAGGGGGAGGAGGAGGAATGTGCTTGGGAGTTAGTTAGACATAACAATATTGTATAATGGTGGGAACCAAGGTTTTTTGTAATAAGAGATGATAAGACATGGTGGGTTGAAGAACTGGTGGGGAAGTCAGCATTTCAAACTAATTAAAGAAAATGATTTATAACTGTTAGCTAGAGGATTGTGCTTTGATATTATGTGCTTAGGGGAGGGGAAGTCAGATTTTGGCTTGGACTATGTACATGCTGATGTGTTGCTACTCGAATAAAGTTTCTTTAAGGTAAACAATGCCTCGAAGTTCTTTGAAGAGTTTCATCTGTCAGAACCATGACATTAAGCCAAAATCTCCAACTTTCCTAAGTATCTAGGGGTCCCAGGCCCCAGTCACTGTCCCTAGCATTGAGAGATAAGCTGACAAAGATTCAGGGAAGAGTTCATCATGAAGTAAGAGAAATTGCCTGAAGCCAGAAGCTGCTATCCCAGGGTGGGGTGGGGGGAGTGACAGCCAGCACGCCAGTGGAGAAAGAGCTTTTGCAGGCCTCCAAGCTGGGGGCAAAACCCAAGCCATTGGGACAGCTAATCTGGTCATTGGATTGGGCCAAGCCCAGTGGAGACTCCAACTGCTTTGAGATGGCCTTCCCACCCTTAAGGGCTTCAAAGGCAGATGGGACTGGGCTACCACAAAAGGATTCCTGCATATCGCATTTCCCAGACCCAGGGAGATCTAGATTGTCTGCCATTGAGGACTCGGGTGAGTGGAAATATCTGTCTGCAGCTCGCAGTCAGTCAGTGGAGAAATTGGTAGAGAAGTTTGAGGGGCTGGAAATGAGAAGTGGGGAACAACCTTCCCCTTCACCATACACCAGGATCAGGACAATCAACTCCTACTGAGAGGAGCCCCCAGCCCATCCTTCACAGAGAAGGCAGCCTGCCTGCTCCTGAAGCCCCCTGCCAGGGCCTCCAGTCCCATGGAGAGAGACAGCCCCAGTCACACCCCTCCATAAGCCCCAACTGCCACCGACGAGATGGGGGCCCAGGCAGCCGCTGGGACAGCAATTCCCCAGACAAGTGTGCACATCGATTACCCAGTCTGGGTCCCCTGCAGCAATGTGGAGTATGGCAGCCCCCGCAGGTGGGAGGTCAATAATCTCCGAGCTTGTAGCAGATAATAGAGGCACTCCAGCAACTTGGGGTGTCATAGAGGCCTGAAGACCAGAAACTGCTGGGGGGATGACTGCAGCAAGGGGATTGGTCACCACCCCCAAATGTACAGCAATGGCAGGGGGCCCTACAACAATTGAAGATGCCACAGCTCCTGGCAGACCAACAGTAGGGGAAATGGCAACAGCCCCCACTCAGGCAGCAACCTTTGGGAGACCTAAAGTGACTTGGAATGCCCCAACCGCAGGCACTGCTATCACAGCAAGGGGGGTGGCCATAGCCCCCAAATGTGCAACCTCTGAGAATGTGGCAGCAGCCAGGTTGGGGCAGGCAGCAATGGGGGTGCAACAGCCACAGTGGGGAGCCAAACAGCCATTGTACCAGCAGCCAAGGTGGTGCCAGCAGCAGCCTGGGGAACAACAACCACAATGAGACGCCCAGCAGCCAATGATTGCTCCACCTTTGAGAGCAACCTTCAATGGAGACCCAGAGAAGCTGGTTTTCTTCCTCAACTATGTGCACTCTCATTTGAACCACTGTGGCCATCTCTACCCAAACCCAGCTGCTATGGTTGATGAGATTGCATCCAGCTTAGAGAGAGAAGCATCTGAGTGGCTGAATAATTTATATAATCCTAGGACTGAGAGCAAGATTTGAGGATCCATCCATTGCCCTCAAAGCAGAAGAACAAATCCATAACATAAAACAAGCCGGCAGGCCTGCCCTGGAGTACGTAGAAGAGTTTCGCAAGTTAGCTGGTTGGATAGAGAGGTGGCCTGAACAGTCCCTAGTCCATCATTTCAGGGAAAGACTAGAAGATCACCTCTCTCAGCCCTGCATCTATTGAGCAGTACCTGATCAGCTGCAAGAATGGTACCACACAGTTGTAAGATTAGATGTTCAGCTCACCCACTACAAAAAGCCTCCCCCACCGGAAGCAAAGCCGAGACCAGAGCAACCCAAATGGCAACCACCACCCAAAAAAACTTCCATTTGCTGCAACTGCTGAAAGACCCTTGCCACCTGCAGGCCCGCCAATTGAGTGCTTCTGATGCGGACAGCAGGGACATCGAGCAGCGAACTGCCCAGTCCCCTGCCCAGTCCCCAACAACAGAACAGACCAGGACCAGCAATGAGAAAGAAACCTGTCCAGCAGCCAACAAGAGAGAAATCCAACTGGATCACACAGGAACCTGTAGACCAAGTCACATCCCCCACAGGAGGATGCTGGGACCCAGGCTGGACCCACTCCCGCTCTACCCTCTTTCAACAGCGACAATGAAAGAGAAAATGACCTAATGGTGAGTCGACATGTCCCACCTTTCTCTCTACCTGCCAAACTCATAATCCCTAAATCGGGGTCACAGGTAGATTTAAAAGTGCTAGTCGATTCCAGATGCTCCTGGTGCATCATTAGCTAGCCTTTGGCCATGAAAATGGGCATACGAGCAAAGCTGCTCTCCAAAACTGTGAGGCTTGAGCAAGCCGATGGCTCCCTGATGGGAGGGACTTTAGTCACGCAATTAACTGAGTCCCTACACTTAGGAATAGGAGAGCACTGGGAGTTCATTCATTTGCTGGTGGCTCCAAAAATGACTGAGACTGTGATCCTAGGATTAGCCTGGTTGCACAAATGAAAGCTGTTTATTTGGTGAGAAAAGGGAATGAGAACTGTGAGGCTACCTATCGGGCCCAAGCCCCCTACTGATTCAACAAAATTACAGGAAAATTTAGCCCACCCAATGAGTGAGTGCATGTGTCTGCCTCACCACCACCAGGCGAGCCACTTATCCCCAGTGAGTACTGGGACCTGGGGGAGGCATTTAGTGAGAAGGAATGTGACACCCAGCCTTCCCACCAACCCAATGATTGTTCCAAACTCCCAAGACCGAGAATGTACACCATGTCCTCTCTCGAAATGGAGGAGATGCAGCAATATGTGGACAAAAACCTAGAGAGGGGGTTCATTGAATGGGCCAAGTCTGCTGTGGGAGCCCCTGTGTTGTTTAGAGAAAAAAGATGGGTCTCTTCATCTCTGCATAGACTATAAATCTATGAATGCAGTGAGTGTGGAAAATAAATACCTCATCCCCCTCCTAAAGGACTTACTAACCTATCTGACTAAGGGGAATGTCTTCACTAAATTAGACCTGAGAGAAGCATATTACTGGGTGAGAATAAAGGAGAGAGATGAGTGGAAAATTGCCTTCAACTGCCCCTTGGGAAGCTATCAGTTCAAAGTCACACCATTTGGACTACAGGGAGCCCCAGCCATATTCATGCAGTTGATTAATGAGGTCCTGCATGATCATTTATACAAGGGGGGTCTGGTGTATCTTGATGAGATCCTGATATAAAGCACAAATATGACTGATCATAAAAAGCTGGTGAGAGAATGTTAAAAAAACTATTGAATGCCAAGCTTTATGTCAAACTGTCAAAATGTGAATTTTACCAGACCCGGTTAGATTATCTTGGCTATAGAATTTCCAACAAGTGCATTGAAATGGACCCAGCCAAAGTGAAAGCTGTAATTGAATGGCAGCCCCCAAAGACTCGCAAACAGCTCCAGAGCTTCCTAGGTTTTGCCAACTTCTACCATAAATTCATCCCCTCCTTTGCTGAAATTGCCCTACCCCTTACAAAACTACTCAAAACAAGCAAAGGAGGAGGGAAACCGTAACTGGTCCAACCACTAACATGGACTGTCAAACCACTTTTGAGAATCTAAAAAGACTATTTGCTATTAAGCTGGTCCTTAAGCACCCCTGCCCAGGGGAGCCCTTTGTAATTCAAGCTGACACCAGTGACATGGCCATTGGAGCTGTATTGCTGCAAAGGGACCAAAGAGGAGCTTTGCAACCCTGTGCCTACATCTAAAATAAAATACTGAAAGTGAATGGAGATGGGCAATCTGGGAGGAGTCTTTTGCAATTAGGTGGCGGTTATTAAACTGGTGTGACACTATCTAGAAGGGAGCAAGGTGCCTTTTGAAGTATGGACAGATCACAAAAATCTAGAAGCACTGAAACTCCCTGCAAATTGTCCCCAAAGCAGGTGCAGTGGGCACAGCACTTTAACCAGTTTAACTTCACTCTAAAGTACATACTGGTAGGAAAAAACTTCCTAGCTGATGCTCTACCCAGACTGCCCCAATACAAAAGACAGCATGAAGAGGTTAATGAGGCAATTATCTCCAATCCACAAACTGCCACTCAACTCATGCCTCACAGGGTCCCTAACCCTGATGACCCTGGGGCAAAGAAAATAAAACAAGAGCTCCTCACCGATCAATGGCTCAAAGACAATCAAACACTTTGGATATTTAAAAACTCTACATCTCATCTGCTGGCAGTTTTGGTGGCCAGGGTTAAAATGGGATGTGGAAAATTATGTCAGGAGTTATACTGTATGTGCCACCATGAAAAGTATTCCAGGGAAAACCTCTGGGTTACTGCAGCCAGTGGCAGACCCTTCTCAACCTTGGGAAGAAATTGCTATGGACTTTATAGTAGATCTACCTGAAATTAGAGGAAATACTGTCATCTGGACAGTGATAGATCTGTTTTCAAAGCAGGCTCCCATCTGCCCAATGACTGACTAAACTGTTCTTGAAACATGTCTACCAGCTGCATGGAGCCCCTAAATTAATAATTTTGGATAGGGGGGTGCAGTTCACAGCTATGTTTTGGAGCAGCTTTCTTAAATTAATTTATCATCTTGAGGTCTATCACCCACTTTTTAGCCATCTATTAGTGGTTCCACGGAAGCCATTAACAAGATGGTGGACCGATCTCCTCCCTATTGGAGAGGTGATTTACAATAACTCTGTTCACAGCAGCACTGGCTTCACACCTTTCAGAGTAGTCACAGGAAAAGAAGCCTGAAATTCTTGGGGCCTTTCCCCATCATAAAGATTATTAACCTGGTCACAGTAGAATTAAAACTTCCTAGGCTTTTAGGGAAATTGCACCCTGTCTTCCACTGCAGCTTGTTGAAAACTTTTAGGGGCTCCACATTAAGACCTCCCCTGAAGAAGGCACCCAGACCCCTCATGGTAGCAGGTCAGACTCACTATGAAGTAAAACATATTCTTGATTATAGAATTTTTAAAGGGAAATTGCAGTACCTAGTGCAATGGAAGGGATACTCACTGTCTGAAGCCACTTGGTTGAAAGCTAGTGATGTGAAAGCCAGCAGACTCATCAAAAGGTTCTATAGGAAACACCCTAACAAACTGAGAGCCAGCCCCTAACGTATACTTTTGTTTACATTACAGGATCTGTCATTTCTGTAAGGGGGGCTGGATGTCAACACTGCTAACATTGAATGTTCTTGCTTTGACAACATATGGAGATGCAGCCATTTTCCTCTACTTTATGTTTTACTCTTAGAGTTAGAATTAGATGATACTGGGGGGAGGAGGAGGAATGTGCTTGGGAGTTTAGTTAGACATAACAATAATGTATAATGGTGGGAAGCAAGGTTTTTTGTAACAAGGGATGATAAGTCATGGCGGGTTGAAGAACTGGTGGGGAAACCAGCATTTCAAACTATTTGGAGAATGTGATTTATGACTGTTAGTTAGAGGAGGGAATTGTTCTTTGATATTATGTGCTTAGGGGAGGGGAAGTCAGATTTTGGCTTGGACTATGTATGTGCCGATGTGTTGCTACTCAAATAAAGTTTCTTTAAGGTAAACAATGCCTCGAAGTTCTTTAAAGAGTTTCATCTGTCTGAACCACCTCCCTATTATTCCAATTTGCCATGATTATCCTGATATGTTTATCTTCCATTCAATCTGTTCTTCTTTCTCCTCAAATTTTTTCTGATTTATATAGAAAGTCTTTTCCATTTTCAGTGTTGCCACTCCCTTTTCTGGATTTTCTATTAACTGTATTTGTTGGTCAATTGAGTCCTCTGTCTTAGTATTTGATTGTTCAACTTCTTCTGTTATCTTCTGCGTTGTTAGTTCTTTGGTTGTAGTCAAAATTTGGGTTTGTATATCTAAGCTGGCATTTTGTTCTTTTATGTTGCATCTTATTTTGTCACAAGCTGAAAGAATGGTTTCATGTATTGCTTTCAACATGGAAAAGATCTTTTCCTGGTCTTCAACCATATTCTCTTAATAGTGTGTTAAATTAAGGACTTCAAAATCAGATGTAAAAAATAATTTTATAACTAGATATGGGACCTGTATTTCATGTATTATAGGTGATCTTTATAGTAGAAGTTATTTGTCAAGTAAGCTTTTATAGTCCAAAGTATTTCATCATCTCATGTAATAACCAATGTTCCTCAGATAAAGAAATAGGAAAGTAATTCCCCACATATAGCTCTGAAAGTCAATAAAGGTTTACATTCATAATTCAAGCAGGCCAGTTATGGCACCCAGAAATTTTCTTTACAGCTGAGTTTCTCACAGGTGTTATTTATCAAGGTCGAAAGAGTTGTATCTGAAGTCTGGGCTTCAGGCCAACTCTCTTTTAGGCAATAATAAGTTGTAATACCAAAAGTCACAACAAGATGTCACCAATGCCATTTAAAGTTTTTTAAGTCCAAAATTTTTATAATCCTTTTCCAGTTTTATTTCTTTTTTGTACATAAAAACAAGTCTCCAGTAAAAATAAGAAAACTTTTGGCTCCCAAGTTTCAGAAACATATAAATCCAATTAGATTAACATTGTTCTTTTAGTGCTTTAACCCCTGGGTAGTCAGTCGCAGCTGTTCTTAGAGGGTGGGATAGAAATTCCCTTCCCTCTCTCCTCACAGGGGGAAAAGATAGTTTGAGCAGCTTTTACAGGAAAAGAAAACAGTTAAGATACTAAAGAGAAGATCAGATCTCACCCAGTTACATCTGCATTGCTTTAGAAGTGCTTGATGGTAAGTTTGACTTTGGCTGTCTGCAGCTTAGTGATGAGCCATATTGCTATGGCCAGTCTTTCCTCCACTGGTTTGGAGGGCTGACCCGGATTGAGCAGAAGGGCTGCTGTCCTCCCACAATCAAGCAGAGGTCTCCTCCTTGCTTGTTGCCCTTACAGGGTAAATTTCAATCCTTTCCAGGGTCCCCCAGTGGAAGGAAATCGAGCATAGAAAACAGAGCTTCCAGCAGACACAGCAGCTTCAATGGCAACCAGAAGTCCACACAATCTTAGTTTTAACAGTAGCCAACCACTGTCACATAAAAACAGTTGCATCAGAACACTATATGACATGGGCAGAACTTACTGTAGTACCAAGCAAGCTAAATAACTGGAAAGCAGGTATCTAAGTGAACAATTCAGGCAGAATGGGTATTATTATAAGACATCTGTGCAACATGCAAAGGAGAGAAAGGAAGAAGGCACAAGACCAACTGTATGGTACACCCTGCCATACATCAAAACCATTTGGAAGCAGTAGAACACATGATATACTTCTAATGTATACTGCAGGGCTTTTCAACCGGTGGTATGGGTTACCACCTGTGGTACATTGGCACCTGGCAGGTGGTACGCGACCATCCTAGAAAAGTGGTAGCAGGGGAGGGGAATGAGCTGAACTGGTGGCAGCACTACACAAGCCTGAGTGAGAGATGGCTAGAGCTGCAGGACTGTCAGGGCTCAGTGGAAGCGCCAGGATCAGCAACAGGCTCCAGCTGGAGCTCAGCACTGATCCTGGGACTTCTGAGCCCAGAAGAAGGGCCAATCAGCTGGAATGTTGCAGCATCTCCAGGGTCTTGTGATTTACATTCAGTTGCTTGGCAACTGATTCATATTTATGACGGTCACAGTGTCCCAGGATCATGTGAAGTGACCAAAACCTGCTGCAACCACTCAGCAGACAGGGGGAATAAAAACCAAACATCCCCCACAGCACCCCTGCTGCCAATCCTCAACAGAAATGCTCACAACAATGAAGAGTGCCGCCGGGCAGGCAGGCAGGTGTCTTGCTTGGCTGTGGCTTGGGGGGCACTTTTTCCAGTGCCATTGTAACTTCAAACAGTCACTAAGCCTACTGTTGTAAGTAGAGGACTACCTATACTTCATCACTTTTTTTTTCCTTTTTTGGGGAGGGAGGGTCATCAGGTTTTTGACACCTTGCTAGGCGACTGGTGGTACTCGGAGGTTGCCATATCCTAAAAGTGGTACAATGGGTGAAAAGGTTTAAAAGCCCTGATCTACTGGATTCCCTGCATGGATTTTCTTTGTGACTATGTAGGACAGATGGGGAGGAAAGTAACTGCCAGCATGCAAAACATAAGCAAGTGGTCAGCTGAAGAGACCAGAACTCATAGGTAGCCTCACACTGCAATAAACAAGGACATACAATTTCACAGCTACTAAGATTGTTGCCTGAACAGGTGCAAAGGTAGTCAGGGGAATGATTGAAGCCTGGGAAATGGGCTCCTTGTCAGTCAACAGGAATGCTGATTTACCACAGCTGATCAGATTTAGGAGCCAAGGACGTGGCAAACAAGAAAACAACAGGCAACAACTTAAGAGCTGGCCTTCAACTCCCCAATCAACAAAGAAAAAAATCCACATGTAACCAGGCACCACATAAATACAGTATGACACATAGAGCACACCAAAGCACACATTCCAATAGAAATAAGTTCCCTGAGGATGGTCTCCAGCATGAGTCTGACAACTCAGAAGACTAAACCTCTGCTCCCAGTGACCAACTCACAATTGGATCCTGCAATAATTTTTTATTTACTATTTTATTTTTATATAATAGTCAATAGAAAGTTTTCTAAAAAGTTATGTAACATAAATGTTCTGAGATTTCTAGCTAAAGTATAAAGGCATAAAGGAGAGCTCCTTTCCTGTCAGCATCACATTTTGCAGACATTCACAGGTTCACTTGGACATCCCATCAAGGAAAGCCTTCACAAGACAGCAGATGAGAAAACCATTACCATGTAAGTAATAGTGGTAAAGCACAGGGGTTGTATAGAGAATCCACATGTTGAGCTACAATATCTCAGTGGGTAAGAAAATCACAGAAAGAAGTAGTTATGGAATGTAATCATATGTAGAAAGCAGTGGATCTTTTCTTAACCAGACTAAAGCAAAAGTTTACAGACGTATGCTAGTTGAAGATTACCTTGAATGTTCTAAATATTTACACATTAAAATCCCAATGATGAATAACATGAACATGAGACATGTCATGTGAGATTGGTAAATATTAGGGCTGGGTTAGGGTTAGGGATATATTTAGAAGGACATGGCTTGCAACTTGCATTGCATTCATTTTTATGGTATGAAAAGAATAAAACCCATAGATATTTCCAAAACCACTGCATAAGAAACACATTATTATATGTATGGGAAAAGATAAAACCAAAACTCTATATGAAAATCCCAAGATGGCTATCAGCAATGGAAGCATTTGTTCACCCAAACTTAGTTAAATTTGAGAAAATTCTAACAAATAAGGATTTTCTGAATACAGATAGGAAATCAAAATCTAAACAAGAGTTAGAAGGTCAGGGTGTTGACTTATCATGGTGGCCTTGACTTAAAATTCAATCGAGCTTGATAAAGAAGTTAAAATATATGGTTTTTTATAAAGACCAGACAATGTTTAATCATGAGTTGTTGACTTCTGATGAAAAACTGATTAAGGAATTGTATAACTTCTTACTGAATTTGAAAATGGAAGATGAACAAGTGAAAGAAACAATGATAATATGGGCAAAATTTTTAGATACAATATAGAAATAGAGAAATGGCAAAATCTTTGGGGGAAAAAACTAAAAATTGACAATAGCAACTTTATATAAAGAAAACTTACATAAAATGTTTTATAGATGACATCTTCCACCTGCCCGATTAGCAAAAATATTTAAAATTATGTCTAGTAAATGCTGGAAATGTAATCGAAATCCTGGTACATATTATCACCTGTGTTTGACATGTGTTAAAGCAAAAAAAAATTGGACAAAAATACATACTTGGTTAGAAAAGATGTTAGGGAAACACATAGATTTTAAACCTGAACTTTTTTTATTAGGTATACTTCCAAAAAAATCATAAACAAAGTATATATTTAACATTACATGTACAGTATTAACAGCAGCAGCTTTGACACAAGGATTGTATGTACACAGCACTGGAAAATTGGAAAAAAGTACCATTGGATGAAGAGATAATCAAGAAAATACTGGACTTGTGCTGAAATTGATAGACTTACATTGAGAATCAAAGAAAAAAAAGACACAGAACATTTTCAAACATGGAACTTATTTTATCAATGGCTGGAAAAATGAGATAGAGAGTAAGAACTTAACTTTGATTACTAAGCAAAAAATTAACCCAGACAACATGTTGTTCATTAAGCACTAACAAATTGTAATAATAGAAAATTAATAAAATACTTTTAAAAAAGAAAATAATTTAAAAAAGAAATAAATTCCCTGAGGATGGAAGAGGCATGTCATATGAGGTTGGAAAATATTAGGGATGGGTGTGTTTGCATGCATGTGCTTATTTCCCAGAAAAAAAAGGCTTCTGTACAGAGAAGGTAATTAATACACTCCTGTACACACTCTTTCTTCCAAATAACTACCACAGCCCTAGTAAATACTTTAATTCCTTTTGCGACAGTTATAATGAAATGATGCATTCTCTTACTACCAATAGAATAGAATAGAATAGAATAGAATAGAATAGAATAGAATAGAATAGAATAGAATAGAATAGAATAGAATAGAATAGAATAGAATAGAATAGAATAGAATAGAATAGAATAGAATAGAATAGCTGGAAGGGACCTTGGAGATCTTCCAGTCCAGCCCCCTGCTCAAGGAGGAGAACCTATACAATCTCAGACAAGTGAATGTCTAGCCTCTTGATAAAAATCTCCAGTGATGGAGCACCCATGATTTCTGGAGGCAAGCTCTTCCACTGGTTAATTGTCCTCACTGTCAGGAAGTTTCTTCAGGTTGCTTCTCTATTTGATCAGCTTCCAACCACTGTTTCTTGTCCTATCCTCTGGTGCTTTGGAGAATAACGTGACCCCCTCTTCTTTGTGGCAGCCCCTCAAATACTGGAAAACTGCTATCATGTCTCCCCTATTTCTTCTTTTCTTTAGACTAGCCAGACCTGAGTCCTGCAACCATTATTCGTATGTTTTAGTCTCCATGCCTTTGATCATCTTAGTTGCTCTTCTATGATTTTTTTCCAAACACTCAACATCTTTTTTGTGATATGGTGACCAAAATTGGCTGCTATATTCCAGGTGTGGTCTTACTAGGGTTTTATAAAGCAGTACTAATACTTTGCATGATTTTGATTCTATGCCTCTGTTTATACAACCCAGGATTGTATTAGCGTTTTGGGTGCTGCTGCATACTGCTAGCTCATAGTCAAGTGATCATCCACTAGGACTCCAAGGTACCTCTCCAAGGAAGAGCATATAGTGGCCGTGACTAGGGGGGCTTTCGCCCAGGTTCGCCTGGTGCGCCAGTTGCGGCCCTATCTGAACCGGGATGCCCTGTGTACAGTCACTCATGCGCTCGTGACCTCTCGCCTTGACTACTGTAATGCTCTCTACATGGGGCTTCCCTTGAAGACCACTCGGAGGCTCCAACTGGTACAGAATGCGGCCGCGAGAGTTGTCTTGGGAGTTTCCCGGTACTCCCATGTTACACCTTTGCTCCGCGAGCTGCATTGGTTACCAGTTGTCTTTCGGGTGAGGTTCAAGGTGTTGGTCACGATCTTTAAGGCCCTACATGGCATGGGTCCGGGTTACCTCAGGGACCACCTGCTGCCGGCATCGACTCCCCTCCGCCCTGTGCGTTCCCACAGAGAGGGCCTCCTCAGGGTGCCGCCAGTCAGGGAATGTCGACTGGTGGCCCCCAGGGGGAGGGCCTTCTCTGTGGGGGCTCCGGCTTTATGGAATCAATTGCCGGTGGAGCTCCGGATGGCACCAGACCTTCGAACTTTCCGTCGGGGCCTGAAGACCCATCTGTTCGAATTAGCTGGTCTGGCCTGATGGGGGATTATGGGCTTTTAATTGTTTTTAATCTGTACTTCTGTTTTAATTGGGCATGGATTTAATTCTTTTTAATTTTTGTATAGTGTTTCTTATGTATGCCCTGTGAGCCGCCCTGAGTCCCACCAAGGAGAAGGGCGGTATATAAATCAAATAAACTATAAACTATAAACTATAAACTACCTCTCACAGTTACTGCTTTAAGCCTGATCTCACCTAGTCTGTACTTGTACCTTTGATTTTTCCTGCCTAAATGTAAAACTTTGCTTTTCTCCACATTGAAGAGTACTGGGCCTAAGATGGAACCTTGTGGTACCCCACTGTTTACTTCTCTCCATGTGGATGTAGTGCCACTAAGATGGCGGTTTTCTATTCTGATTGCAGTCCATTTGCCTGAAGATGTATTTAGCTTAGGGCTCAGATTCAGCAACTATCCCTTATGAATTAAGATATGAGGATACATGAGGAATAACCTACTGATGAGAAATTATAAGAATAAATAAATAGTATTGTATTGCCTATTACTACCTTTATTTCAAATCTGACTGATAACTTACCGTATATACTTGAGTATAAGCCGAATTTTTCAGCCCACTTTTTGGGCTGAAAAATTCCACTTCGGCTTATACTCCAGTCAACAAAAAAAACTTACCGAGGACTTGTGCGCGGCCGAGGCTTTGGTGCTTCCGGGATCGTGCGCACCTCTCCCAAGCCACCGCCGTCCGGAGACCTGCCGAAGTTTGGGGAGGTTTGGGGAGGTGCGCGCGCACCTCCCCAAACCTCCCCAAACGTCGGCAGGTCTCCGGACCTCCGCGCCCTGCCTGCCTGCTTCTTTCCGCAGCGGAAAGAAGCAGGCAGGCAGGGCGCGGAGGAACGGACACCTGCCGACGTTTGGGGAGGTTTGGGCGCCTCCCCAAACCTCCCCAAACGTCGCCGGGTCTCCGTTCCTCTGCGCCCTGCCTGCCTGCTTCTTTCCACAGCGGAAAGAAGCAGGAAGGCAGGGCGCGGAGGAACGGACACCTGCCGACGTTTGGGGAGGTTTGGGCGCCTCCCCAAACCTCCCCAAACGTCGCCGGGTCTCCGTTCCTCTGCGCCCTGTCTGCCTGCTTCTTTCCACAGCGGAAAGAAGCAGGCAGGCAGGGTGCGGAGGAACGGACACCTGCCGACGTTTGGGGAGGTTTGGGCGCCTCCCCAAACCTCCCCAAACGTCGCCGGGTCTCCGTTCCTCTGCGCCCTGCCTGCCTGCTTCTTTCCACAGCGGAAAGAAGCAGGCAGGCAGGGCGCGGAGGAACGGACACCTGCCGACGTTTGGGGAGGTTTGGGCGCCTCCCCAAACCTCCCCAAACGTCGCCGGGTCTCCGTTCCTCTGCGCCCTGCCTGCCTGCTTCTTTCCACAGCGGAAAGAAGCAGGCAGGCAGGGCGCAGAGGTCCGGAGACCTGCCGACGTTTGGGGAGGTTTGGGGAGGTGCGCGCGCACCTCCCCAAACCTCCCCAAACGTCGGCAGGTCTCCGGACGGCGGCGGCTTGGGAGAGGTGCGTGCGATCCTGGAAGCACCGAAGCAAGTCCTCGGTAAGCTCCGGGCGGTCACTTGCTTCGCGTCTCCTGAGGGAAGGGGGGGCGACTGGAGCGGGCGTGTTTCCTCGCCTGCTGGGCGCCGCGATTTGCCCGGGGAACGCGCGGGCCCCGAATGGCAGCGTGGAGCGAGGAAGCTGAGAGCCAGGGCTTCCCCGAGAGCCGCGGCCACACAGGGTATTCCTGTGTATTCAGGCTTGCAAAATGGCGGATCGAGCCTCTGCTGGCGGCAGAGGCTTGCAGAACGGCGGATCGGCTTATACTCGAGTCAACAACTTTTTCCAGTTTTGGGGGGTGAAATTGGGGGTCTCGGCTTATACTCGAGTCGGCTTATACTCAAGTATATACGGTAAATTTATCAGCTTGCTCATGAAAGTATCATGTTATCTCCACAATAGCACAATTTGATAATGTCGTAGTTTGAATACTACTGAAATATCTAAAATACTGCCATAACAGTTTATTCAGGTCCTTTAATTCAGTATAGACTTGCAACATAAAAGTCACTCATCAATGCATTTTTAGGCCTATTGAACATCTGTTTATATACTTATTGAATATTACATACCATATACCATTAAGACCCTGTTTAAAGCCATATTTTATATGCATTATTAGAACTATGAATGGAATATATACTAAATATATTTACAAACCAATAAACAAAAGCTATAAGAGAGAAGGGCTTCTTTTATGTTGACATTTACTTTTTACAAGAACAGTCCTGAACAATATCACTCAAAAATAAAATGTGCTTTTAATTTACAGCTCTACTTACAAAAGTTTATTCTTAGCTAATAGATTAATGATAAAAGCTTTTGTTAATATTTTGTAATGATATTATATTTACAGCAAGTATGAGTATTATGTTTACTGCTAAGAAAATAACATACAGTGCTAAGTTATAGCCCAGTAATCATTTTATTTTGTTGTTAATATTGTATAAGTTCTTTTATTCATTAGTACTCATTGACAAATAAACTCAAGGGTAAGTCTTCATGTCAGATAAAGATCAGCAATTAGTACTTCCATTACAACTAAAATTAAGAAAAATATTCCTTTGCCACCCACGATTTTTTTTAAAAAAAATGGGAAAAATAAGCAGAGAACTACTAAGTCAATGTCAAACAAGTTTTCACAATTAAAATGAGCATTATCAACAGAGTGGTGATATTAGACCCAAAGGTGTTGATTAATTGAATAGCCAATGGGATATAAAATGTTGAAAGCTCGGCTTCAAAGGCAACTTTCACTGTTAGCAGAAAATAACACAACATGGCATCAACACATGGGATGACTTGTAATTGCTTAGTGAAAGAAACAAAGTAAGAATGTTGTACTTACAGAAACTTAATTGCTCCAGAAAGAAAGCCAAGCAATTATCTCTATAGTAATAGGTAATTAATCACTGTTCTAGGTGTGAACACAAGTCTTTTTTGTGTCAGTCCCCAGTATTAGGATCTCACAAGTGAGACAATCAGAATAGATATGTACTTTGCTCATTGTGTTGTAAGTATTATTGTAAAACCATCTGTAACAATAAAGTTACCAAATAACTTTAATAGTTACCAAATAACTTTTAAAGCATTGCAAAATTCTTCCCGAAGTATTGTATGAGTCATTTTATTCAAGCTGCAAGTAATTTATTTGGTTTGTAAGAAAAGCAATAGTTTGTTTGAATGCTATCAATTTAATTCTTGAGAAGCCCAATAAAACTTGCTCCCAATATAAGAAAAGTAATAACATAATAAATATAGAAAACAGTATATGAATTACTTTTATCAGTATATTAACTGATTCTTTCCCATTTAAAATTCAAAGGATATTTTAATAATAATTTTATAAAATATAATAGTTAAAAATATAAAAACATACAAAGCTACAAAAAATAAAATAAAAAATAAAATTAAAAACTGCAGGAAGAATATAGAACTAAAAATAAAAAATAAAAATATAGCAAAGAAAAAGAAAAGAAATATACAAAGAAATGACTTCGCTCTTCATCACAACCAGTAAAAACAGTTTTAATTACTTGTCACCATCTCTTGAAATACAATGAATGATCTCTTTCAAGTAATCCACAATTTTTTTGGTTTTCCATTTGTATATCTTGTGTCATTATTAAGATACCCTGTGATTTCATTTGTATACATAGTATAAAATTCTTGTAGCTTGTCACTTTTAAATCCATTTTCAAATCAGACTCAGTCTGGTGGGTAAAACCTATTCCTGTTCTATAATATATTTTAAAGAAAGGCTGTCTATACTGGCAGATCTATTAAGATTAACTTCTGGATTCAATGCTCACAAATATCCTCAATATATCCAATGTTAAAATATTTGGCTCCATTTTGTGTTTGAAAGTCAAATTTAATTGTTCTTTTCCTTGAATTATAAGAAAAAGAAAAGAAATATACAAAGAAATGACTTCGCTCTTCATCACAACCAGTAAAAACAGTTTTAATTACTTGTCACCATCTCTTGAAATACAATGAATGATCTCTTTCAAGTAATCCACAATTTTTTTGGTTTTCCATTTGTATATCTTGTGTCATTATTAAGATACCCTGTGATTTCATTTGTATACATAGTATAAAATTCTTGTAGCTTGTCACTTTTAAATCCATTTTCAAATCAGACTCAGTCTGGTGGGTAAAACCTATTCCTGTTCTATATTTTAAAGAAAGGCTGTCTATACTGGCAGATCTATTAAGATTAACTTCTGGATTCAATGCTCACAAATATCCTCAATATATCCAATGTTAAAATATTTGGCTCCATTTTGTGTTTGAAAGTCAAATTTAATTGTTCTTTTCCTTGAATTATAATCTTTAATTTCTCCTGATGTCCTTTACTATCCAATGTTCAAATTTCCATTCTGTCACATTATCTTTTAAGAATTCAAAACAACAGCATTTCCACAATCTTATTTCAAATCCATCTGGGCCCTTCATACATTTATAACTTCTAAAATCAACATTCTAATCGTCCCATTTTTGTTCATTATTTTTTTTAAAAAATATGTTTTTTAAAAAATATTTATAAACTTATTTTTAAATTCCTTTTGCTAAGGATTAAAGGAAACTCACCTGCTACAATGATAAAACTTGTTGATTGAAAGGTTCCTAACAGTTGAAAAGTAGTTAAGAACCAATTTCTAAAAGTATTTAAAAAATGAAACTCAGCAGAAAATTCTGTCCGCTAAAGCTACATTGTAGTGGTGAACTTTATGGAAAACTCTTAGTTCTCTGATGTTCAACTCGTGGAGCAACTGCATAAACCTCAGTTTAAGCTGTTTACTCTTGAGGAGCAGATTTTTGGAGTGCAAGTGGGCAATCTGGAGAGACTGGGATGGCCAGAAATTGCCATCAGGCTACCAATCTCAGTGCATACTGTCACTACTCCCTTGGAGCTGTCCAGTTCAACATGAATCCTTACCTAAAGTTCCAAAGGATAATTTGATATTGATATTATCAAAATCTGCCTGGAGAGTGATACTCAAAGTTTACAAATACATATTATTATTCAAAAGAGACAAATTATTATTAATAATAATAAAAGGAAAAAGTTTGCCTCAAAGATTTCAATTTAAATTATTAGGCTCTGGTTTTAACATTTCCCATAGAGGCATGTGGGAGAGTGAGCTCTTTCAATCTGCTTTGTCATTCTTCTTTCATACTGCCGAAAACTGAATATTTGGGATGATGCGTAGATAGGAATAAGCCTTTCCTTCTTCTCATAGTTAATATAATTTTCTTTCTTTTAAATTCTTCTGAAAAGCAATTTGAAGTTTCTCAAATATGGAAATCAATTAATTTAGAAACAAAACAATTACAGTAAAGCTTATATCAGTTTATTCAAGAGTAAATGCAATTAAGTTCAAATAGCTCTAGGTAAATAATTATGATTGGTATAGTAAACAATTCAATCTTTTTTAATTATTTGATAATCTTTCTCTTTTTAACATTTACAATAATTTGTAGTAGGTCGTATAATAATTTATGATATAGTTTAAAACTAAAAAAGAGATATATTCATTAGTTTGCTCACAATGATCATTGTTATCCTTGTAATGCTTATTTGCAACATACTGCAATGAAAAAAAATGCTTAAGGGTTATTCTGTTATAGAATAGGATATACGTAGATTATTAATTTAAGGTATGACAGGGTTTTAAAACATACAGTGATTGATTCATTCATCAATCTTTTTTGAGTATTGGCTAAAACTTCAGATTTCTCACTTGACCTCTTTTTCCTTAAGTATCCATTAAAGCAATTATCCCTAATCAATTTGTGAAGATTTTTTTTCTTTAAACTTCAAAGTAATTCATTTTATTGGGCATTTACCTCATGTCTTCAAAGAGTCTGTTACAGACCAAATTGATTATTAAAGTAGCATCAAATTTTGTTAAGAAATCACCTCTTTAATATTCACTTAAACTAAAGTATATCTGCCCTGGTAAACTTAAAACTATTGCTTTTATTATATGAAAAACAGCATTTTGTTATATTACGTTGTTGTTGTTGTTAGCTGCGAAGTCGTGTCCGACCCATCGCGACCCTATGGACAACATTCCTCCAGGCCTTCCTGTCCTCTACCATCTTCTGGAGTCCATTTAAGCTCACGCCTACTGCTTCAGTGACTCCATCCAGCCACCTCATTCTCTGTCGTCCCCTTCTTCTATTGCCCTCGATCTTTCCCAGCATTAGGCTCTTCTCCAGTGAGTCCTTCCTTCTCATTAGGTGGCCAAAGTATTTGAGTTTCAGCTTCAGGATCTGGCCTTCTAAAGAGCAGTCAGGATTGATCTCCTCTAGGACTGACCGGTTTGATCGCCTTGCAGTCCAAGGGACTCGCAGGAGTCTTCTCCAGCACCATAGTTCAAAGGCCTCAATTCTTTGGCGCTCAGCCTTTCTTATGGTCCAACTTTCACTGCCATACATTGCAACTGGGAAGACCATAGCCTTGACTATACGCACTTTTGTTGACAGGGTGATGTCTCTGCTTTTGTTATATTACATGAAACAACTAATAAACATAATATCTGAAAATACTTTAAAAGGTTTGCCCTTTATAATACTGCAACAATACAGAAGGATAAGTTATTTAAGGGAGTCCTTGAAGTTCTAGCATATTAGTTCTCCTTTCAGTACCTATTATTTTCTGCTTTATGTTTTAATAAGAACTCTGTATCTCATGCATGATTGCTTCTAAAATAATTTAAAGTTATGATGATGGAATATACTTTCAGTAATTATGAGGTTCAGATCTTCCTTTTTCTTCACCCTTTGCAGAATGAATTACCATCAACTTTTCTTTTTATTATTATAGAAGTCTATGACTTCTGAAACAAGTTGTAAAAAGTCTTCTGCTATAGCAATTCAAGTTACCAAATGCTTTCCTGTTAACAGTTTCCCCTTTTTTTGCAGTCCATTAAGAGCACTTTTGTCTTCTGTCCCATTCCTGAAGATTTTTAGTGATCTTATATATATTGGATATAAGATACTTCTTAATGTATTATACAGGCTAATTTCCTGCCTTGCTTTTTTCCATTGCACAGGATTTTGTGTTATTAAGGATGAGAGGCAAAGTAAATTAATGGTTAATCCATGAAGTTTATTTTCTCACTAACTATGATCTCTAAAAAGCACCTTTGATCTTGAATTCTCTTTGATCAACTGAAGAACTTCAGTTCAGTGAGTTAAATTGTCCAGATATGTAAAATCTTTATGTAGAAGGATTAATGCTGCTTTGTGGTTGTGATAATATCTACATTAATACAATTAACTTGCAGTTGCTATCTCGCTAATTATATTCTAATAGAAAATACATGCATTTTGAAAATATTACCACGGTTGTTTCCCACTTCTTCAAAAACAGTATGAAATCCATGCCTAATCACCTTCACTTCTGATAGACACAAAATGCCAAGACCTGACAAAGAACGCTATGAACCAGTAATTGTTTCTCATGGTTGAGGAAAGAATGAGAGAAAAAAAGTTCAATCAGAGCTTAGGTCCATTAGCTGCTGCAGTTGCTAGAGTAACAAAAGTCTCCTTATTCCCACTTCACAAATAAGCTAAAGAAAATAAATTACTAATGTCCCCTCATCCCAGTTTTCATTACATGTGCACATTTGTTTGGCAAGTTACAATAAAAAATAAGCAAACAGCTGCTGTGAGGGACACCTACCAGGCTGCAAAGGCACCATTCTCTATGTAATGATTTTAAAATTACAATCAACTATGAAACTGAAAGAATAGCAAGTTGGCATTTTAAAACCAGTTGTTTTTCATAATAGCATTGGTCATGATTATTCATTGCTGCGGTAGTGAGAATGGAGGAATGCAGCTGGGATTGTTCTTGATTATTTTGGCTGCTCATAAATTTTTGCAACACTTCTCAGGTGTGCAAAGCGAGCAGGAATGAAATTAGCAGGAATTCTACTGGCTTCCCTTCTCTTTAGTTAAGAGTGCAGTTCCCTGCAAAAGCATCATGATGTTCCTTGAGGTCGAAGATAGATCCCTAAGCTTTAAAAAGGAAGTTAGCCATTTATGTGCTTTTTTTAACTGAAACAATATACTATATAAATATGGGAGAGATTAGTAGTTCTCTTCTATTCGGGAGAAGGTGATTTTTTATTTTTTTTAAAAAAGGGACAAAAAAATCAATGGGAATTTTTTTGTCACAGCATCAGCATTTTAAATAACTGCAAATAGAAATACTAGATTTGATTTAGTTTCAAATGAATTACAGGTGGAAAAATTTGCTTAGCTCTGCAACACTTCTAATATATGAAATGCTTTCATGATTTCACTGATTGCAGAATTCTCAATCAGGTGTTCCCTCTGTTTTTCATACTAACAGACATGGAATCAAAAATCAAGAATGTTTTGTGAAACTGTTGAGTTTTGCAGAAATATCAATTGAAAATAAATTGAATCTTCTTAAAAATACAGAAATAATATGCTTATTGCACCTAAAATGCTTTCAGGGAAATGATAGTTGAAATAAAAAGAGAGGAAGAAAGAATTGATACAGCAAAGTTCCTAACAGTCTGCACTATATTGGAAGAGCCTGTGGTTGTTGATTGGCCCGCAGAACAAAAGTATATACCGGTAGGAATGGACTTAAAGAATAATCAACTGAAATTGTTAGCTCTGTAACATCTAATGGGCCACAGCTCACAACATCTGGATTTTTTTAGGAAACAAAAAATAATGTACTCTTATCCTCACTGTGAAAAATATGACCCTATTCACATGATAAGCTTAAATGGATCAAAGTGAAAGTTGGTCCATCATGTAGACTTGTGAACCCAAAAACAGATAGGGCTAGCTAGTGTTAACCTAAAGTAACCTCTGGGTCATTGGGGATAAAAGTAACATGCACAAAGGATTGAGTGTGGATTAAACTTCCCAACTGACCCCAACTGAGCACCACTTTCCCCACTTTCCTTAGGGGAGAAATATCAAGAAATGAGAGCATCATATATTGCAATTGGAACAATGTTGAAAATGATGTTTTTCCTTTTCTCTACAACATTGGCAACCGTGCAATAGGAAGTATAATTTTTTACTCTTATTGTTGTGTACTGGGTTTGTTGCGCAGGAATGAAGATGTGGCGAGTGAGTTCAGCAAAGAACATGGTTTATTTCTTGCAGGATCTGAACTGGAGAACAGGGCTGTAGCTGCAGCAATTTATACCTTGGCCCCTAGGCGGCGGCCAGTAGGTTTGAAGCAACCCATTGCTGCCTATGGGCAACCAATAGCAGCGCTGGAGATGGGTTGTCTGAGATGCTGGGAGCCGTTAGCTAGCTCCCTGCTCTCACAACCTACCAGCCGTTACCACGTGGTGTTAAGAAGCAAGCCCAATACATAACACTTATATTAATTTTTAATATAAATTTTAACCCTTATTTTACCTTTACCCTTAATATCACTTTTACCCTTATATTAAATTTTAATATATGGGACAGCTGTACAGATCAGTCATTTTGTGCAAATATGTCCTATGTCTTATAAAACAATACTGAATTGCTACGTAATTTTATTAAAACAAGCTGTAGTCTTCTTCAAACAGAAGTCCTTTACATAATACAAAAAATCCTAATTATTATGAGTCCAAGATAACCTCCGGATTTTGAACCAGATTGAAATGGGGTATTGATATTCTACCCAAGATCAAAAATCTAAGCTCCACTTGGCCTTGTAAGAACTGAGCCCAAATAGGTTCCTCCCACCTAAATCCATGGACTCCAGACCCTTGGACAGTACCTTGATAACAACACTTTGACAGTCAAGAATCAAGATGTACAACTGACTAACATCGGCATATTGATAATCTCAGTGCCAGATTTGATGGATAATCATGAATAGGCTAAATAGAAAGGAATAAAATGAGAATTCTGTATTGTCCCACAAATGAACAGCCACAGAAGTGATTAGAATCAGTCACAGAGAAAGAAAGAGGGAAAACAGAGTAACAGGAGTGCCCTCCGCACCCAGTCCCAGTGGATGCTGTTTCAGATCCACTGTGTGATCAAGCATTACAAGTATAGAGTTACTACTTCCCTCTGTCAAAGGCACTTAACAAGGGCAATCATGTTTGATGCAATCACATTAATGATGTCATAGTATGGAACCATCGCCTGAAATCTGACTGAAATAATTTACTTCCTTCACAACCTTCTGGTGCTGTGCCTGACTGCCATGTCAACAATCTTCCCTATAAAGAGAAGACAGGATGAAAATTGTTCAGAATGTTTGGTTCTAGGTTGGTTTCTTGGGGTAGGGGGAATGCCCTTCACAACTGAGGTGACCACTGTATATCTCAAAGAAGCTGATACTGCCACATGGAGACAACCACATGTTTTGAGCAACTTTAACCATTTAGGTGATACTGGATCTAATACAGTAAACAGAAGACTAAGCTTATTGTCTGAATGACTATCTACTTCATTAGGAGTAGAGACTCAAGCCTATCGTAGGGAAACTCAAAAGATTGTGCCCCAGGTAACTCGGCTGGCCTTGCCCATTGTGGTCCAACTTTGAGCAACTTTATTTATTGTTGCTAATTTTGCTGTTCTTTTAAATTTTCTATTTTTCACATTTTATTATGAAAACTTTAATACACCACTAGGAATTATGCTAAATTTGAGAAAGTTTTTTACAGTACATGTTTATTTGTAGTTTTAGTCATATTTATTTTAAAAAAAAATCATTAGCCCTGTTGCTAAACAGTTTAAATGATGGAACAAAATCTCTAAATAACTTTTTAAATAATATAAATAAATAGGAAATAGAAAATGTCTTTTACGTTTAATTTAGGTGATAGTGATGTTTTTGTATATCTTTAATTTGTTTAAATCCCTGTCATTTATTGAATTCAAAATGCTTGATAATAAAATAGGTTTCATTATACAGATTTTATAATATAACAATATAAGAAGAGACTACTACTCATGAATGAATGTTCAAACATAAATAAGGTTCATAGTATCATAGGAAGTAAGTGTTGGAAAGAATCTTAAAGATCACAATCATTTTTTGTCTTTTAAAGAGAATTTGAATTGAATAATATATTTGGCCAAGTGTGATTATACACATAAGGATTTTTTTTCCAGTGAAGAAGCTCTCAGTGCATGTGCGAAGCAACAAAATAATGGTAATCATCATAATAATACCAATAAGAGAGGGGAGTAAAGAAGTTAGTAAGAAGGATAAATAATAACATTACAGCCATACTACATGGATAAAATACACATAGACATTAGACAGCACTGTGAGATTTGGGCATTCAGCAGAGTGATGGCAAGAGAGAAAAAAACTGTCGCTGTGTCTAGTTGTTCTGGCCTGCAATGCCTTGTAGGTCTGCAGATATCTTCTCAGCCTTCCTTCTGACTTGCACAATGTATAGGTCCTCTATAGAAGGCAGACTGGTTCTTTCTGCAGTTTTAACTATCCATTGGAATCTGTACCTGTCCTGTTTGCTTGCTATATCAAATTAGACAGTTATAGAAGTACAAATGACAGAGTCAATAATTCCTCTATAAAACTATCAACAGCTCCTGAGACAGTCTGATCATCCAAAGTTGACACAGAAAGAAGATTCTTTGTTGTGTCTTTTTAATTATGGTTCTAATGTTAAGTGTCATTTCAAGTCCTGGGAGATTATAGAACCCCCAAATCTGAAGGATTCTATTGGTGATACTGTGGTGTTGAATATAGTAAAATGTAGTAAAATAGAAGGACTTTTCCTAAAATCCACTATCATCTCTACAGTTTCAAGCATATTCAGTTCTAGATTGTTATGGCTGCAACCACAGGACCAGTTGTTCAACCTCCCATCTAAATGCAGACTCATCATTGATTTGACTGAGTCCAATGGCCATTATATCATCTGCAAACTTCAGAACTTTTCCATTGAGGTGTAGTCATTGTATATAGAGAAAAGAGCAACAGAGAGAGCACACAACCCCGAGAAATGCCTGTGCTATTTATCCGGATACTAGATTTAATTTAATTTAATTTAATTTAATTAGATTTTAATTTTAATTTTCCATAGGCTCACCCATTACTTCCTGTCAAAAAAATTGCTCTTACTTCTCTAAATATTAGACTAGAATTCAGTATAGGAGATTCTATATTCATGCTATACTGCATATTGCATTCAGTGATATATTTTTTTGTCCAACATCACACATTTAATACTTATTATAGGAATGTTCAAATCTTTAAAGTCTTTTTTGCACATATTCCAGTGTATTTATAAAGACACTGAGTTAAGCTTGCAAACCATACACATCTTTTTGGTGAAAGAACCTCAATTTACATGTCTTATTATCAGTGTTTTTGAGAATTTCTCTTGGTAATGTTTTGAGGTTAATCTACTGTTGGAGAAGGCAGTAAGGGCTCCCTTTGGGTTTTTACACAAGTATAGGAATGCTGTAGATCACTGCATAGAAATTATACAATTAAAATTAGGATATTCACTCACATCATTAGCCACTTTGCTCAGAATACATTCAAGAACACCGTACTATAACCAATAAATTTTCTATAATTCTCCTTTCAAATAAACTTCTGAAACAAATTTTCATCAGTCTGAACTGAAAGGAAAATAATAATAGTTTACTATTTTGTATCTGAATACAAAGACAGCAGAAAACCATTTCTGTCTTAGCTATAGTATTCAGATGCTTGACCCTATTAATTGACAGGGTCATTTCTCACAGCAGTGGCAATAAATTCACAGATTTTCTGGAAGAATATGTAAATTAAACAATGGGGACAGTGAGTTAATTGATACAGAACATCCCTGTCCCCAGCAATCTAAAAATTATAGGGTTATCAGTGCATGTAACATAGATGTGTGTGGGGACAGAATATCAAACTTGCTGTCAAGCAAAATCAAGCTTTTAATAGTGAGTGCCACACAAAGTGCACTAATCAAACAGGTGGTAAGAAAATAGGGGAACTCAGGCACTACACAGGTTATGTAGAAAGTAAATACAGGATCAGTCATAAAGGACTCAAATGTCTATACACCAATGCACAGAGTATGAACAACAAACAGGGCAAACTAGAAATTCAGGTAAATGAGGACAAATACTGTATGATATTGTTGCCATTGTGGAAACTTGGTGGGATGAAACCCACAAATGCAACAAACAGCTAGACGGATTTAAATTATTCAAAAGAAACACCAAAAAAAGAGGAGATGGAGTTGCTCTCTATATAAGAAATAACTACATCTCTACAGAAATAGAGCACAACAATGATGAAAACTGTCTTGAATGCATTTGGGTCAATATAAAAGAGGGAAAAATGATGTTGTCATAGGTGTATACTATAGGCCACCCAACCAAACAGAGAAAATAGATGAACTTTTTGCTAGTCAGTTAACTAAGGTATGTAGGAAGCACATCACAATAGTAATGGGGCACTTTAATTACCCTGACATCAACTGGGAGACAAACTCTGCACCAAGTGTAAGATCAAACAGATTCCTGACAAATCTAGCAGACAACTTTTTCTCCGAAAAAGTAGAGAAGGGAACTAGTGGATTAGTCATTTTGGATCTAATTCTCACTAACAGAGATGAAATGATAGAAGGTGTGGAAGCCACAGGAACCTTGGGGGGAAGTGATCATGCAATATTGGAATTCAACATTATGCAAGCACAAGCAATAGAACACAGTCAAACTAGAGTCTTGGAATTTAGGAGAGCTGATTTCAATAAACTTAGAGAGAACTTGGGAAGGGTTCCATAGATGAGAATCCTAAAGGGGAAAACAACTCAAGAAGCTTGGGAAATTTTGAAAAGTGAGATAATAAAAGCCTAGTCTAGCACAATACCAACAAAGAAGAAAAATAACAGCTCTCAAAAGAAACTAGCATGGCTGCATAAATAACTCTCTGATAAATAAAAAGACAAAAAGGACAAGTATAACAAGTGGAAAGAGGGTCACATAACTAAGGCAGAATATCAGCAAATAGCCCGTGCCTGCAAAGATGAAGTGAGGAAAGCTAAGGCTCAAAATGAACTAAGGCTTGCAACAAAAGTAAAAAAAAAAACAACAAAAAAGCTTCTTTCAACATGTAAAAAACAAGAAAAAAGTGAAGGAAATGATTGGTCCACTAGTGGGAGAAAGTGGCAAGAAGGTGACAAGCAACAGGGAGAAAGCAGAACTACTCAACTCATTTTTTGCA
The DNA here is from genome assembly GCF_964194415.1 of Vipera berus. NCBI lineage: Eukaryota > Metazoa > Chordata > Lepidosauria > Squamata > Viperidae > Vipera > Vipera berus. Next base: position 33,518,265 of record NC_138209.1, on the reverse strand, counting down.
TTTGTATTTACACAAAGTGGGGAAAAAACCAGTCCAACCTATCAAAAACAGTACCATAAAAAACAGATTAGAAACAGAAATTAAGATAGGCAAGAAAATGGTAAGTGAGCACCTGTCTACCCTAGATGAGTTCAAATCACCAGTACCAGATGAACTACACCCAAAGTTTCTCAAGGAACTGGCAGATGTGATCTCAGAACCACTGAACTACATCTTTCAAAGATCCTGGAGGACTGGGGAACTACCAGAGGACTGGAAAAGAGCTGATGTAGTTCCCATTTTCAAAAAATGCAAAAAAAATGGATCCAGGAAATTGCAGACCTATCAGCCTGACCTCAATACCTGGGAAGATCTTGGAAAAGGTAATCAAACAATGAATCAGTGAGCACCTAAAGACAAACAAAGTCATTATTAAAAGCCAACATGGGCTTGTCAAAAACAGATCATGACAGACAAACCTTATTGCATTCTTTGACCAGCTGACAAAATTAATGGACCAGAGGAATGCTGTGGATATAATTTATTTGGACTTCAGTAAGGCATTTGATAAAGTAGTCCACAACCTACTCCTTGATAAAATAGAAAAAAGTGGGTTAGACTGCATCACCACCAGGTGGATGCATAGCTGGCTGACTGACCGTACTCAGCATGTGGTCCACAATGGAACTGCATCTACATGGAGAGACGTGTGTAGTGGGATGTCCCAGGGCTCTATTCTAGGCCCAGTTCTCTTCAACATCTTCATCAATGATTTGAATGAGGGGATTTGTATATGACACCAAGCTGGCAGGAATAGCCAACACTCCAGAAGATAGGCTTAAGATACACAAGGATCTGGACAGACTTGAACATTGGGTGCTATCTAATAAAATAAAATTCAATGGTGATAAAAGTAAGGTTCTACATTTACGTAAGAAAAATCAAATGCACAGGTATCTTTCTCAATAGTAGCATCTGTGAGAGGGATCTTGGAGTCCTAGTGGACAATCACTTAAATATGAGCCAGCAGTGTGCTGCACCTGCCAAAAAGCCAACCACAGTGCTAGGCTGCATTAACAGAAGGATAGAATCAAGATCATGTGAAGTACTAATACCACTTTACAATGCCTTGGTAAGGCCACAGTTGGAATATTGCATCCAGTTTTGGTCACCACAATGTAAAAAAGATGTTGAGACTCTAGAAAGAGTACAGAGAAGAGCAACAAAGATGATTAGGGGACTGGAGGCTAAACCTTACAAGGAACAGTTGCTGGAATTGGGTATGTCTATTTTAATGAAGAGAAGGACTAGGGGTGATTTAATAGCAGTGTTCCAATATCTCAGGGGCTGCCACAAAGAAGAGGGAGTCAAGCTATTCTCCAAAGTGTCTGAAGGCAGGACAAGAAGCAATGGATGGAAACTAATCAAGGAGAGAAGCAACCTAGAACTAAGGAGAAATTTCCTGACAGAATAATTAACCAGTGGAACAACCTGCCTCCAGAAGCAGTGAATACTTCAACACTGGAAGTTTTTAAGAAGACACTGGACAGCCATTTTTCTGAAATGGTATAGGGTTTCCTGCCTGAGCAGGGGGTTGGGCTAGATGACCTCCAAGGTCCATTCCAACTTTATTATTATTATTGAGTCTGCAAAAGACTGCATGTATGATTCTGACTTCTTATTCTTCTTTGAGAGCCAGAGTTCCTAATATCTTACTGGCATCCTCCTAGAGTATCAAGACCAGGGCTTTTTTTTTCTCATAGAACGCTCAGAACAGAGTTTCTGCACCTTTTTTGGATGGAACCTTGTAGGGTAGGCAAGGCGGGTTGTATGACATGTGTGAGTTCCGGCACCTTTTTCTTTTACAAAAAAAGCACTGATCAAGACTGATTGGTAAGAGTAACAATCAATGTTAAAACAACATCATGAATCTGTTTTAGTTGAATAGTCATAAAAATTCAAACCTTGAACCCAGAAAAGTCACTAAGCTTTTGTGGCCTTGTTCCTTGCTCCTCTCATTTTCTGATATTGAAATATATTGTAAATGGATGCATTAGATCATACATAATGGGCTCATAACAATAACATGTTAAAGATTAACATTTTACTCTATATTCATTCAGCACTGTTTATGCATTCAGTTTTTTCAAAGGTAACATCAAAAATAAAATACAATCATATCATAGTTTAATTAAACCATATCTATTATCCTTTGAAATCTAACAGTAAATTTTATGCTTCACTTCCCTGAGCACACAATTATTCTAATAATATGTTGATGTACAAGGTTTTAGGGATTTCTTTTGGCTCTAGTCATACATCACTACTTTTCAGAGGGGTGATCCAGCTCCTGCTGATATCTTTCAGTTAAGAAAAAATTCATCAAGAGCTTAATAAGGAATTGGCAAGAGGAACAGAATATTATTATTATTGGAACAGAAGTGATGATTTTCAAATCCATGTTATCACTTTATCACTTTCTCTTTTTGCCATAAATATTTCAGAATCTGTACATAGTAGAAAAATTATCCTCCTTTACTTATTTCAGTGATTTTTATGCCATATAGTCATGATATTTTTTGTGCTTACTAATTTGCTATAACTTTAGGAAAATTATTTCTGTTTAACCAAAAGAAAGCATCACTATTGTTGTAGCATTTGCTTCAAAAATGTATAGTAAAACTAATTAAAAATGTATAGTCTCTTAAACTCTTGAGACTTAATAAAAATTAAAGTTCAGAGAGTGGTGGGATTTATTTATTTGGTATATTATAGAAGTGGTTTACTTTTCCTATTTCCAGTCTAGTACGCAACTTTGATTTTGCCTAGCTTTTTCAAGATCAGCCTACATCAGCTAGGTATTACCATTGTCCTCTATAATAATTATGAAATTAAGTCTTTCTCTTGAGAAACAACATAATCCCAAAGACAACTGGATCTTCTGCTTTTTCTTTAAAACATTTTGCTTCTCATTCAAGAAGTTTCTTCTAGCTAAATGGTGGTGAATGGAAGGGATTTATACTCTCTGCAATCAGCCAGTTGTCTTACTGTCTTCTTACTGTCTTCAAAGGAGTAGCCTTTTTCTTTCAGGTATAGATCAACTGCTGAATTCTGTCCTGGTGCATTGATTCTCCTGTGTTGAGCCATCTATTCATGTAGTGGTTGTTTTACTTATACTAAAAATCCAGAGTAGAGCAGTGAAAGATCTAAACTGCATGTTCTTTGAACAGGTATTTCACTGCTCTACTTTGGGTTTTGGGATTTTTAGTATCAGTATCTTTAATATTCTGCTAACACAATCTGATATGGGTAAGGAAGTCTACAAAGAATTCCTGTGGTGTTCTCTTTGTGAGTTTAGAAGCTTTCTGGGTGTCTTGTTTTATTTTTCAAGCATTTCTATTTCTAATCCTCACATATAGCAGCAGACTTTATAGTTTTGAAATTTGAGCTCAGTTTGAAAAAGTATAAATATGGCATTTTAAAACTGGAAATAATGCAATGATACAAATAAATATAGAAATAATGTGAAAAATTGTGATAACCTGAAGTTATCAATTAGGTCTTTAGTTTCTGCTCTTGGCTTTGAATCTAATATGAGAGTGTCAAAAAATAGAAATATAATTGTAAATAATTCATAGACTTACAGACAGATAGACATATAGATCATTGAAAATGGCATAGTCAATACACATTTCTTTTTGGTCATGAGGAGGTAAATTCAACAGTTATTTATAGCTACTTTAATACAAATAACCTGTACTGCTTAGTTAAGTAAATTATAGTTAATGTCAGTCTTAGCATTATTATACCTGACAGATCTTAGTGAAATTGTCATGATACAAGTATGTTAATTGTATCAATAAATGAACATTTTAATAGAAGGAAACAAAATATAACACACAGGACTATCACAACAAGTTTGCCAGTATAATTTCCACTTCACTAAACACAACTAAATCAGCATGACCCAAAATCTCAATGATATCTTGAAGCAAAGAACTATTTTCATACCACATTACATAATAGACTAGGTGTGAAATTAGTTTTACAGTGAACAAATACCCTGAAGGTTGTTGATTTTTTTTAAAAAAATCTAGTGTATTTTCTACAAGGCAACATTACATATTCTTGTTATGTTTATATTAGCTATAAGAATTGGCAGCCAGAATCTTGACATTTCCTATCTTGGGGTCACTCTGATTAGTATTTGTAGTTATAAAAATGTTATCTGATGCTGTCAGAGACATATAGAATGCTGAAACATTTCACTCATATCATTGTTCTGTATCCATTACCAAAATATTTCCTTGTTGTTCCCATTGCATAGCAATATTTCAAGTCAGTAGATATGAGTTTATTTCTTCCTCCTACTCCCCACACTGGAAACCTAGCATAATAAAAGTGGATCAGAGTGAAAGAGGAACTGTTGGGAAGACCTATGAATAAAAAAGAGAAAGTTGATAAATAAAAGGGAAAAACCTCTGAGGCTTGGAAGAACAATATGGACAGAATATATAGGGTAGTCTGTTTCAGCTGAGTGTTGATTAGTCCTTGTTGACTCTAATTGTGTAATCTGTACATATAAAATATGTCACTTTGGAGGGTAAAAAAATAATAAAAAAGATTAAATATGTTTGTTGGAATGTAAATGTTGAATCTGTCACATTTACAGTTACATATATGATCCTGATCTAAGATTATTTTTGGTTTGGAATTTTGTTTCCATAATTTTGTGCTATAGCTAATACCTACAAACAAGTAAAGAAAAACAAGGATAAAAAGTGAAATATCTTGCAAGGGGAATACACAATAAACTTGCTGCATTAAATTAACCTTTTAAAAGTATAACCATATACATTTTTGCAATAATAGACAAGCAATTGAACTTAGAAATAACTGGGGAATTTAAAATGTCAGGTCACTAAACTCAGTAAGGGAACTTCAAAATAAATCAGGAGGAAGAATAGTAATAATAGCAAAAAAAAATAACGTGGCTAAAATAAAAAGTAAAAGAAGGTTTTAAAGAATGAGATGGTATTATACCAGTTTCATGTGTATATAAATATATGTATATGTATTTAATTCAACCATTCCTGTTATATTAAAATGTTCACTTGGTATAATTGGCTATTTGTTTACACCTTATAATTAGAATTGTCCTTTGTGACAATAACTTTGTTAGCTATGTCTCCAATCATGGCCATCAAAAATATCTGGGCAGCAGGCAAAATAGAGACCATATTTTTTTCTCCATATTTTATTTTAAGTGCAGTCTCTGAAAGCCACTGTTATATTTAGGAAGTTACTGATATATATAGGAGCTGCAAAATCTATTTTTTCAAGCTCCCCTGTTTCAGGGAAAACAATCTATTATGTTTTGAAAAGATTTGTCCCCACACGCATCTGTTTCCCCAGAACAGATTTCTAGTTTGGGAGAATAATTTTTGGGAAACTGTCAAGGCAGTCTCACAATGGCTGAAATGATGTAATCTGGGATAAATTGGACTTTTATTATTGTTTCTATTTTATATATGGAAACTTATTGTTCTATTTTTTCGGGGGGACCACATCATTTGGGCCATTCCCAGTATGGTCCAGACCTTTTCCCATGAGTGAATTATCTGGGCTGAAAGCATTTATGATATTTTGGATAGTCTCCAACACTAAAACGGAACAGCATCAAGAACACCATGTCATGAATAGTACCAGTTATTTTTATTTTTTTAAAAAAATATTCTTAATGAAACTGTCAGATCCTCTCAAACAGATGGGTTAGTGGGGTGCAGGTGAGACCTTGAATGTTCTGGAGTTTTAATTTAGTACCTAATGAATGTTGTACAAACTTTAAACAATTATTTATAAAAAGTGCTTTGAATCTAGATCAAGAGAAGTTCATAAAGACAACCTCTTCAGATTCCTTCCAAGGATGGAAAAACATGTGGCTGCTTTAAGGATTACATTATCATACATGAATCAGTTCCTTACAGGAGCTGCATTTTTCTTTCAGGGCACATGATAATTACAAAAGAAGACTAGTTGTTTTAATGAATTGCATAGTTTATTGTGCCTTGTACATGTCTAAAACAATTCTGAATCAGTGTTAAGCATACATAACACACATACTGTAGCTGTAACACACATAATTGCACTATTTATGCGTTGTGTATTATTTTTGTTCCATTGATTAAACACATCCATCCACAGGTTTAAAGGTAACTCAAAAAAGAAGGATAAGAGATGGGAGATACTGAAATTCCAACACATTCCTAAATTTCTGATCTAGGCTGCAATGAAAATATCTAGGATGAAAAATTAATTCAATAAGCATCAACAGTAATTTGGGGCTGTGAGAGAATAAATTTCTCTCTGCTACAGATATTGGTATAATGGGACTCACAGTGGTACATTTTAATACTTCATTTTAAAAGTTGTAGTGATTTGGGGGTAAATATTTTACAGTGCTTGTAATCATTCTAGCTTTCTACATGTATCTAGATTCTATCTATCTTAAAGTTATCTTACTAGCATTTTTTTTTATTTCTCATAGCTTTATATCTACAGGTAGTCCTCAACTTAGAACTTTTCATTCAGTGATGGTTCAAAGTTACAACAGCACTGAAAAAAGTGAGTTATGACCATTTTTCACACTTAAGACCATCGTCCTACCCCTACGGTCACATGATTTACATTCAGATGTGACCTTCTGACAAACAAAGTGAATGAGGAAGCCAGATTCACTTAACAACCATGTGACTAATTTAACAAATGCAGTGATTCATTTAACAAATGTGGTAAAAAAGTCATAAAATGGCTTGGTGGAGCAGTGGGCTGATGCCTCCTTAAGTAACACCAGCTGCCTGCAATTAGTGCAGGTTCGCATCCCACCAGGCTCAAGGTTGACTCAGCCTTCCATCCTTCCGAGGTAGGTAAAATGAGGACCCAGATTGCTGGGGGCAATTAAGCTGACTTTGTAATAATGCCGCTTGGGGGTGTATGAAAGCCCTAACAAGCAGGCATATACATAGAATGAAGGCTACTGCTAAGCTTGTACGCCGCCCTGAGTCTTCGGAGAAGGGCGGGATATAAATGTAATAAAAAAATGGGGCAAAACTCACTTAACGAAGTGTTTTTCACTTAGCAAAATAAATTCTGGGCTCAGTTGTGGTCATAAATTGAAGACTACTTGTATTATGAGGAAGAAGAGGACAAGAAATTCACCAGTAGATGGTAATGATTAGAGAAGAAAGCTGGACAAAGATTTGTAAGTCATCCTCAGAGCAAATTCTGACAAAGGAAACTATTTTTTAGTATATGAACAACACAAATAGTGGCTTTTGTTTATCTTTTCTTTGACCCAGAGGACCAGTACTGGGTAGCAGTTTCACTGAAACATTTCTTCTACTGGTCATTTTATTTCTTCCTGATCTGAAATGTTAAAACAATCAGGTAAGAAGACACTGAGTTCATAAGTATACTGGTTATCTATTTAAAATATATATATTAATTCCTAGCATCCCCATGCTAAGATCCACATATAAAAAGGCCACATGAGTTTTCAAAATATCTCCCAGACCAATTGCAAATGCAACCAAAGGACAGGAATGTAGCATATGTGTCACACTGCCAATTGATAATCATAAACCATGCTGGCATGGATGCCACTCGGTGACATACCATCCTTTCTGCAGTTCTTTTAAGAATGAATAAAATATAGGTATTATAGCCACTCTGCAAGGATGCCCTTTCCATGTCTTTTCCATTAAAAATAAATAATTGATGTGGCTTTGAGTATGGAATAATATATAGGAGTGTGATTCATAGCATATGGGGCATGTCAATAGCCATCCTCTATTTTTTTTATTTGCACTTTGTTGTATCTGTTTACAGGTAGTCCTCAATTTATGATCATAACTGGGACCAGAACTTCTGTTGCTAAACAATTTGGTCATTACGTGCATTGCACCCAATTTTACATCCTTTTAGGCCATGTTTATTCAGTGAATCACCAAGTTGAGTGAATCCTATTTCCACATTGACTTTGCTTGTTGCAAGCCCCCTGTGAATGTCATCAATGGTGATCATGTGAACTTATGTTCCTGGAACTGTTGTAAGTACATGCCAGTTGCCAAATGCCTAAATTTTGATCACATGGCTGCTGCAATGATTATAAGTGACTTTTTTCAGCACCATCATAAGTTAGAGAGGTTGTTATATGAATGTTTGTAAATTGAGGACTATCTGAATTTGTTAATTCATTCAATTTTTTATCTTTCTTTTCTTCTAAGAGTTCCCGCTACCATTTTCCTATAGGACAACTCAAAGATGGCTGAGATAAACTGAGCCAAAATCACTCAGTTAGTTTCTATGAATAAATGGATTGCTGAGAGCTATCACTTCATTTCTCTCGCTTATATGCACAGGCTCTGAATGGTTTCTTCCCAGATCTGCTTGTTCCAGTTTTGATCCTTTCACATCCAAACTGTTGTACATTTTGCCATTCCAATAAGTCTACTGGCCTGCTCTGGCTGAAACATTACTAATCAGGACTACTCCAAACTGCTTCCTATTATTTTTGTGACAGACAAGTAACTCTTGCTGAGCACAGCACTGCAAGGGAGGAAACTCCTAAGCATTTCTCCTTTTATCTCACTGTTTATCTTTCTTTTCCCTTAATTCTGAAAGAAAAACTTCCAAGTTTGATTCCACATCTTTTTGTCTTAGTAGATTACTTTTTAGATTAACTTTATTTTCTTAGACATGATAGTGTTTTCAAACTGTACTGCCGCTTTTCACTTTTCACAGCTTATCTACTTCTATACTTGTGTAATTCTGCAAGTATAAAAAGGGGATGCAATAGCACAGAGGCTTAATGATGGCGGAACTGCCGGCTAGGAATGGTCTGCATTCTATCAATTTGAGAAGGCCTCCAGGAGACAGAGAAAGCTCCCATTGCTTGATCCCTAGCTCCTGCCCATTCAGCAGTTCAAACATGCAATTTGCAAATAGATGGGAAAATCCTAGCTGCATTCGTATATGCGGAGAGTGGAAGCAAAGCATTGTGCCACAAGACAAGGCAAGAACGGGGGAGGAGCCTGGAAGAGCCAGCAACCTAAGCGCTATTAGTCCGCTAATGTAAGCTAGTTCACCCCCTGCAGTTTAACAAGGATAGGCGCACAGGTGCCAAACAGAATAAACTAGCAATTTAGTCTATCAAGACTGCATTGTATGTGTCTAGCATGTGTTGATCTCCCTGACATTGTATGCCCTACACTAAATAAATCTTCTGAATTTTTACCTGTCTGGAGATTCCTAAATCAGACTCCACTCTGTCTAACAGTTATCTGTCTCCATCTATTTCCTCTAGCACTCTGAGGATTTTATTTCCTCCTCATCCTTAACAATAAACAGTTGTTTCCTGGCAGGCTTTGGTTATACAGCCTTGCAACTAGATTTTCACATCTTTACCTAGACCTGGAAACTCCTATCAGTTTACATTTCACGTCAAAATAAAATCTGTATTAGATTAAACTTAATAAAATTATACTAAGGATAATTATACTATCATCTATCTATCTATCTATCTATCTATCTATCTATCTATCTATCTATCTATCTATCTATCTATCTATCTATCTATCTATCTATCTATCTATTACTCATATTGTGCCCTAATGGTGACCTTATATGTTATCATGGTACATAGCAGAATTTGGCAATTAAGTAGGTAACTGAATAGGATCTCTGTCTGTTATGAAGTAACATGTAAAATTCCTCTATTCAGCTAAGCAATTTTTAAAAGGCAGTGGAAGTAGTTTGTTTGTTTTTTTTTGTCTTAGTGTTACCATGTGACTTTAGGTTCTTTTCAGCTAGGTATATGTGTATGACTCTAAGGAGGACAATCGCTTCTAAGAAATCCTGTGAAAGAAAAAATCCTATGGAGGATTTTTGTTGCTGCTTTCTTTTTCTATGTACATCAGTTAACAGGAATTAAGGAAAAACTATTAACAACAGTGTCCAAACTTTCCAGTTTCTAACTTTTTCTGCCTCTCTCTCAGGACTATTCCCTAGCAACCACCCACTCTGTTGCTTAGTTACCAACTTCCTCCTCCTTCTCCTTCTCCCTAAGCATTTCATTGAGAGAGAGAAGGAATGAATGTCAGCATAAATGTTAAATGATATATCATTTCCCCCTGCATCTTTGGCCAAGTCCTTCTGAGTCTGGGACTTCCCTGAAGTCTCCAGACATCTATTTCTGGCACCATTTCTCTCCATCCTTGATTGCCATGGGTTTTAGCACATCCTTCTGTCTGAATTTTCATATCTCCTTTTTTTCCATGAAGCCTGCAGTTGATGTCTTTTTCTTAGAGTAAAGAACTGACACCTGAACAGTCCAATGGATCAGCGCATGGGCAGTGATGTCTCTCTCTAGCCACCAACTTCCCTCACAGTCTTTCCAAAAAACATTTTCTGCCTTGATGCCTAAAAGAACATAAACTCAAATGTAGCAACATGTCTCTTCATCTTTTTTTCTACACTTCTCTCTTCTTTTACAGTTGAAATCAGCAGCATGTCTCTCAGTAATTGAGAAAGTGGGCTGTCCCCTGATTTTACTCTCCAATGCTTGTATACCACATTTGGCCAAAGAGAATGCTTTTTTCACCTGGCCCACAATAGTCTTGGCTAGCAGCCAGAGCAGTTCTTCCCACATGGTAGGACAGCTACACTTTAAGTCTATATCTGAGCCCCTTTTCTCCAAAGTTTTTCTGTCCCTCTGCTGATGCATGCCAATACAGCAGCGAATGTAGTCTGGCCATAAATCCTATATGCCATATTTTGGGTGGAATAAAACAACCTACAGACTCAGTATTGTCTGATCTTTGCAGGGAAAATCTGATTTTGCTGAATCTACCCTGCAAGACGGCTGAAGGGAAAGCATCAAAACAAGCTCTAGGAAAGATTATTATAGTTCTAATTATAGTTATATTTGTTATAGTATAGAAGCTTTATAATAGGTGAAATTTGCTTTACTTTCCTCAATAGTTGATCAGTCCTTTTGGTTTTACTCATTTTGAAACTTAGCATGGTTGATCAATTTATCAAGTTATTTCTTTGGCTCTGAAATTAGCAAAATATCAGATGCAAGGCCTTCAGAGCAAACACTGAGATATATAATTGTCATTTTAGTGAAAGCAGACCTGTAAGAAATAAACTGAACTTCATCAAGGTAAATAGAATTCTTTGCTGACTACTGTATGGTGTCTATTCTAAGCAGTGCTGTCTCCAGTCTCAGAGCAACATTTGGCACATATTTCAAAGTTAGAAACAAAGAAAGAACATAGTAAACATCTTTTGTTCCCTCTACATTTTCATATGGAGCAAAACTGTAATCAAGTTCCAGTTGTGTCCCATAGGGTAGTGCAGCAGATTTTTCAATGAATAATTTAATTGTACTTGGGGAAAAATGGTCCTTTCTATCTCTGGTGTAATCTTAAAATAGAAGAAGCACTGTTAATGGACAGGAAAGAACATAATTATATTGAACCTTTGTTGATTCTGAAGAGGTTGACTACTACAGGAAAATATTTATAGCATTTGGCTTGCTTAGTTGTTTGAATAGTTGTGTTACAATTATAGGTTTTGGAATGGTAAAAAAATTAGCAAAACTGACAATATTGGACCAGAGCCATGAGCATTTTAAAAGGATTAAGAGGATTATGGGACAGCTTCCATAAAGAAGGGTGTGCAATGTACATTTTTAAAAAGGGGGTGGCTCAGATAATGCAATCATGATTGTCATTATGACTTTTTCTGACCATGTTCTGTCCCTTTCACCCCATCTCCCAACAAGTATCTCCAATTTGCCTGCATAGGATTGATAATCATTTGCCATCTTTAGCATATATGTCTAGCTCTTTAGATATTTGATTAAAGAGATTAAATATGAATATTAAACAACAGTACTTTAAAGTTGAGATTCAACCAAATGCATTGCTTGCATAGTTGCATCTAATTCTGCAACTGATCTTGTTTTAATATAATTTCAACATTAATGACAAAAACATTTGTTGGTGGAATTTTTGAGCTTGTTCCATTAGTGTTCTTGTAAGAAAAATCAGAGGGTTCTTAGCAGTAAAAAAGCTATATTTAGTTGTAAATTAGTAGTTCATATGTATTGATCTGCAAATGGTGCAGAATCAAATAGCTGACTATTGTAGTTCTCCTTTCCCTGAACCCAGCTTGATAGTTTTCTTCAGGGAACAGAATGCTAAGTCTAATAGTTCTAAATTTTTGTCTGTATAAATTATTCCCAGATGTAACATAAACATTTTTGTTTACAAGAAGAAATGCATCATGCAAGAGTAATAAGAAAATATTATAAATTTATAAGTAATAAAATAACATGCAAGTCCATTCTAGTAAAAATTCATATGGAGATTGTGCATTCACATGAAATCCCAATTAGTGAGGCTAGACCAAAAATAACAGCACACACACAAATACTACAATTATTGTATGCAACATAAACACCATAACAGTGAAAGTATGTAGATTTTGCTAATGTACTTAAGCTTAACCCAGCCCCAAAAGTGAATGATGTAATTCAGCCTTTGAATGTAATTTTTCACTTTTACTTATTCATTTTCCCAGTTTTAAAGATTATGAATTTTAAATATGTGTGTTTGCATAAGTGTGTGTGTGTAAAAACCTTTCCCTTAAAAATGCCAAAATGTATTCACTTATATACCCTACCCACCATGGCTTGTTCATTCCCCGCCATCAAGTTCAAAGACATAACTGCTGCCTAGTAGGATTGCATTGTGGAATAGATGAAAAATTATGTCATAATTTGTGGAAATGAGTTCTGTTATATCCAGTATATGCTTGTTTCTGAATAATATGAAATACGTTTTGGAAATGCTTTATAAACAGATGGTGAGTAAAATGACATTTGGTTTAATATAACAAGGTTGCTCCTAAGTTATAAGCATTTGACTAATCTATTTCTAGCTGGAGAATATAACTTTTTAAAAGTTTTATATTTTATATTCTGATATAGGTCTTTTTACAAAACATAGCATGACTCACAAAAACCTTTATCACCTTCCATTCATTTATTCTCACAACTCTGTGAGGTTGAGTATGCTCAGAGAAATGTTTTAGTATCACTGTAGGCAAAATATTATTTTGAACCACTTTCATTTGATTTCAGACTGATTCTGCCTAATGTCCTTGCAACTAGAAATTCTACTCTTTTAATATGTATAAATCCCAATTGCCAGTCTTTTAGGAGTAAATTCAGGCATTCAAACTGTACATTAATGGATTTTCTAAAACCTTAATCCATGATATATATTGAAATTAAGAAACATGCCCAATACTGGAACGTGTATCTCAATTGACTACATTTATAAATCTGTAGACTAATGTAAAACTATACATACAAATATATATTTGAAGCGAAACCAATATTTCATATTATCTGCCTAAAGAAATTAAGATTTAGCAAGCAGAATTCATTCAATATGAATAACAATGACAGATATCTCACATTTAGCCAGAAGTTGATATTTAACATCCTTTTACTTGATATATTTCTTTATTACCCAATATGTATATATTGCCAAATTATAAAAACTCTAGGTAGATAATTATATTATCTATATATAGCATCTCGGGCTAACCAGACTATTCCACCTCTAACGATGGGGGGTGAGGTGTTACCCCCCGTTGATAGGGCTCGCAACTTGGGCGTCCTCCTGGATTCACGACTCAATTTTGAAGATCACATAGGAGCCGTGACCAGGGGGGCTTTTGCACAGGTTCGCCTGGTGCGCCAGTTGCGTCCCTATCTGGACCGAGATGCCCTACGCACAGTTACTCATGCACTCATGACCTCCCGTTTGGACTACTGTAACGCTCTCTACATGGGGCTGCCCTTGAAGACCACTCGGAGGCTTCAACTGGTGCAGAATGCGGCCACGCGAGTTGTAATGGGGGTCTCCCGATACTCCCATGTAACACCTCTACTCCGCGAGCTGCATTGGCTTCCGGTTGCCCTCCGGGTGAAATTCAAGGTGCTGGTTATTACCTATAAAGCCTACATGGCCTGGGTCTGGGGTATTTGAGGGAACACCTGCTGCCGGCATCAAATGCCCTTCGCCCAGTGCGCTCCCACAGGGAGGGTCTGCTCAGGGTCCCACCGGTAAGAGATTGCCGGCGGGTGACACCCAGGGATAGGGCCTTCTCAGTGGGGGCGCCTGCCCTCTGGAACCAGCTGCCAGTGGAGCTGAGGACTGCCCCCGACCTCCGGTCATTCCGCCGGGGCCTGAAGACCTGGCTCTTCGAGCTCTCGGGCCCAGGCTGAGGAGTAATTTATTTTAATTCAGGGTTTTTTAATTACACAGGGTTTGTTTAATCTTTTTTAAATTGGTTTTAACTTTTGTATCGCTGGTTTTTTAACTCCCTGTAAACCGCCCTGAGTCCTCAGGGAAAGGGCGGTATATAAATGTAAAATAAATAAATAAAATAAATATTTCTAAAATTACAATATATGAAATAATCCAATGAAGTTTGGACAAGCTGGACACTACAAAAACATTATGATTTGCATTTTATCAGAAATGAACAATCAAATCCACACATGAAGAGTTCAATTAGCTATTTTATTTTTCATGCCTATCCTATAACACAGGAATCTTCTCAGACTAGTGGTTTGCATTCAGGCCAGACTAGATAAGGTTCAACAGCATTCAAGAAGGGGTGGACTTTGTTCTTGTGCCTCCATAGATTCCAGATCAATTCCCTCCTTGACTCCTCCTTGATTTTGGGAATCTCTTTCCAGCAGTTAGGACCACTTAACTCTTCTGATATTTATGTTATAGTTACATAACATTGTGCATTACTCAAAAATACTTCTTATTTCTAAATTTACATTGTTTGTGTATATTGTTTAATACTTATAACTTTGCAAATTGTTATTTGTTGTTATGAAAACTTATTTTTGTATGCATTTGTATACATTTTTATCAGAGATGACAAGTTAAGTTGGACAGGCAGCTGATTAGCACCAAAGGAAAACAGGATTATATGTACCATGATTAGTGAGTATCACTGTACTTGGAACTCAATAGAGCAGTAAAATCAATATAAGGCTAATGCCCAGATTCTGATTGACATCTGTTAACAATATCACTGCAGCTTCTCAAAGATACAACCCATTTCAATATTTTTGTATGCCAGGCCAATTTTGATAGTAATAATCTCTTAGATGTGTAGCTTAAAAGAAGTAAATTCCATAGTTCTGAAGATGAAACTATGAGACATATTAGATGTCCTTTTCCCAGCAGAACAGCAGATTTCTCATGAGAAGAGCAAACAAAGCAAAATAAAACTCAGAATTAGAGAAAGGAAATGGAGTAAAATAGCACCAACATATGTATGTATGTATGTATGTATGTATGTATGTATGTATGTATGTATATGCATATACAAAGTAAGGGTAATGTCAAGATTCCAAATAGGTTATTTTACAATACTAAAATATATTTTGGAGGATATGCTTGCATATTCTAATTGCAACATATGACTCATCTTAAGCAACCTGCAGATTTTCCCATTTTCATGTATATTATGTATTAAAGATGACACAATACGAAGTGTTTCTTTTATGGGGAAAAAAGGAAAGATGTTGTAGCTATAGGGACACTGGAGTGTATGAATATAGATATCAGTGAATGTCTTTAGTTTTCTTTCACTTTATTTTTTTTAAAAAAATGTTTATTTATTCTACAGATGGCAAAGAAGAAATAAGCATATGTGATTCGTGATTGAGTCTTACATTTTTCCCTTCATATCTTTCTAAGTTAATTCCATAGAGATTCATAGCAGAGGCTTTTAAGACATTATAGTGAAAGTTCTGAAAGACAAAACTTTAAATTGTTTTGCTATAAGAGAACCTGTCTTTCTTAACTACATTCCTGAGAAACTCTGAATGGGACAAGCAGCCTCCTGCTGCTGAGTACAGCCAATCTATATAATATCACCTGCTGAGCTTCCAATCAAACTGACACAAAACCTGTAATTTTTACAACAAAAGGAAGAAGTTCAAAATTACTTCAATTTCTTAAAGGAACTAGACAGTCTCCAATGTTGTATTAAGCAAAATCCTTCTGAAAATATTGATGCATCTCATCTATTTATTGTATATAGTCAAACTGCAAGATATTATTCTAGGACAGTAATGTTGCAACATATACCCACACCCCCTAACTAATCATGGCCCAACCATGAAAACAAAAAAAGTATGATAAAGTAGAATGCATTTTACCTGATGTCAAGTAAAATACAATACTGTGATGAATATTTGTTTGTTTTACACTTTTCTTAAACTAATGATGCCTTAAGATGATCATCTGAAGACTGTAATGAAGAATATACTGTTTATCACAACTTAATTCCCACTCTTCCCATTTGTTCAAACATATTGAAAGTGTTATACTCAGAGTGTAATTTTACCGAAGATCACTGCGAGATAGTATAAAATATTATAAAGACAGAAATGATTACATAGTATTGATTAAATATTTAGAAAACCATGGAATTTAATAGAATAAATGATACAGTAATAAATAGTAACTTTACTTATCAACAATTAATGATAATTGTTGAGGCTTGGGGAATGTTGTACATGAAAAAAAATGTTTTCAAGAAAGACAACACTCACCCATGGGCTTTTTAAATGGTATTTGTAATACATGCCATAATAAAAAGAAAGCTGAATTAAAGATGGAAGATTTAATCACTACACATTTTATGGTACTCTGGAAATATGTTACTATGATTATTATCAACAAGAAAAAGCAATAATATATCAGGTTAAAAGGAAATGTCACAATAGAAGCTATTTATTTGTCTTAAATATTCTTTGTGTAAATATTTTACTGATCTTGTAATAGAATATCAGTGTTCATATGACCATATGTTGATTCATTTGCAAAGGAAACCTGTAAATTTATTTATTTGTATCTTGCCTTTATTATTTTTACAGGTGTGTATCCTGCCTTTATTATTTTTACTCAAGGTGATGAACATATCTAACACACAACTCTCCTCCTATTATCCCCACAACAACAATCCTGTGAGGTGAATTGGGCTAAGAGAGACAGAGACTAGCCCAAAGTCACCTAACTGGTTTTCATGGCTAAGGTGAGATTACAACTCATTATCTTCTATTTTATAGCCTGTGGCTTTAACTACTAGACCAAACTGATTCTCCATCTGTATATTATATCTATATACTTCTAAAATTCTGCTTGTAATTACCTTTAACTGGATGAAACAGGGTATCATAGACAACATTTTTTGAACCAAGGTATGTCAAATGGGCTAAATTACAGAATGTGTACAAAATCTGGGACTAATGACTTTTGAGGGAATAAAATTTGGGAAAGCTGTGTCTGCTTCAGTGCTTCTGACTGCTGCTAAGGCAACAAAAACAATCTGTCCAAAGATTAAAATATGTTTAAGTTTTAAAGTCTCAGCAGTACCAAATATTTGTTGCCCTTGTAGCTGCTAAGCAAAATTTGTTCATGTTATGCATTGCCTTTTGATCAAAGAGGAAAAAACAGGTTACTAATAATTTTATCTACCTGACAATTCTTTTGTAGTGAAGAATATGAATCTCTATAAAAGATACAGCATAATATAATATAGTGGGCCATGTTATGTATATATATATATATGTATGTGTGTGTGTGTGTGTGTGTGTGTGTGTGTGTGTGTGTGTCTGCTAAATATTCAGATTACCTTGCTAGGCCCCAAACATGGGACAAATCTCAGAAGGGTATGGCTGACTGATGAGAACAAATAAGTTTGAAATGCATATCAGTCTCCCTTTAATTCTTTGTTAGCAATTCCAAAAAAAATATAATTATAATTATAATTATAATTATATTTATAATTATAATTATAATTAATTATAATTATAATTATATATGTGTGTGTGTGTGTGTGTGTGTTTGTGTAAATAAATAAATAAATACACTAGTTCACAGGTACATCATTTGGTTCCATACGTACTACACAGAGACACAAACATATTACCAATTCACAGAAAGGAAAACAGTTTTAATTAGTAAATCCTTTTTTGAAACAAAAAGGTGGGAAGGCACAATAGCAAATGGATATTACAGTATGAGGATATGATTTCCTGCTGTCTGGACTTTCTGTCTTGCAAGCAATTGCCAAAGTATCTCAAGCTGTGCTGGATTTCCTTAAGTTTACAAGAATCATAAAATTGTAGAATTGGAAAAGAACACAGGGATCATCTTATCTATCTCTAGGAAAGGCATTTATTTATTTATTTATTTATTTATTTATTTATTTATTTATTTATTTATTTATTTATTTATTTATTTAAATTTATATGCTGCCGTTCTCCCTAAGGACTCAGGACGGCGCACAACAATAAAAATTAAAAACATAAAATAGAAAATTTAAAAAAGAATTAAACAATAAATACAATAATTATATGACAATTTAAAAACCAATAAAAGCTAATTAAAACCATAGTCAGTCCAACTATCTATGAAAGTTGACTTTCCATGACAGGAGCAGTTTAAGGACACATTGCAGATATGTTCCTGATCTCACTTTGCATTCAAGTAGACATAAATAACAATTTATTTCGGACTTCATTCTTTCTTCTCTCCCTTTGATCTTTAGCGCGAAGATCTTTGTGCTCCAAAATTCAAATTTAATATTGCCTGAATTGCAGTCAGCCACTCCTAAATTGTTATCTAAAAGGAACTGAAAAAAAAGGTTTTTAAGAAGAGAAAGTATTGATTGCATTTGGTATACATATATTTATACCAATATTTATGTGATTTATTGAACAGGGCAGGGAGTTATCAAGTTGCAGATGATGAACATTCCATCTTCAACAGTATATTTTGGGAAAAGTTAATTAAAACTATTTTGTATTGTTCCACCATTTCTATATACTCTGAGACTTCTTAGATCACTGCCTTTATTAATTTTTAATTAATGAGCTAATTAAATATCATCAAAGAGTCTGGGCTAAGAGACCAAATTAATTATACACAGCTCCCTGCACAATTTCCTTTTCTTTTCTTCTTTTGATATAAGTGGCAGTTTATATCAATGTCAAACACATCACCATGTAAAGTAATGGTAGGTTTATATGGTCATCTTTACATAGGTAGCAAGCCAGTATGATACTTTCGATTGCCCAGAAATTGCCACACTGTTGTTTCATTGTAGTGAAATACCTTAGTACTCATTTTTAATCATGTTTCTATGGACAGATTTGAGTAACAAACACATATACACATACATGTCCATCACTAGCTTGTGGAAAATGAGATTAATTAGTTATATACGTGTCTGTATGTGGGTATACTCTTATTAGCAGTAGAAAAGTCATCGACCTCCAGAATAAATATAAAAAAACAACTGTTTATTGGCTAAGCTTTCATCAGTCCCCTGCCAATGTCATCAGAGTAAAAAACCAGAGGTTTGAAAATCTGCTTATAAAGCTGGCAGTGGCTCAGTGGGTTAGGACGCTGAGCTTGTTGATCAGAGGTTCGGCAGTTTGGCGGGTCGAATCCCGAGTGCCGTGTAACAGAGTGAGCGCCTGTTACTTGTCCCAGCTTCTGCCAACCTAGCAGTTCGAAAGTAAGTAAAAATGCAAGTAGAAAAATAGGGACCACTCCGGTGGGAAGGTAACAGCGTTCCGTGCGCCTTTGGCATCTAGTCATGCCGGCCACATGACCACGGAGACATCCTCGGACAAGCGCTGGCTGTTCGGCTTTGAAACGGAGATGAGCACCGGCCCCTAGAGTTGGAAACGACTAGCACACATGTGTGGGGGAACCTTTACCTTTACACACACACACACACACACACACACACACACACAAACACACACACACACACACACACACACACACAACACACACACACACACACACATATATATATATATATATATATATATATATATATATATATATATATATATATATATATATAATGATTTAATTAATTCATCTTTCATAACCTGTCTCCTTCCAGTTATGCTATGACTCTATATCCCAGAATACCAGCCAATTTGATACTTAAGTTTATTATTGAAATTGTGTCAAAACAAATTTTATTACTATTTTAGCTGATATGTACTTTTTAATCAGAATGTATTTTAGAAATTAGCAGTACTTAATCAATCTTGTATAGGCCCCAAAATTAAACAAACTGAGCCTAGTTAATATTTCAATCTGTAGCCACCACAAAATTTCAGTGCTGCAAATTGATGTTGACAATAAAAATGCATCTGATCAAATAGTCACCAAGCAGAGATCAACAATATGGTCTTTTCTTTGTTTTTGTTTGTTTGTTTGTTTTGCATTATTAGAATTATTTCTCAGATGAGTAGTCTTTCTATCTCTTCATCTTTCTCAATATAATTAAAATAGATTAGGCCTATATTAATTATTTGCAGATCTATTCTGAGACCAACATGTTCTAACAATACATTTATTTTAGGATTTTGAGCCTTAAATATATAAAGAACCATCATCTAGTCAGTACTTATTCTCTGGAGCCATTCATTGATAATCATTTCATGCTAACTAACAAGGTCATTTTAAAACATTCACTAAATTACCATTACATTTATGTATTATAAGTCATAGGTTATAACATCTTGTCTGGATTTTAATTTTTGTAATGTGATAGTAATTTATTTTAATTTGTTTCATGATTGTACACCATCCAGAGTCATTAGTAGTGAGATGGGTGGCTATAACAAAGTGCATGATTGAAAGAATGAAAGAATGAATGAATGATAAATAATCCTTATTCAAGGATAAAATAATACTGGGACAAAATTAGATTACAACCTTCCAATGATATTTTATATATTTGTATTTTTCTTTTAGTCTTCTATTTAGTCAACAAATTAAGTTCAGTGACTTAATAAGCGTATGGTGTGCAAGATTATACACTATATCCCTTCTTTTTCTATTTACATAAATTTTGCCACCTGGAAGAGAACATTGATTGATTGATTGATTATGTGCCATCAAATTATGGTTGACTCGTAGCAATGACATAGATTTTCTCCATCATGATCTGTCCCTAACCTGGTCTTTCAGGTCTTCCAAGAATACACTTATTGCCATTGTAACTGTCATTTCTTAAATGTGTGTGAAACCAAAATTATAAAGTTAATGCTACTTTTATTATTATGTTACATTAACAAAATGTTTCAAGTCTTAAAATACTTCCCTACTCTCTCCCCTTATCTTCATGAGAAATAAGAATAGAATAGAATAGAATAGAATAGAATAGAATAGAATAGAATAGAATAGAATAGAATAGAATAGAATAGAATAGAATAGAATAGAATAGAATAGAATAGGCCTTGGACGTCTTCTAGTCCAACCCCGTGTTCAAGCAGGACACTCTACTGTATACCATTTCAGACAAATGGCTCTTCTTAAAAACTAACAACTCACCAACAACTTCTGAAGGTAAGCTGTTCCACTGATTATTGTTCTCACTCTTAGGAAGTTTCTCCTTGATTCCAGGTTGTTTTTCTCCTTGATTAGTTTCCATCCATTCTTTCTTGTCCTGCCCCCTGGTGCTTGAAAAATAAGTTGACCCATCTTCTTTGTGGCAGCCCCTCAAATACTAGAATACTGCTATCATGTTGCCCTTAGTCTTTCTTTTCTCTTGACTAGCCATACCCAGTTCCTGCAACTGTCCTTCATATGTTTTAGACTCCAGGTCTTTAATCATCTTAGTTATTGTTGTCTGCACTTTTTCCAAAGTCTCAACATCTTTTTTTTTTTTTTTTTGCAAAACTGGATGCAGTATTCCAAATGTGGTCTTATTAAGTTTTTATAAAGCAGTGGCTTCAGTGGGTTAGGACGCTGAGCTTGTCGATCAGAAGGTCAGCAGTTTGGCGGGTCGAATCCCGAGTGCCGCATAACAGAGTGAGCGCCTGTTACTCGTCCCAGCTTCTGCCAACCTAGTAGTTCGAAAGCACGTAAAAATGCAAGTAGAAAAATAGGGACCACTACGGTGGGGAGGTAACAGCGTTCCGTGCACCTTTGGCGTCTAGTCATGCCGGCCACATGACCACAGAGATGTCCTTGGACAAATGCTGGCTCTTCGGCTTTGAAATGGAGATGAGCACCGGCCCCTAGAGTCGGAAACGACTAGCACACATGTGCGGGGGAACCTTTACCTTTACTAATACTTCATATGATTTTGATTCTATGCCTCTGTTTATACAACCAAGAATTGTATTGGCTTTTTTGGGCTGTTGCCACACACCGCTGGCTCATATTTAAGTGATCATTCACAGGAGAACTAGGAAAGGTCTGCCTGAGTCTCTCAAATTACATTCCTATGCCAGAATCAAATTTATTTTATCAGACTACTGTCTTGGTTGCAGCTCTTCCTCAGAGTTCTTCCTTCCGCTCATTACAGTAACTGAGTTAATCCACCTTCTTGTGGCTTATCTTATTCTTGTCTTTCCTTCCATGAAGAGAAAATACAGTAAATTTCTTTCTATAAAAAATACCTTTTATTTAAGAAAGAAATCATTTTTATTATACGGAAACAAAAACTGCTGATATCAACTGCACAGAAACCACGTATCAGTGAAAAACAAATACTAACTTAATTAACCTATGTTTCAGGATTATTCCATTGTTTAGCTGCATTTGTTAAAAATAAGATACATTCTCATTTGAAATGAGGATAATAAATTACTATAGAAGTTGTAAGTCATTTCATTTTTCTGTAAAATGTCAAAAGATCATAAAGCATTCACTATTTTTATCATAATAGTGATTAATTGTAAATGATTTTAAAGATAATTTTATCTGCTATTAAATTAAGTGCTTTGTGAAGGTTATCATTTCAATTTCAGAGCATCCATTAATATTACTGCAAGAGATTCGGAAAGCCAAGCTGTAAGGGAAATAAGAAACAATGCAATCAATATCAGAAATATACATGTGTGAAGGATGAGAAAAAAAACAACAACCAGATATCATTTTAGTAACATTATAAAAAATAACAAGTATTTCCGATATTGGTTTTGTCACATAGCAAGTGCAGTGTTTTTAGAAGAAAATTAATTAATTATCCTTTATGCTTTTATCAGTAACTATACTAAAAGATTAGCTAGTGAAACTATTCATAGAATAAATGAAGGCTTTGGTTTAATATATTACTGGATGATTTTGAGATTTTGTGCAATTACTTTGTCCACCTCTGAAGGAGATGATTGTACACCCACTTCTTAAGAAGCTCTTGTTGGACCCAACAGTTCTGGAAAGCTATTGCACCATCTCCAACTTTCTTTTTTTTTTTAGGGAAGGCTATTGAGAACATGACCACGGAGACGTCCTCGGACAAACGCTGGCTCTTCGGCTTTGAAACGGAGATGAGCACCGGCCCCTAGAGTCGGAAACGACTAGCACGCATGTGCGGGGGAACCTTTACCTTTACCTTTATTGAGAAAGTAGTCAGGCAGCACTAGCAGATGCTAATGATATCCTGCCAGTCCTCGGAAGAAATGCTCTCTTGCCCTTCTTTTTCCTGTTCTTTTATCACCTAGATACACTCTGATGCAACAAATATGCAAAATGCTAATGTAGATTTGCTCTGCAGCAGACCTAAACTACTAAAAGTTTTTTTTTTAAAAAAAATGTGATACAGCTGCTTGGTAAAGAGCTGAAAGACAAAAAAAAGGGAAGGGAAAGCAAAAGTGGCAGATAAGAACAGGGAGATGCTAAAAGAAAATGTCACCAGGGGAGAATTTTTAGACCTAGATTTGTTTTATCCCTTCAAATGTATCTTGCCAGTCCTATAACAGTGTTACAAATATATGATTAGAAGAGAAAGAGTATGATCGCCATGCGTATTTGTGCAGAACAGATGGCTCCATAGAGCTAACCACTGCATGCAAATCTGTATTTTAAAGGCTGCTTGCAAACAGATGTTCTTTTTCAAGGCTAGAATGTATGCAACATGGAAAGCACTATTCAAGTATCTGGAAGATAGCACTACAGAGTGGAAAAAAAAAGTCAGTGAAAATGGGATGGACATAAGTAGCAAAAGTGATTTAATGGAACTTTGTAGGTATATAGAGCCCAAATTTAAGCACTGACATTTACATGAACATAAGTTTAAGAAACAAAGCATCAGGAAGGGCATCCAGCCAGTAAATGCTCAGCTCCATTCAGTTGACCAATTCCACCCTGATGTAAAGGATTACAGGGTCATTAAAAAAATAAGAAATGAGAAATTCCTCTCACTAGAAATACAATATATGTGTAATGTCAAAGTGATGATTAATTAATAAATAAAATACTATAGTAAAGCATGAAATCCTGAACTAGAATTTATCAATTTTGTTTATGCAATTAAGGCAATCCCATTGTGAAACAGGGAGATTGTATACAGATGTCTGAACAAGTGTCAGCTAACAGGTAAACACTTGTAACCAATATATATTGTGCAAGTGATGTAAAGACATATGTGGGTGTGTGTATTTCCATTTACATATCAAAAATATGATATTTCATCAGCTATTATTCAATATCTTTACATTCAACTAATTGAAGTAGCATAGAGATTAGAAACTGTTTTATTTTTATAGTGGAGGTTTTCAAGTTATTGGATTCCATAACTCTAAATCCATTTCTATACTGTGAAGTGCAAACATGGAATTGATAAAGCTCTGAACATAATCTTTGTAAACAGTGAGATATGAATGCCTTATAGCACCAGTTCAACTGATCAGGAAGACACACTGAAATGTGAGGCCATCATGTTCACAATGGTTTGTCATTATTTTTGTAAATTACTTAAACAGAAATTGTCCACACTACAGGTCTGATTCAAAATAAGCAACATTACAAATGTTAAACAGAAAACTCTTAATTCAAATGTCTGCAGGTAGTTATTACTATAAAATATATAGTAATTGTATGTGAAACATATGGCACACTTTGCAAATCACATCTCTATTCCCATGACTTTTTTCTCTATATGTAGGAATTTCCTATATGATTAAATTGATAAAGTAGTGGAATGAGATCAGGCTAAAAAAATAATAAAGGGAAAAATATTTTTTAATTAAAAATAAAAAAAAACAACAGTTTACTTATTTTAATTTTTAAATTCTTAAGGAGCTAAGAGAAAAATAAAATAAATAAACCATGGAAAAAGGAACTTCAAAACAGGGAAGATAGTGATGAATTTTTCAATACCAAGAACAAAAGGCCAAGAACTCCATAAACTCTTGTAAACTGACACATTGCAACAGGGAAAATATTTAGTTTTCTAGAAATTTTAAATTTCTTAAACAAACAAAGGAAAAAAGTCATGGGAATAGAGATGGACTCTATAGTGATTTGCAAAGTGTGCCATATGTTTCAGCTTATGTCCACAGAAGACCACAAACCACCCTCAACAGGTTCTAATACCCCTTGGCCTACAAGCCGGTCGAGCTCGGCCTCGATTTTTCCCTTTAAGGCGAAAGGTACCCTTCGGGCCTTAAGCCTGATTGGTTTTACTGAGGGGTCTAGGTTAAATTTAATTGGGGGCCCTTTGTACTTCCCCAAAGATCCATCGAATACGTCTGCAAATTCATTGCAGACTGATTCGAGGGTCTTCTTCCTAATGACTGAATTTATCCCCCCAATCCAAATGCCCAGGGCAGGGAACCAATTAAGTCCAATTAAACTAGTCCTATGTCCCTCCGTAACAATTAATTCTAAGACCCCCTTAAATCCCTTAAATTTAACGTTAAGGCTGGTCTTCCCTTTTATTTTTATGGGGCTTTTTTGGAAGTCAGTTAATTGAATATTTGTTGAACTAAGTGGAATTCTTCTTCCACTTATTTGTTCAATCCTCTCAAGGGTTTCAGTGGAAATTATTGACACTGAAGCCCCTGAGTCGATTTCCATTCTGCAAGGGACCCCTTGCAGCTGGACTGTAATTTTTAATTTTCCTATTGGAAAATTGTGACCTTTTCCCTGTCTCCTCCGGTTGACTCGCGCCACCTCCCCTAGATTTTGAACTTTAACCCGGGGTTTAGGGGTCTCCTTGCCACTGAAATTAGGGGTTACCTTACCCTCGGGCCACACATCGACTTCGTGAAGGCGGTTGTCACGATCACGGCTCCTACAGATGGCCTGGATGTGGCCGGTCTTGCCGCATGCCCTGCACTTTGCGGTTCGGAATCGGCAAGAGGCGCGGGGATGGTTGCCGCCACAGCTGCCGCACCGGTTCTGGATGTCGATGTCTCGCGGTTTGGTTGCGGTGTCCCTCCATGGTCGTTGTGCCCCCGTCGCTTGTCTTTGCGGAGTTGCGGTTGGTTGACGGTGGGCAGGTTCAGGCCCTTCACTTCTGGGTTGTCTTGGCGCCATTTTCCCGAATCGCCTGGAGACTTCAGCGATATCTTCCTCCCACTGCTGGTCCACCTCCCCGCAGTCCACATAGCCCTCTTGATTGATCTCGGACGTTGCTGCCATGCTGCTGCGGGGGGGGTCGCGAAACCCGGTTGACTCGTAAGTTAAAAGTTCGTCGATCACGTCCTGTAAATCGCCGGTGGGTTTGGCGATTATTCTGTTTTGTAGCTGCTCATCACGCAAGCCCAGTACTACTCG
Source organism: Vipera berus (assembly GCF_964194415.1). Classification (NCBI taxonomy): domain Eukaryota; kingdom Metazoa; phylum Chordata; class Lepidosauria; order Squamata; family Viperidae; genus Vipera; species Vipera berus. The sequence goes on along the minus strand of NC_138209.1, from coordinate 33,491,575 downwards.
GTCCCGAATTCTAATTTCTAAATTATCGTATTTACATCGTACTGCGGCTTCCCTGACGGCAGCGACAAACTTTTGTATGGATTCTCCCGGTCTCTGGTTCCTCTTCTCGAAGATGCGCCGCCAGAAGAGCTCGGATCTCCTGGGTGTAAAGTGGACCTTTAGTTTGGCTAGGAGGTCGGCATAAGGCATGCTTGAGACCGGTTGCGGTTGACACAGTCCGACAGCGATTCGGTAAACCGGTGTGCCACAAATCGTTAGTAAAGCTGCCGCTTTTTTACGGTCGTCTGTGATTCCGTTCACTAACAGGAACCCTTCGACTTGTCCGATGTATTCTTCCCAATCCTCGGGGAAGTTTGGGTCGAATTCCTTCAATGACCCGATTTGCGCCATTCGGAGAATTTTTATTTTTTTTTTTTATTCTGCCGCGGCCGCTCGGTTGACTGTGACTCGTTCTGAATTTGCCGCCTTTGCGCGACAATTCCGCCGATTCTCTGGTCTTCTGTCAATCCCACCTTCGTCGCCAATTGTTTGGTTCTGATAGACGAGGACTCAGAGTGGTTTAACAATGAACGAGTTTATTGAATACACAAAGTCAACTGACTAACTGTCAAATGTTGCAACCTTTTATATGAGAAGTGTGTGAACTGTAACCAATCAATGGAGTCTATTTTCCCGCTCCTAGGTTATTGCAACCAATGAATGCACCTTAATTTCCCGCTCTAAACCCTGCTATGCTGCAATCTGTTTGCAATCTGTTAAGTACCTTGTTAATAACTATTTACATACACAACATATCAAATGTAAACTACCTGAATTACTAGAAGTAAAGGGTCCAGAGGCAATTCTAGCCACTCTTAAACTCAATGAACAAAGCAAGAAATCCCAACTTAAAGAAGACTACACCAAAATAAAACACAATATGTCCCCTTTACAAGATACAATATTGATGCAATACATAGAGTCGTCCCAAAAAGGTTGGAAAGAAAATTGCCAAGAGATATTGTGGTGTGACTCTAGTCATATGCAAAAAAAGAGCAATTGATGCGCAAATTGTGAAACATGTTGCTTATAATGTTTGGGGGGCATCAGATACAATTTTTTTTTCCAGATTTATGCAATGAGACTTTACAATGGAGGAGAGAGATGCATCAAGTTTGTCAAATTTTGAAGAAAAATAACTTTAACTACAGCTGGGGATATCCGGGGTTTTTTTAGATTTTCTTACGGTGGAAGGTTTTACAAAGTTGAAACAAAGGAGGAGGCAATGGAGAAATTAAGGGAGCACAGAATCATCAATAAAGAAGTTCTATAGGAGAAAGGAAAGCTGGATGAAGCAACAAGAGTTACAAGTTTATTGTAGAGATAGTATACAAGTATTTGTAATTTTACAGTATATGTTTGGGTGTAGAAATTAAGGGTAAAGATGGTCAAGAGATGGAGTGGGTGACCAAAGTCCATGCAGGGATGGCTCCTCTTCCCCCCTCCAGAAGCCCAAAGTGGTGGAGAGGAGGAAGATCTCCTGAAAAAGGGAAGGGGGACAATATATATGTATATGGGTGGGTAAGAGGTTATTTATGTTTTGGGACAATATGCTTACTTTGTAGTTTTAGTTTTGTAAGATTTATGTTAGAGCAAATATGGAGAACAAAGGAAATATGTAATATAAGGAATAGATGTGGAAATTGTTGAAGGTAGCTACATGGAATGTACATGGCTTGGGGGGGAAATATAAATGAGCAAGAATTGAAAAATCAAAGAGAAAATAGATATGTGTTTTTACAAGAAATACATGAAAAGAAAGAAAGGGAATGAACTTAGGTTATATTGGACTGATGTATATGAAAAGGCATTTGGTATACCAAAAGAGAGGTAGCAATCATGGTAGCTAAAAGATGTGAATTTAAGACAAAAGCCATAAAATGATGATATGGGAAGATTTCTTTTAATTCAAGGCTTGATTTATGGACAAGGTGTCACTTTAGCAAATTTGTATGCACCTAATACAAATCAAAGAGAGTTTTATAATAGGGTATATAAAGAAATAGAAGAAATAAAAAAGGTTATGTGATAATGGCAGGTGATTATAATATGGTTATAGATACAGGAATTGATAAATCTAATCCATCAAAAGCAGAAATAAAGTATAACAACAAGAAAATTTATTAAAAAATAGATTAAAAGATGTTTGGAGAGAATTACATGGCAATCAAAAGAGTTATACATATTTTTCTAATAGACATTAAAAATTTACATTTGTAGCATCTGAAATATTATCTAAAATAATGAAAGCAGAGATAAAAATAATTAAAATATCAGATCATGCAATGATAACTATGGAAATGGAAACAGATTGTGATTATAAACAGGCAAGTAGATGGAGAATGGATTTAAGGATTTTTAAAAAATAAAGAGATTTTAGAGAAAATGAAAAGAGAATTAAAAGATATATGGACTATAAATGAAGAAGGAAGTAGTAATATAGGTGTAATATGGGATCCAATGAAAGCAGTGGTAAGAGGTTTAGGGATAAAATAATCTTATAATATAAAAAAACAAAAAAGAGAAACAAAACGGTTGGAGGAGGAAATTAAAGAACTAGAGAGTAAATATATAGAGAGTAGAGAGAATAGGATTATGTTAGAATTATCAGCTAAAAGAAAAGAGTTGCAAAATATTGAGTTAGAACTGGTTCAAAGAAATCTAATCTATTTAAATAGGGAATTTTATGAAAATAGTAATAAAAATTCTAGAATGTTGGCTAGAGCCACACAAGTTTTTAAAAAAGGCAAAAAGCCTGACTGGAATAATAAAGAACAAAAAGGGAGAAAGATGTAAGATGATGAGAGAAAAATTGTTGATATTTCAGAAGTTTTTTGAAAAGTTATATGAGGGAAAGGAAATAAATGTGAATGAAAGCCAGGCATATATAGAAAAGAATTTAAACTGTAAAATTCGAGAATATGGTAAAGAAATAATGGAATCACAAATAGAAGATAAGGAGATACTGGAAGTTATTAATAAATTGAAAATAGGTAAAGCACCAGGGTTAGATGGGCTAGGCGCAGAATATTATAACAATTTTAAAGGATTATTGGTGCCGAAGATGAGGTTAATGTTTAATAAAATAATGGAAGAGGAAATTATTCCAAGTTCCTGGAAGCAATCTCTGATAGTATTGATAGCGAAACCTAATAAAGATCTTACAAACCCAGGATCATATAAATCAATATCCCTTATTAATTAGGATGCTAAGATTTTTACAGCAATATTGACAAATAGATTGAATACATTTATAGAGAATTATATTAAAAATGATCAGTGTGGATTTATGAGAGGCCGACAAATGTCAGATGTAGAAAGAAGCATATTAAATATAGGATATTATATAAAGAATCAAAAATTAAAGGCTGGTGTATTAGCATTAGATGTTTTTGAGGCCTTTGATTTTATGGAATGGCCTACATTGAAGATATTAATAGAGAAATTAGGCTTTGGAAAAAAATTAGAAAGGTGATAAATCAACAATGCTCAGAGAATAAGGCGAGAATAGTTATAAATGATGGTGTTACAGAGACAATAACCTTAAGCCGGAGAACGAGACAGGTTTGCCCCTTATCCTCAGTTCTATTTGTATTATTGATGGAGGTTTTGGCAAATGCAATCAGGAAAGATTCATTGATTGTAGGAATTGGTGTATGTAAGAAAACTAAAATAAATTTATTTGCAGATGATACATTACTAACATTTCAAAATCCCATAGCTACTATAGAGAGGGTATATTCACATTTGAATGAATTTGGGAAATATGGTGGATTGCAAATTGGAAAAAAAATCAGAAATGATGTTATATAAGCATAGTAAAGAAGAAAAGGATGTATTGAAAAAAGAATTGTTTCAGACAATTCAGAGGGGAGGAAGGGTGCCTCCGTCTTGGAGAACTGCTTTTATTTCCTTGATTCCGAAGGAAGATCAGGATGTTACCCAAGTAAGAAACTACAGACCAATATCACTTTTAAATACAGACTACAAGATATTTGCTAAGGATTGATGAGGGTTTTGCAACAGATGATTCATGGGGATCAAACTGGGTTTATCAGTGGTAGACAAATGAAAAATAATGTGAGGCATATAGTTGATGTGGTGGAGTTTTTGGAAAGGAACAACCAGATCCCTGCGGCGTTAATCTTTCTAGATGCTGAAAAAGCTTTTGATCAAATGGATTGGCAATTTCTGATGAAAGTTCTAGATAAAATGAATTTTGGGGATAAATTTTTACAACCAATTAGGGCATTATATCAAAAGCAAACTGCCCGAATAATAGTAAATAATAGCCTGACTGAAGTATGCAATATTGAGAAGGGCACAAGACAAGGGTGTCCGTTATCACCTCTATTATTTGTTTTAACATTAGAGATATTATTGATAAAAATACGGAATTCGGAAAAAATTAAGGGTATTCAAATTAGAGATCAGGATTATAGATTGAGGGCGTTTGCAGACGATCTGGTTGTTACGGTGACCCAGCCAGAAAACTCTGTTGTGGACCTGATGGAGATAATAATGCAATATGGGAAGGTTTCTGGATTTAAGGTTAATGTACAAAAAACAAAAATTTTAGCCAAAAACATGACAGTATCACAAAAGGCCCTTTTAGAAGGATTAACTGGATTTGAGATTGTTAAAAGGGTTAAATATTTGGGGGTGTATTTGTCACCCTCAAATGCAAAGTTATATAAAAATAATTATGAAAAGTTATGGGGAAAAATTCAAAAAGAATTGGAGAGCTGGGAAAAATTGCAATTGTCTTTACTGGGAAGAATTGCAGCAGTAAAAATGAATGTCCTGCCTAAATTTTTATTTTTATTCCAAATGATACTGATTCTTAAAAAAGACTCTAATCTGGAAGAATGGCAACGGGGTATCAATAAATTTGTATGGGCAGGGAAAAGGCCACGAGTTAAACTTAAGATTATGCAGGATACACGTGAAAGAGGTGGTCTTAAAATGCCCAACCTTAAATTATATTATGAAGCTGCTGCGCTGTCAGGAATAAGTGATTGGATTAATTTGACACAAGGGAGATTATTAAATCTTGAGGGCCACGATTTGTTATTTGGCTGGCATGCATATTTGTTGTATGATAAGAAGGTAGATAATGTGTTTAAAGTGCATATTTTAAGACAGGCATTGTTGAGAGTTTGGAAGAAGTATAGACATAAGTTAGACTACAAGATGCCATTGTGGGCAATCCCGAAACATGCAATAGAAAACATAAATGTTGGCTTTAAACATGATGTAACTACGTACAAGGAGATCTTAAGCTTGGAGAGGAACGTCTGGTGTTTGAAGCCGTACAATCTTTTGCGAGATGAGAAGATCGTTCAAACTTGGTTTCAATATGGTCAATTACGTGCCAGGTGGAAAGAAGACCAGAAAATTGGTTTCTCAATGACTGATGAAAATTTGGTAAAGCAAATTAGAAACCAGGGTCCAGCACATATCAAACGGATTTATCTTGCATTGATAGATATTGACTCAGAAACAGAACTTGTTAAAGACTGTATGATAAAATGGGCTCAGAATATTCAAGAAGTTATTACAATGGACACGTGGGAAAAGATTTGGGTGAGGAACGTAAAATTTACGCAAGCCCAAAACCTAAGAGAGAACTTTTATAAAATGTTTTATAGATGGCATTTAGATCCTAAAAAGCTTGCAAGTATGTATCCGAACTATCAACCTAAATGTTGGAGATGTGGTGGCGAAGATGCAACATATTTTCATATATGGTGGACCTGCAAAAAGGTTAAGGCTTTTTGGATAAAGATTTGGTGGAATATGCAGAAGATCTTCAAGCAAAGGATAAAGTTTTGTCCGCAATTGTTTTTATTGGGCATAATTACAGATGCTACTGTTGTGGACATTAAGTTGATGTTGAATTTAATTACAGCAGCAAGACTCTTAATAGGTCAATATTGGAAAAAGGAGGAACTGCCGACTATAGAAGAATGGACTCTAAAAGTTTCTGACCTGGCAGAAATGGCAAAGATTTCGGCTTATTTGAAAGATCATTCGCAAGAACGTTATATTATGGAGTGGAAAAAGTGGATTGATTATATCCAGAACAAATATGGGACTAAAAAGTTTCACCTAGCATTTGAATACGTTTTCTTTTCTTTTTTTTTCCCTTTTTTATGTAATATTAGTATTGCTTGTAGTCATTTCATATGAGCTAGAGTGCGATAGACTTAATAGTTTATTGTTGTTAGCATATGGATGTCTATGATTGTTCTTTGTTTTTATACCTTGTACTTAGCTCTGGGAAGTCGGGGGGGAGGGGGGAATGGGGGGGAGGGATAGGGAGGGTTAGGTAGGGGTGGGTGGAGGGAGGGGGGGATTGTTAAAGATAAAATGTATTGTAAAACTTTTCAATAAAAAAAAGAATATAAATTAAAAATAGCAGATAATATCAAATATTTAGGTATTGACATCATAAAAAATATACAAGAATTAAAGAAGATAAATTATGAGAAGTTAAAGAAAGATATAAAAGATAAAATGGATAAATATGAAAAAAGTAAAATTATCATGGTTCAGAAGAATTGCAGCAATAAAAATGAAAGTTTTACCAAAAAATATTTTTTTTTTTGTTTTGGATGATCCCAATTAAGTTTTCAGATCAAGAATTAAAGGAAATACAGAGATTGCTGGAGGTGTATTGTAATAGAGGTAGGAGAGCAAGAATAAGTAAAGTATTATGGTATGAAGCATTAAAAAAGGTGGTCTGGGTCTTCCAAATGTTAGAAATTATTGGGTAGTTAATCAATTAAGGGTGGACTCAGATATTATATTACTAAATAGAGATTTATTATGGAGAGATATAGAATTTAAGGAATTAATGGAAATAGGTGATCCTATAGAAAACATTGGTATTAAAAATTGTTAAAAGAATTCAAAATCCCTTTTTAAAAAACTTGATAGAATTATGGAACAAATGGAGATATCAGTTAATCCCAAAAATTTCTCCTTTAAACACCGGTGGTAGAAATGGAGAAATTCCCTAACATTGAATTGAAATATTGGATTAGTAAATTAAAAAAAAAAATCAGATATATAAATGGGAAGATTGGAAGAACAAGATAAAGCACATAATACAATTAAATAATGTTTTTGTTGTTAGTTGCAAAGTCGTGTCCGATCCATCGTGGCCCCATGGACAATGTTCTTCCTGGCCTTCCTGGCCTCTACCATCTTCTGGAGTCCATTTAGGCTCATGCCTACTGCTTCAGTGACCTCATTCAGCCACCTCATTCTCTGTCATCCCCTTCTTCTCTTGCCCTCAACTTTTCCTAGCATTAGGCTCTTCTCCAGTGAGTCCATCCTTCTCATTAGGTGGCCAAAGTATTGTAATGAAATATGGGATGATTTATAACAACAGTCTTGGTGGAAGGCAGAGGGAATAAACCTGCTCAAGAATATATGCTGTTTTGGAGAGGATAAGGGCACAATTGAAATATATTGTATATTGTTAGTTGTTATATAAGAAGAAATATAGGTAAAAATGGTCTCCAGGCGGGGGGTGCACTGTAGTATTTGTATTTTTATATTGTTCTTTTATTTAGATTTATATGTGTTATGTTTGTATATTTGTATTTGAACAAAATGAAACACAATAGGGAACAAACAACTTCTTAAAAATACCCTTTTAAACATATGAACATAAAGAAAAAACCAATACACCCAAACTGAACACAATAGGGAATAAATAGATTCTGTAAAAAAAATGACCCTACATATGTACCTAAAGAGCAAGACCGATGGAAGCATGTCAGTTTTAGAAGAAAACAACAACCAAGAGCAAAGCCCCTACTATCTACCTTAGCCTACTCCAATAAAGCCCCTCTGGAACTGAACAATCACTTTCATAGCCTCCCCCTGAAGAAAATATGCAGACACCTACAAAAAAGCATTTCATCAATAGTTTCTAAAAAAAGAGGCAAAACCGAGCATTCCCACAACAGAAAAAAAATAGTATCCCAGATTTTCCTAGGAAAAAATAGGTGAATATTGGTGATAGGAGATTCAATTCTTAGGGGAACAGATACTATAGTCTGCAGACCAGGCAGTCAATCTAGGGAGATATATTGTTTCCCTGGAGCAAAAAACAAAGTTGTAACTTGAGTACCTTACTAAAATAACCAACCCAACAGATTACTACCTCTTTCTTCCCCTACACATGGGGACCAATGACACAACAATGAATCTGAAAAAAATAACAAGAGATTACAAACAGTTAGGGAAGAAAGTTAAAGAATTAGGAGCACAAGTGGTGTTTTCATCTATACTTCAAAACAACAACAACCCAACAACATCCAATGAGAAAGCAAAGGATTTTAGAAATGAACCTCTGGCTTAAAAATTGGTGTTGTCAACAGAACTTCAGCTTTCCAGACTATGGTCTGTATTACCTACATGAAGGGTTACTGGCAAGGGATAGACTGTATTTATTTATTTATTTATTTATTTATTTATTTATTTATTTATTTAAATTTCTATACCGCCCTATTCCCGAAGGACTCAGGGCGGTTTACAGGGCAGCATAAAATACAATATAAAAATAATATAGAATTAAAATACATTAAATTAATTAAGCCCAATTAAAACAACATTTAAAAAAGCTAAAACCCCTTCAGTCCAGGCCTGATAGATCGAAAAACCAGGTTTTAAGGTCCCGGCAAAATGAACGCAGATCGGGGGCGGTCCTAAGTTCCATGGGTAAATCATTCCAGAGGGCAGGCATGCTCACAGAGAACGCTCTTCCCCTAGGAATAACCCACCGGCATTCCCTAACCGGTGGTATCCTGAGAAGGCCCTCCCTGTGGGAGCGCACGGGATGAAGGGAGGTGTTCCCTCAGATAACCCGGACCCAAGCCATTAAGGGCTTTATAGGTCATCACCAGCAACTTGAATATCACCCAAAGGGCAACTGGAAGCCAATGCAGCTTGCGGAGTAGAGGTGTTACATGGGAGTATCGGGAAGCCCCCATCACAACTCGTGTAGCCGCATTCTGCACCAGTTGAAGCCTCCGAGTGGTCCTCAAGGGCAGCCCCATGTAGAGAGCGTTGCAGTAGTCTAAACGGGAGGTCACGAGCACATGAGTGACTGTGCGTAGGGCATCTCGGTCCAGATAGGGTCGCAACTGGCGCACCAGGCGAACCTGGGCAAAAGCCCCCCTGGTCACGGCTCCTATATGATCTTCTAAACTGAGCCTTGAATCCAGGAGGACGCCCAAGTTGCAAGCCCTATCAACGGGGGGTAACACCTCACCCCCCATAGTTAACGATGGACAAAACTGGTTTTCCCGAGATGCCGGTATGCAAAGCCACTCAGTCTTGGCAGGATTGAGTCGGAGCCTGTTTCTCCCCATCCAGACCTGAACCGCCTCCAGGCAATGGGACATCACGTCGAGGGCATCACTGAGTTGGTTCGGGGTGGAAAGAAAAAGTTGGGTATCATCAGCGTGCTGATGATACCCCACCCCGAAGCCACGAATGATCTCACCTAGCGGCTTCATATAGATGTTGAACAGGAGGGGAGAGAGGACCAACCCCTGAGGAACTCCACAAACAAGAGGCCTCGGGGCAGACCTCTGCCCTCCCGTCAACACCGTCTGTGAACGGCCCAGGAGGTAGGAGGAGAACCACCGTAAAACAGTGCCCCCCACTCCCAACCCCCCGAGACGTCGCAGCAGGATACCATGGTCGATGTACGTCACAAGAACTGGAAACAATATATTTGGAAAATGACTATCTCATCTTATCAAAAAGGCTTTAAACTAAAAATTGAGTGGGGAGGGAGGCCAATCTTTAAGACCTATAGAACCTAATTCAAAGCAGAAAAAAAATAGCTAACCAATCACATAAGGAGGTAGGAAATAAAAGGAAAGAAGAAATAAAAAAGAAAACATAATGAAGTACAGAGTGATGGAAAGGATGGAAATCCCATTTACAAAATAGGAGATATGTAAGAAAAATATCCACCTATCTGATAAGGTCTCCTGCTTGAGCAGGGGATGGAAGTAGAAGACCTCCAAGGTACCTTGCAGCTCTATTCTAATCGATTTATTAATTTGTTCTTAATGCAAGATTATGAATCTGTGGCCATCCAGATATTGATGAACTGCAATACCCTACATTTTTCCCCTCACAAGCCAGGGAAGATAAACCTTCTGCTGGCTATTCCAATTTTGCACTATTCTGGAGTTTGGAAGCCCATTTCAGGTCATGTTAGAGAATCTTGCAGTCTAGCAAACCACTGGGAATGCAAGCCATCAAGAAGTGAAAACAAAACTAATGTACTGACTTTCTGTATTTTCCCCACTGCTTTAGGTTACTAAGCGCAGATTGTGGAGACAGGAAGTATAATACACCACCAGCATTGCCAGTTGTAATACAAATAATTAGATTGTCAGATCTGCCCCAATCCAATCCCTTTGGAATGAAAGATCTTCGATTCCATTTGGCCGAAGTGATAGGTTCTTTTACTAAAAGATGCTGGCTGCAATAAAGTCAGGCTAGAACTAAATTTCCCACACTAAAAAGATACAGAAGTTTCCCCCTTGTCCCAGCCTTCCCTGCATGACCAGTTCATCTTCAGCCAATGAAAATTCACCTACTGTGGGTGTTTTGAGACTGCTGAGATGTTTGGGGTAATCCACATTCCTTCTCAGGGTGCATGGCCTTGAGTGCTTGTACAAGCTGACTCTGAGCTTCTCTGTTCTTTGTCAAGCTGTCACACACACACCAATTTTGCTGACACAGATTTATTGCCCATTTATTCATCCCACCTTCTTCTTCTTCCCAGCCTTTGATGGCAGGATGCCAGTGAGGCACTAAGCCAAAGATGGTAGACCTGACAGAAATACATACACAGGTAAGTATTCCTCCTCCAAAAAAAATTAGAAATCCATGGGAAGAAAAGAACTGGAGATGCATCCAAACAGATAGTGGAATATTTTAAAGGTCTAGTGAGAACAGTGGGAAAAGTTTCAGAAGGTGGAATATGGTATTGTATGTACATACATGTGTGTGATCAGACACTGAATTTCACAAAACAGGATATACTCATGGTGCAGATGTAATGACTGCTGTGCATGATGTTGCCCAGCAACCAGGCAGAACTAAACTAGGATTCTTACCAAAAGAAAGTCAAGGTGCTTTTCTAGGATACCATGCATTGATTTCATTCTGGAAAAAGTCTTTTCCTGACTTCTGTTTCTTTTCATTTTGAGTCTATTGAACTTGTTTTCTCTTTTGAAATAAACAAGAGAAGTTTTGCCAAGTTCTTAATTTACTGGATTCAGTATACTTAATTAGACATTCTGCTACCACAGTACTTTGTGGAGGGCTCCCTAAAGATATTCAAATTAATAAATATAGATTGGGAGCAGAAACTAAGCTTCCGTTCCAGTTATGCCATTTATTAGAATATATGACTGGAATCAGCAAATGGAAAGTTCTGCAAATAAGAAGAAAAACAGTGCCCTTTGTATTTATAATCAATTGTTTCTCTTTCAAGTTCTGTAAATAGATGAAATCTAATCAAATGATAGTACCTTTCAGTTCCTCCAAAAAGTGATATTTTATATCCTACTCATATGGGTCAAATTTGCCTGGAGATTTGTTCAAATTAGGATTTTGATTCCAGAATAATACATAAAGTTTCAACAGTACATGGAATAAAATTCTTAACTGTAAATGAAAAAGATCATAATAATTAAGATATAGTAATAAATAATTCCTATCTGAGAAGGGACTAAAAGTTAGCAGATGAATTATTCACTGTGAATAGTTTGCTTAAAACTAATTACAGCAGTCAGTCACTAGAGAACCATTCAGATGTCTCTGTGTGTGTGCCTGTGTGCACCTCTGTGTGTGTGTACTAAATCAGGATGTAGAGGCTGGAAATTTGATTTCCAGTAGTAGTAGTAGTAGTAGCAGTAGCAGTAGCAGTAGCAGTAGCAGTAGCAGTAGCAGTAGCAGTAGCAATAACAATAGCAATAGCAATAGCAATAACAATAACAACAACAACAACAACAATAACAACAACAACAACAACAACAACAACAACAACAATAATAATAATAATAATAATAATAATAATAATAATAATAATAATAATAATAATAATAATAATAAAGTTGGAAGGGACCTTGGAGGTCATTTAGTCCAACCCTTTGCTCAGGCAGGAAATCCTATACCATTTCAGACAAATGGCTGTCCAGTCTCTTCTTAAAAACTTCCAGTGTTGGAGCATTCACCGCTTCTGTAGGGAGGTTATTCCACTGGTTAGTTGTTCTAACTGTCAGGAGGTTTCTCCTTAGCTCTAGGTTGCGTCTCTCCTTGGTTAGTTTCCATCCATTGCTTCTTGTCCTGCCTTCAGGCACTTTGGAGAATAGCTTGACTCCCTCTTCTTTATGGCAGTCCCTGAGATATTCTAGATATTCTAGAGTCTCAAAATCTTTTTTACATCATGGTGACCAAAACTGGATGCAGTATTCCAAGTGTGTGGCCTTACCAAGGCATTGTAAAGTGGTATTAATACTTCATGTGATCTTGATTCTATCCCTCTGTTAATGTAGCCTAACTCATATTTAAGTGATTGTCTACTAGGACTCCAAGATCCCTCTCACAGTTACTACAATTGGGCAAGGTACCACCTATACTATACCTGTACATTTGGTTTTTCTTGCCTAAATGTAGAACCTTACTTTTTTCACTATTGAATTTCATTTTGTTAGATAGCACCCAGTGTTCAAGTCTGTCCAGATCCTCTGTATCTTAAGCCTATCTTCTGAAGTATTGGCTATTCCTGCCACCTTGGTGTCATCTGCAAATTTGATGAGTTTCCCATCTATCCCCTTGTCCAAATTGTTGATGAATATGTTGAAGAGCACTGGGCCCAGAACAGAGCCCTGGGGCACCCCACTACACACTTCCTTCCATGTAGATGCAGTTCCATTGAGGATCACATTCTGAGTATGGCCGATTAGCCAGCTACAAATCCATCTGGTGGTGATGCTGTCTAACCCACATTTTTCTATCTTATCAAGTAGTAGGTTGTGATCTACTTTATCAAATGCCTTACTGAAGTCCAAGTAAATAATATCTACAGCATTCCTCTTGTCCACTAGTTTTGTCACTTGGTCAAAGAATGCAATAAGATTTGTCTGGCATGATCTGTTTTTGAAAAACCCACGTTGGCTTTTAGTAATGATTTTGTTTGCCTCTACATGATCGTTGATTTGTTTTTTGATTATCTTTTCCAGAATCTTCCCAGGTATTGAGGTCAGGCTGATAGGTCTGTAGTTTCCTGGATCTATTTTTCCCCCTTTTTTGAAGATGGGAACTACATCAGCTCTTTTCCAGTCTTCTGGTAGTTCCCCAAAGCTCCAGGATCTTTGAAAAATATAGTTCAGTGGTTCTGAGATCACATCTGCCAGTCCCTTGAGAACCTTGGGGTGTAATCCACCTGGTCCTGGTGATTTGAACTCATCTAGGGTGGACAGGTGCTCACTTACCGTTTTCTTGCCTATCTTAACTTGTGTTTCTATTCTTTTTTTTTATGGCACTGTTTTTGATAGGTTGGACTGATTTTTTTCCCCTTTGTGTAAATGCAGATGCAAAAAACGTGTTGAGTAGTTCTGCTTCCTCCCTGTTGCTTGTCACCTTCTTGCCACTTTCCCCCACTAATGGACCAATCATTTCCTTCACTTTTTTCTTGTTTTTTACACTTTGAAAGAAGCTTTTTTGTTATTTTTGACTTTTGTCACAAGCCTTAGTTAATGTTGAGCCTTAGCTTTCCTCACTTCATCTTTACAGGCTCAGGCTATTTGCTGATATTCTGCTTTAGTTATTTCCCCCTCTTTCCACTTTTTATACTTGTCCTAAGTTTCTTCCTTTCCATTTCCACAGTAATCTACTAAGAATCCATAAACATTAAGTATACATTTCTTATATATGCACATTTTCTTACATATTTCTTTTAGCCCTTTTGTTTATATAAAATTTTTAAAAAATATTGTTTACATTATTGATTGTAACTTCATCAAATTTTCTTTCATATCTACATTCTGGATTTTTTCTTTCTTTCTTTCTTTCTTTCTTTCTTTCTTTCTTTCTTTCTTTCTTTCTTTCTTTCTTTCTTTCTTTCTTTCTTTCTTTCTTTCTTTCTTTCTTTCTTTCTTTCTTTCTTTCTTTCTTTCTTTCTTTCTTTCTTTCTTTCTTTCTTTCTTTCTTTCTTTCTTTCTTTCTTTCTTTCTTTCTTTCTTTGATAAACTGTGTCACAAACTTTGAAGAAATAAGAATTTCTGTGGATAAGTAGTAATGAAAATTCCCAGAAGACTGTTCTGTGAAAATTCCAAACAAATGTTAGTCTTATTTTTGCTAGCATTAGATCATTTTCACATTCAATCATATCTGTTCCATCTATAAGGATAACGGGTTCTACATATCTTTAACATGAGGGAAGAGTTTGTAGTATACTGCATGAAGAACTCTCTTACAGACTAAAGAACAAAAAGGATGAGTTTAAAAAATGGAAACAAGAACATGTAACTAGAAGTAAAAGGTAAAGGTAAAGGTTCCCCCACACATGCGTACTAGTCGTTTCCGACTCTAGGGGCTGGTGCTCATCTCCGTTTCAAAGCTGAAGAGCCAGTGCTTGTCCGAGGACGTCTCTGTGGTCATGTGGCCGGCATGACTAGACGCCAAAGGTGCACAGAACGCTGTTACCTCCCCACCATAGTGGTCCCTATTTTTCTACTTGCATTTTTATGTGCTTTTGAACTGCTAGGTGGGCAGAAGCTGGGACGAGTAACAGGCGCTCACTCTGCTACGCGGCACTCGGGATTCAACCCGCCAAACTGCCAACCTTCTGATCGACAAGCTCAGCGTGCTAACCCTCTGAGCCACCGCGTCCCTAGGAGAGCAACCAGTAAATAGCCTGACTCTTCAAGAATGGATTCAGAATGAGCTAAGACTTGTAATGAATGCCACAAATAACACAAAAAAGTTCTTTCAATATATAAGGAACAAGGGAAAAAGTAAATGACTATTGGTCCACTAACATAATGATTATTGTTCCACTAATGGGAGAAGATGGCAAGAAGGGGACAGGCAGCAGGAAGGAAGTGGAACTTCTCTGTCTTCACACAAAAATGGGAAAAAAATAGTCCAACCTACCACAGAGTGCCATGAAGGGGAAAAGGTTGACTTAATCTTCAAAGCTCCTGAGGATAAGACAAGTAGCAATGGGTGGAAGCTCATTAAAGAGAGGTCAAATCTGGAATTAGAGAAATTTCCTGACAATGAGAACAATTCATAAATGGAAAATCTTGCCCCCCAGACTTGTGGGTGCTCTATCTCTGCAGATTTTGAAGGGACAAGGTACGTGTGCTGTTGTAGTGTATGCGGTTCTTGCAGGCATTGAGCGAGGCAGAGAGTTCAAACAACAACAGGCTTTATTGAGAGTCAGAACATAACAGAAGCAAAGTATATTTATCCATTTAAAGTCTATGTCTACAGGCAATATACTCAGAGGTAGCAAGTGTCATAAGATCTCTTGATCCTTTATTTAACATTAAGATACTATCATAGAAATTGATCTCCATCTAAATCTAGTTTCCATTAACTCAAATTTTTTTCCAAGACTTCAACAGTCTTCTTTTGTAAGTTCAGTAATAGGTTGGTTTCCAGGTCAGTTTTCATCTCTTGGCTTAATATTTGTATTTCCGCTCTAATTTTCATCTCTGTCTTCTAGACCACATCTTCTGTTTTATTTACCAGGATGTCTGCATGAGATATAATTTGTTTTACTTCTTCATTCTGTAGATTCTTCACAATTATTCTTTTTTGTATCTTTTATTTCTTCTTTAAGATGTCTTTTGAATAATGCATTCACGTAAACACATTTTAAAAATATTTCTGGGTATAAAAACAGCTAAAGTATCTTTAAACAAAGGATGTGGCAAAAAAGTTTTCATCCTGATGATTGCTTTCAGCAGTTTGTTAAGTGAAAAGGAGTTCTGCACACAAGCCAGACTATTTAGTTTGCTATACTGGGTTGGCTCATCTTAATGTTTTGTTGACAGTTCTTGCAGAGGCCAAATATATAAAACTTGCAGCAAAGAATTGTGATGTCCATGTAGTGTGAGGATAATCAATATAGACACATCCTTTTCTTCATGGAAAACTTTTGAGTTCAACATAATTCCATTTTAAAATAAAGGAATAGAAAAGCTCAAAAACAGATGTTAACTTTACTTTTATGTAAGGATGAAAGTGTAAAAATGTGTTGCTAGATTCTTTGCCACCCTAATTATCTTCCAGTAATATATAAACAAGGTGCTAAAGGAATAATTAGGATTGTACTAAAAGATAGTTACTTTGATTGATAGTTATTTTTTTTTCCTGCAGCATATATTTCCTAATCTTTCTTTTTTTTTTCATCATATGGAATGTCATGTCTGGATCTTATTATCTCAAAGAGCCAAAGAGTAATTGCTATTTAGGTTACTTCAACAGCAATCATAGAAACATTTTTTTTAAAATAAAAATAAATATCAAAAGCAGTTTATTAAATGGCAAACAAGAATGCTTATGAAAAAGGCTTTTTAAACACACACATATTGTTTACTGTAACTGTCTGATTATACCTAATCATGTTTACTCAGATGTATGTTGCACTTCTACTTTGGATTTCTACTGTTGAAGGAAAAGTCTTCATCATGGTTCAGTCCAAGCTGGAATAAACAACATGGCGACTGCTTTAGAAAGAAGGTTGCAGGTTTTTTTATTAAAGAGTTTTACAGATACATTTTAAACATAAAACCCATCCCTCCCCCACCCCCACCCAGTTTCCCCTCCCTCCCCCTCCCCCCCAACTTCCCAGAGCATAATACAGGGTATTGACCCTAACAATCATAAACTATAATATGCTAACAAGCTATAATAACACTTTAAATCCTATCACACTTTAACTCTCCTTAAAAATAACTAAATAATAACAAATCTTATAAATACTTTTTCAAATGCTAAATGAAACTTTTAGTCCCACATTTATTCTGAATACAATCAATCCATCTTCTCCATTCCAAGATATATCTTTGTTACGAATGATCTTTCAAATATGCTGAAATTTTTGCCATTTCTGCCAGGTTCGAAACTTTTAAAGTCCATTCTTCTATATTAGGCAAATCCTCCTTCTTCCAATATTGCACTAGCAAAAGTCTTGCTGCCATTATTAAATTCAGCAACAATTTAGTTTCTATAGCTGTACAGTCTATAGTAATACCCAGCAAAAATAATTGTGGAGAAAACTTTATCTTTTTCTTAAATATCTTCTGCATATTCCACCAAATTTTAATCCAAAAAGCTTTAACTTTTTTACAAGTCCACCATATATGATAATACGTTGCATCATCACAACCACACCTACAGCATTTAGGCTGATAATTTGGATACATACATGCCAATTTCTTAGGATCTAAATGCCATCTATAAAACATCTTATAAAAATTCTCAATTAAATTTTGTGCCTGTGTAAATTTTACATTTCTGACCCAGATTGTTTCCCAAGTATCCATTGTTATTGATTCTTGAATATTCTGGGCCCATTTTATCATACAATCTTTAACAAGTTCCATTTCTGAGTCTATTTCTATCAATGCATTATATATCCTTCTTATATGTGCAGGACTTTGATCTCTAATTTGTTTAACCAAATTTTCATCTACTATAGAAATACCAATTTTCTGATCCTGTTTCCATTTAGCTTGTAACTGTCCATACTGAGACCAAGTTTGTACTATTTTTTCTTCTTTTAAAATATTAAATGTCTTTAATTGCCATACATTTCTTTCCAATCTAAGAATTTCTTTATATGTAATCACATCATGCTTAAATCCCACATTTATAGTTTCTATCGCATGTTTAGGTATTGCCCAAATTGGAGTTTTAAAATTCAACATAACAATATTTTTTTCCAAACTCGCAACAGGGCATATCTTAATATATGTGTCTTAAAAACATTATCCACTTTTTTCTCATACAATAAATAAGCATGCCAACCATATAACAAATTGTATCCTTCAATATTCAATAATCTCCCTTGTGTTAAGTTAAACCAATTACTAATTGATGATAATACCGCAGCCTCATAATATAATTTAAAGTTGGGCATTTTAAGACTACTTCTTTCACGTACATCTTGCATTATCTTAAGTTTAACTCTCGGTCTCTTCCCTGCCCAAATGAATTTATTAATACCTCTTTGCCATTCCTCCAAATTTGAATCTTTTTAAGTATAGGTATCATTTGAAACAAGAATAAGAATTTAGGTAAAACATTCATTTTCACAACTGCAATTCTTCCCAATAAAGACAATTGTAATTTTTTCCAACTATCTAATTTTTTTGTATTTTTAACCATAACAATTCATAATTATTTTTATATAATTTCACATTTGAAGCTGAAAGATATACCCCCAAGTGTTTAATCTTCTTAACTATTTCAAATCCCGTTAGTTTTCCTAAAACTTCCTTTTGTTCTTTAGTCATATTTTTAGACAATATTTTAGTTTTTTTGCCTATTTACCTTAAATCCAGAGACTTGTCCATATTGTAAAATTATTTCCATTAAATCTATAGCTGATTGAGTTGGTTGACTTAATGTAATGTACCATTGATTATTATGTGAGCTGTTTGTTTTTTATATATTGCCCTAATAGGTTGTAAAAACTTATCACCAAACTCCATCTTCTCCAAAACTTTAAATAAAAATTGCCAATTCAATTGATCAAACGCTTTTTCAGCATCCAAATAAATCAGCGCTGCAGGGACTTGATTATTTCTTTCCAAATATTCTAATAAATTTACAATATGTCTTACATTATTTTTCATTTGCCTACCACTTATAAATCCTGTTTGATCAGAGTAATTCATTTGCTGCATAACCCCCATTAATCTATTTGCTAAAATCTTTGCAAATATTTTATAATCATTATTTAAAAGCGATATAGGCCTATAATTTTTAAGTTGAACAAGATCTTGATCTTCCTTCTGGATCAAAGTTATAAATGCTGTTTTCCACGATGGAGGCACTTCTCCTCCAGATTGAATCGTTCTAAATAATTCTTTTAAAGGCTCCACCCAGTTTATTAGGATTGTTAAAAGTATTATGTTTGGCATATCGTAAATTAGTTGCTACTTGATCTGCCATTAACATATCAAACTGTCTTCTTAGCAAATTAATTACTTCTTTCAACCTCTTATCAGATGGGTTCAGAATAAGAGCTTTCTCTTTCAACTTTATTTCCTCCTCTATTTCTTTACGCTTATATTCCAATCTATATCTATGTTTATTATTCAAATATGTTAGCACTTCTCTCATATAAGCTTTACTTGCATCCCAAACGATTTCAATGGGAGCACCCTTATGCATATTCATAATAAAAAATTCTCACATATGCTTTTTACATTCTACCACATTTTCTTCATATCTAAACAAATTTTCATTTAACCTCCATGATCTTTTCCCCTTGCCCTTGTCCAATTCCATCCAAACTGGACTATGATCTGATAGAGTTCTTGGGCATATCTTAATCTTCTTAATCTTAGAAAAAAAAATCATTAGTAGTTAATACAAAATCAATCCTAGAAAAAGATTGATGTCTATCAGAAAAAAAGTAAAATCCTTTTCTTCCAAATTTCGTTCTCTTCAGACATGTCGCAATTCCAAGTCATCTTTCAAATCAAACAAAGATTTTGGCAATCTAGCATGGCTTGGAGTATTTTTAAAAGATCCTTTTTTTTACCTTTCTGAGTATCCAACACTCCATTCCAATCTCCCATTAAAATACACGACTTATAATCCCATTGAATTATTTTGTTATGTAACAGTTTATAAAATTCTCCTTGCTGTTGATTACATGCATATACTCCAATTAAAAGTGTTTTCTTCCCTTCTATTAATAGTTCAATTATAATATATTTTCCTTGTTTATCTGCTTCAATCAAATTAGCTGTTAAGTCTTTCTTTACATAAATAACTACTCTATTTTTCTTCTCTGGAGCAGATGCAATAAATTGAATACCCAGTCTAGAATTTATCAAACATTTTTGATCTGATGCGCGAATATGAATTTCTTACAAACATATAACATAATTTTTAAATTGTTTCAAATACTGAAATACTTTCTTTTTCTTTTGTGGTGAATTTAATCCATTAACATTCCAGGTTAGAAACTTTGTCGCCATCTTTTGCGACTTGAAGCTTTTGGATCGTTTCCTGCAGATCCACAAGCATCTGCCTCTTTGGCCTAGCTCCTCACACTGCTTCACTAGAAGTAGATTCCTGACTTGTAGTTATAGAACACTGTTTCTGTTGTTGTTGTTGTTGTTGTTGTTCCTTACGTCTAGATGCAGCCCATGTCACTCTTTGAGTCTTAGATTCTTCCAATAAAACCAGGGGTTGCACAGTTTCCGAAATTTTCTGTATTTCTTGTACCTGTCGCTCTCCTTCTTCTTTTCCTCCTTTAACTTCTTCTTTTCCTCCTTTAACTTCTGAAGATGGTGGTGAACCTGCTTTCAATACTTTAGAATAAAAATCACGTGCCTTCAGGACTGTATTAAGACGATATCTTACTCCAGCATAATTCACCACAATCCCCATTGGTATCTCCCATCTGAACTGAAGCTCTTGTTTTTTTAATTCATCTGCCAGAAAAACAAACTCTTTTCTTTTTCCTCAAAATTCTTGGGGGAATCTCTTTCAGGATCAAAACCTCTTGATTAGCCACTTTAAATCTATTATTGTAATAAGCTTGAATGATCTCATTTCTAATCTTTCTCTTTATAAAATACACAACCACATCTCTTGGCAGTTTCCTTTGCCTAGCAATCCAGGAATTAACACGGAATACTTTATCTCCACAAAAATATCTTCCGGTTGAATTCCCAAAATAGGTGCCAGAGCATCCACCAACATCTCCTCCAGATTTTCCTGTGGATTTTCTTTTAAGCCTCTTATCCTCAGGGCAAACTCCATGTCTCTATATTGTGTCATCACCACTTCATCATTAATTTTATCCATTTTATTCTCAACTTCACACATTTTAGCCTCCAGCATCAGATTATTTTGTTTCACTTCTTCCACACATTCATCCAGACTCTCAATACAACCTGAGAGCCCCTGAAATGCCATCAAAATACCCTGCCGTATTTCCTTATTTTTTTCTTCAATAAGTTCTGCCACCTGCTCAGATATTTTTTCAGACTGAAGTTTTAAAGCATCTTTTAAAGAATCTTGTAAGTCTTTTAAAGTCAATACAGGTGCAGCAGCTGCAGAAGGTAACATCAAAGATTGAATTCCAGATTGCTGAACAGGCGATGTCCCCGGACTTTTAGAAACGGGAATTCTAGGTGGTTTGGAAGCCATTTTAACACCTAATTAACTTTTGTTACACACTTTCACTTTTCTGCCCCACTTGCTATTGTAGTTTAACTGTTAAATAGCCAAGTCTTATAATCACTTTTAAACAGCTCCAAAGTTTAACAAAATCTTAAAGTTCTGAGAATCCA
Source organism: Vipera berus (assembly GCF_964194415.1). Lineage (NCBI taxonomy): Eukaryota > Metazoa > Chordata > Lepidosauria > Squamata > Viperidae > Vipera > Vipera berus. The sequence goes on along the minus strand of NC_138209.1, from coordinate 33,469,937 downwards.
CTTTGCATATTCCTCCTCAATATCCAAACAATCACTTTCACTTTGAGAAAAAAACACACCAGCCAGATGCTTTCAATTCTTCTTACAAAGAATCACTCAGGCGCCATCTTCCCCTTCTTTTTTTAAAACGATCGTAGAAACAGGAAAAAAGTTGAAGTTCCAGAGTTAAAGTCTTATACTTGCTGTTTATATTGCTCCCACATCCGCTCCGCCTGCATCAATTACTCAAGTTAACAAACAAATCCAGCAGGAGTGGATTCAGTGTCTCGTTCTGCTTAAAAGCAGAAAAGTCCTCCAATCCGGAGTATTTCCAGCCTTCGGGGGACCTCTCACCCTTCAATAATAATAATCAACCTTTATTGTCAAAATACAACATGTGTACATTGAGATTAGCTGAGCTTTCCCCCATGCTGTCTCCCCCCAACACACAGTAACAACAAACCCTCCATCCTACCACACCATGTGAACCACCTACACCACACACCGGCCTCCCAAGTCAATTCTGCATAAGTTCACAGAGATTATGTCCCATTTAAAAGCCTAACAGCCCACGGATAAAAACTATTTTTCAGCCTCTTGGTATGGCTGGCTATATTCCTATATCTCCTACTGGATGGTAGGAGAGTAAAGAGATACCGTCCAGGGTATGAGTCATCCCTGAGAATCTTCCTCACTCTTCCAAGGCAACGAGCCCTGGCGATGTCATCCAGTGGTGTCAGGGAACAGCCCACAATGTCTTGTGCTGTGCTCACTACCCTCTGTAATACTTTCCTGTCCGTGGCTGTCAGACCAGCATACCAAACCACAATACAGGACAAGAGGACACTCTCTATAGTAGACCGGTAAAAGAGGGTCATTAGCCATTGTTCAACCCTGTTCTTCATTAAAACCCTAAGAAAGTGAAGCCTCTGTTGGGCCTTTCTAGCCACCTGGGTTGTGTTAACTTTCCAGGTCAGATCTTCACAGAGGTAGACTCCCAGAAATTTAAAGGAGGAAACTCTCTCTACATAGTCCTCCCCAATGTAAAGTGGGGCAGTTTCCTCCTTTTTTCTCCGGAAGTCTAACACCATCTCTTTCGTCTTGCCAATGTTTAGGTGCAAGTTGTTGTTACTACACCATATGTATAGTTTTTGTACCTCCGCCCTATATGCTGTCTCATCCCCACCTGTAGTAAGAACCACCACAGTTGTATCATCTGAGAACTTGAATATCGCAGTGGATGGGTCAGATGATACACAATCATAAGTGTATAAAGAGTACAGGTAGGGGCTAAGCACACAGCCCTGTGGCGTGCTGGTGCAAAGCTTCAGAGGGGTGGTCAAAGCAGACCCGACCCTCACTGTTTGTAACTGATCCCTAAGAAAGTCTTGAATCCAATTGCAGATGGCAGGGGAGAATTTCAAGTCAGTCAGCTTCTTGATGAGAATGCTCAGCAAAATGGTGTTGAAAGCCGAGCTGTAGTCAACAAAAAGCACCCTGACATAACTTTCAGGTCTCTCGAGATGACTTGCTACAGAGTGTAAAGCAGTAGCTATGGCATCGTCTGTCGACCTATTTCCCCTGTAGGCAAATTGATGTTTATCAAAGTCCAGTGGGAGGCATGTCCTAAGATGTTGGAGAACCAATCTTTCAAAGCATCTCATGACTACAGACGTTAATGCAATAGGTCTGTAGTCATTCAGGCACTCAACAGACTGGGGCTCTAGGGAACCTCTACCCCTACACAGAGTCTCCCCTTCCCCTCTTCGCCCGAGGAGAAGGGTTTTCAAGCTGCGGAACAGCTGATCGTCGACTGCTCCGCAGCTTTAATGAAATAGGAAGGCTGGCGGTCGATCCCGACCGTCCACGCCGCTGAAGCGCCACCCGGAAGTCTCAGAAGGTTGCAGTTTATTGAAGAGGAGAGCCAGACAGAAATATGGCTCTGGAAGAAAGAGAATGAGCACATGTAGGGAGTGGGTTTTTATACCCTCTAGAGTCTAGAGCCTTTTGTCTGGAGTTTTTTCCTGTTCCTGTTTGAGGCTTTGTTTTTCCTGTGTCACGCATTCTGACCTGAGTCTGGGTGTGCCTTTCTGACATTCTGAAGATGGTGGGTTAATCCTATTATGTCCCAAGGGTCATATCCTGCTTCCCTGGGGCTGGGGCTGGTGACTTAGATTTTGGTGTTGATTCTAGGGATCCTGACTCCAGTCTTTCTGACAGGATTAACACATCTGCAATTCTGCAGACTTGGTTTCTGTTTGGGACAGAGAGATTTGGGGGGGGTGGGGTTGGTTTCTTTAAATCCTTTAGAGAAATATATTCGGTCTTTTAAATATTTCCAAAAATATTTTTTTTTATCTGGGGAGGTGGGGCTGAGTTCCCACACTACTATAGATGAACTCTGGAAATTATACTTAGAATCACAGATTGATAGTTTCCTGCAGATGAGTTCATTTTGAAATATTTATCATTTTTTCTTCATCATCTTATCATTTTCATTTTTAGAATCATTCAGTTCTAAGTATTAAAACTGGAGTGTCAGAATGTAGAAGTAGTATTTTGTATGGAATTTGTTTTTTTCATAACAGGATAAAATATAGCTCAGTAGTGATTTTCCTTTTGCATTGTTTTCCACCTACACTTCTCATTTTGATATTGCTGTCAGAAACCAGCTCATTTGGGGTTTGTGGATATATTGCACTGTAGAATCAAATATGAACTTCTATGCTCTGGAGTATGACAAAGAGCATCCTGATTTAACAGGTCTTGAGTGACAGTATTTATACTCTTTTAGGCTTACATTTATTTTTGAAGCTTTTCATATATATATATATATATATATATATATATATATATATATATATATATATATATATATATATATATATATATATATATATATATATATATATATATATATATATATATATATATATATATATATATATATATATATATATATATATATATATATATATATATATATATATATATATATATATACTGTTTAAGTTTATAAGTTTAGTTTAAGTTATAGAAAGAAGTGAATTATGATGTAATTTTAGATATAGAAGGTTGGTTAGAATTGTATGTATAACTGCCCAGAGAAATATTGGAAGCCATTTCTTTATTTGTCTTTTCATGTTTTCTCTTTTTTTATTATTTTTTGTTTTGTATCTTTTTTTTGGTCTGTTTTCTCTTTCTTTTCTTCTCTTTCACATTTCTTCTATTTTTTTTCTATGAATGTACTGATCATATATATAAATAAAATTATTTTATTTTTATTTTTAAAAAAACAATAATGAAGTCTGTCAGCCAGACTTGGAGAGTGAGGGATTAAAGTGCTAAAGAGTTTATCCACCATATTTTTGATGTAGAGATTAAACATTAAAAAACCTAAAATGTACACTTGTTTGACATCACTGTTGGTTGTCACTATGCAAGTAACCTAGTCAAGCCTTCTCTGAACATGTAGCATTTTGACAAGTGCTCTAGCAGGTGACTTTCAGTAGATGAATACTCCAATTTATTCTCCAATTTCTCTCTAGAAACAGATGAAAGACTGTTTTAAAGTCAATAAAATCCACATCCAGTGCATAGGAACCACAACAGAACTACTGAAGCATGATGGTAACAGCATGGTGCAGGAACTAATGAGACTGTTAAACAAATTGTGGAGTATATGCCAGATGAATCAAGAAAAGGACTGATTATCAAATTGCCAAAAAGGGATAATTCCACCAACTGTAACAACTGCAGACACATCACATTGCTTTCAGGCTTCAGCAAAGTTTTCTGGATGCGGTAGGCAGCAGAAGTTGGGTTTCACCATATTAAACAAATTTTCTACTGTACATAAGGGGTTTACAGTTATGGAACTAGATAGGGAGCATCAGCTGCCACCCTCAGGTCATAAGCATTAGGGCTGGTCTTCTTTGCCACAGACTATTGTGCCCCTGTATAGATTAACAGCTGCCATACTAGTAAGCTAGACTCCAGACTCAGTGACACCATGAGAATTATAAGCTAAAGTATTAAAACCACTTGAACTTGCTGGATTCCTGTTCTGAGCCACATAGCACCTCCAGATTTACAAAGGTAAGACCCAGTAGTTGGAGAATACAGAAAAATTATGAACAACTCACTTCTACTGGTGCATGCTGACCTTCTTCATTTATCATCCAGAAGACTCAAATTCAGAAAGCCCCCACTGTCACTTGCACAACATCTACCCCAAAACTTTAATATTAATTATATACAGTCAGCTATACACATAATATTTCTTCCACTCATGGGAGATCCTCAAGATTTGCCACAGAAGATTGGAATCTTCCCATGATAGTATAACGTAGTATCTCTCTCTCTCTCTCTCTCTCTCTCTCTCTCTCTCTGTATATATATATATATATATATATATATATATATATATATATATATATATATATATATATATATATATATATATATATATATATATATACCAATAAACACACACACACACACACACACACACAGAGAGAGAGAGAGAGAGAGAGAGAGAGAGAGAGAGAGAGAGAGAGAGAGAGAGAGAGAGAGAGAGAGAGAGAGAGAGAGAGAGTTTTAGATCATGCAAGAACAGTTGCACTGAAAAGTCTGTTGCAGTGAGGCAGGAAAAAAAGAAAATTCTTCTCCAACCATGTCAACAGTTCACACCTATCATGGGAAGATTCCAGTCTTCTGTGGCAAATCATGAGAGTCTCCCATGAGTGAAAGAAATATTGGAGAGAGGAGAAAATTCTCTTTAGAGAGTTCTCTGTCTCTCTTAGCCAAATTCATTAAAGCTAAAAGAACCAAAAAAAGATAACTGAAAGTTTTTCCACTGAATCATTTAAATACATTAGATCCCCTCTTGTTTTACTCCTCTTAGTTTTGATGTCAGTCATATTTGAAACCTTATAAATTACATTACAACTTTATAATGTAAAGTGCTCCTGGGGATTTTGTCTGGATCAAAAAACAACTCAGAAATCATTTCACAAACAAATTAGTTTAAAAAAAGTATAGGAACAGAATTTTGTCTGGAAGAACCTACTACTAACTTCTTTTTCTCCTCTGTATAATTCATTCCCTCTTCTGTAATCTCTGTTCACATCTTCCCTTTCATTTAGTCCATCACCTAAATTCATGTAAAGATTTTTCCATTTCCTCTTCTTCATATCCTTATCAAATGTTCTCTGCCTTCTTTAAGGACATATGTATGGATATACAAACATAAACATACAATGTAAACAAGATCTAATTAGATTTCATTGGTATGATAAATATACAAAGTTTTGTTGGAGGCACATATCAAAACAGACCAAAATGATATATCTAATGATTATGGATGGTCACCTCAGATTAAACAAATAAACAGGTAGTAAACAATCATTTATACAAGGAACTACCAACTCAAACAAACAAGCAGCAAACACAATCTAATCAATGAACTACCAAGAAGAAAATAATATCCCCACCAACACTGATCAAGCAAGCTACTGTATGTCAGCAGAAGACAAACCCCACTTTTTCCAGGTAGGAAGATGCTACCTAATCAGGTAAAGAAATACCTGTAAGTAAGTAATCAAGGTCAGAGAGCACCAAGGACTTCACAGTTGCACCTGGAACTGTGGATATTATTTTCTACTGATAATACACATGGGCATCAAACATTTGAGAAAGCACACAAATGGGAGAAATGTGCATGTAGAAAAATCTTCATCAAGGAACAACTATTATTTCTGCATGAGAACTAGTTTGGTCTAGTGGTTAAGACAGTAGGCTAGAAAGCAAGAGACTTTGAGTTCTAATCACCTCGTAGCTATGATAGTTGGCTGGGTGACCTTGGGCCAGTCACTTTCTCTCGGCCGAACTCACTTGACAGGGTTGTTGTGAGGAAATAGGAAGAAGAAGGTGTGTTAGATATGTTCACCACTTTGAGTTATTTGTAAATTCTTTATTTATTAAATGTATTAGCCACTCATAGAGCCTTGGTGGAGCAGTGGGCTAATGCCTCCTTAAGTAACGCCAGCTGCCTGCAATTAGTGCAGGTTCGAGTCCCACCAGGCTCAAGGTTGACTCAGCCTTCCATCCTTCCGAGGTAGGTAAAATGAGGACCCAGATTGTTGGGGGCAATAAGCTGACTTTGTAATAATGCCACTTGGGGGGTGTATGAAAGCCCTAATAAGCAGGCATATACATAGAATGAAGGCTACTGCTAAGCTTGTAAGCCACCCTGAGTCTTCGGAGAAGGGCGGGATATAAATGGAATTCAAATTCAAATCTCATTTTGAAACAACTCTGTGGCTTATAGCATTAAAAGCAATAAAACCATAAAAGATAAATATGTTCAAAACAATGAAAATGGAAATTAAAATCAAAATAGAATTATAGGTAAAAGATGGGGAGGCAGCAGGATGCATGGGACAGAGGTGGGGTTGCTTCTTAATTCATAAACCACTTCCAAGTATGATTCTCTCTTATTGGGGCCCCACATCATCTGGCAGAGTCAGGTGTTCAGGCTCTTGCAGATGTCAAATGGATAGGAGCCCATCTCACCTCAGGGAGTGTTCCAAAGACTTTCTGAAACTGCCAATCACCTTTTCTACCACCTTTTCTAAAAAGGAAAGATGGGAAACTGGACAAAAGTAGTCCAGACAAATGGGATGAAGTGATTTTTTTTAAGGAAGGGCAAACCCAGGGCCTCCTTAAAGGCCCTGGGAATGTCCCCTCATGTAGTGAGAAATTTATCACTGTTTGAACCCAGTTGCTAGTCACCATCCTGGTGGCTTTCACCAACTAGGGTGGACAAAGATCTAGTCAACAGGTGGTTGCACTGACAGCATCTAGGAACATGCCTATTTCATTAAATTCAACAGGATCAAACTCTTCCCAAATAACTGGATAAGACCTTATCTGGGGTTCTCACATAGACCTACCCCACAAATGGGATCCAACTGGGAATAAATCGAAGTAACTTTGTCTGTCAGATGTTGAATAAATTCCTTTGTCCAGCCCTGAAGATGTTCAAACAGGTTCCCCTGTCCCAGAAGGGACCAGTTGATCCAAAACAAGGCTACAGGGCAACAGTCTGCAGAGGCAATAAAGGTGGAGAAATACTGCCGTTTTGCTGTTCTTACCACCAAGAGATAAGCCTTAATATCAACTCTAAGTTGTGCCTGGTCAGAGTCATACTTTGTTTTCCTCCAGTGGCTCTCTAGCCACTTAAAAATAATCCTTTTCCAGACCCACAATTCCTCTGTGAACCATGGGAAAAGTCAGGAGCAATGAGTCAAGAAAAGCCACATAGGTGCAATCCTGTCCAGAGTCCTGACTGCCCTTTGATTCCAGGACATTACCAAGGTTTCAGGAGAGCCATGCAGCAAAATCTCCAACATTTCTCCCAGTTCTCTCTGAAAGCCAATTGGGTCCATCAGTCACCAGGGGAAGAACAACACACTGGATCCAGCCTCTCTGCAGAATAGGGCAGTATAAGAGAATGTCAAGGACACCAGGGCATAACCTGACAATGGCAGGGGGAATAATATAATATTCCCCCACCAGATCCTATTATAAAGTCAGAATACAAATAAATAAACAAAATGAATGCCTACAATCGCATGCCCTGCCCAACAGTATCAGGTACAAACTTTCAATAAATCACACAGGTGGATGGGAAATAGCTCAACAAAGCAGTGAAAAATGGTACAGCTAATGATCATGGATGCAAGTACACAAGCAAGCTCAGGAAGCACAAGGGTTTCCACATATCTCAACTTCTGGTTGATTGAGCAAAGTTGTGAGTGCCATTGTTAAGCTCTGGATGGGAATATCTGATTATTATCCTACTGATAGATTGAAATGACTGATTCTGATTTTTTTTCTTCAAATGAACTGATAAATGCTAAAGGTTCACATAATTTTGCTATACATAATATATAGCTTTGTATCATTTTCTTCAATAAATAAATGAACAAGTGGAAAGAGTTTTACTCCTTTAATTGGATTCTCTTTATCTAGTTTATAGGAATTGTGTGAAGAACAGATAATGTTTTATGCCATATTTATGCAGAAATGTTGAAAATTCAAAAGGGTTCATAAACTTTAAAGCACCACTATAGATCAATCTGCCACACTATTTGTTCAATCAATTATGTACTCTGGCACAAACAATGGATTGAATATGCCTCAGTATAATGTTTTACTTCTTTGAAACTGTTCCATGCAGAGAAAATCCCTCCAAAAATATTGGGTAGCACAGACATTTAGTTCACTCAGGGAGTTGACTAACCACTTTTTCCTAGGTAAATTTGCTGATAAAAAGTTGATGATGAAAGTAAGAAGTCAAAACAGTAAGAAAAGAGGGAGGTCAGTGTGAAGGAGAGTGAAGAAAGGACAATAACTTTTAAAAAGTGGTAAAATTAACCTTCCCCTTAATGGATTACTGCCTTGTCATGGCAAAGGGGCTTGCATAATTCAATGAATTTATGAGATATGCCGTGCAGGACCACCCAAGACGGACAAGTCATAGCAGAGAGTTCTGACAAAACGTGATCCACTGGAAAAGGAAATGGCAACCCACTCCAGTATCATTGCCATGAAAACCTCATGGACAGTACCAAAAGGCAAAAAGATATGACACTGGAAGATGAGCCCCTCAGGTCAGAAGGTGTCCAATATGCTACTGGGCAAGAGCAGAGGGCTAGTACTAGTAGCACCAGAAAGAATGAAGCAACTGGGCCAAAGCCGGAAGGACGCTCAGCTGTGGATGTATCTGGTGCTGAAAGGAAACTCCAATGCTTTAAAGATTTTTTCTCTATAGGAACCTGGAATGTAAGATCCATGAATCAAGACAAGTTGGACGTGGTCAAACAAGAGATGACAAGACTGAACATCGACATCTTAGGAATCAGCAAACTAAAATGGACAGGAATGGGCGAATTTAATTCAGATGACCATCAGGTATACTACTGTGGGCAAGAATCCCTCAGAAGAAATGGAGTAGCCTTCATAGTCAATAAAAGAGTAGGAAAAGCAATACTGGGATACAATCTCCAAAATGACAGAATGATCTCAGTTCGAATCCAAGGCAAACCATTCAATATCACAGTAGTCCAAGTCTATGCCCTAACCACCAGTGCTGAAGAGGATGAAATTGACCAGTTCTATGAAGCCCTACAGCACCTTATAGAACTAACACCAAAAAATGATGTCCTTATCATCATGGGGGATTGGAATGCTAAAGTAGGAAGCCAAAAGATAACTGGAATAACAGGCAAGTTTGGCCTTGGAGTACAAAGAGAAGCAGGGCACAGGCTGACAGAATTTTGTCAAGAGAATACGATGGTCATAGCAAATACTCTTTTCCAACAACCCAAGAGATGGCTCTACACATGGACATCACCAGACAGTGAACACAAAAATCAGATTGACTATGTGCTCTGCAGCCAAAGATGGAGAAGCTCTATACAGTCAGTAAAAATAGAACCAGGAGCTGACTGTGGCTCAGACCATGAGCTTCTTGTTGCAAAATTTAGGCTTAAACTGAAGAAAGTAAGGAAAAGCACTAGGCCATTCAGGTATGAACTAAATCATACCCCTGATGAATATACAGTAGAAGTGACAAATAGATTTAAGGAATTAGATCTGATAGACAGAGTGCCTGAAGAACTATGGATGGAGGTTCACAACATTGTACAAGAGGTAGCAAGTAAAACCATCCCAAAGAAAAAGAATTTTTTTACAAAAACCTACATAGAAAAATAATAGAAATGGAGTACCAAAATATCTGCTTACTAGGAGATTTCAGTGCAATAATAGATGTAAAAATTGATTATAAAAGTAACAAAATAGGAAAAACTGAAAGAAGACAGTTACCTAAGACATTTTTTGATATGGCGGAGGAAATTGGAATCCAAGACATCTGGAGGAAAGTTAACCCACAAAAATTGCAATATACTTTCTATTCAAATAGTAAAAAATCTTGGTCAAGGATTGATATGATTTGGATGACTGCTGACGTGAGAATGAACGTACAGGACATTGAAATAGAAATAGGCACATGGGCAGATCATAACCCTTTGAAAATGACCTGGAAAGGAATACAAAAAAGGCCAAGATGGACTTTAAATCAATCCATATTAAAAGAAAAAGAATTTATACAGTTAGCGAAAAAAGAAATGGAATTTTTCTTCAAAGAAAATAAAAAAGAAGATAGAACAGCACAAAATGTAAGGGATACAGCTGAAGCATACTTTTGAGGCATAGCTATAACATATATGGCAAGGAAAAATAAACAGAGAAAACAGCAATATGTATTATTAAAAGAAGAATTTGAAAAGTTAGAATTAGAACTGCAAAAAAAAATCCACAAAAAAAGACTTTGAAAGAGAAATGGACATAATAAAACATAAATTAAATCTGTTGAACTCAGTGAAAGTGGCAGAACAGATAAAAAGAGCGAAACAGAATTTTTTTTGAAAATTCTAATAAGCCGGGAAGATGGTTAGCTTATAAACTTAAAAAATAGAAAGAAAGAAAAAAAAACGATACATAACTTACTAGATGGGAAAGGTCATTTACAATATAAAAATGAAGAAATAAAAAAGATAGTCAAAGAATACTATAAGGAATTGTATGACAAGGAGGAAACTTCAAGAGAGATAACTGTAAAATATCTGGAAGAAAATAATCTTCCAAAGATTTTAGAGACATTTAAAATTATGTTAGATGAAGAGGTTACAATGATGGAAATATCAGAGGCCATAAAAAGACAAAAAAATGGAAAAACACCAGGTCCACATGGGCTTCTGGCAGAGCTATATAAGAACCTACAAGAGATACTAAGTGAACCGCTGAAAGACGTTTGTAATGGACTTTTATTAGAAGCTAGACTTCCAACTACATAGATGAAGTAAACATTACTCTAATACCAAAAGAAGATTCTGATTTGACACAGATTAAGAACTATAGGCTGATTTCATTGCTCAATGTGGATTATAAAATTTTTACTTCAATAATGGTGGAGAGATTGAAAAAATACCTAGTCGAATTTACACATCCAGATCAAAACGACTTTTTACCAAAGAGACAAATTAAAAACAATCTAAGAGTGATAATAGATGTATTAGAATATTATGAGCTACATCCAGGGAAACAAATGGCACTAATATTCTTAGATGCCCAAAAGGCATTTGATAATCTTTCATGCCAATTCACCAATTACAAATAATGGACTTCAGACAGAATTTTATAAATATGGTAAAAACAATATATAACAAACAAACAGCCAAAGTGATTGTGAATGGAGATTGTACTGAGAGCTTTGAAATAAGAAAAGGCAGAAGGCAAGGATGCCTATTATCCCCTCTGTTATTCATTTTCTCTTTGGAAGTTTTAAATTGAAATATTAGACAAGATACAGAAATTAAAGGGTTGGGGATAAAGGGTGAAACATATAAACTCTAAGCATTTGCTGATGATTTACTATTTATTTTGGAAGAACCCCTGGAGATGATTCCCAAATTGTGGGAAAAGATAGAACAGTATGGAGAAATAGTGGGATTAAAAATAAATAAAGAAAAAACTAAGATAATAGTAAAGAATCTCATGGATAAGCAAAAAACAAAAACAAAAAACAATTGTCAGAATCAATAGAGGTACAGATAGTGAAAAAGGTTAAATATTTGGGTATATATTTATCAGCCAAATGCTCAACAATAAAAGAAGACAATTATATAAGGCTATTGAAACAAATAAAACTAGATTTGTAAAAGTGGAAGAACTTACAACTGTCACTACTAGAAAGAATTGCTACAGTTAAAATGAATATATTGCCTAAGATCTTATTTTTATTTCAAACAATTCCGATAAAACTTGAGAAAAAATTCTTCCAAGAGTTAAATTCATTAATTTTGAAGTTTGTTTGGCAAGGAAAGAAAGCTAGAATAAAGATGAAAATGTTGCAAGATGGTAAGGAAAATGGAGGTTTTGGACTACCCGAGTGGGCTTTGTATTATCAAGCATCTGTATTAACATGGGTGAAAGAATGGACAACTCTTAGGAATAAAAGGTTGTTATATTTGGAGGGACATGACTTACAATTGGGGTGGCACGCTTTTTTGTGGTACGGGAAAAATAAAATTCATAAGTACTTCCAAAATCACTATATTAGAAATGCTTTGATAAGTATGCGACAAAAATCAAAACTAAAATATATGTAAAAATTCCAGGGTGGCTATCAATGACAGGAGCTTTTTCACATCCAAATTTGTTAGATTTTGAAAAAATTTGGACATATAGAGATATTTTAAATACTGATGGGACATTAAAATCGAAACAAGAACTGAAAAATCAGGGCATTAACCTGTCATGGTGGGTACAGTTACAAATACAAAATAGATAAGAAAAAGATGTGAAACTGTGTGGGTTTTATAAAGAACAAACTGTATTTGATAAGATATTGTTAACCTCTGATGAGAAACTAATTAGGAAAATGTATAACTTTTTGTTAATTTTAGAGATGGAAAGTGAACAAACTAAAGAAACAATGACAAGGTGGGCGAAAAACTTTGGTTATAATATAGAACTAGAAAAATGGCAAAAATTATGGGAGAGAAATTATAAACTGACAATGTCAACTGTGTATAAACAAAATATATATAAAATGTTTTATAGATGATACCTGCCACCAGCAAGATTAGCAAAAATGTTTAAAAATATGTCAGATAGATGTTGGAAATGTAAACATAATTCAGGCACGTATTATCATATCTGGTGGACATGTAGTAAAGCAAAGGCTTATTGGAAAAAAATACATGCTTGGTTAGAAAAAAAATGTTGGGAGAGCATGTAGTATTTAATCCTGAATTTTTTTATTAGGTATAATAACAGAAAAGATTAATAAGCAAAGTTTATATTTGTTTCTACATATTACAACAGCAGCAAGAATAACTTTCGCACAATACTGGAAAAATGAAGGAAGATCACCAGAGGAAGAAGTAATTAAAACAATATTGGAATGCTCTGAGATGGACAGAGTAACTATGAAACTGAAAGATAAAGAAGAAACAGAATACTACCAAAGCTGAAGTCATTCTACAAATGGCTAGAGGAAAGAACCAAAGAGTAGGATTTGACTATGTATTAGCATTTTTGAACCCAGACTGCACAATGGTTGAAAAATTAACATATGTATGTAAAGAAAAAAGAACTAATAACAAGCTTTTTAAAAAAAAGAAAAGAAAAAGAAATGCAAAAAAGCAAAATGGCTGTCTGAGGAAGCTTTGCTAATAGCTGAAGAAAGGAGGGAAGCAAAAGGCAAGGGAGAAAAAGAAAGATAAGCCCAATTGAATGCAGAATTCCAGAGAATAGCTAAAAAAGATAAGAATGCCTTCTTAAATGAACAGTGCAAAGAAATAGAAGAAAACAATAGAATAGGGAGGGCCAGAGATCTCTTCAAGAAAATTGGAGAGATGAAGGGAACGTTTCATGCAAAAATGTGCATGATAAAGGACCAAAATGCCAGGGATCTAACAGAAGCAGAAGATATTAAGAAGAGGTGGCAAAATTACACAGAAGATCTATTCAAGAACAAGCTTAATGTCCCTGATAACCACGATGAGATGGTCACTTACCTCGAGCTAGACATCCTAGAAGGTGAAGTGAAGTGGGCCTTAGGAAAGCTGAGCAACAGCAAAGCTAGTGGAGGTGACAGTATTCCAGCTGAGCTGTAGAGAACCCAGACCTACAAAAGACCTTTTTTATTCCTATATTAAAAATCACAGAATTCTCCCTTCCTGTCTCTAGTGATTATATTTCTGCCAGTGTAAAATCTGCTTTTCTCTGCCTACAAAAGACCTTCTTTGAAAAAGTTTAACACTTCTGCCTTTTCCCCAATTAGCAATCATTAAGTCACATTCCTGCATTCAGTTCTACCTAATCTGCAATTGTAAGGCCACATTCCTACATTCCATCTCTGCCTCTGGTGATAAAACTCTTTTCTTATTTACAACCACATTCCTGTCTCTGATTCACATGTGTAAATTGCCCATGCTTCAAGAAACTGTCTCTGCTTCAAAATTATGTCTTCCTGTGATAACCTTTTGTCTTCCCTGTTAGCATTTGTATTTAGCCCTGTCTCCTGCAATTATTTCTGCCTCAAGTTATGTCTTCCTGCAATAATCCCTGTCAACTTTGTTAACATTTGTATGGATAGCTATGCATTATTGTTTCCTGTAATGACCTTTGCCCTCTTCATTAGCAGTTCTCTGTTAGCATAAACTATGTTTTATTATGACCTTTGCTTTCTTCATTAGCAATTGTATACCATGAGCTATGTTCCCCTTTGACCTTCCATGAGTGTTTTTCCCCCCTCCCAAATGAAACAGCCTAATAAATAGAGAGTGTCCAGAGGTATTCTGGGGCATAACATCCACCCCGGGCACTTCTGTGCTCTCACCTTGAGCAAACTTGTGTCGGTGTCTCAGTCTGTCCTAGGACTTTGCTTCTGAACTATCCGCAGTTCCCAAGTATGACCGTTGGAATTTCCGGCATGCTGGGTCGGTGGTAAAGGGCAAGATCCTTCCATATTCAAGGTGATCACCCTTTTGAGGGTCCCTCTAAATTCTCACCCCTGTCACGGGGCTCTAAGAGTTGAAGCCAGAACCCTGACCGGTTGCTCATCGCAACAACTGGGGGCTCGTCCATTGGATCGCGGCTTCAACTCCACAGCACGACTCCTGTCCAGGCGTGTGCTACCTGCATTCCCGGTTCTCACGCACCTCGGAGAAGGCTTCAAATCGTGAGTAAATGGGCACCTCAATTTCCAAAGTTTTGTCAGGGCATAGGGACGAACTTTTTAATATAGTGCAGAATGCTAATTTTGTTCAAAAACACAATGGCACCATGGTCCATCCTGTAGGAAAGAGACTTTTAACAAAACTTTTACGATATATTAACAAAAATTGTCCGGCTTATCCGGAATCAGGCACTTTGTCTGTTGTAACCTGGGAAAAACTAGGGAAATATCTTCACAATCATCCCAGGGCGCCTGCTGACATTCTGTCCGCATGGCAAGCAGTGATGGCAGCATTAAAACTTTTGCCATCTCCTCTAGATCTGACATCTTCTACTTCTAAACCTCTTGATCCTTCTTCTGATCTTTCGTCTTCACCTGAAGCACCACCACCCTATCCTTCTGCACCTTCTACCACATCTTCTGAGAAACCTTCCTTGCCTTCTCCATCTTCCTCTGAATCTCTAGACTCCTCTTCTCCAACCTTATTGCCAGGAGGCCAATTAACAAATCTTCTAACTTCATCCGTTTTTCTGATGAATTCTCCTGAAGAAACTTCTCTTTACCCTTTAAGTATAGCCCCGGGAGGGGGTCCCGCAATTCATCAAAATATACCTATGAAATTATTAAAAGATTTGAAAATGGCAGTAAAAGAATATGGTATCCAATCCCCATATGTTAAAGGATTACTTAATTCATTAGTAGATGCCAATTCGACAATGCTACTTTATGATTGGAAAACTCTTTTTTCTATGCTTTTAACTCCTGCTCAATATGTCATCTGGCAATCAGAATACCAAAAAAATGCTGAATCTGAGGTCCGAAAAGGACTCCCTCAGGGTGTAACACGTGATCACTTGTTGGGCATCGGTCAATTTGCCACCTTAATTCAACAGCAAAATTGTCCCCGGCGTGCTTTTGCCATAATACATCTTTGTGCAATGGCAGCTTTACGCCACGTAGATGATGCCTCTGGAGAATCTGCTCAAAATTTTCTTAAAATTGTTCAAGGACCTATGGAACCATATGCTACATTTATTAGTCGCCTTCAATTGGCATTAGAACGACAATTTGATAATAAAGCTGGCAGGGATGAATTGATTATTAAATTGGCTTATAGCAATGCTAATGATGACTGTCAGAAAGTCTTACAACCCATTGCTAACAAACCAGGAGTTACACTTGCAGAATTTTTAGAACTCTGTCGCAGTGTAGGGACAACTTCCTATAAGATGCAAGCACTGGCGGCAGTTATTTCTACTAATAAAACATCTCCTGAAACTTCTCCGGAAGCTTTTCCTATTACAAGAACAGGGAATTGTTTTAACTGTGGCAAACCGGGTCACTTCAAAAATCAGTGTCGACAACCTGGGGGAGGGGGTGCGCCTCGTGGCCAAGCACGGGGACCACAGCCACCCCCCAACCCAAAGCCAAAAACAGTTTGCCCACGTTGCCGCAAAGGCTTCCACTGGGCTTCACAATGTCGAGCAAATGTTTCCATTCAACAAAACCAGGGAAACTAGACGTGGGGCGATCAACCAGCCCCACTCCAAAGGTTGAAACTATTTCCACACTTCCTTTTGATTTGGCAAACACTCAATCTTCAAATACATTTTCATTGCCTGTTACTTTAACTTCAGATATAACATATGATGATCCTGGATCAATTTTTACCATGCCATTATCAATTACATTACAGAAGCCTGTCCCCTCTAATATTCCGGCTTTACTTATTCCTAATTCTGTTTTAATTGTTGAGGGAGTAGTCGCTGCTCCTTTCCTTTATGACTCTACTTCACTTCATAATCTTTCTTTATCTGCCTATGGCGATAGGACCTTCCACCTTAAAGCAGGCACACAAGTCGCCACACTAATTTTTCTGTCGCCACCAACTGACGATACCCCTGGTGTTTTTTCTTTGCATCAACCTATTCATGTTTCTAAATCTTTTCTTACTGTTTCCTTACAAGGCCGTTCTTTTTCTGGTCTAATAGATACAGGAGCTGATGTTTCCGTGATCCGTACAGCTGAATGGCCTGCTGATTGGCCTCTTACCAATACCTCTGCCGTTCAGGGAGTGGGAGGAGCACAGGCTGCCAAGGTTAGCACTAACTGGCTGTCTGCCTCCACTCCTGATTCTTCGGCTACTGCTTTTCTTAAACCTTACGTATTGCCTCTTCATTGTAACCTCTGGGGGCGAGATCTTCTTTCTCAACTTCGGGCTACTCTACATATTCCTTAAACATGCTGCCTAAACCTTTGTCACTTGCTTTAAAATCTAGTCTTCCTGTGTGGGTAGATCAATGGCCACTTCCTATTGAAAAACTCACTGCTTTAATAGATTTAGTCCAACAACAGTTGCAGCAGGGTCATATTGAGTCTTCTACTAGCCCTTATAACACACCAATTTTTGTCATCAAAAAGAAATCAGGAAAATGGCGCCTCCTACAGGATCTCAGAAAGATCAACGACATTCTCCAACCAATGGGCCCATTGCAATGTGGCCTACCTAATCCTAATTTGATTCCCCAAAATTATGACCTTGTTGTAATTGATTTAAAGGACTGTTTCTTTTCTATTCCGCTTGCAGAACCTGACCGTCTTCTTTTTGCTTTTACCATTCCTGAATTTAATAATAGCAGACCCACTAAAAGGTACCAATGGAAAGTTCTTCCTCAGGGAATGTTAAATTCTCCAACAATGTGCCAATACTATGTAGATAAAGTTTTAGAACCATTTAGACAAAAATATCCGAAAATCTTGGTCTATCACTATATGGATGACATACTAGTTGCAGCAGAAGGACCAAAAGGTACTGTTATGCAAACTATCCCTTTCCTTACTCAGCTTTTAAATTCTGCTGGTCTTTTTATAGCCCCAGACAAAATACAGTCGCAATATCCGGTACAATATTTGGGTCATAAGGTACTTGCAGCTGCAGCTGCCCCCGATCTTCCACTTTTAAATATTGGACCAGTTACTACCTTGGTCAAATTACAACAATATCTTGGTACTTTGAATTGGGCTAGACCTTATTTCTCTCTTCCTACTAATATCTTATCTCCTTTATTTAAGGCCTTAATAGGCCCCAAGCATCCTGCAGATAAAATCATCCTAGATTCACATCAATTACAAGTGGTTCAAGAGGTTAATCTGGCCCTTCGCACTTTGTGGGTGGATCGATTAGAGGCCAACATTCCAATATCTTTGGCTGTTCTTTCTACTCCGCAATTGTACACAGGGATTCTTATGCAAATTAGTAGCAGTAAAAAACTTTTAATCTTGGAATGGTTACACCTGTCTCACACTCCAAAAACTTCTATTTTTTCTCGAATCACCCAACTTGCTGCTCTTTTCACCAAAGCTCGAAAACGGGCAAAGGCAATGATGGGTCTGGAAATAGACACAATTTATCTCCCCTTCCGATTGACACAATGGGAAGAGATGTTTGTAAATTCAGATGTCCTTCAAATTGCTCTTGAAAATTGGAATGGAAAATTATCTTGCCATCTCCCAACAGACCCTCGATTACAATTGATCAAAACAATCCCAACTACAATTTTTAATCCAATAGCAAAACAACCTATCCCGCAGGCACTAACAGTGTTTACGGATGGTTCAAAAGCCATTGGGGCATGTGTTTGGCAACTTGATTCCACATGGCACAAACGTCTCACTACGGGACAATCATCAGCTCAACAAGCTGAATTAGCTGCTTTTAATCTGGCTCTTTCCATTTTTCAAAATCAGCCATTGAACATAATCACAGACAGTCTTTATGTTGCCAACATTGTTTTTTCAATTTTTGATGCCTATATTTCTCCTTCTTTATCACCATCATTAATGAATTTATTTTTACAGCTGCAACAATTGTTACAAAAACGGACAACACCATTATTTGTAGCACACATTAGGAGTCATCAACATCTTCCAGGATTCCTATCAGAAGGGAATCACATGGCGGATGAAGCCTGTAAATCTGTCTTACAGATTTGTGCTTTAACAGCCGGAGAAAGTCACTCATATTTTCATCAAAACAAAAAGGCTCTTGTAAAGCAATTCGGACTCACACACCAAGAAGCTGCTGCAATCATTCAACAATGCCCTACTTGTAGTCTTCAAGCTCGAAGTATCCCTGAAGGAGTAAATCCTAGGGGTACACAAGCTTGTGAGACTTGGCAAATGGACGTTACACAATTTCCTCCATTTGCCCCTTGGAAGTATATTCATGTATCCGTAGATACGTATTCAGGCTTTATCATGGCCACCCTACAAAGAGGGGAAACGGCCAAACAAACAATCAATCATTGTATTAGATCTTTCATAACACTGGGATGTCCTAAAATTTTAAAAACTGACAATGGTCCTGCATACACAAGCACTGCATTTTCGGAATTTTGCTATCGATGGGACATTGTACACAAATTTGGTATTCCATTTAATAGCCAAGGGCAAGCTATTGTGGAACGCACAAATCAAACACTCAAAAATGCATTGCAACGATATTTAGGGGCAAAAGGCGTAAGCCCCCCGACACTCCCAGTGTTGCAAAATGTTCTTAATGTTTGTCTTTATACTCTCAATTTTCTGAACCTTACAGGGTCACCAGCTACTTCAGCCGCTTCTCGACATTTTTCTAACCCTCCTTGTCCAACCTCCAGACCTTCTGTTTATTATAGGCAACTACCAGATCCTGCTTGGAAAGGACCGGTACCCCTGATCACCTGGGGAAAAGGCTACGCTGCAGTCCAACTTCCAGATCGCACATTGTGGGTCCCTGCACGTTGCGTACGGCCCTATCATGCCATCACAAAGCCTTCCCCTGCTGCTGACTCTATGTCTTTGCCTTTACTCTTTAGCGGCAGCTCAATTGAGGGCTGACCCGCATATTATACTTGCACCCCCCTTCACATCTGTCACTTTCACTTTTCAAGATGACTCTCTGCCTCACTGTAATTATACATTGCAACACCGCGGTCGTTATCTTGCTTCTCCTTTTCCGGCACATATTAAACACACTTATTTTCCATGTACTATCTTCCTTCGTGTAACCGTCACCCCCTCCACTATTGGCTCTTACTCCTGCCTTGGATTTCTAGCCAATGGCGCTCGTTTCAATCAAACCGTGTATCTTTTCTCTTCATATTCTGCCTCCTACCTTCCCATTCCTTCTCTGCTTGCTTCTTGGCTCTCCAGATACCCACCCTATTCAAAGGATCCCTGTGCTGTACGCTACGTCCGCTGCAGACACCCCTCTCCTGTCAACACGCTAAAGTGCCTCTGGTCTTTTGATCGCCTCGTCGGCCACTGTGAAGGAGGAAGCAAAAATTCCCCGCCGCCTCATCATCACATTCATCAACGGGCTTCGCCAAATCACGGCCAGCGAGGACACGACCAACGTCCTTTGTCACCCCCCCGCCAGCCGCGTAACATTGCTTGGACCGATGCACAGCCTGCTGCACCAATCACTCCAAGAAACATTCTACAAGCCTCATCACCACGACAACATTTTCCTCGATCACGACGCTCTTTGCTCTCCGTCCCTAACAACCAGCACCGCCCTGCAAACTACACCTGGACTATCATTGACTTTCAAGGAAACACCCTATACTCCATCTCCAACCGTACCCTGTGGCCCTGGTTTCCCACGCTCTACTTTGACTTTGCTGAAATGCTCGTAGGAGCCCATGGGTTTAAGCACAAAACAAAGTGTGATCCTTCCCCTCGTAGTGTCTGGTGCACAGGCCCAGGCCTGTACATTTGCCCAGGCTATATTACAGACCTATCCCATATAGATGAATGTGGAACCGCCTCTGATTGGTATTGCAAATCTTGGCAATGTGTGTCCACAGGAAAAATTTGGTGGACTGCACCTTACACTACTGATTACATCGAAGCAAGACTGGGGCAGGACTCCAACTTGCCTTGGTCATCATGCAGCAATTGGGCCTGCTGTGGTGTTCGCCTCAACCCAATGTACGTCACCTTCACATCACATGGAAAAAGGCTCCCGCTTGCTGCTTGGTTAGCAGGGAAAAAGTGGGGGGGCAGATCCTATGAAAAATCCAGATACAGTCATCCAGGTAATATTTTTATAATTCGACTCACCATGTCCCTAGAAGTATCCCCACCTGTGGGTCCAAATAAGCAAAATAACTCTCCTTTTTTACAACCCTTTTCAAGGGAAACTAATCCATTAATAACTCTTGTTTCCTCCACATATGACGCCCTAGTAGCAGCCCATGCTTTCCCTGACAATGATACTAAATGTTGGTTGTGCTTATCTTCTCAACCCCCTTTTTATGAAGCTATTGGCTCCCCCTCCCCATTTGCAAATAGCACCTCTGATGCCACTTGCAGGTGGTCCAATTCTTCTATAACTATATTTTCCATTGAAGGCCAAGGATGCTGTCTTGGATATGTACCTTCTAATTATTCTCACTATTGTATTAATGCCTCATCTGATGCTTATATATCTTGTATGATATTTTTACCAAATGAAAGGACAGGTCTTCCCTATGGAGCTGAGGGATGGTCTATAATGTATACTCACTCTACAACAGCAGATCTTTCCAAACGACTTAAGGGTCAGTTCTTCATTCCTTCCAATGGATCCACTTGGGCTTGCTCCACTGGTGCCACTGCATGTGTCAGTGGAGACATATTACACACACAAAAAGCTTTTTGTATTCAAGTCTACCTTCTCCCAAAAATGTCTGTCTTTTCTGATAATGACTATATCTCCCGTATGGAACCACCCCAATATTCTCTTCGAGCTAAACGCGAGGTAATCAGCACTGTGACCTTAGCCATTCTCTTAGGCCTGGGAGTCACTGGTGCAGCAACAGGTATTACAGGCATGGTCCTGGGTGACCAAAGCATCCGCAAGTTAAGTATCGAAATTGATGCAGACCTCAAACGAATCGAACAGTCTATGGTTGCTCTCCAAAATTCTCTCACCTCACTATCGGAAGTTGTTTTACAGAATAGAAGAGGTTTGGATTTGCTTTTCTTAAAAAATGGAGGTCTATGTGTAGCTTTGAAAGAGGAATGTTGCTTTTACACTGATAGCTCAGGTATTGTGCTTGACTCCATGGCAGAACTAGACAAACGATTGAAAGACAGAGAGAGAGAACGCTCCCAGCATTATACTTGGTATCAAGGAATGTTTAACTTCTCTCCCTGGCTGACCACCCTTTTCTCAGCCATAGCTGGTCCTTTAATTTTATTATTACTTGCATGTGCAATTGGCCCATGTGTTATGGGTAAACTTTTAAATTTTCTACAACGAAGGCTGAGCAGCATTAGCGATGACATTCTGTTGATGAAACACACTGTTGACAGTGAATACAAACACCCTCTTTTAGAATTCACTTCTGACCCAGAGACTGATGCACCCTCACACCAGCACTCTTTGAAAGGAACATTAACGCAGGCTCAGGAGGTATCGGAGGATTTCTCTTTTTCCAGCGTAAGTATCCTAGAAGAGAAAGTTTTGGATTTTGAGGGGCCTTCTCAGTAATTGGCTTTAAAAAAAACAGAAAAAGAGGAGTTGTAGAGAACCCAGACCTACAAAAGACCTTTTTTATTCCTATATTAAAAATCACAGAATTCTCCCTTCCTGTCTCTAGTGATTATATTTCTGCCAGTGTAAAATCTGCTTTTCTCTGCCTACAAAAGACCTTCTTTGAAAAAGTTTAACACTTCTGCCTTTTCCCCAATTAGCAATCATTAAGTCACATTCCTGCATTCAGTTCTACCTAATCTGCAATTGTAAGGCCACATTCCTACATTCCATCTCTGCCTCTGGTGATAAAACTCTTTTCTTATTTACAACCACATTCCTGTCTCTGATTCACATGTGTAAATTGCCCATGCTTCAAGAAACTGTCTCTGCTTCAAAATTATGTCTTCCTGTGATAACCTTTTGTCTTCCCTGTTAGCATTTGTATTTAGCCCTGTCTCCTGCAATTATTTCTGCCTCAAGTTATGTCTTCCTGCAATAATCCGTCAACTTTGTTAACATTTGTATGGATAGCTATGCATTATTGTTTCCTGTAATGACCTTTGCCCTCTTCATTAGCAGTTCTCTGTTAGCATAAACTATGTTTTATTATGACCTTTGCTTTCTTCATTAGCAATTGTATACCATGAGCTATGTTCCCCTTTGACCTTCCATGAGTGTTTTTCCCCCCTCCCAAATGAAACAGCCTAATAAATAGAGAGTGTCCAGAGGTATTCTGGGGCATAACATCCACCCCGGGCACTTCTGTGCTCTCACCTTGAGCAAACTTGTGTCGGTGTCTCAGTCTGTCCTAGGACTTTGCTTCTGAACTATCCGCAGTTCCCAAGTATGACCGTTGGAATTTCCGGCATGCTGGGTCGGTGGTAAAGGGCAAGATCCTTCCATATTCAAGGTGATCACCCTTTTGAGGGTCCCTCTAAATTCTCACCCCTGTCACGGGGCTCTAAGAGTTGAAGCCAGAACCCTGACCGGTTGCTCATCGCAACACTGAGCTATTCAAAACCTTAAAAGATGATGCAGTAAAAGTGCTACACTCAATTTGCCAGCAAATTTGGAAAACTTAACAGTGGTCACAGGATTGGAAAAGATCAGTTTGCATTCCAATTCCAAAGAAAGGCAGTGCCAAAGAATGTTTAAACTATCGCACCATTGCACTTATTTCACATGCTAGTAAAGTTATGCTTAAAATCCTACAAGCTAGACTCCAGCAGTATGTGGATCGTGAACTACCAGAAGTACAGGCAGGATTTTGAAGTGGCAGAGGAACTAGAGATCAAATTGCCAACATACACTGGATCATGGAGAAAGTTAAGGGGTTCCAGAAAAACATTTACTTTTGCTTCATTGACTTTGCTAAAGCCTTTGATTGTGTGAATCACAACAAACTGTGGCAAGTTCTTAAAGAGATGGGAGTACCAGACCATCTTCTTTGTCTCTTGAGAAACCTATATGCAGGTCAAGAAGCAACAGTGAGAACTGGACACGGAACCACTGATTGGTTCAAAATTGGGAAAGGACTCCGGCAAGGCTGTATACTGTCACCCTGCCTATTTAACTTATATGCTGAGCACATCATGAAAAAGGCAGGGCTAGATGAATCAAAAGTTGGAATTAAGATTGCCGGGAGAAATATCAACAACCTAAGATACACAGATGATCCCACTCTAATGGCAGAAAGTGAAGAGGAACTAAAGAGCCTCTTGTTGCGGGTGAAGAAGGAGAGTGCAAAAGTTCGCTTGAAACTTAACATTAAGAAAACCAAGATCATGGAATCCGGCCCTCTCAATTCCTGGCAAATAGATGGGGATGAAATAGAGGTAGTGACCGATTTTATTTTCCTGGGCTCCAAGATCACCGCAGACGGGGACTGAAGCCAAGAAATTAAAAGAAGCTTGCTCCTGAGGAGGAAAACCATGGCAAATCTAGACAGCACACTAAAAAGCAGAGACATCACCCTGCCAACAAAAGTGTGTATAGTCAAGCCTATGGTCTTTCCAGTTGCAATGCATGGCAGTGAAAGTTGGACCATAAGAAAGGCTGAGCGCCAAAGAATTGAGGCCTTGGAACTATGGTGCTGGAGAAGACTCCTGCGAGTCCCTTGGACTGCAAGGCGATCAAACTGGTCAGTCCTAGAGGAGATCAACACTGACTGCTCTTTAGAAGGCCAGATACTGAAGCTGAAACTCAAATACTTTGGCCACCTAATGAGAAGGAAGGACTCACTGGAGAAGAGCCTAATGCTGGGAAAGATTGAGGGTAATAGAAGAAGGGGACGACTGAGAATGAAGTGGCTGGATGGAGTCACTGAAGCAGTAGGTGTGACTCCAGAAGATGGTAGAGGACAGGAAGGCCAGGAAGAACATTGTCCATGGGGTCGCAATGGGTCAGACACGACTTCGCAACTAACAACAACAACAAAAATTAACCTTAATCTTTTTTTTAAAACAACAAAATGTTCTGTAACTTAAAATGAATAAATGGAGTATTTTAATTAACCTGCAGTGATTTTTAAAGGAGGAAACTTGTCCATACTTGCAAATTGTTCTTTAATTCATCAAATAAACCATAATACATTTCAAATCCAAATTGCTTCTTCCTACAAAATATAATGAAGATGTTAATGGAAAATGTCTTGTTATGTTCTAATCCCTTTTAATTTTACAATACTCAAGAAACTTCTGAGAGCTACTGTGATAATGATTTGTAAGAATGTATTGAAGTGCAAAGACAAAAATAATAATAATTAATGAGATTACTTTATAACTATAAAAGAAAACATTAAAATGTTTAAAGAATGCTTTACTTTAGAAATCCTTGGTTGCCTACAATATAAATTTAAAGAAATGAAATGACATAGCAGAATGTCAGACTGAGTAATGGGCTTGGGATGATCAGATATTTGATGGTACACAAGTGCCCTGTACTTAATGACTATGGTTCCCCCCCCTTCTTAAGAGTTACTGCATTTTTTGTTACCATGTCCTCTTTTTCAGAACAGAATGCTAAATTTTGAAATACTGTTTTTCCTCTAGTGCCTTTCTTAGATGTTGATGCCTCCTGAAAATGTCCACTGCTTCTCTCTTTACATCAAGATATAAAATATTGAGGAGGAAAAATGAAGCTGACACATGGTTCAAAACATATGATTATTTTATTTATTTATTTATAGCCTGCCTTTATTATTATTTTTTTATAAATAAGTCAGCAAACATAAATAAAACTCCTTTTTTCCTATTTTTCCTACAACAACATCCCTGTGAGGTGAGTTGGCCTGAGAGAGAATGACTACTAGCCCAAGGTCACCCTGTCAGCTTCATGCCTAGGGCATCAAAATTTCTCTAATAATTTCTTCAGAATAGAATTTCTTCTCAGCAACATTGCAGAGAAGTTACTGCAGTTACCGAAGGTGGGCACTGAGATGAACTACATTATAAAATCTTCATTTTTTTATTGTAGTGAAAGTTTTAAAGCAAGGGAGAATTCAATTCACTAGGGACAGAATGAAAGTCAAAACATTTTTATCTTGACAAGCTCTTATTTAAATAAGTGGTTAACTACCATGAGAGCTGGTTTGGTGTAGTGATTAAGGAATGGGGTTAGAAACCAGCTGTCATCATCATAAGCCATTCACTCATGTACGACACTCGGCCAGTCTATAGATAGCACTCTCCATGCCCCTCTGTCTCACACTGCCTCCTTCAGATGTGCCATGGTTATCAGCGAACACCTTGATGCAAACAAAGTCATCACTAAAAGTCAACATGGGTTTGTCAAAAACAGATCATGCCAGACAAATCTTATTACATTCTTTGACCAAGTGACAAAATTAGTGGACCAGAGGAATGCTGTAGATATAATTTACTTGGACTTCAGTAAGGCATTTGATAAAGTAGATCACAACCTACTACTTGATAAGATAGAAAAATGTGGGTTAGATAGCATCACTACCAGATGGATTCGTAGCTGGCTGACAGGCCGTACTCAGCGTGTGGCCCTCAATGGAACTGCATCTACATGGAAGGAAGTGTGTAGTGGGGTGCCCCAGGGCTCTGTTCTGGGCCCAGTGCTCTTCAATATCTTCATTAACGATTTGGATGAGGGGATAGATGGGGAACTCATTAAATTTGCAGACGACACCAAGCTGGCAGGAATAGCCAATACTCCAGAAGATAGGCTTAAAATACAGAAGGATCTGGACAGACTTGAACACTGGGCACTATCTAACAAAATGAAATTCAGTGGTGAAAAAAGTAAGGTTCTACATTTAGGCAGGAAAAATCAAATGCATAGGTATAGTATAGGTGGTACCTTGCTCAATAGTAGTAACTGTGAGAGGGATCTCGGAGTCTTAGTAGACAATCACTTCAATATGAGCCAGCAGTGTGCTGCAGCTGCCAAAAAAGCCAACACAGTGCTAGGCTGCATTAACAGAGGGATAGAATCAAGATCAAGTGAAGTACTAATACCACTTTACAATGCTTTGGTAAGGCCACACCTGGAATACTGCATCCAGTTTTGGTCACCACGATGTAAAAAAGATGTTGAGACTCTAGAAAGGGTACAGAGAAGAGCAACAAAGATGATTAGGGGGCTGGAGGCTAAAACATATAGGGAACGGTTGCTGGAATTGGGTATGTGTAGTTTAATGAAGAGAAGGGTGAGGGGTGACATGATAGCAGTGTTCCAATATCTCAGGGGCTACCACAAAGAAGAGGGAGTCAAGCTATTCTCCAAAGCACCTGAAAGCAGGACAAGAAGCAACGGATGGAAACTAGTCAAGGAGAGAAGCAACCTAGAACTAAGGAGAAACTTCCTGACAGTCAGGACAATTAACCAGTGGAACAACCTGCCTCCAGAAGTGGTGAATGCTCCAACACTGGAGGTTTTTAAGAAGAGACTGGACAGCCATTTGCCTGAAATGGTATAAGGTTTCCTGCCTGAGCAGGGGGTTGGACTAGATGACCTCCAAGGTCCCTTCCAACATTATTATTATTATTATTATTATTATTATTATTATTATTATTATTATTATTATTATTATTATTATTATTATTATTATTATTATTATTATTATTATTATTATTATTATTATTATTATCTCAGTGTCATCTTTTATAGTGTCCAGCCAGAAGATGCTATGGCAGGCCCTTCTCCTTTTTCCACTGATCGCTCCTGGTATGAGTGTCTTTTTGAGTGAGTCAGTTCTCATGACATAACCAAAGTATGACAGCCTCTGTTTGGTGATCTTGGCTTCAAGTGATATTTTTAGTGAGGTTCAGTCTAAGACTTCTTTGTTACGAACTAAGGGACCATGAATTCTAATCCTGCCTTAGACACAAAGCCAGCTGGATGACTTTAGGTCAATCATTTTCTCTCAGCCATAGGAAGGAGGAAACCACTTCTGAAAATCCTTGCCAGAGATTGTCTAGGCCACAGGACTGCAACCCGTGGCTCCGGAGCCGCATGTGGCTCTTTCAGCCGTCTCCTGCGGCTCCCAGTCCTCTGCCATGTGCAGTCCAAAAAAAAAAGTGGGACCAATCAATTCAAATATGCAGGGTAGGTGCATATCTCGCCTTGGCTCCACTATTCAGTCAAACCCTGTTCTGCGCATGCGTGCATGTATGCACATGTGCACACATTTTTTGCGGCTCCCAGTTTTTCCTTTTGTGAGGGAACCGGTTCCGAGTGGCTCTTTCACTGTTTCAGGTTGCTGACCCCTGGTCTAGGCAATCCCCAAGAATTAGGCAACATTGAATGGACAGGAAAAAAAACAAACCACTACACTACACTACCTCATGACTTTATGTGATTTTTTTTCTCTGCACAATATTATATGGCTGACATATATGTCTCTGTAAAGAACCTTTTCCAAAACATTCAGTGACAAAAAGAAGGCATCATTTTTCTAGCAAAACAAAAACCTGTACTATAAAAGCACCTTAGTTCATTAACTCTTTGATCTTCTTACACACAGTATCTCTAAATTAAATAAATACCAGCTGTGTTTTGTTTAGTATGGATATGTATGCACTGCACTCTAACCTTCATCTGCCAATCTGCAACAATTGTGTGACAAGCAATGTTTAAGTATGCAAAAGCTGCTTTGTATGCTCTCTGGGGAGCAAGAATCTGGTATATTTTCAGTCTCTACTGACTCAAAATAGTAAAGAACATGCTCAGATGAGGAAGCAATGTGATGTGTATTATTTTACATGCACACTAACAATTTATAGAAGCTTTTGACAAAAATAAGAGAGAAAAGGGGTTTTTTGAACTAGGATTTTTCTTTTGATTAAAAGATTAAATTACATTCATATGATTTTTTTTTCTAGAGTGGAAGCCATGACCATC
Organism: Vipera berus; assembly: GCF_964194415.1. NCBI lineage: Eukaryota > Metazoa > Chordata > Lepidosauria > Squamata > Viperidae > Vipera > Vipera berus. The sequence continues at coordinate 33,441,270 of NC_138209.1, read as the reverse complement.
ACTTATTTACCTTTTCATTCAAAACAAAACAGTTTTCCTAGATTTATAAAACAATATCTTTATATCATTTGCAATGGTATTTTGCACCATTCTGACTCCAAAACTACACTAACAATCTGAATATAACAGAGAAGATAAGGAATTAAGTGCCCATTCCCATATTTTACTTGCCTTTCCATGAGGACAGCTCCTCATCAAAAATATGCTGTGACATGTGATCCCTCTTTTCATTGTATGCAATGCTTACACTACAACAGATACATTTGATGGTTGCCGTGCCCTCTCACCTCTGGTTTGCACTCTGGATGTACATTCCATCCTGTGCTGTTAAACTGCCTGTTCACTTTCAGAGAGAATTTCTTTACAATAAAACCAACACCCCCCCTCTTTTTTGCATCTAGTGAAATGTTGGTTGCTAGGCTCTGTGAAATGGGGAAAGTGATGTGTGTGTGTGTGTGTGTGTTTTCCAGTAAGGCATGGTTTGGTGGAAAAAACTAACTTTGTGCTTCAGAATTCTGTTGCTTTAATCACTCAGGGTTTTTTGTTGTTGTTTTTTTTTTAGTCATTCTGGGTTCATTCAATCCAGTCTTGTCCTAGATCTCATTTCTTTTCTGACCAGTATGAACACTTGGAGGCAGCACAAAGATAATATTTCTGCAGCAAGCAGGAGAATACAAGCTATGCAGCAAAACTTTACGTCCATCAGACATCTCTTCTGATCCATCCAGCATCTGGAAACATAGATATCACATACCAACACATGTCAATGTGCAGATTTGCATGATTTACACTGAAGCTCTGATTTTGCAGGGGAAAAAGGTGTTGCAAGAAATTAAACTGCATATTCACTTGTGAGATGTTTGAAGGGGAGGAACCATTCATCTGGGATCAGACATTTTTCAAATAGAGAAATTTTAATACCCACACTGGTTAATGGTATTGCAGTAAGCTTTGAGTTGCCATGGGCTAGACAAAGGTAACGAGTCATTGGCTAATTGTTTCCTGATACACTCTCCAAAAATTTTTATTAGGCATGACAGAGGGAAGTAGGTAACTTGTGGAGCTACCTTATATTGCAGGGCTATGTTAACTATTTCAGTGTAAAATAACTAACTAGTAGCTAACATTTTGTTGGATTGGCCAGCCAGAAATTTGGGGCTCTGAGTATTGAACAGAGCTAAAGCTTCCCACTGATGGCACGAATAAATTGCTTGCTTTTTTTTTTTGCACCAGTGCATTAAATGTCTTCCAAACTGTCCAGCTTTGTCAAATACTCTGAATTTGCCTGCAGGAAACATGCACAGAAGCTGACCATCCTGGAATGCCTTTGGTAGTATCAATGTGCTTCCAGGTTGGTCCTTCGGTCCAGACAACCCAGCACTGGTTGCCTAACCCATCCAGCCTTGAAAACTCTAGTGCATGGCATGAGTTTGCTGATGGTCTTCCATCCAGGCACATCAACAGATTAGCATCTCCAAATGTCTTACAAAACAAGTCAACTAAAAGGTAATGTTTTTAGTCATTTTTCCATAGCACTCAATTTAGTTCTCTTGTTTCTGGCTTTGCATAACATATCTGAGTCAATGAGATGTCTATGATTTTTTTTAAAATATCCAATTACTTATGATATCTCTGAAATCAGTATTGTTTTTGGCTGCAACGGTCACAAACACCACAGGAAAAGCAACTAAAGCAGCAGAAAACAAGTAGGAAATCCAATGGCAGAGCCATCCAGAAGCAGAAGGCAAATTCTGTTATGATCATGACTCAATAGTTTAATTAATAAAAATGAGAGCTAAATGCAACCCATTTGGTCTGAAATCAGCCTTGTGACTGCTTTATAATGCACTCTTTTGTATTTTGTGTGTAATTTCATAAAGATGTATATTACAAGACACTCTCCAATTCTGTTGGAAGGCTTGGGAAGGTGGGGGGGGGAGGGAAGAGGCCTAAAAATAATTCAGTAAGAAATACTGCCAAATAACTAATAGTTCAAAAGCTCAATTTCTTCTGTCCAGTTTCTTTTAAAACCTCTGTTAGTTCCAGTAACATTGTAAAATGTCACTATTTTGAATATTCTAGGTTGTCTTAATCTACAATTTGAGATGTTTTATATAACATAGTAGAAAAAAATAAAAGAATAAAAAGAGTTCAGTAATCAAAACCTGAAAATAAATAAAATACATTACATTATAAATAAAATACATTACTTCAGGAGGTTTTCTTAAATATGAAAAAATATAGAAAGATTAATATATGTGCTAATGAAAAGAATGTAAAAAGATTTCCTGTGATCAACAGGTTTCCAAATTGATAAATTTTGCATTAGACTGCAGATTAAGACACAATGGTAAAATATGGGGAAAATCATTTCCTAAAGTGAAACTAACAAAGCTGAACTCATTTTTCATGTTTCATGTGAAATGTCATTAGATAGTCCTCTATTTTATAAATTAGTCCTTATTATTTGAAAGCTGTGTTACAATTGCCAATGAATGCTGCATTGCAGTATAACAGAAACAAAAAATATGCTTTTTAAAAAAAAATAATGAACTTTAACTATGGCATCAAAATCATCATGATAATACTATTAAAATCATGCTAACAAATGGAAGTAACAGCAAATTTAACTATTTCTATCAGACATTTATTAAAGGTAAGCCACTAGCTTAGATGTAAGGATAATACCTTGGAAATCTGATCTGTAACGTAGAAATGCCCAGTAAAGTAACAACATGGAAGAATAATTGCACGATAAGCCAAGGATTTAATTGTCCTTACCTGGATTCAGATTCATCATAGATTAATATACTATTCTTGATCTTCACTTAAAAAATATCAAATTTCAGCCTCCCAAAAGACTGCAATTATTAACAAAGAAAATCTAACAGTTTTCCTTACACTTTCCTCTACAATGAATCTTATATACCATACTGTATTATGCTCAAGTTTTTACTCTGCTTCCTATTATCCAATCTAAAGGTATCACCATGCTATAATCTAATGTAGAGATAAATACAGATATTAGAAATAAATCCAATTGAATTCATTCTCAGTTGACATAAATAGGATCTTTCTATAGCTCAACTCTATATATGTGAATCACTTCTTCAAATTTTTTCATGTCTTTCTTTATTCTCTATGGTCTTGCTTTATCATTTTTTAATGAAACTATATTTGGTACTCTTTAAATTCCTTACCTTTTTCTTTCTGAATTGAATTTATGAATGTTGCCATGTTACTTATTGCTTATTGCCTTATTAGTTTCAAATATTATTTGCCCTAGTTTCCCTTGATTTGTCAACTGTATTGAACTGCCAATTGTGATTTGACTCATCTGTAAACCAGGAGTCTCAAATACTATTTATGTATTTATTAATAATCATGGCTTCATTTTTGAACTTTCAGAATACATAAATCTATTTAATAACATCTAAAACTTAAGGTCCTGACAGAAATGGAGCTATGGGAGCTCTCGTTTCATAATAAATAGATCATTCATTAAAAAGAAAAATAAGATTTTGGAACTACTGGGAAGAAATGGAAAATGGCTTAGCTGAAAGTAGAATTGGTGACTGCAGGTGAATGAAGAATTGGCAAATAGACTATTCCTCTATGGAAAAGAAGAGTTCTTAATATTGCCGACAAGTGTTCCATATAGTTGCTCCTCACATGGAGACATACGACCGACAATCTTTGCTGGCCTGGCGAGTTTCTAGTTGTTTTGGAACTGTTGGTGAGACCGTTAAAAGTCGTTGGCGCTGTTTGAATTTGTTCTGCCAGCAGCAAGATCTGACTGCTGGCCCAGTGATGGATTCTATTGGAAATCAGGGCTGTTTCCAGAGGAGGCAAAGGAGGAGAGGACCTGGAGCTTATGGAGTGAAGGAAATGGATGAGGCTGTCGGCAGGCCCAGAGGAAGAGAGAGAGGCTTTTGGAGGAGTTGGTGGCGGCGGCAGCGTGCTCCAGGGGCGAAAAGAAGCAAGGCCTCTTTAAGGAAAAGGTGGAAGAGTCAGGATCAGAAAAAGGAAAGAAGGCGAGGTTGTCAGAATACAAGCGAATTTGAGGGCTAATCCACATGGAGCCCCATTTCCATCTGTCCTGTTTGCCATCGTTCACTCCCTAGAGACTAAAATGGACAATGTGAAATTTGAGCGGGCCACGAACAAGGAGTATATATCGGAGGTGGTGACCCTTTGAGAGCTGTATGCAATGAAATTTCATTTTGATGTATGCCGATTGGTGTACATTCAAAGTGACAATAAAGTTATCATCATCATCATTAATACAAACAGTTTTTCTCAGGTAGATTTAGAGCTCTGTGAGACAAAGGAACAGCCAATGTTGGCATTTCAGGGCAAAGACAAGTGGATTGGATTTCTGATTAAATTGGGCCTTATTACAGTATTAAATTATGTATACTTAAGCATATTAGCTTTTAGTGAGAATGCTTATGTAGTTATTTGTCTCAGTTCAATTAGATATTGTCTCTGAATAATATACTTTTAAAAGGAATGATTTACCTAATGAACATGCAAAAGTTGATACTAATGACTTAATATGACTAATTAATAATTAATGACTTGTACATTAGCCAACATGTTCAGCTGAGTGACATAAAATTCATGAACATTTATGAGTAATTAATAAGCATATTTTTTAAAAAAATGTTAAATGGGTCAGATAACAAAAATAAACTCTCTTTAAGTAATATTAGCTCACATGTTTCCTGGCACTGCTAACTCTACTGCAACCTTGTCACTTGATTCTGCTTTGTTCCAGGCATTGTGAAGCAATGAAAAATCAATATTGGCCTGCTATATAATTTAGAAACCTGCAAATACATGATTCTATGCTACACGAACTTACACACATAGTAAATGCATCTGTATATCTTTGTTCTGAAAACTTAAGAGAAAGTGCACTGACAGCTTCTAGATATTATTTCCTGGAACAAGGTGAGCATCAAGACATAGCTTATAAAATTAATGTGTATTAAAAGCTTAAGTCCATAGTGTTCAATTCCAATTAAAGGATTTGAACCCCATAGAATAATATCTGGCCATATGTCTCTGAGAAGTTCCAGTGTTGATGGAACCATCTATGCAGTACATCCAGGCAGTAAATGTGGTAAGACAACATCACACAAGATATGGCCTCAGTAAAATACAAAAATTATCCCTTGCATAAACCATGACAAACTCCCTATATTGGGGCATGACTTAATATAACATCTGTATCTCTTTGTTCTGTCATTTTAATTGAAGATGAATCCTACATATTATTTTGATACCAAAGGTAAAGTAAAGGCTTTCTCAAGCTAAACTAAGCTCAGTGACTTTAGAGACACAACTAGGAAGTATATATCTATATACTTTATATATATATATATATATATATATATATATATATATATATATATATATATATATATATATATATATATATATATATATATATATATATATATATATATATATATATATATATATATATATATATATATATATATATATATATACCGGTATATATATATATATATATATATATATATATATATATATATATATATATATATATATATATATATATATATATATATATGTGTGTGTGTGTGTGTGTGTGTGTGTGTGTGTGTGTGTGTGTGTATATGTATATGTATGTATATGTATATGTATATGTATGTGTATGTGTATGTGTATGTGTATGTGTATGTATATGTGTATATGTATATATGTAACTTCAGGCATCAAAAGTGTTATTCCAATCACATTCTGCTATGTATGGGTTAATACAGTAGTGGATAAAGCTACAGTATATAGGCTCTCAGAAATCAACAGCGCACCAATTTATTTTGGAGGCAAAATTGTTGAATTTTGGATGGTGCAATTATTGGAGGATTCTTTTAAAGAAAGAAGCAGGAACACTTGGAAAAACATCTCTCTCTATAAACTCTTCTAATAATAAAACATGACTCCAAATTGGCTCAAACACCATTGATAGAAAAAGTTGAAAACAAAGCAGCAGGTTTCCTAGGTCAAGGACAATGCCTTGCTTGCTTCTATGGAAAGAAAGCAGTATTTTAAAGCCTCTAGGAGAGGTGAAGGATGATAAATATAAAGCTAGATTTGGACATGTTAGAAGAAAAAGCAGTAAAAGTGGTAGATTTTTTTTTATTTTTTATCTTATTTTAGATACTGAAATATAACTCTCTTGCACAATAAAAAGAAAGAAATGACAATATGATGGGCTTTTTAAAATAAAAACTGAACTTTTTTCCTAAAAACAAAGGGGGAAAAAAATAAAAAAATATGATCCATACAATATCAACATATAATTTATTTAATCCTTTAAGTTTTTAATTATAGTTAGATTATATTGCTCCAGGTTGTTGTTGTTTTTTATCTACAGACATTTCAGAATTTGTTAATAAACACATATCTTCAGTCATTTTCTTAACATGAGAAAAATAGTTTATTTTTAACTGCATAACATTAATCCTTTGCCAAGCTTCAGGCTTGATAAAGTCAAAGACCTTCATAAAATATAACATTCCATCTTTTAGGAGTATGATTTAACACCACATTTGCATCTTTAACTGTTACATTTTTCCTAGATTAACATATGCTTTGGCTGATAAGGCTGAATAATGTAAGTCAAAAAGCCCTCAAAGAGTCAATCTATTTTTATATTGAAAGTTTTAACTTAGAGTTTATCAGTTATCTTACTGGACTACTGATTTTCTTGATAGAAAATGTAATTCTTAGCTCTATTAAAGAGATTTGTTAAGTGGCAGCAGTAGATTTCCTAAAGTAGGGGAAATGATAGGCTGTATTTTGGGTCAAATTCTTAAAAGTTTCTCATCCAGATAAAAAAAAGAATATTTTGACCTTGGCAGATTTAGATACCAGGAAAAAAAAAAAACAATGTCAAACAAGTACTACATACTTTTCAAGTGAATTCAAGTAGTCTTGAATTCCATTTTTTAGGATGCATTTTCAGTTTATACCTGTTTCTTGGGGTTTTAAATCCAAGTGTGAACAGATCCAACTGCTTGGTGACAATATGATGTAAGAGGGGTGACAGAGAAAGAGAAAGTTATAAGGAATTAGAGTAAAAGAGAAAAAAACAATTTAATTGAATAATGGTTTATTTGAATAGCTGAGATTATTTTCCTGGGATTTAGAGATTTATTTTCTATGTTCATTGACTGCAACTGCAGCTTTTCCATTTTTAAAGATTTCATGTCTATTACTTTCCTTTTGATATTTTTTTTTAATTTAAAAAGTAACATTTATAACACTCTCTCCATTACTGCTTTTTGATTCTTATCATTCCCATATAAATGTATAAAATATCTATTCCAACATTTGTTCTCTTCAGTGTCATCCCATATTTTTCATTCAATTCATTGCTAGAGATGCATTTTTAGCCATTTTCCCTCTTTCCTTACTTTTTTTTTCAATTTGAGCAAATTTATTTTGCTTTTGTATAAGCTTCAGCCTCTTTCACTTTATATTTTTCCTATAATACCATTAGTGTAAATGTTTCAGTAGCACCCCATAAAATAATTCTTTCATTTTGTTCCAATGAGTTGTCATACAATTCTTTTGTTATCTGGTTTCCACAAATATTTGTTTTGAAATTTTAACATCATGAGCACATGAACAAGATTTCATAAACTGATGAAGGCTTTCAGCTTTATTGCCACCAGGTCATTTTGCCTTTAACCTTTGCTTCCATACATTAGACATATATCTGAAGATTAAGCCAGACATCATCATCATCATCACCACCACCACCACCATCATCATCATAAAAGTTGGAAGGGACCTTGGAGGTCATTTAGTCCAAGCTCCTGCTCAGGCAGGAAACCCTATACCATTTCAGACAAATGGCTGGCCAGTCTCTTCTTGAAAACTTCCAGTGTTGGAGCATTCACAGCTTCTGGAGGCAGGTTGTTCCACTGGTTAATTGTTCTAACTGTCAGGAAGTTTTTCCTTAGTTCTAGGTTGCTTCTCTCCTTGATTAGTTTCCATCTGTTGCTTCTTGTTCTGCCTTCAGGTGCTTTGGAGAATAGCTTGACTCCCTCTTCTTTGTGGCAGCCCCTGAGATTTTGGAACACTGCTATCATGTCACCCCTTGTCCTCTTCATTAAACTAGACATACCCAATTCCAGCAACCATTCCTTATATGCTTTAGCCTCCAGTCCCCTAGTCATGGAGCTTGCTTATAAATTTTGCAACATGTTGTCAATTTATGCCCATCTGTATAGGGCATTTAAATATCAGCAACTGTTTTATATCTAAGCATTTTATTCAGTTGGAACCCTGATTGCATGATTGTGCTAACACCAGGGAAAACCTATGGGAAAGCCAGTACTTGACATTTAAGTGACACTCTCCTGGTCTCATAAACAGCCAATTTTGTCTGAAGTGGAGTAACAGAAAATATATAAGGGTTATCTCAAATTCAGTCCACATTCAATTCACATACAAGCAGACTCATCAGCAAGAACAAAGTAGATAAAAAATAGAGAATATTTCCAAATCAATATAGGAAAGTTTTATGAATAGATAGTGCTGAAGGCCTTTGTGAAATAAATGCTATATATTTTGATTTGATTCAGGCAGGACTACTAGCTCAAATATAGTTTGGTATTTTTAGCAGGTTTTTCATGGATAACAGATGTTAGGTTAAGCTGTCTCTGAACATAGCTGAGTATTCTTATACTTTCTTTGCTATGATGTGTATACTGATTGCCAGTATTCTATATGGCTGATAGGAAGAGATTCTGGGGTTTTTGTTATGGATAAGCATATGAAGAATGAACCTGATTGCTGTTGAATTATCAGTGTTGGAGCATGGCAGTACACAGTCTAATTCTTGAGGTGTTTCTTTTTCTTATTTTGGTCTTTTTCCTCATCTAAAGATGTTCCTGAAACAGGAAGCAATTAATAAACTTAAAAAGTATATTGAGTATTCTGCAGTGGTGGCAAAACGTTTAGAGGCCGAGTGCCCAAACTGCAACCCAAAACCCACTTATGCATCACCGGGTGCCAGGTGGGTGTGGCCCACTGAGTGGGCGTGGCTATAGTAGTCATGGCAGCATGGGTGGACGTGGCCACCTTGATGTTGCTCCTGAGGAGGGATGCCTGTGGGGGCCAGGCAGGGTTGGGGGAGATCCAGGGGGTCTCTAGCGGGTGGGACAGTGGGCAGGAGGCTCCTCATCTTGTTTTGGCAATAAGCCAATCAGATCACAGTAGGATTCAATTATTGTCATGTACGGACGCTGAGAGGAAGACATTTGTCAGTGTGTTATGTGATCACTATCAAGTTGGTTGTGTTTTTTGTGTTCTTTCATTGAGTTTGTAAAATGTAATAAAATTAAAGTAATGGTGCAAAGAGTTGACTGGTTGCCCAGAAAGCGATGTAAAATAGTATTATTAAGTGAACAAGGCTAGAGTTATAAAGAAATTACAAGAAAAATTGGTGGAAACTTAACCAAAGGTGGCATTTCTACTGTACACTTTTCGCAAAAGGTTTCCACCATTTTGGCCACTACTATATGAGGGGGAATTAAACAATGAAAGCACAGTGTCTTGGATTTTACAGGTTGTTGGAAAAGTACTCATTCATTTTACCAGATGCTGAAAATAACAGAAATCTGAAGTAGAATGCCTGTACTAGCAGATGCAACTGATATAAAATCTGGATGAAGAATGGTCAATAAAGCATTCTTGGCTGTCAATTTTATCTTTCCTAATAAGTTGTAACCAAGTTCTTCACTTAAATTTGCAAAACCTGTGGGTCCCACGCCATTCCACATACCTGCAAGAAAGCAGCTGCAATCCGAGTACTCTAACTCAGGGCTTTTCCAATCACCTAGCAAGGTGTCAAAAACTTGATGACCCCCCAAAAAGGAAAAAAAAGTAATAAAGTACAGTAGTCCCTGACTTACAACAGTGACTGTTTGAAGTTACAAAGGCACTGAATAAAGTGGCTTATGACCATTTATCACTCATGACCATTGCAGCATCCCCAGGAGTCATGTGCCTCTCTCCTTCTCATTCCCATCTCCTTCCTTCCTTCCCCCTCCCCTCCTTCCTTGCCTGCCACCCTTTCTCATGCCCATCTCCTTCCTTCCTTCTCATTGTCTCTTCCATCCTTCCTCCCTCCCATTGTCCCTTCCTTTCTTCCTTCCTCCCTCCCATTGTCCCTCCCTCCCTCCCTCCCTCCCTCCCTTCCTTCCTTCCTTCCTTCCTTCCTTCCTTCCTTCCTTCCTTCCTTCCTTCCTTCCTTCCTTCCTTCCTTCCCTGCCCTTCTGTGTCCAGGAAGTGTGAATGAAGGGAGCAGAAAGAGCTTGGAGCAAAGCTTGGAGGGGCAGGAAGTGTGAATGAATACTTTCTGCACTGTACATCCCCCCCATTCGCTCCAAGCTCTTCCGTTCTCTCCAGGCTCTTTCTCTTCTGTACATTCACACATTTCCCCACCCCCACCCCCCATGCACTCCAAGCTCTCTCTTCCGTTCCCTCCAGGCTCTTTCTCCTCCATACATTCACACATCCCCCCCATTCACTCCAAGCTCTCTCTTCCATTCCCTCCAGGCTCTTTCTCCTCTGTACATTCGGACATTCCCCCGTTTGTTCCAAGCTCTTCCATTCCCTCCAGGCTCTTTATCCTCCCTACATTTGCACATTCCCCACCCCGTTCGCTCCAAGCTCTCTTTTCCGTTCCCTCCAGGCTCTTCTCTGTGTATTTGCACATTCCCCCGTTCACTCCAAGCTCTCTCTTCCGTTCCCTCCAGGTTCTTTCTCCTATGGGGGAAGGTGAGTGCTGGGCCACAGAGCCCAGATGGCCAGCAGCAATGAGGGGAAGCCGGGCTGTCTCCTCGCCACCACCCAGTGGCTGTCTGGGGGTTCTGGGCATGGCCCACAGGGTGGTGAATAGCCGCCTGCCATGGCAGGGGGAGGGAAGATTGTTTCCCCAAGCTGCCACACAGATCACCGTGATGCTGCTGTTTCCCCCACCTGCCACACGGATCTCCTTTCCCCTGCCACCATTTTCCCTCCCCCACATGAATTGCTGTGCCACCACCACTGTTCTCCTGCACTGCATGGATGTCCTTGCCGCTGCCGCCACCACCATTTCTTTCCCCTGCATGGATCGCCGTGCCACCACTGCCATTTTCTCACCCCCACCCCTTGCACAGATCACACTGCCTTCCTTCCCGTGCTCGAATCCACGGCCATGGGACAATTTTGCAGCACCCCAGCAGCCTGATCTGAGCTCCAGAGGCTTGTAAAAGGCCTCTGCTGCCTGGGTTGGCCATAGGGGTGCCCCCGCAAAATCGCTCTGCAGGCTTACCTGGACTCACGCTGGCAGCTGCTTCCACCATCCAGCCCTGATCCGCCCAGCTTGTGCACCTGCTCCGACTCAAGAGTGCAGAGAGAGAGAGAGAGAAAGAGAGCACAGGCACACGTGGAGAAGCAGAGGGGAGGAGTCTGGCCCCACCTCCTTCCGGGGTGATGGCATGCGTGCCCACAGGGATGGCTCCACGTGCCACCTGTGGCACGCGTGCCATAGGTTCGCCACCCCTGGTATAGGTTGTAGTAATTCCTTTTCATTGATTATTTATTTATATGTGTATGTGTGTGTGGGGGGGGGTGGAATCATTTTTCCTCTGTAAGGAAAGAAAAGAACTTAAAAATCATTCAACCAAACTTTATTAATACAAATTTCAAGCTTAGGAGAATGTAAGCTACAAGTCTAACATGCCAGGCTTCAGAAACTAACATCTTGGTTTTAAATTGTACCATGCTATCTATAGTATTGAAAGGTCTTCAATACAAAGCAGGAAAGAGGAAGTATTCCTACTTGGTGTTCATTGCTCTATTTTTTCACAACTGAAAAGTTCAAAGAAATCCTCCAAGAGTAATCAAGTCAAGTTATGAAGATACATTGAAGAAAACTCAGGGGGAACAGAAAAGAACAGCTATTTTATTCTAATATGAATCTTCATAATGAATCCATTCAGACATAAGGCATTCTGTAAGATATATTGCAAATGTAAAGGGAAAGAAAAATCCATGTAAAGAACCAAAGAATTTTAGAAACCTAATTTTGATATGCAAATCAGACCAGAAAAAAATGAGGACCCAGATTGTTGGGGGCAATAAGCTGACTTTGTAATAATGCCGCTTGGGGGGGGCAAAAGCCCTAACAAGCAGGCATATACATAGAATGAAGGCTACTGCTAAGCTTGTAAGCCGCCCTGAGTCTTCGGAGAAGGGCGGGATATAAATGTAATAAAAATAAATAAATAAATAAAATAAATATTGGTTTCACTGGATATCATTATAATTCTTTCTTTGGGGTATTAGAGGAACAGAAGACATGATAATTGTAATAAACATGTATAAAATCATTAGATGCTTAATGACAGCACAGTACAAATACTGAAGATGAACAGCATGAATGTTAAATTTTACCCAGATTTATTTTTAAATAATATTGCTATGAATTGCATTCACAGTTATAATGTTCCATGATGTAAAGAATGAATGTAAAGAGCTTACTGCATATTTTAAACAAAATAGGTATTGCTCAATAGCTGGCATTGCAGCAGGTGGCAAGTCCTGACCAACCTTACTAGGCTTGAAAACTAAGCAGGGTCAGGTTTGATTAGTATTTGGATAGAAAACCAACTGAGAATTCTAGGATTGTAGGCTAAAGAAAGAAGTTGGGGAAAAAATATCCCAGAAGAAGTCCGTAAAAAAATGTTTCTGTGCTGTTGCCAAGAAAACTGCATGCAAGTGTCAATGTAATCACCAGGAGTCAAGTTCAATTTGAAGGCATCTTTACTTTTTATCAATAGTTAAAAAGTTACTATAATCCAGTTTTAATTACTTGCAGTTCATTGACTCTGGAAAATCTTTGTATTGAATATATAAAATGTGCACAAAAAGCTTATCTATATCAGAAAAATAGATGTAATTGTATAACAATTGTAATATATATATTACAATATGTGTGTGTGTGTGTGTGTGTGTTTGTGAATTTCTTTTTGCTGACAAAGCAAAAAGAAATCTGAACACAATGTTTCCCAGTAGCGTCTTGAGCCCTGATGAATGCTCCAAGGTTGGAGCTGCAAGGCAAAAGAAATCATAATAATAGAACTGCAATATAGCAAGTTCAAAAACCCAATGTGCATCGATCAAACCGGTCTGACTGGTAAAAAACGTACACATGCACACACACACACACACACATACATACACACACACATTCCTTGATAAGATTAAAAATGTGAATCCCAGGCATATTAGAATTAACAAACTAAGCGAACACTGGGATGGAATAAGAAAAAACTAAAACAGTTTTTATTGCTAAAAAAATCAAGGTTACGTTGGCTAACTGACAATGTCGTCAGGATGGAAACGCTGGGGTGAGGAGATCGCGTTTATACTGTTGGTGTCTGCATTCCTCTCATGGAGCGCATCACCGGTCTATTTGTTGAGGCCGGCTGTATTCCTTTGAGTTGTCGCATATCCATTTTGGGGGGATGTAGTTGTCTCTGGGTGTCTGTTGTTAAAGGTGGATTGCTAACAGTTCCATGTGTTATAGCCATAGCTCTAGTCATTGCCCGTGTTCTTATACCAGAGGTTCTAAATAGTTGTTTCTCTTCTTCCCTGTGTTCTACAATGCAGGATGGTTGTGTGTTTGTGTAATCTTGATTTTGATACAATGAGGCGCTGTGTAAGTGCTGCGTTGTTTGCCTCCATATTGCACACATCGTTCCTCTTCCCAATTCCTTAGCGCCTTGCATGCGGGGGGGAGGTCTATGTGCCAGTTGATAGAGGAGTGGTTTGAAAACCAAGCTTCCTTAAACAAGCGGCCGCCTTTAGTGTTTTCACTGGCAATTGCCTCAGTCCCTGTTAGATTAAAGACATGGTTATGTGTAGCCATGTGTGCCCACACCTGTAAATGTTGTTCTAATAGCGAGCTTGTGTTCGTGCATTCTAGTCCTCAGTCATTTTGCTGTCTCCCCAATGTAAATGCAATTGCAATTTTGGCATGACATCTTGTACACGACCGAGGATTTTTCTTCATTAAGGAGTGGATCTTTAGGGCACATGACACAAGCTCGTAAAGTCCGATCAGGTCTGTGGGCAACACCAACCTTGTGAGGGGCTAGTATGCGTGCTGTGGCCTCGGATACACCGTGGATATAAGGCAGTGTTATCTGTGATGTTAAGGCATTTTCACATTGATGGCAGGTAGGTTCACCTGGCCTGCTGTATACACAGAGAGAGAGACACACACACAGAGACACACACACATATGGAGTAATCACATTGATTTAACTTTATAGTTAAGTTAAAAGAAATCATGTTTTTATTCCAAGTTCACCCAGTACTTTTCTCTTTGATCTGACCAAGTTTTGAAAACTGTTGCCCAGCCACATCATTCAACAGTCCTTTGTGATCCTTATCCACAAAATATGTTTACCATTGAGTTATAAGAATTAGGCTTATTGTATATTTTCATGACCATAAACCTCTATAGAGAAAAGAAGGAAGTCTGCTATTGGTCTGTAGTAATCAATATGCAGAAGAATACATTCTTTAAACATAAAAACTCCATAGGGCCATAATGAAAAATAACTCTGCCCTCCATAATTTGGACTAATTCCCATGGAAATCACAAATTGTGCAAGTTACTTGTATATCCTATGCTAAAAAAATTATTTGTTTGTTCTGAATAATTTATGAATAGATTCATTAATATGCTCTTTATTGTAATTACATTAAAAATTAAAAAACCTTGTTCACTTTGGAGCTTAAACATTTGCTTTCAAAAATTAAAATCCTTAGTGCTCTTTATACACCTGCATTCCTTATCTGCAAGAAATACTTTTTAAGGTATACTCACAGTTGTATTTCTGCTGGACTTTACAAACATGTTGGAAGAAATACTAAGATCAGGCTTTAACAGTGTCAAATGAATTTGTGGTCATTACTTTCAAAGAAATGAGCAAAACAAAATTTTATAAATTTCTGTCTAATTTTACAGCATTCTATCTTATCACCTTGCCAATAATATTCATATCTTATTTTTTATTTACATTGAAAGGTTTTCAGAAATTTAAGATACTTAAGAGAAGAAGATATAGAGATATTCATTATGGATTAATTTCCTTAACAAATTAATCTTATGCATGGTCAGTTAGAAGTGAATTTAAATGAATCAGTTTTATTTATAGTATATGTAGTGTAGTATAGTTCATGTATAACCTGTGTTGTTTTTAGCAATATCATAGCTCAAACATCCCAATGTTTGCCACTATAGACTTGTATTTGCTACTATAAATGTTTGCAGTACTTGCAGTTAACTGGGCTGCTGTCAGTTAACTGTGTCTTCGTGACTATATAAATCAGGGGTTCAAACTGCTGGCCCACAGGCCAGATACGTCATCAGGAAATCACACCCACTCCATTGCCGGCAATGGAGAAAAAGCTCCGATACGTTGTGTGATGTCACGTGACATTGCGAGTTTGCCATGTCTGATATAGATGGTTCTTAAATGGAAGATAGCTGACGTATTAACCAGATTCTTTTTCATTGGCGAAATATGTATCTGTCTTTCACAGCTGACAAGCCTTGAGCCAGGACTCATTTTGTATTAGCGCAACCACTATCCTAGTATGACTCAATCCAACCTGATAATACATGTATTTGAGATAATTAAAATAATGGCAATTAAACAAAGCAGGTCATCTCTATTAAAAAAATACTTGTAAACCAAAAGTATCTGTTTCATAAGGTTAACAGTATGAAATTAATCATTTTGAACCTTTGGTTCCCTTGCATAAATATCTCCATTTTAATACCAGTCTATATCAAAATTCCTGTTGAATAGACTGTTCTGTAATATATTAATGACACAGAACTAAAAATGAAAGGAAAGCCTGGGATGGTGGTGGGGAGAGCACATTATCTCCTCTTAACTCTCTAAGAGTGAAGTGATTCAAGGAATTGAACCACTCTAAACCCATTTTCAAACATTTTCAAAATGTCAAGAAAACAATTATTTGCTTTTAAGTATCCTCAGAATAGAATATTGAGATGATCTTTATAGGCCATTTAAAATGTAGCCTGGTATTTAGCTTGTTTTAAAGCGCAAGTGAACAACTTAGTGTGTGCAAGCACCCCCTGAAAGCCATTTATAGTTATTTATTCATTTATATAACAAGTTTTTGGAACCACTCCCAGACATAATACTGAGTTGTAGTCATGCAATTGCTGAAAATCAACAATATCGTTTCCCATCACTCTGAGACATGCAAAAGCAGAAGTAAATTTTCCAACAAGTATGCAATCATTAAAAAAACAATGGTAAACCTTATTCCTCTTAAGGGAGAAAACAAAGCAAAGCAAAAACAAATCAGAAAACCAGGAAAATCTTGTCTTACCAGAGGGTGAACTACAAAGTTTGCATAATGCTACCTGTTCTCAGCGGCTTTTAAGCAGTAAAATGATTGTGACTCTATTGCTAGGGAAATTGATTGCATTGCCTGACAGATTGTAGGGTTTTTTTTACAATGTTTTTATTTTTAAGACTTTTATTTTGGTTTTAGTTATTGTGTTTTTAATTCTATATGACACCAAAGTAATATGAAACTGGCAGCTATAAAAATGGAAATAAAAAAATACAAATAAATAAAGAAATAAATAATAAAAGGTTTTTTTTATTTATGCTAGGAATTAACCCTGAAAGTTTATTTACTGCCTTGACTGAAAAGTAAGGATTTGACCTGTCACCTGGTCATCCCAAGCTGTGAGGAGAGCCTTTTCTGAATCATGAAACAGTTTTTTTTGGGGGGGAAACTCAAGTTCTCTCAGAAACTACACAGGGCCCCTCAGGGGTCTGGGGTGTGCAGATCAACTAGTCTGTGGGGGGTAGTGTCTGTGAAGAACTCTAGTGTCAAGACAGAGTGGTCTATGGTAAGGGACCAAAGCCAGATCACCGTCCAGAGGCAGACATCAGATATAATGTGTGAAATAATTTTATGTAAAAAAAATGCAAGAATAGTAAATGCAAAAGTAACAGGAACATTGTTTCTTAGATATGCCTCTGACAGTACAGTATAAGAACTGAAGTGCATTGTGACCTTATACAAGGCAGACTGTTTGCAGACTACATTTTTTTCATTCTCTCTTTAATAGATTATTGAGAAATGTATGAATATGAAAAAAGAAGATTATGGGATTTTTGAGTGAATGTGGAATTAAAGGTTGATCAATGAATATGAAAAAAAAATGTATAAGTAAAGCAGATGTAAGAATAAAATAAATGCTTGGTGAATGGTCCAAGAATAAGCAATTGTGTTCTCCTGAAGTAGATAGCTGGTCCTTTGTTTTACAACAGAAATGGCTCCCTTCAGTCTATTTTAAGGAACTGTAAAGAGCTGAACATTTTTAGTAAACATAATTGTGATTCTCATTTATGACATCTCATTGTGCAGAAATGATAAACAGGCTTTTCTTTTCTTTTCTTTTCTTTTCTTTTCTTTTCTTTATCATAGCACTGCTAATTTGTCCTTTGACAGCTCTTTTTGTATTTCATATTTTACAGGAAAAAAAGTCATTCACTCCCAGGAATAACATAAATAAATTTGTTTTGGTTTGTCCATGAAAACAAAATAAATGCCAAGTGGGTTATTTGCTTTCATATGCTCAGTTAAAATAAGTTGTCCTTCTCTACTTTGTCCCATTTAGACAAACATGTCTCTGTGCATGTGTGTGTGTGTGTGTGTGTGTGTGTAATTTGCAATAAAATAAAACCATGTATATAAAATGTAAAGCAAAAATGTCAGTAAATACAGTTAGTAGATTTATTTTGCATGTATTACAAATGTCATGACTTACAGCACTTCCCCAAAATAGAAAACCACCACCCCTGGTGTTAAGTATCATGGGTAGACCGGTCAGGACAGATGACAGGACGTCGAGGTTTCAGCTAAAGCTTTATTGTGGTTGAACTGAGGAGTCTCCACAGCTCAGCTCCTTTAAATACTGTTGCCGGCAAGCCGGTGTCCAATCCACATCCTTAAAGGGTCCTGCCAGAATGGCCTGACCAATAGGACAGGAGTTATGATGCCACCTGTTTTTGCCGGGTGTTACACAGCTGATGTTCAGCTGAGCTGTCAGCATAACAATGCTTAACACTTATATTCAATATATAACACCTGGATTTAATAGAAATTTGCTTCATAATACAACTGTATTTATATATTGCTACAATGCAACAAAAACAATTTGATGTATTTTTGTTGTTGTTGTTGTTTCTGCAACATTTTTACTACAAATCACTTCTTATACCTAGCTTGACAGATTTCTATGGTTCTGAATTACATGTTTAACATAAAACTTAAATATGGTGTGATGGTGAAAGAAATAGTTGTCATAAACCATTAAGAATTGTATAGATGAACTGCATGGAAATCTATCTAAGTGAGAGTTCACATGGCTGGAACAATAATGAAATTATACAATCATACATATATACATTGTAATATGTAGTATGCGTGTATGTATGTATGTATGTATGTATGCATGCATGCATGCATACTATAGGAGATAAACCAGCATCTTAATAAGGGAAGATCTCTTTTCATGCTTATGACAGAAATGCCCAGCAGGCTAGAAAAACATTTGGGTGGTAATAACATTTTGAGTGCTGTTTACGCAGTTTGGAGAAACTTCATAATGACAACCACCTGTTCTGGAGAAGGAGCAGACATTTTTTTTCTGCTGAGCATCTTTAATTGGAAGCCTTCTACAGTTTTTGAAATCTTATTCACAGCATCCAGAATTATAAAAATATGTTACACATTCATAGGGCTCCAAATCCTATTGTGTTTCCGCATTAATGCATAGCTTGGCTTATCATGCATTTAATTACTCCACAATAAACTATACTAATAATATCAAAACATCAATTTTTTATTGTATTTTTATTATTGTCAGAATGATTTTCTGTTTTGAAAACTAACAGTAAATAACTGAAAATTAAATAGTAACAAAGGGATTCATGGAATGCAAATTTACCTCCTACTGAAAATAAATATCACAGTGCCCATTGGAGTCTACAAAGATAGGTTGCACCCAGAGTTTTCAAATATGTGCATTAAATAACATTTTAAATGCAAATAGACATAGAAATAATTTGTAGAGCAGAAACAATGATATTATTTAAACTATACCAGCTATATAACAAGCTATGATAGCAACACATTATTTTAAAAACAAAAGCAATTGTGAAAATGAACTTAAAACAAGGTAAAACTCATGAACAGTTGGCACAACAGATAATTAAGAAATAAAGTTCAAGCAGGTCTAGCAGTACAAATTACATAAAATATTAGGGCATTCTAATTACCGTATGTTACACACATATAACAATATTTGTAGTACTGACTGAAACCTTCCAAAACTTTACCTACATTATCTGTTGATCATGAAGACTTTTGGCACATTGTTGTTGTTAGCTGCGAAGTCGTGTCCGACCCATCGCGACCCTATGGACAACATTCCTCCAGGCCTTCCTGTCTTCTACCATCTTCTGGAGTCCATTTAAGCTCACACCTACTGCTTCAGTGACTCCATCCAGCCACCTCATTCTCTATCGTCCCCTTCTTCTATTGCCCTCGATCTTTCCCAGCATTAGGCTCTTCTCCAGTGAGTCCTTCCTTCTCATTAGGTGGCCAAAGTATTTGAGTTTTAGCTTCAGGATCTGGCCTTCTAAAGAGCAGTCAGGGTTGATCTCCTCTAGGACTGACCGGTTTGATCTCCTTGCAGTCCAAGGGACTCGCAGGAGTCTTCTCCAGCACCATAGTTCAAAGGCCTCAATTCTTTGGCGCTCAGCCTTTCTTATGGTCCAACTTTCACTGCCATACATTGCAACTGGGAAGACCATAGCCTTGACTATACGCACTTTTGTTGACAGGGTGATGTCTCTGCTTTTTAGTGTGCTGTCTAGATTTGCCATGGCTTTCCTCCCCAGGAGCAAGCGTCTTTTAATTTCTTGGCTACAGTCCCCATCTGCAGTGATCTTGGAGCCCAGGAAAACAAAATCTGTCACTACCTCCATTTCTTCCCCATCTATTTGCCAAGAATTGAGAGGGCCAGATGCCATGATCTTGGTTTTCTTAATGTTAAGTTTCAACCCAAGTTTTGCACTCTCCTTCTTCACCCGCAACAAGAGGCTCTTTAGTTCTTCTTCACTTTCTGCCATTAGAGTGGTATCATCTGCGTATCTTAGGTTGTTGATATTTCTTCCGGCAATCTTAATTCCAACTTTTGATTCATCTAGCCCTGCCTTTCTCATGATGTGCTCTGCATATAAATTAAATAGGCAGGGCGACAGTATACAGCCTTGCCGGACTCCTTTCCCAATTTTGAACCAATCAGTGGTTCCGTGTCCAGTTCTCACTGTTGCTTCTTGACCCGCATATAGGTTTCTCAAGAGACAAATAAGATGGTCTAGTACACCCATCTCTTTAAGAACTTGCCACAGTTTGTTATGATCCACACAATCAAAGGCTTTAGCATAGTCAATGAAGCAGAAGTAGATGTTTTTCTGGAACTCCCTAGCTTTCTCCATGATCAAGCGTATGTTGGCAATTTGATCTCTAGTTCCTCTGCCTCTTCGAAATCCTGCCTGTACTTCTGGTAGTTCTCGATCCACATACTGCTGAAGTCTAGCTTGTAGGATTTTAAGCATGACTTTACTAGCATGAGAAATGAGTGCAATGGTGCGATAGTTTGAACATTCTTTGGCACTGCCTTTCTTTGGAATTGGAATGTAAACTGATCTTTTCCAATCCTGTGGCCACTGTTGAGTTTTCCAAATTTGCTGGCAAATTGAGTGTAGCACTTTTACTGCACTGTCTTTTAAGATTTTGAATAGCTCAGCTGGAATACTGTCACCTCCACTAGCTTTGTTGTTGCTCAGCTTTTCTAAGGCCCACTTCACCTCACATTCTAGGATGTCTGGCTCGAGGTCAGTGACCACCTCATTGTGATTATCTGGGTCGTTAAGCTCATTCTTGTATAGTTCTTCTGTGTAATTTTGCCACCTCTTCTTAATCTCTTCTGCCTCTGTTAGGTCCCTGCCATTTTGGTCCTTTATCATGCCCATTTTTGCATTAAACGTTCCCTTCATTTCTCCAATTTTCTTGAAAAGATCTCTGGTCCTCCCTATTCTATTGTTTTCTTCTATTTCTTTGCACTGTTCATTTAAGAAGGCATTCTTATCTCTTCTAGCTATTCTCTGGAATTCTGCATTCAATTGGGCATATCTATGTTTTTCTCCCTTGCCTTTCGCTTCCCTCCTTTCCTCAGCTATTTGCAAAGCTTCCTCAGACAGCCATTTTGCTTTCTTGCATTTCTTTTTCTTTGGGATGGTTTTGGTTGCTACCTGTTGTACAATGTCGTGAACCTCTGTCCATAGTTCTTCAGGCACTCTGTCTATCAGATCTAATTCCTTAAATCTATTTGTCACCTCTACTGTATATTCAACAGGGATATGATTTAATTCATACCTGAGTGGCCTAGTGCTTTTCCCTACTTTCTTCAGTTTAAGCCTAAACTTTGCGAGGAGAAGCTCATGGTCTGAGCCACAGTCAGCTCCTGGTCTTGTTTTTACCGACTGTATAGAGCTTCTCCATCTTTGGCTGCAGAGCATATAGTCAATCTGATTTCTGTGTTGACCGTCTGGTGATGTCCATGTGTAGAGCCGTCTCTTGGGTTGTTGGAAAAGAGTGTTTGCTATGACCATTGTATTCTCTTGACAAAATTCTATCAGCCTGTGCCCTGCTTCATTTTGTACTCCAAGGCCAAACTTGCCTGTTATTCCAGTTATCTTTTGGCTTCCTACTTTAGCATTCCAATCTCCCATGATGATAAGGACATCATTTTTTGGTGTTACTTCTATAAGGTGCTGTAGGGCTTCATAGAACCGGTCAATTTCATCCTCTTCAGCACTGGTGGTTGGGGCATAGACTTGGACTACTGTGATATTGAATGGTTTGCCTTGGATTCGAACTGAGATCATTCTGTCATTTTGAGGATTGTATACCAGTATTGATTTTCCTACTCTTTTATTGACTATGAAGGCTACTCCATTTCTTCTGAGGGATTCTTGCCCGCAGTAGTATACCTGATGGTCATCTGAATTAAATTCACCCATTCCTGTCCATTTTAGTTTGCTGATTCCTAAGATGTCGATGTTCAGTCTTGTCATCTCTTGTTTGACCACGTCCAGCTTTCCTTGATTCATGGATCTTACATTCCAGGTTCCTATGGAGAAAAAATCTTTACAGCATCGGACTTTCCTTTCACCACCAGACATATCCACAGCTGAGCGTCCTTTCGGCTTTGGCCCAGTCGCTTCATTCTTTCTGGCGCTACTAGTACTAGCCCTCTGCTCTTCCCCAGTAGCATATTGGACGCCTTCCGACCTGAGGGGCTCATCTTCCAGCGTCATATCGTTTTGCCTTTTGGTACTGTCCATAGGGTTTTCATGGCAAAGATACTGGAGTGGGTTGCCATTTCCTTCTCCAGTGGATCACGTTTTGTCAGAACTCTCAGCTATGACCTGTCCATCTTGGGTGGCCCTGCACGGCATAGCTCATAGCTTCATTGAATTACGCAAGCCCCTTCGCCACGACAAGGCAGTAATCCATGAAGGGGTCTTTTGGCACATAATTTATGCTTTTGCTCCCCAGCAATGGCTGAACTGATAAAAAATTAACTGCGTTTTCTAATGCATGATAGCACCTGAAGGAGTATACAGTACGTATATATTCTTTGAATACTAAAACAAGGAGGGCAGAACAATATAAGTTTGCTAGCAGCCTATTTTAGAAGTAAGCAGATGTTCTTTATGTCACTTTTTTGTATTGACATCTATGGCTTCACACAGTACTTTTCAGCATTTGATACTCATGCCTTAGTAGCTTCCCTCCATCATAGTATAAAAAACATTTAATCAGATGCTTTAATTAGATAGAAGTGAACAGGAAAAATCTGAAATTTACATTTCAGCAAGAATATTACAGTCATGTGTTTGTATTACTGTGCCAAAATTGGACTCACTAGTATTGGACTCACCAAGTAAATATTGGTTACTTGCTCTTTTTTTGCTGGGGGAACATGTCAAGACAAATCTGCAATGAAATTGTAAGAATTTAAGTTCAATTTATACTGTAATGCTATTGCAAATTGATATTAATGACAAAACAAACATGTCAACTTGATACAATGTGTAAGAGTGGGACAGTTTGTTGCTACTAACTGCATGCGTGCATTCAAGCCTGTCATTGTTTTTGTCCTGCTCTGCATACAAATTAAAGTTTTATATAAATATTATTAATATTCTAAAGAGCAGGGTCTCTTTGCATGATAAAGTTCCTGACTCTTTGCCTCCTGGCTCAACCTCACAACCCCGTGACTAATGATTGATTACAATAATGCTGTCAGCCATGAATCTATATGGCTAACACTGCAGTAAACCTTCTTTTCAAATTCTCTTAGACTATCCTCGGTAATATTTATACAGATTATACCAGTAATAGTTTTTTCATAAGTTAGATATGTTTGTCTGTCCATATACTTATGTTTTCGGTGAAAAGACTTTTCTTTCACAGGTTTATCTCACCTATTGAGTCTAAACTCTCAGAATTCCTACTAAATCCAATTAGGGGGCAGATATATGTCTACTACTTGAGACTGAGAAAATGGCTAGTAGAAAAAGAATATTCTCAGTAACATTCTTCTGACTCTAATAGCACCAGTATCAGGATAAACTAGATTTTTTTTCTTCAACCCATACTATAATTCTGCCTATTGTCATTTTTAATGTTTATGTTTGGAATTGTGTTTAATTTTATACATTCTTTTTAAAAAAATATGAATTCTTGTAAGCTAAGATTACCATTTAGAAACTGGTTATATAATACCCAGCCTTTCTGGTTCTGCAGACAGGCAGTGGCCTCAGCCATGAGGGTAGGGGATGGTTTCACACACCATTTATGCAAGTGGAATTTCACTTGCTCGTCTGCTGCTTGCACAGTACCAGGCCTTGGAGAAGGGATTGGATACCCCTGATATAACCCATATAGATAACTAAACTAGCCTCAAGTGAGTTATTTAAAAAAAAGTGAACAACTGCTAAAATTATTTTACTATTTACCAGATGCGACAGAGCAGAAATTCAAAATGTCACAAAATGTCCCTGTAATGTCACAAAATATCCTGTGTTTTATTCCCCTATCATTTTTTTTTGAATTTGAAAATTGTGAATTGGTTTTTGAAATCTATTTCAAAATCAGAATAACATTTTAGTCAAGTTAACATTCATTTTGGTCCTAGTTAAAATATATCTAGTAAGGGAGGGTGAATGACCCTGTATGAATCATCTAACATTTACTACAATAATCTTTTCTGTAATCAGCTGCTGTCCTGGTTTCCCACAGTTACACTGAAGCTTAATGGACACTATGAGCAAACTCCTTCTACTGGTCTTATTCAGATTAAAAAA
Organism: Vipera berus; assembly: GCF_964194415.1. Classification (NCBI taxonomy): domain Eukaryota; kingdom Metazoa; phylum Chordata; class Lepidosauria; order Squamata; family Viperidae; genus Vipera; species Vipera berus. Next base: position 33,416,665 of record NC_138209.1, on the reverse strand, counting down.
GTATGGCCAGACAATCCACCTCTCCATCCATCCCAAAATACTATTAATAACTCTTCATATAATAGCAGACAGAAGAAAGGTTTCTGTCCAAATAATGACTCTTATCCAAAATGTGACTGAACAAACACTATATCGAGCAGTATCATTCATCTGAATATAATACCATACAATAGGAAATTTACTTATTTTCATAGAGATGTATTGTGGGTTTTTTTCATCATTGTGTCTGATAATAGAAAGTCTTAAGCACATTGCTTGGTGACATTTACAAACTCATTCGTTGTACAATTCTGATGGGAATTCTTTCTGCTGGAAACTTTGTTTAGCGTTTGCTTCTGCATAATAAGAGCCTTATGTTGTGCCAATTGTAAATATAATAATTACAAACTTTATTACTGGAATTGCTATTTACAAATATGCTTTTAAATAACACTATTGGAACTCAAGAAGCTTTCTTAGGTCATCATCTTTGTTCATCTTTGGTGCATGTTCTGATCATTGCATTTGAACATTTCAGGATGATACCTTTCTCATTCTAGGTTCTTGATCTTATTCCTATTGATGTGAAAGGAAACAATATAGCCACACAGAGGAAAGGTTCTTGTTAAACTTCTACATTTAATATAAAAATTAAAGTTCTGTTAAATTCAACATGGTTTACATCAAGACTATAGCTTAATAAATTTAATATAGGTAAGGAAGCTCTTTCTGCATTCATCATTCATCATCTCTTCCTACTCAAAAGCCAAAAGATAACTATCAATATCTCTACCTAACATCTTTTCCCATCATTTAATTCTGTTTATCAGTTCAAAAACAGAAGAAACATCAACAAATGATATGCAAAGATTTCTAGACAGTATTTATATTTCAAGTCATGTATAAAAGAATACATGTTTTCAGATTCTCAATACTTTGCTTGTTGCAAATCTCATGCTGGGTCCAAAATGGGCATTTAAATCCCTACATAAAATCTGAATTAGGATGGTAATGTCTGCCACATTTCCATTCTCTCATTCTACCCCCATCTTTCAAATTGAAGAAATTACTTGGATGGGCATAGATTTTCACACAAGCCAATTAGCATGCTATTTAGTTCTGAAGCCAGATTATGTTACTATGTTGCGTTGTATTTTCAATATATTGATATATTAATCCAATATAAATATATTAAATATATTTTATAATATAAATTATATTAATTTAAGTATATGATGTTACACTTGAAGGTATAATATAGTGGTACTATATTACACTTGGTGTGTGCCTACCAAGAGCTTGGGTATATATAGCATCAATAAACTTTGATTTGCAGCTAGGATCAAGCAGCTTCATCATGCCAAAGAGGAAGCCTACAGGAAAGGAGATAGGATCTTGTACAATCAGGCCAGGAATGTATTAACAAGGGAGATCAGGGTAGCAAAGAGAAACTATTCCAAAAAGCTGAGAAATCAGTTCTCAGCTAATGAACCTGTAACTATGAGGAGTTAATCATTGGCTACAGCAAACCTCCCTCCCTTACTGAAGAGAATTATCAACTGCAGATGACTTGAATAAGTTCTACTATATGTTTGAGAGGAGATTGTTGTCATCTACTGCTACCTACCCCATCTGAGATACACCAACAGTGGCCAATCTTCCTACACCAATCTCCATCCTCCAACCTCCTCCAGGTTCTTCCATCTCTGGTGATCTTAGAAAAGATGTGTGAAGTCTATTTCACAGACAAAAGATCAGAAAAGTACCCAGCCTACGCTTTTCTTTATTTATCCACCCAGCCACATTCCAGGAAATACATTTGATGGACTTTGTATTATCTTTTCTTTTTATTTAATGTATGATAGATGCAACATTTGCTATCTTATTGATCACCAGAGTTGATTCAGATGATCTGGCTGTCTAAGACAGTTATCCTGACCTTCTTCATCTTGTGAATTCTTCCCAAAGCTATGCAGACAGTGAAAGACTGACATCCCAGACATAATGGTTGAAAGGAGTTAAAAAAGTTTTGATTTTGTTTCTTATTTCACATGCCAAAAAGTGAAAAGCTTTATTTTTTTGGCTTAAATTTCTGATTGAGCTGTTTTTTACTGTAAAGCTGAACATATTTGGGGAAGTGTTTATGGCTAGTAGAACAGAACTAATTTAAAGTGCTAATAGAACAGCAAAACCAATTCCTTTATCCATGGGTATGTAGCCTTTTACACAAAGCCTTAGCGAATTAATAGAATTTTTATGTCCATTATGAACTAATATTATATAGTATATGTTATATAATAATAATATTATTATTTATTATTGCACCCTTCTGTAATCTAGTGTAGACCCTTCTTTGAGAAAAAATAGATTACTTAAATGCTTGTTAAACATTTAGGGAAAGAATTTCAGCAATGCCTCAGTATTATCCCAGAAGGTTGGTTATAAAATGGTGTTTTATAATTAGCTAACCTTTTTTAGAATTTGTTAATTAGAAGTTGAAAAGGGGGTTTAAACAGAAATTGGACAAATTGTCTGATGTCTCCTGCTTGATCACGGGTTAGATTAGAAGACATCCTAATTCTTTCCAACTCTGATATATTGCTATCTGTTAAGTAAAATGACTGTATTGGCAGATGCCATATGAAAACTTTTATTTATTTATTTATTTATTTGTTTTTATAAACCGCCCTTCTCCCGAGGGACTCGGGGTGGTGTACAGAGTAAGGTAGGTATACAGATTGAACAATAAAAACAATAGTAAAAACAAACTGGGACCCCAATTAAAGCTATCAGGCCAGGCCGGACTGCTGGAACAGGAAGGTTTTTAAGTCGCGCCGGAAGGTGCGGAGGTCGGGGGCCATCCGGATTTCGGTTGGTAAGCTGTTCCAGAGGGCTGGCGCACCCACTGAGAATGCCCTCCCCCTGGGGGCCACCAGCTGACATTCCTTGAGCGGTGGCACCCTGAGGAGGCCCTCTCTGTGGGAGCGCACAGGACGGTGGGGTGCTGACATTGGCAGAAGGTGCTCCCGTAGGTAGTCCGGACCCATGCCATGTAGGGCTTTGTATGTCATTGTTAGCACCTTGAACTTCACACGGAAGGCAACCGGAAGCCAGTGCAGCGCACGGAGGAGAGGTGTCATATGGGAGTATCGGGAGGCTCCCAAGAGTGTCCGTGCCGCTGCACTTTGCACCAGTTGAAGCTTCCGAGTGGATCTCGAGGGCAGCCCCATGTAGAGAGCGTTACAGTAGTCTAGGCGAGAGGTCACAAGGGCATGGGTGACTGTACGTAAGGCATCCAGGTCCAGATAAGGCCGTAGTTGGCGAACTAGTCGAACCCGGGAGAAGGCCCCCTTGGTCACAGCTCCTATGTGATCTTCCAGGGAGAGCTGCGAGTCTAGGAGGACACCCAGGTTGCGGGCCCTATCAACAGGGGGTAGTAACTTGTCCCCGATGTTAAGGGATGGGACGTTCTGAATATCCTGGCTTGCCGGTACGTACAGCCATTCAGTCTTGTCCGGGTTCAGTTGAAGCCTGTTCCTCCCCATCCATTCCCGGACCGCTTTCAGGCAGCAGGACATCACGTCGAGGGCATCACTGATATTGTTTGGAGTTGAAATGAAAAGCTGGGTGTCATCAGCATACTGATGGTACCCTACTCCAAAGCTGCAAATGATCTCACCCAGCGGTTTCATGTAGATGTTGAACAGGAGAGGCGAGAGGACCGACCCCTGAGGGACTCCGCAAGCGAGAGGCCTCGGGGTCGACCTCTGTCCCCCTGCCAGCACCGACTGCGAGCGACCCTGGAGAAAGGAGGAGAACCAACGCAGAACCGTGCCTCCCACTCCCAGTCCCCTGAGGCGTCGCAGCAAGATACCATGGTCGATGGTATCGAAAGCCGCCGAGAGGTCTAATAAGACTAGGACAGAGGAATGGCCCCTGTCCCGGGCTCTCCAGAGATCATTCATCAGAGCGACCAATGCCGTCTCCGTGCTGTAGCCCGGCCTGAAACCCGATTGGTACGGGTCTAGATAGACCGCTTCATCCAGGATCTGAGGAAGTTGGTGCGCCACCACGCTCTCAACAACCTTCGCAAGGAAGCGAAGATTGGAGACAGGACGAAAGTTATTCAAAGAGGATGGGTCCAAGGTGGGCTTCTTGAGGAGAGGTCTCACCACCGCCTCCTTCAAGGCGGTGGGGAAGTGACCCTCACTCAGAGAAGCAGAGATGACCGCTAGGAACCAGCCTCGTGTCCCCTCTCGAGCTGCATAGGCCAGCCAGGAAGGGCACGGGACCAGTAAGCATGTGGAGGCGCTCAACCTTCTCATAATCCTGTCCACTTCCTTAGGAGTCACAGGATCAAATTCCTCCCAGATGACGTCGACAAGACTGTCCATGTCTTGTTCTTCCAGCTCAGCCCAGTTGGAGTCCAGGCCAGTTCGAATCCGAGCAATTTTATCCAGCAGATATTGACCGAATTCCTCGGCTCGACCCTGCAAGGGTTCCTCCCTCACCTCTTGGTTCAATAGGGAGCGAGTCACCCTGAACAAGGCAGCCGGGCGATTATCTGCGGACGCGATGAGGGTGGAAAAGTAGTTGGATTTTGCCACCCTTATCGCAGCGAGATAAGACCTGGTGAGGATTTTTAATCGCAATCGGTCGGATTCGGATCGACTGGATCTCCAACGGCTCTCTAGGCCCCGTCTCCGACGCTTCATCTCCCGGAGCTCCGCGGTGAACCATGGGGCTCGCTGGGATCTGCGCCGGGTCAGAGGCCGCAAGGGTGCAACTCGGTCCAGAGCCTCCGTGGCTGCCTTTTCCCAGGCTTCCACTAAGGCATCCGCTGAGCTGTGAGCAGGGAGTGCATGTGTGTCCCTAAGCGCTGCCTGGAACTTATCAGGGTCCATTAGGCACCTAGGGTGGTACCATCTGACTGGCACCGTGCACCCACGGTGGGGGGTGGCAAAGGGGAAGTCTAGCCACAGGAGGTGGTGATCGGTCCATGACAGGGGCGTAACAGTCGTGGCACCCCCACCGATATCATCACACCGTCCAGACAAGAACACCAAGTCTGGGGTGTGGCCTCTCTCATGAGTCGGTCCAGAAATTATTTGCGACAGGTCCATGGCCGCCATGGAAGCCATGAACTCCCGAGCCAGTTCGGACGATCCTCCCAGGGACGGTAGGTTAAAGTCACCCAAGACCATGAGTTTTGGGAATTCAACCACCAACCCTGAGAGGACATCAAGTAAAATCGATTTAGTAAAATCCAAAGAAATAATCATGGCAGAACATGTTTTATTTATTTTTTTATTTTTTTCATAAAAAGGTCTGAAGGATTTCAGGGAAAAGGAATTAAAAACAAAGCATACTTCTGAAAAATAATTATATACCATTCACTATTCATTAATTTATTGGAATTTGATTGAAATAAAAAAAATGCAATTTTCCAAAGAAGAACTGATGAATCTTGTTAGATACTGGGTTCGTTGGTTGATTGACGAAATGAGTTGAGTAAGTTCAGCAAAGATCATTGATTATTGGGTTGCAGGAACTGAACTGAGAAACAGGGCTGAGAGTGCAGCAATTTATACCCTGGCCTCTAGGCGGCGGCCAATAGGTTTAAAGCAACCTATTGCCACCCTAGAGGCAGCCAATGGCGGCTCTGGAGATGGGTTATCTGAGGAGCTGGGAGCCATTAGCCAGCTTCCCTGCTTGAGAAACTTTTCAGCAATTAACTCCATGCGATAATCTTTAGCCAGACAAAGCCCAATACATTATACCCCTCCCCCCTAGAATGTACACACATTATAACAACAAAAGGGAATGATTACAGCAATTACAAGTTTTACAGAGATACAAAAGTAATATGCAATCCACAAATTTTTCCGTACTGGCTAATACAGATACTCTCCTGGCTAGCAGCAAATCAATGACACATACAACATTATAGCTCAATTATTTTGGAACAAAATCTTGTAGATATGCAGGAGGCTTGTGAACCCTCGTGGAACGCCTGAGAGAGTCAGGCACTTCCTGGACTACCAGCTTGCCCGCCAGGCTGGGTAGACCAGAGTCCATACATTCAAGTGAGTCAGGCTGACTCAGAATTCTCTGGCTGTCCCTTTCAGGTTGTCCCACCCCAGAGTCCATTCACTCCACAGAGTTAGCACAGTGGCTGTAGTGTTCTGGCTGGCTTTATCCATCAGGGGCTCCATGTTGCATTCCTGGGCTTTGCCCCACTACGGCCACTTCCCTGTTGCTCTGGCTGCTAGGAACCTCAGAGCCTATGGATTGATCAGCCTGGCTGCTGGTTTGTGGTCTGTGGATGGGACCTGGGACAAAGTCCTTGCTTTGTGGCTGTTCTGGAAAACGCTTCCTAAGCTGATCAATATGGTGATGAATGACTTGCCTGCCCTCTAGGCCCACTTTTTATGAGAGAGGGCCCAATGTTTTGGTGATTTTCCCTGGCACCCACAAGTTCTCATGCCCATAGTTCCGGGCCCACACCCCGTCGCCCACTTGCAGCCCCCTCAGGGTCTTGGGTGAGAGGCCTCTGCTGCCAACTGATCTGGGTGCAAAGTGTCCTGTTTCGTGATTAGTCGCCTCCCCCAGCGCAGCTCTGCTGGGCTTTTACCCATTGCCATGCATGGTGTGGAATGTTGGTAGAGCAAAAAGTCAGCCAGTCTGTGGTGCCAGTCTCTGGTTACTATGCGTTTCAATGATTCTTTTGTGGTACATACCATTCATTCCGCTTGACCATTACTAGATGGGTGAAATGGAGCTGATGTCTCATGCCTAATGAGGTTTGCCCTTAGAAAAGCCTGAAATTCTGCTGCAGTAAATTGGGCCCCATTATCGGATGTCTGGTAGCCCGTGCATTGCAAAGAGTTTCCTAAGCACCTGGATGGTCCTAGCAATAGTCATATTTGTGATTGGTATAACTTCTAGCCATTTAGAGTGGCTGTCGACCACCATAAGAAAGAGCTGTCCCTGAAAGGGCCCAGCGAAGTCTATATGAATCCTTGACCAGGGGGTGTGAGTCTCCTCCCACCTGTGGACTGGCACATGTGGCATTTCAGGCCTAGACTGCTGGCATGTGTAACACCCATGAACTTGGGCCTCAATGGCTTTATCTAATCCTGGTCACCATAAATAGCTTTGTGCCAAAGTTTTCATACGAACAATACCCGGATGACCTTCATGAAGCGATTGCAATACCCTGTCCCTTAATGAGGTGGGAACAATGACCCTGTTCCCCCAAAGAATACAACCCTTATGAGCTGAGAGCTCATGTCTCCTTGTGAAGTAGCTCTGAAACTCAGGACCTGGGCTTTTCTCTAGCTACCCCGTGTAGACCCAACATAGCACTCTGCTTAGAGTCTTGTCTGCTGCCGTTTCTGTGGCTATGTCCCCCATGTGGAGGGGAAAGTCCAGCAAGTCCTGAATAAACAAAATGTGGGCCACTGTGGCCGGATCTGGCTTGATTTGAGGCAGTGGAAGCCTGCTCAGGCCATCTGCATGGCCCATATCCTTTCCAAGTTTGTGAATTAGCTTAAAGTTGTAAGCCAATAAAAAATGGACCATCTTAGCATTCTAGGGGATAAGATGTGGGATGTCTGTCTGTCTGTAGTGAATAACCCCAATAGTGGTTTATGGTCTGTGAAGACCATGAAGTCCCTGCCGTATAAGTAGTCATAGAATTTTTTTACTCCAGCTACTATGGCCAATGCCTCCTTGTCAATTTGTGCGTAATTAGCTCTGCGGATGACAGTGTCCTGGAATAAAAAGCAATCGGAACTTGAGTTCCATCGTTCTCCAAGTGACTCAGGACAGCCCCCACCTCATATGGGGATGCATTACATGCTAGGCATACCGGCATTGATTCATTGAAATGAGTGATCGTGGAACTAACGGACAGTAGAGCCTTCAATTCCTGAAAACTTCTTTCGTGAACACTAGTCCACTTTCATGCACTATTTTTGTCCAAGAGCCGGTATAACAGCTCTGCCACTGCGGCCTTGTTAGGAAGGAACTCATGGTAAAAAATTAGGAGGCCTAGGAATGCCTGAAGCTCTCCCTTCGTTTTGGGGTTGGGTGCCATTCGAATGGCTTTAACCTTTGACTCAGCAGGCTGGATGCCATCGGCATCTATATGGAACCCCAAGAACTCAGTTGAGGGGACTCCAATACTACACTTATTCTTTATAAGCTTGAGGCCTGCTTTGCGCAGCCTTTGAATGATGGCTCTGAACCTCCTTGCTAATACCTCAGTGGACTCACCAGCGATAAACACGTCGTCAAAATAGGGGCTGCAGTACTCCCTGTTCTACAAGTTTATCTAACTCAGTGTCTATCTTGTGTTTGAGAGCGAATGGCACTCTACGAGGTTTAATCCTGACCGGCATTACAGTAGGATCTAGTTTAAATGTTATTGGTGGGCCCATGTACGTTCCCAGGGCTGAATCAAACACATCTGCAAATTCCTCACATACTGTCGCTAGACTCGCGACTTGCATCTGGTTGATTCTGGTTACCTGGATGCCTAGTGGATCAAACCAGTCGAGCCCGATCAGGCTCATTCGCTGACCCCCTACTATGACAATGTCCAGGTGCCCAGAAAACCCCTTAAATTTAATGGCTAGTGTGGCCTCACCCTTGACTGCGACTCTAGCATTCTGGAAATCAGTTAGTATAATGTCAGATGGCCTCAGCTTCGCCCATCTCTTGCTGTGGTTGCAGACAAAATTAAATGTCTCAAGTGAGATAATGGATACAGTGGAGCCCGTGTCCAGCTCCATCTTGCAGGGGACCCCTTGCAGCTCCACCTGAAGTCTACTTTGGTTTAATAGGGTGGCGAGCTCCTGTATGGCAAATGGTTCTGCGGCTGGAGCAAAACCCTACGCTATACTGTCCAGGGGCCCCAATACCTCTCCTAGCCGGAGTGTCCGACTGGTGATTCGATGGTCGGTCTCTCTGGCGAACTCTGCAGATGGATGTGATGTTGCCAGTCTTTCCACAGGCCTGGCATGTGGTTGTCCGTAACATACAGTCCATGTAGGTTTGTAGCCTCTCCTTGACATTGGAGAACTGGCACAGGCATGCAGCCTGCCTCAACACTGCGATGAATTTTGACGCTGTTTCACCTGGTTGCTGAACTCTCTGTTCAAATGCATGGCACCAAGCGATTACTGACAGCTTGGGCTGGAAGTGGTCGCTGAGCCTCTGAGTCTGTGAACATTACGGACTCCAATGCCGGCGTGAACAAGTTCTCTGCGATGTTGAATGTGGCTGGGCCGCACACACAGAGGAGTGTAGCGGCCTTCAGGCCATCCTCGGCAACTTGATTTGCGCATAGATAGTTCTCGACCCTGGATAGATACAAAGACCATCTTTCCAGGTGAGCTATGTCAAATTATTCCAGCTTTCCGACCTTTGCCATTTCTGCTGGTCTTCATGGCTGGGGCTCGTGTTCTTCTAGTCCTGCTCATCCGTTGCCCAGGGACTGGTCCTGTGGGCATGTGGTCGCTAGCATGGCTGTGCTAGACCGATCATAGGGGGGGATTTCTTTTCCCACCAGGCATGTTCGGCCTCTCCCCTAGTGACTCTTCAGCTCAGTTGGAGGAGCAGGATCCCACCTTCATTGCCAGTTTTAGATATTGGGTTCGTTGCTTGATTGACAAGATGAAGCAAGTGAGTTCAGCAAAGATCATTGTTTATTGGGTTGCAGGAACTGAACTGAGAAACAGGGATGCAAGTGCAGCAATTTATACCCTGGCCTCTAGGCGGCAGCCAATAAGTTTAAAGCAACCTATTGCCACCCTAGAGGCAGCCAATGGCAGTGCTGGAGACAGGTTGTGTGAGGAGCTGGGAGCTGATTTCAGATTATTCTATCCATGCAAGACAGGAAAGGAAAGGGGAAGGGAAAGCCATCCAATCACAAACAATCATTACTGAATTACTACTGGTTCTCTGAGAAGTTCTTAGACTGCAAAATGAAATCAAATAAGCATCATATTCCAAGGAGCTAGGAAACTTTGAAAAATTATTGACTTGGCAAGCATTAGTTCTTTGTTAAACTTGTCAGGGGAAAAGATGCTGTGAGGAGGCATTTTTCATTTATTCTCAGTAGCAGACATAGCTTCAAAGAAATGCTAGCTAGCTAGTTCACTCAGGAGACTTTGTGGTTCACTGCATGGCAGCTGCAATTCACCTTATGACCACTAGGTTTGGAATTACCCTATACATAGCAGTCTTTGAGGAGAGAAATGTATTGAATCGTTTTACCCAAATCAAGAAGCTAAGAATGGCAGTTGCAGGAAGAATTAAGAAAACTATAGGGATGGGATGTGTGATTGTGTGTGTGTGTGTGTGTGTGTGTGTGTGTGTGTGTGATTTTAGCTAACTGGAAAATAACTGTGTACATAGAAGTGAGAAAATTGATAATTCAATTTATATTTAGTCAGAAATTTCAAAAAAGTTTTCAAGGAAAAAAGAGCCAGAATCTCTTCTAATATGGGATGTTAGAATAATTTACTGTTTTCATAGTAAATGAAACATTAAAAATTGGCATTGGAGAATCCTCATTTTTCTTTCTGTTCATGATTTTTTTTTAGTATTAGTTCTTTTTTTTTAGAGCAGGCACTATTTCTTTAAGCCACTGGACAAGTGAAAAGTGCTATAAATAAATACATGTTGGGGAGATTGTACAGTGTGAATAAAGGTAGGAGTTACCTTGGATTCTCTTCAGTATCATTTATAAAAGTAGGATATCATAAAAAAATCAGTTCTGAATTATACATCACTTCACCCTATATCAAGGCAGCAAGATATCTATAAAAATGAGTATCCTCTATTGTTTCTGCTGCAGTGAGAGCAATGGAGTTTCCTGCATGAGGAGGGGTTTGGACTGGAGACCTTCAAGATTTTTCCCCACTCTGTTGTCCTATGCTATTTTATTTCTTTCATAGGACCTGGCATAACATAATGAGAAAGGGCATATTTACATCACATTATCTATTTTGTGGCCCTAGATTATGTTGTTATATTTCATCTCTGATACAACTAATAGGAATTATTTACCAAATTATCATAGAATAATTCATGTTCTTTTCAGAAAGCTAGTATATGACCTCTATTTGGAAGATAACGGGTTTTTTCCCCTTTGGGAGAGTGTCTCCTTTCTAATATTTAGGAATATTCATTTGCTTAAATCAGTTGCTATGCAGACATGAAACATACCGTATTTTCTGGCGTATAAGACGACTGGGCGTATAAGATGACCCCCTACATTTCCTGTTAACTTATAGGGTTTGGGCTATACTCACCGTATAAGACTATCCCTCTTCCAACGCACATCAAATAAAAATTTAAAAACATCAGATTTGATTTTAATATGGTAATTTTAATTCAAATGCTTATGACATGCAGGTACTTAGTAGGAAAACTGTCACTTATAAACATAAGGCTGTTTGTCATCAAACATGTAAACATAAAACAGTGCAAGTGGATTAAACTTTTCCTAATTCACTCTAAAGCTTTCCCTGCGCAAACCAAATGGGAGATCCACTCCAGGTTTGCGAGCCAGCCCGCCCAGTTCCTGAGTCAAATGTGTCCTTAGAGCTAAGCGGCTGCTCTGGCTGCTGCATTCCCCACCTGCCTTTCAAGTTGGGATAGACTGCAGCTGCTCTTCAACTTTAGAAGGAAAGACGCCCAGACCCCAGCCTGTAAAAAATCACAGACTGCTTCTTCTCCAATTGGTCCCGCTTTCCCTGTGCAGACCAAATGGGAGATCCGCTCCAGGTTTTCCAGCCAGCCCTGTCCCTAAAGTTTCAGCACCCGGCGTATAAGACGACCCCTGACTTTTGAGAAGATTTTCATGGGTTAAAAAGTCATCTTATACGCCAGAAAATACGGTATATATCCTAAATCATGTATTAATCATTGTTTTTATATGTCTAGTTATTATTGTATAATACAATCTATCGACAGCTGAAAAAAACTTTACTATGTGTATAAGCTTAATATTTTTTTATTCAGTACAAATGTCTTTCTTTTTTCCTCTTACTGATGTCCACTTCATATTCCATAATGTAGAGTGAAGTGTTCTGTTTAAGATACTATTTGATTTTTTTATTTAAGTTGTATCCCTTCTTCTGCTCCCTCCAAACTAAAGTTATATTTATATATATGTCACTTTTCTTTCTTCTTTTGGGTGAAGATTTCAGCTAAATTATTATATACCGTAGATGAAATATAAGGTAAACTATTTTGCAAATAATGCCAGTTTCTATTAATGTTATCGTGACATTTATGAGCTTGCCAGGACAATTAAATTATTGGAAAAGTAAGCAGGAAATGATTTGTCTATTTAATGATTTTATACTGCTGTGAAGTCACATCTCAAACAAGTTTGCAACAATAGTAAAGATTATTAACATGCAGCAATAAAAGTCAATATGTGAAAATAATGCAAAAATAAATATATTGAAAAGAAGAGGAGAAAAAGCAATCAAAACAAAACCATCCATTACCATTCATCTAGGGAAAGCCTGGATGAGAAGATTTCAGACAAGCAAATATAAAATGAACCAATCTACCTTTCATACATTTATTGCTATTGTCTACTTACTATTTTAAACTCTTTTAAATTATTAAGTTTTGGTGCTATACCAATTAAATAATTAATTAAATATCAGGATATTATTCTAAACAGCAAACACTTCCATAGAGAAGATTTACAAAAGGTGGCATTTGTGCCTTTTGATAATTAGACAAATCTTTAAAGCTAGCAACACCACTCCACCCAGACAAAAGTATGACACCACTCTCTAGATCCACGTGTCTGCCCACATTGGTTAAGTGAAACAAATCAATTTGGGTACAGGTTGAAAACCCACCATATATTCCCTTTTCTCTTAGTTGTTTTTTTTTCTTGTTTGTTTGTGTATCTGGACATTTTCTAAGATCCTTATTTATTGAGCGCAACGCAGAAAGCCTGGGTTTTAAAAATTCTATTGAATCTTATCAAATTTTAATACTCTGACCATTTCATCATGAGTTAAATATTCAAGGACAAAGAAGATAACAAAGCACTACATAAAGGAAGCATACATCTTAATACAACTATTATATTAGCTGTATAAATATGAACATGATTTAAAAATTCTTCTTCTTTGGATAAAAAGCTAATTTCTATTGTATGAGAAATTTACAGAGCTGGATTTGCAAATAAATTGCAAAAGATGGTTAAAAGATAGAATAAAAATTAAGAATAAAAGTAAAAATAAGTAAAAATAAAGATAGCATGTCTCATAATATCCAAATGTCAGTCATTACATGAAAAATCTTCTGTAGCTACCTCCACATTTTCCAACAGAGTGTGAGAGAATTTCTGCATACTTTCTAATCACTTACAAATAGTGTGAAGATGATCCATGGCTATTTTCCTTTCTGCTGATCTAAACTGAGAACACGAAGTGAAAATTATTTCCTCACTGCAAGTTGTCACATCTCTGGCCGCAATAAATCATTCACACTCTTCTCTACCTGAAAAGAAAAGGTGAAAAGACAGAAGCCTCAGTAGCCCAGAATTCTGCACCCAAGCTCAACAATTTTCAGTAGTAAAAGAAAACTAACCACAATTTTGTCAATTTTGTCCTTCTTTTGGGAGGATGGGTTTGGGCCACAGAATAGGAATTGTAAAGCCATTTTATTATATTTTTTTTTCATTTGTGAATGTTGATTTTAAATGGAAAAATCTAACCCACATATCTAACATCGTGATTTACTGTAATTCATATTAACCATGACAAATATCTTTGCCATCCCAATTTCAGATTATGTGCTTCTAACTCCAAATACATTCTATTTCTCAGCATCCATTGTTTCATCCAAACCAAACACCAAGCTGCAAAATAAAATTTCAAACACAGGTAAACTCTAACCTGCTCTTTCCTTTACATCTAAAGGTAAAGGTAAAGGTTCCCCCGCACATGCGTGCTAGTCGTTTCCGACTCTAGGGGCCGGTGCTCATCTCCGTTTCAAAGCCGAAGAGCCAGCGCTTGTCCGAGGACATCTCCGTGGTCATGTGGCCGGCATGACTAGACGCCAAAGGCGCACGGAACGCTGTTACCTTCCCACCGTAGTGGTCCCTATTTTTCTACTTGCATTTTTACGTGCTTTCGAACTGCTAGGTTGGCAGAAGCTGGGACGAGTAACAGGCGCTCACTCTGTTACGCGGCACTCGGGATTCGACCCGCCAAACTGCCGACCTTCCGATTGACAAGCTCAGCGTCCTAACCCACTGAGCCACCGCGTCCATCTAGTAATACCTTATTTTGATCCAGTGACTTTTTTCCCCAGGCACACAAATTTAGCTATATACTTCTGCCAGTGTTTACATCATACACCAGTTGTCTAAAAAGGCATTACCTGAAACAAAAATATTATTCTAGACAACATACTAATTTTTATTACAAAAGTCTACCTTGCAATGCTAGTTGTATATTCCCTCTCTCTCAATTTAATTGTCAAATCCCCGTCTACGCCAGAGAACGCGAGCAAGAATGACGACGTAGTATGGTTGACTGCGAGAGTACCTTTACTAGCAGGATATCCAAGCAATTGCAAAGTCAGCGTTGGAAGCTACCCGCCCCCAACGCGCCTTTTATCTTGTGCCTGTAACTAGGCAGCAGCCCCACCCATGGGCCCCACCCCTTCCCCGCGCAGACCAGCATCCGCCTGGCCTGCGTAAATACTCCACCCCCCTACACCGGCAGCCCACGCCCAGCCCCTCCCACTAGCACCGAAACCCCCAGCATACAGGAAAGCATAAGTCTTGCTCCCCCCTAAAGTCCCGTGTGTGTTGTCCCCCTCCACCGCAACACCCCCTGTCGCACCCATGGCCCCCTGGCAACCCCCGAGGTCCAACCGCAGCTGTGCGGCTCGCTTCGCTACCGGCTGGCATCCAACTCCCGAGACTGTGAGGCAGCGCCCATGTTCACTCATGCTCCTCGCCGTCTCCGGCCACCTCCCAGCTGGCTGTGCCGAGGCGGGCTGTCTGACACCGCTCGTGAATGCCGCCGGCTGCCTCTCAGCTGGCTGTGCCGAGGCGGGCTGTCTGACGCCGCTCGTGAACGCCGCCGGCCGCCTCTCAGCTGGCTGTGTAGTCGCGGACCCTCCGGAGGCTGTTCTTGACCGCCTCCAAGCTGGACGAGTCGCGCGACCACCGGCAGCCGTCTCCAGCTGCCCCCCAGCCACCCGCGCCGGGGCGAGGACTCCACGGCCGTTTTCAGCTGTCTCCGGCCGCCTCTCAGCCGGTGGTGTGGCTGCGCGTCCAGCGTTCGCCCGCCGATCAGCTGGTGTGAGCGGACGCCGCTGGGCCTTCGGGGCCGCACAGGTGCTGCCAGTCGTGCTCCCCCGTATCCCTCCGTGGTCCCCTCTGCAATGTCGAGCCCGTGGGGCTTGACATTAATTCTATGTATTAACATAATTATTTTGAAATAAGATATTTTCATATTTATCATAGTGATACCCAGATATTTTACCTTCTTTTCACTCTTAAAATTCATTTTATTCATGAATTCGTTTTATTTTAAAAAAATTCTTAGCATCTTTTTCTTTTGTTTATTGTTAATTACTACTAATACATTTTTTAAAAAAAATGCCCATTAATATTTCAGTTAAAGCAGGGGTGTCAAACTCAATTTCATTGAGGGCCGCATCAGCATTGCGGTTGCTCTCAGGGGGCCGGGTGGGTATGGCCAGGGTGGGCGTGGCTAGAGTGTGTGCGGCATACTGGGTGGGCGTGGCCAGCTCTACATCCTTCGCCTCAAGGGTGCCTATGGGGGCCTGGGCAGGAGTGGGACAGATCTGAGGGTCTCTGGCAGAAGGAGGGTCTCTTGGCCAGGGCCAAGGCAGTGGGGGCAGCTCCCTCACTGTTTCCAGGATGGCTTCGCGGGCTGCATGAAACCACTTTGCGGGCCGGATCCAGCCCCCGGGCCTTGTGTTTGACATGTCTGCTTTAAAGGATCTTCCAGAACCAACACCAAGTCATCTGCAAAACCCCTTCACTTAAAAGCTTCTTTTTAAAAAATCTTTATTCCCACGATCCTCTGATATTGTCTTATATTGCTAGTCAGTATTTCAAGAATCAAAATAAAGTTGTTCCAAATATTCCAAAATGTCCAATACATTTCTAACATTGTTCTTTAATTTCTTTTAGGTAAAATTCCACATTGATTCTCATGAATAAATTCTTGCAAAATTATTTTTAATCTATCATGTAGAATCATTGTGAACAAATTGTAGCCATTATTAAATAATGATATTGCCCTGAAGTTTCTGGTTAATGTCAAATCTTGTCCCTCATATTAGTGATAGATAGATAGGTAGGTAGGTAGATAGATAGATAGATAGATAGATAGATAGATAGATAGATAGATAGATAGATAGATAGATAGATAGATAGATTGATTGATTGATAGACAGACAGACAGACAGACAGACAGACAGACAGACAGACAGACAGACAGACAGACAGACAGATAGATAGATAGATAGATAGATAGATAGATAGATAGATAGATAGATAACCTTTATTGCCAATTTTTTTACTGTGGGCATGCTGGCAAACATTAAAAATGAAATTTTATTGCTTGCTCTCAAAAGTGTATACATACATAGCACACATTTAAGCATGCTATATGCATACATATGTATAAACCTAAAGCCTTACATATAAATAGCATATAAATATTTATCACTGTCCATCTTGAATACATAGTGGAAAGAGTAAGCTTTAGAGTTCACAAGGTTAATACTGTATGGAACAAAACTGTGGTTGAATTTAGATGTTCTGCTTTGGATACCATGAAGTTTTCTCCCAGAAGGTAACAAGGAAAACAGGTCGTGAAGAGGATGTGTAGTGTCCCAGACAATCTTGAGGACCCTGCTCAAGCAATGCTTATATGCTATGTCCTTGGTGAAAGGGAGGGAACTGCCAATAATCTTTTCTGCCATCCTCACCACTCTCTGCACCACCTTCCTGTCTGAAGCAGTGATGCTTCCAATAATGCTGTGTGATGGGATGATTGTCTCTCTGTAGAAAGTGGTAAGGACAGGGGAGGGAAGTTGTACTTTTCTCATGCAATGGAGAAAATTCAGGCACTGTGCCCACTTTACTAGTGTCTCATTGTTGAGCAACCAAGCCAACCTACTCATTAACTGCACACCCAGAAATTTGATGCTGGTAACCATCTTACAGGTGAATCATTAATACACAGAAGAGTGTGGTTGTGCCTGTCTTTTCTGAAACCAACAATGATATACTATATGGGCCTCTGGCATCTTTCTTCTCTATATGATAGAGTTCACTGTATTTTGTAAATGTTGAAAAAGTTGTAAAAGTTGATCTTCAAAACATGTATAATAAGAACCTAATAATCCATATCCAGGCATCTTTCCTAGTTTAATCTTTTCTATAGCTTCAGAGATTTTCATTATTATTATTATAGATTCATTTATAATCTGTGTCTCTTCTTCTGTAATGCTTGATAAATTTTATTTCTTTATATATTAATCTCTTTTTTTCTATACAAATTGGAATAATATTGATTTAATGCCTTTTGTATGGCTGCATTGTCCCCCAATACTTGTAATACTATATAATTCTCTTTTCTTTTCTTTACCTTTTTGTAATTTATATGCAAGCCATTTTGATGGTTTATTTGCAAAGGGTGTTTTTCTGCTTTACAAGTTTTAAAAGTTTAAAAGTTATTCTCTAAAATGCTTCATGTTTTACATATTAGCAAATAATAAAGCCTCATCATTCAGCCTTAATAAGCAAAACTCCATTAAGTGCTATCAGAGACAACAATATACAGATGGTCTCCAACTTACAATCATAATTGGTATAAAAGTCAATTGTTATATGAGTTGAGCCAGATTGTAACCTCTTTTGCCATGGTTGTTAAGTGAATCACATGGTCATTATGCAAATCTGGCTTCATCCATTGACTTTACTTTTCAGAATGGGTTGCGAAGGTGATCAAACAAAATGTTTACACTGTAACAATTGCCAAGGGCCCAAATTTTTATCACATGACTAATGGTTGTAAGTATGAGAAAAAAGAAAGAAAAAAGTCAAGGTCCACTAAAGAGAGAAGATGGCAAGGAAGTAACAGGCAGTAGAGAGAAAGCAGAGCTGCTTAACTCATTCCTTGCATCAGTCTTCACACAAAAAGGAACTATAGCCCAACATACAAAAAAAAAAAAACTACTGCAAAAGTCAAACCAGAAACAAAAATTAAAATAAGCAAGAAAATGGTAAGAGAACACCTATCCGACCTTGATGAATATAAATCACTGGGACCCGACAGATTACATCCCATAGTTCTGAAGGACCTGGCAGATGCTATCTCAGAAGCATTGCACCATATGTTTCACAAATCTGGAGCACCAAGAAAGTACCTGAAGATTGGATAAGGGCTGATGTGGTTTCCATCTTCAAGAAAGGGGAAAAAATGGACCCAAGAAACTACAGACCAATCAGTATAACATCAATACCTGGGAAGATATTGCAAAAGATAATCAAAAAACAGATTTGTGAACAACTAGAAGCAAACAAAGTAGCCAGGATCAGTTTGTCAAAGATAGATCATGCCAAGCCAATCTTATCTCATTCTTTGATAAAGTGACTAAATTAGTAGACCAGTGAAAACCTGGGTGTCATGGTGACATGGATGAAAGAAACCAGAGTTCCGGTTTCCTAGTCTGATTTTGCTTCGTCTGGAGACCCAGAGAGGTCGGAAAGTTGCCCTGGAGAGGCAACAAGGAGGAAGGGAATCCTTGAGAATTTGGAACCAATGGCAGTTGGCCCAAACAGACCAAGGAAACTCTTTAAGCAAGTTGGAGAAAGGCTGCCAGAAAATATGCAGACAGCCCAAGCTATAGACAGCTGGGGAAGAAGCGAAGAGCCGCAGCAGCACCCCTGAACAGCTGACAGTCAACAACGTGTTTAATCTGGGTGAGATTGTTCTTTATTTCTCTTCCCTATGGACTTTTAAAATATAAATCCCTGAATTGGATAATTTTTAAAAGTAAAACCCCCAGGAAGACTTGGGAAGAAGAGAATTAAAAGTGGCAAGAAATCTGAAATGGGGGAACAAAATTAAGGAATAAGCAGAAAAGTTTTGAGCCTGATTGGGGGAAAAAATGATAATCTTTTATTGGCTAACTTTTTTGATTTGGGAAGATTTTTTTTTACTTTGTTGTGAAAGAGCATTTTAAATAAAAGTTTTATTACTGGATAGAGACACTACAATTAATGAGGATATCTAGCGGTGAAGGAAGATATTACAATAATACAGAAAGATTCAGAAGAGTGATGACCTTGAAGCAACACCTGTGCTAAACAAAGAACATTCTGTGATTCTACAAAAGATTTTTTTTAATTATATCTTTTAACTCTAGATATAACTATTATAGAAACTATTTAGAGACAGGGTTTTTTTGTTTTTCTTTTTTTTTTCAATACCTTTGACCTGACAGAAATATCTGGATTAGACATGCAGTTGGTGGTTTTTTTGTTTTTGTTGGATTACAGCTTAAAGCAGTTGGCTTTTTTTAAAGTTGGATCATAGCCTAAAGCAGTTGGCTCTTTTTAAACTTGGACTACAGCCTAAAGCAGCTGGCACCCTTTTAAACTTGGATTATAGCCTAAAAGAGTTAGCTCTTATTAAAAGTTGGATTATAGCCTAAAGTAGTGGGACTTTCTTTTTTTAAAGTTGAATTATAGCCTAAAGTAGTTGGCTCATTTCTTTCTTTATTTTTCTCTACTCCCTGTGGATTTACAAAATTTGCCTGATTGAACAATGAGTGCACAAAACCTCCCTAAAATTACAAAAAAACCCTGCTTCCTCATCCTCTCCTGGAACTTTTAGACCAGCAAGTCAGGGATCTATTAAAGCAATGTTACAATGAGAGAAGGCAAACAATATCCAAAAAGAGATGCATGCGACTTTACAACTAATGCAAGAAATGATGCAGAAGAATCACTAAGAAACAAAAAGCAATCTTGATAAGCTAAATGAACAAATACTTGAAATAAAGACACAATTTGAGGTTCACCAACAAATGATGCTTAAAAATCAACAAAGAATTCAGAAGGTGGAAGATCAATCAGAAGATACTGGGGGAAAAATTGAAGTGCTAATGACAGAGAATGAAAGATTAGAACAAGAAAATTAAAACTTAGAAGAAGCGGTCGCCGCTTTGGAAATGGAGAAAGCTGTTTGAGATTCCAGAACATACCTGAATATAAAGAGGAAAATATAGCAAAAGTGATTATTAATCTATTAGCAGAAGCCCTAGAAATTGAAAGATCAGAGATGCAGCAAGAAATGGGTGAAATATTTAGAATGAATTCAAGTTACATGAGGAAACACAAATTGCCCAGAGAAGTCCATGTAAGATTTATGAAGAAAACAACAAGGGTGGAGATATTAAGAAGAGTTAGATATGATCCACTACAACATAAAAATAAAGAAATACTAGTGCTGAAACAGATTCCCAAGAGAATAAGGGATACTCAAAAACAATATCATTTTTTGACTGCAAAGCTGATCGCAAAAGGAATAAATTTTAGATGGCTGATGCCAAAAGGGATTTTAATCAATTGGAATAATACGAGATATCGATTGGATTCAGTGTGGAAGGCAGAGTATTTTGATGAAAGATATAAAGCATTTCTGGGAGAAAGAACACAATATCAACAAGAGGATAGAAAAAGCCAGAAACAGACAGAACAAACAATAGAGGAAACAATTGCACAAGTGGAAGAAGAAAAACAGAAGATGAATCAAGAAGATGAGGGAATTGTAAGAGACCATAGGATTACGAGATCAACAAGATGTAAATATAAGTAAATCAAAATGGAGAAGGAAAATGGGGGTTTTTCAGTGAATATAAATGGATTGAATTCCCCATCAAAAAGAAAAAAAGAATTTTCAAACAACTACAGAAATTAAACATTGATATAATTGTTTGCAAGAGACACACAAAAAAACAACATCATAATTTTTTTGGAAAATTCAAAACTTGGAAAACTTTATTACACATCAGCTCAAAAAAAAGAGAGGAGTAGTTACATATGTTAAAGAGACAATAGATTCCAAAAAGATTTATACAGATGAAGAAGGAAGAATATTAATGGTAGAAATATTTTTAAATCAAAAGCAGATACTTTTGATAGCAATATATGCACCAAATAACAAACAAGAAGAATTTTATCAAAACCTTCACAGAAAAATAGTAGAAATATGGAATATCAAAATATATGCTTAATTGGAGATTTCAACACAACAGTAGATGGGACATTAGACTATAAAAGTAGTAAATCAGGGAAACAAGGAAGAAAAGATTACCTAAGACTTTTTTTAACATGATAGAGGAAATATGTGTACAAGATATTTGGATAGAAATGAACCCAGGAAAATCACTATATACATTTTATTCTAATAGTCATAAATCCTGGTCCAGAATTGATATGATTTGGATGATGCCTGAATTAAGGGTTAATATGCAGGAAACAGAATTAGGTACTTGGGCAGGTCATAATCCTTGAAAAATGGTGTGGAAAGGAATGCGGAAAAAATTAAGATTGACTTTGAATCAATCTATATTAAAAGAGAAAGAATTTATAGACTTAGCAACAAAAGAAATGGAATTTTTCTTCAAAGAAAATAAAAAAGAAGATACAACATTACAAAATATATGTGATACAGCCAAAGCATATTTTCGAGGCGTAGCAATAACATACATGGCAAAAAGTAAAGAATAAAGAAAAGAGACAACAATGTCAGTTGTTCAGAGAAGAATTTTAAAAAAAATTAGAACTTGAACTACAAATAAACCCACAAAAAAAATATTGAAAAGACAAATGGAAATAATAAAACATAAATTAAATTTAATAGAATCAGAAAAATTGGTACAGCAGTTTAAAATTTTGAAAATGCAAACAAACCAGGAAGATGGTGAGCTTATAAAACACTGTGACCAGATGGACTCCCAGCAGAGTTTTATAAATGTTTACAAGATACATTTTCACCATTGAAAGATGATAAAAAAAAGTAAAGACCAATATCGCTACTGAACGTGGACTACAAAACCTTCACTTCAATAATAGCTGAGAGGTTGAAAAGATTTTTGACTGAAATTATACACCCAGATCAAAATGGATTTTTGCCAAAGAGACAAATAAAAAAATAATTTGATGGTAATACTACATATATTGGAATATTATGAACTCCATCCAGGGAAACAACTGGCATTAGTATTTTTAGACACATTTAATAATTATGTTTCTTGGCAATTTATGATTCAACAACTAAAAACAGTGGACTTTGGTCAAAACCTTATAGATATAATTCAGACAATATATCAGAAACGAACAGCAAAAGTAATTGTAAATGGGGATTACACAGTGAATTTTGATCTATGAAAAGGCACAAGACAAGGATGTCCATTATCCCCATTGCTATTTAGCTTAACTTTGGAAGTTTTAAATAGAAACATTAGGCAAGATCCAGAAATTAAAGGATTGAAAATAAAAAGGGAAACCTACAAACTGCAAGCATTTGCAGATGATTTGGTATTCATTCTAGAGGAACCTTTAGAGACGATTCCTAAACTGTGAAAAAGATAGAACAATTTGGAAAGATAGCAGGATTAAAGATAGAGAAAAAAACTAAAGTGAGTTAACAATTTTACAGATAAACAAAAAAAGCAATTATCAGAAAACATAGAATTGCAAATAGTCAAAAAGCTCAAATACTTGGGAATATATTTGACAGTAAGATATTCAACAATAAAAGAAGATAATTACATTAAATTGTTAAATCAAATAAAGCTTGATTTGAAAAAATGGAAGAATCTTCAACTGTCAATGTTAAGAAGAATTGCTATGGTGAAAATGAATATATTACCAGAAATACAATTTTTGTTTCAAACAATACCTATAAAACTGGAGAAAAAATTATTTGAAGATTTAAACTCTCTAATTAAAAAAAAAATATCTGGCAAGGAAAGAAAGCTAGAATTAAATTGAAAATGTTACAAGAAGCCAAGGGAAATGGAGGTTTTGGCTTGCCAGATTGGGTTTTATATTATCAAGCATCAGTGTTAACATGAATAAAAGAATGGATAACTCTTAGAAATAAAAGATTGCTGTCTTTGGAGGGACATGTCCTGACACTTGGTTGGCATGTTTTTTTACGGTATGGAAAAAATAAAATATATAAATACTTCCAAAACCACTATATTAGAAATGCACTATTATCAACTTGGGAAAATTTAAAATGTAAAATTTATTTGAAAATTCCAGGATGGCTTTCAACAATGGAAACATTTGTACATCCAAATCTAGTCAGTCTTGATAAAATATGGACATACAAAAATATTCTAAATTCTGAAGGGAACTTAAAATCCAGGCAAGAGATGGAAAATCAGGGCATCAATTTAACATGGAGGTCACATTCACAAATGCAAATCAGATATGACAAACATATTAAACAGTATCGATTTTATAAAGAGCAGACTGTGTTTGATCAGACATTACTAACGTCCGATGAAAAGTTAATTTAAAAATGTACAATTTCTTATTAAATCTCAAAATGGAAGAATGAACAAGTAAAAGAGACAATGATAGCATGGGCAAAGAATTTTGGATATAATATAGACTTAGAGAAGTGGCAAAGTTTGTGGGAAAGAAACTATAAATTGACAATGTCAGCTTCATATAAAGCAAACTTATATAAAATGTTCTATAGATGGCACTTACCACCAACAAGATTAGCAAAAATGTTTTAAAATATGTCAGAGAAATGTTGGAAATGTAAACACAAACCAGGTACTTATTATCATATGTGGTGGACATGTGTTAAAGCAAGGAGATATTGGACAATAATCCACACTTGGTTAGAAAAAATGTTAGAGAAACACATATATAAACCTGTTTTTTTTTACGCTAGGTATAATGCCAGAAAAACTTGATAAGCAAAGTACATATTTGATTCTACATGTGATAACAACAGCAAGAATTATATTTGCACAATATTGGAAGAACGAAGAAATACCACCAGAAGAAGAAATAATAATAAAAAATTAGAGTGTGCAGAAATGGACAAACTTACTTTAAGGTTGAAAGAAAAAGAAGAAACAGAATATTTTCAAACTTGGGACCTATTTTATCAGTGGTTAGAGAAAAGATTTAGGGATTATGAATTTAATTTGTATTAGTGAATAAGATACTCAGACAACATGTTTTTGTTGAATAATTATTATTGAATTCTGTTTAAAAAATAATAAACTTTATATATAAAAAACCCTGTGGACACAGTATACTTAGATTTCCGTAAGGCATTTGACAAAGTAGACCACAACCTGCTGTTTAGCAAGCTAGAAAAAGGTGGGATAGACAACAACACCATCAGATGGATCTGTAGCTGGCTGACAAACTGTACTACATCCACATGGAGAGAAGTAAGCAGTGGGGTATCACAAGGCTCCATCTGTATTCTTCAACTCAGTATTCTTCAACTCAGGATCCAAAAAGATCTTGACAAACTTGAACAATGGACCCTATCCAACAAAATGAGTTTTAATGTGGAGAAAAGCAAAGTTTTTCATTTAGGCAGGAAAAATCAAAGGTTTAAGTGTAGATTAGGTGAGACCTGGCTGAAAAACAGCAACTGTGAGATGGACCTTGGAGAGATAGTGGATGATCACTTGACTATGAGCCCACAGTGTGTAGCAGCAGACAAAAAAACCTAATACAATCCTGGGTTGTATAAACAGAGGCATAGAATCAAGATCATGCAAAGTATTAGTACCGCTTTATAAAACCCTAGTAAGACCACACAGGGAACACTGCAACCAGTAAAGAAAAGAAGAAGCATGGGTGACATGATAGCAGCATTCCAGTATCTGAGGGCTGCCACAAAGAAGAGGGGGTCAAATTATTCTCTAAAGCACCAGAGGGCAAGACAAGAAACAATTATTGGAAATTGATCAAAGAGAGAAGCAACCTGGAATTAAGGAAAAACTTCCTTGCAGTGAGGACAATTAACCAGTGGAACAGCTTGCCTCCAGAAATCTTGGGTGCTCCATCACTGGAGATTTTTAAGAGGAGGCTAGACAGTCACTTGTCTGAAATGGTATAAGTTCTCTTGTTTGAGCAGTTGGCTGGACTAGAAGACCTCCAAGGTCCCTTCCAGCTCTATTCTATTCTATTCTATTCTATTCTATTCTATTCTATTCTATTCTATTCTATTCTATTCTATTCTATTCTATTCTATTCTATTCTATTCTATTCTATTCTATTCTATTCTATTCTATTCTATTCTATTTGTGATTGTAAGTCACTTTCTTCAATGACCTTGTAATTTTGATTGGTCTCTAAATGAATGACTGCAAGTCAAGAACTACCTGTATATATTTTAATGTTAAACATGAACTCAGTTTCATATTCTTTTCATTTTCAATAAAATATATTAAATATTAAATATATTAAAATATATTAAAAAATCCCTTTTTTCCCCTATAACTTATCTCATCTATAAGCAAATCCTTAAAACCTAATAATATACATTTTCCCCATCCTCTTGAAATGCATTCCAAATAGCCCTAATGAGTCCAAATGCAGGTGAACATCTGAAACCACTGCAGCCTCCTTGCAGGCAGATATTCCCCTAATAATACATGAAAAAACAGCACACTAATGGAAGGACAGGCTATCTGTGGATTCTGCTCCCTGCAAAATTTTTGAGTCACTTTCTTTGTGTTGTTTTTATTTTATTCCTGATCTATAAGTATATGGCAACAGTTCAATAAAATGTGTCTAAGAAGCAGTCTTATGTAGGTATGTTTGTGGTTGTTATATCTATTTGTAGCTTTCTTCTCCAAACTCACCTGCACATAATAAAATTCAACAGTTTAATCTATTACAGGGTTCGTTATGATTTATGGACTTTTAATGTTCTGACAATTTATTAAGTACACACCATTTTTCTCCTATCATACCACCAAAGAATAGCTACACTTGAAGGTCTGAATTTCCAACATTTTATTAGAAGAAAAGCTATGCCTCCAGGCGGTTCATAATCATTTTGCTGTCAGGAAGCTGAAATCATAAGGGACAAAATTGATCTATTACCATTTAGGCTCATGTGAATTACTAAAGATATTAACTTTATTTTGAAGGTATACATAACATAAGATTAACTGTTTCATTCTATTAGAATTCATCCTCCCTTCCTAATAAATAATGGTATAAGTTGTACTGACTATTAGACACACATATGTGCATTCGCGCACACACACAAACACGTCTCTGTGTGTGTGTCTAATAGTCAGTACAACTTATACCATTATTATTAGGAAGGGAGGATGAATTCTAATAGAATTATATATATTCAATATATATATATTCAAAAACTAAAACACAGATCACTGAGATTGAAGAATTTATTTAAAAACTTAGCTTTCATCAGCGTCTGCTGACATCGTCAGAGTTCTAGCCAGGATTGAGAATCATATTCTTATAGTCTCTATAATGCCAATCGTTTGGCTAACGAGCGTGTTACCGGTCTATTCGGCTCCCGCCCTCCCACAGTTAATTGCTGTGTTGTTGTTTCCATTGTGCTCATTGACAGCTGTTTGAATTATGGCACTCTACTCCTCTCCTCATGGCCCGCCCGTGCAGAGTGTGTGCTCTGCCGTGCACAGTAATCTCGCTTATTTTCTGACATCTCCATATGTGATGCTGCCATTTCAGCTGGTTGACCTTCCTTGCTGTCATTGTCCCTGTCCATGTTGGTTCCAAATCCTTTACTTTCACTCATTGGTGCTGTCTGCCTCCTCTCCATCATTTGCTGCAACACTGAGTCTCTTGGGGAGGGGTTGCGATCCTCTATTGGCCTGTTCATATCAGAGGAAATCTGTGGCTGTTTCATCCTTGCAGTTTTCCTATTTAAAGATGTCTGTCAGCATAATGTCAGATACTCTGGTAATAGTTCAATGTACCAGTTAATGGAATACTGGTTGGATAGCCATGCCTCTTTTAGCAGATGGCCACCCTTTGTTGAATCATGAGCAAAGACCCTGGCCTCTGTGAAGTTAAATGTGTGGTTATACTCTGCGGTGTGAGCCCACACTTGGTTATGCTGCTCATGGCGTTTGATGGCCAATTCATGTTTGTGCAGTCTCGTTCAGAGGCATTTCATGGTGTCACCTACATAATTGCATGAACAATTATTACAATTAATTTGATAAACCACTAATGACATCTCACTCATGAGTAAGGGTTCTTTGGGGCACATTACTCATGTCCAAAGGGTCTGGTTGGGTCTGTGCACCACTCTGATGTTATGCTCAGCTAGTATTCTTGCAGCCATCTCTGACACCCCATGAATATAGGGAAGTGGGGTCCAAGTGGTAGTGATTGGAAGCCTGTCACCTAACAGTGGAAATTGAGAGACACCAGGAATACTGCCAGGCCATGTTGACATATGAACACTACAATGACTTCAGTCTCGAGTTATACCTGCCATGGTCCGATCATCACCTCCTGCGGCTGGTCTTCTGTTATGCCATCCCCCTCCGCTGGGCTGCGGAACCGACCAGGTTGTTCTGCCCCAGGCGCCTAATGGACCCAGAACAGTTCCAGATGGCGCTTGGGTCTATACCCATCGCCCTCACTCACAGCCCAGTCAATGCCTTGTTGGATGTCTGGGAAAGGGTGGCCACCGAGGCACTCAACTGTGTTGTACCCTTGCGACCCCTGACCCAGTGCAGATCCCGTTGGGCTCCATGGTTCTCTGTGGAGCTCCGGGAGATGAAGCGTTGGAGACGGGGTCTAGAGAGCGGTTGGAGGTCCAGCCATTCTGAATCTGACCGATTACAGTTAAGAACCTTTGTAAGGTCTTATCTTGCAGTGATGAGGACAGTGAGGGCTAACTACTTTGCTGCCATCATTGCGTCCGCAGATAATCGCCCGTCTGCCCTGTTTAGGGTGACTCGCTCCCTTCTTAATCAGGAGGTGAGGGAGGAGCCCTTGCAGGGTCGGGCCAAGGAGTTTAGTCATCATCTGACAGACAAAATCGCTCAGATCCAGGCCAGTTTGGACTCTGACTGGGCAGAGTGTGACGTGGAGGAATCGGACGGTCTTGAGCATGTTATCTGGACTGAGTTCGATCCTGTTTCCCCTGATGATGTGGACAGGATTATGGGGAAGCTGAGCTCCACCACCTGTTTATTGGACCCGTGTCCCTCCTGGCTGATTTATGCAGCTCGGGAGGAGACACGAAGCTGGTTCCAGGCAGTAATATCTGCCTCTTTGAGTGAGGGTGTCTTCCCTGCCGCTTTGAAGGAGGTGGTGGTGAGGCCCCTTCTCAAGAAGCCTGCCCTGGACCCAGCGAATTAAAATAATTATCATCTGGTCTCCAACCTTCGCTTTTTGGCGAAGGTTGTTGAGAGTGTGGTGGCGCATCAGTTTCCTCTGTTCCTGGAGGAAACTGATTACCTTGACCTGTACCAATAGGGCTTCAGGCCCGGGTACAGCATGGAGATGGCATTGGTTGCACTGGTGAATGCTCTCTGGCGGGCTCGGGACAGGGGTTGTTCCTCTGTCCTAGTCCTATTAGATCTCTCAGCAGCTTTTGATACCATCGACCATGGTATCCTACTGCGGCGTCTCAGGGGGTTCGGAGTGGGAGGCACTGTTTTGCAGTGGTTCTCCTCCTATCTCCTGGGCTGCTCGCAGTCGATGTTGATGGGAGGACAGAGATCTGCCCCGAGGCCTCTCGTTTGTGGAGTTACTCAGGGGTTGGTTCTCTCTCCCCTCCTGTTCAACATCTATATGAAGCCGCTGGGCGAGATCATTCATGGTTTTGGGGTGGGGTATCATCAGTATGCTGATGATACCCAAATTTTTAATAATTAATAATAATTTAATAAATTTGTAATAATTGTTATGCACCCCGAACCAACTATGCCCTCGCCGTGATGTCCCGTTGCCTGGAGGCGGTCCGGGCCTGGATGGGGAGAAACAGGCTTCATCTCAATCCTGCCAAGACTGAGTGGCTGTGCGTACCGGCATCTCAGGTTAACCAGTACATTCCACCTTTAAATATGGGGGGTGAGGTGTTACCCCCCATTGATAGGGCTCGCAACTTGGGTGTCCTCCTGGATTCATGGCTCAGTTTGGAAGATCATATAGGAGCCGTGACCAGGGGGGCCTTTGCCCAGGTTCGCCTGGTACACCAGTTGCGGCCCTATCTGGACCAAGATGCCCTACGCACAGTCACTCGTATGCTCGTGACCTCCCGGTTGGACTACTGCAACGCTCTCTACATGGGGCTGCCCTTGAGGAACACTCGGAGGCTTCAACAGGTGCAGAATGCAGCCACGCGAGTTGTGATGGAGGTTTCCTGATACTCCCATGTAACACCTCTGCTCCGTGAGCTGCATTGGCTTCCGGTTGCCCTCCGGGTGAGATTCAAGGTGCTGGTGATGACCTATAAAGCCCTAAATGGCTTGGGTCTGGGATATCTGAGGTAACACCTGCTGCCGGCATCAAGCTCCCTTCGTCCTGTGCGCTCCCACAGGGAGGGCCTTCTCAGGGTGCCGCCGATAAAAGACTATCGGCGGATAACACCCAAGGGAAGGGCCTTCTCTGTGGGTGCTCCTGCCCTTTGGAACCAGCTGCCCATAGAGCTCAGGACTGCCCCTGACCTTTGTTCATTCCGCCGGGACCTGAAGACCTGGCTCTTTGAGCTTTCTGGCCAGGACTGAGAATTTTAATTTTAATTGGGTTTTAATTGGAGTTTAACAGGGGTTTTATACTTTATTCAAGGACTAAATTTAATTATTTTAATTGTTCTTAACTTTTGTAATTTGTATTGTTATTTTAACTACCTTGTGAACCGCCCTGAGTCCTACGGGAGTAGGGCGGTATATAAGTCCAATAAACATAAACATAAACATACCTTGCCATGCAAAGAGCATGCCAACATAAGGCCGAGGCACTCTGACAAAAAATGGAGAGTTTAAAAACATTGAACAATCGTGGAAATGCCAACAAACTAGTTCACAATCTGTCATCTAAAACTCTTACTAACAAACAAATCACGCTATTACAGCATGATGCCGGTTTCAATTTAACGGATGCACAACCTATTGACTTTGCCGCAGCCCTAGAGACAATTGTCCATCACATTGAGGCCAATGATGAAACCAAAACTTCCATCAGGGAATGCGTAACAGGGCTGCTCATGAACCACAGACAGTGTCACGTCTTGTTGGCAGTGGAAAAAGAGGCCTTGGAGGAGTTATGGAGGGATGGCTCTATTACCATCCTGCCAGCTGACAAGGGCAGGGCAACTATGGCTATGGACAAGTCCAAATACGATTGCAAAATTCATGCCCTGCTCAGTGATGAGAGTGCATACTGGACCTTTGACAGGGATCTGATGACAACACTCAGGAATCAGCTTAATAGGACAGTGGACAGACTTAAAAGGCAAGGTAAAATCCATGAAGAAGAACTAAAGGCAATATGGCCCAGGGACTCGGCCATGGCAAGATTCTATGGATTACCCAAAATTCATAAAGAGGGGGTGACTAATTGTGTCATTTAGGGGCACCCCAACTTTTGGCCTGGCTGAATGGTTAAGTGGATGGATACAACACCTGGTGGAGGGCAACAGGACCATGGTAGGATCCTCATAGGAGTTCCTGAAAAGTGACTAAGGCTGGAGGATGATGAGGTCATGATATCATTCGATGTGACATCCTTATTCACCCCCATCCCACAAAACCTGGCCATCTCAGTGATAAGCAGTTTGTTAGAGCAGGAAGAACTGCAACACCCCAGCTTGCTTAGTACAGAGGATTTGATCCAGTTGCTGAACCTGTGCTTCAAAACATACTTTATATTCCAGGGCACAATATATGAACAAATAGAAGGCATGCCAATGGGGTCCACCATTTTGGGGGTCATTGCTGAGGCTGTCCTACAGGAACTGGAACATAGGATAATGGCTGACTAGTGCCCCAAGTTCTGGGCCAGTTATGTTGATGACACATTCGACATTATCAAACGCCAGGACAACATCAGGTTCATGGAAGGGTTGAATTCAATCTACCTGGACATTCAATTTACAGCAGAGGAGGAAGCTAATGGCACCCTAGCATTCCTGGATGTACTGGTCAGCCGCCAAACCAATGGTACCCTCTGCACAGCCATCCATTGTAAAATAACACACAGAGACCGGAGTTTACACTATGAGAGCAACCATCCAATGGCACATAAGATCAGCAGTATTTGAATGCTGTTTAAGAGAGTAAATACTCATTGTAGCACAACAGCGGTGAAAATCAAAGAACGGGCCTACCTCCACCACATATGTAAGCAAAATGTTTACTCAACAGATTTCATCCAACAATGCTGTAAACGGCAAGAACTTTGAGCAACACACAACAACTACAGCCTGAGCAACACTCCCATATATTAACGGCATAGCCAAGGCAACAGCACAGATACTGGCACCTTATAATGTCAATGCGGCATACAATCCAAGCCAGATGTTGCGTGCCAAATAATGCGCCCAAAAGAACCATTGCCCAAAGATGATAGATCATCTGTAGTCTACAAGATCAATTGCAACATTTGCTGTTGCAATTACATTGGGGAAACCGCAAAATGTCTTAAGACCAGGGTCCACAAACATGAGCTGGCTGTCAGACGATATGAACAGCATTCCCAACTGTAGGCACATATGGCTAGCAGCAACCACACATTCAATTTTGCGGGTGCTGAGGTCATTGCCCAGGACTCTACAAAAGGCGGCCGTTGGCATGGTTATCAAATCAGTATTCAGTTAACCGATATGTAGAACTATTACCAGCCTATCAAACATTGAGAAAGCACAAACAACAACACAAAGAATTACAGCGAACACAACGAGTACCACCTATACACAGGACGAATGGAGGCAGGAGAGGTCCAGCATGCTCACTCATAGAACGGCATGAAATCCCAGCGAGTGGAGGGATGGAGGTACCAGCATGGCCCATTACAGGATCAGGGGAAAGACGATGGACCAGCATGATCAGGACGAGACGCATGATGGAGGAAACACCACCAGTCGGGACTACGTGGCAAGTTACCGAAGCTACCAGCAAAAGGGGTGATCCAGCAATGACTCTGAGCATCTGCACGCAGCAAAACAGGTGCAACTGGTGAGCGGAGCATGCGGGGGGGGAGAGAAAACACCAAGACCCAAATGGACACAGGTGAGCGCGGCACGATTAGGAGCAATACAACTGACTTGGAGAGAGCGAGGGGCGGATAGACCGGTTACGTGCTCTGTGACCAGATCGCTAAAACAAATAGCTATATAAGCAGGTCTTCCAACCACCAGCTTTTACTCTGACAATGTCAGCAAAGGACTGACGAAAGCTAAGTATTAAACAGTTTGTTTTTATTATCCCAGAGTTCAGTGACTTTGTTGTATGAATATGAATATACCTGGGATTCAAGTTTTTAAGATAAATATGTCTCTCTGTGTGTGTGTTTGTGTGTATTTGTGTGTGTGTGTGTGTATTGTCTAAATTTTATTTACAGAAAAAAGTGTTATCTATATTATTCTTTTTACCAAGATCCATAACTGATGTAAGGAAGATTTGCCTCCAATAATACATTGGATATTCTCTGATTCTCTCTTTTGGTACCTGTTCAGAGATATCACACATCCAGGATTTTATAGGCCACAGTCACATAGATCAAAACATAGAGATTTTGGTAATTGCACATTTTTGTTATGTGCAAAAATTTAATGTGGGATGTAAATTAAATATTAAATAGATTTAACATATTTGAGAGCAGTGCCAAAATACAGGTAAGAATAACATGTTAAAACTATATATTCTTCTTCTCAATTTTCATAAACCGTTAGTGCTTGGAATGTAAGAATCTTACTAATTTTACAAGGAATTCTTTCTAGATAGTTCAAAGCAAGCAAGTAAATAAATAAATGAATAATAAGCTACTATCTTCAATACACTGCTAATTAGAAAGAACGGTAAATTAAATCTGATAAAATTTTACTTCAGACTTACCATGCATTTTAATACACAGAATTGTTTTCATTTAAAATTCAAAAATATTCTCCAGGCAATAAGCACTGTGCTACTGTGGCATATGGTCAAAAAAGTTGAGATGGCAGCTGCAACAATGAGATCAAAGGTCTGCCAGGTTTTTATCTGTGACTCACATAAGAAAAAAAAATGGAGCTTCAATCTTATCTTTGTGGTTACCATCTTGAGATTTTACTTCAACTTATAAACAACCTTGGCAAAGTATTTGAAAGGCTTCCATGTCCCTTGGAAGGGTTGATATAGCTGCTTTGAAGGCTTTGAAGGCTTTTCCTGACTGTTTGAGCAAGTGAATGTAGACCAGGGTTCTTCAAACTTGGCCCTTTTATGACTTGTGGACTTCAACTCCCAGAATTCCTCAGACCCCAAGCAATACTTCCACTGGGAAGTGAAGTGCCCCTTTTTCTGAATGCTTTTATGAAAGCCAGACCTTTGGTACATGTGTCTCTCCTAACTTTGAAAGAGCTTCACTCATGTCTGTATAGTTTGGGAAGTAGTTATTTTGAAGTGCTGGGCACACTTCTATTTTGTTTTACTACTCAGACCTGTATTTCAAACTTTCAAGAAAAGTTTGATGGGCTTAATTTATATATGTTTCAATATTTGTGTGTAAATGCTAACATGTGTTTAGATTACTCAAACTTTGGAGTGTTTCATCTTAAAATTCTACATACTTTCTAAAAATCAATAGACAAATATGTTCATACATTTCATAAAATATCTAGTTTTAGCAAATGTTGATAAATAAAAAGAATTATGGAAGCAGAAAATATTTTAGCGTTCTGCTGACTAGAAGTACAACCAACCAACTGAACATAAACTTAACACTTTTTATGCTAATTACAAATAGCCAGCTTTACAACCACTGAGAATGGATTTTTAAAAATTATTTTAATGCATCTTTTAGGTTTATAGGTATATGGAAAATTAAATTAGGTAAATGTACATCTTTTTTTCTTCTGTTCAGTTAGAGGTTCAAAGTTTTTCAAAGGTGGTTTGCTGTTTCTTGCTTCCTAGGGCTGAGAGAAACTGACTCATCCAATGTCGAAACTCTCCTGGTTTCTAGCCGGAAGCCTTAAAACTACACTAAACTGTCTCCTAATATGCATCTTATATAAGTTAAAATTGTATTTTAGTTTCAAGCAAAATTAAACATACATAATAATACAATTTGTAGGTTGATTATTGATTGCCATTAATTGTAGTCAATTACTTTATGGAATTAATTCCCAGATGAACATTTAATGCCAAACCAATTACAAGTAAAATATAAAATTCTGTTACATTTTTAAAAAATGTATACCATTTTTTTAGAATGGTATATAGCAGTATAATAAATGCTTCTTTTTCTCCTTATCACTTTTATCAGAGTATTTTAAAATTCCTTTAGGATTCATTTCATGTTGCTTTTATTTTATTTTGAGATGATAAAAAATGTTTAATTCTGTAAGTTTCCTTGCTACTTTGGACTGGTGGAAAAAAAATGAAGTTGTTACCTAATGAAAGTTTGCAATATAGTCTGCAAGCTGCTTGAGAAATTATTGTAGAATGAAGTCTCTACATTTAACCATAATGTTGATCTTTGGGATCTGTTGAAGTCTTTCAAGATCTGAGCCATATATTACCTCATTACAGTTTTAAAAGTATGAAATGTATTCTAGAATAATTGGTGATATTCAATATCTCTTTTAAATTTGGTTTTGTATTGATGGCTTCAGTTTTTAGGCATCAAACATTACAGTACTGGGCAGATAACCTTGATAACTTTTCACTTATAAGTCAATTGCATTTCATACTTCCTGTTTCTACTCAGTTCATCTTTTATTCTAAGAGTTACTAAAATTAAGTTCATAGTAAATAACAGTCTTTTTGGTTCCAAGATCAATAATTCCATGCATACTAATTTAAAATATCCATAAATTATATCTCTGTGTTATGACTTATTGTCCCATCTATGTAAGGATTACTGAAGACACTCATGGACACAATCAGTTTTTCTTTGACTGTTTCCCTGATTCATTGTTTCAAGATAGATTGACAATTTGAGACAAGGAGAAACAACAGCTTCCGAGCACTAAATTATGTTGGGTTCGGGTAGAAATAATATCTCATTTCAGTTCCTTTGCACTTAAAATATTTAAAGCCAGTGATAGCCTAGATGCTGTAGGGGCTGCATATCAAGAAGATTTTGCATGCTTTCTGTTGAAGAATTTCTGTATCCTTGTGGTGTTGGTCAAGTGGACAATATTATCCGTGATGTCCTCTACTGCCTCATTTATAATGAAATCAGGGCCAAATTATTGACGGCAGATGAACTCAAGGGCTCTGACTTGAAAAATTGAACTATCTCCTTTCAGATATGTTTCCAGCTGTCTGCAACCAAATTGTTATTTTCCATCATTTAGATAAGTGAAAATAAATACTATTTATTTGACTTTATTCTTTATTCTATTTTATAATTTCATTGTTTTATTATTATTTTTTGTATATTATGGTATTCTTATGTTTTGACCTCTGGTTGCTTACTCCTTCCACTTGAACTTACTTGATTTATCCACACAACCATTTAATATTCTTGACAATAACATGGTATAGTTTCTAATTACTATTTGCATGGTAGCTTAAGCTTAAGGTCCTCCCCACCTCTCAAGTTTGCAGTTGCCAAAGTTTAAGGAATTTCTATTCTGTTTGGCTAAAAACAATTACCTCCCATTACTATCATAAACAAATGTTTATATATTGATCTCTCAAAATCTTTCTGCCATATTTTTCACTGTATACATCTCATTATTTTGCTGTTCATGTTCTTTATGTAAATCATATAATATTCCCAACTTAAGTGAGAGAGAAAAAAAGAGATTCTCATTCTTACAGGAATAATATTACGAATCAGAAGTCATGGTTCCATTGTGGTTTCTATAAAATGAAAGCAAGGCCATTGGTCTGTTAAACTTGTGGTGAACTGTTTGCTTTTATAAATTTCATTTCATGGCCTCAATAGAATTTATATTTCTCATGCCCATCTGTTTATTAGAGCTGGGAAACATTTTATATTTAAACACAAAAAGATGTTTCCAGGCATACTAAAGTACAAACATAATTTCTAGTTTCAACTCTTTAAGCCAATCCTGCCTTTTCCAAAATT
Source organism: Vipera berus (assembly GCF_964194415.1). Classification (NCBI taxonomy): domain Eukaryota; kingdom Metazoa; phylum Chordata; class Lepidosauria; order Squamata; family Viperidae; genus Vipera; species Vipera berus. The sequence continues at coordinate 33,380,331 of NC_138209.1, read as the reverse complement.
ATTCTACAGCTGGTTTAAAACACAGTTGCTTTAAAAATTGCAGGCAGGTATTATGTGATTAGCTCAATTCTATGAAGTATCTTTGCAAAGAACTACATAGTCCTACTGTATATATTATAATATTTGCTATTCTTCACTTTAACCCAAAGCAAAAGAGGTAACCAAGGTTATAGTTCTTGAGGAAAAAAAATCCTTCCAAAATTGCCCAAATACTTTCATTTCAGAGAAGGGGGCCTCTAAATATAAAAGAACATGTGCTTTCCAAATAGAGCAATCATGCAGGTTTCAGCAAGGAGGGAAGATGGATGGTGACCAGAATAGTGAACTAAGGATTCAAAATTGAGCACCAACAATTGAGTTTATTTCTATCTTACATGGAATAGGCTGATTTTTTTTTTGTTACAGCACAACTGGCAGCAGGAGTACTTAATTCTTTGTACTTTCCAGTGGGACAGCTAACCAGAACACTTTTAGGTTCATGGCAATTTCTGCAGATCAGTGCAAAGAAAGATGATTACAGTTATCTCCAACTGTTCAGGAGAAATTGGACAGTGTAAATGTGATGGTGTGAAAATGTCCAGAGTCTTAAAACTTGAAAAATGTGCCTGTTGATTTTAGTATCCTATCATTCACTAATCTACAATTAAAGAAAGTTCTGCAAGCACTCTTTCCAAGTTGTTTAAAATAAAGGAAATCATATAGCAAGACAAAAATGGTCATTTAAAATATACATATATATTTTGCCACCTTGGTCGTTCGATTGTACTTTGATCTATAAATGCAGCTCTAACATATACACAGAAATAATAAGATAATGCTTGGTGTTTGAGGAGTTGTTACTCCTCAAAAAAAAAGAAGAATGCAGGCAAAATCATTAATATATCAGTCCTAAGGAGTATTATTTAAATATCTATGTTGTATAACCCATACTGTCTGAGTACATGTATGTCTCTTAAACAGACAGAAGGAAAGGAAAGGGGAAAGTACCATTAGCTGAGATATTGATTGCATGTGAAAATATTTTTATAGGTGTCATTTACTTTTAAACTCAAAAGTATTAAATATCAGCCATTTTAAAGAACAATTGAATAGCTTTACAAAAAAATATCTTGAATATTGGTGATATCCTGTTATAAATGTCAAATGCTGGAAGTGATTATCACATAACATTATATGATATTGCACATTAAATATTTTTGATTGGTGTTCTGCTTCATTTCATGATATGCTGCTTTTTCTGCAGATATAGCAGAAATATTTCATGTGAAAATAAATTCTAATTCTGTATCCTTGAAAACACATTTTACGCAAAATATAATTCACAGTAGATAGAAAAAGGAAAAATGATACCCAGAATTATTGCACAAAAAACATCTATAAACTTCTCCAACTACATAGGAAAAGGAGAAGTATTATGGCACCTTAAATATTAAGAACATTCTGTATTAAGGTTGCAGTAAAGGAACCAATAAAGCAGTAGAAGGGCCAATATCCAAGAGTAGGTGGGAAGGACCCACTCCCATTTTTTTCATATGATGTTTTATTTTCTGATACTCCAGTTACTCATCTCCAAAGCATCAGATTAAAAAGAAGGAATAGATAATATTTATCATTTAAAACTGCTTTCTCATGTTATAATTTATAAATTAGACTGAATGGCACATGGTATTAGATCAAAAGTTACATATAGTCCTAGGCAATTATTTGTCTGCCTTTTCCCTCAAATATGTGTATATATATATATATATATATATATATATATATATATATATATATATATATATATATCCTCAAATATGTGTGTATATATATATATATATATATATATATATATATATATATATATACATGTGCATATGTATATGTATATGTATATATATACATATACATATATACATATACATATATATATATATATATATATATATATATATATATATATATATATATATATATATATATATATATATATATATATATACAAAGTTGATTATCTGCATGCTGTATGCACAAACTTTCAAAAGCTTTCTATAATTCTAATAAATGCTTAAAAATTAAAATGATATGCTCCAATTTGGAAGAAACTTGGTACTATTTAATTGAACTCCAGAACATAACTTGATAGATGGCCACCTAATTTCTGTTTAAATGGAGAATGAAATAATTAACCATGAGTCAGTTGTCAGTTTGAAACACTGATAGCAAATGTAGACAAGAACAAGAGTGAATTTATTCAGATAGGTAGGGTATGTGACTCTAAATGAAAGTTTAGCTTTCCTAAACTTCAATAATCTTGATAAAATGTAATCAAACCTAATTGTTTTGGTATGTAACACACTTCAAGCCTTTTTCCCTTCCCTCTGCCAAATTTTGAAAATAATATTTTCCCCCATATCTTAGCCGACTGTTTTAGAAAATCTTATTAGAGCTCTCTGTGTCTTTGATGGCAGCCTTTATGATAGACATGAGCCTACGGGTGAAAAGTAATGAACTCAAAAACCTGAACACTGGGAGAATAGCCTGTGGAAAATGTAAGGCAAAAATCTTCTTTAAATGTTGCTGATGTCACTAAAGTCCAAAGTCTGAAAATGAAGGGAAGATTGAAATTTAAGACTTAAATGCAACCAGCTAGATGAGGTCTTAGTGTTCCTGTAGTCTTCAGCAACAGCGGACTTGCACAAATGTCACTAGTAGCAGATAGCTTTTGGAGGCACGGTTGAATTAATCAACTCTGCAGCCTTGTAGCCATACATTTTCATAGTGACATCTTTTAAGCATTAGAAGAATCAATAAAGAACTTAAATATAAATAACCCAATAATTTAAACAGTTATTGAACATAACACCCTATTTCTCAATAAAAAGAAATTGCTGATGTTCAGTGCCAACCAGCTTGATTTAGTGATTAAGCTGATGGAGAAATCTGAGCCCTAGTTCTGTTTTAGACATAAAAAACAAATATTGGGTGATATTGAAGCAGTGATTCTTTCTCAGCTTATGAAAAAGACTACTGAAGTGCGGACAGGAGTGTGGACAGGAATCCACATACAATCATGCATAAACTTGGAAAGAGTCAAGAGTGATTTGAAGGCAACAAAATCAGAAGGAAGGAAGGAAGGAAGGAAGGAAGGAAGGAAGGAAGGAAGGAAGGAAGGAAGGAAGGAAGGAAGGAAGGAAGGAAGGAAGGAAGGAAACTTTAAAAGACAATTAATTAACTGGCAATTTGTCCAGTTATGTTAAATTAATTATGACTGTGCAAATTTAATTTCACTCTTCATTAAGTAACTGGTCAAAAGTAAGAGCGTGTTCTTAAAAATAAAATTACATGTTGGATAATCTTGAATACCAATTATTTTTGGGAAAATGGAGGAATGACAGAATTAAGAGTTCTGTTGCTATGCACTGCTATTTTATATTAGATTCATTGATTTTGAAATGTTTTGTTTTGTTTTCGTGATGGATAAATGAATGATCATTTTGAGATACTAATCTGTTAATTATATAATAATTAAATGGTTAAATGAAATATCATTTATATGTGTGAATAGGGGGTGGATATTCTTTCTACAAATACCTCTAAGTTCCATTTGAACGCGAGACCATAACTAATAAAATGTGATATATATTCAGCTAGAAAGATATGTAGTTTTAGTGTTCACTAAATATAATTTCAACTACATTCTTACATTGTATTTTTAAGTTTACTGTATAGTGTAAATTCTATACATTTAATTTCAGTGTTTTCATCTATGTCACTGTTTGTTGGTAGAAGACTATACGGTTGGGGTAATAAAATGCAATTCCAAGTTAGGAAAGCCAGTTGGACATTAATATGACATCATAAACTAACATATTCTCTGCTTCCTTTAAGCAGTTTACACAAGATACATAGCTTAGATCCAGACTAAATAATATATAGTCTGAGAAAATCAATATAGTTGAGTCACAGTTAATTTAAAGTCCAATAGGTCATATGGGTCTATTTTAGATTCCCCATTAAAAAGAAAGAGAGAAGTAAGAAAGATGAATAGATAGAACTATTAACTAGTCTATAATTTCACTAATAGACATTTGACACATTTATGAGAGATCAACAATGCAACTCTTTTATTTTCTTAAACCTTATTCTGCTTGAGGTTATTTAGCCAAAATCCATTGCATATTCAGAATTCATTGCAAATAGAGTTTAACTTGTTCCATTAAGCCTCTCAGTTCATTTTACTATTTTATATAGTTTTGGGGGAAAAGATTAACACATAAATGAATAGCTTAGATATTCCAATACAGTTCAATCAGCTATTCCCTTAAAAGAAACAATTTGGTCTATCTAGTTAAATATTCATTTCCACATTAGCTAAGAGAGTTAGGAGAACCCTTTAAGTAGGCCATAATTTTAAAATCTTTCCAAGAAACTGTTATTTAACACTATAGGTACTCAATACTGAAGATGACATATATAATCATTAATTATTGTTATTAATATTAATTATAGTTATTAATATTATAGCCATTTTAGATATATTCTGTTTAAATAAGTCTCCCCCTTTATCTTTCCCACATGTCCCACAACTTAGCTTTCTTGAATAGTTGTACTATTATTGGTGGGGAACAGGAGGGAATTACCATAGCCATAAGCTTAGTCATTTTCTTGATATTGTGCATAATTACATAAAATTCTTTTTCCTATACTTATTTTTTTTCCTAAACTAAAAGATTTCGAAAGGTTAAGTTTTTTTTATCATGTGGATGTTTTCCATCCTCTTGTGAATATATTCTTCAACTTCTATAGAACTGCTACATTAATTCATATGCATGTCCATATTATTATAGTGCTTCTAAGACAGTATTAAAATTATTTCAGCCAATTAATTATTTTTTCTAAAATGTGAAGGGTTTCTTTTAAGTTAAATAAAATTTGTAAAATTCTCTACTAATATACTGTGTGAGCCATTAAAATCAAATTAATGCTAAGCTGCTAAAGTACTTGGGAAGGTGTATTTTTTCCCTGAATACAAAATATATTAATATGAATAGTTATTCCAAGCTTAGGACAGGAAGGCCTGGAGGAACATTGTCCATAGGGTCGCGATGGGTCAGACACAACTTTGCAACTAACAACATTTCAAGCTTTATTTGAAAGATAACCAAAGATTTTAGCCAGGAAGTTGCCAATTGTATGCTTGGAATAGTTTGTGTGGGAGGGGAGAAGTTTGGTATGCCTATGATTTTATATTCACCTATTTATTTATTTTTTAAAAAAGGCAGAATAAGCTACAGTATTGTGCCATGGATCCTTACAGCATATAGACATGTATCAAAGCAAAAAATCTTGTCTTTCATTTTTTTTGTTAATTTTAATGTTTTACCTACAGAAAACATACTTTACTTCTTTATCTTTTCGATATATATTTCACTTTTCCTCATAAGTTCCATTATATTCTATTCCCATTTTTCCCCTCAAAACAAGAACTTTGGCTAAACTGACTGCTGAAAAGTCGCCCACTGAACTTCTATGGCTGAAGGTGAACTAAACTGGGTCTCCCGAGTGATAGTTCAACACTTTAATCACCACACGAGACAGCAATTCATTACCTGAGTTAATATTCTGTGACAAATTTATAAAATATTTCAGCTTAAAGTATTTCAAGGACATTTTGACACCACTTCTAAATAATATTTTAAAGGCAATAAATGGTCATAAATGCATGCATAGAGTGTATGAATCTGAACTATATAGCCACAAGTAGTATTTATAGCAATAGAAATGTATTGCCGGTGATAGCCCAAACACCTAGGAGAGATTATTTGTTTATCTATCAGCAGGGAGAAATATATATATATATATATATATATATATATATATATATATATATATATATATGTGTGTGTGTGTGTGTGTGTGTGTGTGTGTGTGTGTGTGTGTGTGTGTGTGTGTCTGTGTGTGTGTGTGTGTGTGTGTGTGTGTGTGTCTGTGTGTGTCTGTGTGTGTGTGTGTGTGTGTGTGTGTGTGTGTGTGTGTGTGTGTGTGTGTCAAATGTTAACTATTTAGATTACCTTGCTAGGCCCCAAACATGGACAGTTCATATATTTGTGTAAATTACTAACAAAGAATTAAGGGAGACTGAGATGCATTTCTGACTCATTAGTCTTCATCAGTCAGTCATACCCTTCTGAGATTCGAACCTGAAGGGTATGACTGACTGATGAAGACTAATGAGTCAGAAATGCATCTCAGCCTCCCTTAATTCTTTGTTAGTAATTTACACAAATATATGAACTGTCCGGTGTGACTACAGCCTGTTCGATGGCCTTTGAGATAAGGCTGAAAACAGGAAATAAAGATTTACCCCATGTTTGGGGCCTAGCAAGGTAATCTAATAGTTAACATATGATATATATATATATATATCATACACACACACACACACACATACATACATACATACATACATACATACATATATGGATGGATATATACAGTGATGCTAATAGGTAAAGACATAACCAGATGGACACACAGAAATAAAATTGACTATATTTATAATAAACATTTGGCTAAAGGTTGATTGTGGAACAGATCATGAATTGTTTATGTGTAAAATACAGCAATACAAAATGCAGCAGCTTAGGTAGTTATATGTGCTCCTTGAATGGCATGTATTACACTTGTTGTCTGCAAGCTGTATTGTTGCTAGTATGCTTTCAGACTGAATCCAAGGTACTGGTTTTGACCTATAAACCATTTATTTATTTATTTATTTATTATTTAAATATATATACTGCCCTATTCCCATAGGACTCAGGGCGGTTTACAGGGAAAATTAAAATACATAGCATACAAAATTAAAATCAGTTAAAACTATTAATTAAATTACAGTCCCTGAAGTTAAACTAAAACCCAATTAAATTAAATTAAATTAAAACTCCTCAGTCTGGGCCAAACAGGTTGAAGAACCAGGTTTTCAAGTCTCAGCGAAATGAGCGAAGGTCAGGGGCAGTCCTGAGTTCCGTGGGAAGTTGGTTCTCAAGGAAAATATCAATAACTGTTTTAGAACCCTGAACTTTGATGATAGTGAATCAGGGAAACTGTTAAATGATATCAAAGAAGTTAAGGTTAGATATGAAAAGAGACAGCCAAAGAACAAGAAACAGAAGAAAGGAAATGTCAAAACAATCAATGGAAATGAAACAAAGGTAAAGCCAAGAAAGAAAAAAGATGTTAGGAAAAACTTAATAAAGAATATCAGAGAGCTGTTACAAGAGACAAGCAGCATTACAAAGACATCAAACATTGCAAATATACATGATAACTTTATTGTCACTTTGAATGTACACCAATCAGCATACATCAAAATGAAATTTCGTTGCATACAGCTCTCAAAGGGTCACCACCTCCGATATATACTCCTTGTTCGGGGCCCGCTCAAATTTCACATTGTCCATTTTAGTCTCTAGGGAGTGAACGATGGCAAACAGGACAGATGGAAATGGGGCTCCATGTGGATTAGCCCTCAAATTCGCTTGTATTCTGACAACCTCGCCTTCTTTCCTGACTCTTCCACCTTTTCCTTAAAGAGGCCTTGCTTCTTTTCGCCCCTGGAGCACGCTGCTGCCGCCACCAACTCCTCCAAAAGCCTCTCTCTCTTCCTCTGGGGCTGCCGACAGCCTCATCCAGTTCCTTCGCCCCATAAGCTCCAGGTCCTCTCCTCCTCTGCCTCCTCTGGAAACAGCCCTGATTTGCAGTAGAATCCATCACTGGGCCAGCAGTCAGATCTTGCTGCTGGTAGAACAAATTCAAACAGCGCCAACGACTTTTAACGGTCTCACCAACAGTTCCAAAACAACTAGCAACTCGCCATTCCAGCAAAGATTGTCAGTCGTATGTTACCTTAGTTCTACCATGTTGCTCAAAGACATTAAAATCTTCCAGATCATGTGGCCTATAGCCCTTACTATCCCTCCCAAAACTATTTGCCTTCAAGAGCCAATGCAGCCGCAGCCATTCCAGGCGCCGCCATCATGAACAATACAGAAAAACAAGAGAACTCTTCCTAAAGATATCAGTACTTAGAAGTATATTCCAACCTCAGGCTGTTTTACTAAAAGATGCCATTGGGTAAATAGTAACTGATTTCAAGAAAACCAAAACCAAAATGGAAGGAGTATCCTTAAATTGTGCACATTAGAAATGACACTATCCAAAATACCTCAGAAGATATTCTATATTTATAAACTGCTAATTGAAGTTCAAATTAGATCAATGCTTCTGTCATTACTGAGTCAGAGGATAACAACAGAATAAGAAGAAGCAATGAAGGTTGTATCCAAACTATGCCGACAATCCTGGAGAACAACAAAATGGTCAACAGATTGGAAAAAGAATTGATCAGCCTACCAATATCAGGGAAAAGGAAACTGAAGAGACTTCAAAACATATCTTCAATTTAACATGTTATAAAAATAATGCTTAAGGTTGTCCAATGAAGATTAAAGCTCTACAGGTAAAAACAGATGTCAGGTGTTCAAATTAGCTTTAGAAAAAATCAAGGAACTATTCCTGAGATATTCTGGATGATTTAGAAAATAGAAAAAAATGCCCCAAAGAAACATTTTATTGATTATAGAAAGGTTTTGCTATAGTGCCAATCATATCAAATGCTGGATTCTTTTTTTCTAATAAATTTTTCATCTGAAACAGGAAAAACATAGAATTAAATCCGATATTACAAATTTAATATTTGTAAGGTTAACAATACAGGTCTTAAGAATCATTGATTCTTTTTATGTGAGATTAATTCTGTGGTTTTAAATGTATTGTGTAAAATTAAATGCCAGTGAAATTAAGGTGACTTGCAATTAATAAAGTTCAGCCAAAGTTAATATGTTGTTGAATGTATACACTAGAACTTGGTTTTATAATTTCCCCATACTTTTTAAGAGATTTCATATAATTAGCATTAGACCTCTCTTATTAATACATTTTCAATCTCTTTTACAAATGCTGTGTATTCATATAATCCTTTTATACATTCCTTTTTTCTTATGCTGTTTAATTAAAACTAGAGTGCATATTGTATTTACTTAATAAGACAAAAGTTAGCTTATTCCATTCAAAAATATTTGTTCTCTATATTTTTTGGGAGGGGAAATGTGTATCATTTTTGTCATGCTAACAATGGAAACAGGATACAGTGGTCTAATCTTCACAATAGTATTTAGAATAAAACACAAGAAGGAAAAGGGATTAATGCAAAACTAAACAAGCAATGGCCTGCAGATTGTTTTGCATCCTAGTTTTGCAGTTCCCAAACTCCTATAGTCTATGAAACCAATTATTATTATTGGTTGTTTTACTAATTTTTTTAATAAATTAACAAAAAAAAGACAATGCATACATTAAGCAATTACTGGCTAAAATAATCTTCAAAATGAAAAATTGCCAAAAGTTCTCCCCTAGCCCTTTCTTAATAAAACTTCCCTGGAATATCCTTAACATAAGAAATGGGTTCTAAACAGGTTCTGTATTGAAAAGGATACAGAATTTTTATTGGTTCGTTCAGTTTTAGAAACGGGCTTTTGATCAAACAAATATTTCTTTTGATTTTTAAAATGCTTTTTTAAATAGATAGGAAAATTTGGCATGGAGATAGATTATTGTAAATTGTACAAATGTATATCTTCTTTTTTTTCTTTTTTTTCTTTTTTTAAAAACTTTATTAAATTTATTATTTAAAAACATTGGACACGGTACAAACGGACTGACATACCTTCTTGTCTACAATATTCATATATATATATATATATATATATATATATATATATATATATATATATATATATATATATATATATATATATATATACACATGTACACATAAAATACACTTAAATACACTTAAGATACAAATCAATTAAATATAATACAATACTTAGGACAATCAACCAATCTGTAAGATCTAATAGAGACCTTCCTTTTGTTCCCGCCAAAGATAAAATTTATTCCAAACTTTGTAGTAACCTGATTGTATATCTTGTATATCTATATCTTGAATGTATATCTTCTTATGGAATCCTTGTTTTCTTACCTGGTTAGGTAATAGCTTCTGAGCTAGAAGAAGTAAGGTTTGCTCTCTGTTTATGTACATGTGGCTTGCCTTGTCATTGTTGTTGTGTGTGTCGGGGGGTGTTGTTTTCTCCTTGGTAGTTCCTTGATTAGTCTGTTGTTTACTGCTTGTCTGATGTTGCTCCTGGTGTTAATCCTTGCTAAATCTAGGAGAGTGATGCTTCCATATATATGTTTCCATATATCTTCTTACTCTCTGTTATGGTTTATCTTTCTCTTTTCAAAATTGAAATTAGCTACTGTAAATTTACTTTATGCTACATAGCCTATTGTTATGTTTCTCTCATCCATTACTGTCTTTAACAATCAATGATTGAAGAAACCATTTATAATGCTGTCTGGAAAGAATATAAAAAAGGGGCTATGGTACTATATATAATAAGATTCAGCATTGCAAGTATCCATTCCTTTTTTTTTGATGGACAAGGTAGATAAAATGGTGGTGAACTTGTTCATGTCTAATTAGAGGAAGCCAAAGTGCATTTTCGATAAGCAATCAATTAAATGTGCAAAAGGATTATGTAAAATATTGCTCAAAATAAATGTTATTTATATAGCTCTTAAATAAGTCACAGCAGTTAATGACTATTGCAAAGTTCATTTTATTGAAAAGAACTAAACTGAAAATAAAATTAGAAAATAAGGAGAGAATCTATCACAATATAGGGGAATAGAAACTGGGAAATATTATTTTGCATGGTGAATTTGATAGATGTGAGAGCTCACTGTTGGTTAGCCATTATCATGAATTTTTCATATGGAAGAATAAAAATGTCTTGATGTTTGAGTGCTGAATTATGCTTTATCTTTTTATCTTTTCATTTTTTTCCTCCTATTTCTGCCAAAAATATAAAGGATGAAGCAACAGTATGTAGCAGAATATTCCAATGTCTTCTTTATTGTAGTAGAAACAAATAAACAAAAAAAAGCACATTGCATATTGCTGATTTATGATATGGTCATTAGTTAAATCTTATCTGTCAGATATTCATTAGTCTTTAGGCAATGCAGTTCCATCATTGTAATTGCTGGAATTAAATGTCATAAATAAATATGGTTCATTTCCTATAATCCATTATAGCAACCTTGATCATACAATGAGTGATTAGTCACACTAGCTTTTAAATTAATAAATATAATGTTATTTCAAATATTATGGTTGCAAAAGAAAAAAAGTTTTTTTTCAATACTTGTTGCAAAAAAGGATAAAGTAATACAATAATTTTCGTTTCATAAACTTTCATAACCCTAATAATGTTGTGGAGCTTCTGAATGTATTGGTAAGTCAGAAATCTCAGTATTATTAAAAATAATTTAAAAACCTATTTTTATTTTATTAATGTAGTATTTTAATTTAGAGTAGGAAAAAAATTGTGATACTGAAGTATTGTATGCATGATGAGACTGTAATACATCTGACCTTATTTGTGTGCTATATATAAATGTTTACATGTAATGACTTAATTCTTTACCAAAATAGAAAGTCAATAATAGACATACTGTGCTTATACAAATAAATCATGAAGAATATTTAGGATCATTTTACCTTACATGTTGAATGAATAAACATCTTATGTTCAAGACATGGTTTGATGAAATTAATTAGTAAAAAGATGCATTTGTCTCTCTTCAAATATAGGAATAAGTATACAAACAACAGTCAAATATATGTTCATGATGGTTTTATCAAAATTTTCCATACAACCAAATTTTAATATTGAGATCCATGAAAACTATTTAAAAGAATTCCTCATTAAAAATAAGTGGTAAACCCAGTCAGAATAGTGATTTTAAATTAATTATAATGTAATGATTATATTTATTTTATTTAAATAACTTACATGGCTGGATGTTTCATATAATACAACTACCATTAAATACAAGAATCAAAATAAAACTACCCTTCCTACTAGACAACAGGCCAACCAGTTTACTAGCTTCCTGACTCAACCCCCATTGTAGTGTAACCCTTGGAGAAGAGACAATCTTTGTGTCCTTTCAGAAGGCTAAAATAAGTGTTTCTCAACCTTGGTGTCTCAACCAAGATGTCTGGACTTCAACTCCCAGAACTCCACAGCCAGCCATGCTAAAGTCCAGATGGCTTGACATTACCAAAGTTGACAAACAGTGGGCTAAAAAATTACTTTGATGATTTTTGTCAGCTTCATACTGAGTCTTGTCACTTAATTTACAAAACTGGAAGTATTCACCAGAAGTACAATTTAACAGCACAATATGAACCAGATGAGTTGGTCACATTAGGTGCTTTCCCATTGGACAGAATCTATAATGGAAGGAAAGCCCATAATATATCTTTAGCAAAACTTAAAGAACATTTTTTAAAGTAAATGCCAACTGAATGTATCAATTCTAGCTAAGGAACTGGAATTCAAGTGTTTTCCTACTGATGAAAGGTTCCAGATTTTGTTTTCAACAAACAGGTTTGGTGGCCTAAAATAAACAAAGTTGCAAACCTCTGAGCTAACCATCACTATTCCTTTCTTGATTCTAGAAGTTATGACACTAAGAATTTCACTGAAAACTTTTTCTTTGGAATGAAACAAATACGAACAATTTTATTTCTACCAAATTTAAAAATTCTATATAAAATGTAACAAAAGCTTGGTATTACTTTAAAAAAATCCTTAAACTATAAGCTTTCAATTTAATTTTTCAATTAATGTGTATATGGAAAAAATATGTACAAAACTGTATTCATAGTCAAATGTTTTCTTTTTAAATCAGAATGATAAACTATCTTTCATGATTAAAGACATTTTCTATACTTTCCCATCATATTAAATAAGGGCTTATGTGACTATTTTGATGGACTCTGAAATTTACATTTATGCTTTTGTGGTGCTCATTTTTACAATCAGGTAGAGCACAGTTATACAGCAAAATTCTACTGTATAAAAATATTTGATATTTTTAAGATGTTGCCATTTTATGATAAACAGTTTTACATAGTTATAATTAAGGACATGAAGTAGATGGATTTTCCCAGATTAGTTTTCATATGCTATACTATATCTGCAGTTAGAATGCAGTATTGCAGGCTAATTCTGCTGACTGCCACCAGTTTGATCCTGACTGGCTCAAGGTTGACTCATCCTTCCATCCTTCCGAGGTTGATAAAATGAGGACCCAGATTTTAGGGTTAGACTGTAGATTGCTTAAAGACTGCTGTAAAGCATCATGAAGCAATATATAAATCTAAGTACTATACATTGCTCTAAAGCAAGGGTGTCAAACTCAATTTCATTGAGGGCCGCATCAGCATTGTGGTTACCCTCAGGGGGCCGGGTGGGTGTGGCCAGGGTGGGCGTGGACTACTGGGTGGGTGTGGCTAGAATGCGTATGGCCTGGGTGGGCGTGGCCAGCTGTACATCGTTCGCATCAAGGGTGCCTATGGGGGCCTGGGCAGGATTGGGACAGATCTGAGGGTCTCTGGCAGAAGGAGGGTCTCTGGGCCAGGGCCAAGGCAGTGGGGGCCGTTCCCTCACTGTTTCCAAGATGGCTTCACGGGCCACATGAAACCACTTTGCGGGCCTGATCCGGCCCCCGGGCCTTGTGTTTGACATGTCTGCTCTAAAGAGTTCAAAATTTTCACAAATAGAATGGAACAACATGTATCTTATATAGTTTCAGAAGTATAATCTACCAATAACTAAAAACATTCTTTCTGTAGATTTATAATGTCCCCTTATTTTTTCAAGGACTGCCAAAAATTATGACAATTTTTTTATGATAATTTAATATTAATTTCAATAAAATTAAACTATTGGGAATTAAATTTTAAAATATAGAGGGTAATCAGTATATTTTAAAATAAAGAGGGTAATCAGAATCTCCAGTATTATATGTATAACATTCATAATTAATATAGAACTGATCATTAATGGTTACAAAGATTGGTTTTGATATATATTATGGATTGCAGGCATCATTATAGTAAAAACATTAAAAGCCAGCCTATTGCATGCAAACTTAAATGTGATATGTCAGGCAGGAAGAAGTGCAATATTTTCAACTAATACCAAAATATGATTTTTTCTAGATTTCATCTAACACACACATTGGTTCTACAAGAAAAAACTTTCCTAAATCCCATTTTACTTACTGGTAAAACAGTAAAATCAGAAAAAGATATATTCAACTCAACTTGAAAACAGCAAATTAAATTAAAATTAGCATTAATATTACTAGAAAATGTGAATGCAACATTGGAGTTGCAGGAGAAGTGAAGAAGCAAGGAATTGAAAGCAAGAAAAAGTAGTTAAGCTAAAACTGCAGATGTAAGAAATACTGTATGAACTACTTAAAGACTGAACTGAATGAATCTAGAAACTCAGATTTATGAACCCCTGTTGGTCAGAAAGTGCAAGAATGGATAGAATAGAGAAGAAAGCTAGCTTAGAAAGAGATACATAGTTAACTCCCTCACAGAAGGAGACAAGAAAAGAAGAAAGAAAAGGTTTTAGGAAACAGCCGAATCGGAAATCTGTCCTTTGCTGTCTGAATGTAGGAGACAACCTTGATAAAGAAATGCAAGACCCTTTATCTGACAAAAAAAAAGACTGTAAATGAAATCTCAACCCTAGAAAAGTAGTAAGCACAAGATAGTTACTTTAAAAAGCATTCGGTACAGTATAAGAAATGTCAGAGAAAATCTCTGCCAGGCTTTTAAGATTCTGTTTCTATGCTGAAGAAACTACCACTCTATAAACCATAACATACAATGCCATTAGTGGGGTGTGTTTCCTGACTTAGTCTGCCTTGAAAGATTGACACAGGATCACTAAGAAAAAGCACAAGTCGTCTCTTCCAGGAGCATTTTGCCCGAAGGAGGATTCTGTTCTCTGTAGTCAACAAAGACATGAGAAATCAGATTTGGAATGGAAAGAGTTCAGAAGCATTTGGTTGACAACTTGGCAAATACATGACAAGGGAATCTGGCAATTTCATTGCTGACCAAATTGCCCATTGAAGGGGCTGGTAAAAATTTAAGATTTGAAGAGCTGAGAGAAGTAGATTGGACACCAGATTCAGAAACTGAGCAGTCAGAAAAAGACATAAACTTTTTCTTAAGTTCTTTTTCTGTGAGCACTTCCCAAGGGCAAGGAGATAATTCATTTGAATATATATTGAGCAAGTGAAAAAGACTGCACCTTTAAAGATATTACTCAATCTAATATGCAAAAGGGAAGAGAAACTGCTAGTTCTGAACAAATCTTCTTGCAGGACACTTATAGCTTCATAATTTCTTCTGGTTCCTCAATTTGTTTTCAACCAACAGGATTTTATATATCTTCATATAGGTGTTATTTTAATTATTTTCATGTATTGTAAATGCTAAGTGTTATAAAGGTAAAGGTAAAGGTTCCCCCGCACATACATGATAGTCGTTTCTGACTCTAGGGGCTGGTGCTCATCTCCGTTTCAAAGCCGAAGAGCCAGCGCTTGTCCGAGGACATCTCCATGGTCATGTGGCTGGCATGACTAGACACCAAAGGGACACGGAACGCTGTTACCTTCCCACCGTAGTGGTCCCTATTTTTCTACTTGCATTTTTACGTGCTTTCGAACTGTTAGGTTGGCAGAAGCTGGGACAAGTAACAGGCACTCACTCTGTTACGCGGCACTCGGGATTTGACCCGCCAAACTGCCGACCTTCTGATCGACAAGCTCAGCATCCTAACCCACTGAGCCATCACGTCCCTGCTAAGTGTTATATATTTATACAATTTACTTATATAATGCCAGTTTCACAAGAAACATAATATAGAATAGCAATCTTGAAGAATTTTCCACATGTACTTAATGATCTCAGGTCTTTAAACCCACTTTGAGAATGTTAGATGTAGCTAATCTTTTATTCTTTTTTCTTTCCCAACTGATATTCAGTGGTCTTCAGGAATGTGCCCATTTGTCCTTGCAACTAATAACCTTATTCAGGTTTCATCCATGACTGTATAGATTTAATATATGCATGACACTATCAAAATAATTTGATAGAAATAATTATTAGAAACAATTATTTTATATTTAATTAATCAAATTTGTATAGTTGCCCATCTCACCAAAAGTGACTCTGGCAGAGCTCACAGAAATCAAATAAAAACATAGATAAAAATATAAAAAATATCAAAATATATAAACATTACCACTAGAGAACAAATATTATAAAAACAAATATGTGTGTGTGTGTGTGTGTGTGTGTGTGTGTCTGTGTGTGTCTGTGTGTGTCTGTGTCTGTGTGTGTCTCTCTGTGTGTGTCTGTGTGTGTCTGTGTTTGTCTGTGTGTATATAAAATGGGCAATATTTTTGTGACAAGTACTTCACAGCTTCCTCTTGAAAGCTTCTGTATTCATATCAAAATCATGTATATTTGATTTTCATTAAAAAAAATGGGTCTGCAAAGTTTTGGAATGATGTTTCAATTTGATAACACATTGATTTTATAAATTCCCTGGTAGATGCAGTTGCATGAATAAAATCATAATCCCACTTGATTGAGCCAATTAAATCAGATCATTATTTCCCTCTCCTGTCCCGAAGGTGCTTTTTTAGGAGACAACTGTCTTGTTTTTCTTTGAAGATGTTTCACTTCTCATCCAAGAAGCTTCTTCAGCTCTGACTGGATGATGGGGAGTGCAAGGATTTATAGTCCTTGCAGACATCTGGGCATTTGCATTCTTTTAGAGAGTCATTGAGGCCATTTGGAGATTTACTTGTGTCCTCATGGTCATCTGAGTAGTACACATGTGCGTGGAGCCTTTTTGGCTGCAGGATGAAGACAGGATGAGTCACCTCTCCTCTCCTTTCCTCTCTTTTCCTCCCATTTTTCCACTCCCCTTTCCATTTCCTTCATTTTATTATTTATTTATATTTATTATAGTTAAAAGATTGGGAGGAAGGGAACAGGATGTGTGTGTGGGGGGGATATTGGATTGCATCTTTAGTCATCAACCATCTCTAGTGTGATATTCCCCCCATCTGGCAGAACCAGGACTTCAGGCTCTTGTGGAAACTCAGAAGGGGGAAAGATGTTCCAAAGGGTAGGGAAAAGATGTTCCAAAGGGCAGGAGCCATGGCAGAAGCCCTAGTCCTGGACCCCACCATCTAAAATTCCTTGACTGATGGTGCCTACAGCATTCCTCCTCTGCTGGCATGAGGGTGGGGCAGACATTCTCCAAATATGAAGTATAGTGTGAATGGATGTAGCATAACACACTTTCTTTTCTTTTCCTCCTCAGATTAATTAAAACCATAATCATAACATCTAATAGAACTTGATGGGCTTCACAAAGAAAACAAATTATGTACATAGCATGTACTTTTCACAGCCTTCTGAATGCAGCACATAGGACATTATGCTTATCTTAAGGAGACAGTACTGTACTGTCTGTGAATGGATAACTAAGAATTTAACTATCACAATTTTCTAGTTTTTGCATTAAAGACTATGACAAAGTACTTATACTGCCAACAACTTATCCTCTCAAATATGTGAACCAGCTAAAATATATGTGTGTGTGAGTTTTTATGTATGTGTGTGGTGTGTGTGTGTGTGTGTGTGTAGAGGCACACATACCCTTAGCTTTTCCTGTCTTGTGCATATACTCAGCCATTCAATTTATTTCTGGAAGAATCTGATTTAATGCACATTTTTCCTATCTCTTTTGCTTGGGAAGAGCCTTTAATCAGTGTGGAACTGTTACAAGGAATGCATGAATTGCTGAAAACTCCTGACTCTATAGGTTGTGCTGCCGGTGCAATAGGCATTATATGCTTTAACAAGGGATCTGTTAAGCTTCATTATTCCAAGCTAGAGCCAAGGCATGCGATTTGAGATCAACAGCATATTATTATTTATACAAACACACTAGTTATATCACTGCAGATTCCTCCAGGCCACATATGTTGTGGTGTTCAACACCCAGTCTAATTTGCAGCTCCTGTTTTCTTGTTCTTTAAAAGTGCTTCAGAGAGTGCAAATCATCCACCAAACAAACAACACTAATAAATCGAAAGGCAGATGAAGAGAGAAATCAAATGGCCTTGTCAAAAAGTATGTACAGAAAATATTAATGTGTATGCCATGCACCTTCATTCACTTCTCTAGAAGGACAGATAGATTTTAAAAGTACAGTATAAAGGAGTGATTGAGCACACTGTCACATTTACTAAAATGTTTGAGGCAATAATATTTGAAATAGAGTTACATTCATGCATTGAAAATGATATGTTTATAGTAAAACTTAGATGCAAGCCATGCATTAAAATAAAGGAAAGTTCTGTCTGTGTCTTTGTGTGTGTCTGTACGGAAATGCTAAATATGTAATATGTATGCTTTACGGGTTTTGCATAGGAAGAGCATGTTTCCTTGGGCTTTTCCCTATTGTACAATTACATGCAATGTAATTTAAATAGTACAAGTAGTCTTTGACTTACAACAGTTCATTTAGTGACCATTCAAAACTACATATGGCACTGAAAAAAGTGACTTATGATCATTTTTCACACTTACGACTTTTGTAACAGGCCCATGATCACGTGATCAAAATTCAGATGCTTGGGCAACTGATTCATACTTATGAATCTGGGGAAGCCAGATTCACTTAACAACCATGGTACTAACTTATCAACTGCAATGATTCACTTAACAACTGTGGAAAGAAATATCGTAAAATGTGCCAAAACTCACTTAACCAATGTCTCACTTCACAAATTTTAGGTCATAAGTTGAGAACTACCTGTATTTAATCTTTATTATTGGGCACTAGCTCTATAGAGAGACTCAACTGTCTAAATATCACCCAGATAAGTGCAGATAGTTAAAATGCAGGCATATTTAAAAAAAGTGTGAAGAGTATGGCAATATCTTTGCTAATTTTGCAAATATGGTTGCTCATTACCATATTTTAAGAATGTTTCTAACAAACTGCCTTGGAAATTAATGGATTTTCAAAGGTAATCAAATGGAACTTGCATCTACAAGTAGTGGGGTGCCCCAGGGCATTGTTTTAGGCCCAGTGATCTTCAACATCTTCATGAACGATTTGGAAGAGGGGATAGATGGGTAACTCACGAAATTTGTAAATGACACCAAACTGGCAGGAATAGCCAACGCTCCAGAAAACAGGCTTAAGATACAGGAGGATCTGGACAGACTTGAACACTGGGTGCTATCTAACAAAATGAAATTCAATGGTAAAAAAGTAAGGTTCTACATTTAGGCAAGAAAAACCAAATGTACAGGTATAGTACAGGTAGTACCTTGCTCAATAGTAGCAACTATGAGAGGGATCTTGGAGTCCTAGTGGACAATCACTTATATATGAGCCAGCAGTGTGCTGTAGCTGCCAAAAAAGCCAACACAGTGTTAGGCTGCATTAACAGAGGGATAGAATCAAGATCACATGAAGTATTAATACCACTTTACAATGCCTTGATAAGGCCAAACTGTATCCAGTTTGGTCACCATGATGTAAAAAAGATGTTGAGACTCTGGAAAGAGTACAGAGAAGAGCAAGATGATTAGGGGACTGGAGGCTAAAACATATAAGGAACAGTTGCTGGAATTGGGTATATCTAGTTTAATGAAGAGAAGGACGAGGGGGGACATGATAGCAGTGTTCCAATATTTCAGGGCCTGCCACAAAGAAGAGGGCGTCAAGCTATTCTCCAAAGTGCCTGAAGGCAGGACAAGAAGCAACAGATGGAAACTAATCAAGGAGAGAAGCAACCTAGAACTAAATAGAAACTTCTTGACAGTCAGAACAAGTAATCAGTGGAACAACCTGCCTCCAGAAGCAGTGAATGCTCCAACACTGGAAGTTTTTAAGAAGAGACTGGATGGCCATTTGTCTGAAATGGTGTAAGGCAGTGGTGGCAAACCTTTTAGAGATCGAGTGCCCAAACTGCAACCCCAAACCCACTTGTGCATCAGCGGGTGCCAGATGGGCATGGTCCACTGAGTGGGTGTGGCCATGGTGGTCATGACAGCATGGGTGGGCGTGGCCACCTTGATGTTGCTCCTGAGGAGGGATGCCTGTGGGGGCTGTGCAGGGTTGGGGGAGATCCAGGGGGTCTCTGGCGGGTGGGACAGTGGGCAGAAGGGTCCTCACCTTATTTTGGCAATAAGCCAATCAGATCACAGTAGGATTTAATTATTGTCATGTACGGACGCTGAGAGGAAGACATTTGTCAGTGTGTTATGTGATCACTATCAAGTTGGTTGTGTTTTTTGTGTTCTTTCATTGAGTTTGTAAAATGTAATAAAATTAAAGTAATGGTACAAAGAGTTGACTGGTTGCTCAGAAAGCGACGTAAAATAGTATTATTAGGTGAACAATGCTACAGTTATAAAGAAATTACAAGAAAAATTGGTGGAAACTTAACCAAAGGTGGCATTTCTACTGTACACTTTTCGCAAAAGGTTTCCACCATTTTGGCCACTACTGTATGAGGGGGAATTAAACAATGAAAGCACAGTGTCTTGGATTTTACAGGTTGTTGGAAAAGTACTCATTCAGTTTACCAGATGCTGAAAATAACAGAAATCTGAAGCAGAATGCCTGTATTAGCAGATGCAACTGATATAAAATCTGGATGAAGAATGGTCAATAAAGCATTCTTGGCTGTCAATTTTATCTTTCCTAATAAGTTGTAACCAAGTTCTTCACTTAAATTTGCAAAACCTGTGGGTCCCACGCCATTCCACATACCTGCAAGAAAGCAGCTGCAATCCGAGTACTCTAGCTCAGGGCTTTTCCAATTGCCTAGCAAGGTGTCAAAAACTTGATGACCCCCCCCCAAAAAAAGGAAAAAAAGTGATAAAGTACAGTAGTCCCTGACTTACAACAGTGACTGTTTGAAGTTACAAAGGTACTGAATAAAGTGGCTTATGACCATTTATCACTCATGACCATTGCAGCATCCCCAGGAGTCATGTGCCTCTCTCCTTCTCATTCCTATCTCCTTCCTTCCTTCCCCCTCCCCTCCTTCCTTGCCTGCCACCCTTTCTCATTCCCATCTCCTTCCTTCCTTCTCATTGTCTCTTCATTCCTCCCTTCCTCCCATTGTCCCTTCCTTCCTTCCTTCCTTCCTTCCTTCCTTCCTTCCTTCCTTCCTTCCTTCCTTCCTTCCTTCCTTCCCTCCCCCTCTGTGCCCAGGAAGTGTGAATGAAGGGAACAGAAAGAGCTTGGAGCAAAAGGGGGGAGGAGCGGGAAGTGTGAATGAATACTTTCTGCACTGTACATCCTGCCCCGTTTGCTCCAAGCTCTCTCTACCATTCCCTCCAGGCTCTTTCTCCTCTGTACATTCTCACCTTTCTCCCATTCACTCCAAGCTCTTCTGTTCCCTCCAGGCTCTTTCTCCTCTGTGCATTCGCACATTCCCCCATTCGCTCCAAGCTCTCTCTTCCGTTCCCTACAGGCTCTTTCTCCTATGGGGGGAGGGTGAGCACTGGGCCACAGAGCCCAGACGGCCAGCAGCGATGAGGGGAAGCCAGGCCGTCTCCTCACCACCACCCGGTGGCCATCTGGGGGTTCCAGGCATGGCCCACAGTGCGGTAAGTAGCCGCCTGCCAAGGCAGGGGGAGGCAAGATTGTTGCCCCAAGCTGTCGCACAGATCACCGTGCCACCGCTGTTCCCCCCACCCACCACACGGATCTCCTTTCCCCTGCTGCCATTTCCCACACACACAAATTCCTGTACCACCGCCACTGTTCTCCCCCATCACATGGATCTCCTTGCCGCAGCTGCCACCACCGTTTCTTTCCCCCACACAGATCGCCATGCCACCGCCACCATTCTATTACCCCCACCCCCTGCACAGATCGCCCTGCCTTCCTTCCTGAGCTCGAATCCACAGCCACAGGGCAATTTTGCAGCAACTTAGCAGCCCGATCCGAGCTCCAGAGACTTGTAAAAGGCCTCTGCTGCCCAGATTGGCCATGCCCCCCCCACAAAATCACTCTGCAGGCTTACCTTAACTCACACTGGCAGCTGCTTCCACCATCCAGCCCTGATCCGCCCAGCTCTTGCACCTGCTCCGACTCAAGACTTCAGAGTGAGAGAAAGAGAGTGCAGGCGCATGTGGAGAAGCGGAGGGGAGGAGCCTGGCCCCGCCCCCTTCTGAGGTGATGCATGCGTGCCCACAGGGACGGCTGCACGTGCCACCTGTGGCATGCGTGCTATAGGTTCACCACCCCTTGTGTAAGGTTTCCTGCCTGAGCAGGGGGTTGGACTAGATGACCTCCAAGGTTCCTTCCAACTTTATTATTATAATTATAAATAGGTCTTCATATCATATCATTACAGATAACAGTGGGGAAAAATCATCATTTTTAAAAATGAGCAGTTGTAATTTATAAAGACTACAAAAAAGGAACTTCTCTTAGTCTAGTGTTTTCGTCTCCAATAACCTGATAACTAAACTGATTTTAGTTATAGATAACAAAAGTCCTTTCAGCTGCAGTTTTTCCTTGTAAATAGAAAATACATAAAATCCTGAGTGTGTATATATAATATGGTGAATCAAAGTATATTTCTTTTTTATCTTAATTTTGAGTATTTTTGGACAGAATATCATAAGGCTGTTATTCAGTTAGGGGATGTGTAAAATGTAACAAATGTTATATATATTATTTTGGCGTTTATGATATTGGTTGGGAGAGACCTTGGTGAGAAATCTAATGTTCTCAATGGATTTATATAGAAGACAATCTCTCTCTTCTTTATAATATCTCATATATCCTCAATGCTCAGGATGTCTTCAATTTCCCAGTGTGGGGTTTAAGCAAGCACAAGAAGAGTTTCTTCCTCAAATGTTGGCTTTTATCCTTGCCTATTTGTTTCCATTTAATGTTCTCATTTCAGTTCTGCTAACCCATAAGAAATATCTTCCCTGAGATGCCTTTGCAACTAAAATTCATATAGAATTAAACAGGATTTCTCTTTTCTTACACAGCTTTTCCAAATGGTTAATAATGTCCGATAGTAGATGGAATAAAGATTCAGGAAGTAAAGCCTGAAAAGTTATATTTTTTTTATTTTAATTCCATTTATATCCCACCCTTCTCCGAAAACTCAGGGTGGCTTACAAGCTTAGCAATAGCCTTCATTCTATGTATATGCCTGCTTATTAGGGCTTTCACACACACACCCCAACCAGCATTATTATAAAGTCAGCTTATTGCCCCCCACAATCTGGGTCCTCATTTTACCTACCTTGGAAGGATGGAAGGCTGAGTCAACCTTGAGCCTGGTGGGACTCGAACCTGCACTAATTGCAGGCAGCTGATGTTACTTAAGGAGGCATTAGCCCACTGCTCCACCAAGGCTCTACCTATCCATACTTGAATATTCGCCAGTATGTCAATAATTACTACTGAGACAGCAATACAGGTAATCATTGAATTCTGACCAAATTTCTGTTGCTAAGCAAGGCAGTTGTGCCTTATTTTATGACTTTTTTGCCAAAAATTAAGTGAATCATGCAGTTATTAAGCAAATCTGATTTCCCCCATAGATTTTGCTTGTTGGAAGTCTACTGGGAAGGATATAAATGGTGATCATGTGACCCCAGGCAATGCAAACATGCCAGTTGCCAGCTGCCCGAATTTTGGTCACGTGACCATGGACATATTGCAGTGGCTGTAAGTGTGAAAACTAGTCATAAGTTACTTTTTTCAGTGCTGTTGTAACTTCGAACAGTCAGTAAAAGAATGATTGTAAATTGATGACTACCTGTAATAAGTTTCAAAAAGCCACCATAGTTTTTCTTCATTCTTTTTTATATAAAAAAATCCCCACACCACCATAATATCTCATTTTTCTCCATGAAGTTCACTAATTATATATTACTCCATAATTACTAAAACAGTATTGATGTAGCTTGTGTGTTCTGCCTCACATTTTGTTGTTGGTTTTGGTGCTTTTGAGTCAATTTAGACATAGCATTAGATATCAATGGGGAATCCATACATTTACTATATGGGGCCATAGACAGACCACATAGACCAAAATGGATTTTTGGAGTGGGTCTCTGTCAACAACAAATATAATTGGAGCTTCAATAATGCTTGTTCCTTTAAGTGTGCATGTTAAGCTGTATTAAATGGATTAATATGTAGGATTTTTTTCTTCAGTAGGTTAAATACCACCTTTTTCAAGACTCTCACAATTTTCAAGTTCTTGGAATCCCCCCACACCCTCCTCACCACCATGCACATAAAAACAAGTACTTGCCAATGAAATTAAGCAGCTGTTTCAACAGAATCAGAGTTTTGTGAGTGGCTATTAGTAATACTGTTTCAACATCAGTATTACTAACAGCCACTCAGAAATCTCTGATTCATTAATCTTGATGGTTTAATTAATTGTTACCCAATATTTTGTAATAGTATGCAGATTTTCATATCCATAGTAAAATCCAACAAATGTTAGTAAAGTTTTAATAGATAACTGTAAAGCTATGGTAATTTTTGAAATTTATAATATAACAGCAAGTGAAAATCAAGGATGTGAATAGTAACAACTCAGATTTGTCTAATAAATTGTTATGGTGATCTGTATAACTAGGCTTCCAAATTGTTATATATTCCTTAAATTTGAGGCCAAATAGCTCAAGTCACTGAAATTTATTTAAATAGAGGTTAAATGCAGATTGTACTATAAGAATTATCTTCCCTTAGCATACTACTATAGAAAGTTCAGAAAATAGAGATTTTCATCAGAATGACCTTGGTTTGACGTAGCAAGCAGATTATTATATTGAATCCTCAGTAGCAATCCATGACACAGAAGGTTTTTAGTTAAAAAATTGACTCACATTGTATTTTCATATTCTAAATAATTGTTTTGAAGTGTTAATATTACTTCTTATAACAATTAGCAATGAGCTAATTTTTTCAGTGCAGCTTTAAATATTAAAATGCTTCATTAATGTCACTAGGAAAAAGGCTGAGCCGGTAACAACTCCAGATTTTGTGTCAGCTTTACAGTTAAATAGAAGAAAAAAGAAAAAGCATCTCAAACTTCACTCTGTTTTCTGTGACAGCAAATTACATGGAGCAAAGGAAAATGTAGATTCATATTTCTTAGTATTTGGAAATTTAATTAATAGCTGCAGATGTTAATTACAAAGAGACTATCTCTATTTCCCTCAATGGCTATATTATCAGTTTTCAATTTCTCACCATTTTGATACAGTAAATGCACAAAAATGTGGCATCATGCTAAAAACTATAAAATATACCTACTCTTCCAAACTGGAATGAAGGAAAAATTTGGTTCATTTTCTTGTGCATCATCCAGTTCAGTCCATCACTGTATCACAATCCTTTCCCTTACAGCCCTCATTCCACTCCAAATAATCAGGAGTAACCATTAGCAATCAAAAATTGGTAATCTTGTTCTGAGTTTGGAATCACACACACATTGCAGCCACTGACACTGGACAAAAGAAGACAAGGTGTTCGCTATTCCTGCCAGTTAGTGTCATCTCCAAATTTATATATATATACATATATACATATATACATATATACATATATACGTATATACGTATATACATATATACATATATACATATATACATATATACATATATACATATATATATATGGAATGTATATGGAATATGGAAGCCTGAGGGGAAAAAATCAAATAATCCTATTAAACCTTGTGTAATTTAAATTATTTAAATTTAATTATTTTAATATGAATCATGCTAATATTCCTACTATTTATTATTGTTTTAGAAATATCACATCTGAAGAATGGAATGGGAATATTATTCTGAAGTGACTTTTAAGAATCTACATTCAAAACTGAAATTAAGGTGTGTTCCCATGTACATTTTTGTGCACTTTAAAGATAAAGTTGCAGAAGAAAATTGCTCTATCATAATGATGGTAAAAATAGTAGAGTTTTGAAAAACACAATTGGATAAAGCAGTTGAGTTTATAATTTGAGAGTTATGAACAGATCACATATAACAGTAATATTAAAAATCAGTTGAATATGCAAAATTTGCCTTAGAATCCATGGTGGTAATTTCATTGTGGATGAAATTATCCTGTAATTCTTTTTTTTTTCATGGCACATATAGAACAACAGCAGTAGCCTTTAAATGTTTTTCTCTTGTCAACAGAGTCACTGTCAATATAGGATTTTCTATTTGCCAAATCTATTGATCTGTCTGGATGCCATGAGAACACTCATATCCATTCCAAGAAAGAAACCTGATTTTCCAGTCCACTGAAGTGAATTCTGAAGCTTGGATTTATAAACAATTTATGTGAATGGTAATACACATGTGACAAACTGAATTAAGGAAAATGTTTGTAACTTTTATTAATTCTGATTTTCTAAACATATTAGTCTATTTGCCTGTGAGAGATTACAATAGATATTAATATAGGAAAAAGATAAATACTAAGTAATTAAGGCAATCTTAAAAATTAAAGCAAATGGTATTTATCTACCTAGCTAGCTATGCAGTAAGACTGATTATAAATACTTACATACATTTAAGGGTTCTGTATTTTTAATATTGTATTTTTTTAATGAATTACATTTTTCCCTGCATTTAAAATAATCCAGCATTGGCACTTGCCAAAGCTTTGTCACCATGACATTGAAGATACCACAACTGGATTTATGTGTGAATATGTGTGTGTATGGACATCTATAGTTTTACACTAACCTAATGAGCTGAAGTAGTGAGCAAGACACTGATGAAAACGTATATTAAATGGAGGAAGTCAATATTTAAATGCCTAGCTGTCATGCCTAATGTTGATCACAGCATACGAGCTGCTATAGTGAAAGCCATCTCATAAACAGCTTTAATGGACTAAGAAAAGGCAATTTCTATATTGTGGGAACAAGGCATTTCTGCTTCATAATCAAAAAACACTTCCGTTATTCTTGCAACCAATACTAAGTCTGCCTTCTTAGGAACATTGAAATCTAAATTATTGCATCTTCCAATAGTGTGGATAAGTACTCTGGTAAATTTTATGCAAAAGAATTCATAATTGATCTGGATGTTGCCATTCAATTATCATATAACTGACAAATGATAAAATGTCTGAGCCATTAATAGTCAACATATTAAGATCAGGTAAAGCACCAGATATTATCCTCCTGAAACAGTTAAGAACAATTTTTATTGATAGATCTAGTCCTCTTCTAAACAACACAGTTCAAATTCCAGAGTGTGACACATACAAACACACATGCATACAGACCCACATGCATATGGATAGATAAATATGTACAGATAAATACACACAAATACAGAAAGGAATGTGCTTCTAACTATTGTGTAATTTGTCTTTTAAGTATACTATGAAATGCATGCTCAGTTTCTTTCTGATAAATGTTGAAACTAGGCTGAAGAAGAAATAACTGCTATAGAAGCAAATGTACTAAAATTTAAAATCTCTACATGGATGAGGTATGGATTAATTCATATCTCATCCACGAGGTAGGTTTTAATTTTTTGACATTTGGATGAAAAATATGATTCCAAATCAAATATTGTACTATACTCAAATATTATATGTAGGATTTATTGATCTTCTACAGCTTTTGATTTAATATCACATGATGAATTATGGCAAAACTTACTGAACTTTACACTTGACTTCTATCTGCTTCTTTAATTTTTAAGATATATGAAAACACATCTCTTTAAGTCAATGTAATCCAGCATTCAGAACGCTTGAGCAGAATTGCATCTTCACATTACTGCCCTTTAACTGTCACATTTGTTCTATTATCTCACATGTAGTTAGTTTAAATTATTTTAAAATGAATCTCATGTAGTCAATTAGACCAAATTAACTGCTTCAATCTTTATATTTTCTTTTAGTGTTCAGTATCATTAATGTATATTTTACATACAATGCATTGTTCCCAAAGGGCTGAAGCTATCATTTATTTTTGTTTGTTTATTTGTTTGTTTGTTTTAGTATACGAGTGTTCAATTTATACTTGTAGCAATCAAAGTTTCCTATCTTAAATCCAGTTTATATGTATCACAGAGAGATTTTTATACCGGGGAAGATTATGGAAAAGATAATCAAACAATGAATCAGTGAGCACCGAGAAGCAAACAAAGTCATTACTAAAAACCAACATGGGCTTGTCAAAAACAGATCATGCCAGACAAATCTTATTGCATTCTTTGACCAAGTGACAAAATTAGTGGATCAGAGGAATGCTGTCGATATAATTTACTTGGACTTCAATAAGGCATTTGATAAAGTAGATCACAACCTATTACTTGATAAGATAGAAAAATGTTGGTTAGACAGCATCACCACCAGATGGATTCATAGCTGGCTAACCGGCCGTACTCAGCATGTGGTCCTCAATGGAACTGCATCTACATGGAGGGAAGGTGTGTAGTGGGGTGCCCCAGGGCTCTGTTCTGGGCCCAGAACTCTTCAACATCTTCATCAATGATTTGGATGAGAGGATAGATAGGGAACTTATCAAATTTGCAGACCACACCAAGCTGGCAGGAATAGCCAACACTCAGGAAGATAGGCTTAAGATACAGGAGGATCTGGACAGACTTGAACACTGGGCGCTATCTAACAAAATGAAATTCAATGGTGAAAAAATAAGGTTCTACATTTAGGCAAGAAAAACCAAATGTACAGGTATAGTATAGGGGGTACCTTGCTCAATAGTAGTAACTGTGAGAGATATCTCAGAGTCCTAGTGGACAATCACTTAAATATGAGCCAGCAGTGTGCTGCAGCTGCCAAAAAAGCCAACACAGTGTTAGGCTGCATTAGCAGAGGGATAGAATCAAGACCACATGAAGTATTAATGCCTTACAATGCCTTGGTAGGGCCACACTTGGAACACTGCATCCAATTTTGGTCACCACAATGTAAAAAAAGATGTTGAGACTCTAGAAAGAATACAAAGAAGAGCAACAAAGATGGTTAGGGGATTGGAGGCTAAAACATATAAGAAACAGTTGCTGGAATTGGATATGTCTAATTTAATGAAGAGAAGGACTAGGAGGGGACATGATAGCAGTGTTCTAATATCTCAGGGGCTGCCACAAAGAAGAGGGAGTCAAGCTATTTTCCACAGCACCTGAGGACAGAACAAGAAGCAACGTATGGAAACTAATCAAGGAAAGAACTAAGGAGAAACTTCCTGACAGTTAGAACAATTAACCAGTGGAACAACCTGCCTCCAAAAGCAGTGAATGCTCCAACACTGGAAGTTTTTAAGAAAAGACTGGACAGCCATTTGTCCAAAATGATATAGGGTTTCCTGCCTGTGCAGGGGGTTGGACTAGATGACCTTCAAGGTCCCTTCCAACTTTATTATTATAAAAAAACACCTACCTAGAAATCAGCTCAAACAAGTTTTTTAAATCTCTCATTTCATCTGGAAATAGCTTATCACATTAAAATGGAATTAAATAGCATTTAATCTAGTTAATGGGTATTTTTTTTAAAAAAGATACCTGAAATTATTTTTTATTAACAAGATTTAACACACATGTTTATATAAAATAAATTCCCTTACAAGTGTATGATAGAAAAGAAATATAACTTTGTTAAGTACTCTAACTGTAGTGATTCATAATCAGAATAAAGTATAATTTAGAATTCTGCATAGGTCTAATTTACTTAGAGCACAACAAGAAAACCAGTCTATTTCGGTACAGAGATTTATAGTAAAAGGCCACTTAAATATTGAAATCATTCTCTATGTTGAAATGTTGTAGGGTAGTGATGTCATTAGCACATTTTTGTATGATTCATTCTGCTATTTCCCAAGGAAGATATAAGAAGTTACCAATATCTTGACATGTTATGGCTATACCTTTTTTTAGAGTACATATCTCCTTGTGACAGGATAGCAATGTGAGCTGAACTGATTTTACACTGAACATTTTGTATGTGTGATGAAATACGCTTTTAGGTTTCTAGTAAATGTATATGATACTTTCTAGATATTAGAATGATCACTAACAGCATTTTTGATATTTTCTGTTGCTATTTATGTCTGTACAGTACATATATTTACTTTGGGGTGGCGATATACTGTACAGTTGGTAAGCAAATCAATTTGATTTGATTCGATAAATAATAATAAAAGGAGAAACAAATTAGTTGAGTGCATACTTGATAAAATGCCGAGGCAGACATTGTCTTCCTGTCAGGAAAGCCATTAAGACTATTGAAGTCCACTAGCCATAATACTCTGCTTTTCAGCCGTGTAGGAATATATGGCATAGAGAGAAGAGACTTCTCTGGAAACAACAAGAACTTTGGTAAGAGAATGAAGGAACTAGATATGCAGGTCACTTTTTAAAATAATAATAATAATAATAATAATAATAATAATAATAATAATAATAATAATAATAATAATAATAATAATAATAATAATAATAATAATAATAATAATTCCTTCCAGCACACAGGAAAACAGAATCCAGAGAGTAAACAAGAACTTTGCAAAGGTTACTCCAAGATTTCTTATAATGGAAATCTTATTTGCATAAGATTTTGACTCAGCCTTCCATCCTTCCGAGGTAGGTAAAATGAGGACCCAGATTGTTGGGGGCAATAAGCTGACTTTGTAATAATGCCGCTTGGGGTGTGTGTGAAAGCCCTAATAAGCAGGCATATACATAGAATGAAGGCTACTGCTAAGTTTGTAAGCCGCCCTGAGTCTTCGGAGAAGGGCGGGATATAAATGGAATTAAAATAAAAAATAAATAAATAAATAAAGCATTCTTGGAACAGATAGAATGACAGAAGGGATCTTCTGGTAAACAGAATGTCATGGTTCTGAGTAACGAAACACTTCAAAGAACTTTCAGGCATTGTTTATCCTAAAAAGTTTTTAATCCTGAAACAAAGTGTCAGCACAGCATGGTGGATGCCAAGATCTGAATTCCCCTCCCTTCAGCACCTAATATCTGGCACAATTTCCTCCTCCAATTAGCAATCATAAATCACATTCTTCAATCAGTTTGAAGGGCAAAGCTTACCTTCCGTTCTGTAATGAGCCATTTCTTATCTTATTAAAAACAACCGGGGGAAACATTCTTCCTCCTTCCCCCAGCTTCATCTAATTCTAAGAGCAAAATAATTTAAAGGAAAAGGCTGCCTCTTTATATTGTCAAAGCAAAAACATCCAATGTTTGCAGCATTGACAGAGGCAAGATTTATTTTTCTCGCCATGCAAATGTATACATAACCCAAACCAGACTATTTCTCTGATCATATAATATATGTGGGTATATGCATAATTCTGTATTTATTTATTTATTTTTGTCGTATTTATATAGTGTGTATTGGAGGTGGTAACCTTTTAGAGCTGAATGCAATGAAATTTCATTTTAATGTATGCCGATTAGTGTACATTCAAAGTGACAATAAAGTTATTATTCTATTTTATTCTATTCTGGAGGTCTTCTAATCCAACCACCTGCTCAGGCAGGAAATCATATACCATTTCAGACAAATAGCTGTCCAGTCTCTTCTTAAAAACTTCCAGTGTTGGAGCATACACAGCTGCTGGAGGCAAATTGTTCCACTGTTTAATTGTTCTAACTGTCAGGAAATTTCTCCTTAGTTCTAGGTTGCTTCTCTCCTTGACTAGTTTTCATCCATTCCTGTCTGCCTTCAGATGCTTTGGAGAATATCTTGACTCTCTTTTCTTTGTGGCAACCCCTGAAATATTGGAACACCATTATTTTTTATTTTATTTATTTTAATTCCATTTATATCCTGCCCTTCTCCGAAGACTCAGGGCGGCTTACAAACTTAGCAGTCATTATCATGTCACCCCTAGTCCTTCTTTTCATTAAACTAGACATACCCAATTCTATCAACTGTTCTTTATATGTTTTCGCCTCCAGTCCCTTAATCATCTTAGTTGTTCTTCTCTGTACTCTTTCTAGAGTCTCGACATCTTTTTTACATTGTGGTGACCAAAACTGGATGCAGTATTCCAAGTGTGACCTTACCAAGGCATTATAAAGTGTTATTAACACTTTACGTGAACTTGATTCTGTCCCTCTGTTAATGCAGCCTAGCACTGTGTTGGCTTTTTTGGCAGCTGCAGCACACCGCCAGCTCATATTTTTGAAGATGGGAACTACATTGACTCTTTTCCAGTCTTCTGGTAGTTCCCCAGTGCTCCAGGATCCCTGAAAGATATAGTTCAGCAGTTCTGAAATCATGTCTGCCAGTTCCTTGGAGTGTAAGCCATCTGGTTCTGCTGATTTGAACTTGTCTAAGGTAGACAGATGCGTTTTTACCATTTTCTTGCCTATTTTAACTTGTATTGTTAATCTGTTTTTATGGTACTGTTTTTGATAGGTTGGACTGTTGCAAAAAATGAGTTAAGCAGTTCTGCTTTCTCCTGTGGCTTGTCACCTTCTTGCCACTTTCTCCCACTAATGGACCAATTGTTTCCTTGATTTATTGTTTTTATATGTTTTTTACATGATATAGGATAAAATAGGATATATCTTACAGAAACTGGAAAGGAGGTATTTGTTGGGTGACATGTGTAGTGAATTCTATATGATTTCTATGGACACAACTCTATAATCTGATAGAAGCAAATGCAATTATTACAATTCAGCTAGTTTCCAATCTCAGTCCCAGTTAAGAAGCATGTAGATATTTGAAGTATGTCACTGTGTTTTTATTTTGCTTTGTTCTGTTTTGTTTAATTCTCCCCTCTATCTTTCCCTCTTACTCTCTCTTAATAATCAAAATAATATTTGGAATTTTACCTCATATTAAATGGTAAAACATCAGAGTTCTGAAGGAACATGGTATGAAGAATGGGACAGGATCAAGCAACAATAATCCATTTCAAATGAAAATTCTCATGTAAAAGAGGATATAGATAGAATTCTAACATGAACTTGACAACTAATACACAATGTTTTTGACAACTGCCAGCAAAATTGATATGAAATTGTTCTACTCTTACTAATACAATTTCTCAAGGACAGGTCCATGGGAGATTTCTAAAATTTAACATTCATATGGTTATAGAAAGCAGTTTATTAGTTCACAAAAATACACTGTTTTAAAATCATGAATATATTTCATTTCTTAAAGTCCTGAATTTTTTCCTAAGTTAAGAGGTCTGAGATGTAATAAATATGTTTAGAGTTCATGTTTTCTCTTTTCATTTGCTAACATCTGTCACAAAAATATTCTAAGTAGAAATGGAGAGGGAGGCAATAAAATGAAACAAAAGAGTTTCAATCAGCAGAAAGACTTTTTTCTCTCAGATTAGAGAAATTACTTTTACAGGAGAATAAATGAAGGTGGTAGAGAAAAGAGAAATATACTTATGACTTCACAGATGGCTGTTTTTCTTAATTATATAGATAACAATTTAGAATTCTCTAATTGGTCATGCTTCACAAGTAATAGCAGTTTTCCAAGATAAACAAATGTTCATATTTTTCATACTTAATCAGAGAGTTTATGTGCAAAAGAATGGCCACATGTATCATCTATTCTAAGCCTTCTATATTATTTTGCAATAAACTACCATCTGTAGTATTATTTTACTGAATCTCTTGTATGACCACAGAATTTGATTATATGACAGATGGCTTTTGGTGAGAAATTTTATTTTTCCCCCTAAATAAAGTGGAAAAGTGGCTGATACAAATTAGTCTTTTCATGAGTTCATTCATTAGTTCCCTAAAGTAAGTTTCATTGAGCAAATATCTATCTGTAAGCATTGTGACTACTCACACCTTTCCTGACTTTGGCAATAGTATGTATTCTGAATGCAAGAATATCATCTGTGGCAGCATGCAAAATGTACAGACTTTGCTTGATCTGTTGGCAGCTTCTCGAGAGAGATATAAACTTAACATTTCAGTATCACAATCTCTGCAATTATTTGTTAAATATCAGGCTAGAAGAAGGAGACTGTGCACTATGTCTGTCTTCTGTCATTTTATGAGATTTCAAAACTTCACAAGGTTTTATATATGAAAATAAAATTCTGCATTTGAGATTTCAGTTTTCCTCCTTTGATTAAAAAAAGATGACTTTATATTTTGATACTCTAAAAAATAAGTCATTTTGTTCTAGCATCCAGCAAATGATAACTCACTGTCATCTTTGCTAATAATTATGAATGACATCTGTAAACCAACTTCTAATATTCCAAGTGGCAGGGATAGCTGAAAGTTACTCCCCCATCAAATAATTCATAACAGCCTTCAGTTGGGATTATTCAGAGAGAAGGGTAAGAATTCTAAGACTTGAAATCTGCACATTTGGAATATGACTTGGAGTAGCCTCAGCTTTATTTTTTTATTTTTTAATCACATTTCCATTGCTTAGTATGCATGATAGTACTATCTTAAATTACTGTATGTTCCAAAGGTGCTTTTTCAAGAGGCAACTGGACTTTCTTTGTTTTTTCCTTAAAGACAATTCACTTCTCATCCAAGAAGCTTCTTCAGTTCTGACCACTTAGAACAAGAATGTACAATTACTGGAGAAAAACAAAACAGACTAATCATGTTGAAACCACAACACCCAGACAATAAAAAAACTGTACTGTCTTCAAAGCATTAGCTATGATAATAGCAGAAATTATAATGGAGAACTGTTTACCTTCTATCTCTCTTCATGTTTTTTTTTTAAAACAAATGTTTCCATACCCTTAGTTTCTTTCTCATTGGAGGGCATAACTAGGATGTTATGATCCTTTAGGTGATCATGTTCTCCTAAAAAAAATTGGCATGCACTGGTTTGATATTGATAAGTCATATTCCAAAGGTGAGGCTGGTCTTCGTAAAAATTAGATCACCAATAACAGCATGTGAGTTTAAGTTGTATTATAAAATTTTTGTCAGTACTATGTCTGTGGGCACAGATTAACTAATAAAGGAAATATAATATATATAAAAAAGTTCCATAATTGAGTAGGTGAGGTTGCTTTGCTTGGTTGGAACTAGGAATATTCACTACAGTAACTGTTCCAAAGATTTTGATTAGTTCATTTTGCCTCACCTCTATCTAAGCAGCAATATACACATCCTGTATTACAGGTGAAATGTTTAAGATGAAACTTGAGGAAGAGGACCCTTTTCCTTTCTAAAGTTCCTTGGAAATTTTCATGCAGTGTGAGTGAGGCCAATTTCTTCCATAAAGAAATCAACTGTGGTGAAGCAATATATTAAAAAAAAAGATCTGTGGTTTAATCTCTGTTTTAAATATATCCAGCTCCATATGGAAGACCATGCTAAGAGCAATTCCTAAATAAAATCTAAAGGCACTATTATGTAATACCAAATGATAAACATGTCACAGAAAACAAGTACATCATAACTAAGATCTATCCCAAAAGAATTTACTATTATGGTAAGTTTTTTTTCTAGAGAGTAACTAGAAAGTAGTTATCACTACTTGGCACTCAAATCCTGTTTTTCCCCTTTTCCTCATCTCAAAATTTTGATAAAGGAGGAAAAAAAGAATAACACATACAATGTTTGGGTTGAAGAAGTGTTTGTATTTATATTGTTCTCTGTAATGCCAAATTATTCATAAGTCTTGGGTTAAATCCAAATTTGTTTGTGATTTTTTGGAGGAAATTTTGCTTTACTTCAGAGACATCACTTTTTTTCTGAATTTGACTTTAAATTTGGCTAATGTATTGCACAATCTTTATTCATATTACCCCTTGAGTTTTAATAACATTTTGTAGTGAATAACTACAATAGATTATGATAAAACTAAGTATTTTTCTTCAAAGAAAATTTAATTTCTGTATTACAGTGAGTAGTGCTAATGTTACTTATGCATACTATTAGTCGTGCATTGCATTTCCACTGAAGATATTATGATTATAGATTCTTTGTGACTATACAAAAAAATTTAAAATATTGAATGGAAAATCTTGGCTTGCATATGATTAGTAAACATAATAATTCAAAGTAGAAAAACTAGGTTTGTCTCAAAAATAATCTTCTGTTTTTATATTTTGTAAAAAAAAAAAAAAAACCTTTAGTGTTTCTGTCCTTGACTGAAAAATCTTTGGACATGTTGACACAAACAAATATCTCTTTTCCATCTGGTTACTAATTGCAACTACAGTGGAAAAGGTAGTGGTTAGTATAATTCTTTCACATATTATTACTATATAGGGCATCATGGTTTCAAAGATCTCTGACATTGTATTATATTACTTTATAATGCCCAGATCTGTATTTTTATATCTATTTATTGCTAAGGAGTCTCAGAGTTGAGGCACTCCATTGGGGTGAATCCAAACACCAAACTGTTGCATATACCAAAGGAAAGAGATCACACTGTTAAAAGTTGTTTCATACTGTTTTACCACAAGTTCTCACACTTTTCTACAAGTTTTTTGAAACTTCAAAGCTTTCATAAAAATTAAATCCTATTGATGTATGTATTTATTATGTTGCTATATATGTATATACATAGATACATACATACATTATAGGATAAAAGACAGAACATGGTTAAACAGACTGGCTACAAGTGGCCAAGGAATAAGCCAAGGCTGTATACTCTTTGCTCAAAGTATATGCTGAACATATATTCAAGAATACTGGAATATTTTCAAACATGGAACTTATTTTATCAATGGTTGGAAAAACAAGATAGAGAGTAAGAACTTGTATTAACTTGTATTACTAAGTCAAACAAATCAACCCAGACAACACATTAAGCGCAAATGAATTGTAATAATATAAAATTAATAAAATACTTTTAAAAAAGGAATACTGGAATGGAAAAATATGACCTTAGAGTTACATTGTGTATAGCCTGTATTATGCTGGTTATAGTAGCTAATAGAAGAAAATGTAATCTTAAGAACTATACCATAGTAACACTTGGTAGAATAAGATATTAGTATCAACTAATAACACTAAAGAAAACAGCAGTCAATAAATATGCTTAGAGTAACAGATGGTACAGGAGCAATAAAAGCTTTGGAAAAGTTTTCCAGAGGTTGTGGTATATCTATACCTATACCCCAGAACCTTTCAGGGCGTGGTTTCCTTAGTGATACTCTATGAAAAGAAAAAAATGGGATTTGAAGAAATAGGATACAAAGAGTATTGACCATTGGAGATTACTCCTGTGAATGCATGGATACCTAAAAAAGAAAATCATTGAAATCAATCAAATGTTCCCATTCAAAGCACAAATGACCAGGCTCAAATTGCCATATTTTGTATTCATTACAGAAAGAGAAGAAAGAGATGGCCAGCAACAAGGTGAATGGATTCAATTATAGCAGCAATGGGTAGACATGGAGAATGGCTTGGGGTCAGATCATTCTAGAGAAAATCTATATGGCTACTAAGAGTTGATGCCAATTTGATGACATATAATCAGTCAATCAACTAGTTTTTTTTAACTGAATCTCTGGCATTCCATTCAATTGCTTAGAGGTCTGGAAAAAGTAGTGCACTTATAATGTAAGAGACTGCTATTTCCTACAAGAAAGTACTGTAAAAATATCTTCTAAGCATTACTGTATCACAAAAATAAGTATATTGCAGCTCAGACCAGGTTATCCAAGCTGAGAAATTGAAAACTAAGTTTGTTGCTTTAATACACATGTCCACAATTAGTTCTTAAGTATTAACATTTTAATGATTTAGATTGTATCTGAAATTAATGTTCACTGTATCAAACATTTTGAGTGGTCTTTGATGGGGGAGATACTGTAGGACCATCAGATGATTTCCTTTGATGTCAAAGCAAGGATTTGTTAGAAAAGGAGATAAGATCAATCTATATTTAGAACATATTACATTCTTTCTATCTGAGAATGTCTGGCTCATTAATATGTTATGTAAAGGCTCTAAAGACACGGTTTAAAGCAAAGTTGATTTTTTAAAAAGAAAACCTTTGTCATGCAAATACACTGTAGTAGGAAAAAAAACTTGGCTAGTATTGAAATTGTTAGGAGTCCTAACCTCTGACTTGAAACATATGTGTGGGCACATAATGTAGTTTGATTTTGCTTCACAGGCAGTTAAATGTGACTAAAGATGGAGGACTTCATTATGAGTGCTTTGATAATTTCTGTTTTAAATTAGATTTTTCATCTCTTTTGGTGAAGCATTGTGAAATGGTGAGAATGTTAGATCTATTACCTGGAAATTCTGAACGTTTTGCATAGCATTTTGCTAATCAAGTTGTCAAGATTTATCATAGCCTTAGGTCTTCTTGGGTAGAATTCTAAACTGGTAAATGGGTGATATCCTGCCCTGTTAAGATAGCATTTTTCTCCTTGTAGAAAAGTGTGAGAACTTGATAGCATGCATGCTAATGTATTTCCTGCCATTTGTAGACTACGCCTGTTCCTTTGTTGGTTCCTTTGGAGAACCATGCAGGACTGGCCACCTGGAGGCAGGAAGTAATCAATGTCTCAATTTAAAAAAGGTTAAGAATGCAGTTTGGAATGAAAGCATGGTGTCTTTAAAAGGCTCTTCCTTGGTAGTTGAGAATGTAATAGGAAGTGGATTAACTGAACTATTTTCAATCCCAGTTCAGACTTGACATAGGGCACTGATCATGTTGGTTGGGATAGAATCAAGATCAAGTGAAGTACTAATACCACTTTACAATGCTTTGGTAAGGCCACACCTGGAATACTGCATCCAGTTTTGGTCACCACGATGTAAAAAAGATGTCGAGACTCTAGAAAGGGTACAGAGAAGAGCAACAAAGATGATTAGGGGGCTGGAGGCTAAAACATATAGGGAACGGTTGCTGGAATTGGGTATGTGTAGTTTAATGAAGAGAAGGGTGAGGGGTGACATGATAGCAGTGTTCCAATATCTCAGGGGCTACCACAAAGAAGAGGGAGTCAAGCTATTCTCCAAAGCACCTGAAAGCAGGACAAGAAGCAACGGATGGAAACTAGTCAAGGAGAGAAGCAACCTAGAACTAAGGAGAAACTTCCTGACAGTTAGAACAATTAACCAGTGGAACAACCTGCCTCCACAGGTGGTGAATGCTCCAACACTGGAGGTTTTTAAGAAGAGACTGGACAGCCATTTGCCTGAAATGGAATAAGGTTTCCTGCCTGAGCAGGGGGTTGGACTAGATGACCTCCAAGGTCCCTTCCAACTTTATTATTATTATTATTATTATTATTATTATTATTATTATTATTATTATTATTATTATTATTATTATTATTATTATTATTTCTTGGGATTTAAATATGAGAATTACTAGAACTCATTTTTATCTTTCATACTACAAACAATATATACTTTGGGATTAGAATTAGAATTAGAATTTATTAAATTTATATGCCGCCCTTCTCCCTAAGGACTCAGGGCAGCTCACAACAATAAAAAGTTAAAAAACATAAAATACAAAATTTAAAAAAGGTATTAAATCATAAATGTAATAAATACATACCAATTAACCCAATAAAATCTAATTTAAAACTATAGTCAGTCCAGGCTTGATTGTTGGAACAGACATGTCTTCAGGTCATGGCGGAAGGACCGAAAGTCAGGGACCGTCCTCAGCTCTGGAGGCAACTGATTCCAGAGGGTCAGTGTGCCCACAGAGAAGGCTCTCCCCCTGGGGGTCGCCAGCCGGCATTGCTTAGCCGACAGAACCCTGAGGAGGCCGACTCTGTGGGAGCGAACCGGGTGATGGGAGGTTGACAATGGCAGCAGGTGGTCTCTCAAGTATCCCAGGCCTAAGCCATGTAGGGCTTTAAAGGTAATTACCAGCACCTTCACACCCAGAGGGCAACCAGAAGCCAATGCAGCTCGCGCAGGAGTGGTGTAACATGGGAGTATCGAGAAACTCCCATAAGCACCCATTCAGCTGCATTCTGCACCAGCTGAAGCCTCCGGGTGCACATCAAGGGCAGCCTCATGTACAGAGCATTGCAGTAATCCAGGCGAGAAGTGACAAGGGTGTGGGTGACCGTGCATAGGGCATCTCAGTCCAAAAAGGGGTGCAACTGGTGCACCAGGTGAACCTGTGTGAAGGCCCCCCCTGGTCACAGCAGTTAGATGATCCTCCAAGTTAAGCCGTGAATCCAGGAGGACACCCAAGTTGCAAGCCCTTTCTGAGGGGGGCAATACCTCCCTCCCCATCAGAAGAGATGGAACATGTTGGACAATACGAGATGCCAGTATCCACAGCCACTCAGTCTTGGAGGGGTTAAGCCTGAGCCTGTTCCTTCCCATCCAGACCCGCACCACTTCCAGACACCGGGACATCACGTCACGGGCATCAATGGGTTGGCTTGGGATGGAGATGAACAACTGGTTATCATCCGCATATTGATGATATCTCACCCAGTGGCTTCACACAGATGTTAAACAGGAGGAGGGAGAGAACCGACCCCTGAGGCACCCCACAAGTGAGGGGCCATGGGGTATATCTCTGTCCCCCTGCCAATACAAACTGTGACCGGCCCAAGAGGTAGGAGGAGAACCACCGTAGAACAGTGCCTCCCACTCCTAACCCCCCAAGCCATCGCAGCAGGATACCATGGTCAATGGTATCAAAAGCTGCTGAGAGGTCAAGTAGGACCAGGACAGAGGAACAACTCCTGTCCCGGGACCACCAGAGATCATCTACCAGTGAGACCAATGCTGTTTCCGGGCTGTAACTGGGCCTGAAACAAGACTGGTACAGGTCTAGATAGTCCACTTCATCCAGGAATTTTGGGAGCTGACGTGCCACAACACTCTCAACAACTTTCGCTACAAAGCGAAGGTTGGAGACAGGATGATAGTTATTCAAGGAGGCCGGGTCCAGGGCACGCTTCTTGAGGAGGGGCCTCACCACCGCCTCTTTTAAGGTGGACGGGAAGACACCTTCCATCAATGAAGTGTTGACAACTGCCTGGAACCAGCCCCCTATCACCTCCCCAGTGGCTGAAACCAGCCAAGAGGGACATGGGTCCAATAGACAAGTTGTAGCACTCAGTCTACGCATAATCCTGTCCTCATCATCCAAGGAAACAGGGTCAAACTCACCCCAAATGGTAAAACCAAGACCTGCCCACTCCACTCCGCTGGGTTCCACCCAGTCGGAGTCCAAACCAGTTCGTATCTGAGCGATTTTGTCCTGCAGATACTGTACAAATTCCTCAGCCCTACCCTGCAAGGGGTCATCCCTCAGTCGCTGATTAAGCAGTGAGTGGGTCACTCTAAACAGGGTGGCTGGGCGGTTATCTGTGGATGCAATGAGAGCGGAAAAGTAAACATGCTTTGCCTCTTCCATCGCCACTAAGTAAGACTTAAGATAAGTTCTTAGCTGTGTTCAGTCAGGTTCGGATCTGCTGGACCTCCAACAGCTCTCTAGGCATCTTTTCCAGCGCTTCATCTCTCGGAGACCATCAGTGAACCAGGGGGCCACCCGGGATCTGTGCCGGGTCAGAGGCTGCAAAGGCACAACTCGATCCAAGGCCTCAGCAGCTTCCCTCTCCCAGGCTTCTGCAAGCGCCTCAGCAGAGTCATGGGCAATGGAAGCAGGAAATGTCCCAAGCTCTGTCTGGAACCTCTCAGGGTCCATCAGGTACCTGGGGCAGAACCACCTGGTCGGTTCTGCCTCCCAGTGGTGGTGGGTGGTATACTGAAAGTCTAGCTGGAGAAGAAAAGGATCGGACCATGACAGGGGTTGGATGGTTAAATCCCCCCTACCCAGATCATTAATCCACTGTCACAGAGATAAAAACCAGGTTGAGTGTGTGCCCTCCATTATGGGTCGGATCTTGAATTACTTGAGTCAGGTCCATGGCTGTCATGGAAGCCATGAACACCTGAACCAACTCAGATGCCTCATCCGCGGAAGGCAGATTGAAATCCCCCAGAACTATAAGCCTGGGGAACTCAATCGCCAACCCGGACAAGACATCGAGGAGCTTGGGCAGGGCTGATGACACGCAGCTGGGAGACAGGTATGTAATCAATAGGCCCAACTGAACTCCAGGACCCCACTTCAAAAGAAGAGACTCACACCCGCCTATCTGAGGGACAGTGGCCACTCACGGACAAAGACTCTCCTTAATAATAACCGCCACCTCCCCCCACCCTTGCCCTGGGCCTGTGGCTGGTGAAGCACCCCAAAGCCCGGTGGGCATAGTTCTGAGAGGGGGAACCCCCTCTTGGTCCAAC
Organism: Vipera berus; assembly: GCF_964194415.1. NCBI lineage: Eukaryota > Metazoa > Chordata > Lepidosauria > Squamata > Viperidae > Vipera > Vipera berus. Next base: position 33,338,006 of record NC_138209.1, on the reverse strand, counting down.
CAGGTCTCCGTGATGCAGGCCAGGTCCACATTCTCCTCAATAAGATCATGTATGAGGGGAGCCTTGTTCACCATGGACCTGGCATTGAGATAAACAAACCTGAGCCCAGGGTCTTGCAATCCTAGGCCCCTGGGGGAGCAAGAAGAGCCACAAGGGCAGGAACAGGCAATCGCTTGAAGACAGCGGTGGCCCGTTCCCCAATTGCGATAAAGCCCTGTGCTCCCACACTCTCTGCCCCTCCCAATCACCATCAAAATAGGAAGACCCTCCTCACTCAGAGCTGAGTCTGCCCCAAACCCCTACTTCCCCCCGCGACCGTCCAATGGCCTGGACTACTGTCCGGGTTGAACTCCCCCAAGTTTGTTCCGGATCCCTTGGGCCTCCCCCCTCCTGGATCCCCTTAAAATTTTAAAAAAAATATTTATGATTTAAATAGTTCTTTGCTTGCTCAATGGGAGATATGGGATGAAGAATAACCTTGGTAGTCTCTTATAAGTAAAGGCCACAGGACTCAATTTTCTCCCACTTATATTTAAAGTTACCATGAAACAATTTAGAGATGTTTCATCATTATCAGTTCAGGATTATAATGGTACTTATTTTATATCACCAATCAGAGAATACTCTTACAATGAAGTCAAAATCTGAAAATTTCTGAAAATTGTTGGATTCTAGAAAAAAACTAAAACAAAGCCAAGTAAAATGGAACTACTGTTTGCCATTTGAATATATATATATCAGCTCCAAAGTTGCTTTTAGAAATGATGATGCTATCCCTGAACAAATCCATGACTTGAGTCTTCCTGACTCATAACTACTCTTTAATGCATAGTGGAAGCTCTGGCCATGTTTCCTTTTTTCTAGATTCAGCTTGTACACCTGAGCTAAAGAGGTTCTTACAATTGTAACTGAGGCTCTTATTGTCAACTGGCAATAGTGTAATGGCTGTCCTTCAAGACGACTCAAAAATGTCAAATTCAGCAGACCATGTGTTAATTGACCATACATACCTTATGCTATGACATTTCCTTTGGTTCTGAGTAAGTATCTAGGTAGGATTTTACTTATAAATCCTTATATAATTTGGCACAGCAGAGCCTTTTAGAATTAAATTGTCTAATATTTAATCCATTTTTTGGATTTCTGGAGGCTCGAAATGTACTTTTCTGTGATGGCCCCTAAATTATGCAAAAGTGTTCCCTGGGAAATTAAATTTACTCTGATTTTGTTAGCATTCTACAATCAGGTTAAAATGGAGAATCTTTGCAAGATTTTCAACTAGCTGAATAATGTTGTAGGGAATTGAAACTTTCTGTGATCTTGTTAGCATTCTAGAAGCATGCCATTTAGCTTGACCTGCTGAAAAAATCAAAGAGATAAAATGAATCTCCAAATGCATCTGTTGAAAGGGAGCTTTCACGTATAGGCAGAGTGGGAGATTATCGCTATCCAGGTGAATTGAACAAAAGAGAGAGAGAGAGAGAGAGAGAGAGAGAGAGAGAGAGAGAGAGAGAGAGAGAGAGAGAGAGAGAGAGAGAGAGAGAGAGAGAGAGAGAGAGAGAGAGAGAGAAACTATATAATGTCCATACTTTTCCTTCCTTATATTTTCAAGCTTGCTGTTCAGAGTTAATTTAAGATATTTCTGTCTTATGAAGCTTGAAGGAAAAATGTATTATTCAGAAGCACCAGTCCTCTGATGAAAAGCTTGTTACTATTTTAGCAACAGAGACATTTCACAGAATAAGCTAATTTATTATTCTTTACCAACCAGTTTGCTTTTCCCTCTTCTGCCCCAGCTTGACTTCCTGTCCTTTGTATAGGTTTGACATGATGAAGTGATATGTTCTGGAATTCCCATTATGGGTTGTTGTTAATGTTGCTTTTTTGATATTTGATGCCTATTGTTTGTTTTTTGGAGTATTATCGTGGGAATTATTGGCATTAATGGGAAGTAGATAGCAAAAAAGATATGAGAAACAGATCAATTAACCATTAAAGTAAACATGTCTTCTATAAAAATATCTACAATCATATTTTCATCTAACCTTGCTGATGATCCATCTAGAGTGTGTATCATTTGATAATTGTGCTGCATGCTGTGCATTGGGAATAAACCTTTTTTTAAAAAAATAGCATAAATGAGAACATATGGGTTTGTTTGTTTTTTCAAAATCCAAGTTACTTCACAGAGTTATTTACATTCCTAGAGAATGATTTAGTTCTGAAAATATGTAATAATAACAAGAGTATCAGATCTCATATTCTAGTTTATTTTATACCTATCTTTGGATCTTAACTGTAATTAAAAATGAAAGGAACAACTTGCCAAAGCTGTTCACATATATACATTATATTTTGCAGATATTTTAAATTTAGTAAAAGAAATAAATGAGATTAATATATATATATATATATATGTGTATGTGTGTGTGTGTGTATATATATATATATATATATATATATATATATATATATATATATATATATATATATATATATATATATATATATATATACATATATATGTATATATATATATCCCAAATTCTTATTCTAAGAATTTGTAATAAAAGTTACAATTGCTCTAAATAAATGTACCTTTAAAATATATTGTTACATTGTAATGATGTCATAGAAATATATATTTTTACTCAAAAATAAAAGGGGGAAAAGTAACAGATTCAATATGTAAATAGAATAATGTATAAAACTATATTATTGTTAATAAAATGGCAAACCAATCTAATGATATGTTAAAATTTATTATCTGCCTTCTTTACTCTTTTCATCCAGTTTTATAAATGGGAAGAAAAATAATTGTGTTGACAATTACTGACTCAGTTGTTTTCATTGTAACTTCTTTCTATTTGATTGTCACTTTTAGATAATCATCTTTTATTTAAATTATCCACATTATAAATAACCACAAAAGTACTATCTTCCAGAACCACCCTCTTCAAAATAACTTGTTAACGACTTATACAAATAATTGGCAAACATCCTTGATTTTAGACGATAAATAACAAAGAAATATTTAAATGTAGCACATGAGACACCATAATGTGATAATTACATAACAATTCTTCTGAGATAAAGGGTTGGTGATTGGTAATAAAAATCAAACTAGAAAGAAGGTTTTTTAGGCATAATGGAAAATTTAAAACTTATGGCAAACAGATTTCCTGAAAAGATGGCATTATGACACAAACAATTAATATTAATCCAATACACTGTGAAGGACATCATAACAATATCTTACATAATAATCAGCTGGCAGTATTCCTTTTGACCACAAGGAATTCATATCAGTGAGAGCAGAGATATTTAAAAGAATGAAAATGTAAATTAAAAAGAACAATTCAGTAAAGGACAAAGACCAATTTTTGTCTTTTTCACCTTGAAGATGAAAGTTATTCTATTAAATGGATATAATACAAAAGAATGTCTTTAAAAATGAAGAAGTAAATGTAGGAATGTTACACTGTTCGATAAACAAATAAGCTATAGGGGTCAAAATACTAAATAACGTACGTCTGAAAGAAACTGAATTTTTGATATTAAATCTGTCCTTAACTTGTTTTTTCACAGTCCATTGACTGGTAAAGAATGATTAACTCTGGGCTCAGGTATTTAACCTCAGCATAATATGCTGTGATTTTGTGGTCTTGTGTAAATGTGCTTTCTGGCGGCACACTGCATTAGATGGAAATGGGAACAAGAGCTTTGGAATGTGCATATGAAGTTGATTTTATATTCCTGAGAAACTGTTCTTCCTGATATCCACAGTTAATCAATCTGAACCAAGGCAGTCTTAGAGATTCAGTTTGACTTGTAGTCCTGGAAAAATTCAGCATCCATTCTCAGGCTCCATAGGTTTCACAGGACTTTATGACCTTGTTTGAATTAGCATCTGGTCTGCCTCATTTCAAAAAGAAAATACTCTGCACTGTCTGTGGTGGGTAGGTAGAGAAACTCTCATTACTTCCATTGCCATGGACAGATTAGTGTCTGTAAAAAAGGTAAAGGTAAAGGTTCCCCCGCACATGCATGCTAGTCATTTCCACCACGTCCCTTTAGTGTCTGTATTTTAGACTAAATGAGAAATGTTGTCTCTGAAAGCTAAAATCACTTAAGATGACTAAAGTAAGCATGCTCATCAATCCAGGCTGTTTCATTATTTTTCCCTTAGTCAGCTGAGCAATGAAACTGTTAAAACCCTGATTAAAAGATATGTAAATTTAAAAAAAACTGTATTATTGCAAAGGTCCAATCCAGTCATCAAGAAAACATTTAAGGTTGCCTGTTGATGCATCTACTTATGAAGAACACACTTCTGTTTGACTAAAACAGAAGTTGATAATGATGATGGCAATAATAATAATAATAATAATAATAATAATAATAATAATAATAATAATAATAATAATAATAATAATAATAATAATAATAATAATAATAATAATAATAGATTTGGAAGGGACCTAGGAGGTCTTCTAATCCAAACCCCTGCTCAGGCAGGAAATCCTATACCATTTCAGAAAAATGGTTGTCCAGTCTCTTCTTAAAAACTTCCAGTGTTGGAGCATTCACAACTTCTGGAGGCAGATTGTTCCACTGATTAATTGTTCTAATTGTCAGAAAATTTTTCCTTAGTTCTAGGTTACTTCTCTCCTTGATCAGTTTCAATCCATTGTTTCCTGTCCTGCCTTCAGGGGCTTTGGAGAATAGCTTGACTCTCTCTTCTTTGTGGCAACCCTGAAATATTGGAACAACACTGTCATGTCACTCCTAGTCCTTCTTTTCATTAAACTAGACATACCAAATTCCATCAATCGTTCTTTAAATGTTTTAGCTTCCAGTCCCTTAATCATCTTTGTTGCTCTTCTCTGTACTCTTTCCAGAGTCTCAACATCTTTTTTACATTGTGGTGACCAAAACTGGATGCAGTATTCCAAGTGTGGCCTTACCAAGGCATTGTAAAGTGGTATTAATACTTCACGTGATCTTGATTCTATCCCTCTGTTAATGCAGCCTAGCACTGTGCTGGCTTTTTTGGCAGCTGCAGCACACTGCTGGCTCATATTTAAGTGATTGTCCACTAGGACTCCAAGATCCTCTCATAGTTACTACTATTGAGCAATGTACCAACTATACTATAGCTGTACATTTGCTTTTTCTTGCCTAAATGTAGAACCTTACTGTTTTCACCATTGAATTTGGCTATTCCTGTCAGCTTGGTTTTTCTGTAAATTTGATGAGTTCCCCATCTATCTCTTCATCCAAATCATTGGATTTTGAAAAGCTTTGGGCATTTCCAATGACAACCACAACTGAGTACGGCCGGTCAGCCAGTGACGAATCCATCTAGTGGGGATTTTGTCTAGCCCACATTTTTCTATTTTATTAAGTAGTAGGTTGTGGTCTACTTTCTCAAATGCCTTACTGAAGTACAAGTAAATTATAAAAAAGAAGAACAATATCTTCAGTATAGCAATATTGCAACTATATAAAGAAAGAAATAATTTAGACAAACATTAAGACACCAAAACAAAATAAAAAGCAGAACCATAAGGTTAAACTACATTTAACAGGCAGGCACCTGTTGACAGGCAGGCACCTGGCTAGCTCCATACCTGATGGGAATTAAGATCCCTCCTACTGATAGTCCAGTGTGGCCGGGTCCGGACCGTGGTGGGAGGACGGTTTTGGACTGGTCAGTGGCCACCTCACTGGTGTGAGAGACCAGTTGGGGTGGCCCTGGCCCAGGATTCCCTTCTCTTTCTCTGCCCTTGATTGGACTCCTCAGCCGGAGTGAGAGGACGACTGAGGTTGTCCCTTGGATTTCCCATCTCAGGTGAGAGCTGAGATGGCTCTGCAGATTAGGAGATATGCCTACTGGACTTTTTTACCATCTCTATACCATCACTGAGTGATCCTTGGACATACTCATAACATCTGCCCTAAAAGACTATCCCAGCGCAGTATGATTTATCACTACTCCGGAGCTGACTTGTATGCCCTTAGGGCAGTCTCTGCCTCATGGGCGCGACCTGTCGCCTGTTTCCATACTCCCCTTAATGACGATCCCAAGCTTTGGGATTCCGAGAGGTGGCTGGGCTTAGATAGGGGCCTCGAGTCAAGACATGCTAAGAGGCCCCTGATAAAATTTTTAGCCGGTTATTTTAAGAGGTTAGGGAGGGGGAGGGAGGGGGGGTAGGGAGGGAATCTTTAACCGGCACTCAGTCTGGTCCTGTTAGAGGTCCTGACGGGACGGGGTCGGGGGAGGTGGCTGCTGGTTCTGGGAATGTGGGGGTGGGGCTTCAAATCCCCACGGCGATAGGGAATGGCAGCAGGTGTTTGCGCGGAGGGCCATATCAACATCTGGGATCGCGCCCCCGCTATCTCCGAGCGGTGGCGCGCTCCGACCCTCCGGTTAGCGCCCTCCTACCCGGGGATGAGGGTGATCAGGCCCCTGAGCTCAGGTTGGTCTATTTTAACGCTAGATCCGTAGTTAACAAAGCTCCCCTCATCCGTGATCTGATCGAGGAGGAACGTGCGGATCTAGCGTGCATCACGGAAACTTGGCTGGGCTCGGAGGGAGGGGTGCCTCTCACCGAGATATGCCCACCGGGTTTCCGGGTGCTGCACCAGCCGCGGGCTCAGGGCAGGGGTGGTGGGGTGGCAGTGGTTATTCGGGAGACTTTGTGTCCCCGGGAGGCCACCATTGTCCAGATGGCCGGGAGTGAATCCCTCCTCTTGAGATGTGGTCCTCGGGTTCAGTTGGGCTTGTTGCTCACATACCTGGCGCCCAGCTGTGTGGCAACAGCCCTGCCTGAGCTGCTCGACACCCTCTCAGGGTTGGCGGTGGAGTTCCCCAGGCTTATAGTCCTGGGTGACTTCAACCTGCCATCACTGGGGGGGTCGTCGGAGTTAGCTCGGGAGTTCATGGCCTCCATGACAGCCATGGGCCTGACCCAGGTTATTGAGGGCCCTACTCACGAGGGGGATCATACTCTCGACCTGGTGTTCCTGTCTGGACAGTGGTTGGATGATCTGGGAGGGGGTTCCCCATCCATCACCCCTCTGTCATGGTCAGATCATCACCTCCTGAGGCTGGTTTTCCGTCATGCCATCCCCCGCCGCTGGGCGGCGGAACCGACCAGGTGGTTCCGCCCCAGGCGCCTAATGGACCCGGACCGGTTCCAGAGGGCGCTTGGGCCTATACCTATCACCCTTACCCACAGCCCAGTCGATGCTCTGGTGGAGGCCTGGGAAACGGCTGCCACCAGGGCACTCGACTGCGTTGTACCCTCGCGACCTCTGACTCGGCGCAGATCCCGTTGGGCCCCATGGTTCTCTGTGGAGCTCCGGGAGATGAAGCGTCGGAGACGAGGTCTAGAGAGCGGTTGGAGATCCAGCCGATCCGAATCCGACCGATTGCAGTTAAGAACCTTTATAAGGTCTTATCTTGCGGCGATAAGGACGGCAAAGTCTAACTACTTTGCCTCCCTTATCGCGTCCGCAGATAATCGCCCGGCCGCCCTGTTTAGGGTGACTCGCTCCCTCCTTAACCAGGAGGTGAGAGAGGATCCCTTGCAGGGACGAGCCGAGGAGTTTAGTCATCATCTGGCGGACAAAATCGCTCTGATCCGGACCGGCTTGGACTCTGACTGGGCAGAGTCTGACGTGGAGGAATCAGGCGGTCTTGAGCATGTTATCTGGACTGAGTTCGACCCTGTTTCCCCTGATGATGTGGACAGGATCATGGGGAGACTGAGCACCACCACCTGTTTGTTGGATCCGTGCCCCTCCTGGCTAGCTTATGCGGCTCGGGAGGGAACACGAGGCTGGTTCCATGCAGTAATAACTGCTTCTTTGAAGGAGGGTGTCTTCCCTGCCGCCTTGAAGGAGGCGGTGGTGAGGCCCCTTCTCAAGAAGCCTGCTTTGGACCCGGCTGTTTTAAACAACTATCGTCCAGTCTCCAACCTTCGCTTTCTGGCGAAGGTTGTTGAGAGTGTGGTGGCGCATCAGCTCCCTCTGTTCCTGGAGGAAACTGATTATCTGGACCCGTACCAATCGGGCTTCAGGCCCGGATACAGCACGGAGACGGCATTGGTCGCGCTGGTGAATGATCTCTGGAGGGCTAGGGACAGGGGTTGTTCCTCTGTCCTGGTCCTATTAGATCTCTCAGCGGCTTTCGATACCATCGACCATGGTATCCTGCTGCGGCGTCTCAGGGGGTTGGGAGTGGGAGGCACCGTTTTACGGTGGTTCTCCTCCTACCTCCAGGGCCGCTCGCAGTCGGTGTTGACAGGAGGGCAGAGATCCACCCCGAGGTCTCTCATTTGTGGAGTTCCTCAGGGGTCGGTCCTCTCACCTCTCCTGTTCAACATCTATATGAAGCCGCTGGGCGAGATCATTCGTGGTTTCGGGGTGGGGTATCACCAGTACGCTGATGATACCCAACTTTTTCTTTCCACCCCGAACCAACCCAGCGATGCCCTCTCCGTGATGTCCCGGTGCCTGGAGGCGGTTCAGGTCTGGATGGGGAGAAACAGGCTTCGTCTCAATCCCGCCAAGACTGAGTGGCTGTGCATATCGGCATCTCGGGTTAACCAAGTTATTCCACCTCTAACGATGGGGGGTGAGGTGTTACCCCCCGTTGATAGGGCTCGCAACTTGGGCGTCCTCCTGGATTCACGGCTCAATTTTGAAGACCACATAGGAGCCGTGACCAGGGGGGCTTTTGCACAGGTTCGCCTGGTGCGCCAGTTGCGGCCCTATCTGGACCGAGACGCCCTACGCACAGTTACTCATGCGCTTGTGACCTCCCGTTTGGACTACTGTAACGCTCTCTACATGGGGCTGCCCTTGAAGACCACTCGGAGGCTTCAACTGGTGCAGAATGCGGCCGCGCGAGTTGTAATGGGGGTTTCCCGATACTCCCATGTGACACCTCTACTCCGCGAGCTGCATTGGCTTCCGGTTGCCCTCCGGGTGAAATTCAAGGTGCTGGTTATTACCTATAAAGCCCTACATGGCCTGGGTCCGGGCTATTTGAGGGAACACCTGCTGCCGGCATCAAACGCCCTTCGCCCAGTGCGCTCCCACAGGGAGGGTCTGCTCAGGGTGCCGCCGGTGAGAGATTGCCGGCGGGTGACACCCAGGGATAGGGCCTTCTCTGTGGGAGCGCCTGCCCTCTGGAACCAGCTGCCGGTGGAGCTGAGGACTGCCCCCGACCTCCGATCATTCCGCCGGGGCCTGAAGACCTGGCTCTTTGAGCTCTCAGGCCCAGGCTGAGGAGAAATTTTTAATTCGGGTTTTAATGTATACAGGGTAATTTAATATCTTTTAATTGGTTTTTTAACTTTTGTATGGTGGATTTTTAATTCCCTGTAAACCGCCCTGAGTCCTCAGGGAATAGGGCGGTATATAAATGCAAATAAATAAATAAATAAATAAATAAATTTTATAGAAATTAGTCTATGCTTTAATATCAAAAGGTTTTTTAAATCTTTAAATCAGTAAAATCATGAAATATCATAATGGTCCTGTTGCATTTTGGGAGGTGAACTTATAAACTTTTACATAAAAATCTTTAGTGCCATTTTATTTTTTAAATGTTTCTGAGACAAAAATATAAGAAAAAAACTAATTTATTTTTAAAGGGTGCTCATAATTTATACTTTCCATTGTCTTAAGTGCTTGGATTAGAAAATAGAATAAAGGCTTCATGAAAGAAAGAATTTCACTGAAAGGAAATGAGAGAAAAATATTGTTAAATTGTCAGGTTTATTTTATTTTTGGAAATATGTTGATTTATTGAAGGGAGAATTCAGTCTGAGTGCGGAGGGTGGGGAGAGAGGAGACAGAGAGAAAGAGAAAGAAGAGAGAAAGAGAACCAACAGAAATGGAAAGCTAAATATATTTGTTAGATATATATCCCATTTTTTCTTCACTTCAAGCAGTATATACTTCATCTTCAGTAACAACCTATGGGATAGTTTGGACTGAGACAGAATGATTCACCCAAAGTCCTTCAAATTCATTGAATGAAACTGCATCTCTCTGTTCTACACACTGAAATTTATATAAAGCTACTGAGTAGTTGGAGAAAGAAAAATGAAATGAATCTCAGGTTCCTACTATAGTAGACTCTTTGTGTGTGTGTGTGTGTGTGTGTGTGTGTGTGTGTGTGTGTTCTGTACCAGCCTGCTACCGGCCCTGCAGCAAAAGCAGGGACGACCCCTTTACAAACGGCAAGAGGCTGGAATAAAGCCTGCCAAATTTATTCACATAAAACAGAGCAAGACAAGACACCAACCATAAAACACGAGCTAAGAAGCAGGAACAATCCAAGCGGTTGCCTTCAGCAAACCAGCCCTCCCACACATTCCCCTTAAATACAGTTCAGGGCGTGGCCTCTCTGTGCCTCCTTCCGAGGTGCCCCATTGCCTTCCTCTGTTTACTCCTGACTGACTGCCTCCTGCATCGGGCGTCCTTGAACAGGGCCAGCTGTGGGTCATCTTCATCCACGCTGTCAGGCTCACACAGCTGGGTCTGCATCGTGACCAGATGAGAAGGGCCTTGCTGGGGGCTCTCATCAAGCTGTCCAATCCCCTCAGCAAGCTCTTCAACACCCCCCTCCTCCTCCTCTGAGTTGTCCGACCCAACTGCCAAACCCACAGGCTGACCCTCAATCACAACAGTGTGTGTGTGTGTGTGTGTGTGTGTGTGTATACACTTTCCCAGCATTAGGCTCTTCTCCAGTGAATCCTTCCTTCTCATTAGGTGGCCAAAGTATTTGAGTTTCAGCTTCAGGATCTGGCCTTCTAAAGAGCAGTCAGGGTTGATCTCCTCTAGGACTGACCGGTTTGGTCGCCTTGCAGTCCAAGGGACTCGCAGGAGTCTTCTGCAGCACCAGAGTTCAAAGGCCTAAATTCTTTGGCCCTCAGCCTTTTTTATGGTCCAGCTTTCACTGCCATACATTGCAACTGGGAAGACCATAGCCTTGACTATACACACTTTTGTTGGCAGGGTGATGTCTCCGCTTTTCAGTGTGCTGTCTACATTTGCCATGGCTTTCCTCCCCAGAAGCAAGCGTCTTTTAATTTCTTGGCTGCAGTCCCTGTCTGCGCTGATCTTGGAGCCCAGGAAAATAAAATCTCTCACTACCTCCATTTCTTCCCCTTCTATTTCCCAGGAATTGAGAGGGCCAGATGCCATCATCTTGGTTTTCTTAATGTTAAGTTTCAAGCCAACTTTTGCACTCTCCTTCTTCACCTGCAACAAGAGGCTCTTTAGTTCCTCTTCACTTTCTGCCATTAGAGTGGTATCATCTGTATATCTTAGGTTGTTGATGTTTCTCTTGGCAATCTTACAGTAATTCCAACTTTTGATTCATCTAGCCCTGTGTTTCTCATGATGTGCTCTGCATATAAGTTAAATAGGCAGGGTGACAGTATACAGCCTTGCTGGACTCCTTTAGCAATTTTAAACCAATCAATGGTTCCAAGTCCAGTTCTCACTGTTGCTTCTTCACCCACTTATAGGTTTCTCAAGAGACAAATAAGATGGTCTGGTACTCCCATCTCTTTAAGAACTTGCCACAGTTTGTTATGATCCACACAATCAAATGCTTTAGCATAGTCAATGAAGCAGAAGTAGATGTTTTTCTGGAACTCTCTAGCTTTCTCCATGATCCAGCGTATGTTAGCAATTTGATCTCTAGTTCCTCTGCCTCTTCGAAATCCTGCCTGTACTTCTGGTAGTTCTCGATCCACATACTGCTGGAATCTAGCTTGTAGAATTTTAAGCATAACTTTACTAGCATGAGAAATGAGTGCAATGGTGCGATAGTTTGAACATTCTTTGGCACTGCCTTTCTTTGGAATTGGAATGTAAACTGATCTTTTCCAATCCTGTGGCCACTGTTGAGTTTTCCAAATTTGCTGGCAAATTGAGTTTAGCACTTTTACTGCATCATCTTTTAAGATTTTGAATAGCTCAGCTGGAATACTGTCACCTCCACTAGCTTTGTTGTTCCTCAGTTTTCCTAAGGCCCACTTCACTTCACATTCTAGGATGCCTGGCTCGAGGTGAGTGACCACCTCATTGTGGTTATCAGGACATTAAGTTCCTTTTTGTATAGTTCTTCTGTGTAATTTTTCCACCTCTTCTTAATCTCTCCTGCCTCTGTTAGGTCCCTGCCAGTTTGGTCCTTTATCATGCCCATTTTTGCATGAAACATTCCCTTCATCTCTCCAATTTTATTGAAGAGATCTCTGGTCCTCCCAATTCTATTGTTTTCTTCTATTTCTTTGCACTGTTCATTTCTTCAGGCAATCTGTCTATCAGATCTAATTCCTTAAATCTATTTGTCACCTCTACTGTATATTCATCAGGGATATGATTTAGTTCACACCTGAGTGGCCTAGTGCTTTTCCCTACTTTCTTCATTTTAAGCCTAAATTTTGCAACGAGAAGTTCATGGTCTGAGCCACAGTCAGGTCCTGGTCTTGTTTTTACTGACTGTATAGAGCTTCTCCATCTTTGGCTGCAGAGCACATAGTTAATCTGAATTTTGTGTTGACCGTCTGGTGATGTCCAGGTGTAGAGCCATCTCTTGGGTTGTTGAAAAAAAAGTGTTTGCTATGACCATCGTATTCTCTTGACAAAATTCTGTCAGCCCGTGCCCTGCTTCATTTTGTACTCCAAGGCCAAACTTGCCTGTTATTCCGGTTATCTTTTGGCTTGCTACTTTAGCATTCCAATCCCCTATGATGATAAGGACATCATTTTATGGTGTTAATTCTATAAGGTGCTGTAGGGCTTCATAGAACCGGTCAATTTCATACTCATCAGCATTGGTGGTTGGGGCATAGACTTGGACTACTGTGATATTGAATGGTTTGCCTTGGATTTCAAATGAGATCATTTTGTCATTTTGGGGGTTGTATACCAGTATTGCTTTTCCTACTCTTTTATTGACTATGAAGGACTCCCCCATTCTTTTGAGGGATTCTTGCCCACAGTAGTAACCCTGATGGTCATTTGAATTAAATTCACCCATTCCTGTCCATTTTAGTTTGCTGATTACCTAAGATGTCAATGTTCAGTCTGGTCATCTCTTGTTTGACCACGTCCAGCTTTCCTTGATTCATGGATCTTACATTCCAGGTTCCTATGGAGAAAAAATCTTTACAGCATCGGACTTTCCTTTCACCACCAGATACATCCACAGCTGAGCGTCCTTTCAGCTTTGGTCCTGTCGCTTCATTCTTTCTGGTGCTACTAGTACTAGCCCTCTGCTCTTGCCCAGTAGCATATTGGATGCCTTCCAACCTGAGGGGCTCATCTTCCAGCGTGATATCTTTTTTCCTTTTGGTACTGTCCATAGGGTTTTCATGGCAAAGATAGTGGAGTGGGTTGCCATTTCCTTCTCCAGTGGATCACGTTTTGTCAGAACTCTCTGCTATGACCTGTCCATCTTGGGTGGCCCTGCACGGCATAGCTCATAGCTTCATTGAATTATGTAAGCCCCTTCACCACAACAAGGCAGTAATCCATGAAGGAGGTGTGTGTGTTTGTGTGTGTGTGTGTGTGTATGGAAATATATATATATATATATATATATATATATATATATATATATATATATATATATATATATATATATATATATATATATATATATATATATATATATATATATATATATATATATATATATATATATATATATATATATATATATATATATATATATATATACACACACACACACACACACACACACACACACAAAGTTGTCTACCCACCCTGATTGGCCGTATTACTTCTAGTTGTCTCGCATTCATCCGTATGTTCCTGGATTCTGGAATCATCACTTCTCTTGTTGTCACCCTCCTTGCCTGTCTCATCTGTGTCTGAATGCATATTACTGTAGGCTGGTCCATTAACGACTCTTGTGCTATGATCACTCCCCCCCACTGTATATGTTCCTAGCCCCCCAGTCTTTGTTTCTTGCACAGGACATATTGGGGATTTCTCGCCTTCAACAGTTTTAATTCTTTGTTGTCGCACGGGCCAGAGGTTCAGACCTTGCATAGGAAGCTCTCATTGCATCCGTTGTGAATTTGTTATGTTGATCCTCCCACTTCCTTAGTGCCTGATAGGCAGGCAGTAAATCTATGTGGGGATTAATCAAGTGTATGCCTGATACCCAAGCCTCCTTCAGCAGTCAGCCACCCTTGGTGGTATCCTGGGGAATGGCCTCCATCCCTGCAAGATCAAACGTGTGGTTATTGCTGGCCATATGCACCCACACCTGTGATCACTGTTCTCGCCATCTGCAAAGCTTCCAAACTCTGGCATTTTACTCTGACAACGTTTGCAATTAGCCAATGAAAGCTAAGTATATTAAACAGTTAGTTTATATTTATCCCAGTGTTTGACTATTTCTTTTGTATATACAGGATTGCTATCTCAAACTACATATTCTAAGAAATCCAAAAGTAATTTTGCAACTGTCTGACTTGGTTATTAATTGAGCTATTCAACTGCAATATTTCTGTAGTAGAACTGATTTCTGAGGTTGATTTCTGAGGAAAGAAGTGTTAGAAGTGCAAGGTTGCTGAGGACTATAAATTAAAAGGACAAGGTATTTATCTGGATTCAAGTTTTTTCCTATTAATATGATTTTCTTGTTGTTGTTATATATAAGTATAAGTTATAAGTTAGCAAGATATTTTTATTTGGGCTAGTATTTAAGCATTTCATTACTGTATTTAATGCACATTAAAAGCAATGTAAAGTGTCTTTTAAGGTGTGCTTAGCATGGACATGTGCATGTAGTTTTTGTTAGCAATAAAACAAAAATGCTTTGCTGTAGGCACCTTTTCACTTAAAAAAAATCTTAGTCAAAATCTGATGTTTCCTAGTGTTTTCCTTTCAGATTACAAATGAGATCTCACTTTGCTTTCTGTTCTGGAATCAGCTAATATCATCTAGGAATCTTTAAATATTCATTCAATGTCTATGACAGGGGTGTCAAACTGCTGGCCCATGGACTGTTTGCATCATGCAGAGACCGCACTAACCTCAGCTCCAGCAATGTGAAAAAAGTCACAATATGTCATGACACGACACGTGATGTTTCGAGTTTGACACCCGTGGTCTATGATATTCCATTTTTCTTTTTAGGAGCAGAGCAGTTTGTGGGGGGAAAAAACTCTATACAGAAAGAATATATTAAATTTCCTTTTAGTTCCTATTGCCCAGAAAAGCTAGTGTCACTGGCTGTGCTATGACAATAACAGGACTAGAGGAGAAAGGAAGGACTAATTCCTAGAGAACCATATTTCCTTTTTTGATGCTACATTCCTTTACTGTGAAATACCATTTCTTTAACATTAGCATTGCAATCTCAGTCATCGAATATATGGCCTTCATAAAAGAATATTCTTCACATTGTTTGAGTAGTATTGAATTATTTGCTCTCTCTTTTGAACCCCTGTTGAAACTGCCAATATCATTCTCTTACTCTTTGTGAATGTGAATTGCTGTGGAATATTTTCCACTCTTTTTTTTCTCTTCTTTCTTCCTATTGCATTGAAAAGGACAGCTGGTGGTGAAATATAGACATAGCTTTAGCAGCCTGCTGCTAACATCAGGCTGAGGTCTTTCTCAGAAGCATGTAATGTCTTTAGATCCAAATAAAGGTGATGAACTTCCAATTGTGAAAGTTAATGGTCTTTCATGTGATGTTTTTCCCCCAGGAGGCAAAGACAGAGATAGCTTTTCATATTTGAAGGGCAATTAGAATAAAGCTTAGCATTTCCATACTTTCCTTTCACCTCTTGAAGCCTGACATCAGAAATGCAAATTTCAGGTGTATTAAGTATGCAAAAAATTTGAGCAGAGAATGAAAGTGAGGGAGTTGAAGGATGATGTTTTTTTCTTGTTTTATTCTTGAACTTCAGATAAATAAAAGAAGCTTTATATTTTTAAAGCAATATAAAAAGAAGAATGCAAATTTGCATGAAAGGACTTGGTGTTTTGTAGATTGAGGATAAGTGACCAAGTGTATCTTCTTTATGTCCCTTAATACTTATCTCTTAATGTCTAATATATCCCTTTACCAAGCAGGCATAGATTACTGGGTGGATAAATGCAATATATTCTTCTATTTATGGTTGCTTGACATTGTGCTGTGTCTATCACTGTCACTAAGTAAAATAATGTTAGAAATATAGTAATAAGGGATTGGTTAGGCCTGTTTAAGCTTTTAACATTTCCATTTGTAATTAAATTTGAAACATTCTGATTTTAACCTTTACAACTTGCATGACAACTTATCCTTTATAACATGCATGAATTAACTTACTATGGGATTTTTATAGAATCATTTATTTATTATACTTTTTATATTCTTTTTTTCCTAAACGAATGTTTTTGAGACAAATTATAATGTACCTATGTTAAATCAAATTAAGCACAAAATAAAAAAGGGTAGACTATAACATTGAAAAGAACAAGACAAAAACAAACACTTAGTGGCTCCAAAATAAAAACACAAACTCACAAATTGTATGACCAGTTTACATAAATTATTTTATAAATTCAGGGGAAAAGAATAAATATTTCTTAAGGAGAAGAGAGATAGAGTCAAATAAGTAGAATATTCAAAGCAGATCCTCCATCTCCAATAATTGAAAGTCAGTCAATAAACTGGACACTGGATTAACTATGAAGTCTTATTTATGAGGGCTTCAGAAGAATTATTTTGCAAATAGAGTATTGAATTGTGCTGACAATTCTATTTTATCTTTCCAGAAGCAGACTTCAAACTGGATTCAATAATACGATGGCCAATCTCTAACAAGTCTTAGTGATATAGATTCTGTTTAATTTCTCCTTTTTGATGAGCATGAACCATCACTACCTTTTTTCTTGATAAAAATATTTTTGTGAATTTGATTTTAAAAACAAAATTCAGCTAAACTGATTCAAACATTATATCAGGAAATAGATCTGAACAATCAAAACAATACAATATTTGAAATTAATTTGAATTTTCATATCAGACACAACTGAGTCTATAAACCTAAATAGTGATTCATTAACATTATACTAGATCCATAGTCCCCTGTCAAGCACAGAAAAATCAGAAGTCCAGGCAGTTCAATGGTTTATCGCAAACATGCATATACATCCACAAGTATCTGAAGTACTAATGGTCAAAGCAAATTAGCAGAAGATAAGAGTTAATAGAATTCAAGTAGGCTAGACTTACATCTTATGTCAGCACAAAGGGACTCAAGACTGATGATGCATTTGACTCCTCCCTCCGGCTCAGCCTGCTCATATCCTACATCACTCACCCATTCACGTTGGCCACCTCCTCTTCCATTGGGTTCTTCTATGCTGTTTTCCCCTTCCTACTTTGTGTCTTCGAAGTTCAAGTTCTCATAGGAACTTGGCAAGGGCGGAAGGGAAGCAATATCAGACGAATCTGCCTCCCCCTTATCTGAAGGAGCTGGCAAGCCACTTGGTTGTTCCTGCAACACAAAAACATTCTCCCCCTTCCCCTTCCCAAGAGTTAGGGGCCAGATATGACTGTATGCCCTTTTGCTGCAGAAGCCCCACAAGCTTCTGATGAAGAGGTTTGGTCTTCCTGCATGTGTGGCAAGAGGCATGAAACAGCAGGAAATCTTGAAAAAGTTGGATGACCTACACAGAGCTATGGATGATGCACTGGGAATTGGGTAATACAACTAAATATATTTAAATGACTCTTATAAAAATAAAGTATAAGTTGTACTGTTATGGAGATTTCTCAACAAATGAATTTGAAGGAATTATACCCATTATTATCATGTAGGAAGTAGAACAAGTCATAAATAAGGGTTAGATAACCCTATATATATTTTTTAAAGAGAACCAATTCTAGGAAAGGATACTAATAGAAAACATTTTCTCATCATACGAGAGACTGGATATGGTTCAAATAATATCCTTTTATATTAAAGCAAATAATGCTACCTGAAAAGTACAGAATGGTATACAGTATATACAAGCACAGAAAATATAGGATGTTTAATACAGGTAGTGTTTCCTCTTGGATTTAAAACATTTCTACTAATATTTCATTATACAGAAACCATTCACTGTGTCTGAACTCAGATATGTTAAGCCTTTGTTTAACTCAAACTTTCTCCTTCTATCCTCAGGATATGAAAAGTAAATTTATAAGGTTTTTATAAGTACAGATATTTAGGCTCTGTTAAATGTATACAAAATAGTCTTGGGACAACAATATTATTCTAACACTTTCTTTCTTAATAAAAGTTAATAAACACTGTCTCTCATGTATTCTCATCATATCAATTAAGATGCAGTGAAAAAAACCTTAAGCCTATTGATTATAAGGTTATTAATCAGCCATTTTTTTCTTTTGATTTTTGCCTCTTGAACAATCTATTAATAACCTACCAGTGTATCAATAGAAAATACAAAATCAATATGAAGAGTTGTTACAACTAAAGTTATTTAATGAGCACAGTTTTACAAGTTGTTCATTGTTTCTCAGCTTTGTCCTGATATGGAAGGTTAGCTTCCTAGAGCAGGGGTGTCAAACTCAATTTCATTGAGGGCCGCATCAGCATTGGGGTTGCCGTCAGGGGGCCGGGTGGGTATTGCCAGGATGGGCGTGGCCTACTGGGTGGGCGTGGCTAGAGTGCATATGGCCTATTGGGTTGGCATGGCCAGCTCTACATCGTTCACATCGAGGGTGCCTATGGGGGCTTGGGCAGGAGTGGGACAGATCTGAGGGTCTCTGGGCCAGGGCCAAGGCAGTGGGGGCCGTTCCCTCACTGTTTCCAGGATGGGTTCACGGGCCACAGGAAACCACTTCGTGGGCCGGATCCGGCCCCCGGGCCTTGTGTTTGACATGTCTGTCCTAGAGTTTCATCTTTCCAGAAAACAGTGAATTAGAAAGAATATCATTATTGATCTTGTCTTTATGCACTATTTACCAATGTAGTGTGTGGGGGGGAAGAATTGTAAAGACATTTATAGTAAAACGCTAAAGATCTGTTAAATTGCAATTTGAATTTCCACATAGCTATCGTTATATCACTTTCAGGTATGATACTTCTAGCTAATGAATATTACTGAAGTAAAACTGCCAGGGAAAACAAGACCAAAACCAAGATTAAAAAATTCTATTTAGATGAAGAGTACTCAAGATGAGGAGGGAGAAAATGTTTCTATGAAAATAGGCGAGTTCTTAAATTCATTTGACAGATACATTATGCCTTTTTGCTTGTGCCACATTTTAGTACTGTCAGCATCAGTCCTACAACATAGTTATAATCTAAATGGGCCCCATGTTGATATTATAACATATAAAAATAAAAAAAAAAACCAAGGAGCAAACTGCAGATATACAGTATTCAGCAGTAGGGAATTGGTCATGGTTTCCTTTTTGCCATTGAAATTCCATTAAGCAGCAAATCTGTTTCTTTAAATTGATTGTGCTCCTTCAGAATCCAGCTGCTCTACCAATAGGTCGGGCAAGTGTGACTAAGCTACAGTGTGGTTTATTAGTTCGCATTTAGCATTTTATGTAAGGAGAGGAATTCTATTTAGTTTCAAACTTATTATGTTGAACTGATGATGTGATACTATCTTAAAATCCTTACCATAAAAAACCCTGCTTTTAGCAGTCCACAATCATATCCTGAATAGAGCATTCATATTTATTTGTTTGTTTGTTTGTTTGTTTGTTTATTAAATTTATATGGCTGCATAACTAACACACAAGTGATTTTGGGCTGTTTACAACATTTTAAATTTCACAACATAAAACCCTATGTGTCAATGGCTTGTCCTGACGTGAGCGGCACAACAGCTCTTGCAGCAGGAAACGAGGACGACTTACAAAGGAAGCAGGAACAAATGCACTTTATTCTCCAACACAGCAATCCAAAGCAAGAATCAAGTCAGCGTTGGCTGCTCGGAGCACCCAACGCTGCTTATATACATAACACAAATCACCACGCCCTGCACCACGCCTTTCAATTAACACCACACCCTCTAGGCTGACATCCGCCCGCCCTCCTATAAACCGCCTGTTCCCTCCCGCGTGCCCTCTTCCTTGCCCCAGCTATCCGGCATCCCCTGTGTTCCTGTGCCAGGTATCTTTCCCCTCAATCCATCCCCTACCCAAGAAGCCCCTCTCTGCAACTGTGCTCCCATGGCTCCAGCGTGCCCCATGGACCCTTCACACCAGCACAGCCAGACGGCCCCAGCAGCCCAACATGCGCACGCCTTTCCCCCTTTGCCCGCCCAGCGATAGGCCCCTGCCCCCTGTTCAGGACGTCTGTCCGTTG
Source organism: Vipera berus (assembly GCF_964194415.1). Classification (NCBI taxonomy): domain Eukaryota; kingdom Metazoa; phylum Chordata; class Lepidosauria; order Squamata; family Viperidae; genus Vipera; species Vipera berus. The sequence continues at coordinate 33,317,610 of NC_138209.1, read as the reverse complement.
ATGCGAAGGGGGCTCCCAGTCCGTAAGCTGCAGGCCGAGCGAGCGCAGCACCGGCTGTGTCAGTAGGGCCACTCTGTGCAGCCTCGGCAACGGTGGCAGGCTGCACGTCCTGCTGGGTTTGGGAGCGTTGGTGTGGCTGAAGCCCTGTACCTCCCGGGCCGGCAGGGCCACTCTGCGTGGGCGCGGCAATGACAGCGAGCCGAGCATCCCGGCGGGCTTGTCGGCGAGGCCTCCATTGTGGTGCCGTAGCCCCGGGGCCTGAGCACATAGGCCATTCCTCTGGGTGGGGCTGGGAACCAGTGGGACACTTGTGGGCGTCGGTGATCACCAGTCCATCTCCCCGGCCGCTGGAGCCGCTGGTCAGCTGGGTAGGAGAAACGCGGTGGTGGGAGGGGTGTAGTGTGCCGCCCCTCATTGATTGTCAAGCCTGCGGGGCTTGACACTATGGCAGGAACAACAAAATGAGATCAACTTCTTGATCAGCTTCATTTCCATTTGTGGTCTCCAGACCTGCTGACAAAACCATGTTTTTTAGGATCTTTTGGAAAAGCAGCAGGTGGAGGCCAACTGTCCTTGGGGGAAATTATGTTCCATAGAGAAGAGGCCACCACTCATAAGACCATTTCTCCTGGTCTCACCAGAGGTATATCTCTAACCCATCATGGTGGGTTAGAGGTGGATATAATAGGGAGGAGGTGGTCCTTCAAATAGCCAGGCACTAAGCTGTCTAGGGCCTGAAATGTGTACCTGCAAGCAAATTGGCAGCCAGTGCAATTCCTGCAGAAAAAATCATATGTACTAAAATCTAGGCCTGCAGAAAACTGTTGGGGCACTGCATTCTGAACCAACTGAAGCTTCTAGATCAGAGGTGTCAAACTCGCAACATCATGTGACATCATGTGACATGTCATGACATCTCACTACTTTTTGCCATTGCCGGCAATGGGGTGGACGTGGCTTCACTATGATGCATGCGGCCCTCAGGCCTGCAGTTAGACACCCCTGTTCTAGATACTCTTTAGGGCAGCCCCATGTTAAGCACACTGAGCAGAAGTTGCAAGTCCAGAAAGTCCAGATTACACACTGAGGGTTATTATTGTTTTTAATCTTTCAATTTGTATTGTGTAATCCTTAAACATATTAGACCAGACATGTCAAACACAAGGCCCGGGGGCCGGATCCAGCCCACGAAATGGTTTCATGTGGCCTGCGAAGCCATCCTGTAAACAGTGAGGGAATGGCCCCCACTGCCTTGGCCCTAGCCCAGACACCCTCAGATCTGTCCCACTCCTGCCCAAGCCCCCATAGGCACCCTTGATGTGAACGATGTAGAGCTGGCCATGCCCACCCAATAGGCCCTATGCACTCTAGCCTCGCCCACCCAGAAGGCCACGCCCACCCTGGCAATACCCACCCGGCCCCCTGAGGGCAACCGCAATGCTGATGCGGCCCTCAGTGAAATTGAGTTTGACACCCCTGTATTAGACCATATTGTTATATTTTTACTTTCTCTCCCACTCAAAAAAAAATGTAACAGTTGATATATATACCTAGTAAAGATAATGGTTAAGTGGATGAAAAAATAACAGATATAAATGCTAATACTAAGATTAGTGAATCTCTAACAATTATTCATATTTTGAAAAACATGGCATAAGCATTGATCATGAAGTAGATTGCTGCCTAGCTATATGCAGACTTCCTATATGCTTGCTTCCTTGTTTCTTTTAATAGCAAAACAAAACAAAGTAAAACAAACAAATAAACAAAAAGACTGGCAAGCTAGTATTGATATATAAACAGATTATGACCTAGCTCATTACAACTGTCCATGGTATACATTTGTTGCCAGTTTATTTTGGAGTGCATATTACTTCAGTTCATTTTGGGCTGAACATTGGCATTAGGATGTCACATATCTCAAAATAATATTTTTGATTTTGGCAATTTTTTAAAAATTCTATACCACCTGCTATATCAGGCAATCTGCAATTACCCCAAATACTGAAATAACTTTCAGGTGTTTCCTTTTAAAATGAATGAGAGCTTTCGAAAAGAATATTATTAATATATTTTTATTAATTAAAATAAGATTTTGTTCTCATTAAAAAAAAACCAATAAATACATCCAAGTCTGTAAAAGAATGATTTAGCAACAAATCCTTGCAATAGTATTTTCAAAATTGTTGAATGGTGATGGGCATAAAGGACTAACCAGCTCTTTAATAGCTTTTTAATGTAGATACATTGCAGTGTTTAATTTAAGAAACATAATTTCTGAATCCCCAGGAAGTAGTTTTTAGTAAACTGTTGCTTCTGGCTACTTGTTTTTAGTTTGAACAGAACAGATATTACTTTGCACATAGATCTGTTGGATAAAAAATATAAGTAAATTGTTATTAACATAAGCATATTAATACTGCCAATATTAAAAATAAACATCATGCATCATAAAATCTGAAAGTTAATAAATAAAGTGGAAATGGTATCCAATATTTTTATCCCATGCTATTTATTAGATGGATATTTCATTGTTACTCCTAAGGAAGGATTAAAACTCTCAGTTTCCTGGTTTCTTAGCAGGAAACTCTTTTCATTTTCATTTCATTTTATGGTTGATCCTGAGGCTGATAGAAAGGCAATGAAGTGATAGATTATTAAATAGATGATAGATAGATAGATAGATAGATAGATAGATAGATAGATAGATAGATAGATAGATAGATAGATAGATAGATAGATAGAGAGAGAGAGAGACAGACAGACAGACAGACAGACAGACAGACAGACAGACAGACATAAGCTTAGTTGTTTCTTGCAGACATTTTATTACCAAACTAAGTAACATTATCAGTGCCAGAAGGGAGTGTGGCTTGCCATTATTTTATATACTAGTCACTAGTGGCTTCCCCTGTCAGTGTTGGTGGGAGTGGTCTTGGTGGATCCTAGATTAAGTTATTGCTTACTCTTAGCTTGTTTGTCTGAGTTATTAGTTTCTTGACTGGGATATTGTTTACTTCTAGATTGTTGGTTATTATTAACTTTGGTATTAATCTCTGCTTATCTGGGTGATTTGAATAGTACATATATGATGTTTATTTCTATGTCTGGTTTTCTCTTGTAAAGAAAAAGACTTCTGAATATAAATACAATCCTACCTGATTCTTTTGTTTCTATTATTTAAAATATTTAAGATACATTGAAGCATTACCTCAATTAAAAGCAAAAGCCTGCATTTAGATTTAATATTTCTTCCCGCTCCATTCGCAATGGTGCCCCCCAGGGTTGTGTTTTCTCTCCGTTAAGTCTTTTCTCTCTGTGCCAATGGCTGCCTCTCAAAGGATATCTCTATTAAAGTTCTAAAGTTTGCAGATGATACAACAGTCATTGGTCTCATCTGAGATGATGATGAGTCTGCATACAGACAGGAGGTAGAACAACTGGCCCTGTGGTGCAGCCAGATCAATCTGGAGTTAAACACACTTAAAACTCTAGAGATGATTTAAAGAGAAGCCCTCCTATTCTACCATCTCTTACAATATTAAACAGCATAGTATCAACAGCAGAGACTTTCAGGTTTCTTGGTTCTTTAATCTCCTAGGACTTGAAATGGACACCTTACATTAGAACCATCATTAAAAAGGCAAATAATGAATGTTTTCCCTACATCAACTCAGAAAGCTCAGACTACCCAAGGAGCTGCTGAAACAGTTCTACAGAGGAATTATTGAGTCCGTCAGTTTGGTACAGACTTCAATGGATATTTAGGACTGCAGGGGAGAAAAAAAAAATCAATTACAACAGCTTGCTTTTCATTGAGGACCTGTATACTGATGATTCAAAAAGAGGGCTGACATCCTGGACATAAACTGTTTCAACTTCTCCCATCAGGATGTCACTAGAGGGCATTGCATGTAAAAACAACTAGACATAAAAGCAGTTTTCCCTCCCATGTCACGACTCTGCTAAACACCTTAAACCCACAACACTGTCTTATGTCTAAGGATTTTTGCCCATGTAGTAGGTCTGCATTATTATTATCCTTCTTGTCTTTTCTATTATCTTCTCCTATTGGTATCTTATGATTATATAACTCTGTTGTTTGTATGTACGCTGATAGCTTATGCACTGAAGACAAATTCCTTGTATATCCAATCACACTTGGCCAGTAAAGAATATTCTATTCTGTTCTGTTCTGTTCTGTTCTGTCCTGTCCTGTATCCTATCCTATCTTATGCTATCCTATGCGTTGCTATCCTATCCTAGTATTACAGGAATGAAACAGGCTGACAAAAATAACAATTTCTGTTTCTTTCTCTAAGATTTAAGACATAACTCACCATTTGAAAAGACTCCTAGGGGTTACAACAACAGACAACTATTATTTTCCCAAAATACCTTTTAAAATCTTCTACAGTTGTAGGCTTTGCTTAAGTATAGACATTTTTTTTTACCATGACAAAGGACAGTTGGTGAGCTCATACTGAGATTTTATGAAAGGAATTCTGTTTTGAAGTGCTGCGGACTGGTTAAAAAAGAAATTTACAGCATAGTAGACAATTGTCTGAGTATGGAAATCGGTGATTAAGTTGCCTAAATCTCAAGTCATTACAATTAGATAAAAAGAAGAATTTAAGAATAAAAGACCCAAATCCTTAGCTTGGAATAGTGCATCCTAACATCTCAATTTGGTCATCTAACCATAACGTGTAACTGTTATTATATTTACATTTTTTATCATTTTGTAAGTGACCCTGCTCTAACAGTGAAATGAGCAGCATATAAATTAAATAAATAAATATTCTATATTCTAATGATTTTTTTTAATTCCCTTCTAGAAGCATACAGTGGCATACTCCACTCTATATTGTTTTCCTGTTAGAAAGGTTAGGCTGAAAAATAGTAAATAGTTTAGATAGTTTTCATTGCTGAGAGTCGATCACCTACCAAGAGTGAGTAACTGGATATTTTAGAGCTTAGACTAATGTCTTACCTAGTACACAATACTGTGCCTAATTTTAATGTAATGAAAACTGTCAACTATGTGCAGCAAACCACCCCTGAGCTGAGATAGTTTTATTTCATCTTATTTGTTTCCTACTTTCTCTCTGTCAATATTTGGTTGTAGTAGCTACTGTAAACCAGAAAATGTCCTGCCTTCAAATGATGGATTGTCATAAAATGTAAAAAATAGCAGCCTGACTTGACATAAAGTTTATACTATGGAGCAGATGATGGAAGCAGTAGGAAGAGGCACACTGTCAATTTCTTAACTGACATAAATATGCCAATTACACAGTCTAATGTCACTTACCTTTCAGTATCAAAGAAATAAAGTCAGAATTCAACTGGCTAAAGTTGTGTACAGACATTGAGGATTGCTTCAATATGTTTTTAAGCACATTATTTTCAAATGTGGAATACAAATGTGTTATTTTTTTAAAATCCTCCATCACATTTGTTGACAGAAAAATATGGGTGGTCAATTTCTATAAATTTATCTAGGACAGGGCTTTTCTACCCTTTCACCCACTGTACCACTTTTAGGATATGGCAATATCCGAGTACCACCAGTCGCCCAGCAAGGTGTCGAAAACTTGAGAACCAAAGAAAAAAAGGAAAAAAAGTGATAAAGTACAGGTAGTCCTCGACTTACAACAATTCGCTTAGTGACTGTTCGAAGATACAATGGCACTGAAAAAGTGACTTATGACCATTTTTCACACTTATGATCATTGCAGCATACCCAGGGTCATGTGATTTACATTTGCATGCTTGGCAACTGATTCATAGTTATGATGGTCACAGTGTCCCAGAGTCATGCGGTCCCCTTTTGCAACCTTTTGACAAGCAACGTCAGTGGGGAACCCAGATTCACTTAACAACCGTGTTACTGATTTAACAACTGCAGTGATTCACTTAACAAATATGGCAAGTAAAGTCGTAAAACACACCTCTACAAAATCCTTTCTCCTCTCTCCCTCTCCCTCTCCCTCCCCTTCTCCCTCCTTCTCTCTCTCTTTCTCTCTCACACACACACCCACACACACACACACACCGCTTCTCTGACAAAAGCCTTTTCTGCCTCTTTCTCCAGAGTCTTTTTTTCTCTCCCTCTCTTGCTAAAACTGCCTCCTTTTATAGCCTCTCTTGTCTCTGCTCCCCCTCTTCCTTTCTCCTTCGGGTGTGCCAGAAGTCCCGATCCTGGGGCCTTTGTCTTGCCCCAAGCAGCCCTGCAGTTCCCAAGGAGTGTCTCACGGCAAGTCCTGCGCTGTGCTGCTTTGGCTTATTCCCTCCCCCGCTACACTTGGGTGGGCTGGGCAGAGCCATCTACCACCTGACAGGTGCCAATATACCACCGGTGGTACGTGTCCCACTGGTTGAAAAGCCCTGATCTAGGAAAATAGTATTGTTTTGGTGCAGTGGTGGTGCAGTGGTTAGAATGCAGTATTGCAGGCTAACTGTGCCCACAGCCTGGAGTTTGATCCTGACCATCTCAAGGTTGACTCAGCCTTCCATCCTTCTGAAGTCAGATTGTTGGAGGCAATATGCCGAGTCTGTAAACTACTTAGAGAGTGCTATAAAGCTATATGAAATGGTATATAAGTCTAAGTGTGGTTGCTGTTGCTTTCCAATCTTTTCTCAAGATTCCTCCTTAGTAGTGAAAGTAATATTATAATTAAAAGGTATCCCCCCATGCTATATTCTCTCATTATTTAATTGAATATAGGAAGGACTATAAACTGGATAAGAGTTGCAATCTGAAAGACTGGAAAGATTTAAGTTGGGCTATGTAAAATTAAGGCTTTAAATAATATTTTAACTTTCCCCTGTCAATACGACTTTGGAATTACATTACTTTCACTCCTTTTTTGCTTCTGGTAAATATATCTGTATTCAACTATATCTAAATAGTTAACAAGCATTTGACATATATGTGTGTGTGTGTGTGTGTGTGTGTATCTGGAAAAAAACATGAAATTATTCAACCAGTCATTTTCACAAGCTATTTATATAATATAGGTTATCAGTTTTGGGGAAAAAATCAAAATCAAATTAGGAAATTTCTTCCAAGAGATTTTAATGCAATTCCCAAGGGTGCACAACAAAAACATCCTTTAGTGATTGTTTTGATCTTTAAATCATACTATAAAACCAAAGCAAAATAAAGTCACTTGTCACAGGTTTTTCACAACGTGTCCTAAGTAGTTTTGAGCTGCTGTTTCTTCTTTAACTTTATCTTAAAGATTGGGAAGTGTTGGATGAGCTAGAATTCACTAGTTCTGTCTTCACCACAGAAAAGTACCTTTAAGTACCTTTAAATACCACCAAGACTTAATTCAAGCTTTAAATAATAAAATTTCTTCAAGCCTTTGTGGACCCCCTGTAATGACATAGTGACCTCCATGGGTCCATGGACCCCTGGCTGAGAACCACTGAGCTAGATGATAAGCTATTATAATGTAGAGTAAATCTATGGATTACTGTGGGATGGCTTTGCCTGCATTGGCTAAGGAATTCCTAACAGAGAGATATAATTTCTGAATCACACCAGTTCCATATTTTGTATTTGAAAAAGTTCCTGACCAAACAATCATAAATTTAGATTATTGTTTTAACAATTTGCTGCACTATTTATAACTGTATCATCATCATCATCATAACAGAAGCCACTAACATATACTGCTCAAAAAATAAAGGGAACACTTAAACAACACAATGTACTGTATTTAATAGTAGGATGTCTTATCTTGTGTTCCCTTTATTTTTTTGAGCAGTATATAAGGAACTGATGTGCATGAGATTTTCCTATCATTTTTACAGGATATTTATGCACAGCAGTATTGCATCTAAGTCATAACATTGTTTTGTTAAATTTTCAGTAATGCTTCAAATTAACATTATTGTTTAAATACATGTTTAAATCGCAGGTATGAGAAAGTTCTTATTTCAGCATTTCATTTCATTGCTTGAAATGTCTTCTTCATTGTTTTGTTCTTGTCTTATTAAAATCACAGCTTTTGTTACTTACATTGTGTTGATATATGTAGATATCCTTAGCTTCATTTTTAAAATTATTTTCTTTTCTGCTTCTGGGAGCAGTCACAAGATTATTTCTAAAACATGACAAAGTTTTGGGTATTCAGTGAAAATTAACAATTCTCATGAAACAACCTTTGAAAAGACATCTGAATATGATGAATCCCTACACTCCTAATTAATGATAAATTATTATAAAGGCATAATGAATACGAATTGTAGTTATTACATTTCACAGTGATTGTTACAATAAATGTAAATTTGAACAAATGGTCTGCTCACAGTGTCATTTAGCATTCATTGGAAAAATGTACACCAGTGGATGTTCCATCCACACTACCAATATATTTCTCTCCCTTTGTTTCTTATCAGATATTATATGTCCTCTTAACATTTAATTTATACAAAATATTAAGACTATTAAAGAAAGGTTGCCAACAAATTGGTGTTGACTCTTAGCACCCACATAGATTTTCTTCAGGGGGAACCTGTCCCCAGTCCTTGAAGACTTCCTATGGCACACCCATTGCCAGTGTAAGTGAGCCCGTCTACCTTGATAGAAGGCATCCTTTGTTGACAAACCTTTGCTTCTACTTCTGCAAAAGCTTTGTGACAAGTCAAGCACAAAAGTCTAATGCTGCGAGATCAATATACCTCAAAAATCTTAAGAATCAAACAAAATAGGCAAAGATGCACAGTATCCTGGCTCCTATATTATTTAACTATTATATAACACACAAACACTCACGATCTCAGTCTTATATAAGTTAGCACATAATCCTCCATAGGATTATGTTTTAACCCTCCTATATGCAGATAATGTAGTGGTATTGTATTAACAAAAGAGACGCGGTGGCTCAGTGGGTTAGGACGCTGAGCTTGTCGATCTGAAGGTCGGCAGGTTGGCGGGTCGAATCCTGAGTGCCGCGTAGCAGAGTGAGTGCCTGTTACTTGTCCCAGCTTCTGCCAACCTAGCAGTTCAAAAGCACGTAAAAAATGCAAGTAGAAAAATAGGGACCACTCCGGTGGGAAGGTAACAGCGTTCCGTGCGCCTTTGGCGTCTAGTCATGCTGGCCACATGACCACGGAGACGTCCTCGGACAAGCGCTGGCTCTTCGGCTTTGAAACGGAGATGAGCACCGGCCCCTAGAGTCGGAAACGACTAGCACGCATGTGCGGGGGAACCTTTACCTTTACCTTATTGTATCAACACAAATTGGGTTGATAACACTGTGGTCTGTTGTGAGATTAAGGAACTCTTCTCTGATGAAGTTTTGAAATCAGTTGTAGCAATTGAAAAATTCTCTAATGTCCATATATGGATACTGGGTGTCAGCTGCAAAAGGTCATAGCATTTAAGTATCTGCAAGTAATCATTTCCCTAAGAAATGGAGTGCATATTTAGAATATATCATACAGAATGCATGAAGATCAAATTTATCTACTCAAATCTTGGGAAGCATTATATATTCTAGCTGCAATGCAATTATTTATTGTAAAAGCCTGAGTACAACTTCTGCATAGTACACAGAAAGGACTTTATAAAAATACCTCAAGCTGTGAGCCCTACAGTCTACAATTCTGAGAAATATGTTTCAGGTCTTACATTGTATACCTAATGTTATCCTCTGTTTGGAAATTGATACACATGGAATTGATATAACAAAGTGTCTCAATAATGTAAACTCCTGATTAGAAACAGTCTTGCATCCTAATGGCTGTGGTATCTCTGATCTTCATACTGTTTTTCTGTGTTTTAAAACTGTTATAGCCAAATTAACTAAACACAAATAAAACAAGAACTGTTTGGAGTATATGAAGTTCTGAGTTTTAATTCAGTTCATATCACACATCTCTAGAAATACAACAAAGTTTTCTTCCTCTGCATTTACTGTATGCTAGATTTAGTTGAGATATTACTATAAAAGAGTAATGGGCACACTTATAAGATTCTGGAGCTTACATTCTGGAGCTCATTTCACTTGTAATTATATCCATACTGAATCAACTCTCCATAATATGCAATGTATTTTAAACAATTACAAAGCAGTCCCAGCCATCCTAACTTGGAAATAAAACACCAGTCTCCAAGTCAACTTTTTCATCTAAAAATCCTGCTTTATATAACATAATTATGTCCTCAGCCACTTTTCTGGATTCCTTCAAAATAAAATCATAAACAAAAATATTTTCAGGAAAATATCTTAATTAACTTTGTGTTAAATGGACCACTTCATGCAATGCAATAATATTTTGTTTCACTTCATAGTCTTACATTATCTTTTTAAATTATTCACCCCTTTTTATCTTCCTCCCTCTCTTAATAGTTTCATAACACTTATATTTCATAATAAAGTCATGAAAATATGATAAAATGAAAATTTGAACATTAGACACTAGACAAAACCAGAAGAAAGTAAAGATTGCAATTAGAGAAGAATAGCACTTAAATTTGACTTACTAATGCTAGTGAGCCATTGTTCAACAATATTCTTCTGTTCTTTAACATTTATTTATTTAATTGATTTTATATACCGCCCTATTCCCGAAGGACTCAGGGTGGTTTACAGGGCGAGTTAAAACAATACAAATAACTACACTTTAAAATAGAATTAAATAAGACTAGCCCACAGTTAAACAAATTAAAATTAAAATTATTAAAATAAATTAAAATTAAAATTAAAATTAAAATTAAAATTAAAATTAAAAATAAAATTAAAATTAAAATTAAAATTAAAATTAAAATTAAAATTAAAATTAAAATTAAAATTAAAATTAAAATAATTAAAATTAAAATTAAAATTAAAATTAAAATTAAAATTAAAATTAAAATTAAAATTAAAATTAAATGATTTGATTTGGAAAAACCCCAAACCTTTGTGGGTTGGTCTCAGCATATTCCCTTTCTGTAATTACTAGAATTTTTAGAACAAAAATTAAAATAAAAATTTAAGTGGTCCACTGAACCTTTGTGAGCATGGATCTCTTCTCTATCCTTATGCCTTTCTGTGAGCAGTAAAGAGAACCCATTGTAATAGTAGCAATAATAGTAATGGTAATAGTAATACTAATTGTATCAGGAAATCTGACTTCTCTAATTGTCTTTGCTTGTTGGAAGTCAGCAGGGAAGTTTATAAATTATGATTATGTACCACAAGATACTGCAAGCATCGTAAATGTAAGCCAGTTTCCTAGTGCCTGAATGTGATCACATGGCCACAGGGGTGATACTTTGAGGACAGGGTATAAATAAGTTACAAGCCATTGTAACTTAGAACTCTTGTGAAATGTTAGGTCATAAATTGTGGACTGCCCATAGTGGGCTTTCTGCAACTCTCTTTTCTACCTAGGCTGTATTTATAACATGAATTAAATATTAAAAATATAGTGGGAATAGATGTGTGTCACCGAATATAGTCTGTTAATCAGTCACATCTCTGTAAACATGTGTACACAAAGTTTTAGAACCCATCTCTTTCTTACATTACAGTAAAAATGATTTTTAAAACATTTTGCTTGTTTAATATAAATGGAAATTAGGAAGTTTTAACATTAACAGTATCTTAGCAAATTCATTTGCAGAGAGAGCTTTGATTTACAATACTGTGAAAACCATTCCACAATTGCTTTTTTAGCATGAGAGGGTAATATTAAATAATAATGAAAATCAGAACATAATTATTTTTGATACTGAATTATAATTGAGAGGCTTTTTTAGATGATGTTAATTTCCAGCTGATGAGGCTACTAAAGAAATTCATTTTACATGTTAAAGGAGAAAGAAGGCAAAATTGTGAATAAAAATAAAGTAAAGCTTATATCAGGAGAGAAGTACAAATGGGGTTTGTGTCATGATGTCACAACACATGTTTGATTTTACTTAGGATTTTCATTTTTTTTCCAGTTTTTTCAGTTTTATCAAATACTGTGTTACTTACCCACTACCCATTATGATGGATAGGAGAAGAAGAAGATCAATGGATAATCACAGCTATGATAATGTTATCACTACCCAAAGAAGCTCTTAAGTAAGAAGCTATTTGGAAATATATTGAAGTTTGCTATAATATAATGTATATAACTTTTGGCTTTGTATATTTTATTGTTTGCACTGCTTAAAGTATATATTTTGAATAAGCACTCAAACACTAATACATGAGAAGTGAGTTGTAATTTGTTCTTTTGTGCGTACAGAATATTATGTAGCTATAGGTATATAAGCACATTTCCTTAATGGCATGAAACTCAAATGTTTTTTTATTTCTTTTCATATTACTGAAATCAGTATTTAAGATTTACAAGTCCATTATGAAGAATATATCTTGTAAAGAAGAAAAAAACATACCTGTAAGGCAAACATGCATTTTCCATCACTGCACAGCAGTTAGTCTTAAATGACTATGTTGTTTGTAGTTTGGGAAAGTAATATTAAAGAAATAGCAAAGTAGAATTATATTTTAGGAGATATACTCATTGTTTATCCCATATTTTGTTTTATTCTCTAGTAAAGTAAGAGGTTATTATTACCAATAATGAAGACAAAAAGGCAACAAACTTTTCCTTATAGATTAATAGTAATGTAAGCATTGATGAATTATATAGAATGAAATAGTCATTATGACAGAATTGTGCTTCAAAATGTATTTAAGGGTAACGTCTATAATGCAGACCATGTAGTTAATACAAAAAAAAAAAGTTGAGAAGAGGGGAATAGAAGCAACAGAAAGTTGCATGTAGCAAGACGGGCAGCAAAAAAAATTCTTCTCCCTTCCTTCCCCTCCTTTGTTGTTCTAAGATCAAAGGGGTTTCCCTGGTTTTGGAATGCAGCCTCCGGCCAGGCTGAATAAACATCTTCACCTCTCCCCCCCAGAAGAATGGCAGAATCCAGGGACGCACAATATTTTAAACATACATTTATGAATGTGATATAAATGGATTCTGACATTAGTAATTTCACCGCCTCCTTTCTCACTTTTCTCTCACTATTAATGTGGCACTGAAGTCTGTCTTGCAGTTTTCCAGGGGTGTTTTCTTCCTCTGAGAAAGGTATTTCTTTTTCCCCGTTTCTTTTTAACCTTATTCCTAGGATACTTATACATTTTTTTATTTTCTTTGGTTTTTCTTTCTGGAATTATTGTAAGAAAATAAAGGGAGTGGATGGAGATCTTTTCATTTATTTCAAACTTTGCAGAGAAGGAGTTCCTTTCTTCATTGAGATTTAATTAAATTGTGAGATGACTATAAAGATACATGATTCAAGGAGACTTCATAATTAAAAATACACCCTTCTCCACCAGTAAAACAATTACTTCATTTTCTTTTTATTTGAAAACAAATTATTTGGCAGGCAAAACAGGTAATTCACATTAATTTTATCCTTTATTTCATCTATTTTATTATTTGGGAGAAAACTGAGAAAGTTTACATGATGTACAGTGTGTCTAGTTTCAATAAACGGTGGTTGTAATAAATTTGGCAGTGTTTAGAACATGCCAAATTACAGCATTGTGAACAATATTTTGTTCACATCTATTCAGGTACGAAATCTACAGATTATTAGGTTTTCTTTTCTCCATGCCAGTGCCATCCTTCTATCCCATGATTGAGAAATAAACATATTATTACATAAGAATTCTATATTCTAGTTCCCATTGAAACTGAATGAGATTTTTTTAATTAAAAAAAATAAAATATATTAAGCACAATACTTACATATTATAAAATGTCAGTGTGTATTGCCCCACTCTTATTTTCAGCATAGATAGATGAGAGCTTCTAATTTTGCCAGGGCAAACAATTCATAGTGAAAACCCAGTTGATGTGTTGATATTTTCTATGTAGATTTAGAATAATGAAAAAGAACATCTGATAACTTAAATAAAGGTTGCATAGGGGAAACCAGGTTCATTACTTCCCAGATAGTTTCATAATATTACACTGAAAAACTACTGTAAAACAAAAAAAGGTTTATTGCCTGTTTGTCTCTCTTATCTGGTTTTCCAAAGAGGACTGCACAGTTGGTTGGTTGGTTTTCCCAAGTTGGGAACTATATTTCAAATGCATAGGGAGGGGGTTGAAACAAAAATACTTATGTTTTATTTAAACATAATTTACAAAAAAGTACTTTGACCTAATATTTCAGGAACATGTAAAAAGTTTATTTTTCTTCTGTCACAAACTTGATAACATATTCTGGTGACATCTGATGGCCATACCTAAGATTTCTGAAAGTTACACGTTACTTAGAAGTTTGGTTGAGCAAAGCACAAGAAAAAGTACCTGAATTGTTAAGTATGGCTCCTCTCTTTCAAGAACATAGACATAGACGTGCAGTGGAAACTAGAAGGAAAGAACTGGAGAATGAAATAAAGGAAAAAGAAAAGGCTTTGATTTTGAACCCAGAGGATGTGAAGATCAAGGAGGCTATTAGACTGTTAAGAGGACAATTTGATAAATTAATGGCTGACCAAGTGGCGACCAATCTGCGGTTTGCTAGGCATAATACTTTCTGCAATGCTAATAAACCAGGCAGATGGTTAGCTTATAGACTGAGGAAAAAACAAAGGGCATCTAATATAGATAAGATTGAGTATAAAGGAAGGGTTGTGTATCAACAGAATCTTATTAAGGATGCCTTTGTGGATTTTTACTCGAAATTATATACTAAAGAGGACATTAATGCAAAAGATATTGATAAGTATTTGGAGAAGGCTAGCATCCCGGTTCTTACGCAAGTACAAAAAGAGGGGATTAATCAACTGATTACAGAAGAAGAAATTTTTAGAGCTATTAAGGAACTGAAGGTGGATAAAGCACCAGGCACGGACGGCTTGACTGCGGCCTACTATAAAAACTTACAATTAGAGATGATAAAACCGTTAAAGGAACTGTTCCAGACAATCCAGAGGGGGGGAAAGGTGCCTCCGTCTTGGAGAACAGCTTTTATCTCTTTGATTCCGAAGGAAGACCAGGATGCTACTTTAGTTAAAAATTACAGACCGATATCGCTTTTAAATACAGATTATAAGATATTTGCTAAGGTTTTGGCTAATAGACTGATGAGGGTTCTGCAACAGGTGATTCATGGGGATCAAACGGGGTTTATTAGTGGTAGGCAAATGAAAAATAATGTGAGACATATAGTTGATGTGTTAGAGTTTTTGGAAAGGCACAACCAGATCTCTGCAGCGCTAATTTTTTTAGATGCTGAAAAGGCTTTTGATCAATTGAATTGGCAATTTTTGTTGAAAGTTCTAGATAAAATGGATTTTGGGGAAAATTTTTTACAGCCGATTAGGGCATTATATCAAAAACAAACTGCCCGAATCATAGTTAATAATAGCCTGACAGTAGCATGTAATATTGAGAAGGGCACAAGGCAAGGCTGTCCATTATCGCCCTTGTTATTTGTGTTAACATTAGAGATACTATTGGTTAAGATTCGGAACTCGGAAAAAATTAAAGGGATACAAGTTGGGGATCAGGACTATAGATTGAGAGCATTTGCAGATGATCTGGTTGTTACAGTGACCCAGCCAGAGAACTCTGTTGTGGACCTGATGGAGATAATAACACAATATGGGAAGGTTTCTGGATTTAAAGTAAATATACAGAAAACTAAAATTTTGGCTAAAAATATGACAGTTTCACAGAAGGCTCTCTTAGAAGGATTAACTGGATTTGAGATTGTTAAAAGGGTTAAATATCTGGGGGTGATTTTGTCGCCCTCCAATACAAAGCTATATAAAAATAATTATGAAAAACTATGGGGGAAAATTCAAAAGGAATTGGAGAGTTGGCAAAAATTGCAATTGTCTTTGCTGGGACGGATTGCAGCAGTGAAAATGAATGTCCTGCCCAAATTTTTATTCTTGTTCCAAATGATACCGATTCTTAAGAAAGATTCTAATTTGGAGGAATGGCAGCGAGGTATCAATAAATTTGTGTGGGCAGGGAAAAAGCCACGAGTTAAACTTAAGATTATGCAGGATACTCGTGAGAGAGGTGGCCTTAAACTGCCTAATCTTAAATTATACTATGAAGCTGCTGCATTAGTAGGAATAAGTGATTGGATTAATTTGACGCAATTGAGGTTATTAAATCTTGAGGGCCATGATTTGTTGTTTGGCTGGCATGCATATTTGTTGTATGATAAGAAGGTAGATACTGTGTTTAGGATGCATATTTTAAGACAGGCATTGCTGAGAGTTTGGAAGAAGTATAGACATAAGCTAAGCAGCAAGATACCATTGTGGGCAATTCCAAAACACGCAATAGAAAATATACATGCTGGTTTCAAACATGATGTGACTACGTACAAGGAAATTTTAAGCCTGGAAAGGAATGTTTGGTGTTTGAAATCATATAGCCTCTTGCGAGAAGAGAAGGTTGTTCAATCTTGGTTTCAATATATTCAATTACAGGCCAGGTGGAAGGAAGACCAGAAAAATGGATTTACAATGACTGATGGAAATTTGATAAAGCAGATTAGAAATCAGGGGTCAGCACATATTAAACGGATATACCTTGCATTGATAGAGATTGACTCGGAAACAGAGCTTGTTAAGGACTGTATGATAAAGTGGGCCCAAAATATCCAGGAAGTTATTACAATGGACATGTGGGAAAAGATTTGGGTGAGGAACGTAAAATTTACACAAGCTCAAAATTTAAGAGAGAACTTTTACAAAATGTTTTACAGATGGCATCTAGATCCTAAAAAGCTTGCAAGTATGTATCCGAATTATCAGCCTAAGTGTTGGAGGTGTGGTGATGAAGATGCAACGTATTTCCACATATGGTGGACTTGTAAAAAGGTTAAGGCTTTTTGGATAAAAGTCTGGTGGAATATGCAGAAGATTTTTAAACAGAGGATAAAGTTTTGTCCGCAACTTTTTTTGTTGGGAATAATTGCAGACGCTACAGTTGTGGACACTAAGCTGATGTTGAACTTAATTACGGCGGCAAGACTTTTGATAGGCCAATATTGGAAGAAAGAGGAACTGCCGACCATAGAAGAGTGGACTTTAAAGGTTTCCGACCTGGCAGAGATGGCGAAGATTTCGGCTTATTTGAAAGATCATTCGCAAGAACGCTATATTATGGAATGGAGAAAATGGATTGAGTTTATCCAGAACAAGTATAGGGTTAAGAAGTTTTACGTAGCATTTGAATAAGTCTTCTTACTTTTTTTTTTCTTTTTTTTTTTATTCTAGTTTTTTATATATATTTAATATTGTTAAGGTGTGTCTTTTCCTATATAAGCTAGAGAGTGATGGATTTTAGAACTTATAGTTGTTAGTATATGATTGTTTATGATTGCTTTTTATATATATACCTTGTATTTAGCTCTGGGAAGTCGGGGGGGGGAGGGGGAGGGTGGAGGGAGGGGGGGAGGGAGGGAGGTTGGGGGGAGGTAGGGGGGGAGCTGGGAGGGGGAAGGGGGGTTTCTTAAGGGAAAACTGTATTTTAAAACTTTTCAATAAAAAAAAAAAAAGAAAGAAAAAGTACCTGAATTGTTAAGTATGGCTCCTCTCTTTCAAGAACTGTTCTGCTCAGTAATACAAGATAGAAATAAGGCATTGAGGGAAGGTAACATATGAAGCTGGAAACAAACTAAACTTAATTATTACTGCAAAATGTGTAAAATATTCACATATTTGAGAAACAGTCATTTCCCTAGGATTTCAGACATCTTCTTTAAAAAATGTTGAAGAAAGTAAATATTATTTTTTAGATGCCAAACTATTTTTAAGCAATTTGAAAAGATATACTGTACTGTAAGAAAGAGACTCATTTGTGGGCTTCTTCAGTTACAAGATGTTATTAATTTTTCCATATCAGCAGAGTGATATTGATTAATGTCATATGTAATGTGATGGTTACTAAAAATAAATTAATAAATAATTGAGGAGATTTAAACCGAATGAGTTCCACAGCTGTACTACATATAGAGATATAATATTATATTGTATAATCGTGTTTCTGTCCTGTGCCATATGAACAGTTAGATAAATACCTAGACAAGATATTATGTTCTTATTGTATGAAAACTGACAGTGCTGGCATTTCTTTACAATAAACCAGATAGAGTGAGCAACAAAAAGTGAGCATCCAGGCACATATCTAACCAATGATTTTTAGTCTGGCCAAAAACAAGACTTAAATAATTTGCTTTCACAATTCTTTCTTGACTAGCTGCTCAGTAAATTAGTACTATTTTGAAGTCACTTAATAAGAATGTTGAAGTGAATGTTTTCATTCAACGTATTACTGTGAAATAATTACCAGTTTTATATTTTTAATCTTCATAAGCTGCATTCTGGATGGTGATCAACAAAACACTTGTCTATAACACTTGTCTTGTAAAGTGATCAATAATAAGACATAAATTAACATGTAGAAAGATTTTATCAGCTATTTCACTTAGACATCCTATTAAATAATTTTAGGAACAAATAGAATCAATCTAAATAGAGGCATACATTTGTGTTATATCCACCTATGGCTTTCTGCTTGGCTAAACAAAAATAAAGGGACGCGGTGGCTCAGTGGGTTAGGACGCTGAGCTTGTCGATCAGAAGGTCGGCAGTTTGGCGGGTCGAATCCCGAGTGCCGCGTAGCAGAGTGAGCGCCTGTTACTCGTCCCAGCTTCTGCCAACCTAGCAGTTCGAAAGCACGTAAAAATGCAAGTAGAAAAATAGGGACCACTACGGTGGGAAGGTAACAGCGTTCCGTGCGCCTTTGGCGTCTAGTCATGCCGGCCACATGACCACGGAGACGTCCTCGGACAAGCGCTGGCTCTTCGGCTTTGAAACGGAGATGAGCACCGGCCCCTAGAGTCGGAAACGACTAGCACGCATGTGCGGGGGAACCTTTACCTTTACCTTTACCTAAACAAAAATAAACACTGGTTTAAAGAAATACAGTGGCTTAAAGACTGTGAACTAACTAGAGTTTTTATAATTTAAGTAATATGAAGAAAATCATATTCAGTAGTATGAAGAAATATGGAAATTTTAGAGAATGTATAGAAAATATAGAGTTCATAAAGATATATTTAAGACAATTAGAGATATAATTTCTAACTTGAAAGTAATTTTTGTCTTTATGGGATTTCAGCATATTTTTGGTGTAGTTCTGCTGAGCTGAAATTTCCTAAACATTTTCTTCCATGTGGATGTGCTTTTCTTTTTGACATTTTTCCCAAGTATTGAAAAGGAAAGGAGGTCAAAATGTTCATGGCATGGCAGTGCTTCTAGAATCCAAAGTAAATCTCTTTACAGCCTCATTAGTTGCTGATTTGATAGCAGAGTCAAATCATGCCAGTGAGGGCAAATGAAGATAAGAAAGAATGATGCCAATGTTTCCTAAAAGAAGACAATGGTTTTGTGAAAAAGGCCACTAGTATTCAAGGAAAGACAAGAACATATAAGGTAATTTAGAATATTCTTCCTCTTCTAAACTCATTCAGCTGTTCTATCCAGAAAGCAGTCAATATTCTGCATAGTTATTCTGATATAAAATTACTCCCTACATCATTAAGTAGCTCAAATCTTTTTTTAAAAAAATATGGAGCATTAAATTTCTAACCTTTTAATTTTAAACCTTTAAAGGAGTCATTCCTAACATCAGATACAGCAAGACAATTGTCTCAAGCAGCTTATCTAGTGTGTTATGAAAAATAGTTATACATAAATACATTATGACTAGACAATACTTATAGAAAGATGACTGTTTGTTTGCATCATTAATTAAAATAACTTTACCTGGCAACTGATATGGAAAAAGAGTCTTGCCCTGGTTCAGTGTTATGAGCCAGACCTTTCTCCCATTTCTGCACAATATTTTCTAAAAAAGAACACAGTGATCTTGATGGTTATTTCTAGTATTTCACCCAAGCTGAGCTTTATAGTGTAGCATTTGGAAGCAAATTGCACAATTAGCTGAACATATGTTTTCTTCTTTTCATTCCTCTTCTCCCCCCAACAATTAAGTCTTTTGTACAACATTCTCAAAGACTTATTATACTATGCTATGCTATGCTATTGCACCAATACTGCAGTACAAAATAATATAAGCTAACTGCAATCTGGAAATGGAACATAATGTCAGAAAGTTATTTTTCAAGTCACAATAACAGGTTGCATTTTGGTTGTTTTCTTTCATATGAGAATCTAAATATTTAGCATTACTAAACAAAGGATATAGATCACTGAAAAGAAATGTGATGGCTAAAATTACCCTGAAGTGTCTTTTCAGTAGAATGTGCTAATTTCTGTTGGTAGGACTGGGGCCTCTATGGATTACCAGATAGCTTTAATGCGTGTCTTTTTAAATTTCATAATATACAGAAGATAAAAGTAATTCTTATGCTCATTTTCACAATCAAGCTCATCTGTTCCTTTTCACACTTTTTCTAGGGTTTCTTTACAAATATTATGTTCCACTGAAATAATTAGTCCAACTGATATATCCCAGCAGTGCTATCATTCTAAACAGCTGTTTGTTACAAGAGATAATATATGAAGCAGAACTAGCAACATTCAGAAGTATCACAATATCTGCTCTTGTGTCCCATACCTACAAATTTGTTATAGAACTTAAGAATACTAAATAACAACATTCTGAGTAAACTAATTTGAATATTGTCCAATATGAAACATGCCATTAGTATTATGCTGCATTCTTACCTGGATAAACAGATGTGATAGGTATATAGAAAATAATAAATCACCAAAAACATTATGTAAGGAATAACAATAATAACCAAAAATGTTATGTAAGGAATAACAATAATAAGAAAGTGAAGAAACATTTCAATTTTTCATTGATAATGCACTGGATAACAAATATTTTTATTCCTGAATACTTTGGGATGTATCTTATATATTTTTGGCTATTAATTGTGAAAATAACCTGTTATTTAACCTATCAATGGCAATGTATACCCTTTAGTACTTGTTGGCTATGCTGCACAAATGAAAGAAACATATGAAAACATAGCACCTGTTGTTAAAGCACATCCAGTACACCTAGTACAACTAGAATATCAGTGGAGATCTAAAAGTACTGGCTCTGATGCTTGGAAGGCAAGTTGGATATACTAAGTACTGTTGAATGGGACAGCTGTCAAAAATAGTCACATTATATTAAAATGAAATGGCCACTCTGAAAGAATTTGGTTTCAAGAAAAGCATTTTTATTGGCCCACATATCAAATACATTAGCAATGACAAGCAGTTCAAAGATCTGTTAGTAGGGCCACAGAAAACCACATGGAAAGCATTCAAGGATGTTATTGAGAATTTTTTTGGCAAATACAAAACAGCAATCTACATTCATCTGAGTGACACACATCTTGGTCTTCTAAGCTGTAGGAAGTTCAATATGTCACTGAAAATTCATTTTCTGCAATTATACTTGGATGTTTTTGCTGAAAATCTAGGTGCAGTCTGTGATGAACATGGTGAAGGGTTTCACTAGGACATTGGCACAATGGAAAAAAAACAAGTATCAGGACAATTGGAATCCATCAATGCCAGCTGACTATTATTGGACACTGCAGCGAGCTGCATTGGACATTGACTACAAATGAAAATCAGCAGCAAAACACTTTTAGCCTTTTTGAATTCATGCAGCATCTCAGAAACACTATGCAATTAAAAACATAATCATTAAACATTAGTTTCTTATTTCTCAAGATTCCTTTTTTTGTATATATTTTATTGGTTTTTTTAACAGAACATAAATCATTCAGTAATTTGTAAACAGTATATTGTCTGGGTAACTTTTATAAGACAATCTTTAACAATTGGTTTCTATAATCTATATTCCATATGTTAATTTCAGTTGATTTCCCCTTTCCCCAAAGTATCCTTCTTTGCAAACATTAGATTAAAACAAATCTCATTATTTTGATAAACAACAGTTAAGTATATAGGTTTTCCAATATTCCTATTTGTCATTTTAGTTGCCTTATCATAAATCCTGTTACCCTACTTATTTCAGTTTATTTCTCCCCCCAAATTTAAATATTCTTACTAGTGACAGTTTTCTCAACAATTAATTACATTTACATTGGTGGATTTAATTCTATTTTTGCCATATAATCCCTCTCATACTTTTATATTTCTTAAGCAATAGATAGAAAAGTAGAAAGAGAAAAGAAAAGAGGAGAGAGACAAAAAAGAGGAGAAAAAGAAGAAAAAAAAAAGACAAAAACACTGAAATACAAAAAATAACATACTACTTAAAATATGTATCCCGCCTAATTTAATATATATTTATTCCCTCAATTTATTATTTTACAAATCCCAAAAAAGAGACAAATCTAAGTCTTTAAATCTAACTCTCGCCTTCTTTTTGTGCACATCAGGCTTCCATCTTAATGCCTTTAAGTTCTCCAATGTGTCTCCCTTTCTTCCTCCACCTCTTATTTGAATCCACAGAGACCATCCAAATGACAGTTTTGCCAAGCTAGTGTCCCCTTTATAATCCTTGAAGTATTGCTTTAATAGCTCAGTTTTTTGTTTGATGTGATATGATTGTCATTAATTCAGTCTGATCTTTTTCTTGTTCCATTTCCATCTGGGTTAGGTAGTAAGTACTAACTAATGTTGTTATCATTTGATTAGCTGAATCCTCAACATACTGTATTTGGAGGCCTTTGATATCTTTGCTCTTAATGTTGTTTTCTTGGGGTATTGTTGTTTTTTGAATTGTAAGTTTTGTAGTTAAAGTTGGAGTTTGGACTTCAAAGTTCTCTGTAGGCTGTGTTTGTTTCTCTTTGAAGTCTCCTATTTTAGAATTTATTTCCACTTCTATTTGTTTTTGTATTGTCAGTTCATCATTTAAGGTCAAAGTTTGGTTTGGTGGCTTTGAGTTGTCAGGTTTATCATGCAGTTTGGCTTTAATTTGTTCAGTTATCGCCAAGATTGTGTCCAATATCAATTTGTAGTTAAGTGGTGGAATATAATCATCCATTTCATTAGTGTTTACAGCTAAGTCTTCCATGGAGGCTATTTTATTAAGAGTCAGTAATTTTCCACCTCCAATGTTTCTAAAAGTTGTTTTCAGAGCCAGGTGTTCCCAAACTTGTCTTTAAAGATAATATCAAGGACAGCTCTCAGGTCTCAAAATAAGCAAAAGATTTACTTGCAATTCCACATTTAGCCACAGGATGTCATCAGTAGCATATAGACTAAGTTGTAAAGTTCTTTTTTCCCCCAAATTAATATAAAGCTTTTGTATAATTAGTCCATTCTTTTTTCCTTAGTTCACATCTTAAACAGAAAATAGGGTAGTAGATCCCCACAAAAATAGGAGCTTTTTAATAAGTAGGAATGAGATTATTTAGTTTCTTTGTTTAATCAGCTAGGGTTTTTTTTTAATCCCATTTATATCCCACCCTTCTCTGAAGACTCAGGGCGGTTTACAATCTAAAGCACAAATCAATGTGCTTGATTTCCTCTTCAATGCTTTAAGGCTTAAAATGTTGATCCTCCAGGTATACAAAAGCCGTTTTCACAAAAGGAGGGGGGAGAAAATTTTCAGAAAAGTCCCACAGGCAGGCAGTTAGGGGGATAGAAAAGGAAAGGTCTCACCCAGGTCCTCCAGATTGCTTTGTTGTGCTAGATGGTGTTTTTGGCTTTCGGCAGGGAGCGGCTTAGTGATCGGCCATGTTGATGGCCGGTCTCTTCTTCGGGCCAAAAGGAGCTGCTCCAGATTCAAGCAGAGGGCTGTTGCCCTTCCACAATCACAGGAGGGTCTCCTTGTGGTGGTTGCCCCTTCAGGGAAACTTTTGACCCTTTTCAGGGTCCTCCGATGAAGAAGGATCAGACGGCAGGGAGGAAGCTCTCCCCTGGGCATCCAAAAGTGCTGCACGCACAAACCAGAAGTTTTTTCATTTCTTTAGCCATATTCAAACAAATGTTTTTTTTTTTAAGTATTCTCTCTGATAAGTCTCATCATCTATTTTCTTGGTTCCCATTTTAATCTTTTTTCTCTGGCCGTTGCCTTTCTTAATCAGTGTATTTTGCTGCATGATTCATTTCTCTGTAAAGTATTTTTTCTCATTCCTTTTCTTATCTTCAAAGTTGCTTGGATGCATTAAAATATCTCCCACTTCAATTAAATCATGATTTTTTTATTTTATACAGTTCCATCTTTAAATCTCTATCCTCAGAATTATGTTCAGTCATCTCTACTGTATTTTCCTGGGAAATTTCTTGGAGTGAAATTAAGTTGGAGATAAGTTGATTCATACTCTCAAAGTTGTTCTGTATTTCTTTGTAGTTTAAAATCATTGTCCTTTGAAATGGTTGCTGCTTATTATATGTTTCCTTTTGTGAAGTATTGATTGCTTCAGATTTGTTAGTCTCACTTTATTTACACAGCTGTAGAACTTTGAAGGTCAGAGACAAAAATCCTCACCCACCAGTAGGTGTCAGCATTTGCTCATTTTTCAGATCTTTCTAGTCTTTTTTTCTCTCTCTAAAGGGTAAGTTTTGTCAGTTCCGGTAGCCAAAAGGAGGGAGTAGAAACCCCCTCCTCTTTTTTTCCCCGGAGATCTCTTATTTTTGGGACTTTCTTCTTCAGGAAAATAGGTAGGATAGAGAAAATCAATATTCTTACCCAGATTCAAGCATGCTGTTTAAAATCCACTTAATATAAAGCTTGTGACTTCTGTTGTTTTCAGCTATGGCTACACAATGGAATTAACCAGCCTTTTCTTCTGTTGGCTTCTGGAAGGCTTCTCCTGGACCATTCAGGGAGACCGCCATCTCTCCTAACTCCCTGGGATTTCCTTCCTTCATTCCACCTCTTCGGGGTGGGTTCTGGCCCCTTTAGGGTCCCCAACAGAAAGAAATTTCAGCTGAAAGTTTCAGCATTCCGAATCTTCTGACTGCTCCGCTAGAAACAGGAACAGGAAGTCTGGATGCAGTCTGTGATGAACATGGTGAAGGGTTTCACTAGGACATTGGCACAATGGAAAAAACAGTATTAGGACAATTGGAAACCATCAATGCCAGCTGACTGTTATTGGACACTGCAGTGAGCTGCATTGGACATTGACTACAAATGAAAATCAGCAGCAAAACATTTTTAGCCTTTTTGAATTCATGCAGCATCTCAAAAACATTGTGCAATTAAAAACATAATCATTAAACATTAGTTTCTTATTTCTCAAGATTATTGTATAATTATTGTATAAATAAATATAGTGTTAACTTTGTTCTATTTATTTAATAAGCCAAATAAATTACATTTCACAGTTAATATATAACATACATAGAGAAATCTGCTCTATTCTTTTGTCTATCTTCATGGGATTACTTAAATTGTAGATAGCAATGTAATGCTAATTGAACTTTTGTGTGGAGCACATTTGGAAATATTCTAGAATTATAGTAAAAGTTATCAGTCTGCCCCCACTTATTTTGACCACAGAATACCTAAGAACTGTTGTGTTTATTACTTCTACTGCACTTCAAAATTAAATTTCAGAAAATATAAAGAAATGCATATTTTCAACTAGTATAATTGCCAGATATTGTATATATTGTATTTGTACTAAAGTAGTTAAAAGATACTTTGAAGAATTCTTATTGCTAGAACGATATCTGAATTTCTTTGGAAGTATTTTAATTGGCTCAGCTCATTTATATTAAAATATGCTATTTTTCCAATCTACTTGTTAGGTTGGACATGTTTAACATACCAAATCCATTATAATGTCTTTCAGGGTATTTTAACCATTTTACAAATTATAATTTAGTAAGGGTTAATGGAATGTTTCAGAGTTTAGGTGATTTAATTTCTTCTTAATATGTCCTGATTAAAAAGCATGAAATTTACATTGTATGAAAATTATCTATTTACAGTACATCATTCCCATAAATAGGATTTTTGATCCTAAGAACTACTTGATAAAATTGCACAGTTAGATAAATGGATGTCTCTGAACATGATAGGACTGATTTGGAAAATCATAATTATTTTGTTTTCACTGAATTATTTAAATTATTTATAATTAGTTTAAATTATAGTTACTGATATTTGTCTTTACTAATGGCCACCAGAGCTCTTTGAAGATCAATGCAGAGTTTCAAACACTAACCCATGCCCAGCCAATTTATTGTCATGGCAGAGTTGGAACACTTGTGCTTTCTAAGTTCTTGTGATCTGTTGTACCTTGACTGAATGGGTTCTCCTTTCCAAAATTGCCTCTATTTGTTGAAAATGTCATAATTCTGTTCTATTCCTCTGGCTGAATAAGATATATGGCAAAAAATCCAACTGCCCTCCCCCTACTCTGATTGGAAGAGAACAATTTCACACATTTTACAGTATGTATGCACCCCAAAGTGGCAGGTGGGCTTTTTGGTGTCTGAGGATCACTTGTGACATAAAATGTTTTAGCTCCTGAAAAGCTGCTTGAGAAAATAATGGGAGTTTCCAGCCTTTTTTTAGAAATTGAGATAGTAGCTATACGCAGTTTACAAAATTAGATAATGTTCCAATATAAATGAATAAAGTCCCCAAAATTTTTCTTTGAGGTGGTTGTCCCAAATTGTGGGCTGTTATTTTGCTCTATTTGTATTATTTCAATACAGATCCTCTATTACGGGGGTGTCAAACTCAATTTCATTGAGGGCCGCATCAGCATTGTGGTTGCCCTTGGGGGGGGCAGGGGGCATGGCCTACTGGGTGGGCATGGCTGGAGTGCATATGGGCTACTGTGTGGGCATGGCCAGCTCTACATCATTTGTGTCAAGGGTGCCTATGGGGGCCTGGGCAGGAGTGGAACAGATCTGAGGGTCTCTGGCAGAAGGAGATGGGACCAGGGAAGTGCCAAGGCCTGGTCCACCGGAGGAGCCTCATTGTTCCTCAGGCCATGGGGGTGGGGGCTGGATGGTGGCATGGAGGTCAAATGCCTAGCCCAGCCCTCAAGCACCCACAGCATAAGGCCAGCCCCACTTCCCCAAGGGGGTGCCTAACTGCATTAACTCCTCTTCAAGGCTGCTGCTGCTGTGCTTGCTCTCCTTAGCCAGGTTGCTCATGATGGGTACGAGGGCAAAATCAAGAGGGAAGCCCATTCCCTCTCCATGTGAGGAGACCTGGCTTTGTATCCAAAGTTTCCTTAGCATTAGGTAGACCCCCCCCCAGGATAGGCCAGGAGGAGGGGGCAAGGGGATGGTGAAAGGGCAGCAGGGCAGGACTAAGGTAGGACTTCCCTCAGACCTTCCCTCTCCTTCCTTCCTTCCAAAGAACAGAGTGGTGGGAAAATATTTGAGATGGGGGAGGGAGAAAAACAAGCAAGAAACACAGCTGGGGAAGTGTCATCCTTCATGAGGAATGAAGAAATGCACCATTGCCTGGAAATGGCCAGCACATGGCCCTCGCCTACTTCACATATCTGGCTTGGTGGGCTCTATGGGAGGGGATACCATGAGCATCGTGAGAGTCGATGTTACCTGCGCATTGCTGCCCAGCCCCTAGCCTGCCCGGTTTTGGCAGGTAGTGGGGTGCTCTACTCACAGTGCCGAGAGGCTGAGCCAGGTGGCATGAATCTGAAGAGAAGCACAATGCTGCCCAACCCCTAGCCTGCCAGAAGTAGGCAGGGCCATGTGCTGGCCACTTCCAGGTGATGGTGCATTTCTTCATTCCTCACAAAAAGTGATACCTCCCCAACATGCGCCGAGGGGGCAGTGCCGATGCGGCATGGGCCGGTCCCTCGCTGTTTCCAGATGGCCTTGTGGAGCTAAGACTGAATGTATTTCAGCGTAGATGACCACCACGAAATTGTACATTGGCTCCTGGCCAGCCTGGGCTGGGGCCAAGACAGCGGGGGCCGTTCCCTTACTGTTTCCAGGATGGCTTCACAGGCCACATGAAACCACTTTGCAGGCCGCATCCGGCCCCCGGGCCTTGTGTTTGACATGTCTGCTCTACTACAAATAGTCTAACTGGTGTTGATCAAATATACATTTCACCAACTTAGCAAAAGTTCTTCAAAAAGTCTCTTTAAGAATTTTTGGATTTCATGCAAGGAAGGGACCTCAGAATATAAATACATATTATACATATAAATACCCTATGACATATTTGTCTGAAACATCTGAAACAATCTCATTCAGGAATCTGAAGATGACTGATCTGCAACTGACTGAACCAAAAGACATCACAGTATACTCAAATTGAAATATTTGGCATAAAACTCTTAAATATTTGTGTCTCTCTTTCATTCTATCAGATTGTATATATTTTCCAAGTCCAAGTGAGTGTGTGTTTGTGTGTGTGTGTGTGTGTGTGTGTGTGTGTGTGTGTGTGTGTTCCAGAGATCAAGATTAATGGCTCCTGGTTAAGGAGTTTATAGTCAGATGCTGAAAAATTGAACGAATAAATAAATCCTTTTTTAAAATAGTTTTCACCCAGAAATTGCTTCAATTATTTTTAGTACATGTGCAATATCATTTCTTAATTAGAATATAGGATCCTGATTTCAAGTAAATAGTACAATCACTTGCCTGGTGGGGAAGCAATGCCATAGTCGCCTCCTTCCTGAACACATTGAAAGCTCCAAGTACAGGTAGTCCTCGACTTACAACAGTTTGTTTAGTGACCATTTAAATTTACAATGGCACTGAAAAGTAACCTAGACCATTTTTCACACTTATGACCATTGTAGTATCCCCACAGTCACATTCAGATGCTTAACAACTGACTTGTATTTATGATTCTAGTGTTCCAGAGTCATGTGATCCCCTTTTGTGACTCTCTGACAAGCAAAGTCAATGTGGAAGCCAGATTTACTTAACAACCATCTTAGTAACTTAACAACTGCAATGATTCACTTAGCAACAGTGTCAAGACAGGTCATAAAATGGGGCAACATTCACTTAACAAATGTCTCATTTAGCAACAGAAATTTGGGCTCAATTGTGGTTGAGGCAAAGCAGGAAATTTGCACTGAAAAGGGATGAGGGGTAGGATGCTTAAAAACTTGTAATAGTTGTTGTGGACATTTTGATGACTAAAAAAATATTTTTTTTTAAATCCCATTTATATCCTGCCCTTCTCCGAAGACTCAGGGCGGCTTACAATCTAAGCACAAATCAATGTGCTTAGCAATTCCTTGTACTTATTGTATTAGTGTACCTAAATTTACATTATGAAGCCAATCAATCCCCAGTATGATGGGAACATTTAAGGAAGTTGTCACCTAGAAAGGCAAGAGTTTGTGTGATCTTGTATTGTTAGCTGTAAAGAAGTTATGCATCAACACCAGCCCAATTCTTAGCTGCTGCCCATCATTTCCATCAGCACCAGCCTTTCTAATGGTTGAAAAATTAAAAGTGCACCTAGAAAACTTCAGTTTGATATCATTATCTAGAAACACCCTAGAAAAGATCATCAAGCACTAGCAAGCACTTAATGTAACTGCTTAAGAACTTAAACTAAATGGAGACAACAATAAAATGATTTAAAATATAAAATAAAGCAGGTTGTACCAGAGAAATCTGGTCCAAATGAATAGGTATGAGCCAAGTGGTACCTGGCTTAGCAATAGCACTCATGAGGAGAATCTGGAAGTTGGTAGACCACAAACTAAATAAGAACCAACTATGTGCCACAACTGCCAAAAATGTGAGTGCAAAATATATAGACATATAGAGTCAAGATCAAAAGAAGTGATAGTATTACTTTATGCCACACCTGGAATACCATGTTACTGTAATACAAAAAGGACATGGAGCAATAAAAATTGTCATCTGGTGGGACCATGAAAAAGTGTCTTCTTGGTGGTGGCCCCTCTTTATGGAGCATCATTTTCCCAAGAGTATGGTTAATCCCCACCCTGCTGCTTTTTCTAAAAGCCCTTAAGAACATGGCCTTGTCAGTGTGCCTGGAGACTACAAGTGGAAATGGAGCTGATCAAATAGCTAATCTGATTGCATTGTTGCTGCCATGGGGGCAGGGTAGGGGTGGTGTAGTTTTTTTTTCTTTTAAAAGAAATCATGATTTATTATGTGATGGATTTTTTTAAAAAAAAGATTAAATGTTGTAAGCTGCCCATCTTTGTGTGAATTAGGCAGCTATATAAATTTGTTCAATAAATGAATAATAAAGGATGGAAGGTGCTTAGATACCGAATATTATGAATAAAGGAACTTCAGTATATTTTGCTTAAAGAAGAGAAGACTAAGCAGTCTTCCAATATCACAATGAGAAGACAGTGTGAATTTATTCTCCACAGCATCTGAGATTAAGGCAATTTAGTTAAATTAAAATAATTTAGAGAGATCCACACTTGAAATAAGAAATTTCCTGACTGTGAGATCCATTAAGCAGTGGAATAGACTGCCTATATTCCAATGTTAGGATCAGGAATAATTATGAGTAAGTTAAGTAGAGGCAAATTAAGTTAAAATAAGATAAAAAGATCGTATTGAACTCCTTTACAACTAGGATTATATAATGATAAAATATTTGTAACAAGGTGATGTATTCAAGATAAAGCCTGCTAAAAAGTGCAGCTGTGCAGTTGTCAAATAAGAAAACACCAAGCAGAGAGACTGGTAAAAACTATAGGAGAAGCTGGAATTAAAATGCTAATATCTTTGTGTCAAACAAATAAAGAACAAAACAATGTGATCTTACGATTGGAAAAGATCAGAACATACACCTGTATCAAAGGACGTAACATTACTGAACCAGCATACTAATTCCACATCAAACAAAGTTTTTCTTAAGATCTTAACAAATAAGAATATGGTCAAACATGATAAGGATACATTCAAAGGTGAATGAGAATGTAATGTTAGCTAGTACAAAATAAATAATGGAGAGAAGAACATTAAGAAGCTGGTTTACCTTTGCTTTATTAACTATAATACCTTTAATGTGGAATGAGGAATTTTAAGGCCAATAGCTGTGACAGAAAAAGAAAAAAAAACAATGAACAAATATTTAATTCAATCTAATATGATTTCTCAGCTTGAATTTAAGTGATTTAATGTAATTGTAACAAAGCTAATAATCTTATTAAATATACTTCTCAGTTTGAAGGCATGTCAACAGGGCACCCACAGGGTAGCAGTAGATACTATGAACCCATCACAATCCAGAAAAAGCCAAAGACACCCCATTCATAGGCTCCTGTTACCAACAAGTAATTGAAAGTTCTTATGTTGCTACAGCTTGTTGGGGTTTCTAAAGTTTTTGCCATCAGACTTCCCCTTAGTGTAATTTTAGTGTACACACCTCTCCTAAAAACTGAAACACCAAAATGAATCAAAATGAATAGTGAAAACAATGGAAATTTGAAGAAGAATTTATTGTAACAAAGGTTCTTCATGCCTCCAATGGTCTGTACTCCTCCAGAACAAAAGCAAATCTCAGTTTGAGAAATCTTGACATAGAGAATATTTTTACAGTGCTTTCTAATCATTTGCATGTTAGTGAAATTGTGAAATTTTACACTTAAGAGCCATGGTGGCACAGTGCAGCAATTCACCAGGTAGAGTCTCACCAACTCAAGGTTGACTCAGCCCTTCATCCTTCTGAGGTTGGTAAAATGAGGGCTCAGTTTGGGGGGGGGCAATATACTGATTATGTAAATGCTTAGAGAGGGCTGTAAAGCACTGTGAAGCAGTATATAAGTGCTAGTGTAGAAAAGAATTTATATCCTTCAAATATCATACCAGAAGTTTGTCTTATATCAGAACCCCAATCATATTGTTATTGCATATGCATGGTATCTTTGTGTTTGCTTTCCTTTTATAATGAAAAAGATATGAACATACTAGAAAATGTTTTTCCCCCCATTAGAATGAATGCAATATTCTCAGCAGAAAGGAAAATTCCATCAACAGATTTTAGCTCTTGCCTCCCAATTTAAATAGTACCTCTGGAAAAGCTTATTTATGCAATTGTGTCATTGCTGCAGCTTGAAATTTATTTCCAAGTTAGGAGTAGAATCATTGGTGGGATTCAGCCGGTTCACACCAATTTGGCAGAACCAGTAGCTAATTTTTTGTTGCCCAGGCCCAGAATGGATTTACGGAAGTGGCATCTACACAGAGAACCGGTTGTTCACATATTTGAATCCCACCACTCAGTAGAATTCAATAGGAGGTTCCTATGGTAGTATAGGAAGATCTGTGCCAATGGGTATTAAGGTTGTGCAGCCCTTCAAATTCAGTCTATAAAATACATGAAAACACAACTATAACAGCATGTGCTATAGTTGAACTCCAGTATGCTCTGAAACTGTTTTTGGAACTGAACCTGAAGCATTGCAGAGCCACAATATATATAAAATCTGTCAAAATTGTAGTTTTGACATAAAATCATTCATTCTGAAGTCTACTTTGAATGGTAAAGATAGGAAGGAGTCTTACATACAGAACTAATGATAATTTCTTTCCTTTAAGGCATAAATCTGATTATTTTATCTACAATCTTTGAATACTAGTGAGTGGGCAAGAAAAGCTGAATACACTCATGAAGAACAGCATTGCTATTCTCTACTACAGATTTATGTGCCTTTTGGGGGGTGGGGGAGAGGAGAGTTCCAATTCTTTTTTTTTACATTCATTGTAGCAGCAAGCAAATGACCAATTTAAGTTACAAAAGTTTTTAAGACCAAACAATCCTTCAGAGAGTCTAAGGAAAAAAAAACACATTAAAGATACAGCATTATTAATGTCACTAATGTCACCACCATAGAGGAATGGTGAGTTGCAACTGTAATGAATAGGATAATTTGTTTATCCTTTCATGATGCAATGCAATCATGGTAAAATTTTATATTTTTTCTTTATACAAAACCTCTATTACTCAAAACACAGAGATATTTTTAATTAACCACATTTAGTCATGTGAGACTTCAGCTATAATCTAAACTAGAACAGGCTAAAACTACATGATAATTTCATTGAGAACTTAATCAGTACAGTCTAGTTGAAATTTCAATATTTTTTGAAAGTATCTCTATTTTTAAATGGGGATTATGGTTAGAAAATGAAGGTTGGCTTTTGTTTTTCTTCTTTCATGCCATGCTTGGTTGTTTGGTTTACCAAAAGCATTATGGGGGGAAAAACTATTTTATCTCAGCTCAGTTCTCAGCAAAGTTAAAAAAACATTATAATTCTTTTTTGTTAATTGCAAAACTATATATACATGCACGTTTAACATGAAGAAGACTAGAACAAGCAAGAATGACAATTGTAGTGTTCAATCATAATCTTTTTTAGTCCTCTAGTCAGCAGAATATTGCTGTCATTTATAATAAAGAAGACTTTGTGTTCTGAAGCTAAAAACATTAACGGTATGCAAATTGGCAAAATGTATTAACACAGCAGTTCACACAGGTATATAATATATTTCACAGTTAACTTCATAATGCCATGCAAAAACCATTCTCTAATATCACAGACTAAATTTTCACTCAGTGATTCATCATCAATGACAAAATGTTGCAGCATTAAAAAAATATTTATATGAACATTATGGCATTACCAATAGTATTTCTTGGCATTAGAAGCAGACATAAAAATAAAATCCTTGTATATCATCACTCAATATAATGTACCAAGTGTGCATATATTTGAAACTACCTATATCACATACAGACAGTTGACATCTGTTATATGCAGCATTACATTGAAGCTCTTTTAACAGTAGTCATTTCTGGATATTGTTAAAGTGTTGTTTTAAAGGAACTGCACAATTTGGCACTAGTTTACCTGAAGGATTGTCTTCTCCCATATATATTAAACCACAAGATTCTTTTCACAAGGTCTTTTTTTGTTTTCAAGTGAACTGTTTGGACCCCTTATGTCATTGCATTTAAAATACGGAATAGCACAAATGAAGGTAAATTTATGTGTCCCAGAATAATGGTGCAGGATCCAATCTGAATCAGTCAGCAGGACAAGAGATTTATTCTTCCAAGCTTTCAGACTTGTGATGGAGCCCATCTTCAGGAAACATTTCTTTCTATATATAAAATGTAATACCAAATATGGAATAGGTTTTTCATTCACTGCAAAAGGAAAGCTTTGTAAGTCTATGGTAGCAATTTATAAGAAGTATTTTGGTAGTTCCTTTTTCAACAACAAATGCTACTAAAAGACATGTGTTTTCATGAACCCTATCTTCATCAGATGCACAGACCTCATCAGACCTTTATCAGGTGTGTGGAATGGCTTTGGTATGAATCAAATTTGCATATATCAAAAGGTTTTCAGGCCTTTCCAAAGGTCAAAACAAATACAATAGTTTTTAATAAATTATAATTGTTGACATTTTTTTAATTGAACAGTAATTTATACAAAAAGAAAGAACTAAGCAAATAGTTTTATGTCAGGTAAATGTATGTGTTTGTGTGTGTGTGTGTGGTGTGTGCATTTGTGTGTTCTCAAGGTGGTTGTTCTACTTGTTATTTGCATCTATTAATATTAAAAATTATAAATCTGAAAACATCTTTCAAAAGACATTAATTTTATTTTCTATTTGAAAGACATTATTATTATTTATTTATTTATAAATGTTTATTTAAAACATTTTCAGATAGAAGAGTATATAATTTTGTCAGGCCCTGAGATATTCTTTATATTAGTCCACTGTTTAGTTGGATCTTCTAATATCAGTGGTATTTAATTACTTAAGTATGCTACTTGATAATAGATTTTTAATTTAAGATACCCCACCCCAGGGTGCTTGTTGCTGTGGCTGATATAAAATCCATCTAGTGATTAGAATTGAAATGAAAGCTTTCAAACTTCCCTGTGACATGGTTAATATTTTACCTAGAATGACTAATTGAAGGTATGGAAATAAATTAAGTTTGGAAAAGACCTTACTTTAACAACTGCTATCTGTCCAAAAATATTCAAATATTCTACTTTCTGCTAAAAACTTAGCTGGTTTTCCTAATTTTTTAATTCTTCATTTCCAGAATAACCAATTCTTACTTGAAAATAATATTTAACACCTTGCATACCTATCACTTGCATTTTTTGTCTATCATTATCCATCTGATGCACATCTTATTAGTTCAGTGTAATGTACATTTTCCCATCCCATCTATTCCCATTTCAAAACTGAGTTATATTAATATTAATATATTTTCATGTCTATATTTAAACTGCAAATTCATAGCAATACAAATAATATTTGGAAGAAAGATTATATTCCAAATTAAGCCACTGCTATCTTACTTAATTTGACATGGGTTTTTTGTTTGTTTGTTTTTGTTTCCTCTGAAAAGTACAAAGTTAAAAGATTGATTGAATTTTAAAAGTGTCTAAGAACAATTGCATAATCAATGTGACATTGTGTTATAATTGTAGTAGCATTAATATATATTAATATATATTTCAGAGGATTAATGCTGTTTCACATTACAATAGCAAATAAAAGTAGTATACTGATACTAAAAACAAAAAAGCTATTTTTTCTTGGTATTTTTTTACTTATTTGATAGAAATTTACGAAGATTTTTTTTTTAAAAAAACGGATATATCTGCTGATGTATCTTTTATCAGAATAATACACATTTGTTCTATCTTTAGCAGTCATTTCATGATGTTTTATATGCTTTTATGAGCCATTCCCTTATACACATTTCACTGCAAAAATACTTTTACAGGACCGGCCCAATTTAATTTTATACAAATATGGTACACATACTGCTATTACTAAACAATTCTTATAGTGGTTATAGCCTTATATTGATCTCTTATTTTGGACACTTCCCAATTATCATTATAATCTTATAACTAAGAGATGCCTAACAAAGAAGACTCATCATTATTTCTAGTCAGCCATGTCTTTTAGGGTTATGCAAATTGTCAAAGAACTATGACAGAGTTCTTTGAAATATAAGAGAGTATGTACAATGCACTTGTTGAATTATTCATCTGATGAAATTGTTGAAACTGTTCTAGATATTAATTAAAATTTTGTTACCTTATTTTTTATTATGATTTAATAAATTCTATGTATAGTGTGAATAAGTTAAGAGTCAGTATAAAATATTTTAAATAAATATGTATTATACATAAATCTATCTTCCTTCCTTCCTTCCTTCCTTCCTTCCTTCCTTCCTTCCTTCCTTCCTTCCTTCCTTCCTTCCTTCCTTTCTTTCTTTCTTTCTTTCTTTCTTTCTTTCTTTCTTTCTTTCTTTCTTTCTTTCTTTCTTTCTTTCTTTCTTTCTTGACCTATATCAAATACTGTTGTTATCCGCCTTCACTTTTTGGATACATGTATCTTAACTAGTCAACCTCCAACTATTTTTGGATGAGATCACACTGAAGAGACAATACTGTATTATTAGTTAGGCACTTGCAATGTTGTTAGCTGATGAGTATATTTTTATATAAATGTTTATCAGTTTTCTAGTTTTACAATCAAATACTTAATAGACAACGTGTTTTCTGAGTCATTAATAATTCAGTGGTATAAATTAACTTCTTCAATCTAGGTCCAAAATTACACCGTCAAATGTTTCCTCTCTTCTTCTGTAGTATCTCTTTTCCCACACTAGGCAAATACATTTCTTATTGTTATTAATAAATATATAATTGAATATCAACATCTTTCTTACATTTTTCTCATAATATCAATAATGTCAGTTTTAGATAAATTTTCTAACCAAAACATATCTTAGTTCCATATGCACTTAACATCCATATGTTCAATCAGTATCCTGTTTTCCCTTTTTTAAATTTTATTTTATTTTCCCATCAGTGTTCAAAATGTCTCTATTATTTATAATTTCAGAGTAAGTTATATTTGGGTAAAGGTAAAGGTAAAGGTTCCCCCGCACATGCGTGCTAGTCGTTTCCGACTCTAGGGGCCGGTGCTCATCTCCGTTTCATAGCCGAAGAGCCAGCGTTTGTCCGAGGACGTCTCCGTGGTCATGTGGCCGGCATGACTAGACGCCAAAGGCGCACGGAACGCTGTTACCTTCCCACCAGAGTGGTCCCTATTTTTCTACTTGCATTTTTTACGTGCTTTCGAACTGCTAGGTATTTGGGTAAGCTTCCCTTATTCAAACTGAACCCCCATGCCTACCCGGTCCCAGCTGTCAAGGATGTCCTGTCAGAAATCCAGTCAGGCACCATTTTTGCAAAACTAGATTTAGTGCATGCGTTCCTGCAACTGCGTCTCCAAGGAGACAGCAGACGCTCAAACAATTGTTATTCACTGCAGGGAGTTCAAAGAGAACCTCCTGCAATTCGGCATCGCTGTGGCTCCTGGCATTTTCCAGGAGGCCATGGGAAAAACACTCAAAGGAATCCCCGGGATTTGCCCCTTGTTTGTCACCTCTATGGGGTGACTTTTGACCCTTTCTAGGGTCTCCAGCAAGGCAAAGTCAAATGCAAAAAATGGACCACCATCTTCCTGTGCTTGTTCTGACATGACATCAAAACTGGAAGCCAAAAATTAGATGCTTTATAAGGGGCAGGATACCCTGTCAAAGGCATTTACTGAAGCATGTACTTTTTTAGTTGTCTGTGTTCTGAATATATGGTTTAAGCATGTCTATCCATGAATAAATGAGAAAAAGAAAAACAAGATTGCTCTTACTGTTCAGGATGGCAAACCAAGATAACTTCTAATGACTACATGGGTGGCAAGAGGTAGAACAGATCTTTTTTTTTTTTAATAGAGGTAAGAATTGATCTTATGGGAACAGAGAAATAGAAGAAAAGAAAAGAATGGAAACAACAGAGTGAAATTTAAGGAAAATAAAACAAAAGTCCCCAAAGTTTCTCTTTCAACATAGTGAATGAAAAAATAAGAATATGGAAGTTGCTTGAAATAGTATAAAAGGAATGAGTTTATAGATTGCCACAAAAACATTTGGACTTACACTAAATAGGATGAGGGCTAGAAAGGCTAAAAATTAAAGTAAAAGGGCTCTAAGTAGTAAAAATTGTTTATAATAATTATTTATTAAACTAAATTAAAATATTATTATATAGCCATCCAAATCACACTAAAGTGACTCTGAGCAGCTTACATTTAAAAAAAAGTCCACCCTATAATAAAAACCAATTAAAAAAGCCCATTCCACTGCCCATTCTACCAATCCAATTCCACAACAACACTTGATCAGCTCCATTTTCATTCATAGTTCTCAAGCCAACTGACAAGACCATGTATTTAGAGCCTTTGAGAAAAGTAACAAGAGAAGACCAACTGTACCTGGGGGGGGGATGATGGTCCATAAACAAGGGGCCACTATTTGTACTATATCAGATGACATACCCTAACTGATGGATGTAATAAAGGAATATATACAGAGGAAAAATATAGTGTGTAAATGGAATAAGTTATTCATTCAAAGATATTTTGTTACCAAAATAGGGAAACAGAATGACAAATGGATTCTATTGTTTTGATTTTGCATTTTGCCTCGCCTTTTCTCTGTTGAGGTCTTCTTGATGAAAACAGATATTGTTGTATTGAAATACTCTTGCAGTAATTATTGTTTGCCACATATACTTGAGTTGATCTTACTTTTCCTCTTCCATCTTTTCTTGTCTCCTCATTCTGTATTTTTCCTTGTGATTCTGGAGACATTCAGTCCTTTCACCCTACATTTCTTCATCTGCCCTGCTCCTTGTTGTATCCCAATGACATATCTCCTCTCTCTTTCCACATGGCATAATTTTACTGATAATATTTTAGTTTATCTTTTTTAAAAAAAAATAATAATGGCAACGTGCAACATTTAAAAATAAATTCTTTAGTGAAAACTACATTCTTCACAATGACACTGTGAGGGAAATTGTGCCAAGAGACACCCAGGGAACTGCTGTGGCTGCAGATGGAATTGATCCAGTTTCAACTCCATCTGCAATCACAGCAGCTCCCCTGCTGACTTTCAGCCCAATGACCTCATAGGTCATTGTGAAGAAATATAGGAGCATGGAGAACTAGGTACATATCTTGAATTTCTGAATAAAGATGGGAAATAGGTACATGTGTACATCTGTGCAAGAGATAGGCCATATAAAGCAGTAAAAATATCCAGGCCTTTCTTCATGCACCTTAATGTTATTGCTTCTTTAACAGCCATATGATAAGTCATATCATTGTTGCTAGGTGAAAGAGTGAAGAGGAATTGTGACACGGGCTGAGAAATTGTCAAATTGCACAGCATCAACCATCAGCACTGAAACAGCTACCACTTTCCCAAATTTCATTCTCTAAGAGTTCATGGGTCCTGGATTTTTGACATATTCTGTAAACCCATTTGAGATATACCTTGATTCAAAAATTGTTGCCCTGTGATGTATCATTTTGCCAAGGTAAATATCTTGATAATCACAGTTTTACTGATGTATTGATAAGGTAGTGAAATAAACCAAGGAATATTCAGGTTTAAAGGATTGAAGCAAATTTTGATGAGAAAAGTTGCTTTCGAAGTTGATCAGAAAAGTAATCCATAAACCTCAAATTTAGCGATTGAAAAAAGTAGTAAAATGATTTGGATGACATTGAAGAGTGAGAATGCTGGTTGGAATATGTTAGAGATTTGTTTAAGAATGTAAGGAGAAGTTGAAAAATAGAACTGAAACAAATATTGTGTCCAAGAAAAAGATGAACACACACACACACACACACACACACACACCCCGCATAAAGTTGTGGGAATGCTGGAAAATAGTAAGGTTGTAGTTTAAATGTTGTAACTGTAAATGCATTAAAATATGGATGAAGTTTGCTTATGGAGTGGCTATATGACTTCTTTTTATGAAGACTGAATTGAACATGAATTGAACAAATAGCAATTTTGTTATCTTTGAAAGCAAAAATGTTTATCCCTTGGATTATTTCTCTCCTTCCTTCCTTCTTTCTTTCCTTCCTTCCTTCCTTCCTTCCTTCCTTCCTTTCTTCCTTCCTCCCTCCCTTCCTTCCTCCCTCCCTTTCTTCTGAGCGAGGACCTGTGGCAGCTTAGATGTCCCTGTGACAGCTCTGCAAGTGGGGAACAGCATTACAGGAAAATTGACAGCCAGGAGATTCTGCTGACAAAAATTTCTCTGGAGAAAGAAGAGATTGGGGGATCACCCACTTACGTTTGAGGTAGCAGTTTCTTGTGAGCATAGCACAGGGTTTACGTTTTTTGTGGTCAAGGATGAGAGGAGCAGCTAGGGAATTGACACACACTCAGCCTTCCATCCTTCCGAGGTAGGTAAAATGAGGACCCAGATTGTTGGGGGCAATTAAGCTGACTTTGTAATAATGCCGCTTGGGGGGGGTGTGTGTGTGAAAGCCCTAATAAGCAGGCATATACATAGAATGAAGGCTACTGCTAAGCTTGTAAGCCGCCCTGAGTCTTCGGAGAAGGGCGGGATATAAATGGAATTAAAATAAAATAAATAAAAATATTTGTGAAGTTTTTATGAAAATATGACCAGCAAAAAACTCACTTTTGGGTATAACTAATTTACAAACTAAGAAAGATATTCTGAATATCAGCAGAAAAACAAATACTCTTGGTGAGTTGCCTTCTTTTTGGAATTAAGTAAAGGAAAAAAATGTTATCTTAAAGAATTTTAATTTAAAAATGAAAAAAAATTAAGAAGATTGTGATTCAAGAAGTTTTCAACTGGCAAAAGGGACAGTAATGTTGGAAAACAATTAATTAATTAGACAAAATGACCAACACTTTGTGGGAATGCTGCTTGCTTATTATTAAAGAAAGTAGATAATTGATGGGTTTTTTTCCAAAATAAAAAATAGGGGGGTAATATCAGCTAGGCCATGAGACTGTAACTACAAAGAATTAGTTGGGATTAAAATGTTAAAGACAGAGAAAAGAAAAACAGAAAAAGGAGAAGCCTAACTCTTTCCTTCACCCTAGCAACTGACATATTTTCACTTTCTGGCAATCACAAGAAAACCTGCAAGATTAACAAAAAGAAAAAGAAGTTCACTAGAAAAAGCTATAGTTGAAGGCATTTTTACTAGATTTATTGCAGAAAAAGTTTGAAGAATTTGGTAAGAAAATGACTGCAATGGTTGTCAATAGTTTAGATCAGACATGTCAAACTCGTGACATCACGTGATGTCACACAACGTATCAGAGCTTTTTCTCCATTGCCGGGTGGGAGCGGTTTCCTGGTGACATGTCTGGCCCATGCGCTGGCAATTTGACACCCCTGGTTTAGAGGCATTGAAAAAGGAAATGGAAGAAGAATTTGCACGAATAAAAAAGATATGAAAGAAATTAAGAGGATTTAAATATCTCTATAACAATTGTTTGGAGATCTAAAGCAAATTACTGGCAAACTGAAAGATAGAAATTATAGCCTGATGGGGGGAAAATGAACAACTTGGTATTACTGGAATTGTGCAAAAAGACTGTTGCTTAAGATTTAGAGCAATTCCAGAACAATATGGAGAATGCTGTATAAAGGCATTTAAAATGTATACTGGAAATGTGAACTACATGATACAGAGGATTTTAAAAATTACTATTCAATTGAAGGAAGATATTTTCCTCTTAGGTTTGCTGGACAAACAGAAAAAACAATGGAGCATTATTTTAATATATGATTACTGCAGCAAGATTACTATATGCACAAAGGTGGGAAGATTCACACTACCCACCATAGAGAAATCATTTATGAAATCAACAGAACTTGTTGCAACTGATAAAATGATTTCTTTATTTAGAGAAAATACAACATCTACATTTATTGGTGACCGTTAGAGTTTTTCCATTAAAATAAAAAAAATGAACTTGAGATTTATGGTTTTGATGATTAGACAGGGTAGATAATAGACAGAAAATAGTCATGTTGTAAATTTATAGAGAAAGATTAAAACATTAGTTCTTATTATTGCTTTTAAAACTTTTAATAAAAATATATTAACAAATTAACATGCTTCCATGCCATTCATTCCCACAGAGACTAGATAACTAACAATGTAAACAAATAAAATTGTCCTGAAATCCCAAATCCAAACATACATACTTAAAAAAATTAAGCACCAACAAACACACATGCACACGTACTTGCAACCTTACTTTCCAATGAATGAGCACACTCCTTTTGTGCAAGATGTAGCAGATAGTTCTTCAAGGGTTTCCTGAAATCTAGCAAAGATGTATTTCTTCTAGAGAAGACTTCCAAAACTAGGGACTGAAAAAGACTATTCTTTTCAGTCCCCAGTACTCAAGTTACAATTCTGGAGAACTATGACGTGAAGGCAGTGGCCTTATTGGATTTGGGATGGTTAGATGGACATATGAATATTTGAAGGTCCAGAGCCATTGAGGGCCTTAAATATCACAATGAACCCCTTGAATTGTACCTGGAGATCAACTTGTAGCAAATATAGTTCACAAAGCAGTAGGGTAACCTGAATATATTGAGCTATGGTATCACTGTGTGGGTTATTTTCCACTGGTTTTCCTCAAGGATAAACCCATTTCAAACAGGTTAGAATGAGTAGGTTTTCCAGAAAAGGTTGTAATTGGTGTACAAAGTACACCATAATCCCAGTTCTTTATAACAGGAGCTGTGAGTCTAGAATGACTCCCAAATTGCAAACCACCTCCGAACAAGGAATTAAAGCCCTATTGAGAGTCAAATATAGAATTGGGAGAAATAGGCATACAAATTGAAGATTACTCTAGATTTTAGGGATTAAGTCAAAGTCTCTTCTTGCCCATCTAGATTCTAAGTGCTGTATTAGCATTTCATTGCCTCACTAGTCCAGCCTAGGTTCAGATGTTTAGCTAGGTGTCATCTGCTATTGAAAATACTAATGGAAGGCCTGTTTCAGCATCTTCACATAGCTGTTAAAAAGATATTAAGATAGGAGGGACCCCTGAGGCACTTCAAAAACAGATCTGTTCTTATTCATCATCACTGACTAAGAATTGATTCTTCCAGAAAGGTGGGTCAACTATTACAAGCAATGCCCCATTCCTCTACAGATGTTCCAGAAGAATACTAGGTTAATGGTATTAAAAGCTGCTGAGAAAATTTTGTGGCCAGGGGTTACATTCCTACTTACTGAATATTTTCAAGCGACATCCAATCATTAACTGTTTCACATGCCAGGTGTCTATCTAAATAGATCTATGAAAGTCTCAATAGAACAGAACAGGACAGGACAGGACAGGACAGGACAGGACAGGACAGGACAGAACAGAACAGAACAGAACAGAACAGAACAGAACAGAACAGAACAGAACAGAACAGAACAGAACAGAACAGAACAGAATAGAATAGAATAGAATAGAATAGAATAGAATAGAATAGAATAGAATAGAATAGAATAGAATAGAATAGAATAGAATAGAATAGAGATGTTGGAGGTCTTCTAGTCCAGGCCTCTGCTCAAACTGTTTCACATGCCAGGTGTCTATCTAAATAGATCTATGAAAGTCTCAATAGAATAGAACAGAACAGAACAGGACAGGACAGGACAGGACAGGACAGGACAGAACAGAACAGAACAGAACAGAACAGAACAGAACAGAACAGAACAGAACAGAATAGAATAGAATAGAATAGAATAGAATAGAATAGAGATGTTGGAGGTCTTCTAGTCCAGGCCTCTGCTCAAGCAGGAGAACCTATACCATGTCAGATAAGTGACTGTCTACTGGTTAATTGTCCTCACTGTTAGGAGCTTTCTTCTTAATTCCAGGTTGCTTCTCTGTTTGGTCAGTTTCCAACCATGATTTCTTGTCCTGTCCTCTGGTGTTTGTGAAAATAATTTGACCTCTCTTCTTTGTTGCAGCCCCTCAAATACTGAGATATGTTTATTATGCTATGATTTTTTTATTTACTAGAACAAAGAGCCCAGTAAGCCAAGATCCCTTCAAGAAGTAATACAGTAACACAAAACCATATTTCCATCTCAGTCTTTTCTGCTAGCACTAGATTATATCCTCGGTTTGCATTTCCTCCATGATATACAGTAAATCACATCACAAAAAGTTATTAAAAAAACCTTTTGAATTAGAATATTGGATATTGAAGCCATATCTGGCATTTGAGAAGTATGTTGTGATGTTTTGGTCATAAAAAAATAAACTAATATCATGTTGCAGAATAAATAGCTAAAGGGTGAATGAACTGGAGAAAGGGGAAACCCAGAAATTTTTTTTATTAGTTTATTTTAATTCCATTTATATCCCGCCCTTCTCCGAAGACTCAGGGCGGCTTACAAGCTTAGCAGTAGCCTTCATTCTATGTATATGCCTGCTTATTAGGGCTTTCACACACACACACACCAAGCGGCATTATTACAAAGTCAGCTTAATTGCCCCCAACAATCTGGGTCCTCATTTTACCTACCTCGGAAGGATGGAAGGCTGAGTCAACCTTGAGCCTGGTGGGATGCGAACCTGCACTAATTGCAGTCAGCTGGTGTAACTTAAGGCAGTGTTTTTCAACCTTTTTTGGGCAAAGGCACACTTGTTTCATGAAAAAAATCACGAGGCACTCCACTGTTTTCCGCACCGTTGGACCTCCCCACGGTCGCTAAACGAACGGTCGTAAGTCGAGGATGGCCTGTGTTCTCAAGGGGTTGGACTAGAATAGATGACCTCCAAGGTCCCTTCCAACTTCTTCTTCTTCTTCTTCTTCTTCTTCTTCTTCTTCTTCTTCTTCTTCTTCTTCTTCTTCTTCTTCTTCTTCTTCTTCTTATTATTATTATTATTATTATTATTATTATTATTATTATTATTATTATTATTATTATTATTATTATTATTATTAGCCTCTTTATTTTATTTTATTTTATTTTATTTTGGGTCTTTTGTTTGTTTGTTTTTGCTGTGAAG
Organism: Vipera berus; assembly: GCF_964194415.1. Classification (NCBI taxonomy): domain Eukaryota; kingdom Metazoa; phylum Chordata; class Lepidosauria; order Squamata; family Viperidae; genus Vipera; species Vipera berus. The sequence goes on along the minus strand of NC_138209.1, from coordinate 33,272,735 downwards.
GAAAAGGAAAGCTTGCATTTCTTTTTAATTTATCTTTCTGTATTTTCTTTTTTCTCTTCTTTTCTTTCTTCCTTCCTTCCCTCTCTTCCCTCCCTCTCTTTTCTTTCTTTATCTTCCTTCCTTCCTTTTTCTCTCCCACTTTCTTTCCCTCCCTCTCTCAATTTCTTGCTTTCTACTTGTTGTGGAAACTGGAAGCTACATGCATTTCTTTTTAAAGCAAAGAAAGCAAAGAAAGCAAAGAAAGCGGAGCCAGGCAGCCGACCAGGCGGGAGTCTCGCATCCTCAGCCGCGCGGGGAGTAAGGAGTAAGCGGCGCGTGCTGGGGAAGAAGAGCTTTTTCGAACATTGCAGGCAACCAACCACGCGACAGCTCAGGCGAGCCGGGCTAGCCGCCCGTCCGCAGCGAGCCGGTCGCCTCTCCCCAGCTTCTCTCTCTTCAGCAAGAGACCCTCCGAAGCCAGAGAAGGGGGCGGAGCTACGCTGCCGTGGAGCCCTGGTGCCTAGAGAGGTCAAGCCCACTTCTTTTCCCGGGCTTTTGCTTCCAGCGAAGTAGGGCCGTCAGCTTAGCCAAGGCTCCGGTGACCAGCGCTCCCCGCCAGAGAGTCTTGCAGCGCTGCTCTGCCCGCGGCTGTTCCTCCTCCTCCTTCTCCTCCTCCTCCTCCTCCTCCTCTCACCGCTGTCTCCTAGGTCAGTGTTTTTTCAATTTTTCCCACAGCACACCAGGCAACATCTCGCGGCACACTAGTGTGCCGCGGAACAGTGGTTGAAAAACACTGACTTAAGGAGGCATTAGCCCACTGCTCCACCAAGGCAGGGTTGGATAGCATTGACATTAAAGTTAAAGAAAAAAACACTAATGATTGATTGGATATGCTAATAACAAGTATAGCATGCAAAGATTGAAAAGTAGGAGCATGTCAATAGTGTTGGAGTTTTGTTCTTCTGAAACCTATGGCTTTAATTTCTTCTATTTACAGTTACTCATTAATTACACATGCTTAGCATACTGTTGTTTTCCTAAAAAGAGACAACATAATAGGTAGGTATGCATGAATTTTCAATTAAGCACATGAGAAGTCTTGAGGATCTTCTGCTTGTTGATGACAAGAGATGAGAGTTAGCCTTCATGCTTACTTCATAGCACCACAAGTAGAAATTCCTCACTGTGTCTTGTGTGTTGGATTAATCATTATGTTATTATCTCAACAAAAAGTTGGAACAAATATTATTCTTCCCCATTTTTTCACATTCAAACCTTCTCATTCTCTAGAAATGCAAAATAAATTTCTAGCACAGCACTGAAGCCTCCATTGTTAGTGTGCCTTCAGGCATGTAATTAACTGACGAATTTTATCTTTTCTATTCTATAGTTTGATCAGAATTCATAAACTCAAAGAAACTTTAAAGTATTGACCAGCATCCTCCATAAAAAGAAGTCATAAGAGACTCTTGGAGGTATCATTATAAACTTGAGTGCACATCACTACTTTTTCACACCAATATTAATGCAGCAGTAACAGTCATTATTTTTACAGCTCAGCCAGCACCAGTAAGATCATTTCTTTTTCCTATCATTTGCTTTAGAAATATTTGGGTTCCCAAGTTATCTCATGGCAAACATTTCCACTACCATCTTTAATAGTAAAGAATACTTCTAGAACAAATTTCTCTTGGGAATGTGGTTAGAATAGTTACTGCTAACATAGGAAAAGCACTAACATAATTATGTCTAGGTCTTATACAAAGAATAGTGAATTATTTGCCAACAGGTACTAAAGAAACAGATCCAATCCATGCTTTTTCTAGGAATCCATAAGCCACAGATTTATTGTGTATAAGATTTAAACTTCATTAATTTCTGGCATTGGGAGATAAGAATAGCACATATGGGAAGCCTTCTGCTTAGACTCTGTTATTGAAATAAGACATTTATTTCTATAGATCTGTCTTCTCTAATTCAGTGCCTTTTAGATATGCTTAAACTGTAACTTCTACTAGCCATGTTGTCTGCAACGTCTTGGAGTTGCAATCCAACTACAATTCATCTAAAAGATGGCACAGGCAAATGGTGATATTTGATAATATTAGAGGTACCATCACAGGATGTAAGTTGTTCTGAGTAAAACTGCCTTTTGCAATTTACTGCTGGTGAAATTGTCAGTGCTAATGGTGTTCAAGTGATGCTCCACTTGTTTATATCCTAGACTACAAATCTTCTTGGTTACTTCAAACATGTTAGTTTGATGTGTTATATATTTGGAGTACATTCTTCTATATCTGTTTTTCTATCTTTGTTTGTAAGTTGTTTAGAGATCATATATTATGTACTGAGCAAGGAAAACCTTACATGAAAATTTGCTTACTTTCTAAAAGTGCACGATGTATTTTATTTGTTTATAAAGTAACAGCAAATTCTACTGCAAGGATGACATTTGTAATGTCGTAAGTAATTGATGCAGATATAACTTAATGGCCAAACTGAATACATCTATATTTTCACTTAGGAAATTGTGGTTTTTATAAACTGTAAATCAAGTAAAAGTATGAAAATTATAATTTTGACACATTTTTGAGTAAGTATAAAACTGAGAAGTATTATTATTTCTTTGCCTTTTATGAAGTTAGAGTCGAAAGTGACATGCAATAAGCCGATTTTCAAGCTCTGTTTACTGAGCACAACCTTTGCACTGAAGATGAAGTGACAGTGACATAATACCAATACCCAATGTTTACATTAGACAAGGTAGAACAAAATAGCTCAGGATATATTAAAGCTGAAGTGAAATTTTAAATCCAAGTACAAATGAATACCAAGGATATGAGCAAGCTACTGTATAATAGTCAAAATAGAAACCAGTAGCTTGATAAAAAGCACCAGTAGCTAGCAGACATCATTTTTGACAAACTGTATAACATAAGGCTACGGAAGCTGTGACATTCAAAGATGAATATAGTCTATAAACTGTCCAGCAACAAATTAGTTAAACTGAGTGAAGCACAATCTGAAACCAAATTAGGTGAGGCTGAAATGGGACTAGAAATTCTAAAATTCGGGCAATTGAGTATTTCTTGTTGGAACCCTGGAGTCCTTTATACATGAGTGCCTCTCTTAAGGATAAATCAAATCAGCAGCAATCAGACAAAGGTAGAGAATTTAGTTCATCAGTATTACAGAAATATAAAAGCTTCACCAATGTGAATATCTTGCTCAGGGAAAAAAATGCCTATCTGAATTTTCTTTAGTGTTACAAAAAACAAAACCCATGAATGGAAAACTGAAGGGATTCTTGGTGTTTATGTGTATATACATTTGGTTTTGTGTCTGTGTCTATCTTTTGGTGTGTGGTGTTGTGGGCAAAATCTGGCTCACCTAAAGTGACCAAATCACAATTGAAGATACAACTGTTAACGCTGCTAACATCGGATGTTCTTGCTTTGACAACATATGGAGATGCAGCCATTTTCCTTCTTATGTTTTACTCTTAGAGTTAGAATTAGATGATACTGGGTGGGGGGGGAGAAGGAATGTGTATGGGAATTAGTTAGACATAACAATATTGCAGCAGTTTGAGAATCAAGGTTTTTTGAAATAAGAGATGATAAGAAAAGGCGGGTTGGAGAGCTGGAGGGAAAGCCTGCATTTCAAACTAATTGGAGAATGTGATTTATGACTGTTAATCAGAGGAGGGAATTGAGCTTGATACTGTGTGTTCAGGGGAGGGGAATTCAGATTTTGGCTTTGGCTATGTATGTGCCGATGCTATGCTACTCAAATAAAGATTCTTTAAGGAAAACAATGCCTCAAAGTTCTTTGAAGAGTTTCACCTTTCGGATCATGACAACAACATAAATATATGAAGTTTGCTCCCAGCAAAGACAACCCACAACTTATACATCCTTGGCCTACTACCTTTCAGTGACAAGACAAAAGAAAAGGCAGACATAGTGTAAATTATATCATTACATTGGAATGTTATTGATAAACCCATCTGAGTGATCTTATTGTTTATCCCTTTCCACTAGGTCAGCATTCTAATTATACTACCTTTGAGAACTGATCAGTGAATGGAAACAATTTGGTTTATTGGACCACAGGTTCCTGTTTGATTCCTCCTTGTTGACACACAGGCTCAATTCAGCTAATTATAAATGTTTTAAATTGCTCACATATGCATGGGGTGGAGTGGGGTATATCATACGTTTGGTAGTGAATGCTGATCATGTTTGGGAGCAGTAGCTTTTATCATGACATATGTGTGTACATGTGTGTTTGCATGAGTATGTATATATGCGTGTGTGCGTGTGTGTATGGTTAATTTTCCCCCAGAGATATGATTTCCTATTGATTTTTGTTTCATTTTTAAAGAAAATAATAATAATAAAAAATCTAATAATTATAATCATGTAATTTTTCTGGTTAATGACCAAAATAAAATGACTGACTTTCAATAACTGTATGCAGTAAGCATGTACGTGATCAATATAACATGGACTTCCAAAAACAAATCAAAGCAAATCCATAAATCCTATTACATATCTTGTTGAAAATTATTTTGTTCATCGTCAGGTACCTAAACCATGTACAAAACAACTCTGCAGGAAACAGGATCTCAAAGTATAGAGGAAAATGGGTCTGGAGTTTTAAAGGAAAAGCTAGATTCTTCATTCCTGCTTTTCCTGAACCAATTTTAATCTTGCAGCAGATATGAATGCCCAGATAAGCCTTAAGTATCCATATGAAGACTATTTTAGATTTTGGTAGAGATTCTTTTGATTTATACCAGTAAAAGTCTAAGGTAAGATATAGCAAAAATGTCATTCATTTTTTCTTGAGCAGACATATGTGAATTTCTATTCATTGTATCTCTCTTTTCTAATCTTAGTGCTCTGATCCCCCCAGACAGTTAAGTCATCTCTTTTCTCTTGCCCCAATCCCTTTATCGGGCTCTTATGTTCCATTGGGAGAGAAACTATTCCAAGTTGCCAATCGTTTTGATCTCTAGGAGGATTAATCAGTATTCCAAAAGAAATTAGATGACTATTGCTGAGCACATCTTACAAAAGTGAGAATCTATATTGAAGCTGAAATTTTCTGCTTCTCTGTTGGGAAAACTTGCCATTGTTCAAGAACACCTTCAGTTGCTTTAAAACTGAGCATGGCTGCAATAGTGAAATATAAAATGGCAGGAGACAACGGGTGGTGTTTGTGTGTCGTATACTCTAGTAATATTTATCAATCTTATATAAAATAGGAAAAAATGCCATTCAATTACTTTTGATGTAAAATATAGGTTTACATAATGAAAAAGACATATAAACAGTGTTGTAACCTAAAGGCTGATTCATAATTATATCATAAATAGTGCATAGATCACAACTGCTATGTGGTTCATTTATATCACCACACATCCTGGTTAAGTAGAAAGCTCATTTGATCTGTATTCTTAGACAAATAATTTATTTAAGTAGCTGAACACCAATTTTCTTTGCATTTCATACTCTCAAGAGGCTATATCAAAGAATATGACAAAAATATGACAACCTTTTCATCATATCTTGTGACTCACATTTGGTTTCTTGGGCCATTTCAAAGGGTTAGCTTTGAAGTTCAGTGTTTTTGAAGCTTACATCTCTCTACACAAAGCTATTTGTATCCATATGAATCAGGTAACTCAGAAGGGATACTGAATTACTATTTTGTTTCACTGTCACCATGACCATGGAATTCATTGCTTTAGAAAACTTCTATATCTAACTTCTTTGTGTATCTAGTATACTGTTTAGAAATGTTTTTTTTACAGAACAGCAGTTTCTATAGTTTTACTATCTTGCAACACTGTACATTGCTTTTAAAATCTGCATAATTTATGATTTTATTAAGTGTTTAGGAGTCATGTTGGCACAGTGGTTACAATGTGGTATTGCAGGATAACTCTGTCCACTGCCAGAAGTTCAATCCTGACCAGTTCAAGGTTGACTCAGCCTGTCTTCCCTTTGAGGTTGGTAAAATGAGGAATCAGACTGTTGGAAGCAATATGCTGACATTTGTAAACTGCTCAGAGAATGCTGTAGAACACTATGGAGTGGTATATAAGTCTAAGTGTTATTGCTATTGGTATTATGTTTCATTATATATGCTGTTTAATAATTATTTCTTGTGTTGGACCAACTCTTGAGGTGGTTTATCTTTATCAATAAAAAAAAGGAAATATTTTAAATGAATGAGCATATAAAATGGAATAAATATATGTACTTTTAATATTATATTTAAAATGAATTTCATTTTTGTTTGAAAATAAATTTGTGGTGAATGCTTTTCAATCTATGTTCATTTCACTGGTCAATGCATTTTTTATAAATGTTGTGTACATTTATATGAATCTTATGCTATTCGAATGCAGTGTATATTGATGCAACATTTCTGGCAACATTAGCATCAAAATTACTATAAAACATTATTATTTTTTACTTATTGCTTTCATTTTGTGATAATTTATCAATAGTAATTCTGAGTAAACATGAAAATCTTTGTGTAGATAAGTTAATTAAGCAAACATGACATACATAAATAACGCATTATCATCTATATCTATGTATCAAAGTGTTCACAACAATGGAAAGTTTCTTTTAAAAATCAGGCATTTGTATGTGTGAAATTGCATATTATCTGTACCAAGCTCCATATTTCAATATTGAAATATTATTACACCACTTTTATTACCCAAAGTATTAATTTGAATAAATGAGACCTACATATTAATGCAAATGTTATATGCAAACCAAACTAGCATCTTGATGATATATTATAATGTGACACAGCAGCCACTAACATGCTTATCTATATATTTACATAGCAAGTATTAAAAATGGATTGCATTGGAAACTTATTTATGTTAGATAATAACATTAGAATTATTTTTAACCTATATATCGCTAGGATTGAAATTCACTGAAATTCACTGAATAAATTGTTTTCACATATCTACTGAAGTTTTCGTGTTGTATCTATTCATATTCTTGCAAAAACCATCTGAGTTCATAACTCTCCATGTCTACTGAATATTTTTCAATAACATTCTAATTCTATTCATAAGAATAATTCCTTTCCTTCTGTATATAAAATGGGACAAATCTTATTTCCTGTTTCAGCCTATCCCAAGGCCATCTACCGGCAGTAGCCACAGCAGTGGCAGCTCATATTTGTGTAAATTTTTGGGGTTGCTAACAAAGAATAAGAATAGGCCAAGGTTTGGCTCTCAGAAGGGTATGGCAGGAAATAAGATTTGTCCCGTGTCTGGGACTAAGCAAGTGTATTCTGAATGCTTAACAAACATTTAACACATATCTTCCTTGCTTCTCAGCTAACAGAGAGAGAGAGAGAGCCTGTGGCCTAGGGGTTAAAACAACTGCTTAAGACGCAGTCGGCCCAGGTTCGAATCTCAGAAGGGTATGACTGACTGATGAGAACAAATAAGTTTGAAATGATCATATCGGTCTCCCTTTATTCTTTGTTAGCAACCCAAAACATTTACACAAATATGAGCTGCCACTGCTGTAGCTACTGCCTGTAGATGGCCTTGGGCTAGGCTGAAACAGGAAATAAGATTTGTCCCGTGTCTGGGACTAAGCAAGTGTATTCTGAATGCTTAACAAACATTTAAAACATATATATATATATATATATGAATGGATAAATATGCATACATATATACACATGCAGAAAGAGAGAGATAATGATTTATTCTTTCAGTTTGAAAATATTTACTCCTTATTGCCTTGATTTCATACCTGCTTCTATTTTCAAGAGAAATGTCAGTAGAAGAGATAGTGTGATTATTCTATGTTCTCTGTCTGTTATTCTAATCTATGTCATGATACAACATGACTCGGGCAAGCATTCAAAAAAATAATGATTCTTCAACTAATGGTTGCTTATTGAAGAGAAATATTGTAGCCTGTATTACATTTTGATGCTCTCCTGTCTTCACTAGCTCCACATATGGGACACAAAACTGAACAGGTCAGAGCTTACAGTAATACGTATTTTAAAAAGAGAGAGATTGACAGCATGGTTCCCAGCAGTCTGGGAACATGGAAGGAAGTAGAAACAGGGTGTGAAAGCAGCACCAGCAGAGGAAACAACAACTTTCAGTATTGAAATAAGACAAATTTTCTGAAGGAACAATTTTCCCAAAGAAGCCATGCTGTATCTTCAGACTGAAAGGATTTGCAAGAAAAGAAATCTATCTCTAATCCTATCAAGTATGATTTTTATAACACAAATCAGAACCTGCAGCAAATAAAAAGGCAAGTAAATTAATATGCTAATCTTATACTTAACTTTAATAATTTGGAAGATGAATAAGGGTATTCATGTTCATCAAATAATATTTTACTTTACTGAAGACTGTTGAAGATCCAACCACAACAACTATGATTTTCATATAATTTCTTTTTAATGAAGTTGGTATCATTAGTAAAAATAGATTTAAAATAATGCACATATTAATTTTAGAAATGGTTGGAATTCTCTGCAACAATTTTTTCCACTTTCTTTTTTTTTATTAAAGAGTTTTACCAAAACAAAATTTTACAATATATCCCCAAATCCCTCCCACCCCAAACCCACCCACTTCCCCCCCCCACTTCCCAGAGCTAAATACAGGATTATAGTTACAATAATCATATTCTAAATAAAAAATATGCATAATATACAATTAACCAAATTCATAATGTGCTTTAACTCCCCTTTGACATAACTACAAACAAAGTACCAATAACAATATCCCACTAAAATCTACTCATAAGCTAAATGGAACTTTTTAGTCCCATATTTGTTCTGAATATAATTTATCCATCTCCTCCAAACTGAAATATATCTTTCCTGTGAATGATCTTTCAAATAAGCAGAAATCTTAGACATTTCTGCAAGATTCGAAACTTTAAACACCCATTCTTCTATAGTGGGCAAACTATCCTTCTTCCAATATTGTCCCACCAGTAACCGTGCTACTGTTATCATATTCAACATCAAATTAGTTTCTTTAACATCACAATCTACAACAATACCCAATAAAAATAATTGCGGAGAAAACTTTATCTTTCTCTTAAAAATCTTTTGAATGTTCCACCAAATTTTGATCCAAAAAGCTTTTATGTTTCTACAAGTCCACCACATGTGAAAATAGGTAGCTTCTGAACTACCACATCTCCAACATATAGACTGTAAATTAGGATACATGTTGGACAACTTCTTGGGATCCAGATGCCATCTATAAAACATTTTATAAAAAATTTCTCTTAAGTTTTGAGCCTGAGTGAATTTAACATTTCTGACCCAAATTATCTCCCAGGTGTCCAACGAGATTGGTTCCTGAATATTTTGTGCCCACTTTATCATACAGTCTTTAACCAATTCCGTTTCCGAATCCAATTCAATTAAAGCATTATATATCCTCTTTATATGTGCACAATTTAAATCTCTAATTTGTTTTACTAAATTTTGATCTGTAATTGTGATGCCAACCTTTTGATCTAACTTCCACCTAGCTTTCAATTGGGTATATTGAAACCAAGAGTAACTTATATTTTCTTGTCTTAACTCCTCTAATGATTTAAGTTGCCAATCATTCCCTTGCAATCTAAGTAATTCCTTGTAGGAAACCATATCCATACTCACTCCCATAGATACGCCCTCTATCGCGTGTCCAGGAATTCCCCAAATCGGTATTTTATAATTTAACTTATAATAATACTTTTTCCAGACACGCAATAAAGCACTTCTAAGAATGTGGGATTTAAAAGCCCTGTCCACCTTCTTATCGTAAAGCAAATATGCATGCCATCCATATACCAAATCCCATCCCTCAAGATGAAGTATTCTCTTGTTGGTTAAATTAAGCCAATCACTAATCCAGGTCAAGGCAACCGCATCATAGTACAATTTCAAATTCGGCGCCTTGAGTCCCCCTCTTTCCCTGGCATCTTGTAAAATCTTAAATTTAACTCTTGGTCTTTTCCCCGCCCAAATAAATTTGTTAATACCCTTCTGCCATTGATCAAGGTTGGCATCCTTTTTCAATATAGGTATCATTTGAAACAAAAAGAGAAACTTTGGTAGAACATTCATTTTAACAACTGCAATTCTTCCCAGTAATGATAATTGTATTTTTTATAAATTATTTAAGTCCCTTTGTATCTTCAACCATAGTGTTTCATAATTATTCTTATACAATTTTACATTTGAGGCCGCAATATATACTCCTAAATATTTAACCTTCTTCACTATTTCAAAACCTGTTAATTTAGATAACATATCCCTTTCACTCATAGATAAGTTCTTGGATAATATCTTAGTCTTATTACTATTCACCTTAAACCCAGAAATCTTACCATACTGAGTTATAATTTCCATCAAGTCTATAACCGACTGTAACGGTTGGGATACTGTCACAACCAAGTCCTCAGCAAAAGCTCTCAGTCTATAATCATTCTGTTTTATTTTGATTCCCTTTATCATAGAGGACTCTCGAATTTTAATTAATAAAATCTCTAGTGTTAGAACAAACAATAATGGTGATAGGGGGCAGCCCTGTCTTGTACCTTTTTCAATTTTGAAAGTCTCTGTTAATCCCCCATTAACTATAATTTGTGCAGTTTGTTGTTGATATATAGCTTTAATAGCATGTAGAAAACCTTCTCCAAAATTCATCTCCTCAACAACTCTTAATAAAAATTGCCAATTCAATTGGTCAAAGGCTTTCTCTGCATCCAAAAATATCAATGCTGCAGAGACTTGGTTGTTCTTATCCAAATATTCAAGCAAGTTAACAATTTGTCTTACATTATATTTCATATACCTCCCAGATATAAATCCCGATTGATCACTATGAATCATTTGTTTCAAAACTTGCATTAATCTATTAGCCAATACTTTAGCAAAAATCTTATAATCTGTATTTAAAAGTGATATAGGTCTATATTTTTTAGGTTGAGTAAGGTTGATTCCAAAGGAGGATCAAGACCTTATGCAACAATTTTTATTATATTATATACAGTGCTTTTTTGTAAAAGAAAAAGGTGCTGGAACTCACACATGTCATACAACCCACCTTGCCTACCCTACAAAGTTCCATCCCAAAAAGGTGCCGGAACTCCGTTCTGAGCGTTCAATGACAAAAAAAAGCCCTGATTATATATCTATGAATGACTGCCTAATATGAAATAAAGTGTCTTTGTCAATTTTAAAGCCTAGACAGTTTCAAGTTGTATCAGAACTGGAAATTAAAGTGTGTGTTTTTTAACTAGGACTTATGAATAGTAAACTAGAAAATATTCAAGAACAATTGGTTTTATATATTGTAACTGCAGAGAGGTTATTATAAGCACATAGATGAAATATATAGAAATGTACATAACGGAAGAGTGGATTGTAATAATAGCAACTAGACCTATATACAGTACTATTCCTTAGAGCTTTACAGCATTCTCTGAGCGGTTTACAGAATCATCATATTGTCCCAACAATCTGGGTCTTCATTTTACCAACCCTGGAAGGATGGAAGCCAGAGCCAGTCAGGATTGAATTACTGGCAGGTGGTAGAGTTAGCCAACAATGCTGCATTTTAACCATCGTACCACCATGGCTCATGAGTTGTACACCACAGATTGTAAAGGGGACAGAAATGGCTGAAATGACCAAATTCACTTTTCTCCTTAGGAAAGCAACAGTAACTACTTTATTGAAACCTTTTATTGACTTTTTGTTAAAATGAATTATGATTTCAGAATATACTGATTAAAAAGGATTTTTTTCAAAAAGTTTTATTAATTTTCTAGTACATTTGATTAGTGCTTAATAAACATCATGTTGTCTGGGTTAATTTGTTTGCTTCATAATACCAGTTACAATCTTAGTCTCTACCCCCTTTTTTCCAACCATTGATAAAATAAATTTCATGTTTGAAAATATTCTCTATCTTCTTTCTATTTAATCCTCAATGTAAGTATTTCCATTTCAGCACAGTCCAATATCTTCTTGATTATCTCTTTGTCTAGTGGTGTTTCTTCATTCTTCCAGTGCTGAGCAAATGCAATCCTCGTTGCTGTTAATACATGCAATGTTAAATATATACTTTGCTAATCAAATTTTTCTGGTATTATACCTAATAAGAAACGTTCAGGTTTAAAATCTACATGTTTTCCTAACATCTTTTCTAACCAAATGTGTCCAAAATGTTTTGCTTTAACACAGGTCCACTACAAATGGTAATATGTGCCAGATATTTGGTTATATTTCCAACATTTACTAGACATATTTTTAAACATTTTTGCTAGTCTAGGAGGTGGTAAGTGCCATCTATAAGACATTTTATATAAGTTTTCTTTATAAGAAGTTGCCATTGTCAATTTATAATTTCTTTCCCAAAGATTTTGTGATTTCTCTAATTCTATATTATATCCAGTTTTTTGCCCATTGTATCATTGTATTTTTCACTTGTTCATCCTCCATTTTCAAATTTAAAAGAAAGTTATATAGTTTCTTAATCGGTTTTTCATCATAGGTCAAAAATATCTGATCAAACATTGTCTGTTCTTTATAAAAGCCATATATTTTCACATCTTTATCATATCTCAATTGCATTTGCAGCTGAGGCCACCATGATAATTCAATACGCTGGTCTAAAAGCTCTTGTTTAGATTTTAGTTTCCCTTCAGTATACAAAATGTCCTTATACTGTATGTCAACAATATGTGAACAAACGTGTCCATCGTTGAAAGCCATCCTGGGATTTTCAAGAAGATTTTAGCTTTTAGCTTTTCCTATACAAAAAGTAGGGAATTTCTTATAAAGTGGTTTTGAAAGTATCTATGACTTTTATTCTTCTCATACCATAGGAATGCATGCCATCCAAGTTGCAGAACATGTCCTTCTAGATATAACAGTCTTTTATGTCTGAGAATTATCCATTCTTTTAGTCATGTTAAGACACATGCTTGATAGTATAAGATCCAATGTGATAATTTTCTTTGGATTCTTGTAGCATTTTCCGTTTAATTCTAGTTTTTTTTTATGGGAAGAATAAATCCATGATATATAATTTAGGAAGGTGGAATCCACAATAATTATCTTTGTAACTTATGCAAAGAAGTCACTTCTTCAAATATTTCTCTTTTTCTTTCATTTTTTCCCCTGACCATTATTGTTCCTCACTTTTTCTTTTCTTTTCTTTCTTTATATTTTTGTAGTTTTTAACCTTGTAAAAATGTTTTCAATAAAAATTGTATGTATGTATGTATGTACAAAAAACTGACCATCAAAGGAAGATTAGTGAAGCCAATGGGTGAATGGAAAGAAAAGAAAAGTAAATACAAAACAGGAAAGAAGCATTACAGAACAGTGTGGATAAGGTTCAAATTTTTGCAATGAGAAATGTAAAGTTGAAGAGATCAGCCTTAAGAGTAGTGAACCAATGAGAGCAGACATAGCTGCTCTAATTTAATTTATAAGGCAAAATATCATCATCTTCCCCTTGGAGAAGACTTTCACGCATACAAAGGAGTTACAAGGTTCTACAATGATGGTATGTAGACTAGAGAGAAACCAACCACTGACAAAATGGCTCTAGTCACTCACTGGTTGCCACGATTTTCAAAGATCATCTATTTAGTGAATGTTACAGTAATGTAAAATGATAGGTAGGAAAGAGAAAAAAGACTCTAAAGTAGTTCCTTTTTTACATTTTGTTTGGCTAGATTGTATAAAAAAATAATCTGAATCCATCATTTCTTTGTAACTTGTAACACAAATTTGTAATTTGTAACACAAATTCTGGTGAATCAAGGTAGCCAGTTAATTATGTCTTTCAAAAAACTACATCTGTGCATCCTGTACCAAATGTATAATAGCCTGTTCTTTGCCCAATTGGGTATAAAATCTACTTTATTTAATAGGGATATAAAGGTAAGAGAACCAGTTCAGTTTAGTGGTTAAAGACACTTGGCTAGACACCGCAAGTGCATGATTTCTAATCTCATTTTGGGCATGAATCCAGCTAGGTGATCTTGGGCCAGTCACTCTTCTTTTCGGCTTAGGAAGGAGGCAATGGCAAACCACTCCAAAAATCTTGCCAAGAAAACTTTAGGGACTAATCCAGTTACTAGGAGTCAAAACAAATAAACAAAAATAATAATATAAACCACCCTTCCCTCTTCAGCTTTGCAGAATTCTATCCTATGATAGCTCAGGGAAAGTTTGCCTGGTGGTCAAAATGGTGTTTTTTCATGTCTTCTGTATTTCATACAGATGTACAAAGTCAGTTTGCTTGTTTGACTACTTTTACTAAAGCAAAGAAGATTAAACAAGGAACAGATAAGTGAATAATAAACACAAAGAATGGACAATCTAGAGCTGACAATCAATATTATAGCTCTTCTTCAAATTCAGTTTTACTGCTCCTAATATATGTTCAGCTCCAAGGATATTTGCTATAAATTAGACTGCTGCTAATATGTGTTTGTAATTTTGCCTGCAAAAAGGAGCCAGAAGGTAGAATTCATTCTTTGACCTTCTTCCACCTTCAGATGATAACACAGTGTCATGTTGATTATGTGATAGTAGTCAACAGCATTTTTTCTATCCAAATATGGATCTGCTCCCTAGTGCTTGAGAAAGTGCAGTATAATTGTCCAGTATTGATTATAACTTATTAATAATGTGCTTGAATGGCTTGTGCTGTATGCTGTAAGTGACAGTCACTTTATTCTGTTTCGAGTGTCTGTCTTTTAATGAGTTGTCTTGGGACTAGGACTGGCTCTATTGATTTGTATAGTGATCTTTTTTGGCTGGGTAGTTCAAAACTAAGTGCCTGGTTTGTTCCATCAGTTGAATTTTTTTATGTGAAACAGAATAAACATGTTTCCTTTATATCGTTGGTGCCTATGTGTCCACTGTATATTGTAGTATGAAATCAAGAAAGTGAATTTGTTATGTAACTCTCAGCTTGAAACTGAGAGTGATGATAGGGTAGGGATTGTTAAAGTGTTGAGGTGATGGAATATGCAATTCATTTTTGTTTCCATTTCTCTTCCTATTAACATTGATACCTCTACTGTAGAAATTTAACTTGATGAAAGACTTATCATCTCTGGAGATTTCTTTAGTTCTTTTTCTTTTCTTTCTATCTCATCCAAAATAGCCTGTGTTTTTTCTTGTATCTTCTTTTTAAGTTCAGTATTACGTTGTACAAAATAACCTCTATTTTTTTACTTGTATCTCACACAATTCTTAAATCAGTGTCTTTATTTAGGTTACCTTAAAAATTGTTTTTTACAACCCTCTACACTTGCTTCTTTATATAAAAAAAATATTTAATTTCCATTAAAAATGGATTTCCTTTTATACACAAAAGTCAAATGGTTATGAACAGAAATGTTTATGGTAAAAATTGTATTTTAGAGTTCATATTTGAAATCCATAGTCAGGCTAAAAAGATTAAAAAGTCAATATTCATAGCACTTAATACAGTATTGTCTTTCAAATCCTCTAGCACTAGTTGCAAATTTTGTATAGGCTGCTCTGCAACCTGTGTTTGGGCCAAAGCAATTTATCCTTTAAATTTTTCCAAAAGTTCTTTCAACTTTTTAAATATAATTCAGTTGAAATCCTTTCTGTTTAAAAGTAAAAATCAAATCTACTAATTTGTCAAAGTAATATAAAATATTTTTATGCTTTAATATTTCAGTCATAGAAGTGTGATAAGGATTTCTTTTAGGATAATTATATCAGTGTTATCAATCTTCAATCTTGTATTGAAATGCTGTTGAAGAATATTATTCTTTGTCTTTTTCCTCACAAAGTGTACCAATTTATTACTCGGAACATTTCTTGTCAAATCGTCAATTTATTTTATAAACTTTTATAAAGTTTATCTATTTCTTACTCTTACTCTTTCCAGTCCAAAAAAGTCATTCTTTCTCTAATATTTTCATCAGAGCTCTAATTCTTCTCCAATTCACTATCTATAACTTTTGATAGAAAATCAAATTTCTTCATTTTTTTTTTCTTTTATCCTCCTGTGTTTTTGATGTTGTAATTTCAGATATACATTACATTTGCATCTCTATAGTTAGTCATGTTCCCAATTTATTGAATTTATCCTGCCTGCCTGCCAATATATATGTCTATCTAGTACATTTCATCAATTATCTGTGATCTTTAGTAATAATTCCCATGGAAAATTTGAATCAATTGCCTAATACAGTTACAATTAATAATCTTTTAAAATAACATTCCCTTTATTCCTTGTAAGATTTCCTATATTATCCCTTCTTAACCTTTTTGCCAAATAACCCTTATATTTTATATATTTAAAACTTTTATTTTTGTAGTTGTGAAAAAATGGGATTTACTAAGTGGACTATTTATCTGTTGTAAAAGAAAATCTCTATCAAGCTGTAAAGTAATTGTTTTCAAATTAGCTTGCTTGGGCTTTTTACCCATATAAAGAAATAAGACTTGGCTGGTCCCCATATAAACTAACCACAGCTATGAACTGGTCCCAGTTAATCAGCTTGGAAGTGAATAGCAAAAAATTCAATTCTGTAGTTTACTTATTAGGAACAGCTGTTTCAACATATGGATTATTTCATGATATTGCCTGTGTCCAGAGACATTTCAGCATCCAAAATTGGATACTAATTCCCACTATGGTGCTCTCTCCTCCACCAGCATGCTATCCAGAGACCTTCAGAGATGACTATGCCTCCATTACTCTTCACCAGAAATTCTCTCAAATGAAATCACTGAAAATAATAAGAAACTTTATTTATTTATTTTTGCCAGCTATCCAGATTCACTGAGAGTAAAGGCAGCCATATTAATTTTATATTTTTTCTAAATAACTATTCTAAATAAATAAATAAATAAATTTAAAAACCATTCCACAGCTATCTTTAGCTACCCACTTCAATATTTTGTATTCAGATTTCTGGTTCTGGAATTTTGGTGCTCCCAGACATGCGAGGGATTCGCTCCTTGTGTCGCCTGGATTTCTTCATTGGGGGGGGCCTGTAAAGGGGTCAAAAGTTGCCCTGGAGGGGCAATGAGCAGGGGAGAAGTCTCTCCAGTCAGCAGCAGAAGGGTGGTGGCCCTCTCATCAGCTTGGAGCTACTCTCCGAACTGAAGAGGAAAGGATTGGCCACTCCCATGGCCCATCATTTAGCCGTTTCCTGCTGAAGCCAAAAGCACAACAAAGCACTTGAATGCACTTGAAAACTGGGTGAGAATTGCCTTCTTGTTTTCCTAACTGTCTACTTTCCCTGTCAAAAGCTTCTTGAATTTGCTTCCCTCTGCGAGGAGAGAGGGAAGGGATTTTTTTCCCCCACCCTCCTCAAGAGCGGCCTTTGTCTACATTGGGAGAGAAAAGAAAAAGCCTTCTACTAAATTATACTGATTTATTGGACTTACTGCCTTTCTACTTTTGGCCCAAAGTTCCTATATTTACAGAAATGGACTATTAGACTATTAGTCTAAAAAAGGGGACAAAAAAGAAATAAATAAAAAGATACTGTTTTTTGAAGTACTCTGAGGATATCTAGTGAATACTATTGGCAAACAAACTTGCTTACATTTTGGACTGACCTTGGTATTAAGATAAAAAACTGAAAGAGCTGGAGATGAATTTCGCTTAGACTTGTGGAGGTGGACTCTTACTGATTTTTGTTTGGAAAATAGCCTCCACCAAGGACTGTTTATAATTATTACAAAATGGAGAAGGATCAGCCACAAACCTTGCTTGATTGTAACCTCATACTTGAAACAATCTACAGAGTCACTGAGATATCTATCTCTAGATTTAATAATTTACATGCCAATCTTAAGTCACAAATTGAAACCCAGACTGCAACTAAAGAATTTACACTTCAGAATATAATAAAATTGGAAGATGTTACTATTGAGACAGAGGAATATATGCAACAACTTTCCAAAGAACCGACAACTTTAAAAGTACAAGGAACTATCACTATGGTAAATAACCTTAAGGACCAACAACATACTATGGGAAAACTTAATGTGCAAGATAGTGATGTTAACATAGAGAACATGGAAGATCAACAAATACAGTTTCCTGAAAGCCTGGATAGCCAAACATTATTTACAAAATTGGATAAGACTCTCTATTTAAAGAAGATGAACCCAGATGGAAGAGGAATCCAGACCGAACTGAAGATAAAGTTTTTAGAGCAAATACAGAGACTAGAACTAATGATTACAAATGGTTTGGTTTTTGTGGACCACTGATAGCTAGATGGCCTCCTTCAATTCAATTAATATGTATTGGAGAAAAGGGAGACCTATCTGGCAATTCAAAGGCCTTGGTCTGGAAACCTGATTGGCAAAAAAAGAAACCCAGAGTTAGATTTAAAAAGTGAGTTCTTAGAGAACCATTAAAGGTTATCCTTTTAGTAATCAGTGATCTATCAGGATCTAATATAGAAAATGTTTATGAGATAGAACTAGAATGTGTTTACGTATTTATTAGGCTTATTTTAGACATTATAATTTGTGTACTGACATAATGGAAAATTGGTTTATAGATCCCACATTTGATGTTAAAAGACGTTTGATTATTCTATTCAAGAGTTAAGAATTAGCTAAAATTTAAAACAGAATCTGGTTGTGTATAAATAGTTCTAGATTGATAAACATAGGCTGTAGTCCTGTCAGTAACATGTGATGTATTAGGATCTGAAACAGATGATGTTTATTAGGTAGAACATAGCTACTCAGCCACTGTGTACATGTTAGATGCTATAGTTTTTGCTGTAATGAAATAAGGGAAATTTGGGTTGTGAATATTATTTGGGATGTTAAAGGCTAAATTTGAATAATATAATTAAAATTAAAATTAGGTAAACTTTAATAACAGGACATAGATATATTTCAATGAAATTGAATTGACAAATTTTTCAACTGACCAAGCTATTTCTAGAAATTTATTAGTTTAAACTGGTTGTATGAAATGTTAAGAGAAATTGAGAAGAATGTTTTGATAATGTAACCTGAATTATGTACTGAAAACTCTGTTACTGAATCGCTGATTACCCAGTCATCAAGATGCTTTCTAAATATGTAGATTTTAACTGAAAACCAATAAAACTTGTTAAAAATATTTTGTATTCAACATGTTAGCAATCCATACCTTCTTAGTTTCTAAACCAGCTTAAAATCTGTATATTCATTTAAAACCTTTGTATATCCACACATCTTAAACCACATGTGACATTGTTTCTTTTACTTTTGATGAAAAAAGAACACAAGACAAAATCTACAATGGTATAAATGCTTCCATGAGTAATTAGAAATATCCATTGTAACAAATGTAGTAATTTAAAGTTTATTGAATAGCATATACCAATGAATCTTCTGGGGGAAGAAATGCCACTTATTTAATTTGTTATAAACATATCTGTACTACAGTTTATCAGAAGTGGACTTTAAAAAAACTGCATTACCTTTTGATAAAATAAATTATTTGATGCCATTTTAATAAGTCCTTCTTTTATTCCTCCTCCCATAAAAAAATCCAGAACTAATTTTTTTACCAGTTGTAACAGCAAAATTTAGTAACACAGTAATGCTTTTTAGCGTATATAAGAGAATGTATTTGTATTTGTATTTGTGATAGAGAAAAGAAAAAATACAGTATTGAGCTGCAAAAAATAGTACTTTGAAAAACCCTACTTTTTCCACAATATATTTTCTTTTTTCATTTTTAATAACTGATTTATTCTCATTTCATTATGAAAATATTTATGAATGTGGCTTAGTTCTTATAACCATCTAAAAAAAGACAATATTCCAAGTGCCAGAATTTTTTTTAATTGTGTAAAAGCCTAACACATTTAAGAAATCCTTTTGCCAATAACAGAGCTGAAACACTTCCATTCAAAATTGCACTTGGGACTTTCTTCTCCTTTTTTCTGTGCTCTTCCTTTTATAATTAACTAATTAAATTAAATTATCATAGATCCATAGAAGGCATCTATTCACATTTGGAACAAGCATACAGAACGGGAATAAGCATCCTTTTTTGGGCCAAGGTAGGCTGTTGGCACCACTACAAAAGGTTGATTGAATGAAAACAAAATGTTAATGAAACGTAAGCTTATTGAAACTAAATTAAATAAATACTAGAGTTCATTTAACAAATTCAATACAGCTTTTTTCATGTTGTATCAAGATTACAATTAAATATCAACATCAAAACAGAAAGTAGAGTGTCGAGCCCCACGGGCCCGTGGGGCTCAATGCTACAAGGGGCCTCTGGTTGCAAGCACAGGGCCCACACTACCTACCTATACTGATGCTGCGCTCACAGCCCCTGCTGTCCTCATGTCGGAGGCTGCCGGTGTGCAACAGACACGATGGCCAGCTGCTCTTCGGCTCCTGGCCACGCCCGCATGGAAGGACCCTGTTGAAGGCCCTTCAGGCATCCAGAGGGACAGCCCGGACTGCCCAGATTATTTGCCTGCAGGAAAGTCTGGGCCGGGCATTCCTCCAAAGGGCTGGCCATTCTGTCTGCCTACAGAGAGGCCCTCGCTGGACATGGTTGTTGCTTGCCACACAGGCACCCAGCAGGACAGACCTGCCGGCGCTGTTGCCTGTGCATCGGGAGAGGCATCCGGCTGTACTCCAGTGATGATGCCTCTGGGCATATTGGGGCTGAAAGCCAGGGAGCCAGCATTGTGGGGTTTACAGACCGGCTCGTTGAGGCTAGACAGGGGTGAGGGGGGTCAATCGATCAGGGAGGGATGTTTGCCCATTGGGAACACATCTGTGTACACACCCGGGTCAGGGCTATAGGAGGTTGGGGGGTTACGTACGGTACAAATTTCACAGAGGGTGGTTCAAAGGGCCTCATGGGTGTAGGTACACGCATTGGTGCTGGGGAAAGGGGGGCTGTTTATAGGTGCATAGCCGGATGCTGGCTTGTATGGGAAGGGGCGGGGCTGGTGTGTTACGGCTATAAAACATGTGTTGGGAGCGCGTGGCTTCCAACACTGACTTTGTACTTCTTTTGGGACTCGTGAATAAACGTGCCATCTTTGTTAACCGTTCCACGGCTGCTCGTCTGTGTTGTCATCGAGGACAGCTTAACAGTAAGTCAGCGTTGCGTTTCTCTTTGTCTCCCTACTATCGAGTGCTGCTCCGGCTTGTTGGTTGGGTTCAGACATGGCAGAGGGGATGGAGGGGGCTGTTCCAGCGGTTGACGGAGGGGAGATGGCTGGGGCTGCAGCACACCTTGACATGGTGGAGCTGGTGGAAGCCCCACCTGTTGTGAGGCCTAAAGTCTGGGACCCTCTCCCTGTGGCTGCTGGAAGCGGAACCCTAGTGGAACCATTGCAGGGAGTGGTGGCTAAGCCCTGTTTTGGGTCGTGCGGGCTCCGGTCAAGGACAAGTGACACGGCCGGGGGGGCTGTTATTGGAATGATGGGAGCGTCATGTAATGGACAAGGAGGGTGAAGAGTGGAGCTATTCCACAGAGCCTGGGAGCTACACTCTGGATGTGTTAAGAGACAGGTTTGGGGAACCCCGGCCATGGTCCCCTGCTGAGCCCGACCTCGACAATGGACGATGGTCACATGATGGCTTCGTGCCCATGCATCCAGGCCCAGCTCATTTTTGTCTGGCTAGCCCACAGTTCTGGGGACCACCCAGACAAAGTACACCCCAAGGGACTGCTCCCCCTATGCAGGCCCCAGTTGCAGCATTGACCCAGAGAGGCCCAGGCTCGTCGGCAGCAGGGGATGGCAGTGGCACCCGGTAAACAACAACACCGGTCGGTGCCCTGGGTTGGCAGGCGGTCAACCCACGGTACCCGGGGCCCACTGCAAGAGGACCGGGGCCCCAAATGGCTCCTTGGGGAGCAGGCATGGCATGGGGCCTACCGCCTCTACCAATGTCCTTTGATGGGCAACCTGACCGTCTGGCTGTGTTCCTGAGCCATGTAATACATCATTTGGACAAGTATGCCCCAGTATATTCATCTCAGTGGGCGATGGTGATGGCGGTCACAACGGCACTACAAGGAGAGGCTGCGGTCTGGGCCGCCAATTTATACAGCGACCATGCCAGGGAGCTGGGAGACGTCGGTCTTTTCCTAGAGGCGTTGAGGGTACGCTTTGAGGACTACACCCGAGCACAACGGGCCAAGGCCGAGGTGGTCGGCCTTTGACAAAATGGCTGATAAGTGGTGGAATACGTCCGTGAGTTCAGGCAGGTGGCTGCAAAACTGCGCTTATATATATACTTATATTCTATGTTATGGGGCTTTTGTGTATGTAAATTTATGTAAGGCTAAATATATCCATGTAAAATATTAAAGTGACTGAAAATTAATTCTGGAGAGATAATGTAATTGAACAGTATCTGAATCGTTTTACTTTCATTTGCATCCCAGCAGGTTTTTTTAAGCTATTCTTCATCTCCTTATGCGATCTTTGATAATTTTAATTTCTTCATCTTTCTGTCAGATACTATTAAAGTTAGACACTTTTTTAAAAAAAAATACCAATTCCTACTCTGCATATTGATTATTCAGATTCATAAAGTATTACATACTCTTCTGTCATAAGTTCACAAATTTAAAGCAGCCACTTTTTGATTCTGATCAGCTGGATTTCTATGAGGAAAAGACTTTGAAAATAATAATAAAATATTTCTTCTGATGTTACTTTTTCTTCATTTTATTTAAAAAAGGAACACACATACAAACCACATAGTGTACATAAGGACACACTAGGAGCAAAAGACGTTTTAGATTTAACCATCTAATCAATGACATCCACTTTCCTTTGCTGAACAGGCACATTTCCATATTTCTCTAAATCTAGGTCACTGTTTTTGAATTATAATCCCTGTAGAAATGCAGATGCATAAGTAAGTAAATAACATTGATGTTTTATGACAACAGAGAAGCTACAGATTAGTTTTTTATCAGGAAATGTGTGTTTCCCATAGAACTGCAAAGAAAGGACACATTATTTCACACGGTTGAGGCAGTAGTTTCAATTCTTCAGTGATTATTACATCTTTTGATAAGGAACTTTTGCCTCTGACATTGTATAGATCAGGGTTTTTCAACCAGTGGTATGGGTACCACCTGTGGTACATTGGCACCTGGCAGGTGGTATGTGACCAACCTAGAAAAGTGGTAGTGGGGGAGGGGAATGAGCTGAACCGGTGGCAGCACCACACAAGCCTGAGCGAGAGATGGCTGGAGCTGCACGGCTCAGCGAAAGTGCCAGGATCAGTTCTTCTTCGGGGCTGTCAGGGCTCAGTGGAAGCACCAGGATCAGTGCCAGGCTCCAGCTGGAGCTTGGCGCTGATCCTGGTGCTTCTGAGCCCAGAAGAAGCGCCGAGTAGCTGGAATGTTGCAGCATCTCCAGGGTCTTCTGATTTACATTCAGATGCTTGGAAACTGATTCATATTTATGACGGTCACAGTGTCCCAGGGTCATGTGAAGTGACCAAAACCTGCTGCAACCACCCAGCAGATGGGGGAATAAAAACCAAACACCCCCCACCCCACCCCCACTGCCAATCCTCAACAGAAATGCTCACAAAAATGAAAACCTCGGACAGTAGGAAGAGCACCACTGGGCAGGAAGGCAGGTGTCTTGCTCAGCTGTGGCTTGAGCGGCATTTTTTTCAGTGCCATTGTAACTTCGAACAGTCACTAAGCAAACTGTTGTAAGTTGAGGACTACCTGTACTTCATCACTTTTTTCCTTTTTTTTTTTTGGTCATCACGTTTTTGACACCTTGCTAGGCGATTGGTGGTACTCAGATGTTGCCATATCCTAAAAGTGGTATAATGGGTGAAAAGTTTGAAAAGCCCTGGTATAGATTGTACATCGTGGAAAATACCTCTAGAATACATTAATTGTGTGCATAATTTTTGCATCATATTGCTTTGCAAAATAATTATTTATAGTTTAGATATATACAGTCTTGTCCCAGAACAGAAGATACACACTGTTATGGGTTCAAATTAGATTGACCAACACTCAAAAGGACCACAGCCCTGAACTCTGGGCAGGTAGGTTAGGGTTAGGGTTAGGATTCAGAGATGTTTTCTTTTTTTGGGGGGGGGGGATTCAAAAGTGAAATATGAAACTTACAAATCTGTATGTAAATGTTTCCTATTCTATATTCTATCCTATTGTTGTTACTATATTACTACACTTTACTACTACCCTAAAATGCTATACCAGTGATGGCGAACCTTTTAGAGACTGAGTGCCCAAACTGCAACCCAAAACCCACTTATGTATCGTTGGGTGCCGGGTGGGCATGGCCCATTGGGTGGGTGTGGCCATTTGGGTGGGTGTGGCTGCAGTGGTAACGGCAGACTGGGTGGGACTAAAAAGTTCAATCAATCAATTCCAACTTTGTGAGTTGGTTTTTTTTTCCTGTGAGAAGTTGAAATTGATTGATTGAACCTTTTTTTTTTTGCACACGGCAGTGGAGGCCTAAAGCGAAAAGGTTTTATAAAACTCAACTGAAGGCCTAGGACTGGGGTGACGGTGAGCGTGCCCACAGAGAGGGCAGGTTTGTCACCATGGTGCTATACACTGTTGTAATAATATTACATAGCCATGCTTTCTTTTTCCAAACACTGTTCTGCCTTAATTCCTCTCTTTGGAATTCTTTCCTCTTTTCTTCTCTGTTACTGGCCCACACATAAGAGTACTTGCAACTTTCAATGTTGCACTTTTCTTCCTCTATACTTCTTTTCCTCTGGATCATTTGAGGGAAAAATACCTTCTTTTATTCAACCCATTCACTGTTTGTTGGTGGCTACAGAGCTTGTAAAACCGGCGTCTCCTCCATTCTCTTCCCATCTCTTTCTTCACTCATTTCAAGTTTGCAGCTTTATTAGCAATTCTGCCATGCTGACACTGGGAAGTAGACTTAAATAGGAGGGGGGAAAGGCAGTAAAGAAGCCTGAATTTTTTTGTAAGCTGTCTATTTTTACACACACACACACACACACACACACACACACACACACACACACAGACACCATAGACCAATGCAAAAATCTTTATTTAGGATTTAGCAAATACAAGCATTGGAAGGTAGGACATGTAAACAAATTTATGGATAGAGAAACAAAACCCCAAATCCCTGAAAAGCTTGCTTGAAATGAGTTTTAAACAGTTTAAGTCCAAAGCAGAAGTCCAAGAGTTCAAATGTGGATTGTCAATCTGGGTTCCAGGAAACAGATTGGAAGAGAAAACATGAGTTTTCTCAGCAGCAGGTTCAGAAAGCAAACACACTGATTTCTGGCAAGCAATGTGACTGTTCCCAATGGAAAACTCTGGGCAGTTCTGGCTATTAAATTCATCAAATATAAAGGGAAGAACTAGCAGAGCGAATGTATGACCGATACTATACCTGTGCATTTGGTTTTGCTTGCCTAAATGTAGAAACTTACTTTTTCCACCATTGATTTTCATTTTGTTAGATAGCACCAATGTTCAAGTCTCTCAAGATCCTTCTGTATCTTAAGCCTATCTTCTGGAGTGTTGGCTGTTTCTGCCAGCTTGGTGTCATCTGCAAATTTGATGAGTTCCCCATCTATCCCCTCATCCAAATCACTGATGAAAATGTTGAAGAGCACTCAGCCCAGAACAGAGCCCCGGGGTCCCCTACTACACACTTCCCTCCATGTAGATGCAGTTCCATTGAGGACTACATGCTGAGTATGGCCAGTCAGTCAGCTATGAATCCATCTGGTGGTGATGCTGTTTAACCCACATTTTTCTATCTTATCAAGTAGTAAGTTATGGTCTACTTTATCAAATGCCTTACTGAAGTCCAAGTAAATTATATCCACAGCATTCCTCTGGTCCAGTAATTTTGTCACCTGGTCAAAGAATGTAATAAATTTGTCTGGCATGATCTGTTTTTTACAAATCCATGTTGGCTTTTGGTATTGTCTTTGTTTGACTCTAGGTGTTTATTGATTCGTTGCTTGATTATCTTTTCCAAGATCTTCCCAGGTATTGAGGTCAGGCTGATAGGTCTGTAGTTTCTTGGATCCATTTTTCCCCCTTTTTTGAAGAATAGAAATAGAGTATTGCAAACAAACTACAGCTCAACTTGTGCCATCAAAAATCAAAAAATACTGCTCTTGACATGGAGGAAAAAAAAAGACAAATGCACACATCTCTTGCACTAATCCAATGACAGACCAAGGAATATCAACTGTTAATTGGGCAGCATTGTGCTGATCAATAATACAAGTAATCACTAGTATTGACTAATTGCTGATATTTGTATATCTATCCAAGATAATAAATGGAGCAATGATAATAATGGAAATGAACATTTACCTACATTACATTGTTCTATGCAGTTATCTAAGGATGCTTGCCATTGATATTTAGTCTGTGTAAATTTTATTCCACTATTTCAGGCACAGGTTAGCTTTGCTTTAATTCTATTTTCATCAAGACATTGAGTTTCTAAATATTTCTACTGCTTTATATGGAGGAGCAGCTGGTTTTTATATCATATCTGTATTTAAAAGTCTTAAGACTAGTTATATTTTCTAAACATTTCTCATTTTTTTTTATTTTAAAAAATGATTTGCTATAGAATAATGAATAGAATAATGAATATAAGTTATACAGGGAAAAATTTTAAAGTATTTTGCATACCTTAAATGTTTTCAAAAATTGAGTCTGAAAAACATTATCATCTATAGAGGGTTTTTTTTTCATAAAAAGAAAAATAATTGACAATTTGTAGGGAAGAAATGAGTCAATTATATTATTCTGACATTGTCTCTGTCTTCATAAATACTTTTCAAAAAGTTCAAGTTGTATAGAGTTCATAATATGAAACCTTAAAGTAATTACAACTTCATGTCTGATATGTGACTTTGAACTAAATCGGATCAAGTTAGAGAGAGAGGCAACTACTTGAAAACTTTAAAATCTCATATTTTCTGTCCAATAAAAAACATAACAGTCAGATAAAGGATCTGAAGAAGCTTATATGATAGTTTTGTTGAGCAAAATGCAAGCTTTTAATATGCACACAGAATGCTGAACAAGTTATGTTTTATAGTCACAATTTTTTGCTGTATTCGGTCTCTTGCAATATCTTAATATATTATTGTCAAGCCCCACGGGCTCGACATTTCAGAGGGGACCACGGAGGGATACGGGGGAGCACGACCGGTGGCACCTGCGCGGCCCCGAAGGCCCAGTGACGCCTGCGCCCACCAGCTGATCGGCGGGCGAACGCTGAATGCACCTGCGTGGCCCCGAAGGCCCAGCGACGCCCGCGCCCACCAGCTGAGCGGCGGGTGAACGCTGGCTGCACGAGCACACTACCGGCTGAGAGGCGGCCGGAGACAGCTGGCAACGGCCGCGGAGTCGTCGCCCCGGCGCGGGTGGCTAGGAGGCGGCTGGAGACGGCTGCCGGTGGTCGTGCGTCTCGTCCAGCTGGGAGTCGGTCAGGAACAGCCTCCGAAGGGCCCGCGACTACATTACCAGCTGAGAGGCGGCCGGCAGCGTTCTCGAGCGGCGTCAGACAGCCCGCCTTGGCACAACCAGCTGGGAGGCGGCCGGAGACAAGTGAACAGGGGCGCTGCCTCACGGTCTCGGGAGTTGGATGCCAGCCGATAGCAAGGCGAGCCGCACAGCTGCGGTTGGACCTTGGGGGTTGCCAGGGGGCCATGGGTGCAACACGGGGTGTTGCGGTGGAGGGGGACAGCACGCACGGGACTTTAGGGGGGAGCAGGACTTACACTTTTCTGTATGCTGGAGGTTTCGATGGTAATGGGAAGGGCTGGGCGTGGGCTACTGGTGTAGGGGGGTGGAGTATTTACGCAGGCCAGGCGGATGCTGGTCTGCGCGGGGAAGGGGTGGGGCCCATGGGTGGGGCTGCTGCCTAGTTACAGGCACAAGATAAAAGGTGCGTTGGGGGCGGGTAGCTTCCAACGCTGACTTTGCAATTGCTTGGATGTCCTGCTAGTAAAGGTACTCTCGCAGTCAACTGTACTACGTCGTCGTTCTTGCTTGCGTTTCCCGGCGTAGACAAGATTTTGACAATTATAATGTTTCCTAAATGTGGTATTTCTTGGGTAGTGACGAAGAATGGACATACATATTGTTTTAGAATATGGAAAATTGGGTATTCAAAATAAATATATTAGTTTTAAGGCTAAGCTGAAAGTGATCATTGCATTTTGAGAGGATTTTGACATCTTAAGTAACAGTCTTTAGTTTTATGACACAAAAGTAGAAATGCACTATTTTCTTGAATTATTATTTATTTCATTTTGTCTTTTTATTTTTTTATCAAGTCTTTAAATTAGCTTTATTTTATATTGATGACATTTTCATAGAAACATAAGCCTCCCAGTGTCACTTTATAGGGGAGATGGATAGCACTCAAATTTAATAAATATTTTTAAATGAATGAATGAATGAATGAATGAATGAATGAATGAATGAATGAATGGATTTATTCTTCCTTGACATTTTTTCTGCCATTTTACAAATTAACCCAGAAATTAATTTCAAAATGTTCATGATACTTATTTAAGGAGCATGTAGTCATCTTTTAAACAAGAATTCAAATGACAATCAAACCTTTTCTTTTTTGGTTTGTATTTTTTTTTCTTTTCATGTAAGTATATTTTAGAGCACTATAATATTACCTGACCTAGGAAATTCAAGAACTCACTTGACTTGAATTATTCATTCAACATCTTCAAAAAGAGGAAGAAATAGAAATAAATTATGCTAATGTTGAAAAAGGAACAGAAGAAAGGGCAAAAAGCTATACTGGGAAGGGGGCGGGAAATAAATATATCTTTTTCACCATAACTAAAACTATTCTTGAAATATTAAAATCAGAAAAGAATACTGTATGATATCACATTTTAAAAGAAATCAATAAGTCATTTTAGCCAGATTAAATGTTTAATTGTTTAGTTTAGTAGTTTAACTTGGTTTGGTTTTAGGTAATGGTTATTACCAAAAAGATTTTTGTCCAAATATATCATCACTAGGTTGGTAGAATGCAATTTTATATCAAGAAAGCGACCTCATATTTAAAAATAAATTATCAAGGCCTTCATTCAAATTGCTTTTACATTATAATTGGTTTTAAAAGTTACAGTATGGAATTTGTACATAGTAAGAAAACATGATCATCTGTTTATACTGTCTTCAACCTTTGAAACAAATCTTTATTATGGGCAAAGACCAGCATAAGTCTTCAACCTTTTTTCTTCAGTTTGAAATCCTTGACTCTTCAGTTCTTTATTCAGGTACAGTCATAACTTGATATTCTGGGATATTGCTAGGGTGTCCCTTCTTTCTATTTTGTACAGCTCTTGAATTACTGTAGCAATGGGTTTCTAAAATCTGATTGTGTCCCATAACACTTGAAGGGTCAGTCACAAATTCACACCATGTAATGAAACGAAGCCTTTTTGAAAACTGGTGAAAGAAGCTGATATTGTGCTCATAGTTAAACTTACATATTACCAGTGCTTTTTTTGTAAAAGAAAAAGGTGCCGGAATTCACACATGTTATACAACCCACCTTGCCTACCCTACAAGGTTCCATCCAAAAAAGGTGCCGGAACTCCGTTCTGAGCGTTCTGTGAGAAAAAAAGCCCTGGTCTTGATACTCTAGGAGGATGCCAGTAAGATATTATTACTGCATTGCAAATTACACCTCCAAGGTTCTACTGCACACTCATCTATATGTGAGTAAATAAAAAAAATGTATGGAGATTTAAAGTAATGTTTGTATTTCAGTTTGAATCAAATCTGAGCAAGCAAAATTTGAATACTATATTAAGTAATCAATGGCATATTACATTGCCATGATATTAAGTATTGGAAACTAACACTACTTATATATTTAGGAAATATTAAAATTTAATTTTTAGGTAAAAGTCTATTTGCATGTTTCGATTATTCAAAATGTGTTTACTTGCACAGTTTGGTTCTTTAAAAAGTTATAATGTTTAAATAATATAAAGAAAAGGACTACAATAGAATTTGCATGAAACATTTAGAAATGATTAATAGAAATGCCTGCTACACAATCTTTCAGTCTATTAGAATGTGACATATAAGTATAAACTATCAACAGGGCAAACTGTTGTAGGTGATCAAGTATTCTATAACTTAGTGATAAACAATTGCACTACTTTGGGTTATTAATATATAAGACATGACATTCTAAATAGTGACTTTTCCTAAAATAGGGCTAACCTATCAGCTGCAAAATCCAGGAACTCATGACAGGGCAACAAACAGCTCCAGCAAACAGCAAACAACATACTTTTGAAGCCCATATATAGTTTGTTGTTGTCTAGCCATTAAATTACTTTTGACTTTTTGTGACTCGATGAATATAATTGGAATCAAATTTGTCTCCCAGTAATTGCTTCTTGTAAGCTTACTTATTTATTTAAATGATTGATATGGTCTCCCATAAAGCAGGGCAATGTACTAAGTTAAATCAACAATTAAAACAATTCAAATAATAAATGTCCAAGGTCACAAACAATAATCCCAATTTACAATAAAACAACATTAGCTGGTATAGCTCACTTAACCTTCTGGCCCAAGTATTGTTTGTGCCATCTTGATTGTATTTATCTACCTTGTCTATTCTTAACTTCTTCTTTATCGCTTTCCGTTTTTTAAAGCTTGATGGTATTTAGTAGCTCTTATTTTTAGACTATGTTTTCAAAATATTTAAACTTTGGAGCTATTGGTAAACAGTGTTTCCTAATTTCTCTCATATTTAATTATTTGTTCTTGCAGTCTAAGACATTCTTAATCATTTTTTCTAGAACCACAATTCAAAACCAACATTTCTTCTTTCAGCCTTTCTGATAGTCCAACTTTCCAAGCCATTTGTTACAAGTAGGAAAGCTAAAGCTTTGACAATACATCTTTGCTGCCAGTACAGTATCTTTGCATCTTAATATTTTGTCTAGATCTGTCAGCATCTTCCCCAACTACCAGTTGTCTCTTTTTCCCCCCAGCAACTATAGTTACTATTTATGTGAGTGTTTAACCCTTAGGAAAGTTAAGACATAGGCAACTTCATTTTTTTAGCTTGCAAGGGGCTTGGCATTGATTATTGTTATAATCTTAGTTTTTCAGAGAGAGGGGAAGCAGATAACACAACAAATTGGCTTTTGATCTCTTCTTTTACCCTAAGTAAAAAATCTGCCCTCAGATTTTTCTTCTTTCAACTAGTGAAGTAGTATCATCAATATTGATGTTATTGATATTGCAGTATCATCAACGTTGATGTTATTGGTTTTTCTAGCAATTTTAACTAATTTCTTTTTCTTTTGTCTCCTCTGCATCTAAATTTAATCAATTAAGGTAAAACGTACAACCTTGACCAAATCCTTTCTCAAATTTGAATAATTGCTGCATGTTTATTCTGTTTGTTTGTTTGTTTGTTTGTTTGTTTGTTTGTTTGTTTGGAATGTATTTATTCTAGTTGCTTCCTGGACATAAAACTAATTATTCAACAGGGATATGGAGGTAGCAGATGAATACTAGGAAAAACATGTAGTTTATTTGTCAAATGCCTTAATTCAAACAATTCAAATAAACATAACTATATTGCTTTGGGAACTCTCTTGCCTTTTCTTTAGCCCTCACAAGTTAACAATGGAAGCACAAATGTCTATGCTTGTCTAAATATAGATTGTACCGTGTATCTAGCAGTTCTTACAAGTATTGCTGAAATACAGATTGCAAGATTTAAGAAGAGACTGGATAGCCATTTGTCTGAAATGGTATAGGGTTTCCTACCTGAGCAGGGGGTTGGACTAGATGAGGGCTTTTCAACCTTTTCACCCATTGTATCACTTTTAGGATAAGGCAATATCCGAGTACCACCAGTTGCCCAGCAAGGTGTCAAAAACTTGACCAAAAAAAGGAACTACAAGTAGTCCTCGACTTACAACAATTCACTTAGTGACTGACTATTCGAAGTTACAACGGTACTGAAAAAAGTGACTTATGATCATTTTTCACACTTATGACTGTTGCAGCATCCCCAGGGTCATGTGATTTACATTTGGATGCTTGGCAACTGATTCATACTTATGACATTCACAGTGTCCCTGGGTCATGTGATCAATTGCTGAGGAAGCGTGGCCAGCTTATCACTCAGGTTGCCAGGGGCCTGTGGGGGAGGGAATCTGTGGGTCTCTGGTGGAGGGGAGTGGGTGCCTTCCTTCCCTCCCTCTCTCCCATTGTCCCTTCCTTCCTTTTCCTTCCTTTCCTTTCTTTCCTTCCCTCCCTGTTTCCCTCCCTCCTTCCTTCCTTCCTTCCTTCCCTCCCTCCCTCCCTCCCTCCCTTCCAAGCAACCTGCTAGTCCAAACTACAAATACTGCACCTCACACAACCTGCCCATCTCCCATTTTCAGGCACGTACATTATGAACCAGCTACTTCGCCCAGTCATTTTTCCCTTACCAGAGCCTAGCATTTGAGCCAGGTTCCAGATCCTTTCTGTGTACATCGTTCTTCCCATAGTGCTCCTCAGCGCTGTCAAGGCCACTCACACAGGCCACTTGGAGGCCACCCATGCCCACTAAGAAGCCAGCGCTGCTCAGAAACCACCTGCGCAGGATGCTTGGAGGCCGCCAGCACGGGGTGCATCAAAGTCACCCGTGCCTGTTCAGAAGCCGGCGCCTCTGGAAAGCCACCCGTGCAGGCCACTTGGAGGCTGCCCGTGCTTGCTCAGAAGCCAACGGTGCTCAGAAGCCACCTGTGTGGTGTGCATCGAAGTCACCTGCGCCCACTCAAAAGCCAGTGCCACCTGGAAGCCACCCGCGCAGGCTGCTTGGAGGCTGCCTGTGCGGGGCGCATCGGAAGCCACCCACATGCTCTCAGAAGCCAGCGCTGCTCAGAAGCCACCCGCGCAGGCCACTTAGAGGCCGGCACCGCTCGGAAGTGGCCCGCACTCAGAAGCTGCTCTCTGGGCACAGAAGCGTAGTTCAGCTGTAGTTGCACATAGTGATCCCGCACTCCTGCCCCGCTCGCTTGCTTTCTGCTTGCTTGCAGAAAACATGCTGCTTGCTAAGTGAAGCCCCAGGATCAGCAGGCTATAGCTGTATCAGCTGTAGCCCACTGATCTTGGGGCTTCACTTAGCAAGCAGCATGTTTTCCGCAAGCGAGCTTGCCAGTCCTTTTCCCCAAAACACAACACTTGCTCACTCACCCTTCCTCACTCGCTGCTCCCCAGAAAACAGGCCACGCCAATCTGCCCCTTTCTTTTCACCGCCCTCCTCCTTTTCTCTTCTGGGTGCACCGGAAGCTCCAGTCCAATTAGTATGTCGCCACAGATCCTGGGTATTCAGGCAAGCTCTGCAGCTCCAACTGATCTCCTCCAGGTCTGTGCGGCTCCATTTTAATTTGTTCCCTCCCACACTCCAATTAGCTGGCTGGCTCAGGTACACCAGCCAGGTGCTCGCGTACCACTTGTGGTATGCGTACCACCAGTTGAAAAGCCCTGGACTAAATGACCTCCAAGGTTCCTTCCAACTTTACTATTATGATTATGATTATATATTGAGCATTATATTAGAATCATGTATTGTATGTAAAATTGCCCTTTTTTGGTACTGGAATATTAATTTAACTTTTACGATGTCTTGACCAGAATTTGACATATTTCTGTCCAAATTAGAATATCTGATGTGCCTTTTATGTGAATTGACACATTGCAGTCCATTTCAATTCACTGAATATTAATGTTCAATCTTGAAATTTCCCCATTGATATTTCTTCTACAAACATAGCATGTGTTTGTGTATATGCATATGTACAGGTAACACTGAACATAAACTTTACATCTACATCTGTCCAGCCATGACATAAGCAACATGTTAGCTGTATTTGTTGTATTTGCTCTTTTCCACCAGCTATTTTGAAACTTCTGACACTGCGGAAAAATTTTCCAGTAAGAACATAACAGAATACAATACAATACAGTACAGTACAGTACAGTACAATACAGTACAGTACAGTACAGTACAGTACAATGCAATGCAATGCAATGCAATGCAATGCAATGCAATGCAATACAATACAATACAATACAATACAATACAATACAATACAATACAATACAATACAATACAATACAATACAATACAATACAATACAATACAATACAATACAATACAATACAATACAATACAATACAGTACAATACAATACAATACAATACAATACAATACAATACAATACAATACAATACAATACAATACTGGCCAGTTATGATTAGACGCATGTCTAATTTGTTGCATAATTTGTCTCTGGTGCAAAAGCCTTCAGTGTATATAAAAGCAACAAAGTAACAATAATCACAATAATGATACCAGTAAGGGTAATTAGTAAAGAAATGGGTGTTAAATAGCGGGTTCTTTGGTGCAGGAATGAAGACAAGGTAACTGAGTACAGGGAAACTCATATTTTATTTTGTGCAGAATCTGTACTGGCAAATGGCTGCAACTAGCCGCAATATACAGTCTAGCCCCTAGGTGGCAACCAATAGGTTTGAAGCAACCATTGCCACCTAGGGATAGCCAATTATAACACTGGAGACTTGTAGTCTGGGTTGCTGGAGAGCCGTTAGCTGCTCCAGCAACCCATGTGGTATTACTAATGAGCCCAGTACATAACACCCCTCCCCTCTTAGACCAGACAATATTAACACAAATTAGCCTCAATGTAATTATCAAGACTCATTATCAAAACACACTAAAATAAAAGTAATAGAAAAAAAATCCATATAGGTTACGTTATTAAACAACATCTCAATGAATAGGCTTCAAGGATAGCACATTTAGACAGTTATAACATAGCACTAGTTTCTGTAGTATAGTGGTAAACATCAATACAACAATATTATAGCTCTTTATTTTACAACATAGTCAGCGAGATATGAAGGAGGCTTGTGTGCCCTAGTGGAACGACTCGGAGTTCCAATCACTTTGTGGTCTACCAGCTTACCCAGTGGGCTGGGTAGACTTGTGTCCCTTTGTGCTCCTGAGTCAAGGGGATTAGATGATCTCTGGCTGGCCTCTCCAGGTTGGCCCACCCCAGAGTCAGACTGATCAGCAGAGTAGGCGCAGCGGTTGCTAAAGTTCGGATGGCTTGCTCCTTCAGGGGATCCATGTTGCATTCCAGGACTCCCTACTTCTCCCTCTGGTTCCACCTCAGTTATGACAGAAAAGTCCAGAGAGTGCATGTGAGGGCTGGCTTGGCCGCAAGTTTGAGGACCTTCGGTGGGACTTATGAGGCAGTCCTCACTTAGTGGCCATTCTGGAAACTGTTTCCTGAGTTGATCAATGTGTCGTCTGACAACTCGTCCTCCCTCCAACCCCACTTCATAAGCTAGGGATCCGGATGCCTTGGTAATTTGACCAGGAACCCACAGATTCCCATGACCATAGTTCCTGGCCCAAACCCAATCGCCCATGTGCAGCCCCCTCAGGGGTTTTGGTCGAGAGGCCTCTGCTGCCACTCTATATGGATGCAACCTGTCCAGTTTAGTGATCAATCGCCTTCCCCAACAAAGTTCTGCAGGACTTTTGCCTGTAGCAGTGCAGGGCATAGAATGCTGGCAGAGTAAAAAATCTGCCAATCTGTGATGCCAGTCACCTGTGACAATGTGCTTGAGTGATTCCTTCGTTGTCCTCACCATGTGTTCAGCTTGACCATTAGAAGATGGATGAAAAGGCACAGACGTTGCATGTCTGATAAGATTAGCTCTAAGGAAGGCCTGAAATTCAGCAGCAGTGAATTGGACCCCATTGTCTGAAACTAAGATATCTGGCAACCCATGTGTGGCAAAGAGTTTTCTCAGCACCTGGATGGTCCTAGCAGTAGTCATGTTAGGAACTGGAATTACTTCCAGCCATTTGGAGTGGCTATCCACTACTATAAGGAAGAGCTGTCCCTGAAAGGACCCAGTGTAGTCTATGTAAATCCTAGACCAGGGAGTGTGCATTTCCTCCCACCTGTGAATTGGAGCCTGTGGCATTTCAGGCCTAGAATGCTGGCATGTATAACAACCATGGACTTGTGCCTCAATGTCCTTATCAAGGCCAGGCCACCAAAGCTAAAGCTTTCATTCTGACAATGCCTGGATGGCCTTCATGTAATGACTGTAAAACCCTGTCTCTTCGGGAATAGGGAATTATGACTCTGTTTCCCCATAATATGCACCCCTTGTGGGCAGATAACTCATGCCTTCTGACAAAATAGTTTTGAAATTCAGAACCTGGGCTTTTATCCAACCAGCCCATGTATACCCATGACAATACTCTACTAAGTATTTTATCTATGGCAGTTTCAGCAGCAATGTCTCCTGCATGGAGGGGAAATTCAGGTATGTCCTGTATGGACAGTATTCTAGCAGCTGGAGCCAGATCTGGTTCCATTAGTGGCAGTGGTAGTCTGCTGAGGCCATCAGCATGGCCCATTTCTTTGCCCGGTTTGTGAATCAATTTAAAAGTGTATGCAGATAGAAAAATAGACCATCTCAGCATTCTTGGAGAAAGTATGTGGGGGGTTTGTTTGTCTGTTGTGAAAAGTCCCAACAGAGGTTTGTGGTCTGTAAAGACCATGAAGTCTCTGCCATATAAATAGTCATGGATTTTTTTTTATTCCAGCAACGATGGCTAGGGCCTCTTTGTCAATCTGAGCATAGTTGCGCACAGCAGAAGACAATGTCCTTGAGTAAAATGCTATAGGGACCTGTGTTCAATTTTTTTCTACGTGGCTTAAAATTGCCCCCACCCCATATGGAGATGCATCACATGCAAGACATACAGGTTTAGACTGTTTGTAGTGAGCTACAGTGGACTTTTCTAACAATAGTGCTTTTAAGTCCTGGAAACTTTTTTCATGTAAGTTAGTCCATTTCCATGGAGCTTTCTTATCTAGAAGCGTGTGGAGGGGCTCTGCTAGTGCAGCCTTATGAAGTAGAAATGTGTGATAGAAGTTTAGGAGGCCAAGAATGTTTGTAGCTCTCCTTTGGATTTGGGCCTAGGAGCCATTTTAATGGCCTTCACTTTAGAATCAGCAGGGTAAATGCCATTAGCATCAATTCTGAAACTGATGAATTCTGTTGAAGGAACCCCAATACTATACTTGCTCTTTTTTAATTTGAGGCCTGCTTCGCAAAGCCTCTGCAAAACAGCCCTGAGCTGTTAGATTTTAAAAACTGAACTTGTTTCTCTTTTGGGATTCCTAAAGATAGACTATGAAATATCTTTCTATGGATCAAGGGGAATCTGAAAAAAATATATCACTGATTTTACATTTAGCTTTTAGATCTGTAAAGGAAATATAACTCCGAATCATATTATAGAATTTGGAATGACATATCTAAAGATAGTATGTTAATAATTGATGTACGGCTAAGATGAATTATAGAATATTCAGTGGCTATTTTTGAACTATAGTATAGAATCTAGAATTTTAAGATGAAAACTAGGCTTTAATGGTAAAACATAAGAATGTTTTGTAATGACCAATATAAGTTTTGTAGACAAAAGAACTATTCTTTATTGAAATAGGGAATTGTGGGTTACCCAAAATTAAGCTTTCTTCTATATACTATAGGCTATTCTAGAATATCCTATTGCAATTAGATAAAATTTAAAAACAGGATATTGATATATATTACTGAAAATATATCTTGAATTTTATTGATTGACTGGGCTATAACTAGAAATATACTAACTTGTTTATTTTGACTATCTAATCACTAAGGGAATTAGAGAGGGCATCTCTGTTGATGTAACCTCAACTATTTACAACTGGTTATTTTTTATTTTAACTACCCAACCACCATATTGTTTCACAAATACATCTATATGTAAATATTAAAGAAATATAGAAAAGAGAAACATAATATAGAAAAGGAATATTGGACAAATATTAACTGCTCTAAATGGCCACAGTCAATTAGCCATGATAACGTAGAAACGGTTTTCATCCAAGCACTTTTCAATAGATGCAAACATGGAGGCAATTTGAACTCAAGAAATCTTTCTAATCCAACTGTAGCTTCATAGTGGTGAACAGGCAAACAGAAGCTTCCTAAATTTTCTGCAGCTTCATAAACTAGATTTTAACCTCTATGTTCAAAAAAGAAATGATTATAGATACTGTTTATTCCCTGATTTAAAAGAAGGAACAGGGAGGTAGACCAAAAGCTTGGAGAGTAGGGTAATATCCCATGAGAAATTAATTGATTTCATGAACTGCAGAAATACAACTGAGCCTCCTAATATAATATCAGTGCCAGCAACATTACAAATTTTAAAGGAAAAAGGTCAAGAGAAAGAGTGAAATACAGAGAGAATTAGATTTAGGAAGGTTTCTGCAAATGAAAACTAAATAAATACACTCAGTATCTTTATATATACTTACATGCACACACATACAGATGCACATATGTACTTATACATATAACGAATATTTGTACATAGCTGTGTCTTACTGCAGTCGAGTACACTAACAAATATTTTGAAAAGGTAAAGTGATAGAACATGTATGAAAAAATTACATGCCTAGGCATTAAGCTTATTTACATACTTCTTTCAGCTAAGAATTAAGGGACATAGCATACAAAAGAATTAATACTAAAAGAAGAAGGATAAAGGCAAAGACATTGGCAATCTTTCCTTAAATTATGGAATGCAGAGAAATCTGAAAGACTGATAACCCTCAGAGAACTACAAATCATATTTCTAGCTACCCACTTCAGCCTATTTCTCTACACTGTTAGCAGAGGAAGGATCATTTATGACATTCTGTTGCCCTTAGCAACAAGTCATCCTTAGATATTTTCTTGCATTATAAGTAAAGAGCAATATCAATTTTGCTCTACCAGTATAAAGTATAATTTAAAAGCCATTGAAAATGTATTGAGATACCAATTCCTTTCATGGGGGTCAATAATTTGAGCAGCTAATTTATTTTGTATTTAAGAACCGCAAGGACTTCAGTACAAATATTATTCCAATCCTTAGAAAATGTAGACTTCATACTCAAGCAAAGCTTACAGCATACTCAGTTAAGTTTCAGATACACATTTAACTATTTTACACAGAATTATAGGAGCAGCATTAGAATTCTTGGCAAGTAATCACTTATATTTCATGACTGTATTCTCAAATTAAGAAAGAAGACAATAATTTGGATTAGAGTTATGATTTTATTAGTTTAATTGTGGGAAGGGGAAAGTGATTATCATTAAAATTGCATCTTACTGTATGTGACAGTATCTTATTTAAGATGACAACTTGATCATTTAACTTTTGCTTACCTGTATATTTCATATTAATAACACACAGTCTCTAACTTACCAGAGTGTAAATTAATATTATAAGAGTGAATGTTCATTCTACGAGCTTGTGGATTGGTTTTTGAATGTTTCATTACCAAGCTAGGTAACATCTTCAGCAGAGTTTAGGGGATGCCTATGTCAGTGTTATATATACATAATATACATTGCATACATATATGAGATTGGGAGGCAACTGTTCAGTGTTAAGATAATGTTCTAACTGGTCTGTGGTCCTTGGCTTCAGCAGTATAATTTGTTGCAAAAAATAAAATGTTATTTTAGGTTGCTATTTTAGTTTCATTTCTAAATAATGGAAATAATAGTTCCAATTTATTTTATAAGAGGATTTTATTAGCAGTTCAGAAACAGGCAATATGGCTGTTCAGGGGACTAGAAATTAAGTCTTAATGAGTATTATTAGAGAACTTGAAATGTTTAGGCTGAAAAACTAAGAAGGAGATAAGAAAAAGATCAAGACTTGTTTTCTGCCATTCTTGAATGCAATGAATGTCAGGAAAGACTTGCCACTAGATGCAAAACCTGTCACCTAATGTTTCACACATTGTCGATACGAGTGGGGAGGGTAAGTAGTTTAGGAGAATTAACCATCTTTGACCCATGTACAGTGATCCTGATCAGATATGTCCAGTCACCTTACCTTTTAAACTGCTGTAAGCATTTTTTTTTAAAAAAAGGGTTTTAGACTATCAACAAATGCAAAATTGGACTGGGTGGGTGCTTCATCTGCATGTAAAAATGTCTATCCATTACTATTCTTCTAAATACAATTTATCCCATCTTTTCCTTTTTTTTTATTGAAAAGTTTTAACATACAATTTTTCCCTTAGAAAATCCCCCCTCCCCCACCCTTCTCCCTCCCCCCCTTC
The DNA here is from genome assembly GCF_964194415.1 of Vipera berus. Lineage (NCBI taxonomy): Eukaryota > Metazoa > Chordata > Lepidosauria > Squamata > Viperidae > Vipera > Vipera berus. The sequence continues at coordinate 33,232,400 of NC_138209.1, read as the reverse complement.
CTCCCCCCCCTCCCCCCCGACTTCCCAGAGCTAAATACAAGGTATGTATAAAAAAAACAATCATAAACAACCATATACTAACAACCATAAACTCTAAAATCTATCACTCTCTAGCTTATATAGGATAAAACAAACCTTAGTAATATTAAATATATATATATAAAAAACTAATATAGAAAAAGAAACAAAGAAAGAAGCCTTATTCAAATATAAAACTTCTTAACCCTATACTTATTCTGGATAAACTCAAACCATTCTCTCCCTTCCATAATATAGCGTTCCTGCAAGTAATCTTGCAAATAGGCCGAAATCTTCGCCATTTCAACCAAGTCGGAAACCTCTAAAGCCCACTCTTCTATGGTCGGCAGTTCCTCTTTCCAGTACTAACCTATCAAAAGTCTTGCTGCCGTAATTAAATTCAACATCAACTTAATATGTTCCACCAGACTTTTATCCAAAAAGCCTTAACCTTTTTACAAGTCCACCATATATGAAAATATATTACGTCTTCATCACCGCACCTCCAACATTTAGGCTAATGATTCAGATACATACTTAGCTTTTTAAAATCTAAATACCATCTATAAAACATTTTGTAAAAATTCTCTCTTAGATTTCAAACTTGTTTAAATTTTACATTCCTCACCCAAATCTTTTCCCACCTCCCACTACTTGGCTGTAAGTACGTTGTGAAAGTTCCATAGACTTCTGCTGTTCTTGTTCTTTTATCTTTTTTGATCGTTTTAAAGCAGCACGCGTCACCCTCTGTTCTCTAGGATCATCCAAAGGTGTTATAACTTGATCTCCTCCAGCACCATTCTCCTCTGTCTGTCCATCTTCAGCCTCTTGATGTTCTCCTTCTCCAGATCCCTTTGCAGCTTCCAGAAGTGTTAATGGGGTTGCTTTTAAAACATTATTGTAAAAATCACGCACTTGCATCACAGTAACCAGACGGTACCTTTTACCTTCATGCATCACCATCAACCCAGCTGGGATCTCCCATCTGAACCTTATATCTCATTGCTTGAGCTCTTGCACAAGAAATGTAAAATCCTTCCTTCTCCTTAAAATCTTTGGAGGAATTTCTTTTAGAACCAGAACTTCTTGATTAGCAATCACGACTTTAGTATCATAGGCAGCTTGTATAACTTCATCTCTAATTTCCCTTTTTGCAAAATAAACCACCACATCTCTAGGCAACTTTCTCTGTCTAGCAATCCATGAATTCACACGAAACACTTTATCCATGCCTCCTTTTATTTCGGATGCTGGCTGATTCAATACCACTTCAAGAGCCTCAGAAACCAGCTGCTTTAGATCTTCCTTAATATTCTCCTTTAAACCTCTGATTCTAATGGCAAACTGCATCTGGAAATATTGAGCAAGACTCAATTCTCTATCCATTTTATCTCTTAAATCTTCATTCTCCAGTACTTTTGCTTCTAATATGGCATTCTTTTGAGTCAAATCTTCCACTTTTTCATCCAAATCTTCCACACATTCAGCCACTTTATACACTGAAGACAAAATGTCTACCTTCATCACCCTGAACTTCTGTTCCATCCTCTCCTCCATTCTCTCCTCCAACTTCTTCAATTTCTCCTCCATCTGTGCAAATTTATCACCAATTGATTGATTAATTGATTCCAAAAGTACCTGAGCATGTTTATCCAAAGCATCTCGTAAATCCTTCAGTGTCAATACATCAGGAGGGTGCAACGCCTGTAATGATGATTGTTGCACCGGAGAAGATCCACCACTCCGAAGAGTTTTAGGGGGAGGTTTAGCCGCCATCTTTAACTTTCAATTGTGACGCACTTTCACTTAAAGTTTAAAAAAGTCCATCAAGCTCGAGAGTAAAATAAAATAATCCTCTTCACCTTTTCCTCTTGTACCGCTCTGCCTGCTCCTTTTAATCCATAGTCCTTCCTTCAGGCAGGGGTGGTCGCAGACGCCTGGCTCTGCTCCATGAAATCAGGAGCAGAGGCGCTGGCCAGCTGGGAGCGACCCAGGCTACGGGGCAGTTCGATCCTTCAGCCGCCCAAGCTACAAGCTCAGGCGGCCCCGGAGAACTCGACCCCTACCTGGGGCCTCACCCCCTCCTCTTCTCCCGAGGAGGGGGCTTCAAATTCGCCCGAACAGCTGATCGGCGCTGTTTCGGGCGAAAATCACTCAGCTGAGCCGCGGGCAGCCCGGGAAGGCTGTCTTCGGCGCCGCGCAGCCACTGGAAGTCCTTTATCCCATCTTTTCCAAGTAATGATTTATTAATGTGATATCTCATGATTGTCCTAAAAATTCTGTGAAGTTTCAATATTAAACCACCACTAACTATCACAATTTTGATTTTCTAGAAAAAGCTAGCAGTATTTAATTTCTAGGATGTTTTGCTGATACATTTCCAAAACTGCAATAAATTCTGATAATTTTGAGTTACATTATTTCTTATTCACTTTTCTCTGTATGAGCAGATAAATTCAGAAATCTTTTTTCCCTTTTCCTAGATTGAGAATGTCAGCCCTAGTCTGTTCCGTTACAGAATACATCTAGATATATTTGATTTTTTGAAAGACTTTGATATATCTGTGCTATTCCCTACTTGCTGACATATGTCTACCAACAAGAGCAAGAAGAAAATTCAAGGATAAGCTCCAATCTTTTCAGTAATTGGTATTCATGCCTGGTGGTTCAGATGGATTATTGTTAGAATGATAGATAGCTACCCCGAATGTCAAATTAACATAACATATAAGCATCATAACATGCCGGAATTTGTACATTATATTTTGAAATACATCCAGAGAATAATGCATCAAGTCAATTTAATATTTATAAGGTGGAATCTTTATTAAATACCGAATATACTGATATACTAATTATAAAGAAATATAAGGATAACATCAGCAATGATGTTGCAATATATGCATTGATTCTCATAGACATACTGTAAACTCAACCTATTCTAAGAATTTTTTTAAAAAAATAAACACAGAGAAATCAAGAACCATTTCAACACTAAAATATAAGAACAGAAGTGTTTACAGGTTTTTTTTAGTAAATAATCTTACTCAAATAGCATACTCATGGAATAGGAATAAGGGGAAGAGTTGCATGGAGGTTTATTTACAAGCTCTGTTTCATGTTTTCTCATAATTATATTTACAGTTACTGACTTTGGCAATATAACTTAACAGTGAAGACATACAGGCTTTTACAAGAATGTTCATGCTTTTATATAGCTGGTTATGTCCTCACCAGTAGTACACACTCTATTAAAAAAACTAAACAAGACAGATTTTACTCACCCAAAAGAAACTAGATCTTCTGATCAAAGCATATAAATTATTTATTGTAGCTGCAGATTGCTCTCTTTTTAGACTTTTCTTGTACAAAAAAGCAGCATCCAACATTTCCATAAATGTATCTTATTGATAATAGAACAGAACAGAACAAAACAAAATAGAATTCTTTATTTGGCCAAGTATGATTAGACATGGAAGGAGTTTGACTCTGGTGCAAAAGCAATCAGTGTACAAACAACAAAGTATATAATCATGAGCTACCAATGGAGAAGGTAATGAGTAAATTTTTTGGATTGCTAACAAAGAATTAAAGGGAGACTGTTAGCAATCCAAAAAATTTACACAAATATGAGCTGTCACTGCTGTGACTACTGCCTGTGGATGGATATATAATATTCAATTTTATTTTCCCATTTCTTCCACAAACAAGTCAACAAATATATCGCCATATATAAATACATACACGTACTTTGGGTGCTGCTTGTCCATTTCCCCTTTCACTGTATCCACCCTCCTTCTCTCTCTTCCCTCTTCTCTACTTTCTTTCTCCCTTTCTCCTTTCTTTCCTACTTCCCTCTTCTTCCTCTCCTCTTTCCCTCACCACTCCCTTTCCATTTCTCCCCACTTCTCCTCCTCTTTCCCTCTAACCTTCCTACTTCCTTCCCCCTCCTTTACTCTCTTCCCTCTCTCCTCTCCTTTCTTCCCTCCCATTCCTCTTCCGATACAATTCAGGGGTGATGTCCGAGCAGCTCCTCTCCTTAGATTTTCAATATCTATATTAGGTATGATAATATCCTTATCTCCTCATTTTTCTTCCATCTAAATTAGTGTTAGCTGTCTTTTAAGCATATTCTCTTTTTCACCCACTCATAAAATTTTACCCAAATTTCATAATACTCTGTCTTATCTGTAATTATCATTGTTAATCTATTCATTTCCGCACATTCCATTATTTTCCTGATCACCTCTTCTTCTGGAGGAGCTTTCAGTGCCTTCCAGTTTTGTGCAAATGCAATCCTAGCTGCAGTGGTTATATGAATAATCAACTATGTGTTCTCTTTGCTATATTTCTCTGGTAAAATACCTAACAGGAATATTTCTGGTCTTAATTCTATACATTGTTGTATTATCTTTTCTATCCATGATTTGATTATGTTCCAATAGGTTTTAGCTTCTGCACACGTCCACTACATATGATAGAAAGAGCCTGGTATTTGATGGCATTTCCAACATTTCATAGATCTGTCCTTAAACATTTTAGCTAGTTTTTCTGGAGACATATGCCATCTGTAGAACATCTTGTACATATTTTCTTTATACGCTGTCACCATTGTCAGTTTATAGTTTCTTTCCCACAATTGCTGCCATCTATCTAATTCAATCGTATATCCAAAATTTCTTGACAATTTTATCATTGACTCCTTAACTTGCTCCTCCTCTAATTCCCTATATAAGAAGTAGCTATACATTTTAAAATCCATTTTTCTTCAGTTCCCATAGGTATTTCATCTAACTCTGTTCTCCCCAAATTAAAACCATCTATTTTAGCATCTTTTTCATATTTATTTTTATTTATTTTATTTTAATTCCATTTATATCCCGCCCTTCTCCGAAGACTCAGGGCGGCTTACAAGCTTAGCAGTAGCCTTCATTCTATGTATATGCCTGCTTATTAGGGCTTTCACACACACCCCAAGCGGCATTATTACAAAGTCAGCTTAATTGCCCCCAACAATCTGGGTCCTCATTTTACCTACCTTGGAAGGATGGAAGGCTGAGTCAACCTTGAGCCTGGTGGGATGCGAACCTGCACTAATTAGTGCATATCTAGATTGTATTTGCGTTCTCATGTACCAATCCATCTTTATTCCTTATTCCTCTAATTGTTGTTTGGTTTTCAGCTTCCCCGTGTCTATTAGTAGGTTTTTATATCTTATAATGTTTCCCATGTTAAACATATTGGGGTGTATTAATGCTTCCATTGTTGACAGCCAATCTAGAATCCTCAAGTAATGCTTCCTCTTTATTTTCTCCCAAACCATCAATAAAGAATTCCTGATATAATTTCTCTGGAAATGGCTGTGTATTCTATTTTTCCCATACCATATGAACGCATGCCATCCCAACTGTAAATCATGTCCCTCCAATGTCAATAATCTAGTATTCCTCAGTAAAATCCATTCTCTCATCCATGACATTACTGCAGCCTGGTAACATAATTCCCAATTAGGTAAGCTAAACCCACCTCTGAGTCTTGCATCCTGTAACATTTTTAAATTAATCCTTGCCTTTTTCCCCTGCCAAATATATTTCAAAATTATTTTATTTAGCCCCTCAAAATATTTCTTTTCCGATCTTATTGATATTGTTGAAAACAAAAACAATTGTGGTAATATATTCATTTTGATTATTGCAATCTTGGCCATTAATGATAGTTGTACCTTTTTCCATTTATCCAAATCTACTTCGATTTGTCTTTTCAATTTGTAATAGTTATCTTCTTTAATTGTTGTACATCTTGCTGTCAGGTGAATCCCCAGATATTTTACCTTCTTTACAATCTGTATCTCTAAACTTTCCCATCAGTTTTTTTTTTGTTTTTCAGTAATATTTTTCACTAACATTTTTGTTTTATCTTTATTAATCTTCAAACCTGCTACCTCACCATATTTTTGTATTTGTTCTATTAATACAGGTCCTGACTCTAGTGGCTCCTCCAAGATTTCAACATGAAAACCTTGATCAGCAAGCAGGAAAATGCAGCTAAATGCAAGCTGGCACAGCTCTCATTGGACAGGGCAGTTTATTCCCTTCATTTTACTATTTGCATTCCAATTCTTTAATTTTGGATACAATAAAGTTGTTGAATTAACACAGTCCTTGATTTAATATAAATGTTTTATACTCATATAGGTCAGTAGTCTATATGAGGATAAGAACTAGTTCAAACTGTGTTCATTTATAAGATTTCAGAGAGGAGAAAGTAGCATTGTTCAATTATTTTGGCTGCAACATTTTTTTAGCAGACTAATTAAAAGGTTTAATGATAAACACTTAAGTAAGTCTTGAAATCTGATGTGACAATGATGAAATTATTCATTGCTAGTAAATTTAGAGAACAGTCTTCACCTGAATTTTCAAAAGTCCGATTAAGAGTAGGAAGTATGAACTGATGCAGTTTTGCATATTTCTACTTATAATATTCTGTAAGCATAAAATATATTTCTGGGGACAAAGAGATTAGTAGTAGGCATCCAATATCTTAGACACTCATATAGTCCTATAGATTATTAATAGATTCTACTCATAAGAAATCTTTATTGGTCACTGAACTTTGATGTGGTCTTGCCTTAGAGGAATATTTCAAGTATGTTTTTGCTTTTTTCCCCAATGTATCTCAATAAAAGTAAATAAACTTAAGGGTAGCTTAATATATTTATCAGTTTCTTCATTACCAAAGCAAATTTATCAAGTCAAGTAATCCAGGTCCCTAACTGCCCTCCAAAATGACAGGTCTTGCAAAAGAGAGCAAAGGGCTAAATGATGTTAGACTAGTAGCTCAGTTTGAGAGTCCAATAAATTTAAATTTCTCTTTTCTAATCTCATTAGTTACCATCTTATCATTCTACATCTCTTGGGAAGTATCTTATGTTTTCATGAAGGTCAGTGGTTTTATTTAATTTTTTAAAGGTTACTCTAATTTCAGCTAATAATAATAAAAGAGACTAAGAAAAAGAACCTTCACAGAACAAACTCAGGAATGATGGGGCCTTCAAAGCCATCAAAGTAACCAACTATCAACTACTTCTCACTCAAAAATGAAAAAAAATCTATAAATAAAACTATTAATACAATGAGTCTTCCTTACATGTTGAAGTGCTATATTTTGGAACAGGACTTAGAGGAAGAAGCTGAGAAATAATATCTGCTATTTCTAGCCCATACACTTTGGGAGGACTCAGACAATTAGAAAAAAAGCAAGCAAATGGTTTCTCCCCTTATTTGCTGCTATCCTTCTAGCAATCCCAAACTTTGCAAAGGAGGCGTAAGCTGATAATTTTAGAAATGAGAATTAGGGCCTTGGAGTTTATATCTAGATCATGTTTTTAACTAAACCAGCAATATCTTCCCATTTGAATTTCTTAAAAAAAGGAGTTTGAGATATTTACACCAAATCTCCTAGACAGATTAATAGCATTTCTATAAGCATGCAATATTGATTGTAAGGGGAAGCTGCCGAATCTGCTGGTAGAAACACTTAAATTCCAATTCCAACTCAAATCTCTCCAGGAGGAAGAATGCAGCAAAGACAAAATGTTTATTATTGTGCAGTAGAAAAAGAGAAAGAAAAATCAAGAACAATTGGATCCTTGAAACTAAGCAGGTCTTCTATAGATTATCCTTAATAGAATTAATAGATGCTTTGGAATGCTAAAAGAGCCATTATTCTATCTGAGACAACTTTTCCAATGTAATTCCATCTTATGATATCTACTGGTATCTGAATGGCTACCTCATGAAACAGGATTTAAGAGGGTTTTACTGCCAAACCCACAAGAATTCTTGATATTCTACTCAAAATGAAACTATTTGGGGGTATAGTTTTTCCCCCAAACAGCACAATTATGTTCCATAATTGCAAAATAGTCTCACTTTTTAACTTACTTCTTGAAGCTGCAACAGTAGGAATGAAATGTTAGTCACAGATAACCTTGAGCACATAGTGTCAGCATTGCTTTTAACAAAGGGCAGTTTAAATAAACATACAGAGGTAATCACAGAAAGAAACATTACCCATGAAAAAAGCAACAATGGTTGACTTTTTTGGAGAATTGCCACAATGTTCACAAGATGAACTATTAAAAAAATTGAAAACTTAGACACTGTTGGTGACAAAGCTGAACTTTTGATTGACCTAAAGGTGACAGCTTCAATGGGAGACTGCAATAGTCATAGCAACCTAAGTATGTGGGAATGACTTTGGAAGACAGGGCAAAAGATGCAACCAAGGAAACAGTCAGATAAAAGGCAGCTTATCCTGAAGCAGAAATGTGGATGGGGACAGAATGTCAGAAGAGACACTCTCCTTCCCTACACACAAACATTCTATGTTCACAGGCAAAATCCTTCATACTAATAAATAAGGAAGAGGAATATGAGATGGAATATGAGGTGCCAGCCTCTAGGCACAAAAGGAAGTGGATTGAATATTTGATCACTGAAATGCTACCCAGAGCCAGAGAAGTCATAGGAGACAGCAACAGATGTTCATGTGCTGCATTTGATTCACCACTTTCATGACCAATACCCATGATCCTGTCCTCAGCACTTACTGGCCTTGCAGCTGTTTGGCACTGACCAAGAGGGACATTCTTCTATGGGGCTGAGGGCACTTTGGGGATTTTGTTAGGGGGCAGGGAAAATGGTATAGCTGCTTCACATCAGACAAACAGAACATGGATGTACACCAGCTTTCCAATGCGGGGGGAGCAGTCATCAGTACAGGCACAGCTGGTTTGAAGGGAGAATAACATAACTGCACTTCACTGTCAATGTGCACAATAAATTTATCCTGTAAATTGAGGACAAAGGCTTAGTCTTAATCACAGGTCGGCAACCCGTGGCTCTGGAGCCGCATGCAGCTCTTTCAGCCTTCTCCTGTGGCTCCCAGTCATCCTCCGCCATTTGCATTGAGAGAGAGAGAGAGAGAGAGAGAGAGAGAGAGAGACAGAGACAGAGACAGAGACAGAGACAGAGACAGAGACAGAGAGAGGTACTTGCGCTTCCTTTCTCTCTCTCTTTCTCTCTCTCTCTCTCTCTCTCTCTCCCTCTCTCTCTCTCTCTCTCTGTGTGTGTGTGTGTGTGTGTGTGTGTGTGTGTGTGTGTGTGTGTGTGTGTAAAAAAGAGAGTGGCTTCACGCTGTTCTCAGAGAAGCTGACAAGTTTATTGGGCAGGGCTCCTGCCTTTGCTGCATTTCCACAGGAAGCAGGAAGCAGCAAAAAGCAGTAGGTCTCAAGGGCAGGAGAGCCAGCCCAATAAGAATGTGTGTCGGCTTGTCTGAGAACAGCGTGAAGCCAGCTTGCCAGGTGAGCAGAAGATTGGAGAGAGGGAAAGAGAGGGGGGAAGAGAGAGAGGGAGGGAGAGAAAGAGAGGGAGAGAGAGAGAGAGAGAGAGAGAGAGAGAGAGAGAGAGAGAGAGAGAGAGAGAGAGAGAGAGAGAGAGAGAGAGAGAGCTCATGCACAGCAGCCTCTATTTTTTAAATTAAACTCTTCAATCAAGCTCACTCGCGCATGAGAGAGAGAGAGTTTTGCACCTTCCAGTGTTTTTTTCCCCTCTGGGAAACAGGTCCAAGTGGCTCTTTGAGTGTTTAAGGTTGCCGACCCCTGGTCTTAATGGAGGAGGATGTAATAATATATGGGAAGAACCTCAAAGATAGGACAAGGAAATGCAAGTAAGGAAATGCTCAGAATGGAGGCATTTTAGTCCATACTAGGATTATGAGTGTGGCAAGAGGCTCAGAAGAGACTGCCCCTAGTTTTGGGATTATAAAGGATGTAACGATACAGAATTACTTTCAGACTTGCAAGATTATGCTAATGTAAGTAGAATTAACTCATCTGGCCATGTTTCTTGTGTATTTCATAAAATTGACACAATATACCCTTGATCCATTTTGATTCAATGAATGAAGTAGAGCAAGGAAGACAACAGGAGAAAAATGATAGGCCAGTTCTAATAGCTGAAGAAAACTTCAGCATCTGATTCTGTAGCATCCAAGATTAATCACACTTGACAATCCCACTTTATCTGATAGTAGACTTGGACCATGGTATTCTGGTGACCAGCCTTCTAATGCAATTACAATCACATCATAAACTTTGGAAATGTCACAGAAGAAAATTCAAAGTGCAGAGGATATTTAATTGACAATGAATGTAATTCCTTGAAAAATCTAATAAATATTCAGGAAAGCTAGGCCAAGAAGACTCAGAACTTATTTTATTATATTTAAAATTTTATTTCCCTACAGAAAATATGGTTTAAGGAAGAATTAAAGCTTGACATATATTACATGATTTTGTTGGATAAAGTTGTGGCTCCTGATGGAAGAAAACCATTTATTAATTTCCACCAGCTGGAAGTACATTGCATTAAGTTTTATACATTCAGGAATGTGGCAGTATCAGCCCTAGTTTGATTTAAACATTGCTCCTTTTTGTTGATAAATATGTATGTTTCCTTTTCAGAGACATAGTCTCAAAACAGCTGGTTTAGAAAGTTACAGGTTGAACCTGATAGCATACTATTTATGAGCATAGGGAATTTTCAATTTAAGACTAGGCTCCAATGACTGGGTCTTTCATTTAAAACACCACAATTATCCTCCAGAAATTTTCACACTGTAATTATTGGAGTTGTGCCAATATAGAGATAAAAAAAAACACAAATGTATATTTTTCTGCCTGTAAGAAAGTATTAGCAAATTATGTTTTTTACACTTTATACAGAGCTTCTCTACAAGACAGACTAGAGAAAATTACTTTTTAATCCAGCTCACTAACCCTTCTTCAAAGGTTTTTAAAATTATTTTTAAAGGATATTAAAGTCAGGTTGGCCCCAGATAGCACCCATCTAATTTTGATTTTGTGCCTTGATTCATATGATAAAGTGGAATTGGTAGATAATTCTTATCTAATGAATCCAGAGATAGACTTTTCTCAGGCTGAAAATATAATCTACCAAGTTGACTATAATTTTTGAATTCTTTTCAGCTAATACAGTTACACTTTGAAACAATTTCAGATTCTCCTGATGAAACAACTCTTAAGTAGTATGATTTTTTGATTTAGTTTTGCAACAAATCTTAGTTCTATCTAAACCAGCAGAGTACAAAGAAATAAGTACATGTTAAAGTAGTGGTTTGATAAGAATTGTCAGAAACACACACACACACACACACACACACAAATATAAAGAGAGAAATGAACTGGTGACTACTTTTAGAAAATACAGAAAATATCATTTACATATTACCTACTAAAAAATCTTTTTGAGAAGATATTACTAAAAAGAGAAAGACAATACTAACAACTTGGATTCATTTTATAGCAAGCACAATATATTTTATATTTTGAACAATTACTACTACTACCACTGTCACAAAAGTTAATTTTTGAGTTCTATCACCAAATCAAGTACTTTTTTCCTACACATCATCAAAAATGCTATCTGTGCTAAGTAAATTAGTACAATCCATGAAACGCCAAAATATATTTGCAGTAATACAGCATATGTTTAATAATATTTGAATGCCTAGAATATAAAAGTGAAAGTTTTGAATTCTGAACCATCTCTGGTAGTTTTCATCACAGTCAGACACATACAATATTAAACAGGAAAACATAGATTGTGAGAAATCGTGGCTGCTAAATATGCAAAGGAGAAAAGTTAAATAACAATGAAAGCTGTTAACATGCAGATTAAATTCAGAATAAGTGTAGTATCTTCCTTTTTCTTCCTCCCACTCCCATTCCTTCATAGACTGACATATTTTAGAATTATTTTGTATTTAAAGTTTTTTTTTTTTCTTGAACATTTTATTAGTATGCTTCTAAAAATTGCAAACACTCATCCTTCTTCTAACAAAAATAGTCCAAGTGTACTAATACTTCAAATTGATTCATATTCTTTACTTGATACATACTTATGGAAAGGCTCCAAATTATTAATCCTAGAAGGAATGTCAGGTATGTTAATTTAACATGAGACCAATTCAAGAGATACATTGCTCTTCCCAGCATCTCCCATCACTTAACTCTCAAAGCTGATTAGACAAGCAAATAGGAATCCCAAATTATCAGTGTAAGATTAAGAACTCTTAAAAATGTTTCACCTTTGAACAGTTGCAGAAAGGATAGATTATAGGATCATTCCTCCAAAGTACAGCTTTTTAGGGAATAGAAAAGCTAATTAAACATTCTCTCAACCTGCCAGGCACAACCTGTAGATTTAAATACACTGTTTCAAAATGGCTGAATGTTTCCAACAGCTAATCAGTTGACTTTGGAAAATGAATTGAAATTTTAAAATAAAAAACATATTGTGCTGATTGCAGAAATTCCTTGGAATGTCTTCTATTTAAGTTTGTTTTGAAGTTTCCATAAATATTTAGTCCTTGCTCTAAATTTGGATCTAAAGGTGCTATTATTAACATAGTATAAATTCTGTTGGGTTTCTTCATTGAACTAAATGAGCTGTATATGACATCTCCTCCAAGATATTATGAGTGTCTTAGACAAGTCATATGCCCTACAATTGAAAAAGACTATTTTAAAATAAAGCAAGTAAGAATACAACAATAGTGTTCTGTTGAACTCAGCTGAACATAAATAATAAGGCTGGTTTAGCTTATTTTTTTAAAAGATGCTATGTGATAATCAAGTGATTTAAAGCTGACATCATTTAATAGTATTAAACCTTGGACACCAACTGTCTAATTTCTTCAATTCAAGCTTTTATAGATATGATTCCTGCTTTATAATTTAGCAACTGTATCCTTCATTGTTTAAAATTTAGAAGTTTAGAATCAGTTTGGAAACTTGACAATTTTCCTTTTTATCTTTCCTTGTTAATGGATTTATCAATAATAATAATTCATATTATGTATGAAAATAAAAGAAAAAAATAAAACATTGAAACAGAGAAATTCAAGACAAAGCACAAATGAAAGTCTTTGAGGCTTGAAGAAACCTGGTAATGAGTATAACAGAATGAGAGCAAGCCTTGTCAGCCAGCAAAGTTTTGATACTGGAGTCATTTACAGTGCAAGAACAATTTCTGAAGCCAATTGTAAAAAAATGGTTAGTGATTCCTTTAAAATCATAACTTGGTTCTTTCGCAGTGAACAAGTAGACGTAACTACTGTTACAGATAGTGAGGTAAACCATCTTAGATGGCAAGTCCTAGGGAACAATGAGGTAATATTCTAGACTCTTCCAATTTGTGCACAGCAGAGCTAAGTAGGTTCAGTGGCACAATCTATGCTGTCTAGCCTCCTACCTCTATCACTCAGTTGGAAACTATTCTACCTTCAGTGCTGAAGTAAAACTCAACTGCAGTGCTTACAGCTTTGAAGAGAGAACTCTAGCTGAACTATATCTTGACTTTTACTACATAAAGGAAATGTATTGGGATAGTGACTAGCTCTTTTTCCAAGCCATCATTCTGTTTATTTCTTTGTTTGCTTTAAATATCTTCACAATCATTATAATCATCACCTTAACAATAAAATTGGAACTATAATGCAATTTCAAAGATGAACTTTTTTACCAGTTTTCAATCACCACAAGTCTATTCATTCTTGTTCTTCTTAAATAATCATGAGTAATGCAACAATTATTAATTAAAAACTACCCACAATATATAATAGAATTTTATCAAAATGCACATTTGTATTTTCCAATTATTCAACAGTAAAAAATTTTTTTAACCTCAAACCATGGTTAATCATTTTATGGGATATATTACAATTACTTACACCATGCTGTGTGGGTCAGTGTTATATTCTATTTCTTAAAAAAGAATTTATAAGTGTGTTTTTGACATATTTATATAATATCAAGAGGGACGCGGTGTCTCAAGTGGGTTAGGACGCTGAGCTTGTCGATCAGAAGGTTGGCAGTTTGGCGGGTCGAATCCCAAGTGCCACGTAGCAGAGTGAGCGCCTGTTACTCCTCCCAGCTTCTGCCAACCTAGCAGTTCGAAAGCACGTAAAAATGCAAGTAGAAAAGTAGGGACCACTACGGTGGGAAGATAACATTGTTCCATGCGCCTTTGGCATCTAGTCATACCGGCTACATGACCATGGAGTCGTCCTCAGACAAGCGATGGCTCTTCAGCTTTGAAACGGAGATGAGCACCGGCCCCTAGAGTTGGAAACGACTAGCATGCATGTGTGGGGGAACCTTTACCTTTACCTTTACCTTATATAATATCAACATTGTATATTGAAAGTGCTTGAACTTAATACATAACCTCTCACAAAAATATAGTTTTAATATTATATGTTATTGGAGTTAGGGGATGAAATATGCTTTTATTATATATTGAGTGAAAATTAACTCAAATAAAATATTTGGAACAAGGTTATCATTCTGTTTTTTTCATAGATATTTCTTTAATCCTTTGAAAAGACAAATAGATAACAAGGAATAGAGGTTATCACACAACAACAACAACAACAACAATAGAGTTGGAAGGGACCTTGGAGATCTTCTAGTCCAACCCCCTACTCAGGGAGGAAACCCTATACCATTTCAGACAAATGGCTGTCCAGTGTCTTCTTAAAAACTTCCAGTGTTGCAGCATTCACAACTTCTGGAGATAGGTTGTTCGACTGATTAATTGTTCTAACTGTCAGGAAATTTCTCCTTAGTTCTAGGTTGCTTCTCTCTTTGATTAGTTTCCATCCATTGCTTCTTGTCCTGCCTTTGGGTGCTTTGGAGAATAGCTTTATTCCCTCTTCTTTGTGACAACCCCTGAGATATTGGAACACTGTTATCATGTCACTCCTAGTCCTTCTTTTCATTAAACTAGACATACCCAATTCCAGCAACTGTTCATTATATGTTTTAACCTCCAGTCCCTTAATCATTTTTGTTCTGCACTCTTGCTAGCATCTCAACATCTTTTTACATCATGACAACTAAAACTGTATTCAGTATTCCAAGTGTGGTCTTACCAAGGCATTACAAAATGATATTAACACTTCATGTGATTTTGCTGCTTATCCATCTGTTAATGCTACCTAATGCAACCTAGAACTATGTTGGCTTTTTTGGCAGCTGCAGCACATTGCTGGCTCATATTTAAGTGATTGTCCACTAGGACTCAGAAATCCCTTTCACAGTTACTACTATTGAGCCAGATACCTCCAGGATCTTTGAAAGATATAGTTTAGTGGTTCTGAGATCACATCTGCCAATTCCTTCAGAAAGTTAGGATGTAATCCATCTGGTCCTGGTGATATGAACTCATCTAGGATGGACAGGTGCTCACTTACCATTTTCTTGCCTATCTTAACTTGTGTTGCTAATCTGTTTTTTACAGCATTGTTTTTGATAGGTTGGACTGGTTTTTTTTTTTCCTTTGTGTAAATATAGATGCAAAAAACCAAGTTAAGTAGTTCTGGTTTCTCCCTGTTGCTTGTCACCTTCTTGCCACTTTTTCCCACTAATGAACCAATCATTTCTTATTTTTTACATATTGAAAGAAGCTTACAGAAGACAGTGGTCTAGCCCACTGACCAAGTAATGTTTTCCAGATATGCTGGAAATTCAGACAGTTGTATCTAGAGAGGTCCAAGTTGATAAAGCCAATTTATTCAGTAACATAACTTTGTATTGGCAAAGTTTGACTTCTTTGTTGTTCATCAATATTTAAATTCCATTATGGTTTGATTAATTTTCCATTTATTTTTAATTATTTATTGCAGGCTCACAAAACACACTAAATAAAATTAGCAGCATCATTAGCAGCATTATTGCAGTCTATAGAATACATAAGAGACTCACTTTGTATATTTGCCCTGTTGCAGTTTCCTCATAACAATATCAGCATGTCTCCACAGGGCTGTAGAAATTGTTGTGATCATATCATGCAGAGGTTTATGACTCCAGGTGGGAGCAATCAGGAGAACAAGATGAGCATTTAGGAGTTAATTTACAAAGCCCTGCATAAGGTTATAATGAAATGTAAGAGTCATTCTGACTCTTGCGGTTCAGTCCCACGGAATCATTTATACCCCTGGAAAAGCTTTAAAAGCAACATTTTATTTAATCATAAATGTGGTGTATCATTTCTTTTCTTCATAAAGCTATGCTTATGTGTATGCTGGTGGAAAAACTAGATTCATATAAAGCATGGATTTCTTTTGTTTGAATAAGATTTGAATTGTTGTAGTCTGACAATAAGTAAATATAATTTATTTACAGGAGTACAATTGTTTGACTGTGAGACAATTAGAGAATTTAGCCGACAGACACATTGCAATAGTCACCTCGAACCATGAGATGGGCAGCAAATAAATATATTAATACTAATAATCAGCTTGAACTTATCAGACCTGAATATTCTGACTTTGCAAAAAAAAACAAAAAACCTCTACTCGGAGCTGCCTATATACTCAGATGCTATATACTCAGATGGGTCCTAGGTTAGGATTTGAACTGTTAATTTTTTACCAGTCCCAGACTGTGAATCAAATTGAAGATTAAATCAATAATAATAATAATAATAATAATAATAATAATAATAATAATAATAATAATAATAATAATAATAATAATAATAATAATACAGGAGTCAGTAGAAACATCAGAAAATTTGCAAAGATTGATGGCACAATGGAAGAGGTTAATATCAAGAGAGGAATATTTCAAGGAAATTCATTATCGCCACTAGTATTTGTTATTGCATTGTTTCCTCTGTCAACAATACTGAATAACTCAAGACATGGCTATCAAACATCAAAAACATCTACCAGACTATCCCAGTCATTAGATACACAGCTGGAATAGTAGACTGGACTCAAGCAGAACTATAAGCAATGGGTAGGAAGACCAAAAAAATAATGAGAATGAATCATGCCCTTCATCCATGCAGTGACATTGACAGACTCTGTCTACCAAGGCAAATAGGCAGACATAGAATGCTACAAGTACATCACATGGTTGAAGAGGAAAAAATGGCTTTCGAAGAATATCTGAAGGAAAATGGTGAAGATGCACTGAAATTAGTATATCAGGAAGGCTTACTGACTACTGGAGAGACCAAACTGCCTACAAGAAAGACCAAATGAAGAACAGAATAGAGGCATGGGAAGACAAAGCACTACATGGCCAGTACATTAAAAAAAGCTGGGAAAGCAGATAATAACAAGATCTGGTAATGGCTAAGAAAGAGACTGAGGGACTAATTCTGGCTGCATAAGACCAAGCCTTAAGGACAAATCCATACAAAATCAAAATTGAGAAGACAGCAACAGACAGTAAGTGCTGCCTATGCAAAGAAGCTGAAGAAACAGTGGACCACCTGGTAAGCTGCTGCAAGAAGATCACACAGACTGACTACAAGCAGAGGCATGACAAAGTAGCAAGAATGGTGCATTGGAAGATCTGCAAGAAATATCATTTGCCTGTAAGCAAGAACTGGTGGGATCATAAAATAGAGAAAGTCATATAAAATGATAATGTTAAATTGCTCTGGGATTTCAGAATTCAAACAGACAAGCACCTGCAACATAACACCCTGGACTTAACATTTGTCGATAAGAAAGACAAAAAAGTCTGGATAGTGGATGTGGCATGCCTGGTGACAGCAGAATAGACGAGAAAGAACTGGAGAAGATAACAGCTTTGTTATGCAGCTCGGGATGGGACACGAGGATGGCTCCAGGCAGTGATAATTGTTTCTTTGAGTGAGGGTAGTTTTCCCGCCACCTTGAAGGAGGCGGTGGTGAGACCCATCCTCAAGAAGCCTGCCCTGGACCCAGCTGTATTAAATAACTTTTGTCCGGTCTCCAACCTTCGCTTTCTCACGAAGGTTGTTGAGAGCGTGGTGGCGCATCAGCTCCCTTTGTTCTTGGAGGAAGCTGATTATCTGGACCCATACCAATCGGGTTTCAGGCCCAGGTACAGCACGGAGACGGCATTGGTCACGCTGGTGAATGATCTCTGGAGGGCTCGGGACAGGGGTTGTTCCTCTGTCCTAGTCCTGTTAGACCTCTCAGCGGCTTTTGATACCATCGACCATGGTATCTTGCTGCGGTGTCTCAGGAGGTTGGGAGTGGGAGGCACAGTTCTTCAGTGGTTCTCCTCCTACCTTCTGGGATGTTCGCAGTCGGTGTTGTCAGGGGGGCAGAGGTTGACCTTGAGGCCTCTCATTTGTGGAGTTCCTCAGGGATCGGTCCTTTCGCCCCTCCTGTTCAACATCTATATGAAGCCTCTGGGTGAGATCATTCGTGGTTTTGGAGTTGGTTATCATCAGTATGCTGATGATACCCAACTTTTTATTTCAACCCCAAACCACCCCAGTGATGCCCTCGACGTGATGTCCCATTGCCTGGAGGCTGTCCGGGTCTGGATGGGGAGGAACAGGCTTCAGCTCAACCCTGACAAGACTGAGTGGCTGTGCGTGCCAGCATCTCAGGAAATGCAGATTATTCCATCTCTTACTATGGGGGTGAGTTATTACCTGTAGATTGGGCTCGCAACTTGGGGGTCCTCCTAGATTCACAGCTCTCCTTAGAAGATCATATAGGAGCTGTGACTAGGGGGGCCTTCGCCCAGGTTCGCCTGGTGCACCAGTTGCAGCCCTATCTGGACGGGGATGCCTTGCGTACAGTCACTCATGCGCTCGTGACCTCTCATTTGGACTACTGCAATGCTCTCTACATGGGGCTGCCCTTGAGGACCACTCGGAGGCTTCAACTGGTGCAGAATGCAGCCACGCGAGTGGTGTTGGGGGTCTCCTGATACTCCCATGTTACACCTCTGCTCCGCGAGCTGCATTGGCTGCCAGTTGCCCTCCGGGTGAGATTCAAGGTGCTGGTAATGACCTATAAAGCCCTACATGGCATGGGTCCGGATTACCTATGGTAGCACCTTCCCTCCGTCCAGTGCGCTCTCACAGAGAGGGCCTCCTCAGGGTGCCTCCGATCAGAGAATGTCAATTGGTGGCCCCCAGGGGGAGGGCGTTCTCTGTGGGCGCGCCAGACCTATGGAACCACTTGCCAGTTGAGCTCCGGATGGCCCCCGAACTTTGCTCCTTCCGACGCGATCTAAAAACCTATCTATTTGAACAATCCGGCCTGGTCTGATAGGTTTGGGGTTGGGTTTGGTTTTAACGTAGTTTTTAATTATTGTATTATATTGGGCATAATTATTATTTTTTCTTTTGTATTTTGTAATTTGATATTTATTGCCCTGTACACCACCCTGAGTCCTTCAGTGTCCTACACTGACACATTTTAAAATTTAGAAATGGAAAACAGAGTGGGTTATGTTTAAGGGATGGACTGGTTCTAGAGAGATGCAGCTTCAAGTCTTAACTCATCCCTAGATATTCACTGTTTTATATTGTACCATTTTTTTGTCATCTCAATCTGCAGCATAACTTTTGTGGAGAACAATTAAAGGAGGGAGTACACTATACACTGCTTTGGCCTTCAGAAGATGAGGTGATATATAAATTGATCAAATAACTATGTAAATTATTGACTTGTTGAAAAATATAACACTGTCCCCCAGAAATATATATTAAGCAGAGAAGAAGTAATAAATTTAGTGTTCTGAATCCCATCTGAATGGGAAAAGGTGGAACTTCTAGTATAAATGTAAGAGATAACATGCCAAAAATACTGATGCTTTATATAATTTATCCTATTGATTAGTAGGTACGTTATTTATTTATTAAACTTATATGCTGTCCATCTCACCTTACAATCAATAAAAAGAAGATAAAGCATTAAAATAATAAATATTAACATTAATAATTGATTTAAAAGAGAGCAAGATGCACATGGGGAGGAAGTGGACTCTTATCTTAGTCCAGTGATGGCGAACCTTTTAGAGACCGAGTGTGCAAACTGCAACCCAAAACCCACTTATGAATGGATGAATGAAACTTTATTGAATGAATGAATGAACGAACCTTTACTGTCAAAGTATAACCATGTATACATTGAGATTGGCTGAGCCTCCCTTTGTGCCCCCACCCCCAACTCACAGTAACAACAAACCCTCCATCTTATTACACCATGTGAGCTAACTGCACAACACACCGGCCTCGCAAGTCAATCATGCATAAAGTTTATAAAATTATTTCCCATTCAAAAGCCTAACAGCCCATGGATAAAAGCTGTTCTTCAGCCTGTTGGTACGGCTGGCTATACTCCTATATCTCCTACCCGATGGCCCATTGGGTGAGTGTGGCCAATTGGGTGGGCATGGCTGCAGTGGTAATAGGAGACAGGGTGGGATTAAACAGTTCAATCAGTCAAACCCAACTTTGTGAGATCTTTTTTTCCCTGCAAGAAGTTGAAATTGATTGATTGATTGAACCTTTTTTTTTTGCACACAGCGGCGGAGGCCTAAAGTGAAAAGGTTTTATAAAACCCAGCTGTAAGTCTAGGACTGGGGCAATGGTGCATGTGTCCACAGAGAGGGCTCTGTGTGCCACCTGTGGCATGCATGCCATAGGTTCACCCCATGGTCTTAGTCCATTAACCACCTGCAGAATGACTATCACATAGCCAGCCAGATTTTCAGACTAGACTTGGGATTTTTGTATACCTATCGAGTCCTTCTCAAGGATCTGAAATAGGCAGATGTGAATGTTTGATGATGTTACATCAGGGGTGTCAAACTTACAACATCACGTGATGTGTTGCAACGTATCACAACTTTTTCTCCATTGCCGACGGCAGGGTGGGCACGGTTTTGGCATGTAAGCTGTTCCAAGTAAAGACACCTTTTACAATTGAGTGATGGTGAATTTGTCAATGCTGATGGTGTTCAGAATTGCCCAAGATGCCTATGACTATTGGGACTACCTTTGTCTTCTTTTGATACAGTTGTTATATTCTATTTTCAAGTCTTTGTATTTTTTTATTTTCTCCAGTTCTTTCTTTTCTATTCTTCTATTCTAGGTACTATCATGTCCACTATCCAGACTTTTTTGTCTTTCTTATCAACAATTGTTACGTCTGGGGTATTATGTGGGCAGGTGCTTGTCTGTTTGAATTCTAAAGTCTCAGACAATTTAGCTTCTTCATTTTTTATGACTTTCTCTATTTTATGGTCCCACCAGTTCTTGCCTACCAGCAAATAATATTTCTTGCAGATTTTGCAGTGTACCATTTCTGGTACTTGGACTGTGTATAGTCAGTCTGTGTGATTTCTTGCAGCAGCTAATCAGGTGGTCCACTGTTTCTTCACCTTATTATTATAATCATTATATCATATCATCATTATATCATTGTTATATTATATCATTAGAAATACAAGAAAGCAAGCAAAGATGTCTTTCATTGTTCCCTTTTTCTTGCTTTCCCTTGATTAAAAACCTATATACAGTAATTTGTTCTTTTTTATTATTTCAGCTTGTTTTCTAGGAAGAATAAAGTTTATCTCTCCCTTTTTCCTCTTCCTTGAAGTTAGAAAACTCAGAGACCCAGGTTTTTGGTCAACAAAATATACTTGTCTTTTTGGACCTTCAAAAGTTACTGTATTTTATAATGGTATGTTTAGAGATGATTCACATCCTGGTAACCTGGACAGTCTTCTCTTTCAGTGAAAAGAAGGACATTCTTGCCAGTTCTCACCTCAGTAAAGATGGAAAGAGTGTCTGTGTTAACTAGCTGAAGAATAAATTGGGTTATAAAAGCAGAATCTATCCAGTTGCTGAGATTTCTGCACCCTTATTCAATTCTTTTCACTAAACCTTGTTAAGAAACCCAAGGAGATCATTCTACAGTATGTGCTTTTGGTAGTCTTAAAGGACCTGATTCTCTTACTTTCATAAATACAGATCCAAAATAAATGACATTAAAGTTTCCTTAAAAAGGAAGGATTACTATAGGGATGAGGAAGGGAAGGTGATTTAGAACCTAAATAAACAAGTGTCTGCAATTTTTATAGACTGAAAATAGTTTCTAAGTTATATTTTGCTGTTAATGCTAAGTTTTCAAATAATTAACTAATTAAGAAAGAAGTTTATAAAAATATTCAGGATAATTGAAATGGAATTTATTAACGTCTTAAATATTATGTCTTTATTTCCAATTTTACTTCTTAGTAAACAACAAAATTCCATATTATACTGACGGTTAAATCTTGCTGATTTCAAGGAAACCGATTTTCATATAATAGCATTTAGTAAGACTGCATGCCAAGTCATATTTAAACTTACTAGTAGAAACTGATCCATAAACCAAAGAAATGGCTGTGAACAGTAATATAGGGGAATCAAATCTCAATATCATTCAGTGCTGCTTCTACTTCAAATGCATTCTTTTTCTTTTGTTCAGTTTTGTCTGATTCTCAGAAATTGCGTGGACACCTCTGTGGATTTTTCTTGGCAGACAAAAAGATGCATTTGAAGTTAGCCATTACCACATTCCAAGAACTGGAGACCCAGTTAGTGTTTTACCTAAGATGGAACTAGAACTCTTGGTTTCCTGGTTTCTAGCCTGATCCTTAACCTACAAACCAAACTGCTTCTCTCAAATGCATTGCTTTGTATTGAACTCTGATTGGACCCAAATTGATTAATTTAATTTGTCAACTTACAACCACAATTGAACCCAAATTTATGTTGCTAAGTGAGATATTTGTTAACTGAGTTTTGCCCCATTTTATGACTTTTCTTGCTACTTTTGTTAAGTGAATCATTGCATTTGTGTTTTTTTTATTGAAAAGTTTTACCATACATTTTATCTTTAACAATCCCCCTCCCTCCACCCACCCCTACCTAACCCTCCCTATCCCTCCCCCCATTCCCCCTCCCCCCCGACTTCCCAGAGCTAAGTACAAGGTATAAAAACAAAGAACAATCATAAACATCCATATGCTAAAAACAATAAACTATTGATTCTATCGCCCTCTAGCTCATACTGTATAAAATGACTACAAGCAATACTAATGTTACATATAAAAAGAAAGAAAAAAAAAGAAAAAAGAAAAGAAAACTTATTCAAATGCTAAGTGAAACTTTTTAGTCCCATATTTGTTCTGGATATAATCAATCCACTTTTTCCACTCCATAATATAACGTTCTTGCGAATGATCTTTCAAATAAGCCGAGATCTTTGCCATTTCCGCCAGGTCAGAAACCTTTAGAGTCCATTCTTCTATAGTCGGCAGTTCCTCCTTTTTCCAATATTGACCTATTAAGAGTCTTGCTGCTGTAATTAAATTCAACATCAACTTAATGTCCACAACAGTAGCATCTGTAATTATGCCCAGCAAAAACAATTGCGGACAAAACTTTATCCTTTGCTTAAAGATCTTTTGCATATTCCACCAAATTTTTATCCAAAAAGCCTTAACCTTTTTACAGGTCCACCATATATGAAAATACGTTGCATCTTCGCCACCACACCTCCAACATTTAGGTTGATAATTCGGATACATACTTGCAAGCTTTTTAGGATCTAAATGCCATCTATAAAACATTTTATAAAAGTTCTCTCTTAGGTTTTGGGCTTGCGTAAATTTTACATTCCTCACCCAGATCTTTTCCCACGTGTCCATTGTAATAACTTCTTGAATATTCTGGGCCCATTTTATCATACAGTCTTTAACAAGTTCTGTTTCTGAGTCAATATCTATCAATGCAAGATAAATCCGTTTGATATGTGCTGGACCCTGATTTCTAATTTGCTTTATCAAATTTTCATCGGTCACTGAGAAACCAATTTTCTGATCTTCTTTCCACCTGGCACGTAACTGAGTATATTGAAACCAAGTTTGAACGATCTTCTCATCTCGCAAGAGATTGTACGGCTTCAAACACCAGACGTTCCTTTCCAAGCTTAAGATCTCCTTATACGTAGTCACATCATGTTTGAAGCCAACATTTATGTTTTCTATTGCATGTTTCGGGATTGCCCACAACGGCATCTTGTAGTCTAACTTATGTCTATACTTCTTCCAAACTCTCAACAATGCCTGTCTTAAAATATGCACTTTAAACACATTATCTACCTTCTTATCATACAACAAATATGCATGCCAGCCAAATAACAAGTCGTGGCCCTCAAGATTTAATAATCTCCCTTGTGTCAAATTAATCCAATCACTTATTCCTGACAACGCAGCAGCTTCATAATATAATTTAAGATTAGGCATTTTAAGACCACCTCTTTCACGAGTGTCCTGCATAATCTTAAGTTTAACTCGTGGCCTTTTCCCTGCCCACACAAATTTATTGATACCCCGTTGCCATTCTTCCAAATTAGAGTCTTTTTTTAAGAATCGGTATCATTTGGAATAAAAATAAAAATTTAGGCAGGACATTCATTTTCACTGCTGCTATTCTTCCCAGTAAAGACAATTGCAATTTTTCCCAACTCTCCAATTCTTTTTGAATTTTTCCCCATAACTTTTCATAATTATTTTTATATAACTTTGCATTTGAGGGTGACAAATACACCCCCAAATATTTGACCCTTTTAACAATCTCAAATCCAGTTAATCCTTCTAAAAGGGCCTTTTGCGGTGTTGTCATGTTTTTGGCCAAAATTTTTGTTTTTTGTACATTAACCTTAAATCCAGAAACCTTCCCATATTGCATTATTATCTCCATCAGGTCCACAACAGAGTTTTCTGGCTGAGTCACCGTAACAACCAGATCGTCTGCAAACGCCCTCAGTCTATAATCCTGATCTCTAATTTGAATACCCTTAATTTTTTCCGAATTCCGTATTTTTATCAATAATATCTCCAATGTTAAAACAAATAATAAAGGTGATAACGGACACCCTTGCCTTGTGCCCTTCTCAATATTGCATACTTCAGTCAGACTATTGTTAACTATTATTCGGGCAGTTTGTTTTTGATATAATGCCCTAATTGGTTGTAAAAATTTATCCCCAAAATTCATTTTATCTAAAACTTTCATCAAAAATTGCCAATTCAATTGATCAAAAGCTTTTTCAGCATCTAAAAAAATTAGCGCCGCAGTGATCTGGTTGTTCCTTTCCAAAAACTCCACCACATCAACTATATGCCTCACATTATTTTTCATTTGTCTACCACTAATAAACCCGGTTTGATCCCCATGAATCATCTGTTGCAAAACCCTCATCAATCTATTAGCTAACACCTTAGCAAATATCTTGTAGTCTGTATTTAAAAGTGATATTGGTCTGTAGTTTTTTACTTGAGTAGCATCTTGATCTTCCTTCGGAATCAAAGAAATAAAAGCAGTTCTCCAAGACGGAGGCACCTTTCCCCCCCTCTGAATTGTCTGAAACAATTCCCTTAATGGCTTTATCAGCTCCAATTGTAAATGTTTGTAGTAGATCGCAGTCAGACCATCCGTACCTGGCGCTTTATCTTCCACATTTCTCTGGTTTCTAAACAAATTCTCATTTACGCGCCAGGAGCGCCTATCTCTATTGTCCTTGTTGATCTCCAACCAGATATAGTTCTTGCACAAATCTTTACCTTCTTAGTCCTAGAAAAGAGGTCATTAGTCAGTAATATAAAATCAATCCTAGAAAAAGATTGATGTCTATCAGAAAAAAAAGTATAATCCTTTTCATGTACGTGTGTATCTCGCCAAATGTCTCGCAATTCCAGGTCATCCTTCATTTCAAAAAAAGATTTAGGCAGTTTAGCATGACTCGGGGCACGCTTAAAGAAACCAGATTTATCCAGCTGTACATCAAGGACACCATTCCAATCTCCCATAAAAATAAAAGATTTATAATCCAACTGGGTAATCTTTGTATGTAGTAAACTAAAAAAATCAGCTTGTTGTTGATTAGGAGCATACAGTCCAACTAAAAGCGTTTTTTTGCCTTCTAACAGCAAATCTATCATAACATATCTTCCTTGTTTATCTACTTCAATTAGTTCCGCTGTCAGAGTACTCTTATTTATTTATTTATTTTAATTCCATTTATATCCCGCCCTTCTCCGAAGACTCAGGGCGGCTTACAAGCTTAGCAGTAGCCTTCATTCTATGTATATGCCTGCTTATTAGGGCTTTCACACCCCCCCCCAAGCGGCATTATTACAAAGTCAGCTTAATTGCCCCCAACAATCTGGGTCCTCATTTTACCTACCTGGGAAGGATGGAAGGCTGAGTCAACCTTGAGCCTGGTGGGACTCGAACCTGCACTAATTGCAGGCAGCTGGTGTTACTTAAGGAGGCATTAGCCCACTGCTCCACCAAGGCTCTTGACATAGATAACCACTCCATTTTTCTTATTAATTGCAGAAGCAATAAATTGCATGCCCAGCCTTGAGTTCAACAAATACTTTTGGTCCATAACCCTAATATGCGTTTCTTGCAAACAGATAACATCAGTCTTAAATTGTTTTAAATATTGAAAAACTTTCTTTCTCTTCTGTGGTGAATTTAATCCATTAACATTCCAGGTTAGGAACTTAGTCGCCATTCTTGGCATCCCGAAGCTTCTGGAGCACGTCTGCCAGGACCCCTTTAACTTCCTTAGGCCGCGCCCCTCCCACAGCTTCACTGTAAGTATGCTTTGCAGGTTCCATAACTTTCTGCTGATCTTGTTCTTGCTCTTGTCTCACTCGTCTTAAAGCGGCACGCGTCATCCTCTGCTCTCCAGCAGCTGCCGATGAAACTGTAATTTGATCCCCTCCAGCACCATTCACCTCTGTCTGTATTCCATCAGCATCTTGAGGCTTTCCCTCGCCATATCCCTTTACAGCTTCCAGAAGTGATAGAGGGGTTGCTTTTAAAACTTTGCTGTAAAAATCACGTGCCTGAGTCACTGTAACCAGACGGTGTCTTTTACCTTCGTGCATCACCACCATGCCCACTGGGATCTCCCATCTAAACTTAATGTCACATTTCTTAAGTTCCTGTGCTAAGAAGGCAAAATCTTTCCTTCTCCTTAAAATCTTTGGAGGAATCTCTTTTAAAACCAGAACTTCTTGCTCAGCAACCACAAACTTAGTATCATAAGCAACTTGAATAACTTCATCCCTAATTGCTCTCTTTGTAAAGTAAACCACCACATCTCTAGGTAACTTCCTCTGCCTTGCAATCCATGAGTTCACACGAAAGATTTTATCTATACTTCCCTCAATTTCAGCTGCTGATTGGCCCAGTACCACTTCCAAAGCCTCGGAGATCAGCTGCTTTAAATCTTCTTTAGGATTCTCTTTTAAGCCCCTGATTCTGATAGCGAACTCCATCTGATGGTACTGGACCAGACTCAAGTCTCCATCCATTTTATCCCTTATATTTTCATTCTCTAATACTTTTACTTCTAATACAGAGTTCTTTTGACTAAGATCCTCCACTTTTTCATCCAAACTTTGCACACATACAGCCACACTTTCAATTGTAGACAAGATGTCTTCCCTCATTGCTCTAAACTTCTCTTCCAACTTCTCTTCCATTTTCTCCTCCAATTTCTCCTCCAGCTTTTCCATCATATCTGACATTAATTGTGTTTGCTTTTCAAAGGCATCCTGTAAATCCTTAAGAGTCAGTGCCGGAGCAGGTGCGGGAGGGAGCAAAGCTTGCAACGAAGTCTGTTGCACCGGGGAAGCCCCCGCACTCCAAAGAACTTTAGAGGCTTTCGTCGCCATCTTCCCCCACTTTCACTTGTTGCGCACTTTCACTTTTAATCCATAAATTCCGTTGAGCTAGAGAGTAAAGATAAAAGTCCACTTCACCTTGACCTCCTGTACCGCTCTGCCTGCGTCTTGATACTCAAGAGTCCTTCCTTCTGGCAGGAGTGGTTGCTAACGCTTGGCTCTGCTCCAAAAATCACGGAGCAGAGACGCTGCGCAGCCCGGAGCAAACCCAGGCTTCGGGGGGGCTCAATCCTTCAGCCGCCCAAACGTAAAGCTCAGGCGGCCCCGGAGAGCTCAACCCCTACCTGGGGCCTCACCCCCTCCTCTTCTCCCGGGGAGGGGGCTTCCAAATCACCTAAACAGCTGATCGGCGCTGTTTTCGATGATTCAACAAAGCTGCGGAGCGGACAGCCCAGAGACGGCTGTCTTCAGCGTCGCGTCGCCACCGGAAGTCCCCAATCATTGCATTTGTTAAGTTAGTAACCTGGTTGTCAGAAGGTCACAAAAGATTTTCATATAACCCTGGAAGATCGGAACAGTCATAAATATGAACCAGTTGCCAACATCTGAATTTTGATCACATGATCATGGGGATGCTGCAATGGTCATAAGTGTGAAAATGGCCATTGCAACTTTGAACTGTCACTAAATGAACTGTTGTAAGTCAAGGACTACCTGTACTGCACAGCAATATTATTATTTTTTATTTGAAATATGTTATTGGGGTATTGCATATTAGTAATGTGAAGCATAGCAAAAGTGGAGCAACACATAAATATAATGAAGGAACTAAAAGCTGTACTGTGGTTTGATGTATAATAGATTACACACAAATATAAATACAAAATAAAATAGAAATAAAATACATTGGTTCTGCTTTTTATAAAACCAGGTAAATTTGATCCCTAGATGCTATATTTAAAATAGGACTAATCCATTAGGAATTATGTATTGCTGTATTTTACACTTTGCACTATGCATATATATTTTGCCACAGCTTTTAGTATCTTTAAAGTATATAAGGAATGATTGGAACAATATTTGTTATTTGTAGGGAATGCTTATACTTTTACACCAATAATGCAAGCAATAATGCATGTCAATTCCTATCAATTCAGCTGCCTTCTATAGCATTTGCTTCAAGATAAATCTGTAAACTTGCAATTTTAATTTCCAAATCAATCAAACTCTGATAAGTCTTCCTAAAACATATCCTATAAAAATAATAACTCATTCAGTTTACTGCAGCTTTTAATTTCATTTCATATATCAGATGTCCAGAGAGTTACATTGTACATTAATGCTTGTAGGGATGTTTTTAAACACAAAGCACTGCTTATAACATCTTTCTCTTAAACTGGTCTAAAAACCATATTTTAATTCATTTGACCTTGAAAGCTGTGGCTTTCATATTATACTCTCAAGCGACCTAAATTCATTGTCCTTAAGCCATAATCTAACCTTTCAAAATTCATATTCCTGCAACATTTTTGTAAATGCCAAGTACTTTTGTAGTAATGTTCTATTAGATTAGAAAACTAATTTATCCTGACATAATAGCAATGATAAAAATTGAAAGTAAATTATAAGTGTCAGGAAGTATTTTTGAATATCAAACATATAATTAATGAAAACAGCTCTTAGGGGAAGCTTTTATTTTATTTTATTTTATTTAAAAAAGAGGAACCCAAGGTACAATAAAAAGTAAGGACTCTAACCCCGGTTCTCAGAATTTATTGGTTCAAGTATGTATAATGAAATCTTGGGACTTCTCACAATAATGGTTTAATTTTTTCAACTAGTACTGCATGTAAGTACTACTTGAAACTATTACTCTTCTGTTAATGGAAATAGTTTGAACTCAAAATTCAGTTGATATATGTAGAAGGTAAGAATGGCAACTGTTACATCATTAACTAATTGGAATAGGTAGATTATTATTGATGTGCATGTAAGGAATCTCCACATTAATTTCAATTTTTGCTATAATATTTAATTCAGTTCAAGACTATTAACTGCAAATATTCTCTACATTTATTTTATGATAGGTGTCTAATATTATATAGGTTTATTATATAATTAACAGTTAGTTCAAAAAACAGTCTTCAGTTGACTGAGAATTTTGTATTTTAGTTTGTTTTGCATGATAATTTTATGTTAGTCATCAAAACTAAGAAAATTAACATATTGTATAAATATTAATTTATACAAATGAATATTTTACATGTAACATTTTAATTATTGAAAACTAGAATCAGTGTGTTTAGCTAAAAATTAAAAAAAACCTTACAGAAGATAATAATCTAATTCCAAATGTTTTTGATAAAACTGGGATAAACTAGCAAAAGAAAAAAGAAAATTGAAAATTTCTACATTGAGGTTACATAGATTTTGTAATATAGTTTGTCACGTAATATAATGTAGGGCGGTGTGATGGCTCATCAGTTCGAATCCTGAGTGTCACATGATGGAATGAGCTCCCATTCTGTTCCTAACTTCTATAAAGCTAGTAGTTCAAAAACATGCAAATGTGAGTAGATAAATAGCTACCATTTCAAGTAGGAAGGTAACAGAGCTCTGTGACATCATGACCACAG
Source organism: Vipera berus (assembly GCF_964194415.1). Lineage (NCBI taxonomy): Eukaryota > Metazoa > Chordata > Lepidosauria > Squamata > Viperidae > Vipera > Vipera berus. The sequence goes on along the minus strand of NC_138209.1, from coordinate 33,202,157 downwards.
AAACATCTTTGGACAGCCTTGGCTCAATGGCCATTGAAATGGAGATGAGCACTGATTCCTATAGTTGGCAACAATTTGTGGATTAAATAATATGATATTATTACATTATATCATTATAATTATTTATTTTTTAAATTTATATACCAATTATAATGTGAGGTGACACTGAGCAGCTTACAACATCATAAAAATATGGAAATAAAAACAATTATAAAATATAATTTTCTGGCAGTCAAAAGAGAGGGGAAAACATGGTTGAATAGTATATGTTGGCTAATATATTTGCCATTCTGAACTCTAAAAAAGGGGGGGACTTTTTAGCAGAGTCTTTTTAGTAGACTCTTCATAAATTTAATCCTGTACATACATGTAAATCAATATTACATAATTCATATATATGTGGGTATATGTGTATGTATGTGTATATATATGTATACCATTTAAAAGTGTTTAAAGTGTTTTCCTTAGCAGAGGAAAAAATATTTTCAGAATACCCTTTCTGAAACTGTGGCTTCATTTATTCCCTGCTGGTTATCACAGTGGGGAAAATAATCAGGAAAGAGAAGACAGCAGAGAAGCTTATTAAAGTATAAATAGCTCTTGTTAAGAAATGTTGAATAATGTAAACGCCACTTGTCCTAATAAAAGTGTGGGGCCACATTTCTTAAGAAATGTTTTGTGCTGGTTCTTTCATCAGATGCTAAAAATTCTCATTCACAAAATAATCCTATGATCTCTGCATCTAGCCCAGAGATCACAAACCTTTGTCAGTTGGAAGACCAGAGGAAAATGGAGGGAGAAGCATTTTACACATGTGTGCTGCAAATGGGGCAGGGCTAGTGCCTGTGAGATACTCACTAGCCCTACCCCATTCTTGCATGGCACAGCACCTTGCTTCTGCACCCTGCGGCATGGCGGCGGCCACTTATGTGCCTTGCAGCATGGCAGTGGCCTGTTTTTGTGCCCCATGGTGTGGCCGTGCCCATTTTTGCACCCCGTGGTACAACAGTGACCCATTTCCACACCTGCAGCCTGGCGGCGTCCGTTTTGCCCCTTGCAACTTGTTATTGTCTAAAGGAGACTTGGCTTGAAGCCCAGACTACAGATAAGACTTTTTCAACCTTGACAAATATCAGCTGTGAGGAGCTCAGCTGTGTTCTATACTCAGTTATAAAATTATTTTCATTCTCTGACTTTAAAATTCTCAGTTTAACACAACATTAAGAGAATATGGATGAAGACCAGGGATAGATTCTTTTTATGTTGAAAGCAATACACAAAACCATTCTTTCAGCTTGTGATGAAATAAGATGCTACAGAAAAGAACAAGATGTCAGCCTAGATATACAAACCCAAATTTTGACTACAATTAAAGAATAATCTACACAGAAGGTAACAGAAGAAGTGTAACCATTAAATACTATGATAGAGGATTCAACTGACCAACAAATATAGTCAATGGAAAATCCAGAAAAGGGACTGACAACAGTGAAAAAAGACTTTCTATATAAACCAGAAGAGCAAGAAGAAAAACAGACCAAAGTGAAGACAAACATATCAGGACAACTACGGGGAACCAGAATAATATAGAGATGATTTGCTAGCCCTTCCAAAAAATGGTGACTAGATAGTCTCTTTTATTTAAAATAATAAATATAACAACAGAGGGAGATCTATTTAATGACTTAAAAGCATTGACATGGAAGGTCAGCTGGCAAAGGAAGAAAGCCAGAATAAGGCTGAAGAAAATTGGGATTTTGATTTATTAGAGAGGATTTTATATTACAAATTAAAATAGAATATACTCAAATAGGCAAGATATGTATTTTGAATACTAGATTTTGTTATGAATTAAGATAAAGAAAACTTTGGTCATTTAAAACTTGGAAGTATAAATATTAAAAGTTAAATGTGAATATTGATGGGAAATTAAAATTTGGGGAAAACAAATAAATAGGATATTGATTGTCTATAAAAATTGAATGTAAAAGTAATTAACATATGTATAAGCTAAAAACCTATTGATAAATGTAATAAACATGTTTTTACTTAGCTGATATAATAAGAACTGTATTAGCTTAAATATGAGACAGATATTAAGGTGAAAAGAGGAAACATTTGATGTTGAAATAGGGGAAATTTTGGTCATTAAATTTAAGACATTTGGATATTAGTTGAAAATAAGGATGTTATACTGTATTTTTAACTAGATGATGTAGGATGGTGGGAAATAATATATACTCAAATATATAAGATATGTATCTTGAATATTAAACTTTGTTATGAATTGTGATAAAGGAAACTTTGGTTAACTAAAACTTGGAAATTATAAATATCAAATGTTAAATTTAAATATTTATGGGAAACTAAAAATTGGGAAAAACTAACAACAGGACATTAATTATTAACATTATTAACATTAACATTATTAACATTAATTATTATTATTATTATTATTATTATTATTATTATTATTATTATTATTATTATTATTAATTGTCTATAAATATTGAATGTTAAAGTAACTAGGATATTTATAAGCTAAAAAGTTACTGATAAATGTAACAATGGTATTTTTACTTAACTGATACAATAAGAACTGTATTAGTTCAAATATGAGACAGTAGATATTAAGGAAAAGAGAGGAAATATTGGATGTGGTAGCTTGAGATTTGTACTAAATATTTTTGTATGTTATTGAATTATTGATTAACCCACTCACCATGTTGCTTTTTAAATACTTAAATTTAAAATTAGAAAATTAATAAAATATTACAAAAAAAGAATTGTAAATACTGTTAAAGTGATATATTTTTCTTTTTAATTTTTGTTATTTTTTCATTTTTTTTATCAAGCACTTCCTATTTTTGCTTTTCTTTGACAATATATACATTTTACTATAGTTATTTTTGCTTTACTTTTTCTCCTGTTTTGCCATTATTTTAAACCAATAAAAATAAATTTTAAAAAATAAAGAAAACAAGTCAGAAACCATAGTCATATAGACCAATTTCTTTTCTAAATGTTGACTACAGTATATGGTTTTAGCTGATAGAAAAATATGTTTCAGATATACATATTGATCAAAGTGGTTTTAACCCAAAGAAAAATATAAAAGATGACAGTAGCTTTATAATCAATATAATAGGACATATAAATGTAAAATGGAAGAAAACTGCTCCAATCTGTTCGGACACAGAAAAAAGTTTCTGAATATTTGTAATGGCAATTCCTACTGGCAGTACTGGATGAATCCCAGACAAGAGTTTCCAGTTATGGAAAGCTTTTATACTTGTTGTCATGCCAAAAAATGATGAATATTTCAGATAGCAGATAGTGGAACCAAGTTAATATTGTATATAATGTGGAACTCCTTCAGAAGTAGAGTTAGTTCTGTTTCAAAAATAATCTTTCCAATTTATAGAAGAATGTGGCACCAACTCTTGGAATAAACAGCAAATAGAGAGATCTTCATTCACATATTTATTATCTTTCTTCCTGTTTAAACATAGACCAGAACCTGAACAGAAGTAGAGATAATTCTACTTTCTGCCTGTCATACTTTCCCTATCTTAATATTCTTGTGAAAAAGCAGAAATGGACTTTATAAATAACTACTAAATAAAGATGAAAGATGTGTGAAACAATATCATAAATCTAACAGGTGGAATATTTATGCAAATTAATCAGATCAGGACTGGTTCAATATATTTACAGTAGAACAGAAAACAATATATTTTCTGACCCACCCAAAGTATATGAATTATAACTTGAATTATTTTGACACCTGTGCAATAAGTACTACAAATTTCAATCCTTCAGGAGACTGGCCCATTTTTTAATGCATCATTAGTGCATTACCAGAACATTGGAAAGCAACAAATAACATTTATTTTTGATTTTTCATCAGTTATAAAATGTGATTATTTAATACCAGATCATATATAATGTTGCAATGTCTGCTAAACAGTCTTCAAAAATGTCTCCCATACCTATCTTACATATATTTTGAGAACATCAGTTTTGAAATATTGCTTTGGGATAAAAGTCCTAGTCTATTTTTAGAAAATATTATGAATATCCCACTTATCTTAACAATAAGATTTAGTTATTTTGAGTTTTTTTCCCTATAGTATTAGTGTTTGAAATAAAGCTGAAAGATTAGCTGTTTTCCATGTTCAATATTTATTAAATACACAATATAATGATTGTCAGCCAGCCACAATAAAACAAGACAAAAAAGAAATGCTGAGGTGATCAAAAAGTCTACTGGTACTTGTATCATATAAGAAAAAGGAAACAATTCCAAACTATAAAGCAATATTTGTGTTGTGTGTGTGTGTGTGTGTGTGTGTGTGTGTGTGTGTGTGTGTGTGTTAGTGAGAACCAATGCAACTCTATTTTCAACATGGACATTTTTGGAAATAATTGAGAATTACAAAAAGAAAAAAGAAATGCTAAAAATCCAGCACCAGTTCACATATTTTTATTAGATTTAGACACTTAAAGACTTTATTACAAAAATGTATACTTCACTATAATGCTGACTTTCTATGGAAACTGTTTCGTACTAAAAGTGCTGACAAAATCAACATTTCATATTATTGAAAAAATATAATATAAGTCTGCACTGTGACAAAATGTGATAGATGAATACTTATATTGAACATTTTTCTTTCAGTCAAAAACATTTATTATGAAACACACACTTTTATTTCTCTGTTATTCTTTATTAAGGTTAAAAATTAAAGCAGTCAGTTCATGACTCACATCACAATAAATTGGTTTTTCTCCCTCTATCTTTGAAACTATAATATGAATTTTTCTCATCTGCAACATAGAACCTCCTCCTCCTCCTCCTCCTCCTCCTCCTCCTCCTCCTCCTCCTCCTCCTCCTCCTCCTCCTCCTCCTCCTCCTCCTCCTCCTTCTTCTTCTTCTTCTTCTTCTTCTTCTTCTTTTTCTTCTCCTTCTCCTCCTCCTCCTCCTCCTCCTCCTCCTCCTCCTCAAGTAAGGGTAACTTACATAAAAAAATGCTTTTGTGCAATGAGTGAATCCATCCATTTAAAAATTCAAAATTAATAAATGATATAACTTCATATTCTTATTTATACTAACAAGATTAATTTCAAATTCTTCTTGGTAGTAAATGCAATTCTCTAATAAATATATGCTGACAAATTCAAAAATACTCACTATAAAGTACATTATTAATATCAAACTGGAATGAATTCTGAACTTCTAACACCCGAGGATTAAGCATCCAAATATCAGATTTGTATTTACCTTATTGTAATTTGCAATGGGGCTTCAAAAATTATAGTATTGAATTTTGTTTATCTAAAAGTTTATAATCAACTTGGTTTGGAAAAAAAATCTTGTGCATCATAATGATTTAGGTTTAGTCTTAAATAATTTTACGTTCTAGAATTTGGGTTCTTTTGCACATTAATTAATAAAACAGATTTATTTATTTATTGTTACAAAAATGTATATGGCCACCCACCTCAGTCACTCCAAGCAGCTTAGAGAAGTAAATGCCCCAAATACAAAACACAATAAACACCCATCTATCTGGCAACAACAGTGAAACAAATCACTTGATGAATTCTGTATCCCCCTGAGATCCCTTGGCCCACTGGCCAAACTGTGTCTTCGGGGTCCTTTGAAAGACCATCAAGGTTGGGCCAATCTTATTTCTTTTATTACATTATTTCTATAGTTATGCTTTGTTTCCTCTAAGTTGTTGTTATTGTTGTTATTATTATTATTGATCATCGCACAGTCACCCAGATGTTCAGACTGGATTTGGCATTTTTGTCTACCTATTGAGTCCTTACTAAGGACCTGGGATAGGCAGATGTGGATGTTTGATGATATTACAGATATTGTTGCAGAATGGAAGCAGTTCCTAGTAAGGCTGCCTTTTGCAATTGACTAATGGCAAATTTGTCAATGCTAATGGTGTTCAAGTGATGCTCCAGTTGTTTTAGGATTGCACCCAAGGCGCCTATTACTATTGGTACTTATTATTATTATTATTATTATTATTATTATTATTATTATTATTATTATTATTATTATTATTATTATTATTATTATTATTATTATTGTTGTTGTTGTTGTTGTTATTGCTGTTGTTGTTAAATATAAAATTACATGTTATTCAATATGGAAGTTTACTACTAAGAGTTGTTACAAGTCAGGTGGCACTTTAGGAGAAGGAGGATGAAGAGGAGGAGGAGAATGAGGAAGAGAATGAGGATGATTATGATGAGGATGAGGATGATATTTGGTCACATAGTCAAATGTTTAAACTGGATCTGGCATTTTTGTCCACCTATCATCCATTCCAGGACCTGGGATAGACAGATGCTGTTGTCTGATAATGTTAATAGCATTGTCACAGGATAAGAGGGAAAACATACTATTTTCTTAATGTGTACCATAATATTTTTGTATCTATTTAGTTAACTAATGGATCCAATAATTACAATAAATTGAAAGAAATGATTTCAATAAACACTACTTATTGAATATTTTATTCAGGTTACTCTCATTTTTCTGAACAAACCTAGTTTTTTGTGTTATGTAACTTATAACATTTATATGTTTTCTGCATGTCTTCTATATTTTTTCAATTGCTTAATAAGGGAAAGGCAATAAGTTTAAAAATCTAAATAAAAGTTAAGATATTGTCAATTTCAAATTAAGATTTAAGTTTGGCCATGCCTGCACAAATGAAGCTATTTGTATCATGAATCTTTTGGGAAAAAATAATGAGTGATATTCAATCTCACGATGGCCCAGGAGCTCCTCCACTGCCAAAATCTCATGACGTCTTGTACAAAATTTTGAAAACTAGTGCAGCTTTTTAAGCAAAGTCTGAAAAGTTCACATTTATTTATTTATTTATTTATTTATTTTAAAAAGCATAGATTGACTCTGTAGCCATATTTGCAGATTCCTAAAAGCCTATTGTTTTCAGACCAAAAAGACTGGGGGAAAACATACTAAATTTTCAATTTTAGCTAATGAATATATTTATCTTCCTGGACTGCAAATTGTGTAACTTCAATATAAATAAAAATATAGCTTCCCGCTGCACTCAGAAGCTACAGGTGGAATGAGGTTGCTCTTACTGGTTTATCTGCATCCCTAAATTTCCATGCTATTTGCTGAATCAATTCCTTCTTGACATCATTGTATGAATTATTTCAGTGTTGAAGAGCAAGATAGAAAGAATATCCTAGTTTGAATATTTGTCTTGACAGATTCTGATGCAGTATATGATTTATAAATGCAAAAATATCTTTCAAAGGCATTACTTTTCTCATACACTCTACATGCTTGGCAAAAATACATTAAAAAAAGCTAAGCTAAGTGAAAAAAGAGAAGTCCTTCTGATTTAGAAACCACATATATTGAGAAGGTAGATCTTACAAGACTGGCTAATTATAAGAGTGCAATAAAACTCTTAGTTTGAAATACCAAATAGGTTACAAGAATCTTAATGTAAGATTTATGCATGTAAGTGCCAATAGAATTACTTACTTCTAATTAGGCTTAAAGGATGAAGGTAAGTCAAAAAGAAATTTTCTATAAACAGTAATTACTTTATATGTTTTTTTCTGAGAAAGAAATAATGGAGAAAGTATATTTTTGGGGGGAATAAAATCACACATTTTATTCCAATATCACAGAATAAGTATATTGAATTGGACATGGTCATATTATAGTCTAGTGAACAACTATTATAAAATACATTTTCTTTAATTAGAGTATTTTCTGTTTAAAATAATACCATAACAACTGGCAATTAATGTTATCAAAGCAATTTGGTTCCTGTCACCTTTCCCAATCGCTTCCTTCTATCTTATAGAAATACTAGAATGTTTTTGTTGTTGTTGTTGTTTTATTTATTCAGTCTTGGAGATGCCTGGAAAAGTCCCTGCAGTTTTCTTCACAAGGTTTTTCAGAATTCATTTGCTGTTGTCTCTTTCCTAGGGCTAAGACAATGTGACTCGACCAAGGTTGCCTAGCTGACTAGAACTTATGGTGTCCTGGTTTCTAGCCTGATGTCTCGACCTCTACAGCAAACTGGCTCTCATACTAGAATGATAGGTAAAGGTTCTCCCGCACATGCGTGCTAGTCATTTCCGACTCTAGGGGGCGGTGCTCATCTCCATTTCAAAGCCAAAGAGCCAGTGCTTGTCCGAGGACATCTCCGTGGTCATGTGGCCAGCATGACTAGACACCAAAGGTGCACGGAACGCTGTTACCTTCCCACCATAGTGGTCCCTATTTTTCTACTTGCATTTTTACGTGCTTTCGAACTGCTAGGTTGGCAGAAGCTGGGATGAGTAACAGGTGCTCACTCTGTTACGCGGCACTTGGGATTTGACCCGCCAAACTGACGACCTTCTGATCGACAAGCTCAGCATCCTGTAAATAACAAGATAATTTATTTATTTATTTATTTATTTAGTTGCATTTGTATACCGCCCTTTCCCTGAGGACTCAGGGCGGTTTACAGGGAATTAAAAATCAAAACATACAAAAGTTAAAACCAGTTAAAAAGTATTAAATTCACCCTGTACATTAAAAACCCCAAATTAAAATTTTCTCCTCAGCCTGGGCCCGAGAGCTCAAAGAGCCAGGTCTTCAGGCCCCGGCGGAGTGATCGGAGGTCGGGAGCAGTCCTCAACTCCACCGGCAGCTGGTTCCAGAGGGCAGGCGCTCCCACTGAGAAGGCCCTATCCCTGGGTGTCACCCGCCGGCAATCTCTCACCGGCGGAACCCTGAGCAGACCCTCCCTGTGGGAGCGCACTGGGCGAAGGGCGTTTGATGCCGGCAGCAGGTGTTCCCTCAAATAACCCGGACCCAGGCCATGTAGGGCTTTATAGGTAATAACCAGCACCTTGAATTTCACCCGGAGGGCAACCGGAAGCCAATGCAGCTTGCGGAGTAGAGGTGTTACATGGGAGTATCGGGAAACCCCCATTACAACTCGCGCGGCCGCATTCTGTACCAGTTGAAGCCTCCGAGTGGTCTTCAAGGGCAGCCCCATGTAGAGAGCGTTACAGTAGTCCAAACGGGAGGTCACAAGCGCATGAGTGACTGTGCGTAGGGCGTCTCGGTCCAGATAGGGACGCAACTGGCGCACCAGGCGAACCTGTGCAAAAGCCCCCCTGGTCACGGCTCCTATGTGATCTTCAAAATTGAGCCGTGAATCCAGGAGGACGCCCAAGTTGCGAGCCCTATCAACGGGGGGTAACACCTCACCCCCCATCGTTAGAGGTGGAATAACTTGGTTAACCCGAGACGCCGATATGCACAGCCACTCAGTCTTGGCGGGATTGAGACGAAGCCTGTTTCTCCCCATCCAGACCTGAACCGCCTCCAGGCACCGGGACATCACGGAGAGGGCATCACTGGGTTGGTTCGGGGTGGAAAGAAAAAGTTGGGTATCATCAGCATACTGGTGATACCTCACCCCAAAACCACGAATGATCTCGCCCAGCGGCTTCATATAGATGTTGAACAGGAGAGGCGAGAGAACCGACCCCTGAGGGACTCCACAAATAAGAGACCTCGGGGCGGATCTCTGCCCTCCTGTCAACACCGACTGCGAGCGGCCCTGGAGGTAGGAGGAGAACCACCGTAAAACGGTGCCTCCCACTCCCAACCCCTTGAGACGCCGCAGCAGGATACCATGGTCGATGGTATCGAAAGCCGCTGAGAGATCTAATAGGACCAGGACAGAGGAACAACCCCTGTCCCTAGCCCTCCAGAGATCATTCACCAGCGCGACCAATGCCGTCTCCGTGCTGTGTCCGGGCCTGAAGCCCGATTGGTACGGGTCCAGATAATCAGTTTCCTCCAGGAACAGAGGGAGCTGATGCGCCACCACACTCTCAACAACCTTCGCCAGAAAGCGAAGGTTGGAGACTGGACGATAGTTGTTTAAAACAGCCGGGTCCAAAGCAGGCTTCTTGAGGAGGGGTCTCACCACCGCCTCCTTCAAGGCGGCAGGGAAGACACCCTCCTTCAAAGAAGCAGTTATTACTGCATGGAACCAGCCTCGTGTTCCCTCCCGAGCCGCATAAGCTAGCCAGGAGGGGCACGGATCCAACAAACAGGTGGTGGAGCTCAGTCTCCCCATGATCCTGTCCACATCATCAGGGGAAACAGGGTCGAACTCAGTCCAGATAACATGCTCAAGACCGCCTGATTCCTCCACATCAGACTCGGCCCAGTCAGAGTCCAAGCCGGTCCGGATCCGAGCGATTTTGTCCGTCAGATGATGACTGAACTCCTCGGCTCGTCCCTGCAAGGGATCCTCCCTCACCTCCTGGTTAAGGAGGGAGCGAGTCACCCTAAACAGGGCGGCCGGGCGATTATCTGCGGACGCGACAAGGGCGGCAAAGTAGTTAAACTTCGCCGTCCTTATCGCCGCAAGATAAGACCTTATAAAGGTTCTTAACTGCAATCGGTCGGATTCGGATCGGCTGGATCTCCAACCGCTCTCTAGACCTCGTCTCCGACGCTTCATCTCCCGGAGCTCCACAGAGAACCATGGAGCCCAGCGGGATCTGCGCCGAGTCAGAGGTCGCATGGGTACAACACAGTCGAGTGCCCTGGTGGCAGCCGTTTCCCAGGCCTCCACCAGAGCATCGACTGGGCTGTGGGTAAGGGTGATAGGTATCGGCCCAAGCGCCCTCTGGAACCGGTCCGGGTCCATTAGGCGCCTGGGGCGGAACCACCTGGTCGGTTCTGCCGCCCAGTGGCGGGGGATGGCATGACGGAAAACCAGCCTCAGGAGGTGATGATCTGACCATGACAGAGGGGTGATAGACGGAGAACCCCCTCCCAGATCATCCAACCACTGTCCAGACAGGAACACCAGGTCGAGAGTATGATCCCCCTCGTGAGTAGGGCCCTCAATAACCTGGGTCAGGCCCATGGCTGTCATGGAAGCCATGAACTCCCGAGCTAACTCTGACGACCCCCCCAGTGATGGCAGGTTGAAGTCACCCAGGACTATAAGCCTGGGGAACTCCACCGCCAACCCTGAGAGGGTGTCGAGCAGCTCAGGCAGGGCTGTTGCCACACAGCTGGGCGCCAGGTATGTGAGCAGCAAGCCCAACTGAACCCGAGGACCACATCTCAAGAGGAGGGATTCACTCCCGGCCATCTGGACAATGGTGGCCTCCTGGGGACATAAAGTCTCCCGAATAACCACTGCCACCCAACCACCCCTGCCCTGAGCCCGTGGCTGGTGCAGCACCCGGAAACCTGGCGGGTATAACTCGGTGAGAGGCACCCCTCCCTCCGAACCCAACCAAGTTTCCGTGATGCACGCTAGATCCGCACATTCCTCCTCGATCAGATCACGGATGAGGGGAGCTTTGTTGACTACAGATCTAGCGTTAAAATAGACCAACCTGAGCTCAGGGGCCTGATCACCCTCATCCCCGGGTAGGAGGGTGCTAACCGGAGGGTCGGAGCGCGCCACCGCTCGGAGATAGCGGGGGCGCGATCCCAGATGTTGATATGGCCCTCCGCGCAAACACCTGCTGCCATTCCCTATCGCCGTGGGGATTTGAAGCCCCACCCCCACATTCCCAGAACCAGCAGCCACCTCCCCCGACCCCGTCCCGTCAGGACCTCTAACAGGACCAGACTGAGTGCCGGTTAAAGATTCCCTCCCTACCCCCCCCTCCCTCCCCCTCCCTAACCTCTTAAAATAACCGGCTAAAAATTTTATCAGGGGCCTCTTAGCATGTCTTGACTCGAGGCCCCTATCTAAGCCCAGCCACCTCTCGGAATCCCAAAGCTTGGGATCGTCATTAAGGGGAGTATGGAAACAGGCGACAGGTCGCGCCCATGACAGGTCGCGCCCATAATAGCACACAACTTCTAGTATCAATAAAGGAGAATATCTGTAGCTTATGTTTGAAATGATGGGTCCTTGGTACTCTCTGAGCTTGTTTGTTTTCTTGCAGACATTTCATTACCCCGACTAGGTAACATCATCAGTGCTAGTAAGGAGTGCTGTTTGCTGTCAGTTTATATTCTGGTGTCTTGCCTGTCTGGGGTGAGTGGGAGCGGTCTTAGGGATTCTTTGGTTGGGCTGTTTACTAGCACACAGATCAGCATAGATTAATTCCAAGGTCACCTTCTGACCAACAATCAAGTAAGTAATATCCCAATCAAGAAACTGCCAAAGATCCATTAGTAAACAGCCCAACCAAAGAATCCCTAAGATCATCCCCACCCACCCAGACAGGCAAGACACCAGAATATAAACTGACAGCAAACCCCAGTCCTTACTAGCACTGATGATATTACCTAGTTAGGATAATGAAAACAAGCAAACTCAGAGAGCACCAAGGACCCCTCACAACTTCTAGACTTTTAATGGACTTGGCAATATAGTTTCCTTTCTAAGAATATGGCAGTGATTTTCCACTGTCTGAGAAGTTTTTTCAATGACCCAGTCTAGTTACCCAACTGGTTCTTCTGGTGGTCTCCCAACCAAGGGCTAATGAAAGCCAATCTTATATAGGAGGTGTTCCTAAAAGTTTTGCCATAATGCCTCCTGTTAGTGTAATTTTTACATAATTTCCTAAAATTCTAAACACTAAATGAGCAGAAATGAACAATGAAAACAATGCAATGGAAAGATGGATTATTGTAGCAGTATAAATTAAAGGGTCTTTAAATCTCCCCAGAACTCTCTCAACACCTCCCTAAGGGAGGTACACCTCACAGTTTGGGAAACCCTGCAGTGTATCTTTTTCATGTAATCACTATGTAATCCGCACTAGCATAGTTACAGTAACAGTGTTTTATATGAAACCATATGAAATAGTGAAGAAAAGAGGGGGAAAAACATGAAAGAAAGAAATAACAATTGAGATAGTACAAAACTGAAGTTATTAGGGAAAACAAGAAGTTTTTAATTAAGCATAATTAGATGGTATACATAGTAAAGTCATTGGCTAGTTAATGGCTATCCTGCTAAAGAAAGATTTCACAAATATTAATAGGATTTTCTAGACATTCTGTTTTTGGTTACCAGAAAATAAATTTACAGAAGAGCTATTGGTTACAATAGGGCAGTGTTTCTTTAACAGTTGTTAATGTTTATGTGTATGTTTTCCAAACTTGCTTGAGCCTGCAATCATATAAAACATGTTTGAGCCTGGCATTACAGAAAGGGTTTTTCTCCTTCTAGCAATTAAGTATGCCACCTTCTCAATAAAACTGAGATATTTGTTGCAAATAATATATCTGGCCTATGCATGTACCTCCAACCAAATTAAAGAATGTTGTTTGGGAAGGGGAACAGAGAAATAGATTTTTCAAGTGTCATCAGTAGGAATGGGAGTGATTTCTCATCAGCTTCCCCAGTGAGTTTTTTTTTGTGGGAAGTTGGCAAGGAGCATCAGAAATTTTCCTTCCTTCCTTCCTTCCTTCCTTCCTTCCTTCCTTCCTTCCTTCCTTCCTTCCTTCCTTCCTTCCTTCCTTCCTTCCTTCCTCCCTGTTCTTTCCTTCCACATAAGGTTACCTAATTCACTTAATATAAAATAAGAGATGTCATGCTTGATTGGGGAGGATGCATGGGAATACTGTGAGGTCATGAGGTCATGAAGGTACATAGGGATTTGCAAGAAGTATTGTGTGAGTTGTGGAAGTGAATGGGAATGGGTGTGGGGGGTCTGAGGTTGGAAAATGTGTCTAGAAGTGTGAGAATGGCCATTGTGGTATAAGCACACAGTATGGGTATGGAAAACCTACTAGAGTATCTTGAGACCTTCCCTGCCTGCTTTCCCATTGCTAATACTGCTTGCCAGCTTCCCACATGGCAGGGAGCATGGGCAACTGCAATCAAGTTCATACTTTCTGCCAGCTTCGCCTTTGACTTATATCACCTTCAGATATGTTAAAAGTATAATTCCAAGAATTCCCAAACAGGATATTTCTGCATAGAATCTAAAAACTTTCTTCATTGTGGCTCATATGTCTAATAGAACTAGACTTGGATAAAAATCCATATATTTGTCCTGCTTCTGATTTCTTATAACCATGACCCCACTTCATCACTGTCCAATGACATTAATTTGTTCTTTTATCTCAATTTTACTATTAGTTAAAACAAATAATATGTCTGTCTGTCAAATGTCTTTCTGCAACTTAAAGCTTCTTATAAAAGCTCTACTCATATCTGAGACAGTTAAAAATTTTGATGGCAAGAATTAAAGGAGATTTATTTACATAGCTAATATTCATATTTACTCATTTTTCCATATATAATGTGCTACAATGCACATAGCTTTGCCATCTTTCATGGCCTTGAAAGGATTCAATCAACTGTGGTGAAAATATTTACATTCTTTATTCCATGTGATACTACTTATAAATTTATTCATCACAAAAAGTTTTTTACATGGTTTACATATTTAAAGATACCAAATGTAAACATACATATTTCTCCTAATTAAATCTAAGCTCTTAAAAAAGCCACATCCAAGTACTACTGAACAATAAGAGTCAGCTCTACCATCACTGGCAATATAATGAGCTAGCCAAAAGAGCATATGGAAGCTGCCAATGGAGGCTGGAAGCTCCTCACAAAGTAGGGAAATTTCCACTGCATGAGTTGGAAAGGTCAGGAAGAAAACGAGGACTAAATTTTTGTGGGACTTCCAGACCCAGACAGACAGCTAGGTAATGGCCAATTACCAGATACTGTAGTAAAAAGACGAGCAGAAGACAGCAGTGGTGATAGATGTAGCAATGACAAGTGACAGCAATATCTGGAAGAAAGAATATAAGAAGCTAAGGCAGTACAAGGACCTGAAAGAAGAACTAGAACTAGAGAGGATTTAGAAAGTAAAGGGCAAAGTAGACCAGTGGTAGGAGCACTTGGCACTGTGACTGCTAAGCTGGAAAAAATGCTCCAACAGATCTGAGGAGCTCTCTGTCCAGAACAGTGTAGTGCTAGGAACACTACACTACACTACACTACATGTAGAACCCTAAAAGTCCCAGATTGAGGACCCAAGATTGAGGAAAATACATATGATCCATAGAGGTGAGAATTGTGTGTGTGTGTGTGTGTGTGTGTGTGTGTGTGTGTGTGTGTGTGTGTATGTGTGTGTGTGGTAGTGTAGTGATGAAAACACTTGCCTCCCATTTGGAAGATTGAGAGTTCAATCCTAGGCAGTGATAGATGTTACTCTCTCAGGGTGCAAAGTGAAAATATCTGCTGCAAACTTGATATAGGCATCAAGAAGGGCATCCAGCCAGCAAACGCTCAGCTCCATTCAGTCACCCCAACTCTATCCCGAAATAAAGGATTACAGGATTGTAAAAAGAAAAAGAAAATAAAAGATACACACACACACACACACACACACACACGTGTATACAATTTGTGTGTGTGTGTGCGCACACACACACACACACACAAATTGTATACACACACATATACATACAGAACATACATGTGTATGTCTCTGTGTGTATTATATTGACATCATAAAATATTAGCACACTTCCTGAGAGATATTGTATGGTTAAACTGCTATTTCCCTTAACATAGATGAACGGCTGCTGTGATTGGGTGCCAGCATTCAAATATGATGAAGCCAGTGGACTGCTTTTCAGGAACTGTTGGCAGTGGAAATGAAAGACTGACACTGAGAAAATTGTATCTTCAGTTTTTTGAGCACTGATGCAGTCACAGAAAACAGCAACATTCACAAATAAACAAAACAGCAAATGTTTCAGACTGACAGCATGTAACTGAACATATGAACAACAGATTTAGAATCTCAAATACTCTAGACATCTGTGACACTATTCCATCTGTCATACATGGTGGCCTGGTGGGGATGATCCAAATTTTTGACTGGTCTGAAATGGAAAAATAAAGTCCACTTGTAGAAGCATTTATATTATGCATATACGACACTGTTGAACAAAATATGCACATTAGTTATATTTTATGCAAGCCATGAAAACAAATGTTGCATACCTGGCTGCACATTGCTTTTTGTTTTTATTCATGTTTTCAGATCACAGTTAACATATTTCCAAGTGTAGATTACATTAAATATTAATGTATTGTGGCAGGAAAAAGGCTTTTCTTGATAGTATTAATCAAGTCAATATTATAACTTCATTCAAAACTCCCTTTATTCAGTTTTCTATATCTGCAACTTTAAAATACCTTTCTATTATTAAAAGTTGCTATAAATTATGGAGGTGAATTTAAAAAAAAAAATCAAAAGTGAAAGAATATTTTGTTGACCATTTAAGTCTTGTTTGACTATTTAATCTAATATTTAATTACAGTATATATGTATTAATTAATTTATTTATATGTTTTTTATTTTATTTTGTAAAACAGTTGAAATGAAAATTTATAGGCTTCATAAAACAAGAACAATTATAGTAGAAGTTGCTATTCTTTGTTGAGTGAACAATGCTATCCATAAATGGGGGTGGGAAATCAAAGGCTTGTTTCCTGCTGCTAATTTTGTTAGTGACTAAATTAGTATGTTACTGCTGGGAACAGCAGGAGATTTTTATGATACATTAGTGAGAAGGAACCAATATGATGAATTGTGTTAATCATTAAAAACCCAGCTATTGCAGATTTTTTTTAAGTAAAGTACTATTCCTCTTATTCCACTAACCCTCTTTAATATTTTGTTGAAGTGGGCTTTAAAACCATAAATGAAAGGACAAACATAAATTTGTCCTTTCTAAATGTTTGGTTATACATAGAATATAGACTTACTTTTCAACATACAGTACGTATAAGGAACAACTTTTTACATACTTTCTCAGTGACTCAGAGATCAATTGTAGAATGTTAGTCCTAGGTATATACTTCACCGAAATATATGTAGTACATGCTACATATGTGTAATGTAGATTCCCTTTGATATTTATATGCCATCAGTTTTCCATATTTATGGTCACTATTCTATTTTGAATATATTAATACCTTGAAACTGTAAAACAATATAGACAAGTAAAATAATAAAATTCATTATCAAAGATGGCTAGCATTGAGCAAAGCTGAAAAAATAGCATTATTTAATATGTAAATGAAATATGTAAGGATTTTTTTTATTTTAATGTGTACTATACAGTATAGGTGTTTATATATATATATATATATATATATATATATATATATATATATATATATATATATATATATATATATATATATATATATATATATATAATTTATATATAAGGAGAAGATTAAATAATTAAGCATTATTAAATCAAAGTATTTGATGCACAATTAAACATTGAAGTTGGTATAGCTTCAGTGAGACATGAATACTTAATATTTCTTGGGTTATGTCTACAATTTTTATTTTCCTGTCTCATTCTTATTCATTTACATCCATTTGTTAAACCATATCTGTTTGGCTCTTTAATAAGCCTCATTAGAAAAAATTAATAAGTTTTCAGATTTCTGCTACACTGGAGAAATGTTAATCTTGCTTGACAAATTAAGCATGCTGTCATGTAGGAACTTTTAAGAAGCTTATCTTAGAACTGCATTTCATATGCCCATTAAAGAAATCTCTTTCTTTTAAAAAAATATTTACATTAGTTCTCACTTGACAGGACCATTATTCTGATTCAGAAAAATCAGAAAGATTTAATAATGATAATAAAAAAGTCTTCAGTTTAAGATGAGTCTAAAATATTTCAATTTTCACTAATTCTTCAAAAACCCACAAAATTGGAATATAGGATTCTGCAGAATACTAACTATTCTGCTTGACACAAGCTGTTATTTAATGCACTTTCTTCTGTCTTTGCTTCATGGAAAAGAGTTTAAGTGCTTTTTTTGAAGGTGGAAGTACAAGGGCAATACTATAGAATAGAATTTGAACAAGAGATTTAGAAGGAAAAAAAAACTAATAAGTCTAGAGAATGCTGTCATGAACCCTGAGATTCCTCTAACCCCAAAAGGGAAAGACTAACAGAAGCACCAGCAGAGAAAGAAGATTAAAAAGGAAAAGACAACAGAAGAGTAGCAGTGGAGGAAAAACCTACAACAAAAGAAGTGTCAGCAGATCGTGAGCACAAAAGAGAGGAACACTTCACAGTGTTTAATGTGGATATGGAGAGGTGTCTGTTCAAGCTGCAAGATGATAAATATTAATGAAAAATAGAAGACATGGGATGGAAATCATTAAAGGCATTGATATGGGAAAATATGGAGGTGGTAAGGAAAATTCTAGTTTTAGAAGCAAATAAAAAAATGGGAAGAAACAGCATGGATAGAGAAAGCAGAGCATACAATGTTTGCATGTCAAAATGTTTAATTGATGGGGCACAGTGCATAGTCATTATCTGATTTTTAAAAGAAAAGAAAAAAAAACTCAGCAAAGTTGTATCTAATTATTATTTAGATGAAAATAACCAGAAAATCCTGGGGCTATATGCTTGCGTGCAGTGCTTTTTTTGTAAAAAAAAAAGGTGCCGGAACTCCGTTCTGAGCGTTCTATGAGAAAAAAAGCCCTGCTTGCATGGAAAAAAGCAACCCAGAAAGAGGGGAGAACAGCTTCCATTTTGTTGCCTATAAAATTGCTTGGCTAGGTCCTTGTGGTTACAGAGAGGTAAGGTTGGATAAATGAAGATTCTTCTTTTTTAGCTGGAGATTTCATTTACTCCCCCTCCCATTTCCTCATGATCAATACATGTTTTTGTTCACTTCCCAGTGGACCATGCACATCCCATCCCCTAGGTTATTACATGATGTACAATTTACATTTTGCCATAAGTAAGACAAATTCTTATTCAAATTAAGCTTGACTCCTTTTGATTTTGTGAAAACATCAATGCATTTTTTCTGGCAACAGAACAAATATAGTTAGTTAGTCATTTCTTTCTTGCAATATGGCTTTCTTTTTCCAACTTCCCAGTCTAGTCTATTGCTTTTCCATTCTCTAATTATTCCAATCCAGATACTAACCAAATGAAGGATTTCTTTTAATTTTTAATGTTTGTGTAAATTGTGAAACTGAGCAATTGTTATCTCTCATGGGATAAGAAAATATTGAGTCTGGGATTTGTCATCAAGTTTTAATGTGCTATATTTTTGCCAGATGTGACTTTTCACAGTGAAGATGCTGTGTGCCTGATACTGTGCAGTTTCCTATGCTCATCTTTCAGTTTGGGTTATAGCAAATGAACTCTCTATCCCTTAGGCTATTTTCAAATGATTGGGGACCAACAAGCAAACTTGACTGCCAACTATCTCAATATTTTTCTAATTACTTTTGACAACAAAATCATGTTGCCACCATACCTTCATGTAACTGACTTTTCTTCGAGTCTGCTATGTCTATCTATAACTAACTGCTGATATGTTCAATTGGCAGTAATGTTTCATGATAGTAATACTGAAATAACTTTTTTAAAAAAGTCCAATCATATTTTTATTCTCATTTAATGGCACTGTGTTTGCATTCATGTGCACAAATGCATTCATTTGACAAAGGAACCATAAGAGTTGACTGAGATCCAAGGAAGAGAGTCTTTCATAACTGTCACCACTACGACTAGATTGTGAAAAGTTATTGCTATAACTGATAGCCCATTAATACAACAGTGGATTTGTTTGGCTCCCTTAGTAGCAGTAGGAGGGAATTGGGCACTGAAACATTATTTTAATATTTTCTACAATTATTTCCAAGGGATTTCTTTGAAGCAATACTTTTGAATAGGAACATCCCTAGGCTTTTTTTACAATTGGGTTGTCAAAATGTCTGTCATAGTACTAGTCAGATAACAATGAGACATAAGGAGAATTTAAAATTAAAATGCTACACTAATAACTTTCTTTGCTACTCTGTTACTGGTAATCACAATTGGTGTTCTTTGTTGTAGAATATTTTTAAATATTAGTTTTTTTAAAAAAGTTCTTAGTTTTTATAATGTGGTTTTAGTTTACACCACCTGGAGCCAGCTAAGTTAATAAATATATTCAATTTGAGCATTTCTATCTTCACAAACCATATGAAAAGGATGGAAGTTGGGATTCAAAACAGCTATCAGTCAAAACAGATAACAGAAATTCTAAGATAGACAAGGACATTCGTACACCAAACTTACTAGGCCAATTCCCTTAGCATTTTCATTGCAGTCTAGGCCCTCATGAACTACAATTAACTATGTAGAAGGTCTCCTTCCATTTTCCCTGAAAAAGCACTATTTTTATGCTGAAATACTGTACCTTGGATCATTGCATGCCACTGAGCAGGAGATTTGTATTACAGAAATAGGTATCATTTGCTATTGCTGTTGCCTACTGAATATTTTTTCCACTTCTGAAAAAGAAACATTCCTGAGTTTCCTGGAGATCTCATATCAGCCAATATGATTTTTTGTTTCTTCAAGGTCAGCCAAGTTGAATTAGGTGCTTTCTCATGTATATTAAATTTTAAAATCTTGCTAATTATATTTCACATTAAGAATGTTTGGTTGTTTCTGGTAATGACAAGGAAAAGAAATGCTTCTTTTAAATCTCTTTTCAGTATTTTAGTTCAAATGCTCATGTGAAAGAAAAAGAACTTCATATGTATTTATTCAAACACGCTGTAGAAAAAACTCTAACCTGTTTCAGCAAGGACTGTATTGGGTAAGCTGATCTTTTATAAATAAATTATGGAATATGGACATTATAATAAAAAGTAAATGCCAAATTGTAAAGAAAAAAGATGTACATGTTCTTGAAGGAAAGGATGAATCAGTCAGGGATCTGAAAATTGGTTGTCCAATCTCACTTCATGAAATGCTAACTTTAGAGAACACTAAAGAAACTAGAGGGACGCGGTGGCTCAGTGGGTTAGGACGCTGAGCCTGTAAATCAGAAGGTCGGCAGTTTGGCGGGTTGAATCCCGAGTGCCGCATAACAGAGTGAGCGCCTGTTACTCCTCCCAGCTTCTGCTAACCTAGCAGTTTGAAAGCACGTAAAAATGCAAGTAGAAAAATAGGGACCACTCCGGTGGGAAGGTAACAGCGTTCCGTGTGCCTTTGGCATCTAGTCATGCCGGCCACATGACCACGGAGACGTCCTGGGACAAGCGCTGGCTCTTCGGCTTTGAAATGGAGATGAGCACCGGCCCCTAGAGTTGGAAACGACTAGCACGCATGTGCGGGGGAACCTTTACCTTTACCTTAGAGAAACTAGCTATTAACTTGGCTGCCACTCCTGTTTCCAGCATAGTTTTTAAAATCACCCAATTGTATTATAATTAATAAAAATCTTCATTTTTATTGCTTTCCCCAAACCTCACAAAATATAATGTAAATTGGCCTGTCAACATTATCTACTGAGCTACTACCTGAAGGTATACAAAGAGTACCCATTTAGTATGTATGTTAATTCATGGAAGAAAGGGAACAACTCAAGGGCTACAAGGCTCTTCATTAGCTCATCACAGGAAAAAATACAGAAGCTAAAGATAATCTTGCTTTAGGACGTAATTACTAGTGCATTCTTCATGAGCAATTTGAAATTACAAAACAAAACATGAAAATTTATATTTTATTCACCATTTAAATATCAATATTCCACGTTCATGATCTCTTTTACATACTATAAACAATATACATTTTTCTTCCAACATTATCCATCATATCTGCCAAATTTTAATGCCTTTTATTGTTGTTATTATTCATTCATAAACATTCATAAGGAAAAATATAATTTAATTAAGAGTTATAGTTATTTGATTGATTCTCTTATTATCACAAGGTTACATTTTCAGAGTGTGGTAAATACATATAAATTAATCCAGGCTAATATAATATAATATAATATAATATAATATAATATAATATAATATAATATAATATAATATAATATAATATAATATAATATAATATAATATAATATAATATAATAATATAATATAATATAATATAATATAATATAATATAATATATAATATAATATAATATAATATAATATAATAATATAATATAATATAATATAATATAATATAATATAATATAATATAATATAATATAATATAATATAATATAATATAATATAATATAATATAATATAATATAATATAATATAATATAATATAATATAATATAATATAATATAATATAATATAATATAATATAATATAATATAATATAATATAATATAATATAATATATACACACACACATATATACATATACACATACACATACATGTACAATAATAATAATAATAATCATCATCATCATCATCATCAAGTTGGAAGGTACCTTGGAGGTCATCTAGTCCAATCCCCTGCTCAGGCAGGAAACCCTATACCATTTCAGGCAAATGGCCAGTCTCCTCTTAAAAACTTCCAGTTTTGGAGCATTCACCACTTCTGGAGGCAGGATGTTCCACTGGTTAATTGTTCTAACTGTCAGGAAGTTTCTCCTTAGTTCTAGGTTGCTTCTCTCCTTGAGTAGCTTCCATTCGTTGCTTCTTGTCCTGCTTTCAGGTGCTTTGGAGAATAGCTTGACTCCCTCTTCTTTGTGGCAGCCCCTGAGATATTGGAACACTGCTATCATGTCACCCCTCGCCCTTCTCTTCATTAAACTACACATACCCAATTCCAGCAACCGTTCCCTATATGTTTTAGCCTCCAGTCCCCCAATCATCTTTGTTGCCCTTCTCTGTATCCTTTCTAGAGTCTCGACACCTTTTTTACATCATGGTGACGAAAACTGGATGCAGTATTCTAGGTGTGGCCTTACCAAGGCATTGTAAAGTGGTATTAGTACTTCACATGATCTTGATTCTATCCCTCTGTTAATGCAGCCTAGCACTGTGTTGGCTTTTTTGGCAGCTGCAGGACACTGCTGGCTCATATTGAAGTGATTGTCTACTAGGACTCCAAGATCCCTCACACAGTTACTACTATTGAGCAAAGTACCACCTATACTCTAGAGGAGATCAACCCTGACTGCTCTTTAGAAGGCCAGATACTGAAGATGAAACTCAAATACTTTGGCCACCTAATGAGAAGGAAAGACTCACTGGAGAAGAGCCTAATGCTGGGAAAGATCGAGGGCAATAGAAGAAGGGGATGACAGAGAATGAGGTGGCTGGATGGAGTCACTGAAGCAGTAGGCGTGAGCTTAAATGGACTCCAGAAGATGGTAGAGGACAGGAAGGCCTGGAGGAACGTTGTCCATAGGGTCGCCATGGGTCGGACACGACTTCGCAGCTAACAACAACAACAACCACCTATACTATACCTGTGCATTTGATTTTTCCTGCTTAAATGTAGAACCTTAATTTTTTCACCATTGAATTTCATTTTGTTAGATAGCGCCCAGTGTTCGAGTCTGTCCAGATGATCCTGTATCTTAAGCCTATCTTCTGGAGTATTGGCTATTCCTGCCAGCTTGGTGTCGTCTACAAATTTGATGAGTTCCCCTTCTACCCCTCATCTAAATCATTGATGAAGATGTTGAAGAGCACTGGGCCCAGAATATATATATAAAGGTAAAGGTTCCCCCGCACATGTGTGCTAGTCATTTCCGACTCTAGGGGCCGGTGCTCATCTCCGTTTCAAAGCTGAAGAGCCAGCGCTTGTCCAAGGACATCTCCGTGGTCATGTGGCTGGCATGACTAGACGCCAAAGGCACATGGAATGCTGTTACCTTCCCACCGGAGTGGTCCCTATTTTTCTACTTGCATTTTTACATGCTTTCGAACTGCTAGGTTGGCAGAAGCTGGGAGGAGTAACAGGCGCTCATTCTGTTACGCAGCACTCAGGATTTGACCCACCAAACTGCCGACCTTCTGATCGACAAGCTCAGCATCCTATATATACAGGCCCTGTTTAAGAAAGCATTAAAATATTGTTTTAAACATAAGTTATTTTATTCCTCTAACTTATAGAACTATCCATCTCACAAGCTAGTGATTCTGTGTAGTGTACAACAAAACTAAAACAATAAATAACTAAAATCAATATCATTAATATAAAAATATTTAAAATGTATACAAGCAGTTAAAAGGAATAAGAGATGGAGAACTGTTAATAGTAATAGAGCCACCTACCTAATTCAACCATCACTTGCAGTCTCCAGGCCTGCTATCACAACCATGTCTTGAGGGATGAGGCCATTTTCACCTCAGAGAAGAAAGGATTCCACAGCATGGGGGCCACAGCAGAAAAAGCCCACCTTCCAAGACCTACTTAATGTAGCTCCCTAGACAATGGAACCTATCACATGACCATTCTATGAGATCTGGTGAGACAGGTAGATGAAATCAGAGAAAGGCTGTTCCTCAAATAACCTAGTTACATGCCATATAGAACTTTAAAAGTATATATCAGCACCTTGAATTGGACTTAGAAACAAATTGATAACAAGTGCAGCTTATACAGCAGAGCTGTACTGTGTGTTCTACCAGACACATACATACATAACTCATGCCACTACATTTCACACCAGTAAAAGTTTCCAGATACCCTTCAAAAGCAGAGCCATGTAGAGAAATTGGAAAGATAATGCATATTAAAATGTGGCATGATGGGTGTCTATGCTATGTTCTGCATAGAAGGGAAAAAAACAGCAATGGCATAGTATTAAGTAATATAATGATTAAGCATATTCATGTGACATGCTTTCATACTTCCTTGTACAAATTCTTTCATTAATTTGAATTTAGATTTATGTTAGTTACATATACTTACATAATCATATATACATTCTAGTCAGAATTTCAGCCCATATGAAGGTTAGAACATTGTTAAGCTTTAAATACCGTTTTCTTTATCTCACCTTAGTAAATTATTCATCTGAAACAAGAATTATTCAGTTTGAAAACCTTGGTAAACAACATTAAGAAGATGTGGCACATGTTTTGAAAGTAAACAAAAATCCTGCCTAGGATTTATCACAAAAATAATTTACATTTCCTAAATATTCTTTATATCATTGAGCAGATCAGCCTACAGCAACTTTCCTGGAAATAAATTATACATTTAGATTTTATCACTAAAGCCAGAATATAAGCTTGAAATTGAAGCCGCTTATCATGTGGATTCCCATTTTCATTCAGCTAAAAAATTAATCTCATTGTTATAAGATATCTATAATCTACACAATGTAATCATAATTTGCATCTTTCACTGAATGTTGGAAATCATAATTTGCATCTTTCACTGAATGTTGGAAATCCTGAATGAAAAGTTGAAATTATCTTTTGCAAAAATTATCTCTTGTATAGTACACATACAATACATCTTCAATGTAGAAAGTATTCAGAAAAATTCATCTGGCTGATAAACAAGAACAAGTCAGACCAATCTCATGCCTCTCCTCCTCCTCCCCTCCCCCTCCCCCTCTCCCTCCTCTTCCTCTCTTGCAGCAGTTCTTATTTAACCTGAATAAGTATTCAGAAAATAATTACGATCCACCTGCTGATAAAAAAGTTCACTTTAAACCTGATTTGTAGATTATTTTCAATCAATGATTTTTTTATATTTACTTATACATACTGTTATACTAACAACTTGCAACTTTGAGTCAATTGATAAAATAGTATCTGTTTTTTGTCGTAATGAGAAAGAAAGATTCCAAATTTTAACCAAATGACAACTATATATAATTATTGGGCTTTTAACTTTCAGATTTATCATTAGGCCTACTGCATATTTTGACTTCAATCTAAGCAAAACATATCTCCTTTAAAAAAGAACTATTAGGGCAACAATGTGAAAATTAGATATCATGTGTAAATATAAAAGAATTAACTTTTCAGGAGCATCATCTGCCTTCTAGAATCAGGTTCATCCAGGCCAGGGAGAGTGAGACTTCTTGCTTCATTGCATATGTCTGTCACTCTTGCCATATTTTATCTTTTATGACTTTCTCTTTTTTTGCTAGTTTTTTTTTTTATCATGTGAAGTACTAATACCACTTTACAATGCCTTGGTAAGGCCACACCTGGAATACTGCATCCAGTTTTGGTCACCATGATGTAAAAAAGATGTCGAGACTCTAGAAAGAGTACAGAGAAGAGCAACAAAGATGTTTGGGGGATTAGAGGCTAAAACATATAGGGAACGGTTGCTGGAATTGGGTATGTGTAGTTTAATGAAGAGAAGGACGAGGGGTGACATGATAGCAGTGTTCCAATATCTCAGGGGCTGCCACAAAGAAGAGGGAGACAAGCTATTCTGCAAAGCACCTGAAAGCAGGACAAGAAGCAACGAATGGAAGCTACTCAAGGAGAGAAGCAACCTAGAACTAAGGAGAAACTTCCTGACAGTTAGAACAATTAACCAGTGTCTCCAGAAGTGGTGAATGCTCCAACACTGGAAGTTTTTAAGAAGAGACTGGACAGCCATTTGTCTGAAATGGTATAGGGTTTCCTGCCTGAGCAGGGGGTTGGACTAGATGACCTCCAAGGTCCCTTCCAACTTCTTCTTCTTCTTCTTCTTCTTCTTCTTCTTCTTCTTCTTCTTCTTCTTCTTCTTCTTCTTCTTCTTCTTCTTCTTCTTCTTCTTCTTCTTCTTCTTCTTCTTATTATTATTATTATTATTATTATTATTATTATTATTATTATTATTATTATTATTATTATTATTCCTTTATTTTGGTTTTTCTGGACCACCCATAGACATTCGTAGTTAGGTAGCATACAAGTTTAAAGAATTATTATGATTGATCAAAAAGACAGTTTAAATTGGATTTGGTACTTTTATCCATCTATGGTATCCTTACCTTAGAGATTTAAATTATTTAAAAGAAACAGATCAAATAAAAGAGGAGGTGGAGTTGCTCTCTCTATATCTCTATAGAAATAGAGCACAACAATGATGAAAATTGTCTTGAATGCATTTGGGTCAATATAAATGTGGGGGGAATGACATTGTCATAGGTGTATACTACAGGCCACCCAACCAAACAGAGGAAACAGATGATCTTTTTACTAGTCAGTTAACTAAGGTATGTAGGAAGCACATCACAATAGTAATGGGGGACTTTAATTACCATGACATCAACTGGGAGACAAACTCTGCACCAAGTGTAAGATCAAACAAATTTCTGACAAACCTAGCAGACAACTTTCTCTCCCAAAAAGTAGAGAAGGAACTAGGGGATCAGCCATATTGGACTTAATTCTCACTAACAGAGATGAAATGATAGAAGGTGTTGAAACCACAGGAACCTTGGAGGGAAGTGGTCATACAAAATTGGAATTCAACATTATGCAAGCCCAAGCAATAAAATATATTCAAACTAGAGTCTTGGACTTTAAGAGCGCTAATTTCAATAAACTTAGAGAGAGTTTGGGAAGGATTTCATGGATGAGAATCCTCAAGGGGAAAACAACTCAGGAAAGAAGCTCAGGAAATTTTGAAAAGTGAGATTATAAAAGCCCAGTCTAGCACAATACCAATGAAGAAGAAAAATAACAGCTCTAAAAAGAAACCAGCATGGCTGCATAAAAACTCTCTGATAAATTGAAAGACAAAAAGGACAAGTATAAAAAGTGGAAAGAGGGGCACATAACTAAGTCAGAATATCAGAAAATAGCCTGAGCCTGCAAAGATTAAGTGAGGAAAGCTGAGGTTCAATATGAACTAAGGCTTGTGACAAAAGTCAAAAGTAACAAAAAAAAGCTTCTTTCAACATGTAAAAAACAAGAAAAAAGTTAAGGAAGTTATTGGTCCATTAATTGGAGCAAGTGGCAAGAAGATGACAAGCAACAGGGAGAAAGCAGAACTACTTAACTCATAATTTATTTCCGTCTTTACACAAAGGGGAAAAAAACAATCCAACCTATCAAAAACAGTACTGTAAAAAAACAGATTAGAATCAAAAGTAAAGATAGGCAAGAAAACAGGAAGTGACCGCCTGTCCATTCTAGATGAGTTCAAATCACCAGGACCAGATAGATTACACTCCTAGGTTCTGAAGGAACTGGCAGATGTGATCTCAGAACCACACTGAACTATATTTTTCAAAGATCCTGGAGCACTGGGGAACTACCAGAGGAATGGAAAAGAGCTGATGTAATTCCCATCTTCAAAAAAGGAAAAAAAAAATGGATCCAGGAAATTACAGACCTATCAGCCTTACCTCAATACCTGGGAAGATTCTGCAGAAGATAATCAAACAACGAATCAGTGAACACCTGGAGGCAAACAAAGTCATTACTAAAAGCCAACATGGGTTTGTCAAAAACAATCATGTCAGACAAATCTTATTGCATTCTTTGACCAAGCGACAAAAATAGTGGACCTGAGGAATGCTGTGGATATAATTTACTTGGACTTCAGTAAGGCATTTGATAAAGTAGATCAGAACCTAATACTTGATAAGATAGAAAAATGTGGGTTAGACAGCATCACCACCAGATGGATTCGTAGATGGCTGACAGTCCGTACTCCATGTGTGGTCCTCAGTGGAACTGCATCTACATGGAGGGAAGTGTGTAGTGGGGTGCCCCAAGGCTCTGTTCTGGGCCCAGTGCTCTTCAATATCTTCATTAATGATTTGGATGAGAGGATAGATGGGGAACTCATCAAATTTGCAGACGACACCAGGCAGGCAGGAATAGCCAATACTCCAGAAAACAGGCTTAAAATACAGGAGGATCTGGACAGACGTGAACACTGACCACTATCTAACAAAATTTAATTCAATGGTGAAGTAAGGTTCTACATTTAGGCAAGAAAAACAAAATGTACAGGTATAGTATAGGTGGTACCTTGCTCAATACTAGTAACTGTGAGAGGAATCTCAGAGTCCTTGTGAACAATCACTTAAATATGAGCCAGCAATGTGCTGCAGCTGCCAAAAAAGCCAACACAGTGCTGGGCTGCATTAACAGAGGGATAGAATCAAGATCACATGAAGTATTAATATCACTTTACAATGCCTTGGTAAGGCCACACTTGGAATGCTGCATCCATTTTGGTCACCACGATGTAAAAAAGATGTTGAGACTCTAGTAAGGGTACAGAGAAGAACAACAAAGATGATTAGAAGACTGGAGGTTAAAACATATAAGAAACAGTTCGTGGAATTGGGCATGTGTAGTTTAATGAAGAGAGGGGCTGGGGGGGGTGACATGACAGCAGTGTTCCAATATCTCAGGGGCTGCCACAAAGAAGAGGGAGTCAAGCTATTCTCCAAAGAGCCTGAAGGCAGGACAAGAAGCAATGGATGGAAACTAGGAGAGAAGCAACCTGGAACTAAGGAGAAACTTCCTGACTATTAGAACAATTAACTAGTGCAACAACCTGCCTCCAGAAGCAGTGAATGTTCCAACACTGGAAGTTTTTAAGAAGAGACTGGACAGCCATTTGTCTGAAATGGTATAGGGTTTCCTGCCTGAGCAGGGGGCTGGACTAGATGACCTCCAAGATCCATTCCAACTTTATTATTATTATTTTTAAATTTGCAGATTACACCAAGCTGGCAGGAATAGCCAGCGCTCCAGAAGATAGGCTTAATACACAGAAAGATCTTGACAGACTTGAACATTGGGCACTGTCTAGCAAAATGAAATTCAATGGTGAAAAAAGTAACGTTCTACATTTAGGCAAGAAAAACCAAATGCATAGGTATTGTATAGGTGGTACCTTGCTCAATAGTAGTAACTGTGAGAGGAATCCTGGAGTCCTAGTGGACAATCACTTAAATATGACCCACCAGTTTGCTGTAGCTGCCAAAAAAGCCAACAGCTGTAGGCTGCATTAACAGACGGATAGAATCAAGATCATATGAAGTGCTAATACCACTTTATAATGCCTTGGTAAGTCCAGACTTAGAATACTGCATCCAGTTTTGGTCACTATGCTGTAAAAAAGATGTTGAGACTCTAGAAAGAGTACCTAGAAAAGCAACAAAGATGATTAGGGGACTGGAGGCCAAAACATATAAGGAACGGTTGTGGAATTGGGAATGTCTATTCTAATAAAGAAAAGGACGAGGGGAGAGATGATAGCAGTATTCCAATATCTCAGGGGTTGCCACAAAGAAGAGGGAGTAAAGCTATTCTCCAAAGCGCCTGAAGGCAGGACAAGAAGCAATGGATGGAAACTAACCAAAGAGAGAAGTAACTAAAACTAAGGAGAAATTTCCTGACAGTTAGAACAATTAATCAGTGGAACAACCTGCCTCAGAAGTTGTGAATGCTGCAACACTGGAGGTTTTTAAGAAAAGACTGGACAGCCTTTTGTCTGAAATGGTATAGGGTTTCCTGCCTGAGCTGAGGATTGGACTAGATGACCTCCAATGTCCTTTCCAACTTTTATTATCATTATCATCATCATCGTCATCGTTGTTGTTGTTGTTGTTATTTACCCCAGATAGAAGATATTTTTGCTTGATTGTGTTAAAAGCATTATTGCAGGATACAAGCGTTTTATCTGAAGGCCTTTTACAATTGCTTATGGAAATTTTGTCAATGTCAATTGTGTTCAAGTGATGCTCCAGATGTTTTGGGATTGCACCCAAGATGCCTATCACTACTGATAGCATTTTTGCTTTCTTTTGTTGCAGTCATTATTAAGGTTCCAAATTTCTCTCTCTCCTTCTTAGATATAGGGTTAGGGTTATGTAAGGGTGTGCAAAGTGCATGTGTATTCATCTTTATGCAAAGTTTTCTGAAAACATTACTAAGTGCTCCCCACAAAAAAACAACAACAATATTTTCTTTTTTTCTTTTTTTTTGGTGAGGATCGACTCCTGGCAATAAATTAGCTGAATTAACTGAATTAGCCTGCAATATTGCATTCTGACCACTGCACCACCATGATTCCTGGTGGTGGAATGCTGATTTTGCTCCCAAAGCTGGTTCTTTGGCAGTGGTCCATGGGTTTGAATGGGAGGACTTAGGAATGATCTAAGACAGCTTTTAAATGATGGTGACCCACCTGGGGAGGAGAATCTTGAAGATTCCTGTCAGAAAGTCCTGAACATACATCTTCCTCTTGGCAATTCATTTTCTTAAGCATCTCAAGTTTTAACTTCACTTTTTGAATTCTCTGTTTTACTTTGCTTTTCATCTTTAAAAGTTGGTTGTGGATTGGTTATCAAAATTTACTACTGCTATAAAAAAGATTTTTTAACTTTACTTCTAGGCCATCCAGATTCATAAATCTGTCAACTAACATAAACAGGCATTGCTCATTAACCATGGATACGTTCAATAATCTGAGGAGCAAGTTGGGGACAGATTGACTTGGACAATTTTTACCTGTATGATTGCTAACAGTAGACACTGACTTAATAGCCCACAATTAATCATTCATTAAGGCTTTTAGGCAAAAACAAATGTATAAGACTTTTAGCATTTTGGCTTTTGATTTATATGGATAAAAAGAGCTAATCTTAATTTTTGAATGGTAACCATTTCCTTGAGCAGGTACCAAATTAAACAAAAGGAAGAGTACAGCTTAGACATGAGGTATATGATGTATATGCTGACTCCGTTCTAGGATTCTCACAAAGGATTGAAAAATAATTTTAAGTTAACCATATTTAGCCAAATGAAACACTGATTTGATTCAGTGTGATGCAGCTTCATATTTTTTTTAAATAGGAGATGATTAAAATGTAACTAATAACATACCAACTGACTAAATATGACATTTTAATATTATAAAAAGAACAGTGCTAGCAAACTACAATCAAAGAATTCTACTTTGTTTTTCACTAGAGTTGTTAGCTATTATTAGAGAGAGTTATC
This sequence comes from Vipera berus, assembly GCF_964194415.1. Taxonomy (NCBI): domain Eukaryota; kingdom Metazoa; phylum Chordata; class Lepidosauria; order Squamata; family Viperidae; genus Vipera; species Vipera berus. The sequence goes on along the minus strand of NC_138209.1, from coordinate 33,170,385 downwards.
CTAAACTCAAGCAAAGTGTTTGGTTTGAGTTCCATGACTAGCCAACTGAAAGAACCATCTGCTTCCATTCAGTTTTCCCAGTTGAGATTTTATTACTCAGTTTAATACATTTTCAAATGGTGCTAATTAGCTTTTGCTTCAATGACTGACATCCCAAGAGCTTTCTACAAGAATAACTATACCATTCACTTTGATGTACGATGTTTTCTATCACCTATAAGAAAGTGTATGGCATCAGAAAATAAAAACAAAATACCATTTCAGTCTGTCTTTAAAATGTTCATTCTTTCTTTTTTTATTGAAAAGTTTTTCAATACATTTTATCTTTAACAATCCCTCCCCCCTCCCCCCACCCAACCCTTCCTAACCCTCCCTAACCCTCCCCCCACCCCTTCCCCCCTCCCCGACTTCCCAGAGCTAAATACAAGGTATAAAAGTAAAAACAATCATAAACAACCATATGTTAACAACAATAAACTATTAAGTCTATCGCACTCTAGCTCATATAAAATGACTACAAGCAATACTAATATCACATCAAAACTTATACAAAGGCTAAATGAAACTTTTTAGTCCCATATTTGTTCTGGATGTAATCAATCCACTTTTTCCACTCCATAATATAACGTTGTTGCGAATGGTTTTTCAAATAAGCCGAAATCTTTACCATTTCCACCAGGTCAGAAACTTTTAAAGTCCATTCTTCTATAGTCGGCAGTTCCTCCTTCTTCCAATATTGACCTACTAAAAGTCTTGCTGCCGTAATTAAGTTCAACATCAACTTAGTGTCCACCACAGTAGTACCCGTAATTATGCCCAATAAAAACAATTGCGGACAAAACTTTATCCTTTGCTTGAATATCTTCTGCATATTCCACCAGATTTTAATCCAAAAAGCTTTAACCTTTTTACAGGTCCACCATATATGAAAATACGTTGCGTCTTCGCCACCACATCTCCAGCATTTAGGTTGATAGTTCGGATACATACTTGCAAGCTTTTTGGGATCTAAATGCCACCTATAAAACATTTTGTAAAAGTTCTCTCTTAAATTTTGAGCTTGCGTAAATTTTACGTTCCTCACCCAGATCTTTTCCCAAGTGTCCATTGTAATAACTTCTTGAATATTCTGAGCCCACTTTATCATACAATCTTTAACAAGTTCTGTTTCTGAGTCAATTTCTATCAATGCAAGATATATCCGTTTGATATGTGCTGGACCCTGATTTCTAATTTGCTTTACCAGATTTTCATCAGTCATTGAGAAACCAATTTTCTGGTCTTCTTTCCACCTGGCCCGTAATTGACCATATTGAAACCAGGTTTGAACAATCTTCTCTTCTCGTAAAAGATTGTACGGCTTCAAACACCATACATTCCTCTCCAAACTTAAGATTTCCTTGTATGTAGTCACATCATGCTTGAACCCAACATTTATGTTTTCTATTGCATGTTTCGGTATTGCCCATAAAGGTATCTTGTAGTTTAGCTTATGTCTATACTTTTTCGAAACTCTCAGCAATGCCTGTCTTAAAATATGCACTTTAAACACATTATCTACCTTCTTATCATACAATAAATATGCATGCCAGCCAAATAACAAGTCGTGGCCTTCAAGATTTAATAATCTCCCTTGTGTTAAATTAATCCAGTCACTTATCGCTGACAATGCAGCAGCTTCATAATATAATTTAAAGTTGGGCATTTTAAGTCCACCTCTTTCACGTTCATTCTTTCTTCTATTATATTATTGGGTTGTTTCTACTATGTATCCAATTCTATTCACTGAGATTACCATAAACAACCCAAAGACCACTAACCCACAGATGAATTCACAAAGTAAAATGATGCTGAATTCTTGGGTAAAACAAATCTAACATTGAATACTCAATGACAAAATGTTAAATTGTCAGAATATCAAGGACCATACAGCTAGAATGGTGGTATTCTATGTGAACAATCGGTTTTGGTATTCGTCTGTGAACACAAATAATTCTATAAATATTTCTGAATTTATTTTTTTTAGTCCTAATTAGGGAGTCAGGGATAACAGAAAGATGTGAATCACAGTTCAGAAATATTACAGATGTCTAATATTGGTGGCTATTGTTGTGTGATTGTTAGATATATTCACACTATTTTTATTTATTTTTTAAAATCACTTTGTCAATTATGTTTTTAAGAATGTCTACTTTTAGCTGAATTAAATGGGGTAAGAAGCTTTATGGATAAAGTTATCTATTTTTTCAAATAAAAGAGAAAGCTGGCTTTCATATCAGGTTCACGATATCAACATAACAGTTTTTGCTTTTCATTTATTACAGAGTAGTTTGCTTCATGCAGTCCGTGTACATTAAAATCTTATATAAGCTTATGTCGGCATTTTTTTCAACCATATCAAAGCAGTTGTAAATCCTATACTCTTATTTTAGAGTCATATTTGTTTCTGGTTATTACTTGCAATATCTAGTATTCAGAGGTGTACTACAAGAGAACATAAAATATGATTTAGTTACAGTATCATGACTCATAGCCTCAAATTATGACTAAACTTTCTACCTAATTCTACAAAAAACAGCTTCTATCCAACACAGAAGTTCTTTAGGTTCAATTAACTCAGTTTTCTTTTCTTTTTTTCCCTTAGGATTCCAAACTTTAATTAGAAGCTGGAGAAATGCTATGAGAGTTTCATACTTTTCTCACCTAATAGCAACACATTCACCTTTATCTTAAAAAAAACTGTTCTGTACCAGCCTGCTACCGGCCCTGCAGAAAAGGCAGGGACAACCCCTTTTACAAGAAGGCTGGAATTACGCCTGCCAAATTTATTGCTACAAAAACAAATGGAACAAGACAAACCAAGAAACAGGAGCTTTAAGAAACAGGAACTATCCAAGCGGTTGCCTTCAGCAAACCAGCCCTCCCACACATTCCCCTTATATAGAGTTCAGGGCGTGGCTTCTCTCTGCCTCCTTCCGAGGAGCCCCATTGCCTTCCTCTGTTTACTCCTAATTGACTGCCTCCTGCGTCGGGCGTCCTTGAACAGGGCCAGCTGTGGATCATCTTCATCCACGCTGTCAGGCTCACACAGCTGGGTCTCCATGGTGACCAAGTGGGAGGGGCCTGGCTGAGGGCTCTCATCAGCAAGATCTTCAACCCCCTCAGCAAGGTCTTCAACACCCCCCTCCTCCTCCTCTGAGTCGTCCGACCCAACTGCCGAACCCACAGGCTGACCCTGAATCACAACAAAACCCTTTTATCTATCATGCTTTAATATCTGACTTGTATTTGTCCTGAAGAGTTTGGTGTAGTGACTAAGGCATCAGGCTAGGAAATTGGAAGGCCAAGAGTCACTCTTTTGGCACAAAGCCCTCAGGTGACTTTGGGCACCTCTCTCATTCTTCCTCTTCATTTTCTCACTCTGTCTGTCATAGGAAGGAGCAATGGCAAGCCTCTTCCAAAACAATAATAATAACCCTCACCAAGAAAAAACAGCAGGGATTTGTCCAGCCAATCAACAAAAGTTAACACTGTCTCAAAGCTACCAATAAATAAATAAATAGCCCTAAACTTTAGTAAGACTAACTTACTCAGAGTGCATCTGGAGGCCATTACTAGAATGTCTGTGTAAACTAGAAAAATTCTACCAATTAAAGTTTGGATTCGAAAGCAGCAAGTCAAGAAAGTGAATCTTATACCCAGTGCTTTTTTTGTAAAAGAAAAAGGTGCTGGAACTCACACATGTTATACAACCTGCCTTGCCTACCCTCCAAGGTTCCATCCAAAAAAGGTGCCGGAACTCTGTTCTGAGCGTTCAATGAGAAAAAAAAGCCCTGCTTATACCATATTAGAATAAAATCTGTCACTGGAGAAAAAGTGGAGTAAATTGTAATTCCACACAGCTGTAGAACAGACTTACTGAAATCCACTCATAAAATTATTTTCTCAATTATATAGGCAATAAAAAAAACTTTAGAGTCTTATAGACGTATTATTTTGGTCAGGATTAATCAAGGGTGCAAAAATACGTCTTCAATTCTGTCAATAGTGACAAAAGTATAAAATCCAAAGGATAAAGTTCCCCCCAAAATAAATCCACCTCATTTTCTAGATTGTCATGGATATGGTTGGATCTTTGCCAAAACCAGATAGAGAATCAATTTTGGCTATATGTGATTATGCCACCTGAAATCCTGAGGCAATAACTTGCTGCACAATAACATCCAAAAACATTGCAAGTAAATCAGTGGATGTGTTCATTAGAAGAGGCCCACCTGATGAGATTTTGGCACATCAAGTCCTAAACTCTCAGTCTGCATTACCAAAAAGTTTATACCCAGATTTGGGCAGATCTAGTACTAATCCTTACCATCCTCAAAAACTGCAGGGATTTCTTCAGGCAGTCATCAGAAGTCTATGCTTACTTGAAGACACCTCAGTCCCCCAAATGTTATAGCTAAAACCCTAAAATAGATAATGAAATGGATTTAAAGTAACCTAATGGAATGGTAAAGGTACAATTGTCTTCACATAAGAAACAAAATTAAATGCAGAGATATTGGCTGGTGTACAGCCAACCTGGTACTATACCGATGAAAAACATTTTGGAAAAATGGTTGTAGACAAAACAGGAAAAACATTATATTTTAAAACTTTTTTTCTGTCAAAATTCTAGAAATTATTTAGTAATTATATTAATAGAGTGGTAAATATAACTCCACAAAAGTTGATTTGGAAATTTGACTCAAAAAAGAATCACTCTGATTCTTCCCTTTTTAAAGACCCTATAAGCCCTTAATTTGGAGTAGAGTTGGAGTGACTGGATAGAGCTGAACGTTTATTGGCCAGATGCCCTTCCTGATGCTACGTAAAATTCACTGCAGATATTTTTTTTTTCTTTGTGCCCAGGAGAGAAACATCTGCCTCTACCTAGGATTGAACTCTCAACCTTCTGAAAGGGAGGAAGAGTCTTTACCACTAGGCAACCATGCTGCTCCATTCACTCATATCCATAAAAGAATGAAGTAATTGACCTGGATTGAATTACTGATTGGCTTTAAATCTTTTGGTAATTAAATTATTATGATTTAAGAACTTGATATAAGCAGAAATAGTTTTTCTGAACATTGTAACGTAATTTTTAAATTCCAATTCAATTCAAAAATCCAAATCAAATTGTTTTTGTGATTTGCATTTTCAATCTGAATTATTTTATGATATAAATTATATTGCTTATTCAAATAGGAAGTACTTTAAATTCACTCTCTTTTTTACTGGAATTATATGTAATTCTCTGCAGGTTTTTTTTTTACAAATTTTATTGGTTTTCTAATATTACATTCACATATTTGAAAAGCAACGTGGTGGCTGGGTAGTAGTAATTCAATTACATACAGATATCATTAGTACAGATTTCAAATTGCTACCATAAACATTTCCTCTCTTTTTCCCTTCATATATACTGTCTATTTGTAGATTTAAAGACAAGTTTTATCCTATCAATCACATAGAAAATAACTTTCTTACATATATCCATAGTTTTTAGTTTACACATATTCTAATTGTTTTAACATACAATCTTTTAGACAATCAATAGATTTTTCAGTTTTAATTTCCACTAACCTTTAGCTTTAACGTTTGATATGTATCATTCCCAAGATTTTTAGTATACTCCCAATTCATCTATCACCATTCCTCACAAAATCTAATATTCAAAATACACATCACGTTTACTTAAACTGTCACCCTCTATGTCAACAAAATAAGAATACAATATGATATCCTTCCTTTTTGCTAATTTTCAGTTGTTTTTTTAAGTAGTAATCAAAATTTCTTTTTATTTCAATATTTAATACTTCCTTTCTTCCTCTTTGTATCTGCTATCTCTTACTTAAACTGATAATTTTCATTTTTAACATTCCATATAGACCTATTTATTACTTTCAACAATAGGTTTTTAGCTTGTCTACATTATTCACCTTTACATGACCTTTATGCACAAATCAATATTCAAATTAGCTATTAATACTTATACTGCTAAATTATAATGACCATTTTTTTATTTATCTCAGTTCATAACAGTGTCTTTTGTTCAACATACACATCTTATCTATTTAAGTACATTGTGTTTCAGATTTCAATAAGATGGTCGAAACTCCATTCTTCTTGAGTCTTATTCTGGCTTTTTTCCTTAGCCAAATCATATTCCATGTCCTTGTTTTTGGGTCATTGAACCAATCTTGTTGTAATATCATGTATATTAATTTATATTGGCACAACCATCCGATTGCCATTTTTTGAGAGGGTTTGTAGGTCTAGTAGGTCATCTCTTTATTCTTCCATATCAATGTGGTTGATCTGAATTGTCTTCTCATCCAACTGTTCTTTTTCTAGATCCTCTAGTTCCTTCTGAGTTGTATAAGAAACCTTTTCCTTTTTCCAAGTTGTCAATGTCCTTTCTGGATTTTCAAATATCAATATTTGTTTAATAGTAGATTCTTCTGTCATCGTACTTGAATGTTTAATTTTTTATATTGTATTTTGTATAGATGATTCTTTAGTTGTGGTCAAAGTTTGGGCTTTTGTATCAACTTCTTGTTCCTTCACATAGCCTCTTAGTATTTCATTGGTTGTAGTAAGAATTTGGATTAGTGTTTTCAACATAGCGAGAGTTTGTTGATCTTCATCTATAAAGAAATTTTGTTCCTGGCCTTCTTCCATATTGATATTTTAAGCTAAAGACTTTACACTTAGAAAATCCAAAAGAGAGATATTTTTTTCTCTAGGTAGGGTACACAAAGCCTTTCACAGCTGTTGTTCCAAAGTTCTCAAGGTTATGTATCTTATCTATTTCCCTGGGCAGTCAGCCAGGCCCCTTTTAAAGTTTCCCTTTGAGTCCCAAAGTTGTCTTAATCTTTTCAGTTTTTCTTTTTTTTCATAAGAAAGAATCCAGATTTCCAACAGAAGTAGACAATGAAAAATAGGAAATAAAAAAATCTTTCAATCCACATGCTTTGAGAAATAAAGTTCCAATTGGGATTCAGTTACTTTTTCAACGTTTAAAACGCCCCTGGGTATTTAGTCGCTGCTCTTTCTGGAGGGAGGGCAAAAGTTCCCTTTCCCTCACCACAGGGGGGAAAATGCTTAGCAGCTTAAGGAGGTACAGAAAGTAATTAGGGCATAAAAGAGGTAGATCTCACCCAGTCTCTTCTGCGCTGCTTTAAGAGTTGCCTGGTGGAAAATGTGACTTTGGCTGTTCACAGCCTAGGGACAAGTCATAATGGCTGGTCCTTTCATCTGCTGGTTTGGAGGGATCACCAGGTCTAATGGGACAGTTGCGGCTCTCCCACAATCCAGCGAGCACCCCTCCTTGCTGGTCGCCTCTTCGGGGTGACTTTCAGCCCCTTTCAGGGGGCCCCAGTGATGCAAAACTGGACAGGGGAGAGAGAGCAAGTCTCCCAGCCATCCACAGTGGCTGCATGACAAACCGGAAGCCCTCTCTGCAGTTTACATGTCTGCAAATAAGCTTGAAAAAATCAGGAAGACAAGTATGATATAACAAAATAATTTCTGCTTATGCATCGTGTAGCAATAAACTCATTAACCAGGCAAACATAAACCCCTCAACAAGACAGAACACCTCCATGGCATAGTGAGACTGTCAATTTTTAATGACGTTTTTCCTATCACAGTAGGACTGAGGCCATTCAGATTTTAAGAGAAATGCTGTTCCTAAGAAGGATAACAGTCATTAGGAAGGCTGATAGTGAAATGATTTAAAGGTATCCCAATCCTCCCTGGTATATTTGATGGACAGAAACAAATAGATTTCATCTTGAGCTATAAGAAATTGAATGGTGACAGCTTACACCTTGAAACAAATGCACATTCCATATTGGATACCATAGATCAGTAAATACAAATTCTATGAGAGCTAAAATTTCCAGGCCAGGACAAATAGTATTCTTTATCCTATTCTTAATTCTACTTGTACAAAATGTTATTTTTACAATTATTCCACAGTTTCCCATAAAAATAGTAAATAAAATCTGTTGCTTAGATAATATTGTGATATATAGCCAAATCGTACTTAATCTTGTTTTTTGAGAAAATATATGATTTCCAAGAAAGTGCACTTTGTAAATGTATTTTTATCATTTGCATTTGTCTGAGCATCAGATAATCAAGCAGCAGGAACAGTTGTATCCACTCAGTGGCAAGACATCAATTAAATCAGTTCTGTTGAAAAATGGTTAGCTTTGGACATTGCAACCGAGATCAGTTTATGCATATGCAAAGTGGGTTTTTATGTGTACAAAACACACACAAACATGTACAGTATATAATAGAAAAGAAATCTGGGGGCATCAGTGAACATGTTGCCTGACTTGTAGCCATAGGCACTGACTTGTAGCCACAGGCACTGCTGATTACATGCTAGAAACAATTAAATTAAGCTAATGGAGAAGTTGACAGATGGAAATTAAGCCAACTAGGCAATTAACTACACTTACTTGTACTCCCAGCTGGATGGCAGTGCACTCTTGGCACATACAAAAGACATTCTGTGGAATCAGAGGAAGAGGTAAAGAAGGGAAGACTAAAGGAGGAATTGAAAAGATTACATTTTCCAGTACTTCTTCAATTCCACTGGTTGAATTATTTATTTACTTACCCATTTGTCTGTTTTGATCTTTCCATCATTTAAATAATTTTAAATGTACTATTTATGAGAGTCAGTTTGATGAAATGGTTAAAACATCAGGCTAGACACCAAAGACTCTGGTTTGTTTAGGTTGCCTTATGCAGAGAGTCAGCTGAGTAGCCTATTCACTAGCTCTCAGCCCTAGATAAGAGGCAATGGCAAACCCCTTCAGAAAAACTTTGCCAAGAAAACTACAGGGCAGTCTCTGAGAATCAAACATGATTGGAAAATAAATGCACTATTGACCTAAAAGAATAAAAGGACTACTATATAATAATTACAAGCATAAGCTGTGATAACCCCTTCATGGATTACTGCCTTGTCGTGGCGAAGGGGCTTGCGTAATTCAATGAAGCTATGAGCTATGCCGTGCAGGGCCACCCAAGATGGACAGGTCATAGCTGAGAGTTCTGACAAAACGTGATCCACTGGAGAAGGAAATGGCAACCCACTCCAGTATCTTTGCCATGAAAACCCTATGGACAGTACCAAAAGGCAAAACGATATGACGCTGGAAGATGAGCCCCTCAGGTCAGAAGGCGTCCAATATGCTACTGGGGAAGAGCAGAGGGCTAGTACTAGTAGCGCCAGAAAGAATGAAGCGACTGGGCCAAAGCCGAAAGGACGCTCAGCTGTGGATATGTCTGGTGGTGAAAGGAAAGTCCGATGCTGTAAAGATTTTTTCTCAATAGGAACCTGGAATGTAAGATCCATGAATCAAGGAAAGCTGGACGTGGGCAAACAAGAGATGACAAGACTGAACATCGACATCTTAGGTATCAGCGAACTAAAATGGACAGGAATGGGTGAATTTAATTCAGATGACCATCAGGTATACTACTGCGGGCAAGAATCCCTCAGAAGAAATGGAGTAGCCTTCATAGTCAATAAAAGAGTAGGAAAATCAATACTGGGATACAATCCTCAAAATGACAGAATGATCTCAGTTCGAATCCAAGGCAAACCATTCAATATCACAGTAGTCCAAGTCTATGCCCCAACCACCAGTGCTGAAGAGGATGAAATTGACCGGTTCTATGAAGCCCTACAGCACCTTATAGAAGTAACACCAAAAAATGATGTCCTTATCATCATGGGGGATTGGAATGCTAAAGTAGGAAGCCAAAATATAACTGGAATAACAGGCAAGTTTGGCCTTGGAGTACAAAATGAAGCAGGGCACAGGCTGATAGAATTTTGTCAAGAGAATACGATGGTCATAGCAAACACTCTTTTCCAACAACCCAAGAGACGGCTCTACACATGGACATCACCAGACGGTCAACACAGAAATCAGATTGACTATATGCTCTGCAGCCAAAGATGGAGAAGCTCTATACAGTCGGTAAAAACAAGACCAGGAGCTGACTGTGGCTCAGACCATGAGCTTCTCCTTGCAAAGTTTAGGCTTAAACTGAAGAAAGTAGGGAAAAGCACTAGGCCACTCAGGTATGAATTAAATCATATCCCTGTTGAATATACAGTAGAGGTGACAAATAGATTTAAGGAATTAGATCTGATAGACAGAGTGCCTGAAGAACTATGGACAGAGGTTCGCGACATTGTACAACAGGTAGCAACCAAAACCATCCCAAAGAAAAAGAAATGCAAGAAAGCAAAATGGCTGTCTGAGGAAGCTTTGCAAATAGCTGAGGAAAGGAGGGAAGCGAAAGGCAAGGGAGAAAAACATAGATATGCCCAATTGAATGCAGAATTCCAGAGAATAGCTAGAAGAGATAAGAATGCCTTCTTAAATGAACAGTGCAAAGAAATAGAAGAAAACAATAGAATAGGGAGGACCAGAGATCTTTTCAAGAAAATTGGAGAGATGAAGGGAACGTTTCATGCAAAAATGGGCATGATAAAGGACCAAAAAGGCAGGGACCTAACAGAGGCAGAAGAGATTAAGAAGAGGTGGCAAAATTACACAGAGGAACTATACAAGAATGAGCTTAACGTCCCAGATAATCACAATGAGGTGGTCACTGACCTCGAGCCAGACATCCTAGAATGTGAGGTGAAGTGGGCCTTAGAAAAGCTGAGCAACAACAAAGCTAGTGGAGGTGACAGTATTCCAGCTGAGCTATTCAAAATCTTAAAAGACAGTGCAGTAAAAGTGCTACACTCAATTTGCCAGCAAATTTGGAAAACTCAACAGTGGCCACAGGATTGGAAAAGATCAGTTTACATTCCAATTCCAAAGAAAGGCAGTGCCAAAGAATGTTCAAACTATCGCACCATTGCACTCATTTCTCATGCTAGTAAAGTCATGCTTAAAATCCTACAAGCTAGACTTCAGCAGTATGTGGATCGAGAACTACCAGAAGTACAGGCAGGATTTCGAAGAGGCAGAGGAACTAGAGATCAAATTGCCAACATACGCTGGATCATGGAGAAAGCTAGGGAGTTCCAGAAAAAGATCTACTTCTGCTTCATTGACTATGCTAAAGCCTTTGATTGTGTGGATCATAACAAACTGTGGCAAGTTCTTAAAGAGATGGGAGTACCAGACCATCTTATTTGTCTCTTGAGAAACCTATATGCGGGTCAAGAAGCAACAGTGAGAACTGGACACGGAACCACTGATTGGTTCAAAATTGGGAAAGGAGTCCGGCAAGGCTGTATACTGTCGCCCTGCCTATTTAACTTATATGCAGAGCACATCATGAGAAAGGCAGGGCTAGATGAATCAAAAGTTGGAATTAAGATTGCCGGAAGAAATATCAACAACCTAAGATACGCAGATGATACCACTCTAATGGCAGAAAGTGAAGAAGAACTAAAGAGCCTCTTGTTGCGGGTGAAGAAGGAGAGTGCAAAACTTGGGTTGAAACTTAACATTAAGAAAACCAAGATCATGGCATCTGGCCCTCTCAATTCCTGGCAAATAGATGGGGAAGAAATGGAGGTAGTGACAGATTTTGTTTTCCTGGGCTCCAAGATCACTGCAGATGGGGACTGTAGCCAAGAAATTAAAAGACGCTTGCTCCTGGGGAGGAAAGCCATGGCAAATCTAGACAGCACACTAAAAAGCAGAGACATCACCCTGTCAACAAAAGTGCGTATAGTCAAGGCTATGGTCTTCCCAGTTGCAATGTATGGCAGTGAAAGTTGGACCATAAGAAAGGCTGAGCGCCAAAGAATTGAGGCCTTTGAACTATGGTGCTGGAGAAGACTCCTGCGAGTCCCTTGGACCGCAAGGCGATCAAACCGGTCAGTCCTAGAGGAGATCAATCCTGACTGCTCTTTAGAAGGCCAGATCCTGAAGCTAAAACTCAAATACTTTGGCCACCTAATGAGAAGGAAGGACTCACTGGAGAAGAGCCTAATGCTGGGAAAGATCGAGGGCAATAGAAGAAGGGGACGACAGAGAATGAGGTGGCTGGATGGAGTCACTGAAGCAGTAGGTGTGAGCTTAAATGGACTCCAGAAGATGGTAGAAGACAGGAAGGCCTGGAGGAATGTTGTCCATAGGGTCGCGATGGGTCGGACACGACTTCGCAGCTAACAACAAAGCTGTGATAAAATATTTCAGTATGGAATGTATAGCTGCTCCATCTCCCTGGGTGTTGTTAAAAAGGAATTCCTTGCCACGTCCAATTTTGTAGTATTCTAAAAATCCTAACAGCCAAATAAGAACTGCATATTTCACAGAGATGAAGTCATTCAAGCTGCCTACGATACTAAAGTAGTGGTTGCTGACCAAGAAGTTTTGGTCCTAAAGGAAATCCCTCCAAAGATTTTAAGGAGAAGAAAGGACTTTGCATTTATTGTGCAGGAACTTAAGCAACGTGATATAAGGTTCAGATGGGAGATTCCAGTTGGGCTGGTGGTGATGTATGAAGGTAAAAGATACCGTCTGACTACTGTGGCACAGGCGCGTGATTTCTACAACAATGTTTTAAAAGCAACCCCGCTATCACTTTTGGAAGCGGCAAAGGGATCTGGTGAAGAAAAACCTCATGAGGCTGAAGATGGCCAGACAGAGGAGGATGGTGCTGGAAGGGATCAATTTACAACTTTGTTGGCTGATGCTGGAGAGCTAAGGGTGACGCGTGCTGCTTTAAAAAGAGCAAAACAAATAAAAGAACAAGACCAGCAGAAGTTTATGGAACTTTCAAAGCGTACTTACAGCGAGGCAGTGGGAGGAGCCTGGCCCAAAGAAGATAGGGCCATTGGAGAGGTGCTCCAGAAGCTTCGGGGCAACAAGAATGGCGACTAAATTCTTAACTTGGAATGTTAATGGACTAAATTCGCCTCAGAAGAGGAAGAAAGTTTTTCAATATTTAAAACAATTTAAGACCGATGTTATATGTTTGCAAGAAACGCATATTAGGGCTATGGACCAAAAGTTTTTATTGAACTCAAGATTGGGTACGCAATTTGTTGCCTCTGCAATGAATAAGAAAAATGGAGTGGTTGTTTATGTTAAAAGTGCTATAACAGCGGACTTAATTGAAGCAGATAAGCATGGAAGATACGTAATGATAGATTTGTTGTTAGAAGGCAAAAAAACGCTTTTAGTTGGACTGTATGCTCCTAATCAACAACAACAACAGGCTGACTTTTTTAGCTCACTTCATACAAAGCTTACTCAATTGGATTACAAATCGTTTATTTTTATGGGGGATTGGAATGGCGTTTTGGACGTACAGATGGATAAGGCTGGTTTTTTTAAGCGTATTCCGTGCCATGCCAGATTGCCTAAGTCTTTTTTTGAAATGAAGGACGATTTGGAATTACGAGACATTTGGCGTGACACACACCTGCATGAAAAGGATTATACTTTTTTTTCTGATAGACATCAATCTTTTTCTAGGATTGACTTCATTTTGTTGACTAATGACTTTTTTTCTAGGATTAAGAAGGTAAAGATCTGTGCAAGAGCTATTTCTGACCATAGTCCAGTATGGTTAGAGATCAATAAGGACAATAGAGATAGGCGCTCGTGGCGCGTAAATGAGAACTTGTTTAGAAATGAGAAAAACGTGGAAGAATGTAAACAACGGATGAAGGATTTTTTTGAAATTAATATGAATAAGGATACGTCTATGGACATGGTTTGGGATGCTAGCAAGGCATATATGAGAGGGGTGCTGATATACATGAATAATAAACATAGACGTACTTTGGAAGTTAGAAGGAAAGAATTGGAGAATGAAATTAAGGAAAAAGAGAAGGCCTTGATTTTGAATCCATTGGATGTGAAGACTAAGGAGGCTATCAAGCTATTAAGAGGACAATTTGATAAATTAATGGCTGATCAAGTGGCAACTAACTTGAGGTTTGCTAGGCATAATACTTTTTGCAATGCTAATAAGCCAGGTAGATGGCTGGCTTATAGACTAAGGAAAAAGCAGAGGGCTTCTAACATAGACAAAATTGAACATAAGGGGAAGGTAGTGTTTCAACAGGATCTTATTAAGGAAGCCTTTGTGGATTTTTATTCTAAATTATATGCTAAGGAGAAGATTAATGAAAAAGATATTGATGAGTATTTGGAGAATGCTAGCATCCCGGCTCTTACGCAAGTACAAAAAGAGGAGATTAATCAATTGATTACAGAAGAAGAAATATTTACAGCAATTAAGGAGTTGAAGGTCGACAAAGCGCCAGGTACAGATGGTTTGACTGCGGCTTACTACAAAAATTTACAATTAGAGATGGTTCAACCGTTAAGGCAACTGTTCCAGACAATCCAGAGAGGGGGAAAAGTGCCTCCATCTTGGAGAACTGCTTTTATCTCTCTGATCCCGAAGGAAGACCAAGATGCTACTCAAGTAAAAAACTATAGACCGATATCACTATTAAATACAGACTACAAGATATTTGCTAAGGTGTTGGCTAATAGACTGATGAGGGTTCTGCAACGGATGATTCATGGGGATCAAACTGGGTTTATTAGTGGTAGGCAAATGAAAAATAACGTGAGGCATATAGTTGATGTGTTGGAGTTTTTGGAAAGGAACAACCAGATCCCTGTGGCGCTAATTTTTCTAGATGCTGAAAAAGCTTTTGATCAATTGAATTGGCAATTTTTGATGAAAGTTTTAGATAAAATGAATTTTGGGGATAAATTTTTGCAACCAATTAGGGCATTATATCAAAAACAAACAGCTCGAATAATAGTTAACAATAGTTTGTCAGAAGTATGTAGTATTGAGAAGGGTACAAGACAAGGGTGCCCGCTATCGCCTTTATTATTTGTGTTAACATTGGAGATATTATTGGTAAAAATACGAAATTCGGAAAGAATTAAGGGTATACGGATTAGAGATCAGGATTATAGATTGAGAGCGTTTGCAGATGATCTGGTTGTTACAGTGACCCAGCCGGAGAGCTCTGTTGTGGACCTGATGGAGATAATAATGCAATATGGGAAGGTTTCTGGATTTAAAGTTAATGTACAAAAAACTAAAATTTTGGCCAAAAATATGACAGCATCGCAAAAGGCCCTTCTAGAAGGGTTAACTGGATTTGAGATTGTCAAAAGGGTCAAATATTTGGGGGTGCTTTTGTCGCCCTCTAATACAAAATTATATAAAAATAATTATGAAAAATTATGGGGAAAAATTCAAAAAGAAATGGAGAGTTGGGAAAAATTGCAATTGTCTTTATTGGGAAGAATTGCAGCAGTGAAAATGAATGTCCTGCCTAAATTTCTGTTTTTATTTCAAATGATACCGATTCTTAAGAAAGATTGTAACTTGGAGGAATGGCAGAGAGGTATCAACAAATTTGTTTGGGCAGGGAAAAGACCACGAGTCAAACTTAAGATTATGCAGGATACTCGTGAAAGAGGTGGTCTTAAAATGCCTAATCTTAAATTATATTATGAAGCTGCTGCGTTAGTAGGTATAAGTGATTGGATTAATTTGACACAAGACAGATTATTAAATCTTGAGGGCCATGACTTGTTGTTTGGTTGGCATGCATATTTGTTGTATGATAAGAAGGTAGATAATGTGTTTAGAGTGCATATTTTAAGACAGGCATTGCTGAGAGTTTGGAAGAAGTACAGACATAAGCTAGACTGTAAGATACCATTGTGGGCAATTCCAAAACACGCAATAGAAAATATACATGCTGGTTTCAAACATGATGTGACTACCTACAAGGAGATTCTAAACTTGGAAAGAAATGTTTGGTGTTTGAAACCATATAGTCTCTTGCGAGATGAGAAGATTGTTCAGAATTGGTTTCAATATACTCAGCTACGAGCCAGGTGGAAAGAAGATCAGAAAAATGGTTTTACAATGACTGATGAAAATCTGATAAAGCAAATCAGAAATCAGGGTCCAGCACATATTAAACGGATATATCTTGCATTGATAGAGATTGACTCAGAAACAGAACTTGTTAAGGATTGTATGATAAAATGGGCCCAAAATATTCAAGAAGTTATTACAATGGACATGTGGGAAAAGATTTGGGTGAGGAATGTAAAATTTACACAAGCTCAAAATCTAAGAGAGAACTTTTATAAAATGTTTTAGAGATGGCATTTAGATCCTAAAAAGTTGGCAAGTATGTATCCGAATTATCAACCAAAATGTTGGAGGTGTGGTGATGAAGATGCAACATATTTTCATGTATGGTGGACTTGTAAAAAGGTTAAGGCCTTTTGGATAAAAATTTGGTGGAATATGCAGAAGATTTTCAAGCAAAGGATAAAGTTTTGTCCGCAACTCTTCTTGCTGGGAATAATTACAGATGCTACGGTTGTGGACACTAAGTTGATGTTGAATTTAATCACGGCAGCAAGACTTTTAATAGGTCAGTATTGGAAGAAAGAGGAACTGCCGACTATAGAAGAATGGACTTTAAAGGTTTCCGACCTGGCAGAGATGGCAAAGATTTCGGCTTACTTGAAAGATCACTCGCAAGAACGTTATTTTATGGAATGGAGAAAATGGGTTGAGTACATTCAGAACAAATATAGGGTTAAGAAGTTTCATGTAGCATTTGAATAAGTCTTCCTTCGTTTTTTCTCTCTTTATTTCCTTTTTTTTCTTTCTTTTTTCTTTTCTATATATATTAGATATTATTAAGATTTGTATTATCCTGTATAAGCTAGAGAGTGATGGATTTTACAGTTTATGGTTGTTAGTATATGGTTGCTTATGATTGGTTTTTTTTTCTATACCTTGTATTTAGCTCTGGGAAGTCGGGGGGGGGGAGGGGGGAGGGGTAGGGAGGGAGGGAGAGGGGAGGGGGAGGGGGGACTGTTAAAGATAAACTGTATGTTAAAACTTTTCAATAAAAAAAAAAGAACTGCATATTTCAATGAATATGGAATATTGAGTATGGTAGAGGTGGTAAAAACAGAAACTGGAAGCAGAGAGATGGTATATGCATTTAAGAGGAATTAAGAACAGCATTGATCTAGCTGTAAAAATATGTATCTTTACGTTAGAATATTAAATGGCTTACAAAAAGTACATTATATCTGATAGTCTGCACACTAGCTAGTTTCAGATAATTCTTTCAGAAGTATATTTCATTATTTTTCCCTCCCAAACTAAACTGTTGATGAATTTATCTTTGATATTTGGATTGCATAAATTGTTCTGTATACATTGTACTGCATTATGTGTAAAGAAAAAAAATGCAATGGCTTATTTTTACCATGAGAACTATAATGGAAATTAGGATACCACAATTTTGGGGGTGAATAGCAAACCATTTTTGCAGTACTATTAATCTTTTTTTTTTCTTGCAAGTTCCTTTGTGCATATTGACACAAAATATGGCTTGATTATCTTTTAACTGCCTTCAGCATACAGCTAATCTTATGCTTACTGAAAAATTACATGAATTTAACTGAGCTTGCTCTCTAGCAATTTGTTGACTAGGTTAGCTAGCAGTGGTTAGGAAAGTATGATTGGATTTCACCATGTCTGCTACACACAGCCTATATTACATAGTCATATACTACAACCTGAAACTAACCTTTCTTCTTTTATTATTTTTTTTATTGTGTAGTATAAATGATCCATTATTTTAGTAAAAGGGACTACTGAAAATAATGTGTCATGTTTTTAGCATTAAACTATCATTAAGACTGATTCATTCCTTTATTACAAACATTGACCAGCATTAGAAATAGAAAAAAGAGAATAAATTACTACAGAAAACTCATTACCAAACAACACATGTAAACCAGAGAGCTTTATGTAATCATAGGGCACTGAGCAACCTGAAATGTAAGTTAAGTGATAATGTCCCTTAGGAGATAATGTACATTGAATTTATTTGTATGACCCTCAAATTTGGAAATAATAGCAGAAAGCAAAACACATAGCAGGATATCCTAAAAGTGACACTAAGAAAATACAGGCAGTTTCTATCTCCCTAGCACCAAAAGGATAAAATTGTTTATGAGGACAAGGATTTCCTTGAAATCTACCCACCAACAATGCAAAGGTCTAAAAACAGGATCTGAAAAAGGCTTACTAATAGTTGCTCAGGGTTAAATTTTAAAAATAATCCATAGTACGTGGCTTGTAGCAATTTAGAATTTGGTTCAGAAAAGTAGCAAAGTGATAGATTCTGATGACAGATTCTCTAATTCATTCCTTTACCATTGATTTGTGACTAAAACAAAGAGACTAAAGGCATATACATCATCAACCTAATATACAGTAACAGGGTCATAATATAAAGTTTTGGAATAACATACCCAGGTGCCAGATGGAATATTATAATACAGTTGGGTAGAACCATTGTAAAAGCAATTCATTGTAATATGCCAAAATACAGAAAGATTTATGGACTTTGTAGCTTTAATTAGCTGATTGATAAGGGAATTTTGTTTGTTTGCTAAGTAATTCCTTTGCAATAGTGACTGACTGTTTTAACAGATTTAACTGTTTTAAGATTATATAAAAGCAATTGTTGCTCATCTAAGGAGAGATTGCCAAACAGCTGTGTGAAATCTTCCTCTTCCTCCATATGGTCTACAGGTGCTTGTATTTTTCCCTTAATTATATCAATGTATATCTCCCCCCTCCCGATTCATACTTATCCAGTCCTGACCTTGGGGTTGGTAGAGCAATCCATTTTACAGATGATTATTGACTGTGATTATCAACTCTGAAACTTAATGCTATTCTCCCTCACAGGCTTGGCTCTTGTCCCAGAATTTAGCAGAGGCCATGCACAGATGTTGGGGAAACATGTATTGCTGTGATAACAATATACCCTTAGGAAATTTTAAAGTTTGAAAAATATTGAAGGAAAAGTGAAGTACCTGAAAGTTAACATTTTCCTTTTAAATCCATAGTAATTGAGGAAGCAGGAAACCCACAGCATCCTGGTAACTATGGGCACCATGGGCATGACAACTGAAGCTGGGAGGAGGGAACTTGGCTGTAGATTCCATCTATTCTTCCAGTAGGAGCTGTACATCCAGGTGATTTCAAGTTTCAGACCAGTATCATTAGGAAAGAGGAACTATAAGTGGCACTGGGACTATCATGCAACTAATGTTTCTGTAGGCTCATTACAATAAAAGAGTTGTGATAAGGAATGCACTACTATTAATTAATTAATTAATTAATTAGTTTGTTTTTTTTTTGTTTGTTATCTATGCTGCCCATCTCACCTGAGTGTACTATTATTTATTATGCCACTGACCTTGATGGAGAAGAACATCTACAACCTGAAGCGAATCCTGTGCTTCTGCATGATAGTTCTTCTTCAATAGTTTCCATAGATGTGGAGTTTTGTACAACACATGATTCTGAATGAGTTTTAAAACAAGATAATTGATGTCTGACTTCATAAATGGGTTTAGGTAGATGCTTTTCCATTAAGAAGTTTAATTCAACCATTTTCCTCGCTAGTAGCCAATAACTGATCAAGTATAACAATGACTACTTGGACTATTAAAAGGCAATTTTTAGAAACCAAGTTCAAATCTGCATTTTAGTTACTCATAGATTTATTAGCATTTCCCTGTTTTCTCCTACTGAAATCTCTTCAAGGAAAGGGAAATTATCCACTTCTCAATCAAGCAAATCCTAAGATTTATTAGTAAAAATTGCAAGAGACTAAATGGACAGAAAAGAAGACTTAACGTACAATGTCCCTGTGCTGAAATAAGTCCTTTAATTTTAGTTGCCTGGAAGCTACCATAGACGTGACATGTTTGGAAGTTGGATTTTTCTTCCAATGATGACTCATGTTGTTCTTACCTTTCCTTTTTTTCTTCAGATTCTTCTTTTTTACCCTTGCTTTATAGTCATTACAAGGGACACGGTGGCTCAGTGGGTTAGGACGCTGAGCTTGTCGATCAGAAGGTCGGCAGTTTGGCGGGTCGAATCCCGAGTGCCGTGTAACAGAGTGAGCGCCTGTTACTTGTCCCAGCTTCTGCCAACCTAGCAGTTCGAAAGCACATAAAAATGCAAGTAGAAAAATAGGGACCACTATGGTGGGAAGGTAACAGCGTTCTGTGCGCCTCTGGTGTCTAGTCATGCTGGCCAAATGACCACGGAGACATCCTCGGACAAGCGCTGGCTCTTCGGCTTTGAAACGGAGATGAGCACCGGCCCCTAGAGTCGGAAACGACTAGCACGCATGTGCAGGGGAACCTTTACCTTTACTTTATAGTCATTATTGCCCCACAATGGCAGTTGGCATCTGAGACTGTTGAATTCACAGACTTTAAAGTATCATCTCACCTTAATACTAAAATTACTGATCAGTAATTCTCTGATCTTTATCATGGCAATACTGAAAGGTGAAATACTAAGGATGATGTTTTTCTGAACTAGTTAAGCAGCTTCATGGAAGTAATGCCAATCTTTAACTTGGATCTTCTTCCAGAAACTCATAATTAATAAAGAATTGCTACAATGGGAAATCAAAGAAAAACCTTTATGAGCCAAAGTAAAAAAAAATGTATAAAATTACAATTAATTGGGAAGAGCAACCATGGTGCATGGATGCATTACTATGCCTTTTCTAAGCCATATATCTAGCAGATCAAGCTCCTGATCCAATTCAGAAACTGCTCTGTTTAAGATATTTGGGAAGAACCAACAAACTCATTTTTATGTCTCTGCCAAATAGCCATCTTAATTTGTTATTTGGTAACAATAATCTGAAGCTATATATTTTCTTATAGTTTTATTAAATTCAGAAATAAACATGAAATCTAAAACAGCTAAACTGATGGCAAGAAAGGAGACACAAGGAAATATGAAGAAATATATAACAGCACTGATAAAAACAAATACTGTACAGGAGTTTGAAAGTACAGGGGAAAAATACAGAATAGAAATCTATCTAAAGATCTATGGCAAGCCATGTTTTATAGGAGGATATCTGTGATAAAGAGATAAATGAAAAATGGAGAGAAAGAAGAAGAAAAACCTAATAAAAGAACAGCCAACAAAGAAGTTTAAAAATGATGCAGAGGTAGGATCAGTGGCATTTGAAAAGAACAGGATCACTTAATCAAGGCTTGAAATCAGACAGAGAAAAATGAAAGAGATTGGCTGCAGGAAGAGATTAAGAAACAGGACCAATATTAGGCCAACCAACATTTGACTGATAATTTTAAAACAAACATTTATATCCTCTATAAGCAATTTCAGTGATTTGCTTTATATAATTGCTAATATTGCTTAGATAGAATTGTTGTTGTTGTTGTTAGTTGCGAAGTCGTGTCCAACCCATCGCGACCCCATGGACAATGTTCCTTCAGGCCTTCCTGTCCTCTACCATCTTCTGGAGTCCATTAAGGCTCATGCCTTCTGCTTCAGTGACTACATCCGGCCACCTGTTGTCCCCTTCTTCTCTTGTCCTCAACCTTTCCCAGCATTAGGCTCTTCTCCAGTGAGTCCTTCCTTCTCATTAAGTGGCCAAAGTATTTGAGTTTCAATTTCAGGATCTGGCCTTCTAAAGATCAGTCAGGGTTGATCTCCACTAGGACTGACCAGTTTGATCACCTTGCAATCCAAGGGACTCACAGGAGTCCTCTCCAGCACCATAGTTCAAAGGCCTCAATTCTTTGGCACTCAGCCTTTTTTATGGTCCAACTTTCACTGCCATACATTGCAACTGGGAAGACCATAGCCTTGACTATACACACTTTTGTTGGCAGGGTGATGTCTCTACTTTTTAGTGTGCTGTCTAGATTTGTCATGGCTTTCCTCCCCAGGAGCAAGCATCTTTTAATTCCTTGGCTGCAGTCCCTGTCTGTGGTGATCTTAAAGCCCAGGAAAATAAAATCTGTCACTACCTCCATTTCTTCCCCATCTATTTGCCAGGAATTGAGAGGGCCGGATGCCATGATCTTGGTTTTCTTAATGCTAAGTTTCAAACTTTTGCACTCTCCTTCTTCACTAGTAACAAGAGGCTCTTTAGTTCCTCTTCACTTTCTGCCATTGGAGTGGTATCATCTGCATATCTTAGGTTGTTGATATTTCTCCTGGCAATTTTAATTCCAACTGTTGATTCATCTAGCCCTGCCTTTCTCATGATGTACTCTGCATATAATTTAAACAGGCAGGGTGACGATATACAGCCTTGCCAGATTCCTTTCCCAATTTTGAACCAATCAGTGGTTCCGTGTCCAGTTCCAACTGTTGTTTCTTAGCCCACATATAGGTTTCTCAAGAGACAAATAAGATGGTCTGGTACTCCCATCTCTTTAAGAACTTGCCAAACTTTGTTGTGATCCACACAATCAAAGGCTTTAGCATAGTCAATGAAGCAGAAGTAGATGTTTTTCTGGAACTCCCTAGCTTTCTCCATGATCCAGCATATGTTGGCAATTTCATCTCTAGTTCTTCTGCCTCTTCAAAATCCTGCCTGTACTTCTGGTAGTTCTCGATCCACATACTGTTGGACTCTAGCTTGTAGGATTTTAAGCATAACTTTACTGTTGTTGTTGCTCAGCTTTCCTAAGGTCCATTTCACTTCACATTCTAGGATGTCTGGCTCAAGGTCAGTGACCACCTCATCGTGGTTATCAGGGACAATAAACTTGTTCTTGTATAGTTCTTCTGTGTAACTTTTCCACCTGTTCTTAATCTCTTCTGCCTCTGTTAGGTCCCTGCCGTTTTCGTCCTTTATCATGCCCATTTTTGTATGAAACGTTCCGTTCATCTCTCCAATTTTCTTGAAGAGATCTCTAGTCCTCCCTATTCTCTTGTTTTCTTCTGTTTCTTTGCACTGTTCATTTAAGAAGGCATTCTTATCTCTTCTAGCTATTCTCTGGAATTCTGCATTCAGTTGGCTGTATCTTTCTTTTTCTCCCTTGCCTTTCACTTCCTTCCTGTTCTCAGCTATTTGCAAAGCTTCCTCAGACAGCCATTTTGCTTTCTTGCATTTCTTTTTTTTTGGGATGGTTTTACTTGCTACTTCTTGTCCATAGTTCTTCAGGCACTCTGTCTATCAGATCTAATTCCTTAAATCTATTTGTCACCTCTACTGTATATTCAACAGGGATATGATTTAATTCATACCTGACTGGCCTGGTGCTTTTCCCTACTTTCTTCAGTTTAAGCCTAAATTTTGCAACGAGAAGCTCATGGTCTGAGCCACAGTCAGCTCCTGGTCTTGTTTTTACTGACTGTATAGAGCTTCTCCATCTTTGGCTGCAGAGCACATAGTCAATCTTATTTCTGTGTTGACCATCTGGTGATGTCCATGTGTAGAGCCATCTCTTGGGTTGTTGGAAAAGAGTGTTTGCTATGACCATCCTATTCTCTTGACAAAATTCTATCAGCCTGTGCCCTGCTTCATTTTGTACTCCAAGGCCAAACATGGCTGTTATTCTGGTTATCTTTTGGCTTCCTACTTTAGCATTCCAATCCCCCATGATGATAAGGACATCATTTTTTGGTGTTAGTTCTGTAAAGTGCTGTAGGGCTTCACAGAACTGGTCAATTTCATCCTCTTCAGCACTGGTGGTTGGGGCATAGACTTGGACTACTGTGATATTGATTGGTTTGCCTTGGATTCGAACTGAGATCATTCTGTCATTTTGGGGATTGTATCCCAGTATTGCTTTTCCTACTCTTTTATTGACTATGAAGGCTACTCCATTTCTTCTGAGGGTTTCTTGCCCGCAGTAGTATACCTGATGGGCATCTGAATTAAATTCACCCATTCCTGTCCATTTTAGTTTGCTGATTCCTAAGATGTTGATGTTCAGTCTTGTCATCTATTGTTTGACCACGTCCAGCTTTCCTTGATTCATGGATCTTACATTCCAGGTTCCTATGGCAAAAAAATCTTCACCATCAGATACTTCCATAGCTGAGCGTCCTTTCGACTTTGGCCCAGTCACTTCATTCTTTCTGGCGCTACTAGTACTAGCCCTCTGCTCTTCCCCAGTAGCATATTGGATGCCTTCTGACCTGAGGGGCTCATCTTCCAGCGTCATATCTTTTTTTTCCTTTTGGTACTGTCCATGGGGTTTTCATGGCAAAGATACTGGAGTGGGTTGCCATTTCCTTCTCCAGTGGATCACATTTTGTCAGAACTCTGCTATGACCTGTCCATCTTGGGTGGCCCTGCATGGCATAGCTCATAGCTTTATTGAATTACGCAAGCCCCTTCACCATGACAAGGCAGTAATCCATGAAGGGGTTAGATAGAATATAAATCTTTATTTTGAATTATGCTGTCTTAAAAAGTTGGGTCTTATTCTGATATTCAGACAACTTGCAACTAGCAGAAACATGCATGATTATACTTAAGCCAGTTTGCTGTTATCTTTAAGAGATACTTGCCCTTTATATTTAACGTTTCTGGTTGAATTGTGAATTTATATTGAACAGAATAGTATGATATCTTTCAGTAATACTAGCCAAAACTGAATGGTTCACCATATTACTTACTTTATTTAGTCTATCATCATGATTTACAAAACTAGTAGCTTCTCCTCAAAATCTTCAAGGTATTGTTATTCTTAAAAAGTGAAACCTATAATGGTAAAAATGAGGGACGCGGTGGCTCAGTGGGTTAGGACGCTGAGCTTGTCGATCGGAAGGTCGGCAGTTTGGCGGGTCGAATCCCGAGTGCCGCGTAACAGAGTGAGCGCCTGTTACTCGTCCCAGCTTCTGCCAACCTAGCAGTTCGAAAGCACGTAAAAATGCAAGTAGAAAAATAGGGACCACTCTGGTGGGAAGGTAACAGCGTTCCGTGCGCCTTTGGCGTCTAGTCATGCCGGCCACATGACCACGGAGATGTCCTCGGACAAGCGCTGGCTCTTCGGCTTTGAAACGGAGATGAGCACCGGCCCCTAGAGTCAGAAACGACTAGCACGCATGTGCGGGGGAACCTTTACCTTTACCTTTTATAATGGTAAAAAAGCTATGGAAAATAGCTGTAAAAGTTCTAACTTTGTTCAAGGATAAGAAGCAAGCAAGCAACTCTGTGTTAGCATAACTGCCCATTGGGATCAATGATTAAGCTATGTAATTCTCTTTTTAAAGATCCACGCCTCACAGTGTGTTTTATCTAATGACCCACTAATTAAATTAGTCCTACAGTTATTTAATGAATGTGTTATTATCAACCCAGCATCCTGGTAACTAGGGTCACCATGGGCATGACAACTGAAGCTGGGAGGAGGAAACCTGGCTGTGACTTCCATCTGCTCTTCTGGTAGGAACTGTACATCCAGGAGACCCCAAGTTTCAGACCAGTATCATTAGGAAAGAGGAACCCATATGTATAGGTAGCACTAGAACTATGACACAACTAATACTTCTGAACAAATAGTAATTTCATTTTGCTGAGATTGAGTATAGCTTTGTTTTCATCTATTCTGTCCCTTATAGTTTGAGACAAGAAGACCTGCACATCTCTGGCCTGACTTGAGAAGATGATTTAAATGTGAATATTATCAGTATTTTTTTTCTTCCCAATTCAATCCTGCCTGATTCTTCTGACTAGCAGAATCAGTGGGAGAAATTGTATTTGTTTAAAATCATGCAATTTGCTTAAGGACCACAGTGATTTGCTTTGCAACTGCAATATTATTTTATTTATTTATTTTAATTCCATTTATATCCCGCCCTTCTCCGAAGACTCAGGGCGGCTTACAAGCTTAGCAGTACCCTTCATTCTATGTATATGCCTGCTTATTAGGGCTTTCACACACACCCCAAGCGGCATTATTACAAAGTCAGCTTAATTGCCCCCAACAATCTGGGTCCTCATTTTACCTACCTCGGAAGGATGGAAGGCTGAGTCAACCTTGAGCCTGGTGGGATGCAAACCTGCACTAATTGCAGGCAGCTGGTGTTACTTAAGGAGGCATTAGCCCACTGCTCCACCAAGGCTCAATATAAGAGATTGCAAAATTGAGTGTGACTCAATAAAAACTGCATGGCTGAGTGACAGAAGTTCCAGCTCCAATGGTGGTCCTAAGTCAAGTACTACTTATAAAACTTTCTGCGCTTAAAATCTTGTGCGGGAATATTTTGGTGTCTATCCATAATTAACATGCTTTATTTTAGAAAAAAGACAGTTATACCTCAAAATGTCACCCACACATTTGTTTTAGGCATTTATCCTAATCAAAAATAAAATGTAAAGGAGGGTACCATCAAAGGCTGAAATACTGCAAACTTCAACATTTTAACAAGTCCTTTAAAATTCTTTGTTCTGTCAAAAAGTGAAAACTATTACATTGATTGGTGGATTTCTCACACCAATCAAGAACAAAAGTTAGTATTCTGGCTTTCTAGATTTTTCCTCCAAATTTACCATCCAGTATTGCTATTCTGTGAAAAATATAATAAAAGAGCCTTGGTGGAGCAGTGGGCTAATGCCTCCTTAAGTTACACCAGCTCCCTGCAATTAGTGCAGGTTCGAGTCCCACCAGGCTCAAGGTTGACTCAGCCTTCCATCCTTCCGAGGTAGGTAAAATGAGGACCCAGATTGTTGGGGGCAATTAAGCTGACTTTGTAATAATGCCACTTGGGGGGGGGGCGAAAGCCCTAATAAGCAGGCATATACATAGAATGAAGGCTACTGCTAAGCTTGTAAGCCGCCCTGAGTCTTCGGAGAAGGGCGGGATATAAATGGAATTAAAATAAAAAATAAATAAAATAATATTTTGCTGTTCTTCCAGTCACACTAAAATTCTATTAACATTGTTGTATTAATATAACATGATCTAAGTTTGTTTGTCAAAGTTGCCATAACTTAAATTTGAAATTCTGCTTATCAACACACCATACATCGTGGCATATCTGAACTAAACAAGGTAGGCAACTTTAAGTTATTTCTAATATATCCTCTTACTTTTTTTCATAATTGTACTTTAAACAATATGCATTTTAGAGAAAATACTGTGAGCTCTATTTTTTTTTTTAATCCCATTTATATCCCGCCCTTCTCTGAAGACTGAGGGCAGCTTACAATCTAAGCACAAATCAATGTGCTTAGCAATAGCCTTCATTCTATGTATATGCCTGCTTATTAGGGCTTTTGGGGGCCCCCAAGCAGTATTATTACAAAGTCAGCTTATTGCCCCCAACAATCTGGGTCCTCATTTTACCTACCTCAGAAGGATGGAAGGCTGAGTCAACCTTGAGCCTGGTGGGATGCAGTGCTAAGTGACAAATATAAAAGATCTAAGTAACAAATGCAAAACATTGGCGGCTTCTAAGCCACAAGATCCAAAATGACTAGTTACTGATAACAGATAAGTACTAATAATTTCTAATATTAAAAGAGATACAGTAAAGAAAGAAAAATGTAAAAGTGTAAAAATTAACAGTGTATAAATGACTTTGTTCTGTTTTAACATGAGTGGAACAAATATGCAAAACTCAACTGAAGATAAACCTAGTGATTATTGTAACTATCATTTAAATATAAATAAGCTGACCTGGGAATGAAAGCTATTATGCTTGGTACAAGACAGTGATTCTTTGGGAAAGACAGAAATAATAAAATTTAAAAGTAATTGATAAAACAAAATGGAAATTTTATATTCATTTCGTGTAGAATTATGTACGACCTCCAAGTGTTAAAACAGAAAGTATTGGTTCCCAGTTTTGCTATCTGGAATAGCAAAATCCTGAAATCCATAAAGGTTTCCACATCATGCTAACTTGGATGCCATGGATGGCAGAGCTCAAATGAATAGAGCTTTGGCATTAGTCCAAAAATGTCAACAAAATGTTTGGAGAAGTAAAACCTGCTATTGGCAAGTTTGATTGTTAACTTTCCTGACTGTAAGCAGCGGGATAGGGGCATGCTAATTTGCAGCTATGATACCAGATTCATGTACCAGATTCTTTGTTTCCTGTTCAGTTGATTTCAGGAAAGAACTACTCAATTGCAAGAAATGGTATAAGCAAATCTTCTTCTCCAGCACTATAGGGAAACTGTATATTTGTTTATACACACTTTCATGCTATGGTACTAAATTTGGCTTGCAAAAATATAGATAAATGTATGTTTATAAAAAGGTAAGAATACCTTTGAATTTACTGAATATTGATGACTATATTCTCATAACTGTCTTAGCAGTGTTACTAAAATAATTTCTCTGCAGATGATTTTTGAAAAAGCATGCTTATGTTTTCCCCCAATTGACTTTAAGTTGATTTGAGGTGAAACTTATGCCTACAGAGGCAAACTATCTCATCCTTTCTGTCTATTTATTTATACAACTAAAATGTCTATTTATTTATACAACTAAAATGTTTGTTTATTCCATATAGATCCCTTTCTTTTAATTACCTCAAAGAAAGTAGCATGGAAACATTTAGCTACGTTGTGGGGATACGTTTTAATGGCAATTTCTGAGATCATACTAAGAAATTCATCCAGCCACTTAAGAAATACAATGATTAAGTAGTTAAGTTGTATGCTGGATAGCTCATATCACATACTGTAAAATACATTATTGAGTTAGAACAATGCTAACTGGCAAATGTTATAACCTGAGCATTTAATCTGAGACCTTGCTTTACTTATAAATAAAATCATACTTTTCTCTTTTTCTCTTTTTTCTGTTATGTTAGTGTGAGTTTCTCTTCTCTCTCTTTGATTAATAGTAGTTTAAATGGTTAAAAAGTGACAATAAATAGCAACTATAATATGTTTAAATGTTCATTTATTTTACGGTTTTTACAGTAACCCAATTATATGCTTGTTTACATCATTTGCAGCATTATTATTACAGGTAGTGTTAAATAAGTTCAGATTTCCCAAATATGCTTATAGCAGCAACTAACAACAAGGCTACTCAAACTGCTTCAGAGATACTTGAATGGGCTCTTTTCCACAATAAATAAAATAGGTAGCTTTGTCCATGTCACTTCACACAGATTAATGTAATGACAAGAAATTTTACTTTATTAGGATTCCATCTCATATGAGAGCCTTAGACCATTGGTATTGTTTTCATAAAATACTGTTACTGATCACAAATGAAGACAAATATGTGTGTCCCAAGGTGCTGGTTATTACCTATAAAGCCCTACATGGCCTGGGTCCGGGCTATTTGAGGGAACACCTGCTGCCGGCATCAAACGCCCTTCGCCCAGTGCGCTCCCACAGGGAGGGTCTGCTCAGGGTGCCGCCGGTGAGAGATTGCCGGCGGGTGACACCCAGGGATAGGGCCTTCTCTGTGGGAGCGCCTGCCCTCTGGAACCAGCTGCCGGTGGAGCTGAGGACTGCCCCCGACCTCCGATCATTCCGCCGGGGCCTGAAGACTTGGCTCTTTGAGCTCTCAGGCCCAGGCTGAGGAGAAATTTTTAATTCGGGTTTTAATGTATACAGGGTAATTTAATATCTTTTAATTGGTTTTTTAACTTTTGTATGGTGGATTTTTAATTCCCTGTAAACCGCCCTGAGTCCTCAGGGAATAGGGCGGTATATAAATGCAAATAAATAAATAAATAAATAAATAAATAACGTTGCAAGATCCAATCTGAGTCACTGTGATCAGCAGTTTAGTCATCTCAGCTTTCGGAGTCATGCTGGAACCCATCCTCATGGAACATCTCTCTACCGGAATGTGTACTTTGGCTATCCTAAGCCTGGGAAGTGCTGATTTACCACTAGCTTATCATGTTCTTATTAACCAAGGACATGGCAGCACAAGGAAACAGTAGCCAATTCCCAGCCATCAACACACCAATCAATCAATAGGAAGACACCACATAAATATGACACACAGAAAAGCCCAAAGCACATACTTTGCTAGAGAGAAGTTCTCTGAGGATGGGCTCCAGCATGAATCCCAAAACTCAGAAGACTAAACTTTGGGTCCCGGTGACTGACCCAGATTGGATCTTGCAACTTTTATTGATGTTTGGGATTTTGTTCTGAGTTACTGTTTTTTATTCATGTTGTTCATGTTTTGTATGCATAAAGATTTCCATAAAGAGCAAATTATATTAGTTTAATATTTTGGCATAAATGTATATAAGATTTATATGTACTTCTTAGAACTGTTTCTAAGAAGGAGGAAAGGAAAGGACTGTAGTCATAAAGCACTTTCTAAAAAGTTCTTACAATTTAAGCTTTCAGCAATATTCACAAACTATTGAAGCCTTACAATAACTATCTGAGAATCTTAATTAAAAGCACTTAATACAATTCTAAAATCATCACTGTTATTGGGAAACATCTTTATAGAGTCATACAATTATACAGCATACTCAGAGCATTATCATAATTTTAAAATATGCTGAACAGCCACATTTCACTTACAGCCATCTTTTTATATAAAAGTTATTAAAAGTTTTGAAATTAAGATTAAAAGCTAACACACTAATTCAGAATAAAAAAACAGATGAAAGAAAGAAAAAAAGAAAAAATGCAAAAGAAAGACATAGATGATGTCTTTTGTAGCAAATGCAAATATAATTTACTCTGTGAAAACAAAAAAGCTTACTCTTTACTTATAATTTCTCTTCTATAAATTTATTCGTATACTGAGAGCCTCAAGGGTATTTTCATGCACAACTTAGATTTGTATTTATTCCAAACTCTCCAAATAGCCTACCTCATATAAAAAAAATAAAAATAAAAATGTTAATATTATTATCACTGGCTTTCTCATACTACCTGTATGCATGCCACCCCAATCTGAAATTCTGTTTTTCAAAGCCCACAATCCTTCTATTTCTATGTTTTAGCAACCACCAGTCACTTATCCAAACTAAGTAGCAAGAAGCAAAGTATAATTTCAAATCTGGTAGACCCATTCCTCTTCTTTTCTTTGCATCTTATATTTAACTTGGGGAGTTTTTCCTTGCCATACAGATATATGTATGACATATAATATAGAAGGATAGGTAGACCCTTCTGCCATTGTTTAAATGGTATATCCGTTGCCAGAACAGGTATTGTCTGAAACAAAAAATAACATTTTAAATAAAACTTTAATCTTAATCACATTCTCTCACAAAATAATTATAATTTATTCTACCTTAACACGTCTTTTTTAACTTAATTCTATGTCTTACAATAGTTATTTTGAAATAACATAGAATACACATTTGACAGAATAATACCCAAGTATTTCTTCTTCTGAATCTTAAACCCATGTTATTCATCAGTTGTGTTTGATCTTCTATCTTCATTAATTTTGTTAATCTCTTTCTCTTTTGCTTGTTAATATTAAAATCTGCTACTGTACCTATTTTTTTTAAATTTACCGTATTTTCCGGCGTATAAGACGACTGGGCGTATAAGACGACCCCCTACATTTCCTGTTAAATTATAGGGTTTGGGCTATACTCGCCATATAAGACTACCCCTCTTCCAACGCACACCAAATAAAAATTAAAAAACATCAGATTTGATTTTAATATGGTAATTTTAATTCAAATGCTTATGACATGCAGGTACTTAGTAGGAAAACTGTCACTTATAAACATAAGGCTGTTTGTCATCAAACATGTAAAAATAAAACAGTGCAAGTGGATTAAACTTAATAATAATAATAATAATGATAATAATGATAATAATAATAATAATAATAATAATAATAATAATAATAATAATAATAATAATAATAAGTTGGAAGGGACCTTGGAGGTCATCTAGTCCAACCCCCTGCTAAGGCAGGAAACCCTATACCATTTCAGACAAATGGCTGTCCAGTCTCTTCTTAAAAACTTCCAGTGTTGGAGCATTCACCACCTCTGGAGGCAGGTTGTTCCACTGGTTAATTGTTCTAACTGTCAGGAAGTTTCTCCTTAGTTCTAGGTTGCTTCTCTCCTTGACTAGTTTCCATCCATTGCTTCTTGTCCTGCTTTCAGGTGCTTTGGAGAATAGCTTGGCTCCCTCTTCTTTGTGGCAGCCCCTGAGATATTGGATCACTGCTATCATGTCACCCCTCACGATTCTCTTCGTTAAACTACACATACCCAATTCCAGCAACCATTCCCTATTTTCCTAATTCACTTTTTCACTTTTCCTAATTCACTCTAAAGCTTTCCCTGCGCAGAGCCTTAAGTAACACCAGCTGCCTGCAATTAGTGCAGGTTCGCATCCCACCGGGCTCAAGGTTGAGTCTGCCTGCCATCCTTCCGAGGTAGGTAAAATGAGGACCCAGATTGTTGGGAGCAATAAGCTGACTTTGTAATAATGCTGCTTGTGGGGTGTGTGTGAAAGCCCTAATAAGCAGGCATATACATAGAATGAAGGCTATTGCTAAGCACATTGATTTGTGCTTTAAATTGTAAGCCGCCCTGAGTCTTCAGAGAAGGGCAGGATATAAATGGGATTTAAAAAAAAAAAGACCAAATGGGAGATCCGCTCCAGGTTTTCCAGCCAGCCCGCCCAGTTCCTGAGTCAAATGTGTCCTTAGAGCTAAGCAGCTGCTCTGACTGCTGCATTCCCCACCTGCCTTTCAAGTTGGGATAGACTACAGCTGCTCTTCAACTTTAGAAGGAAAGACGCCCAGACCCCAGCCTGTAAAAAATCACAGAATGCAGCTTCTTCTCCAATTGGTCCCGCTTTCCCTGAGCAGACTAAATGGGAGATCCGCTCCAGGTTTTCCAGCCAGCCCTGTCCCTAAAGTTTCAGCACCCGGTGTATAAGACGACCCCTGACTTTTGAGAAGATTTTCATGGGTTAAAAAGTCATCTTATATGCCGGAAAATACGGTACTCATTAATACTTCAATTCTCTTAACTAAACCTCTTAATTTATATGATTTTTTAAAATTTATTTAATATTTCCAAAATTAAAATAAACAGAAAAGGGGACAATTTATAACCGTGTCTTGTTCCTTTTGGTTTTATTAACTCTCTAATAACAATTATTTGTGCTATTTATAAAATTATCTCCAAAATTCTTCCAAATCTTTAAACAAAAAAATCCAAATCAAATCATCAAAAGCATCCTCTGCATGTAAAATGATCAATGCAGCTTGTTTTTAGTTATGCTCTATGTATTCCAGATATCCAACACAGTTCTAATACTGATCCTTATGAATGAATTCTTGCAGAATTATTTTCAGTCTTTCCACTAAAATCATTGTAAACAACATATAATCATTATTCAATAATACTGGTCTGTAGATTCTTGCTAAAGTCAAATCTTATCCCTCTTTAGGTGTTAATGTTATAATGGCCTCTCTCCAGGTCTCTGGTATTTTCCTCCCTATAAAATAAAATTCATACTATTTTGTTGAGGTCGTAAAAGTCCATGCTCAAATTACTTGTAATACAGAGTCTAGTCAAAGCATCTTTCCTAGTTTACTCTTTAAGACTTCTGTAACTTCCCTTAAGGGACACGGTGGCTCAGTGGGTTAGGACGCTGAGCTTGTCGATCAGAAGAACGGCAGTTTGGCAGGTCAAATCCTGAGTGCCGCGTAGCAGAGTGAGTGCCTGTTACTTGTCCCAGCTTCTGCCAACCTAGCAGTTCGAAATCATGTAAAAAATGCAAGTAGAAAAATAGGGACCACTACGGTGGGAAGGTAACAGTGTTCCATGTGCCTTTGGCATCTAGTCATGTCGGCCACATGACCACGGAGACATCCTCGGTCAAACGCTGGCTCTTCGGCTTTGAAATGGAGATGAGCATCGGACCCTAGAGTTGGAAACAACTAGCACATATATGCGGGGGAACCTTTACCTTTACCTTTAACTTCCCTTATTGAGGGGACCTTGATGCCTTCTGAGCTTGTTTGTTTTCTTATAGACATTTCATACCCATCCTAGATAGTGCTCAGCACTGATGATGTTACCTAGTTGGGTAATGAAACATCTGCAAGAGAACAATCAAGGATTCTTCATTTTCACCCTGAGCTACAAATATTCTTCTTCATTTCCTTATGGTTATAGGTTCATTCATAATTTGTCTTTGTTCTTCTTTAATCCTTGTAGTTTTTGTTTTCTAAGATATTCATCCAACTTCTCTAATGGACCATCATATCCTTTATACAAAATGGAATAACATATGTGTGTGTGACTATATTGTCATTTAATACAATATTTTCATCTTGTAATTTTGATATCATTTTTAAAATCATTCTCTTCACTATAAACCAACAATTTCTGTTGCTTATTTCCAAATGCAAAATTCCTTTATTTTCCAAAAATTCATTTTTCTTTCCATTTCTATTATCATTAGCATGGATGGCTATTGTTGTTAAGTTCTTAATTTGATGAAGTACCTACAGCCATTCTAAACATCCCTTGCTCCAAGCTGTTTCCTGGATAAACAATATGTCCAAATAACAACAAATGGAATATAGATCATAATGTAAGAAAATCACAAAACTTTTAGATACAGTCATAATTCACAAAATCATGGGCACAAAGCTCTGTTTTTTGCTATTTATATATAGGATGCATTTCCATGCCATTATTTTTCATTTATGGAAAAGAGTAATAGCTGAGTGACAGAATATACTCTGCATATAGAAAGTCTCCAATTCAGTGTCCAGAATTTCCAGATTTCTTTCTGGGAAAAGAAAGTTCTTATTGGAAATTATGCAAAGCTGCTACATAGAGTAAAACATACTGAGATAGAAAAATGTGGGTTAGATAGCATCACCACCAGATGGATTCGTAGCTGGCTGACTGGCCGTACTCAGCATGTGGTCCTCAATGGAACTGCATTTACATGAAGGGAAGTGTGTAGTGTGGTGTCCCAGGGCTCTGATCTGGGCCCATTGCTCTTCAACATCTTCATCAATGATTTGGATGAGGGGATAGATGGGGAATGCATCAAATTTGCAGATGAACCATGCTGGAAGGAATAGCCAGAATAGCTTTTCTGGTATGCTATTTGCAGGTCTTTATGGACAATGGAACTCTTAAAAGAGTATCTCATGCTCAGATTACCATATAATTACTTTATTGCAATGATTTTTATGAGACTGTCTGAAGATATGCCTTCATTTGGCCCAAATATATTTTTTATTTGTTTGATGTCTATTTTTTA
This sequence comes from Vipera berus, assembly GCF_964194415.1. Taxonomy (NCBI): domain Eukaryota; kingdom Metazoa; phylum Chordata; class Lepidosauria; order Squamata; family Viperidae; genus Vipera; species Vipera berus. The sequence continues at coordinate 33,135,287 of NC_138209.1, read as the reverse complement.
CCTTTCACTCAGATTTTCAAGATGGCATACACACTGCTTTCTTTACCCATTTTTTCTACACAGCAGCCCTGTGAAGTAGGTTGGAATGAGAGAAAACAATTCATAGAAGAGAATATTTGTAACAGAGGGTAGAACTGTGGGGTCCTTGATATAAAAAGCAAGAAAAAAATCAAGGAAACAATTGGTCCATTAATGAGAGAAAATGAGGTGACAAGCTGCAAGGAGAAAACAGAACTGCTTAACTCATTTTTTTGCACCGTCTTTACACAAAAGGGGAAAAAAACAGTCCAACCCATCAAAAACAGTACCACAAAAACAGATTAGGAATACAACTTAAAATAGGCAAGAAAAGTATAAGTGAGCACCTGTCCGCCCTAGATGAGTTCAAATCACCAGGACCAGATGGATTACACCCCAAGGTTCTGAAGGAACTGGCAGACGTGATATTGAACCACTGAACTATATTTTTCAAAGATCCTGGAGCTTTGTGGAACTACCAGAGGACTGGAAAACAGCTGATGTAGTTCCCATCTTCAAAAAAGGAAAAAAAAAATCCAGGAAACTACTGATCTATCAGCCTGACCTCAATATCTGGGAAGATTCTGGAAAAGATAATCAAGCAACGAATCAGTGAACACCTAGAGGCAAAAAAAAGGCATAACCAAAAGCCAACATGGGTTTGTCAAAAACATATCATGCCAGACAAATCTTATTGCATTTTTTAACCAAATGACAAAATTAGTGGACCAGAGGAATGCTGTGGATATAATTTACTTGGTCTTCAGTAAAGCATTTGATAAAGTAGAACACAACCTACTACTTGATAAGATAGAAAAAGTGGGTTAAACAGCATACCACCAGATGGCTTCATAGCTGACTGACCAACCACACTAAACATGTAGTCCTCAAAGGAACTGCATCTACATAGAGAAAAGTACTCCAAAGCTCTGTTTTAGGCCCAGTGCTCTTCAACATCTTCATCAATGATTTGGATGAGGGGATAGATGGGAACTCATCGAATTTGCATATGACACAAAGCTAGCAGGAATAGCCAACACTCCAGAAGATAGGCTTAAGATAAAGGATCTTAGAGTCCTAGTGGACAATCACTTAAATATGAGCCAGCAGTGTGCTGCAGCTGCCAAAAAAGCCAACACAGTTCTAGGCTGCATTAACAGAGGGATAGAATCAAGATCACATGAAGTGTTAATACCATTTTATAATGTCTTGGTAAGACTGCACATAGAATATTTTATCCAGTTTTGGTCACCACAAAGTAAAAAAGATGTTGAGACTGTAGAAAGAATACAGAGAAGAGCAACAAAGATGATTAGGGGCAGTGCTTTTTTTGTAAGAAAAAAAGTGCCGGAACTGACATCTTATTAATCTTTTATTTAAACAATTATATATCCAGTTCTTAACATAAATTTAATATATTGTATTTAAGGCAAATGTTCATAGTAAATTTTACACTAAAAATTAAAAAAAGATTTTCTATTCACCAATGATTATTTACCTTTTGCACATAGTCAATCTCTGTACATACACCCACATGTGTCAGTTGTGTAACAAAATATAAGAGTTGTTGCCTACAGTAAGCAGTCAGTGTGCGACTGCATGATCAATCACATGCTGTGCCACGAGCCAAGAAGCACCAGCACCAGCACAGATGAAGTATGCATGCATCAGACTCGTCACACAAGCAGTCTGCATGCACCATTTTAATGATTTTGCCGTCGACCTGCTATGCTCGACAGGGTGATTCACACCTGCATGGACAAAACATCAAATTTTCAAAAGTTACTTTTAAAACTTGGAAAATCCATCAAAAAAAGGTGCATTCTCTGACAAAAAAGAGCACTGATTAGGGGACTGGAGGCTAAAACATATAAAGAACAGTTGCTGGAATTAGGTATGTTTAGTTTAATGAAAAGAAGGACTAAGGGTGACATAATAGCAGTGGTCCAATTTCTCAAGGATTGCCACAAAGAAGGAGTCAAGCTATACTCCAAAGCACCTGAAGCACAAGAAGCAATGGATGGAACCTAATAAGGAGAGAAGCAACCTAGAGAAATTTCCTGACAGTTAGAACAATTAGTCGAACAACTTGCCTCCAGAAGTTGTGAATGCTCCCACACTGGAAGTTTTTAAGAATAGATTGGATAGCCATTTGTCTGAGATAGTATAGGGTTTCCTGCCTGAGCAGGGGTTGGACTAGAAGACCTCCAAGGTCCCTTTCAACATTGTCTATTCTATTCTATTCTATTCTATTCTATTCTATTCTATTCTATTCTATTCTATTCTATTCTATTCTATTCTATTCTATTCTATTCTATTCTATTCTATTCTATTCTATTCTATTCTATTCTATTCTTATTTATATTCTCTCTGAGCTTGAGTGTTTTCTTACAGACCATTTCATTACCAAACTAGGTAACATCATTAGAGCTGGCAGTAGTGGGGATTGCTCTTATTTTTATGCTAGTGGCTTGTCCTGTCAGTGTTGATGGGAATGGTCTTGGTGATTCTTTGATTGGGTTGTTATTTACTGTTAGCTTTTTTGTCTGAGTTAGTAGTTCCTTGATTGGGATATTGTTTGCTTCTTGAATGTTGGTCTGATGTTAATCTTGGTATTCATCTGGGTGTTGATTGCTAGTGAGGAAGTGTTTTGCTCTTTTTGTTTCCTATTTGTTTTTTAAATGCTTCCTTTGAATGGTATGTAGGTTGTTTATGTCTATATGAGGCCAACTTGTCTTAATACCAGGAATTCCAGCAATTTTCCAGCATTTTTGTTCTTAACTTAGCCTAGGATTCTCACAGTTTCCCAGTTGAATCTACTCATGTGAAATCATTATGTCTTTTGGCTGCTAGTTGGTGTTCATGGATGCTGTCTGCTAGTTTTCCGCCTATTTGTCCTACACAATGGCTGTTGCAGTCCTTACCCTGTAGGTTGTAAATAAATCTGTTTTATTTTCCTGGGGTATTGGTCTTTTGTTTTACTTAGGATGCTTTAGGTTTGTCTGCTATGGTGACAATAGCCTATTTGTGGTTTCTGGAAAGGTTTTGATGCATGGCAGTGTTATACTTTTCACAACTTGTGTTGGTTGTGCTATATTGGTAGATTGTTCAGGCACTTTTTGATAAAATCGCATGGATATAGATTATCTGTCCCCCTCTTTTTTTTTTTTTTTTGTTTAGGGTTGCTGCAGTATGTTTGTGCTTATGTATAAATAGCTTCCACAGCTTCTCTTGGGGGAGAATGGGTTGTTATTTTGTAGTGGGGCACTTGGTTGGTGTGTTTCCAATTTGCTATCACTATTCTGTAGATCAAGATAGCTAGGAAGGGTATTGTGTTGTTGTTTTCTTCTTCACCAGTGAAATTTATTTTTTGCAGATGTTTTTGATGATTTCATGTGGTTTTGGTTCTTTTTTTTTATTCTTTTTCCATTGTCCTTCTGCCCAACTACAGAAGCCAGTGAGATTCTGTAGCTGATGATGGACACTAATATGGGTATCCTGTAATCCAAAACCTTAATCACTGCACCACAGTAACTCTCACTGCAATGTTCCAGATGTTAATTGGATTGAGTAGGTTTAGCAGTATACCACTTAGACACTGTATTGGTTAATGACAGAGTTTAAGGTTCAATTCAAGATGCATGTACTAAGCCCTACATACCCTGCCTGCTGTGTACCTTTTTGTCTCATCCCAGGTTCTCATTCCTACCTTTGCTATGGTCCTGACACTAATTACAGTAATTTCATCACTGTAAGCTCAACCAAAATGAAGAAAGCAATTTTCACTGACTGAAAATGGTTATTTTGTCAAACATCACAGCATTGTATTAATGAGTTTTATTCAGAAATTTAAAAGAAAAGCAAATTTTCAGGAAATAAGTTGTATCTATCAAAAATGGCAATTACTTTAATTGGCCTTCTATCTCTCCTAAGACTTTTTTTTTTCTTCTCTTCAATCATGTCTGACTCTTGGAGACAAACTAGATAGTCTCTACAGTTTTCTTGACCAGATTTTTTTCAGAAGTGGTCTTCCATTGCTTCTTTCCAAGGGTTGAGGGTGTGACTGGCCCAAGCTCATCTAGCTGGACAAAGTCAGGACTAAAACTCATGGTTTCCTAATATCTAGGTCTTGCTATCAAACTGGCTCTTAACTAAGACTTAGTATATCAGTAAGCTTAAATACTAACAAATGGTCAACTTTCTGGATTAATTGGTAAGAAAAGTATCGTGAGTCAATGTTACATAAAACAATTCAAATAATTCTAGATAAAGACATGTACTTGTCACCAAAGTTGTATTTTTGTGAGTTGGATGGCATATCAATCAACCAATCAATATTTAATAAAATAAATATATAAACTCTACTTTAGCCTTTGTAATATCAGCTATTATAGTTACTTTACATAAATACTAAATAGCTTTTGATCTCATTCAGTAGCCCATCCTATCCAGACTGTCAGGTTGCACCCCATGGAATAGCAGCATTTGTTTGTTTGTTTAATCAATTTATATAGCTGCCCATCTCACATATGTGACTCTGCAAGGCTTGCAATAAAAATAGATAGAACACATACAGTGCACTATCAAAAATAAAAACACACAGCAGCCTGAAGTAATAAAACAACCATATCTGTTTGTTCCAAAATATCTCATCAGCAGTGAAGAATTTTCAAAACACTGTTTGTGAAGTAATTGCACAACTTGGGTGGCATTCTAACTTCATTGATGACTGTATAAAAAAGCAGAGGAATATGACAGTTGCTTGGAGTCTGTCCTTCAATTATTCAAAGAACACATTACATTGGCATATTGGCTTACAGTGTGAATTCTTTGGCTATACATTCTCCAAAGTTGAGATATTAGGGGATCTGACATTGAAGTAAGGTCACTAACACTCAGGAGGCTGCTACAATATATATATATCATGCCTATGGTTTCTTACACCTTAAAAATCCTGATGGAAAATATAGTTCTTATCTTGTTTCCCTTATTCAACTCCTTCAGGAGATCACATGAATATACAATGACTGAGAATGATGGTGAGACACCAGAATGTTTTCATTGCATTTAAATGATCCCTGACTAGCAATTCTGTCTGGCTTATTTAGATCTCTGCAAGACAAGAGAAGTTCTTGCAGATGCTACTCCTTTTTTTTTACGAAGCTAGAACGGTTTAGCTATTGCTATTCCTTGAAATATTTAAATAAACCCTTAAATTCAAACCAACATATATATTCTCAGATAGAACAAGAAGTTATCTCATTTTCAGTTCTACATTTATGGGTCACATTAGTCCTTGGTCACAAATATTTAGAGCACATATTCAATAAACTGATTTTTTTATGGCTAAGCCTCAGAATAAGTGCTAGATGGTGAAGCTACAAGCATACAGCCTCAATGTTTTCTTTTGTCCAGGTAGCAGCAATCCCACTGGTATGTCCATGGATAATACTGTGACTCAGAATGTTCAGGTGGAAGTTCCTGTTAAATTTCTTATTTATTACATTGGTTCCAAATACTTCTGCAGATCACAGTTCTTTCAGAAAAATCAAAAGTCTTGATTGAATTGGGGGAAAAAATGAATAAGCAGTTCTTTAGGCTCTCAAATATGGCCAATAGGACATTTTCTTGTTTGGATATGGCATTTACTCCATAACTACACAATGCCATCCATTCATTTTTCTTTTTTTATTGAAAAAGTTTTATAAAGATTACAATATTATCCCCTCCCCAACCCACCCTTAAACCCCCCTCCCCCTCCCCCACTTCCCAGAACTGAGTACAGGGTTACAAATATAATAATCATAATCTAACTAACATTAACCAACTATATAAATAACCAAGTTCATAATGTGCTTTAACTCCCCTATAACATAAACACAAGTAAGATAAAAGTATCCAAGTTATTAAACAATACTAATACTAAAAATAATAATAATACCATATAATTAAAGCTAATAATAAAAAAAGAAAAATTTCCACTATAATAAACTATAACAATCTAAAATTTACTCATAAGCTAAATGGAACTTTTTAGTCCCATATTTATTCTGAATATAATCTATCCATCTTCTCCAGACCGAAATGTATCTTTCTTGTGAATGATCCTTCAAATAAGCAGAAATCTTAGCCATTTCTGTTAAATTTGACACTTTAAGCGTCCATTCCTCTATAGTAGGCAAGCAATCCTTCTTCCAATATTGCCCTACCAATAACCTTGCAGCTGTTATCAAGTTCAACATCAAATTAATTTCTTTAGTATCACCATCTGTGATAACACCCAATAAAAATAGTTGTGGAATAAACTTTATCTTTATCTTGAAAATCTTTTGAATGTTCCACCAAATTTTAATCCAAAAAGCTTTTATATTTCTACAAGTCCACCAAATATGAAAATAAGTAGCATCCAAACTACCACATCTCCAACATTTGGGCTGTAAATTAGTATACATACAAGACAACTTTTTAGAACCCAGATGCCATCTATATAACATTTTATAAAAATTTTCTCTTAAATTTTGGGCCTGGCTAAATTTTACATTTCTAACCCAAATTACCTCCCATATATCCAATGGGATTGGTTCTTGAATATTTTGAGCCCACTTTACCATGCAATCTTTAACTAATTCCATTTCTGAATCCAATTCTATTAAAGCATTATAAATTCTCTTTATATGGGCTCGATTTTGATCTTTAATCTGTTTTACCAAATTTTCATCCATTAATGTAATACCAAACCTCTGATCTAACTTCCACCTAACTTGCAATTGAGTATACTGGAACCAAGACTGTACAATATTTTCTTGTTTTAACTCAGCTAATGACCTTAATTGCCAATCATTCCCTACTAATCTAAGTAATTCCTTATAGGAAATCGTATCCAAATTCACACCCATAGATACACCCTCTATCGCGTGTCCAGGAATCCCCCAAATTGGTATTTTATAATTCAACTTATAATAATACTTTTTCCAGACATGCAATAAAGCACTTCTTAAAATATTAGATTTAAATGCCTTGTCAACTTTTTTGTTATATATTAAATATGCATGCCACCCATATAGTAAGTCCCATCCCTCAAGATAAAGTATTCTTTTATTTGTTAAATTAAGCCACTCACTAACCAATGTTAAAACCACCGCATCATAGTAGAGTTTCAAATTAGGCACCTTAAGTCCATCCATTCATTTTTCAAATGTACAATAAGAACTCACTACTACTTATGAGAGAAACTCTGGTTTCCAGCATGAATCTACAAAATGGGATTTCATGACATACTGTATCTGGACATTACTGTCAAGCTGCATTGCAAGTAATTTTTGCTACTATGGTGCCTAGCACCTACCTTCTACAATACTTTTGGACAGGTGACAAGTATCTGTCACACACACACACACACACACACACACACACACACACACACACATCCCTAGTGGGCAATATCTACTTTTGATATACTCTTATTTTCATCTGTGGAAATGCTTAGGTTTACCAAGATTTTTTATCAGCTTATGATACACTTTGAGTTGTCAAGTCAGATAATGGTTCTCCATTCCAGAATTACAAGTTTTCTGAATTTGCCCAGTACTTGGGTTTAGACACTTGAAAATCATTCCAAAGTGATCTGTGCTGTTCAGCAAAACTGAAGATTGAAAGGCTTTGAGATTCAGTATTCAACAAGAACAGCTTAAGTTTTTGTGCAACTATGAGTATGACTACTATATGAGTATATCCCATACATCTATTGGTGCTGTCCCATCCATCCACAGACACTCACACAAACACACACACACACACACACACATCACTTGGAAATAAAATTTCCTCCTAATAAAGGAGAATGCCCTGTGCAGTTTGATGCATATCTGAGACAATGTGATGTAGCTACCTTAAGCAAAATGAAATTCATTGCAGACCAAGCATCACACTGCAATCTTCTAGGCAGAAAACAATGTGCAGGTAAGGGAGTCACAGTCTTAGAACAAGTTGTCAATCATGTTTAATGATGAATTTTATAAAATGTCATCATCAAAGGTGATCATCACAGCATAGTAGAACTCCTGTCAGATACAGTAACTCCAAATTTCTTGCATTTCAAACAATTCTATGAATCCTTTATCCAGAAGTTCACATCCATACCTGCCAAGTATTATTCAGTGAAACCTAGGAACAATGTATGGAAACAATGAAAGATATGAAAATGCCAGAAGTAATACCTTCTGTGCTCACCAGAATCCTCATTGTTGCATCCATGGCCAAAGTCTACCATGATAGCTGGGTCAACAAAGGTAGTCTGCCTGCTGCTGAGATCAAAACTGAATGATGGTACCTTCACCAACCTCTTACATATTAGTTTTGCAATGTTTGTTGATTTATTAATAATACTTAATATGTTTATTTGGGGAAAATAAAAAGGAGAGATATAATAATGTTGACACAGGATCCATTTTTTTTCCTGATTTCAAGACAGTTTTGTTTGGGGATTTGAGATGTAGTACTATGAGAGTGAGACTATAACAAGACCTCAGCTAATTTTCAGGAAGATTTCTGTATAATTTAAAACTGGAAACAAGGAGTACAGATTAATTCAACCTCCATTAGGATGGAATTCCTGCCATTTTAGCCTTGTTGTCCCCTGCCTCTATCCTGCCTCCTCATGACCCACAGAAAGAAATCTCTTAATAAGTCTGAAAAATGTTCTGACTACCATATGCAATTTCCATTATTATAAAGTGTCTACTTTTCTGAATTCCCAAGTCATTTTTTTCCTGCTACTGGAACACATGGGAATGCAGGATGGAAAGGCTGTTTTAATTCCTTCAGCTTATTTAACTCCCCTTGCTCATTTCTGATGCCATGACACTGGAGGCAACATCTAATAGAAAACCTAAGAATTGCTTGGAATACTGATGCTACAGATGATAGCCTATAAAGGAAAAGAAATATTCACTGGATGCATGAGAATGAAGAGAAATTGTCACCACCGGGGGAAAAAAACCTTCCTGCTACCAATCAATGATAGGTTTTCTTAGTAAACCATAGCAAATATGATTACAATTTATTCATCCCATCCAAAGAGACACTAGGGTCTTTGTCTTAGGGAGATGGAAAACTACCATATGCATTATTATTAACTCCACTACAAGCAGCAGTAGTGTAACAAATCACACATACTTGTGTAGCATTCTCGTGTATGAAAAGAATATTAAAAGAAAGCTCAGAGAGTAGCTTAGACGTTTATCAGTAATGCATAGCTCTTTCCATGGATCTCTATTTAAAGGACATTTCCTGTAACAGTCAAAGTACTACAGTACCACCTAGTGGTGAAGCAAATTGTTTTTAGTATATGTGCATTCCTGTTCACTGTACAGCTCATACAGATTATATTTATATAGATCTATATATTTATCAGACCTTTCAACTTCCAAAATACATACTTGTTAGCATTATATGACACCATAAATCATCACAAAAAGCTTTGAAAGGAAATGATACAAATATATAATTTGCAATATAGCTCAAGAATGCTGGTGATTTCATTATTCAAAAAAGCTTCATAGTATGCCATAAAACCGCAGGAACATAGATCAGAGTATGGGGTTTATGGCATGTCACCTAACTTGCCATGAATAGCAATACTTTTTTCCCCCGTTTAATGGCATTGTATTACATACAGATGCATTTTTTTTAAAAAAAATCCTTGTTCTATTGTTTTTCCAGAAGGCCAAATACATCTTACAATTAAGTTATATGGAACCAATATATACAGTGACTTGTTTAAGGTAAAGCAATAATCTTCACCAGCTGAAGGTGAATTTGAATGTGTGTTCCTTAGTTCCCTATCTCTCTAATATATTACCACAATTTTAATGAATGAAGGCTACTGCTAAGCTTGTAAGCCGCCCTGAGTCTTCAGAGAAGGGCGGGATATAAATGGAATTAAAATAAAATAAATAAAAAAATAAATAATATATAAAATGTTTTCCAATGTATAAAATATGTGGAAATCATTGCTGATTGGCCCCTTGCACAAATAATTATCATATATGTATACATGCTGGTGGGACTTTACACCATACCATAAATAGATTCATATGTCTGACATTGGATCTCAGCTCCAATACAGCTTTATCATCAATCATACCATCCAAATTCAAAAAAAAAAAAAAATAGATATACCTTGCAAATTGCAAAGATGTAGGAATCACAAGAGAATCCGTTATCTAGTATTACTTGATATACAATGATTATCTTTGGGAACTGACTATGTCTAAACTCCAAGAATTAATCCCCACTATTAAAAATTTGAGGGGTGTGGTGGTGACCTAGAGGTAAAGATGCTCATCTCAAACTCAGGAGGCTGAGAGTTGAATCCTAGGCAGTAGATGTTTCTCTATTTGGGTGCAAAGAGACAATATCTGTTCCAAACTCCATGTAGGAGTCAGGAAGGGTATCCAAGTAAATGTTCAGCTCCATTCAGTCGCCTTGACTCCATCCCAATATTAGGGATTACAGAGTCATAGAAAGAAAAAAAGAAAAAGGCTTTAATTGGGAAAGAGCAGGATGATATCAGTGAAGAGGAACTAAAGAGCCTCTTGTTGCGGGTGAAGAAGGAGAGTACAAAAGTTGTCTTAAAACTTAACATTAAGAAAACCAAGATCATGGCATCCGGCCCTCTCAATTCCTGGCAAATAGATGGGGAAGAAATGGAGGTAGTGACAGATTTTATTTTCCTGGGCTCCAAGATCACCGCAGATGGGAACTGCAGCCAAGAAATTAAAAGACGCTTGCTCCTGGGGAGGAAAGCCATGGCAAATCTAGACAGCACACTAAAAAGCAGAGACATCACCCTGCCAACAAAAGTGTGTATAGTCAAGGCTATGGTTTTCCCAGTTGCAATGTATGGCTGTGAAAGTTGGACCATAAGAAAGGCTGAGCACCAAAGAATTGAAGCCTTTGAACTATGGTGCTGGAGAAGACTCCTGTGAGTCCCTTGGACTGCAAGATGATCAAACCAGTCATGTTCTGTTTCCCCCCTGGGGGTACAAACAGACAGACAAGCAGGCACGACTAGCAAGGGTTAATTCCTCAGGCTTTAGTAATTGCCTTCTGATAAGGCCTTGGCAGCAAAATACAAACAGTCAGCCAAAATAGGCTCGTTACCTCAAGCGTCTGCTGGAATGAGATAACTTCCAAACAATTACTCAAAATGAGTCCAAGCAAACAAACAAACAGTCCAGAAACAAAAGTACAGAAGCATTTTCAAGAATTCAGGCCAGGGTTTCAAACAGGTAGTAAATCCGACAGAATTCCGAAGATGTGACCAGAAGTTGATTAAATTATTGTTTGTCACAAAGACTTGAGAGCAGCCACACCCCCTTTTGTACCTTGTGGGGTGTGGCTCAGTGACTCAGCTAATCCCTGACTGTCCTACTTTTTCTACACCGCTGTAAACGCTTGACTCTGCACTGTTCTCGGGGATCTAGCCATGATTCATCTCCACTACTCTCCATCTGCTGCAGCTGCTCTGGCTCACCCCCAGCCTGGCTAATCACAGTCTGCTCCTGTCAGCCTTCAGATGGAGATGGAGGTCTTGCCAGAGGGGAGGGTCCTGGAGAGGGAGGCCTTGCCAGTTCCTCCCCATCATCCTCAGAGTCCTCTTCCTCGGGTAGGACAGGCTCGGGGGTCGGGGCCACAACAGGTCAGTCCTAGAGGAGATCAACCCTGACTGCTCTTTAGAAGGCCAGATCCTGAAGTTGAAACTCAAATACTTTGGCCACCTAATGAGAAGGAAGGACTCACTGGAGAAGAGCCTAATGTTGGGAAAGATTGAGGGCAAGAGAAGAAGGGGACGACAGAGAATGAGGTGGCTGGATGGAGTCACTGAAGCAGTAGGTGTGAGCTTAAATGGACTCCAGAAGATGGTGGAGGACAGGAAGGCCTGGAGGAATGTTGTCCACAGGGTCGCGATGGGTCAGACACAATTTTGCAACTAACAACAACAACAATAACAAGGATTATATCAAGTGGTGAGTTCTGTTCAAATAGCTGCAATGTATGCTCTATCAACTAAATTTCACAAACAAATCTATTACAATTAGGTTTATAGGCACAATTCATTTGTGACTGAAAACTATATGAATGTTCTACAAATGATTAAAGAATAATTTACCATATTTTCAATTTTCCCCAAAATGCTATTGTCACTTCTTTCCTCTATATATTTCACAAGAGTATAAGATCAGTGGGGATATAGTTCTCTATTTGAGGAACGTCTATATAATTAATGAAAATGTAATTTGCAATCACCTTATCTTGAATTCCTAGAAGATTTTACTTAGAGTTGAATATAGCTATTTATCAGACATTGAGACTAGTTTAGTCAGTGGCTGACCACATAAAACATATTGATGGACTCAGAAATTCAGATGGATGGCACTTTGAAGATGCAGTGGCAGAAGACAAAAAATTGTTTCTCCACTACCATGTCACTGCTTTTGTAAAAAGAGACAGAGAACGATATATGTTGAGAATCAAACATGTACCATTTTTTATCTTTTCCTTGCTTGCAAGAGACATTCTTGATAAAAAATAACCAACTGGTTAGATTACCATGATTCAGAAAACTTCAAACAGATGAACTTGTGAACTTCATTTTGCAATCTTTTTAGAATGAGTATTTAATACAACTTTATTTTGGATTGTATATAGATTTTGGGGTTACAGTAAAGATTGAGTATATTTATATAAAAAACATTCTCCCCAAACTATCCTCCATTCCTAGTTAAAAGAACAGTGTGCATTTGCAGTTATTTTGATAATTATTTTCTTTGAGTAATTATAAAACTATGGCTCAAATTATACTTATTAAATGCACAGAGTGATCTTAATCAAAGGAAACAATTCAAGAGTAAAACACATGTGCATTATATTCAGTTCAGCCCTTGGTAGTTCCAGATAAAACAATGGCTAAGTCATAACTTTCCTATGGTATCATAAATGATAATGCCACTTTAAGTTAACAATAAATGTCGCATGGACCAACTGAACAACTCATTATAAGATAGTCTAATATGCTTTCTACCTCTCTAAATAATAAAGGAAGTCAAACTGCCCTGGAAGCTTTAACATCTATTAAAGCTTAAAATAGGCAAGTAATGTATTTCATTTTTCTCCATTTTTTTAAAAAAGAGAAGGTACAGAATGCCACAACATAAGGCATAAGGCATTTTCCTATATCACTGTACAACGTTATCTTTAGGAAGAGCTTCATCCACACAAATTAGCAAACCAGAGTTTAGGGTCTGTTAAAAAAAAAGTACACAATACAAGATTTGGCAGGATTGCATCATGAAATATACTGGTCAAGTTTCTTGTTCTTTCATTATTCACAAGGCATTTATCTGAACTCTCACCATGCAAGCCATCTTTTAACTATATTTTGTTCAATGCACACTGAAACCATTTATCAGTATGCAATGCAAGATTCAAAGAGGCATCTTTCTCATTTGAAATTTAGTTGCCATGAAACGAACAGTGCCACAATAACTCAGACCAAATCTCTGTTTAAGTCCCAGTGGGTTTAAGCAGCAGGAGTTTCATATCATCCCTAAGTATTTCCAGTGATGGTCTTTGATGTGATTCAGTGCAAATCTAATTCTGAAATATGTGAACTCAGTGCAAATCATATTTCTGATGCAAGACAATGAATAGTTTTAATTAAGCTGGCAACAAATCCCTAAAAATTTCAGCTCACTACATGCTCACACTAACATCAGGAGAATTAAAATGTACATTCCTAATCTTTCATAATGATGAAATTCAAAATGTTATTGTGTTTTTAAAGGATTCCCATTGTTAGGCAGCATATTCATTATGCTACAGTGACTGCACATCTAATTCCACAGCAGGGAATGTGTTCAAAATACAATATTGCATGCAGCAATAATAATAGATTAAAATACACAGAAATTCAATAAGATGAAATACCATGCCAAATTCTAAAATCCTACATAGAAAAAAGAAATCACCCATAATGACATTTGTAATTATGTTTTTTTTTAATTTCAATTTGCAGTGTATGCTAATTGTTCTGATAATTACAGCACTTTTTGCATGTAAATTCACATGTTGCCAGCAATATGAAAGAGTACTTTCTGAAAAACTTGGTTTGCACCTAAAACTCTGACCAAGTGTACTGGAAAGAAAAGAGCCATTGTTCTTATCTAAGAGCCTTTGTTCATTCACTAAAACCAAAATACAAGCCATTCACATTCTTATATTGTAAAAAACAATGAAGAGTGACAAGTGACAGGAGCTACAAAATGACTTAGTATGACATAACCATAGAATATTGATTTATGATCTGGGCATGACAACTTCACAGAAAATTTACTTTCTCTTTGTATGCATTTTTCTCTTATACACACCCACTTGCAATATAGGAATTTAAGTTTTCACTTCAAGGAAATATTATTAGATATATTTAAAAAAAAAAACTTGGAAAACAGTCTCAGATTCAAATTCATTGCTAATTGCCCTGTACTCTGTAATTATATGCATTTAAATCATTTTACTATAATTCTAACAATATACATATGGTTGACAGTGAAGCTATGGTGAGATTGCTAGATTCATCCTTAGTTTTAGAAGATTCCAAATGTTTAATAAATCCTGGAGTCCTGTGTACTCTCTGACATTGGTAGTTTGCTTGCTTGATTCAGTAACATAATCAGTGCTAATGAGTGTAAGTGTCAAGTCTCGAAATTCAGTCTTGCTGGTGAGACAGACATTGCTTCTCAACTTGCCAACAAGCTCAGGGGGAGGGAAGAGATTTGGAATACAGACTTCAAAGCTTAAGGAAGCAGACTCTGGGAACCAAGGGCAATTGCCAGGTATCTGGCCAGATCTAAAAATGCATTCTCACAAGAATATTTTTCAACTTGATTAGGCAACGTGACTTGACCCAGAGGGAGAAGGAAGAAATCAGTGTTTTTACTATAGTGATTTGGGTGGGGTCTGGTTAGAGCTGGTTTTACTTTCATATTTGCCTATATGGTGTACTTAATAAAGTTTTGCATTAAAAGACTGAAATATCTCAAAAGTGTTTGCTTGGTTTTCCCCCCCCTGTTTTTATATAGTAGCTTGTCCTGACACTATTGATGGGGGTACAGTTTTTTCCATTATAGTTCCTTTATTAGGTTATTGTTTTCTGCTTGATTGTTGATCTGATATTAAAAACCCTGCTGGTTTTGTGTTGATTGCTGGATGTGTTCTGGCCTTTTTGCTTCCTTCATAGCTATATTATTGTATCTTTGGAATTTGTTGAATGCAAGCTTCCAGAAATTCTCTAGCATTTTTGTACTTGGTTGCATAAACAGAGGGATAGAATCAAAATCATATGAAGCATTAGTACCACTTTATAAAACCTTAGTAAGACCACATCTGGATTACTGGATCCAGTTTTGATCATCACATTACAAAACAAATGTTGAGACTTTGGAAAAGGTGCAGTGAAGAATACTAGGATGATTAAAGGCCTGGAGGCTAAAATATATGAAGAATGGTTGCAAGAACCGGGTATGGCTAGTCTAGAAAAAAGGAAGACTGGGTATGATATGATAGAAGTATTCCAGTAATTGGAAGGCTGCCACAAAGAAGAGGGGGGTCAACTTATTTTCCAAAGGAACAGAAGGCAAGATAAGAAACAATGGATGGAAACTAATCAAAGAGAGAAGCAACATGGAATTAAGGAGAAACTTCCTGACAGTAAGAACAATTAACCAGTGGAACAGCTTGCCTTCAGAAGTTGTGAGTGCTTCATCACTGGAGATTTTTAAGAAGAGACTTGACAACCACTTGTCTCAAATTGTACTGGGTCATGTGTTTGAGCAGGTCATTGGACTAGAACACCTCCAAGGTCCCTTCCAGCTCCATTCTGATTGCCTGCTTGATCTAGGATTCTTACAATTTCCCAGTTGAAACTATGGTTGAATCTACCCATATATTGTGAGTTTTATTGCATCCTTAGATTATTATTGTGTCTTTTAATTGTTAGTTAGTGTTCATGAATGTGACTGCTAATCTTCTATCTGTCTTACATTGTAGCTGTCATAGTCCTTACACTGTATTTTGTAGATGAGTCCTTTTTTTCTTGGGTTTCTGGATCATTTGGTTTTTGAAGGCTTTAGTTGGATTGTGTGTAGGACAGTGTTGTATGGTTGTAATGGTCTGTTGGTTGTTTCTGAGATGATTTTGATGAGTGTTATTCTTCTCCTAGATTCTGTTGGCTTTGTCTCGATGGGTTAAGTGGTTAGGCACGTTTTTGTAAAGTTGCATGAGTATCCATTTTGTTGGAAGATATTGTATCAGTGGTCTGTTTTGTGGCATTCTGAGTTTCTATGGTGAATTTGAACTATAAAAATTACAAATTGTATAATTTGTTTATCAAGAAAACCTACATTAATGACGTGTTCCATTACTAAAGTAACAATCGAATATCCCATAAAAACAGCTATGTAAGAACATTATTCAGACAAGTCAAACAAAATCGCTTTTCTGATTTAATGCACCAAAATTTTATAGTTTATCTGAATTTTCAAAATTGTTTTGTTTGACATACTTTATCTTTTGGAATTCTTCCATCAATTGTTGCTTGATTTTATTTGGCTCTTTGAATACTTCTTATGCTGAGTTGGTTTTGTGAATATTAGGGACACTTTTTAATATGTTTTGTATGTTTGTACATTGGTTTTTAGCTTGTTTTTATGCATTTTATGTTATATGACATTGCATATCAAAACAACTAGACACAAAGACGGTTCCCCCCCATGCTATCAGTCTGCTAAACACCTAATACCAACAGCTCTGTTTTATGCTTAAAGATATCTAACCATGTAGTAGGGCTATATTACTATTATCCTTCTCATATTTCCTATTCCCTACTCCTATTGGTATCATATGACTATTACTTCCTTGGTTATATCTTATGCTTTATGATTTATCACTTTGTTGCTTGCATGTACATTTGTAGCTTATACACCAGAGACAAATTGCTTATGTGTCCAATTACACTTAGCCAATAAAGAATATTCCTTTTCTTTTCTTATCTTTTTTATATGTCTGTATATTGATTTTTTGCTTGTTTTTATTGTATTGTATTGTATTTTTTATCTGCTTATAAACTAATACCACGAGCTGCTCTGAGTCTTTATATAAGAAGGGAAGCCATAGAAATCAAATAAATGAAATAAAACAATATTTTATCTGCAACATTCATCTTGATATACATACCATATGTGTACTGACAAGAGTTTTTCAAAGATTGGATTATCTGTATGTTAAATTGTTAGTTTGAAACAAAATTGTGAAGTCTACCACCCACTAAGAAAAAGCATTATTCCATTTCCTGAACAATACATTGTCATGTCCTGGCAATTCCAATTCCAAAAGAGAGGATTCTCTATGTTGCATCAGAAAACACCAATCCTTGTGGATCACTGTTAACAGTAATTGATTTTAATATTGTAGCATTCTTTATCTTATGAGTTTTGGGAATAAGGGACAGTATTATTATGGAAAACTGAGATACAATGTGTAGATATATGTAACACAGCAGAATTTATTCATCCACAGTGCTGCTGGCCTAGTGGTTCAAAAAATGACAGTTGTTGCCTGAATGCTGAGACTTCTATCATCTAAGTCTACCAATATAATTGTAGCTTTCTACTTACCATGTGTACAATCTTATGTATGTGTTCAAGTAACAAAGTGTTATTTTACTAGTCTCAATATGCTCTGATTAACACCATTATCTTTATACAACACATAGTCACTGAACTTTTGTTTAGTCGAGTTCTAATTATTGGCCTTTTTCTTCCATATAATGATGATAATTTTGCTACTGCTATCTGTTGTTTGCTTTGCAGATTAGGGAAGAACTCTGGAATAAGGATAATTGTTTCTCTAATTCAAACACATTTAAAGAACTCCAACAAAATGCAAATGAAAGTAATGGCTAAGCACAGCATTCAACAAATTCAGGTTGGGTAACTGTATTGTTAATAAGGCAAATAAAAAAAAGCATAGAGGATGGACTCCAGAATGTTTTCTAATACCTTGGACAGCAGGAACCTTGAGGCCATTGGTCTTTTTTTTTTTTTGCAATGATTTAATATGTTGTGGTCTATACATACTTTCTTTCTAGAGACTAAGCAGAATGTATATTGTATGCATGTAACCTAATTTCATGGCCCCATCAGAGCCCAGTTCTGTACTTTTATTGTTGTTTTGTGCATGTCTAATCAGGAAGGATGCATACTTGTATTTCATCACTGCCCTTATTTGCACCAATGCATATTCATATCTATGTGTTGTGTGAACCACAGTGTGAACTGCATCCCTAGTCTGGGCTATGTGGGACTTAGAATAGAGCAGTCAGCAGCATACTCAGCTGCTGACCACTGCAGGCTGCCATTCTCATAGTAATAAATTGGGGTCTTCCCTTTTAATATATCTCCCTGGCTTTGCCTCATTTTTTGACTCAGTCTGTTATTTGCCAGCTTCTTCTCCCACATTACATTTCATCCTGCTTTGATCTGTTCTTCTACAGAAGATTAAGAATGACCTATGATCTGAGGATCACCATTTCTACATTAAATAGATATTGAAAGAAGATACATTTTTAAACTGTTGTCTCCTATTGAATGCTGCCCAGAGGTTCATCTAATGCAAACACTGGATTCATCAAGTTAATAATGGTAATCTGTATAAACTTTGAGATCTCATGCATATATTTTTGTATATTTTGTTGCTTTCTAGTGTGAATATTTTTGTAATGTTAGTTATTGATATTTTTTCACATTCATTAATGATTCACTGTATCTAATCTCTAATCCAAATCTTTTAGATTTGCTGAATTTTTACTGGCTACATATTATCCTTTTATCTGTTAAGAAAAAGTGAACCAGAATAAAAATGAAATAAATATATGGTATTTATATGAAGCTCAACTACTTCTGTCTTTATATGTGGTCGTTAGAAATAGAAAATGATTTGATAGTTCCTTAACAAGTGTTAAAATGAAATGAAAAAAGTGCATCTGGCTTCTTCCAAGTTAGACATAGTAGTAGTAGTAGTAGTAGTAGTAGTAGTAGTAGTAGTAGTAGTAGTAGTAGTAATAATAATAATAATAATAATAATAATAATAATAATAATAATAATAATAATAATAATAATAATAATAATGTTGGAAGGAACCTTTGATCAATTCTTTTTTGTGGGGTTCTTGGTGTTCTCTGAGCATGATGGCTTTCTTGAGGACATTTCATTATCAAACTAGGTAACATCATCATAATGTTACCAGATGATGTTATCTAATGTGGTAATGAAATGTCTGTAAGAAAATTACCAAGCTTACCAAGCTCAGAGAGCACCAAGGATGGCACAGTTCAACTATGACAGGGGTGCCAAACTGCCAGCCTGCAGGCCGGAAGTGTCATCCAGAAGCTGCACCCACTCCATTGTCAGCAATGGCAAAGCCATCCCAATATGTTGCAGGACATCACGTTACATTGCGAGTTTGACATGTCTGAACTATGAGCTACAAATATTCTCTTATAATTCTTTTTTGAATTGAAAAATCTTATCCTCAAAACGTTCCCAAATGGGAGGTGGCTAGAAATGTGTGGAGAAATGCTTTCAACCTGAATAAATATTTAGCCAAGTTTTAGAAAATATAATTTCTATATACCCGTATATACTTGAGTATAAGCCGACTCGAATATAAGCCGAGACCCCTAATTTTACCCCCCAAAAATGGAAAAAGTTAGTGACTCGAGTATAAGCCGAGGCTGGGAAATGCAGCAGCTCACCTTATGCTCCTCTCCAGAGATCTTCCCTCAGCAGCGGCCGGCAAAGTAGCTCACACACGAAACAAGCCCGGCAGAGGAGCCGGAGCGGCGAGCAGAGGCGCCCGGCCCAGATCCTGCAAGGCCCGGCCGAGACGCGCCCCCAGCAGCGGAGCTGCTCTGGCTCCTCTTCTGGGTAGAAAAAACGCTGTCGACCCCGGCATCTTTTGCGGGGATTTCCCATTTCCCGTTGCGAAACCAGCCGAGCCCAAGTCCACCCTTTCTTTTTTTTCCACGGCACGCTCGGTGCCTTTCCCACGATCGTGTCTCCTTCAGATCTTACGCAAGCTTCCTCGATTTCCTGGTGTGTGTGTGTGTGTGTGTGTGTGTGTGTGTGTGTGTGTTTCTTTCTTATTCCTCCCTTCTCTGGTGGTTGGAAAGGCGTGTGACGCGCTTCGACAACAACTCTGCTGGCTCTCTCGGTGGGAACCTCCCATCCTCTATATACCCCCATTTCGGCTGCTTCACAAACTGCTTCCTCCACCCCACCCCACCCCACCTCACCCCTCCCCGCAAAAGATGCCGGGGTCGACAGCGTTTTTTCTACCCGGAACAAGCAAACACGCAGGCAACCCTGCACTATTCAGCTCAGTGAAGTCACGCTTGGTTAAAAAACAGATTTAATAATAATAAGAAGAAGAAGAAGTTGGGCTGATCAAATGTTTCAATAATGACTGAAGGAGAGCTGCTTGTACCTTGGTCTTTGTGCTGGTGTCTTGACATGCCAGTGTTTTTATTTATTCCATTTATTCCATTTGATCAGTCCAAAGTACAAAAAAAATAACCAAAAACAAGGTCTAGTTTCACGGCGATGAGCGACCGGAGTGCCAATCAATTAGTTAACAGACTTCATCAGTTCCAAAATCAAGATCACACCGGCAAGCTTTGTCAGTTGTCACTCGCGGCAGTACAAATACACTAGTACGGAAAGCTGCCGTTCACTTTCGGGGGGAGGAAAAAAAACACAACAACACCGCACGCTTTAAAAGATTGGAGTTTTGCAGCCTTTTTTCTCAGGCCCGTCCGCCACCTTTAACTTAAGGCGGCGCTCTCGATTTCCTGGTGTGTGTGTGTGTGTGTGTGTGTGTGTTTCTTTCTTATTCCTCCCTTCTCTGGTGGTTGGAAAGGCGTGTGACGCGCTTCGACAACAACTCTGCTGGCTCTCTCGGTGGGAACCTCCCATCCTCTATATACCCCCATTTCGGCTGCTTCGCAAACTGCTTCCTCCACCCCACCCCACCCCACCCCACCTCACCCCCCTTTTTCCAAACATTTTGTTTGCACCTCTGGGCCAAGCACGCAACTCCGAAAACGATCCCACCACTGGCAACTCCCTAGCACCGTAGGCAAAAACTAAAGTCGAAGCCACACCTGACAATCGGGGAGGGGAGGGGAGGGGGGGAGGAAGGAGGAAGAAACCAGCGCACCCTTCACCCTTTTATTGTCGCAATCGAAGAGGCAGGAGAATGCGGGGTGGGGAGGGGAGAGAGAGAGAGAGAGAGTAGAAATCCCTATTTTCGGAGCCGAGAAGAGAAGCACGGCTACAGCAGTCGCTAGAGTTCCCCCCAAGGGGGCGGAGAAAGAAGAACTCTCGGAGCGTTTCTTTCGTAAATACGTGCGCAGGCACACACTCGCCCAGCCGCGCACTTTGCCCAGCTTCTCGCGGGGAGTTTGCAAGCCCTTCGTTTCTCTTCAGGGCCGTCAGAAGGGCGAGCAAGTCTCTGCCCTGCCCTGCCCTGCCGTGGGGGTGGGGAGCCAAGCGCGCTTGATGTTCCTGGAAACGAGAAGGGCCTGCGGAGACTGACACCAACCCGAGTGCCCAAGCGGGTCTTCTCAGCGTCAGGCAAAGTAGCTCACATGCAAAACAAGCCCGGCAGAGGAGCCGGAGCGGCTCCGTTGCTGGGGGTGCGTCTCGACCGGGGCCTTGCAGGATCCGGCCGGGCGTCTTTGCTCGCCGCTCCGGCTCGTCTTCCGGGCTTGTTTCGCATGTGATTCCGGGCCAGGTGCTGCTGAGGGCAAGCAGAGGCGCCCGGGCCGGATCCTGCAAGGCCCCGGCCAAGACGCGACCCCAGCAGCGTCAGGCAAAGTAGCTCACATGCAAAACAAGCCCGGAAGAGGAGCCGGAGCAGCTCCGCTGCTGGGGGCGTGTCTCGGCCGGGCCTTGCAGGATCTGGGCCGGGCGCCTCTGCTCGCCGTTCTGGCTCCTCTGCCGGGCTTGTTTCGCATGTGATTCCGGGCCAGGTGCTGCTGAGGGCGAGCAGAGGCGCCCGGGCGACCCCAGCAGCGTCAGGCAAAGTAGCTCGGCCGCGCGCAAGTCCTCGGTAAGTTCTTTTTTTGTTCACTGGAGTATAAGCCGAAGTGGATTTTTTCAGCCCAAAAAGTGGGCTGAAAAATTCGGCTTATACTCAAGTATATACGGTAATTTGCAAAATTATGTTCATTAACATCTGATTCTTTTACATTTCTGAGTTTTGTTCATAACTATTGCACATGCTTGTTACTAGCTTCAATTTCATTTCATTTATTTTATTTTAAAAAGGCTACCACCACATAAAACAATATCCACAGCGATTGATTTTGCCTCACAAAAAGGAATTATTTTGCATAATTATTTAATGTGATTTTAGTAAAACTAAAATGCAAATACAAAATTTGGCAAAGTTTGCATACCCCAACTGTGCAACTGATTTTATAAATATTCCAGGTCACAGACCATTATAGTCACAGAAGAATAAACCATTTCTGCTCTTTCCTAATATAAGTCACATCTTGCATTTTCACATCTTGAATATGTCACAACTTGAATATGTGACATTCCACAACTAAATATCTTAATATAACAATCTTACTAATTTCCATTATTTAAAGTCATTCTGGATTTTAATCTTATGTTATTTTCAAAGTTGAAGGGGGTTAGGGGTCAAAATTATCCTTTGGTCCTTGAGAGAAATCCTTTTAGAGGCATAGAATTACAGTCTGAAAAAGTGACCTCTGCAATTTCACTTAAATGTTGCTGCATGGTCCTGATTTTTAACCACAGGTAAGTTAGCTTGTGCCTGATATATGCTGTATTTGAAAAGGAAAATGAACTCACTAAATGTCCTTTCTTAATTATTCAGCCTTTCGTTATGTATAACTGAATTTTTTAATGAATATGATACAGTCTTATATATCTTATGTAGTCCTATAGTTACAACCATTCATTCAAAATTACAACAGCTCATAAAAATGTCACTTACAACTTGTCCTCACACTTACAAGCACCACAGCTTCCCCAAAGTCATGATCAGAATTCAAGTGCTTGGCAACTGACATGTTCTTAACCATAGTTGCAGCGGTCCAGGATAATATGGTCACCATTTGCGACCGTCCCAGCTGGCTTCCAACAAGCAAAGTCAATCAGGAAAGCTGGATTCACTTAATGACTGCATGATTCACTTAACAACCATAGCAAAAAAGACCATAGAGTTGAGCATAATTCATTTAATAACCACCTTGCTTACCAATGGAAATTCTAGTCCTAATTCTGGTCATAAGTGAAGGACCTCCTGAATTTATTATGTTACAGATCAGCAATAGTAAAACCAACCTCTTCTAAGATAATTTGAAGTATGAAGTTTGTGGAAGGATAGAGTTTTATTCCACTCATAGAATAGGGATATATTAAAGAAAGTGTTTCTTAAAATGATAATAACTAATAATAATAATCTCACGATAGAAGAGATACAATAGCAGCAGCTGGAGCAGCTGGTGCTAAGCCAAGAAGACACACAATTTCAATCCTGTTAAAGCCTATATACAAGATGCAGAATTAAAGCTTTAGTTAGCAGGAGATGTATCTTAATTGAACATTGGCCCTCTGCCATTATAATTATATCAAAAGCTAAATTAGACACTAGAGTTATGAGGAATAATGATAAAGCAAATAAGGAGTTGTATCACAAGAGCAGTAATTAATTCAGGTAGCAGGGAGCAGAAGGTAATGCTTTTTTCAACTTGGTAGCGATATGCAAGTATTTAGAAACCTATGTCAGACCCTACATCTTGTTTTGTACAATTTTTTTTAAGGCGGGTTGTGCATATCATTCAGCCACCTTACCATTTGGCTCAGTTTGGCATGATTGGCAGATGCTACTAGCTGTAGGGCCAGGATTGAAATAACAGGCATTTGGGGTTAAGGCTGAAATTATTTGGAAGAGTTTTTGGAAGCCTATCCTTAATTTCATATGTAAGTGACCTCAGCTTCACTCTTTTAAATCAAGTATAGATATGTTCAAGTAGCCTGTTTAGGAAAAGTCCATACCTTAGACACAACCAAATTATGCATAAAACTTGATGGCCAAAAGCTAAAAGAGAAAAAAAAGCCAATTGAATAAGATTACACTCTGTTAAAATAAACAGTATTCCTTTTTCTCTCTTTCTTAAGAATGCACCTCTTGATTCTAGTTTTGTCCATTTGTCCATTTCTTTCTCACAGACACCTTTTGAAGAGTTTCAACAGTTTTCAAAATATGAGCTTCTTCTCATATGACAATAAGCTAAAGACATAATTTGAATAATGCCATGTCATGACAAGAACTATGCTCAGGCCCAATAGGGACATTTTTTTTCCTGATAAGGTGGTGGAGGTCCAAATGTATTGAAACCGACTCTCCAGCACTCAACATCCTACTGACCATAAGAGAGCACTAAGGTATTGACTAAGAATTAAATATTTTTCTATGTGACTTTCATGACTGTTCTTATCTAAAAGATTGCTATTTTGAAATCACTTTCTTCTCAAATGCACAAGCTCCTGAATTCTTCTATTATATTATTAGCTAGGCATAGCTTTGGTTATACTTACAACATATTTCTTATAAATAGAATTCCTTTCTATTATAGCTATAAAATCTGCTTTCCTAATCTTTGCTGAGGTCAGATTCTGGTCATGCTATGTGCACAAATAGAATGCTTCAACCTCCTATATATATATTTGTAGTGAAGGGCCACTTCCATGGCCTAGGAATTCCCAGATGACAACTGAATTACTCAATCTCTAGGAAAGACATGATTAACTTTAGACTGAACTAGGAAATGCTACTTTATTTCAGTGTAGAGTTTGATTAAAATGATCATAATCTGTTGGTCATCATTCTTTCTCTCCTTTGCAATGGTATTTTGACCTTAGGAATGCAAAAGTATAAGAGTATAAATGCATAAGAAGGGTCCATACATACTATATCAGACTATGTCCCCATGTTTGCACAATGTCTTCTGACAATAGGCAACCACATGCTTATAATAATTCTAGATATAGATCTTGAGTATATAATTCATAAACCCTTTCAGGTAATATAAAACTATAATAAATAATAGCCATTGAAAATCCTTTCCCCATAAATGTGTCTAATCTCTTTAAAATTGGCAACTAGAAAAGTGAGTCCTACGACACATATAGATAAATATCTATGCATGTTGTAGGACTCACTTTTCTAGTTTCTGTGTGAAGTACTTTGTTATCTTTCAGTTAGTTGTATTAGATCACATCGTGTTCTGGTGTAAAAATATAAAAAAAAATATTTCCCAATCTGTTACTATGGCCATGAACTGCTTTGGACTTCAGTCATACTTTTTTTCTGTATGTATATACAGAGAAATGAAATAAACTCCAAACACTACAACCTAATCCCATGGGTGTATTGATAAACAATTTGGTTCATTTTTTTCCTAGCTCTACAATTGTTTACCAAAACAGATAGGCTAAATAGAATGCAGGATTATTCCAACTTTTCTTGTTCACTGTCCCACAATGATGGTTCAACATCACGGACCCAATGTACGAACATTAAAGCAATTAGATTTGCCCATGCAAGCATTTAATATATGTTCACATCTCATCAGGCATACCTCTTCTCAGCAGTAAAGTTTGGATCATATAAATGGCTTAATTATAATCTTAGGTTTTCTGCAAATTACTGTACATAGAGCTCATTAAAAGACTGCTATTCCATTGCCATCTTGCCCCTCCTCCCCAACACATATAGTTTTTAAGAATGGTATCAGCCCAGAATTTGACTTATCTCAAATATGTTTCCAATTAACCCCACTTTGATGTTGATAAATCATGAAAGAAATGTATACTAGATTAGCTAACATGCTATCCTGAATTTTAAACTTCATTTGCCAGCAAAAGCCCAAGATTCTTCCAATTGGTTCAGTATAATGAGCTCCCATCTATTCTATTCATTAACACTGTCTCTTTAATGTACATATCCATTATAATTTGTAGTTGAGGGCTCTATCTACTGATTTCAATAAATATGCAGAATAAATATGTAACTATGTTTCAGTTTAATCATTATTATCTAATTTCCATGTAATGAATTACAGGATATGTAATAATATACTGGGATGTTCAATGAACAGTAATCTATATTTTAGTTGTTAGATACTGCTGATTTTTTAAAGAATCTATTTGGTAAAATAATGTTTCAATTTTACATGTTCAGGTGTGAACATCTGTTTCATGCCAGCAGAAACTCCAAAGTCATTCAACAAATATGCCCATCTGAAAGCCCATTGTATGCCATATTAGACAGCTAGTCTTATCAATCATAAACTATTTATGCCAGAAGAAAGTTCTTCCTCCCCCCCAAAAAAAAATAGAATTTCTCTTCCAAATTTTTCTCAAACTACAGTGATGTGTACATATGAACGGTTATTTATGAACTATTCAAAGTTATGATGAATACTTAATATGACCCATTTTCAAAATTAAATGGCTGCTTGCAATGTGTTGTTGTTGTTGTTGCTGGTTTTCAGGGTATACTTCAAAAAACACAAAAGTTGGGAAAATGGATTCACTTAATGACTATGACATTTGGTTAATGTGTTTAGTTAGCAATTATGAGTTTTGCTTAACCACCACTGCAAAAAAAAGGTCAGATAATCAGATACAGTCACATATTGCCTCAACGTATAATCATAATGTCTTAGAACCATATTTCTGGGCTTAATTATAGTCATAAGTCAATGTCCACCTATAGAGTTGCAACAACCACTGCTATTCTACTTTTGTAAAAACAGGCAACCTGTGATCCAAATGATTTTTAGTTTTTAGTTCAATTGGAAACCTAGTAGCACTTTATCTATTCTGCAAACAGGACTTAAATGTTACTTGCAAATGTTATCATCAGACAATCTAGGACACAGGTGTCAAACTCGCAATGTTACGTGATGTGTCGCAACGTATCGTGACTTTTTCCCATTGCCAGCAATGGGGTGGGCGCGGTTTTGGCGTGACACATCCGGCCCGCAGGCCAGCAATTTGACACCCCTGATCTAGGACATATTGTAGGTGGGCACCTTTTGGAGATGGGGCCACAATTAATATATGCATTTGTAAGCCTCAAGTGTCAAAGGAAGTAGAAAATGCTATAAAAACTACCAGGATGTTCTTCTGGTTTCTTTTGGTTTGGGTAGTGTTGAGAAGGGTATCCTAGTAGAGTACATTAGAGAAATCAATCTTGAAGCTTACAGGTAAATCTACCACTCCTGTTCAGGAATTATTATCTAGGAATAGAAGCAGCTGCCTTATCAGTCAAAGCTGGGGAAAAAAGTGTTTCTGCTTCTGAGAAATTATAATATATCTAGAATTATTGTTATGATGTTCTTTCTAAGAGAAAGATTTCTGAATGAGACTTCAATCTTACCTGGATTCATTTTTAGTTTATATTCTTTCTTTTTTTAAATATGTTTTACTATTTTTTTAACATAATCACCTTAATATTCGGCAGATACTGCATTGTCTGGGTTTATATTTAACAAACATTCACTAACAATTAAATTCTATAATCTATAATCCACTTAATAACTTTACTTGATTTCCTCTTTTCCCCATAGTGTTCTTTTTTACCAAACTTAAGTTAATACAATTCTTATTGTTTTAATAAATAATTAAATATAAAAGTTTTCTAATATTTCTACAAATAATAATCACATCAATATACCGGTAATATTCCTTTTCTATCTAGTCATTCTGGTTGTCTTACCATATATCCTGTTTACAATACTTGTTTACATTTGTTTTTCCCACAATGTTCTAAACATTTTTACTGGTTAAGATTTTCTCAGACTTAATTACATTTAATATATTTAAATCTATTTTTCTCATATAAACTAACCCAATACTTTAACCTGTCTTAAGGAATAAATAAGACTAAAAAGAGAAAGAACAAGAATGAGAATAAGAAAAATAATAAAATAAAAAGATAGTATGCTACTTAAAATCCTTATTTCCTATAAGCTAACACATATTTATTTCCACTTTTTTTGTTCTTTTTTACCATAATTGAAAATGTGTTTAATCTTGAAATATTCCATTTAATAAATCTAATCCTCTAGTCTTTTAGTTCTTAGTCAAAACATTTTTTCAATCCATTTATAATTTTCTTAAAGTCAATCTCCTTTAGATATCTAAAACATTTATTTTATATAAGCCATTCCAACTCCTTTATATTACTCATATCCAAAAATAAAATAAAAAGGAGAAAGATAAAGTACTATGTTTAAGAGGGAAGTGCTCCTCAGGCATTTATTTATTTATTTATTTATAAGTCCAATAAATAAATAAATAAATAAATAAATAAATAAATAAATAAATAAATAAATAAATAAATAAATAAATAAATAAATAAATAAATACCTGAGGAGCACTTCCCTCTTAAAGTCAAATTCACATCAAAAAATTTTATGTTTCTTTAACCATTATCAAATAGGTGTTTCTTTTTTGAATATTCTCTCTGATAGGCCCCTTCATCTATTTTCATAATTTTCACTTTAGCCTTTTTCTTTTGCCCAATGTCTTTTTTAATCAATATGTTCTGCTGAGTCAAAGAATCTTTCCATATTCTTATAGATGTTACTGTAGATATAAAAAGTAAGTCAAGTACAGTATCTTTGTTAGAGGCATTTGCCCGCTCATTTTTGTTGAAAATATTTTTCCTTCTTTTTCTCTCTACTTCTCTTGTCATTTTTTGTCCCTCCAGTTCTAGTGTTTTCTCTGGCACCTCTGCAGTTCATTTTATCCAGTCTTTTTTCTTATCCTCAAGTTTATTTTTTTGTGTTGAAATATAGATTGTCTTTTCCAAATACAATATTTCTTCTGAATTTTTTCCACTTGAATTAAATCATACTTCTTTGTTTTGTAGGATTCTGTCTTTAAGTCTCTATCCTCAAATTTGTGTTCAGTTATCTGTTTTATCTGTTCCTTCTCTGTTGTATTTTCCTGAATTTTGTTGTTGTTGTTGTAAAGTTGAATTGGATATGAGTTGGTTTATATTTTCAAAGTTATTTTGGATTTCTTTGTGTTTTGAAATCATTGTTATTTGAATTAGTTGCAACATATCATATGTCTCCTCTTGAAAAGTATTTATTTTTTCTTGGTAAGTTCTTTCTATAAATCTCTGATTTTCCTTGATGACCAAGAATCCAATCCCCCCACCACCCTCTCTGGAAATAGCTTTGAAGTCAGAATTCAATACATATAATCCAGAGACTTCAAAATAGTTCTTTCTTTTTGTTCCCTAAAGTTTGTAAGTCTCACTTTATCTGCAGCCCAGATTATTTTCTTTTTTGTCATAGCTGTTCTCTATTGTTAGAGCTTTGAAGGTCACCAGTAGAGATTAGTTTTTTCCAGGTAACAGTGGGAAGGTAACAGTGTTCCGTACTAGTCATGCCGGCCACATGACCACGGAGACGTCCTCGGACAAGCGCTGGCTCTTCAGCTATGAAACGGAGATGAGCACCGGCCCCTAGAGTCAGAAACGACTAGCACGCATGTGCGGGGAAACCTTTACCTTTACCTTTAACAGGAAGAAATTCAGCCAGAGGGCACGGAGTCCCAAACCTCTCAATTGTTACACTGTCTGCAGGACCAGAAGTTGAGCTTAGTTTATATTCTTTCATCTACTGTAGCTCACACCCCTCATAGACAGACATTTGAAGAGTTATGCTATTGACTGATGATGTCGATACAGAGAAATAGGTTTGATTATCATGTATAATCAAAGTATCCATGTTGTTTCTCCCAATGATTTCACACATGGTGTTTTGTTTGCTTTTTAAACCCTCAGAGGAAATGGATCCTTGAGAGGTTTCATACATTAGTACCGTTTTGTGGATTAATACATGCAAAGAATACTATCATGGACGTAGAAGCAGAACTACTTCTACTCCAGTTCCAAAAGTGTCAGTCCACAACCATTCATGATAGGTGATTTCAAAATCCACTAAAAGGTCTAAGAGAAGCAAAAGTCATATTCCAATTTCTCAAGGGAAAATAATATATCAAGTTTACAAATCCATTTCTAGATAATCCATAATATCTAGAACTATTTAAAGCTGAAAAATCCCTATCTTTTGATTACATTCCCAGCCATGTAATGGTATAAGCTGGGCATCAATTATCATCATTTAAAGGATCAAAGAAATAGTATATTGTTTAAACAGGTAGAAAACTTCTTTTCCCTCAAAGAATAATTAATAAAATTTACCAGATCAGATTCCAGAGCTTCACTGGAAGTGGTTATAAATCATGTCAAGATCAAGAGAACAGATGATAAAGCAACCTATTACATCTGCAGGAATTGTTGATTAAAACTTATTCAGTTTAACTACATGGAGGAATACCAGCACATCTCTGTCTCCTGATGCTGAATATGTGTATATTCATTAATTGTTGTTGATTAAGACCCTGGCACCATTTTTCTGCTATTGAAAATAGATATAATCTGTCAAAAAATAACTTAGAAAGCCACTTAGGGCATAAAATGTTCTTCCATATATTGGACATGTGTGTAGGCACAGGTAGTATGCTAGTGGCTCTGATCTTATACTGCTCACACCTGTGTTGTGCTTCAGCAATAGGTCTTGCTTTAAATGTTTGACAGACCTTGTGGATGAGGTCTTATGCCACCAATTCTCAGTTGGTTGTGTCTAGGTCAAACAATTTCAAGGAGGTCTTTAATGTGTCTTTATAAAGTTGTTTTCTGCCTTTCATGCAAGAGTCTTCCAGCAGAGAGTGTGCCAAAGATATGCCCTTGGGCATGTGCTTCTCCAGCATACAAATGACATGACTTGCACACCAGGTCTGTGCTCTCATCAGCAGTCAGTGAACTGATAGTAGATATGCTCTAGATAAAACTTCAATATCCAGTACTTTGTCTTGCCATCTGATGCCCAATATCTTGCAAAGATAGGTCATGTGAAAATGGTGAAACTATTTTGCATGCCTTTGATAAACAAGCATGCAGAAGGACAGCAAGTACCAAAACTTTCACTTTTGTTACTAAGCTGATTTTACCAAAAGCAGAACTTGTTTTTGCAATTCTTTAGTTAACTTCTCCATTAAGATTCACTATTCAGGAGAGAGTGCTGCTAAGATAATTAAACTGGTCTACAGCCTGTAGTTTCTGTCCCTTTATTTACCAGCCTGCATGAGGAACAGGCTGGTACATGATCTCCATCTTTTGGATGTTAATGATAAATTGAAGAGTTGTTGCAAGTCATTGAGAATTTATTCATACTGACTTGCATCTTTGGTTTTGAATCAGTGTTCAAGGTCCAAACATCAGCAAAGAAGTCTCTCAGCTCAGTTTCCTTCACTTTGGTGATGACGTGAAGCCTCTTCAGGTTGAAGAGCTTCCCATCCATTCTGTATCTGAGGATGATTCCAGCATCACTATTTAGAAAGGTATCATTCAACATGACATTAAACCTTATGCTGAGTAGTGTGGGTTCAAGCACACAACCCTTTTTTTTTTCATTAGTGACTGAGATTGCCATAGATATTCTCCACTGTCCTGAATCCTAGCCACCACAACATCATGGAACTGACGTATCATCTGAATGAATTTGGTGGGGCAGCAGAACTTTGACATGATTATCCACAGGTCTTGTTGGTCAATATTTCAAAGGCTTTTGTGAGATCAACAAAGGTAGTGCAAAGTTCACAATTCTGCTCCTGATACGTCTCTTCTAGCTGGAACCTAGTAAAAATCATGTCAAATAATTCCACAACTGTTACAGGAAATACTTTCAGATTCTGGCAGCAAGTCCAATGCATGTGATTCTAGCTGAATCTAAATTACTGTTTGAGTCAGTGTAAAACTGACAAATGTTGGCAAATGTCACAATAGGCTCTAGTTATTCTAATTCAGAATTCTGAAGAATAAATGTTGATTTTTTTCCCCATAACACTGAACAGACTCTGAATGTGTATCTCCAGATGCAGGACATGCCAAAAAATATTGTCCTTATATGTACTGCCACAGCATAATCTCTCAAATAAGCAATAAGTTGTACCTTTTGAGAAAGTCTTCCTCCACCTGCATTCCAGCCATTTTTCTTACCATCTTGGTCTATGAATTGATTTAAAGAGAATTCAAAGGATCAAGTTTTTCATTCCATATTTCCTAGCATGGTATCCAGGCAACAATATTGCACAATATGCAAGATATAAGATCAGGACTTTTTTGTCACAGAACACCCAGAACGGAGTTCCGGCACCTTTTTTGGATGGAACCTTGTAGAGTAGGCAAGGCAGGTTGTATGACGTGTGTGAGTTCTGGCACCTTAAGATAGATGGCTAGATGGATGGATGGATAGATAGAATATTTAAGATGAGTGCCTTTATAAATATGCTAGGTTTTCCAAATAAATTAGCATCAGTACTGCCTTCAATTGTAAATAAGAATTCCATATTTATGACATCTACAGACATATCAACTGTTGTACTTAACACAAACAGGGAACTTGTTTGGCAGACTGTTTTAGAAAGTTGTGTTTGGACACTTTGAACAAGTCACAAGAAGCTATTTTTGTTTGAAGTGCATTCTTATTTGCCACTTCATTATTTTGATTCTTCCCTTAAAGCTTAGGGGGGAAAAATCAATATATTCAAATGAAGGCTGGTCCTGTAATTGAGGACTACTGCAAGTGGAAAGTCCTTGGAGACAACAGCCAGTAATAAGTATTTAAGGAGTTGAGCCAAGAGCAATGCACAATTTCAATGTCAATCAAAATAAAATGCTTTCCAATTAATTTTGTTTTTAGTTTTGTGGAACTTGCTGAGGATCACCTATTTCTCCTTGAATTCAGTAATATTACTTTGACTTAGAATAAAGTTGAATTGTATAAAGTTGTATTCACTAAATATAATGCTTTTCCTTTATTCCCATGCCTTACTATATTTTATTGAGTATTTTTCTTTGTTGACTGGCTTCTTAAGTAAGGCTTTTTTATTACATAAATGCACACATATCACACAATATTCTCACAGTGTTAGTAAAGCAATATTTAGAAACAATTTATTTCCCTGATAATGAGATGTAACCAGGGCTTTACAATATCTAAAATATGCTAATGAAAAATGGATAGGAAGAATACAGTCTGATTTGTGATAGTTTCATGAACATTTCTCTTTGGGGAAAAAAGCAAAACACATTTTATTTTTCTTTACATTAAATAAAGGGGGAAAAAAGCAGCAGAAGCAGAAAATGTTGGCATAGTTTTAAAAAATGGAGTCCTACAGCCAATGAAACATCTTTCTATAACAGCAGTTAATAAAAATTCCTGAGAATCTGCAACCTCTTCCTTATTCTCCAAATTAATACTGGTCTTCAAGTAGGACAAAAGGTTGGATTACTTAAATTAACATTTTTAGATTGAAATTTGCATTTTGAGAAATCAATATGAATGTTCAAAAATCCCAATTAGCAGGAAAGCCTGAACATTATACTTAACAAAGAGTCATTTCTAATTAATGATAGCTTATTAATTCAGAAACCCATGCTTATGGTGATGAAACATCTCAGAATAAATTACATATTTCAGATTGGAACATTTTCCTGTATATGTTCAACATCTTTTCAATGTCTTGGATCTTCTTGCTGCAGCCAGATCCAGCATGTATCAGAGATACATAAAATCAGGCTGTTGCCAGAAAATGAATGTTCAAGAAACTTCATCTACCCATGGGGTTCATTGACAACTGGAGACACTAATGAGTTCAAATCTGTTCCAATATTTCATTTGTCAGCTCAGTTTAAGGAGAAGACTGAGTTACTTTGGAAAATTGTCTTCTTTTTTCTTTTTCCTTATAATTGTAGCTTCTTGTTTTTTTATGATATATCAAGAAACTCAGTTTTTGGTGTGATGGTTAAGGCACCAGGCTAAACTGTGAATTCAAATCCTGCCTTATCCATGAAAACCAGCGGGGTGACCTTAGGTCAGTCACACTCTCAGTGCAATTCACCTCAGAAGGTTGTTGTTATGAAGAAACAAAAAATAAAGGCATGAAAAACAAACAAAAAAATAAATAAAAAATAACAAGGATAGTTAATATTTAATGTATGCAAAGTGACTTCAAATATCCCAAACTATTGTATTGTTTTCATAACTAAAGAGTCTGATTGCCTATATTTAACTCAATGTGGCATATATATTAACTAAGGGGGGGAAAAAACCTACAGTATTCAAAGTAGAAAAAAATCACTGTGAGTTATACAGGCTAGTGTGGGAGTTAAATGCTAAATAAGTGCACTTTTAGAACAAGCCACAAGATGTCACAATTATAAGCATATTAAGTTTTCAGGCTTTGAGCTTTTTCCTCAGTGTTTGTGAATGTAA
This sequence comes from Vipera berus, assembly GCF_964194415.1. NCBI lineage: Eukaryota > Metazoa > Chordata > Lepidosauria > Squamata > Viperidae > Vipera > Vipera berus. The sequence continues at coordinate 33,100,692 of NC_138209.1, read as the reverse complement.
TTCACCATTAAGAAAAAGTAGAAAGTGAAAAAAATGCAGAGTAAATATGCACTGCTATTCACACATGACAATCAGTGTAAGAAAAAACTGTTTTGAATTTCAAGTGTGAACGTACCATAATCTGCTATTTTTTCTAACTGATAAAAGTGTAAGAATTACCTTTCCTTTTACAGAATGTATTTGCTCTTGCATAATTGAAACCAACACAGCTAATGCTAGTTTCATTTATTATTGTTTATCCAGAAGTAAGTTCAACTGGGGTCCACGGGATGTATTTCAAATTGTAGCCAAAATCTGAAGAATAATTGCTTGTAATTAAAGTTCTAAAAGTATTTCAAAAACTAGTGACCTGTAAGGGAGAAAAAGCATCAGATTCACCACATATTCTGTGGGATGACTAAGCTATGAAATGTGTTCAAATCTGAGAAATAAGGATAAAGGCTAGTTCTTACATAGAGGTGGTAAATTGCTTTATACAAGATGCAACTTACCTATGTTCTGTTGTATGTAAATGTACAATCAAGTCCAATCCTATAGATTACAAATATCTTCCTATAAAACATGAGCTTAGTGAAATTCAAGAAAAAAATAATTTGAGGCAAAGGATCCCTTATCCTTATTTTAGTTAGGTAGAACAAGCTAGTAAAACTTTCAAAATTTTCATCCACCATAGGGCTAGCACTGACTACTATTTTGACTATGCTATCAGGGTCCATTACTTTCTGGGGTGTGGGTGGGTGGGATTAATTTAAGGATCCAATCTGAGTCAGTCCCAGTTTATTCTTCAAAGCTTTTGGATTTGTGCTGGAGCCCATCATCAGAGAACTTCTCTCTCTGGGTCATGCTGGAGCCCATCACCTGGAGAGAGAGAGAAAAAAGTTCCCCAATGATGTGTTCTAGCACAAGCCTGAAAATCTGGAAGAATAAAAGTTTGGTAACAGGAACAGATGCAGATTGGATCCTGCACCATTATCCTGGGACTCATATATTTACCTTCATTCACGAGATTAAGTTAAAACGAACGTTGTGGCAGTATAAAACAAATTTGCACATTTTCATTCTATGTGTTTCCAGATGCCTCTGATGCTTCTGCATAGGAATGATAGAAAGACAGTTTCAGACATGGGGTACTTTTTTATATAAAATATAAAAATATTCTACATTAAAAGTTAGGAAAGCTTTATTGATTAATATGTAGTTTGCAATTCCTCTGAAAACTGGTTTAGGCTTACATCATCTGCTTTCCCCTAGGGCTAAGTAGAAATGCAGGTCTAGGAAATTTCAAATTGGAATCCTTTAGGGACCTCTTGGGGATATCTTGAAACCAAAAATGTTTCCATTTTCTTTTTATAGGTATCAAGAGAGAATAAAGTGAAATGTAGACAGTTGGTTGGATGTGATTTGATATTAATATTGAAATAATAACCTGTAGAGCTGAGACAGTAGGAAGCTGAAACCTCTAGGAAAGGAGAAGGTCAGTGGGCTTTCTTGTTTGTTTGTTTATATACCTGCCCACCTTATAACAAGTCTAGGCAGGTAACACCCTTTCTTTCAACTTGTAGGGTACATCAAATAAATGAATAAATAAATCCTATTTTTTTAATGTCAAGTCAGTTATTGGTTAAATATATATTTCCTATTATTCAGTCCTGGGTAAATATTTTTTTTAATCCCATTTATATCCCGCCCTTCTCTGAATATGCTTAGCAATAGCCTTCATTCTATGTATATGCCTGCTTATTAGGGCTTTTGCCCTCCCCCCCAAGCGGCATTATTACAAAGTCAGCTTATTGCCCCCAACAATCTGGGTCCTCATTTTACCTACCTCGGAAGGATGGAAGGCTGAGTCAACCTTGAGCCTGGTGGGACTCGAACCTGCACTAATTGCAGGCAGCTGGTGTTACTTAAGGAGGCATTAGCCCACTGCTCCACCAAGGCTATAATATTTTAAAAAAATATTATAGTATTGTTGGTAGGAATCAATACTGATTTGAAGTCAAAGAATTTTATTTGGTAGTATTTTCTTCAAACTATATTTAAAAGGTTAGCGTACCTACATCCTAAAAGAGGGTAATTTAGAGTTTGTTTTTCACATAATAGCTACACAAGAAAATTATGCTCTTCATTCTTGAATGTGCTGTACAGCCTCTGTTTTTAAAGGAGTTTTATTTTATCCCTAGAACAGCAAACTATAGTGGTCTGAGATGAATAGAAGTATCCAAGATCATGGTGCAATATTGTTTTCAATGCAAAACCAAGGTTTCTCCCATCAAAGACCAACACAAGGAGCCTTGTTCAAGGCTGTAACAGTTAAATGAGTGCAGATATTTATACAGTCAGATATTTACACTTCCACATACAACAAAAAGCACTCCAACACATAATGAATTCAGTCGTATTCCTCACTGTGCTCCTCCTGATGTTTGTTTGTTTTAAAGCCCACTTTTATTATTTATACAAATAATGAAAGGCAGCAAACATATCTAGAGCAACTTCTTCCTCCTATTTTCCCCATAACAGTGACCCTGTGAGGTGGGTTGGACAGTGAGAGAGTGACTGACCCAAAGTCATCCAGCTGGTTTTCATGGCTAAGGCAAGACTTGAACTCATGGTCTCCCACTTTTACCTGATCATTCTCCGTAGTGGAAATAATAATAAAATAACAGTCAAGAGAAGAGTGTACGATTACAGACTGTTGAGCAGGAGAAGTGGCAATTAGGTTACATTTGTGGTGAAGGGAAGAGGAATGGAAGTTGTGGGCTGGAATACGGAAGGATCAGATTTGGCTGTAGGAGGAATGGTAAGATAAAGCAAGAGATCAGCAAAGGGGAATAAAAGGAGAGACAATCACAACGGATAGATAGAGGCAAAAGAGAATAGTATTGATAAAAAGAAATGGGAAAGAGCAAGCTTATGGGAAAAGGAAGTAAAGAAATGGGGCAGTGATATTGCATAAGGGCACAGAAAGGAGGGTGGAAAAATGAGGGAGCTGGGTGCTCAAAGATGCTCCACCTTCTAAAAGAACAACCTCATAGCTGTCAGCTCCTTTCAGATTTCCAGCTGCAAATATACAGACAAAAGCAGATGTATGATAACTCTAATAGAAGAAGCAACATTGAGATGAGCAGAAACAGTAACATGCATTATTAAACAAGTCATTCTGAACAGTTCTTACTGTTCTCTCTGTAATCAATGTCTGACCATGATTAAGAGAAATACTCTGTATACATACAACCAAATGCAATGTATTGAAGTAATGGAGTATTTCAATGATAATGTGACTTGTAAATTTTGAAGTCTACACTTTCATATCAGATTGCCATTTTTAATCCAAGTGGAGGAAAAGAAAAGCAAATTTACACTTCACAAATATAAACTAAAGTTATCTTGATTTTCATATAGTACATACTTTATCTACATTATGTTACCATGATGAAAAACCATTTTATATGCTACTGATATAGCAGTTCTTCTCACATATTATAGGTAGCCCCAGCTTATTTGGGCATGTGGCCAGCTTGACATTGCTTATGGCAGAACGGGATGTCTGGGATGCCCTGCGCCAGGCCCGGCCCTTGAGCTCCCCAGGGCACCAGGATGGTAGGTGGTGGGGCACATCCAGACTGGCTGCGGGGCCCCAAGATGCATTGGTGCAGGACATGTGGTGCAGTTCCAGGGCTGGGGTTGGATGGGGTTGGATGGCGGGGACTGAGTGCACAAGGCCCTCAGTATGGCAAAGGCAGAGGGACAGAGAGGCATATGATCTGGCCCACGTGGTGCCACCCCTCCCTGCCACCTGCCTTGACTCCTCTCATGGCTGTAGCACCAGCCTGCTAGACATGCTACCTGCCCACCTACTTACCCACTTCCATCCACCGTCTGCTTATCCCTGCCAGGCCAAGTGTGCAGGGGCCATGACATGGTGTCACCCCATGCCACCACCTGCCTCGTCTCACCTCATGGCAGCTGCACCAGCCAGCCAAACATGCCACATGGCAGCCTGCCCCGTGCAGCCATGGGCAAGCAAAGTGTGCCAGCCAAGGGGCTGGAGGGCTGTGGCTGCTGCTGGACACCATTGGTCCCCATGTGCTAGCATCCTCCTGTGTGAAAACAAAATAAGACATCACCCAAAATAAGCCCTGGTTTATGGTCTGAGAATTATTTGCACAAAGAAAGTCAACCATCATGAACAATGCAAAAACTATATGCTAATTTTGTCTTTGAGGGTAATTCCTATATAGAGAATTTTCAAGCATGTATCTAATACTTTACCACCTCATTCTAATGATCTAGTTCTAGAAAAAATGAATTTGTTGGGTTGCTGTATAGTTAAATGATTGTAAATATATTTTTTTTTGTTTCTGTTATTTTTGAACTATGAGAAACTTTTCCAAGAATAAATTCTACAATTTTTTTGGAAGTTTACTTTTGGTAAATTAAAGAAACTAAAATTGGTAGTAATAATGCTATCCCTGTTGTACATAAATCCCATGACAGTACACAAGTAGTCAGTGAATCTTGTTCAACAGACATTAGTTACAACTTAAGAATAATCCTCATTAGGGTATATTTTGCTTTTATGTCTAGCCTGATATTATCTTTAGTAATAAATGAATAGAACTATAGTTCAGTTTCTGCAACCCTGTAACCCTTTGAAATCAGAATGCTTGATTAGATGAACTTTTATCTGAATCAGCAAAATTCTTCTATTTACTGTGACAAAGACAAATGCATTGTAATATTGATGTATTTCTTTAAATTTATTGTGATTATGTACTTTGTGATGTAGATTCTGTTGTATATGAAGCATTTTGAGTGTTTCAGCTTCTTGGTGGAGGTAATCATGATATATGTTTTGATGCCTTAGCTGTCAAACACAAACAACCAGATTCATATATAAAGATTCAAAATTACTGATTTGTTACTCATGCCTATGCACAGTAATCTTTTTGGACTAACAGTTTGTAACTGATTAAAACTATATATGGAACAATGGCATTCAAGGGGAGTTAGACTTCATCTTTTGTGACCATGTAGAGATTCTAAACTGATGTCCTACTTGACTCCTTCCCCTGGTTCTGCCAGTCTCTCTCCTACATAACTGATGATAACCCGGCCACAGTTTCTTTTTTCTCATTGTTACCTTCATTCTCCTACTCAAGTTAGTAGAAGAAACAACAACACTAAAAATAAAATATATCCACATGAAAATTGCCTAGTTTTCTTGCAGTGTGTAACACAGAATAAACTTTTAGCAACCATTTTGAGTGATATCCAAATATAAGTTATAATGAATTATGTAATAATGGAATTGAATGGCAACCTTAGACAAATTGATAACAGAATTAAAAATTCTGCACCACACATCAAAATATATTTCTTACACAACAAATTATTTTTTTTGTTATATAGAAACGTAACTACGTAAAAGAAATCTGAAATTACTTGTTTAAAAGATTTCTCTGTTTTTCCTTGTTCTGCTTGCTTTAGCAGTTTTATGACTAGTTAATATAAAATGAAGGATTATATTTGATTAAAGAAAACCCTTGACAATGAAGCTCCTGTTAAAAAGGAAAAAAAGCAGCCTTAGTTGTAATCCAGGTATTATTACAGCAAGAATCACTAAGCAATCTCACCATTACATTTTAATCCTGGATGAAGAAATGACAGTAAGTGTATCAAGCTGTGTACAAGTAGCAAAAATAATCTTATTTGGGATTAACTATAGAGATTATAAAGTATTTATAGAAGCACTAGGATGTTAAATGTGTTTCAAAAAAGCTACATACTCTGAAGTTATTCTCACAAGCTAAGACACTAACAATTTTGAAGAACTGATTCTATAGAATACTGCTGAGTGTGAGGATCTGGATCACTCCTAAAAGAAATGCATTGTATATCACATGAAACAGTGCATAGTTTTGCAATATTTATATACACCACAAATTCAATTCCTTATGTATGTTAGAGAGAATAAAGAAAGCATACAAAACTATCACACGATACTGTTGGTTGAACAGGCAATTGGCCTATGATTGCCTGGTGCTACCCCTTTTATTCGATCATTCATTATCAGATAGATTTGGTGGAAGTTAACCAAGCTTTAATTTCACATTCTTGCAGTAAGTTGTTAAACTGATTGGCAATGGTTGAGTACAGAGCAATCAGATCTTTCAACCAAAAACCATGCAGTTCATCTTGCTGGGTTGACCAGTTCTTGATCACCCTTGTCCTTTTTTTTCACAATTTTTGTTGTTATTAAAAGTTCTTTCATGAAAAAATTGGCAACTTTAAAAGTAAAACTATTGTTAGAACCTATGAGAAGAAATGAAGTATAAAGTGTATCAAATTTAGAGTTACATGAAGGAAATTGATATCATTATAAAGTTAATAATATAGCAGCATAAGACACAGTTTCAATGGCTCTGTCATAAGAGAAGTAAAGCTGCAATATATTTATTTTGGTAAGGCTAAGGGAAGAGCATTAAAGCAAGCAGTAAAAAGTTTACTGTGTTTTGTTAATGTTATAAAGATATTTAGCCAGAGTAAAAGTTTCCCTTATCAAAGCAAAGACAGGTCTTATTTTATTTTAAGTTGATTTCCATTATTTGTCATCTTCCGATATTTTTAGCTTTGATGGAAAAAAAAAATTGCAAAGCTAGTTTTATTTCCAACATTTTCTCTCAACTTTAAAATTATTTAGTAGAATTAGAAGCTAAGCCCTGAAACCAGAATATCAATTTAAGTCAATATGTTGACTCTACTTACCCAGATTTCTACTCCCTACTGAAATTGGGAGAATTTGTCTCCTGTCTCTAAATCAAGGATAGCTTTGAGAATAAAACGAAGATTTCAGAAATGTTAATTGAATTTCATTGGCACCAAAAGATGTTTCCAGTATTTAAATCCAAGAACATAAAACATAGTGTCTTGCAAAAAGCTTATTGGTTATGTTCAGTACTGACTGATGGGTAATTTGACATATCTATCTGTGCTTCTTTCATATTTAGGAAAAAAGTCTTTGGCACTGATCACTAGAAGTAAACGTGCTGTCAAAATTTGTGCCAGGGGATAAGAGTGCTGATATTTTTTTAATTTCCCATTTCTTTTTTTCCTACATTTCTTCACATACATACTTTCCTGGGGAGTAAGTAAGTTGTACAAAGCACAAAGAAGAATTAAGAAAAACTAAGGAAAACAAATAAAGTACAATATAAAAGAACATATAACTACATCTGGTTTATCCATATCTTTTTAATAATTTTTTATTGATTTTCTAATATTACATTTATATATTTGAAAAGCAACGTGGCAGCTGAATACAGTAATTCTATTGCACATAGATATCATTAGTACAGATTTCAGACTATTACAATCACCATTCCCCCTCTTTCTTCCTTAATATCTACTGTCTCATATTTAAACAATTCTTGTTCTATCAATCAAATAAAAAGTAACTTTTTAACATTTATCAATAATTTTTAGTTTATATATATCTTAGTAGTTTTAACTTTCAATCTTTTAGACAGTCAATGACCTGATCAATTTTTCTGTTTTAATTTTCCATTAATATTTAAATTTAATGTTTAATAATTATCATTTCCACACTTTATATGACCCCAATTCCTTTATCACAATTCCTCCAAAAGTCTAATGTACAGGATCCACATCTTATCTATATAAATTCTCACCATCTACATCAACAAGTTAATAATGCAGTAATAGTATTCTTAGTTTCTAATAATTCTCAAATATCTTAAAATCTTAAATTTAATAGCCAAAATTTCTTTTATTTCTATATTTAATACTTCTTATCTCTTCTTTATATCTACTATCTTGTATTTAAAACTAATAATTTTTCCCTTACTGCTATGTAAAACCATATTTATTACTTTCATCAATAAAGTTTTAACTTATATATATATCTTAATCATCTTTACACAATCTTTATGTAGAAATCAATATTCCAATTAACCTATTAGTATTTTAACTTCTGAGTTTTACATAACCAAAATTTCCTTTGTCTCAACTCATAACAGTATTTTATATTCAAAGTGCACATCTTGTCTGCTTAAGTATATTCTAAGTTCTAATAATACCCATATTATCTATTTAAGTATATTCTATTTTAAATCTCATCTAAAAATCAAAGCCCTATTCTTTTTCAGTCTTATTCTAGCTTTCTTACTTTGCCAAATCATCTTCCATGTCCTAGCTTTTCAGTCATCAAGCAGATCTCCTTGGATTGTTGTATCTGTTATTTGTGGTTGAAATGACCATCCTGTCACCATTTTTTTATGAGGACTAGCAGATCCAGCAGGTCTTCTCCTTGTTTTTCCATTTTGACATATTTGTCCTGAACTGTTTATCTTCTCTTCCATCTGTTTTCCTTTTAGGTCCTTCTGTTTTATATAGGAAGTCTTTACCTCTTTCCCTTTTGTCAATTTCTTTTCTGTATTTTCCATTCTCTGTATCTGTTGAGTAATTGAGTCTTCTGTCATGACATTTAATTGTTCCACTTTTTCTGTAGTATCCCGCATAGATGATTCTTTAGTTATAGTCATAATTTGCTTTTGCATATCCAGGCTGTCTTCTTTTTTTTCTGTAGCTTCTTATTTCCTCACCAGCTGTAATTAAGGTTTGAAGAATCTCTTTCAACATACAAAGGGTTTGGTCCTGCTTTTCTTCCATAAGGAAGATCCATTTCTGGTCTTCTTCCATAATAGTGTGTTTAAGCTAAAGGACTTTACATTCAAGAAATCCACTAAGCAAAAAAGCACTGCTGAGCCTCTCAAGGTTACTTGTATCTTATCTATTTTGTGGGTTGTCAACCAAGTCTCTTTTCACAATAACAGATTGCAATATCCAGTTTAACCACAAGATGTTTCTCCAAATTTATTTAGAACTTTTCAGTTTTTTCTTCTATTTTAAATGAAAAAACCCAGATCTTCAATAAAAATAGGGAATAAAACTTGGAAAAAAGAAAATATACAATACAGAGTGTTTTAATCCACAAATTTTAGGAAATAGATTCCCAATTAGGATTCAGTTATTTTTTTAATGTTTTAAACTCTCCTGGGTAGTTGGTTGTCACTATGTCCGGAGGGAGGGCTAAAATTCCCCTTCCCTCTCCACAGGGAGGAAAGTACTTTAGCAGCTGGTACAGAGAGTAATTAGGATTTAAGAGAGGTAGATCTCACCCAGTCTCTTCCACACTGCTTTGAAGTTGCCAGATGGTGAGTGTGACTTTGGCTGTCTGCAGTCTAGTGAAGGGCCATATCTCTATGGCTTGTCTTTCATCTTCCAGTTTGGACAGAATCGCTGGCTCTAGCAGGAGAGCTACCACTCTCCCATGATCCAGCGAGGGCTCTTCCTTGCTGGTCGCCTCTACGGGGTGACTTTTTCCCCTTTTCAGGGTCCCCCAGCGATCCAAAACTGGACGTGGGAGACGGAGCTCGCCTCCCAGGCATCCATGGTGGCCGCATGGCAAACAAAAAGTCGGTGTATCCATATCTTTCTACCACTGGATGCTATTCTTGCTTCTATTACATCCTTATTGAACTGTATGTATCTTCATTGTGTTAAGTATTATCTTCTGTTCTTTCAACTTATGTTTTTCTTTCTTTTTTTTCCCTTTGCTTGTTTTTTGGTTGATCTCATTTAGTCCACATAAGCATGATTATTTATGTCTTTCATCTCACTCATATTCTGGTTTCACATAATTTTGCAGTTTGATTCTTATTCTCTCTATGACACAACTTTAACAAAATTCTTTCATACTGGTCATTTCAATTTTAATTCAATCCAAAATTCTTCCAAGATGTGTTTTTGTTGTTGTTCAGTTTTTCATTTGTGTGTGTGTGTGTGTGTGTGCACGGGGGGGGGGGGACACCTTTCTGGTCTAGCCTTTATATCAAGTATTTCCTAGATGTTTCCTATCCAAATTACCAGGCTCAAGTCTGCTAAGATTTGGCACTCAGACAAGGTCTTTAATACATATTTGCCATTAAGACAGAGCAAAAGATTTTTACCTAACCTGCAGCATGCAAACATTATTAAAGAAAATACAGACAGAACTGTCATTTCCTGAAGAAGGCATCAGAATTCTAAGCATAATAAAAAGAAGAGGAATTTATCCAAGTTGGAAAACATATTAAATTTTGAGTGGATAAATATATCACAGCAATTTGCAGTAAGGCCTTACTGTCCTCTACCATCTTCTGGAGTCCATTTAAGTTCACGCCTACTGCTTCAGTGACTCCATCCAGCCACCTCATTCTCTGTCATCCCCTTCTTCTATTACCCTCAATCTTTCCCAGCATTAGGCTCTTCTCCAGTGAGTCCTTCCTTCTCATTAGGTGGCCAAAGTATTTGAATTTTTAGCTTCAGAATCTGGCCTTCTAAAGAGCAGTCAGGGTTGATCTCCACTAGGACTGACCAGTTTGATCACCTTGCAGTCCAAGGGACTCACAGGAGTCTTCTCCAGCACCATAGTTCAAAGGCCTCAATTCTTTGGCACTCAGCCTTTCTTATGGTCCAACTTTCACTGCCATACATTGCAACTGGGAAGACCATAGCCTTGACTATATGCACTTTTGTTGACAGGTTGATGTCTCTGCTTTTTAGTGTGCTGTCTAGATTTGCCACTACTTTCCTCCCCAGGAGCAAGTGTCTTTTAATTTCTTGGCTACAGTCCCCATCTGCAATGATCTTGGAGCCAAGGAAAATAAAAACTGTCACTACCTCCATTTCATCCCCATCTATTTGCCAGGAATTGAGAGGGCTGGATGCCATGATCTTGGTTTTCTTAATGTTAAGTTTCAACCCAAGTTTTGCACTCTCCTTCTTCACTCGTAACAAGAGGCTCTTTGGTTCCTCTTCACTTTCTGCCATTGGAGTGGTATTATCTGCATATCTTAGGTTGTTGATATTTCTCCTGGCAATTTTAATTCCAACTTTTGATTCATCTAGCCCTGCCTTTCTCATGATGTGCTCTGCATATATTTTAAACAGGCAGGGTGACGATATACAGCCTTACCTCTACTGTATATTCGTCAGGGATATGATTTAGTTCATACCTGAGTGGCCTAGTGCTTTCCCTACTTTCTTCAGTTTAATCCTAAATTTTGCAATGAGAAGCTCATGGTCTGAGCCACTGTCAGCTCCTGACTGTATAGAGCTTCTCCATCTTTGGCTGCAAAGCACATAGTCAATCTGATTTCTGTGTTGACCATTTGGTGATGGCCATGTGTAGAGCCGTCTCTTGGGTTGTTGGAAAAGAGTGTTTGCTATGACCATCATATTCTCTTGACAAAATTCTATCAGCCTGTGCCCTGCTTCATTTTGTACTCCAAGGCCAAACTTGCCTGTTATTCCAGTTATCTTTTGGCATCCTACTTTAGCATTCCAATCCCCCATGATGATAAGGACATCATTTTTTGGTGTTAATTCCATAGGGTGCTGTAGGGCTTCATATAACTGGTCAGTTTCTTCCTCTTCAGCACCAGTGTTTGGGGCATAGACTTGGACTACTGTGATATTGCATGGTTTGCCTTGAATTCAAACTGAGATCATTCTGTCATTTTGGGGATTGTATCCCAGTATTGCTTTTCCTACTTTTTTATTGACTATGAAGGCTACTCCATTTCTTCTGAGGGATTCTTGCCCGCAGTAGTATACCTGATGGTCATCTGAATTAAATTCACAAATTCCTGTCCATTTTAGTTCACTGATTCCTAAGATGTCAATGTTCAGTCTTGTCATCTCTTGTTTGATCATGTCCAGATTTCCTTGATTCATGGATCTTACATTCCAGGTTTCCAGTACATCCACAGTGCAGAATTGCTAGAAAACTATTTTACTTGAAACGTATTACAGAGTTACTGAACTGCAAATTAGGAAGGAATATGCTACAAAACCCCTGATCTGCTGACAAACCATATGGCATAGCTCAAAACAGCTACTTGATTCTATACATATACCGTATATAAAGAAGCAGCTTATGAATGAAAGTGGACAAAAGTATTTTATAACAGCATTAGGTCAAGCATATTCTGACAACAGTCTGAAATACATGAAAAAAAGGAAAAAGTGAAAACAAGGGTCAACAAAGTTTTGAGATGAGCCAGAAATGGAACTACAAGGCTCAGTATTAATTATACTGAATCCATACAAAGGGATGAGGAAAGATTTTAATGACTCATTACTAAATCAAATAATTGACCTGAATATTCCTCTGTTTTCTATTGCAAATTCACTTCTCCTAGCAAGAACAATAATTGCAGTATAACAATTTTGTGGAGAGTTTTGTTCAGCATCGCTACTAAATAATATGTAGTTTGAACATAATTGCCACACTGTGGATTTGGTTATTATTAACTTGCAGGTTTTCCACTGAACTTTGTTCCTGTGATGTTTTAAGACTTATTCAAAACATTCAGAGCCTTAAATCAGAGTTGTGAGAGACTTCTTGTTGTTGTGATTCAGCGTCAGTCTGTGGTTTCGGCAGCTGAGTCTGATGATTCTGAAGAGGAGGAGGAGGAGGGGTTTGGAGAGCCTTTGGTGTCAGAGGAAGGTTCTGATGCACTGCAGAACTCTCAGCCAGGCCATTCCCATCTTGTTGCTCCTCAGACTCAGCTGTGTGAGCATGAGGGATTGGAAGAAGACGATCCACAGCTGGATCTGTTCAGGGACGCTAGGAGCAGGAGGCAATCTAGCAGAGCAGAACAGAGAAAAGCAATGAGGCAACTCGGGAGAAGGCAATGAGAAGCCACGCCTTGGTACTGCTGATACAAGGGGAATGTATGGGAGGTGCTGGTTGCTGAAGGCAACCGTTTGAAGATCTTCTGCTAGAGTCCTTGTCTGTTATTCTTGTTTAACTCTTGTTTAACCTTTTGGTTTAAGTCTTGTTTGAACTTTTTGTTTAACTTTTGTTTGAACTCTTTGTAAATAAATTTGGTTGGGTTTTTTCCAGCCTGTTGATTATAAAAAGGGGTTGTACCTGACATTCAAACAGGGCTGGTCGTAGGCTGGAACACAACACTTGTGTAGTTACACAGTTTCATTTACCTAAGATCTTAAGGTATCAGGAGTTATGTCTGCCCATCTCAGACTTTTATAAAAGAGGAATTTATGAAGTGAGCTGAAGTGCATTCAGTTGCTGCATTAAGACCTTCTCTTTAACTTCAGCTCTTTTTCTAGTTAAGGAAAGTGTAGAGTGGGTCATTTGAAAAAAGTCCCTGCTAGAGAATATCTTTAGATGCCAAATCTTAGATAGCTGGTGGATTCTTCAATAGCTGGCAGAGCAGTGAAAACTTTGGTAGGAAGTATTTTCTGGAAAGAAGAAAAAGGCTATAGGATAAATCTAGAGCCTACTTTGAGTTTCTGTCTGCTGGCTACTGTCAGTCTAAACTAACAAGTCTCCGCTCCTCAATTACCCTATTTTAAATCTCCAATTTTCCTATAAACCTGGGTTAGACAATACCTTATATCTCTTTCTTTTCAAGGAACAAATCAAATGTTAAATCTTTGTTTTCTTATATAGTGTCCTTTTTCCAGACTTTACTCACTCTTACAGCTAAGACAAAATTTTGCTAACTCTGCAGAAGTGAGAAAAGCGTAATTGGTTACTAAGGTATTGTCAGGCATTTTTTTCTTGGAAGCAGGTTTGCATATAGAGATCTGGAAATCAGTATTGTAATTAATAATATTAGCTTCATAGCCAGTATTGCTGGCCAGGAACCTGAGTCAAATATTTCTGAAATGTAACAAGAACATTAGTGAACTGGAATTTAGAATGAGAAGCAGAACATAACTGCCCAGCATGTCAAAAAGATAACTAGGAGTTATTACACAAACAATTTAGAAATGTACTGGAATCCAAAGATGGGGGATGCCAGCAATCTTAGACAATCAATTTCATTTCTCAAACTTTATTATTTTTATACCTTACAGCATGATGAATAATATAAAGCTGTCCTTTTCAGTTTTGACTTGAAACTGGAATATCTTCAGGCATTAAAAAATAAACTAATTCCTGAGATACAGCTTTTGTAAGTCCCATAGGAAACATGCCATCTCTTCAAGCAAACGTGTATGGAGACTTCAGAGATCACTTTGTAAAATTTGACAAAATGTCAAATGTTCAAAAGCTGGGGGAAAAAGACTTAATTAAAAAAAAGAAGCTTCACAAATGTGATTGACACACTGGAGACTTTAGCTACAAAGCCTTCACAATACAATCAGTATCATTTTGAGACTCCTGACATTTTCATATGCTTCAGCTTTACCTTAGAGAGATCACAGTCAGAGACAGGAAGATAATTCACTCTCTGTTCACATTTGATAAATGATGTTGATCTCTAGAATACAAATGGTGTTGCTAATTTGTGTAAAACCTGACTGGAGTTATTGCAGTGGTATCTTGAGGCATATGTGTATGCAGCAATAAGGCAACCAATCTCTCTCAAATGATTATTGTAACTCATCAGCAATGGTTTAGTATGTAGCATTCCCTCCAATTTTAAATATCCTTCTCACATCTTTTAAAAGATAAAAAAGAAACAGAAAAAAACATAGAAGTATCATAAGAATAAATGATTCAGATTTTGTCTTTGCCAGGTTTTGGCTGGGTTACCGTTAGGTCAAAATTTGAAGTCTTTCCTTTCTTTGACAAATGCAAAACATAATTGATTTAAAGTCTTCTTTGAAATACATTTTTCCTGGCTATCTCTTCAGTAAATGTCTATTTTGTGATTCCATATGTCCTTTAAGATAACATTAAAGGATAATGCCTATATATCTCCCCAAACCCCAGATATCCAAAACATTGGGTATCCATGACACAGATCCTTTAAATAATAAACCTCAGATTCAATTGTTTCCACTGACAGAAACAAAAACCTTTGGATTAAATTCTTACTTATCATCTTGAGATATAATAACCAGTATATGATTGGTAGTCTTTCTTATATTCCTATCACCCCCGCTAATTCCTCCTATACTATCCTATAGTATAAGATATAGTATACTATACTATATCTGCAACTCTTAAAATTGTACCTAATGAGAATGCTATTGCTGTTTTGAAAATATTCTGTGATAAATTGCAGTGATAACTTTAAGGAATCTGGCATTCTAATCTGTAGAGTTTATAGTGCACAATTTAGCAGAAACTTTGGCAAAGGCTGTTTGATTGATAGTAGAGTCCTCTGTCACAGCAAATGCTAAAGATTTTAAGATTCAAATGGCATTTAATGACAATAGTGTTGGTAAAAGGATGGTAACAGCATTAAAGAATGTCAGAAAAAAAAATATGGGATTGCAATACAGGTCCTTGAAGTTTTGCTAACACCAACCTTTACCTGATTATGCATTTGGGGGAAAAATAAACTTATTCAGATCCCAGGAAGGTGTTTGAAATTGGTAGTGTAATAATATCTGAAGTCTTTATTAGCAATAGCATTATATACTACTCCACAGTGCTTTACTGCACTGAGCAGTTTATGATATTAGCATATTGTCCCCAACAGTCTGGTTCTTCATTTTATCAATCTTAGAAGGATGAAAGACTGAGTCAATCTTGAGTTGGTCAGGTTCAAACTCCTGGCTATGGGCAGAGCTGGACTGAAGCACTGCATTCTGACCACTGTGCTATCAAAGCTCCTATTATCTTTATTGCTGAACATGTCAAGCCATGTAAAAATGATTTTGAACATTGCTAAGATCTCCACTTATCTGTGGAGTGATCTTAAGAAAAAAGAATGACCTTTAAGACAAATGGCAATATTTGAAATACATATACAGAATCCAGAATGCCTATAAGCACATATTAAACTGTTGTTAAAATATGACTTAGAGACAGAAAAAAATTAAAAATTGGATGATAAAGTTGATACAATTTTTTTTAAAAAAATATTTGGGAGAAAATATGGAAAAATCAATATAATTTACTGCAGGTGCAATTTAAGAGAAGATTGGTAGAAAAATGTTTTAGAGATGGCACATTAATAAAGGCAAAATTACAAAAATAATACCCTGGAAATGTTGATCAGAAGAAATATTTCAACATATTTGGATGTCATGTAAAATATTCTCAAAAGTATTATAAAAAATACACAGTACTATTTTAAAAAAACACCCAGCATTGGAATTCAAATCTCAAGACATTTTATTAGGAAGTGTTCCAGAACATATACCTAAAATATTGCATCTGCAAAGACAAATCTGGATGAACACTGGAAGAGTCACTTTGCCAACATCAAACTGAGAAAATAAACTTGGACAATATGCAGCAAAGGTAACATTTGGAACAAAATAAATCTGACCAAATTTAAGTAGACACTCAAAATATGGTTTTTAAGAGTAAACAATTGACATAAAGATTGTAACCAGAAATAATTTATATGCTTATTAAGATGTCAGTTATAATTATCAGTCAAAATACAACCAGAGAAAATCTGAAATCAAGTAATTTTGCAATAATATTTTAATTGCTTTTTCTTTTCTTCCATTTCTTATTTTCCCGTTTTTCCAAATCTACACAGCATATTATCACATGCATTTATTCTTAGACAATAATAATAATTATGGTAGAATCTTGTTTTATAAATATTTCCAGTTATTTTTTAAAATAATTTTACAATTTACCTAACCAATTAATGCAATATTAAATTTCAGATTTCAGTTTGTAAAGTCCCTTTATTTACTGATATTTTATTCTTTTATACAATATTTGTTTTGTAGCCATGTATTTTTTAAAGAAAAAATACTTTAAAAAAGTTATTTCAGTTATTTCACTATCAAATATATTACTATAGCTGATAATCTTTGTCAAATATAAAAATAGGACTTCTTACATATAACAATATAACAAATTTTTATGCCATACTCTGTTGCTATTTAATTTGTATTCTGTTATAGCAAATATGATTTTATTTAAAAGTTCAGTAGAACTCATACTTAATAAATAAGATGTATTCATTTTTTTCCTAGCCTATTAAACTGCTAATTCCAAATTTTGCTAATATTGAAATTATCTAAATTGTAAATTCAACCTAAGCTTTTTATCACACAAAATAAACATGTGTATCAATTATTAGTCTCATTATGTCTGGTTTAAACTAAAACTAAGAAGAAATTTCCTGACAGAACAATTAATCAATGGAACAACTTGCCTCCAGAAGTTGTGGGTGCTCCAACATTGGAGGTTTTTTTAAGAAGAGATTGGACAACCATTTGTCTGAAATGTTATAGGGTTTCCTTGTTGCCTGGGTTTGGACTACAAGATGCCCAAGATACCTACCAACTCTCTTATTCTGTTATTTATAACAGATAGTTTTAAGAATCAATATGAGGAGACAATTACACAAATCAATTTTTATGGATATAAAATGAATCATCAGAGGCTAATACTGATCATTGAAAGATGATTTTGTGGTTCTTCTTTCTGCCCTCTATATAACATGATCTTATAAGAAAATGAACAACTATTTTTATGTGACATAATAGCCATAAAATGCACAAAAGTATTTCAAGGATATTAGAGGGCTGCAAATGCTGGATTTTATAAAGAATATTCCATTAACTATAAAGATCAAATACTTTCTGGAGGAAAATGATAGGATTTAACATTGAAGATGTCAGTTATGAAGACCACATGGTTACTGTGAGGAATAACATTTAACCTTTCTCTTGAGGCTGATGGAGGCCAATGCCGTATTTTATTATCAACATTGGCCAGTGATTTATTACCACTGTTTCTACTCCAGTAAAACCACATTAGGCTGCTCTTGATGTATCATTTGTTATCTTCAGACTCTCAACACACATTCTGCATGCATAATGTCCCTTCCTTATACAATTCTTACAAACAACAAATATTTAAATAATGATTTTAGATTTATCAGAAAGTTGGAGAATATAAAATATAGTTGGCCAATAGATTATGTGAGACAATTGCTGACACTAGCATAAAATTTGGG
The DNA here is from genome assembly GCF_964194415.1 of Vipera berus. Classification (NCBI taxonomy): domain Eukaryota; kingdom Metazoa; phylum Chordata; class Lepidosauria; order Squamata; family Viperidae; genus Vipera; species Vipera berus. Next base: position 33,082,711 of record NC_138209.1, on the reverse strand, counting down.
TCTTGCACACAGTGATGTAATGTATCTAAAAACATCAGCTAAATGTATACCAGTGCATTTAACATAGATTCAAAACTGGAGAAGAATAAATCACTAACCTGCTTCAGGGTAAAGAAAGCCTTAAGGAATAAATCAGCTACTGGGTTATCTGTCTATACAGTACTCCTGCATTAATAGCTAATGATTTTAAGATAAGACAAATGACAAGAAGTAGCATTTCAGATAACACAAATAAAGTCAAGATATTAGAAAATAGAAAATAGCAAGCATATATTGTTATTACATTGCAGGGATTACTTTCACAAGCCATCACTTTTGTTTAATTTAGATTAATAATCCCATTATATATCATTCTTATTTCAAAATATTATTTACTCCCCCCAGATTGTGTGTCAGTAATGAGATTTTCAAATGTTTTGTGCAATGACAGGATACTTCAGAATGATGAGAATATAGATAGATCAATGATGACATTTCCAAAAGACTGTTGAAAGGGAAAGCATACCTATTCACAGAATCGCTATCACAGATGTATTGGCCAAGTTGAAACAATCCTAGTTTATTTCCTGTGCTAACTTTGTTTCTTTCTTTTGTGTTTCTTATAATATTGCTTGTTTTCAATTGTTTTTAATAATTTGTAAACATTCCAGAGTCAGCAGGACTTAGCTGTCAGGTACATTTAATAAATTATTGTCATTGGTTGAACAAATAACCAAAGGTTTAGACCAAATTTAGCATTTTTCTTCATCTATCGAGTTCTTCTCTAGGACTAGGAATAGTCAGAAGTTATTGTTTAATAAAATTAAATGTATCATTGCAGGATGGAAGCTGTTACAAGTAACGTTGCTGTTTACAATTGACTAATGATTCTATTATTATATACACAAAAATATGAATTCACAGCTGCCAGTTCTTTCATACTCATTCAAGTTATTCCCAAGAACCTAGGATTATCTATCAATTCAGAATTTGCCAAAAGTGCAATATTCCAGTTGACCTTTTGCAGGTTTTTAATCAGAATTTGCTTAAATTGCTATTAGGTCATTTGGGATAGTTGAGAATACAACCATCTTAACCTTCTTAAGTGTCCTCATTCTCCTTTATCTTTTGAAAGAATCTATACTATGACTGCTGTTAATCATTAGTGTCAGTAGAAGGAAAATAGAGTATAGGACCCAACCAGAAAGATTTTGACTATAGGTGTTAGCCTATCATTTCTGCCTCTCCCACACATACGGAGAAATATGGATATGTATGTGTATATGTGTAATATGTTTTAGTACAATTGTAATTTTAATTTTTAAGTGCATACTCAAAGACAACTTAACATTGAATTGTTTATCCTTACTCATTTCCTTTAATAAGTACAGTGCATCTCTATCTATAGCAGCACATGATAATCTATCATCTATGCCATGTCTACAATCAGTGTCAGGATGTGGCAAGACTGGACAACTATAGAGCACCAAAGATTTATTAAGGCTCATCTATCCTAACCTCATCAACTCCACAATATACAGAGCAATAAAATGGTGGAAAACAATTTTCTTTTTTAAAGTTTTACTATTGTACTTGAATACACTTTCTATTGGGCAATTACTGTTATCTCTCATATGTAATGAATGTAGTGCCTGATCTGATACAGAATTCTAGAGATTTGTTTCTGGAAATTAACCATTTTAATTTCAATTAAACTGAATTAATCAGTGGGGAACTTGGTTTTCCTTAGATTATATAGAAGAGGACAAAATTTCTAGATTTCATATGTAGATTAACTTGTAAGCTCATTTATGTTCCTGGGATATCATATCCTTTTTAAAGGATGTCTTTTCTTTTCCTTTATTCCTTCCTTCCTTCTTTTTTTATTTTACTAACATTTTTAATGGATCAGTCACAACTGTTGGAAAACAAAGTTGCCTTTTGCTGCCAGATATAATGTCAACAGAACCTGATTCTTTTATAAGACGATAAGGCACTTGGCTCAAATATATTCAATTAAATGTTAGCGGGAATACTACTTCACTATTTGAGAAATCATTTCTGTGTCAATAATGTCAAGAATTTTATTGTAGCCAGGATCAGATGAGCTTACTAAATTGCAGATGAGCTTACTAAATGCACTGTGCAGATCATAAGTTCAAAACTAGAACAGTATATGAAAATAGACTGCTCTGTGCGGTAAATAGTGGTGAATGACCAATTTTGTATTATCCAATTAGTACAGATGTTGAAAGAAAATAACCTACAGAAGTTGTATTAGAGAGACTTGATTAAGGCACGCTAATGATTATAATAACATCCAGTTATTGTGAAGGTCATAAAAAGCTTGACATCATTACAGCTACTTCAGCACACTGATGATTGGAAGACTTCGCAAGTCATTAGTAGGAATCTTGCCAAAGGTGACAGAAAATAAAGTTAATAATAAAGAAAATAAAGAAAGTCAATAACTACTATAAAAACATATGCATTTTTACTTGAAAACTACACATAATGATTAAACTACATTAACTTTTAAAAATAATATTAAATAACATGTTACTAAATTTTCTTTATATTGTACTCGTGTTTAAGAAAATTGTTCAGTTCTGTATTACATATAATGTATTATTCTCTAATTATAATATGTTGTTTGAACTGAAATTATACTTGTTAGATTATATATTATAATTATAATTGTTAGATTGCAACCTGTTGAATATTTACCAGAACTTGATTTCTATTATACACAATGAAGCTTACTTCTAAGACTGCATGTACAAGGTTGCTTTGTGAAGAACACAGTAACATAATAACAATTTTAAAGAGTTATGAGTGTTAATCCAAAGAATGGTACAATCTAAGAAAAGGAGATTTTATCGATTAATGTATCATGCACATGACAAGTTCTATAAAATTCTGCTTGAAAATAGCACTATTTATGTGATAACAATATGCTATCTAATCATATCCCAGCAGGTACTGAACTGAATACAATATTTATCAGCAGAAGTGATTTCCAACCAAGTTATTATCTGCTTTCCAAATTTTATACTGAGGACAGACTGCTGTGCATCACTGCAGTAGCTATCATTACCAACATTTTGTGTAGACAGCAAACTTTGGATGCACTGGGAATATTTATGTCACTACACAAGACCAGATCATAGGACAAACATAAAATTTGTGTGAAGTGTTACATAAGGAATTATTTCTTATGAAATATTTGTGCCTAGTTCATTTTTTTTCTCTCTTCACTGAATACTCTTAGTATATTGAAGAGGACAAATATAATCAATTTTATGTGATTCTCACAATGCCATTTCATTATGATATCCCCAATTTGCAGCTCACTAAGCAGCAATCACACCATGAGAGGTATGTTGTATACTACCAAATCAGTGGGAAACAAATGGCAATGTATTATTAACAAAAGTTTAAAACTTTTACATTTTACTCTTCCCTATATTATATTTTGTTGTTGTTAATGAAAATCTTGAATTCTACGATAATGAATTTGATAAAAATAGTTTTATCATTAAATGTTTTAGTACACTTTGTTGTGGTGAGTTTATGAAAATAAAATACTATGCAACAAAATAAAGCCCATAACTGCATAGACTTCTTGTTTGTAAACTTGGCGCAGATGTGAGTGTGTTAAGCAAGAAATGTTACCATAATGCTGTGGCTGTTTCATATGTTGTTGAAACTGATGCTCATAGAGTATTTGTCTACTATTTTTTTTAAAATCTCTACCACAATATTTATAAAACCAATAAGTGGGAAATTAACATAGGAGTTAATATTACATGACATAATTCTGAGAAGTCTAGGATATGCATTTACTCTTTTATTTATTATTATTTATTAAATTTATATGCTGCTCATTTTGCGGTTCAATATCCCTATGCCACCATTTACCGTAGTTTCCGGCGTATAAGACTACTTTTTAACCCATGAAAATCTTCTCAAAAGTCAGGGGTCGTCTTATACGCCGGGTGCTGAAAATTTAGGGACAGGGCTGGCTGGAAAACTTGGAGCGGATCTCCCATTTAGTCTGCACAGGGAAAGCGGGACCAATTGGAGAAGAAGCTGCAGTCTGTGATTTTTTACAGGCTGGGGTCTGGGCATCTTTTCTTCTAAAGTTGAAGAGCAGCTGTAGTATATCCCAACTTGAAAGGCAGGTGGAGAAGGCAGCAGCCAGAGCAGCGGCTTAGCTCTAAGGACACATTTGACTCAGGAACTGGGCAGGATGGCTGGAAAACCTGGAGCGGATCTCCCATTTGGTCTTTTTTTTTTAAAAAAAAATCCCATTTATATCCTGCCCTTCTCCGAAGACTCAGGGTGGCTTACAATTTAAAGCACAAATCAATGTGCTTAGCAATAGCCTTCATTCTGTGTATGTGCCTGTTTATTAGGGCTTTCACCCCACCCCCCAGCAGCATTATTACAAAGTCACCTTATTGCCCCCAACAATCTGGGTCCTCATTTTACCTACCTTGGAAGGATGGAAAGCTGAGTCAACCTTGAGCCTGGTGGGATGCGAACCTGCACTAATTGCAGGCAGCTTGTGTTACTTAAGGCTCTGCGCAGGGAAAGCTTTAGAGTGAATTAGGAAAAGTGAAAAAGTGAATTAGGAAAATAGGGAATGGTTGCTGGAATCAGGGGCTGCCACAAAGAAGAGGGAGTCAAGCTATTCTCCAAAGCACCTGAAAGCAGGACAAGAAGTAATGGATGGAAACTAATCAAGGAGAGAAGCAACCTAGAACTAAGGAGAAACTTCCTGACAGTTAGAACAATTAACCAGTGGAACAACCTGCCTCCAGAATTGGTGAATGCTCCAACACTGGAAGTTTTTAAGAAGAGACTGGACAGCCATTTGTCTGAAATGGTATAGGGTTTCCTGCCTTAGCAGGGGGTGGACTAGATGACCTCCAAGGTCCCCTCCAACTACTTCTTCTTCTTCTTCTTCTTCTTCTTCTTCTTCTTCTTCTTCTTCTTCTTCTTCTTCTTCTTCTTCTTCTTCTTATTATTATTATTATTATTATTATTATTATTATTATTATTATTATTATTATTATTATTATTATTATTATTATTATTATTGTTTAATCCACTTGCACTGTTTTATGTTTACATGTTTGATGACAAACAGCCTTTTGTTTATAAGTGACAGTTTTCCTACTAAGCACCTGCATGTCATAAGCATTTGAATTAAAATTACCATATTAAAATCAAATCTGATGTTTTTTAATTTTTATTTGGTGTGCGTTGGAAGAGGGGTAGTCTTATACGGCGAGTATAGCCCAAACCCTATAATTTAACAGGAAATGTAGGGGGTCGTCTTATACGCCCAGTTGTCTTATACGCCAGAAAATACGGTATTTACTTATGGAAATCAAGTCGCTAGATCCTTTACTTTGTAAATACAATGGGAAATACACATTCAGATATTCTACATTATTGACACCTTGGTTGAAACTAAAATTTTATTGAAACTTATTATTTATAATTGCAACTTTATCAGCTGGAAGCAGATGCAGTGCTGCTACAAATGTCAATACTTTTGTTTACTTTTGTCCAACCAGCATGTAGCAAAAATCCTTGCATCTATTCTCTAAGCTATTTCTTATTGTTTATTGTTAGATTACAAAATAGTCCTGAAAAACATCTTCTATTCTCTATATAAGAAAGTAGGCCAAATCAACAATGCAAGTTGATATTTTTTTAGAAAGCCTACACATGTATTATTTGATTACTTTATGATCATTGTTTTATGATTTCAAAGAATGCTTCAAGTCATTACTGGTTGTATTCTCTTCCATGATCACAATATGCTATAAAATGAACATTCAAAGCTGGCTCCATTACTCAAACTCCTTCACACAATTTGCAATGGAATTTAATTTTATTTATTTTAGTTATAAAGCATTACGCTGATAAATAAATAATTATTGCAGCGATTACAGACAGATAACAATATGCAACATTTTTTCTCTTTGGGGAAAAAAGTCCTGTTTCTTATTGCAAACAAAAGTTGAGGTGCATAATGTAGACTGATTTGAATTTTAATATTAAACTTTGCTTTGATGTTGTATTATTTTATACTGGATTTTATAATTTGACTAATTTGAGTTATTGTAAAACAAAAAAAGTTAATAATGACAATAATAATACCCAGGAAGATATACTCACAAGTATTATTTATGAAAATAATTGGGCAGGTTTTACATATTACTGTGATAGAATCAATGATCAGAAATTGGGTATTTCTATGTCATTGTTAGTAGAAATTAAATTCACTTATCAAGTTTTTCCATTTAATCTGACTTAACATTAACATATTCAAATGATATACTGCATATGGAAGACAGGTAAATAGTGGTACAGATAACAATGAATTTGTGTTATTTACCTTTTGTACTTTTCTATAATTATAATTGTTTTGTTTTCAAATAGTATTTGATTTATTTTTATTGCAAAATGGAAATTATTATAAAATATTTGACAACTTAAGAGAATTTTACATATAGCATAGACATAATTAAAATGTGTACAAGTGTATGCACCAATGAAATATAACCAAAAATTACTTATGCTTATCCTAATATATGTGTCTATTCTTCTTTTCTGATAGTGTTGTAATTTCTGCTTTTTATATGCTGAAGCAGACACAAGCATGTAATGATAAATTATGATCACTCTGGAATATATTAGCTATCATCAGAGGAGGAACTAAATCAGTGTATTTGAACCAGATTTTAGTATTTGCAAACTGCACTGGCAGAACTGAATTGCAGATGCTAAACCAAAAAGTATGAATCTTTCTTGGATGAAGAGAACAGTAGCATGGAAGGATGAGTTTTAAACTGAACTTCTGATTGAAAGAGAAAAGTTTGACCCTGAGTGTCACTCTATTTTATTTTATTTTCGTTCAAAATCAATATCATTCTCATTACCTTCATTAAGAGAGTTTTTTTTAAAAAAAAAAACCTAAAACAACATAATCTCATATGGTATCTGTTGGATTTTTTTTTAAAAAAAGAAGTTAAGTCTTAAATTCTTCCATATCTTATTCTTTAACACTATAAAAACAAATATGGTATCAATAGAGAGACACAAGGGGAAGGAAGGACCCTTATGATGTATGTGTAATGATATAATCACATGAAAGCTATCATTCATACTTATGTCAGACAACTTGATTGGAGAGCAAACTTGCAGCATGTGCATGATTACATCATTGCACCCTTGCTGACACATTTTGCTAGAGACATCACCAATATGAAAGAAGAAAAGTTAATATAGTTTCAAGTTATCATGATAATGTGCCCATCTACTAATCCATGAATTCTTGCTGTATTTCTTTTCCTTTATAATACATTACTGAGGTATTGCACTGCAGTAATATATAGTAATTGATGTATATTCATAATGACATTATAATAATGTATTGTACTTGAAGATGAAAAGATTTCCTTCCAAATTAGACAAACTGCAAATGGTAACTAGGGAGGAAGTGAAACAAGACTTTATACAAGACTTTGCATAAATACGTTCACAGCAAGATATGTTCTACTTTTTTCCCCACTGTAATTCATAGTATTATCACATGTAGTGTTAAACAGGCTCAATTGTCTCCAAAGCATTTGAGTTCCACTGAATGGAAACCCTGGCATGCTATAAAAAACTCCTGGGAATTTAGAAATTAGCTGCAGATATTAGGACTTGTGATTAAAACACATGCATCATTATCACATTTCTGCTAATCTGTTGCAAGTTTGTGCAAATCATTTCACCTAAGCAAGGGCATGTGTTGTATAATTATTCGGTTTCTGCTATGTAAATACAAATGATATTTTTCACTTAAAGAATTGGAAGAAATGAAAATGGGACTTTCAGAATATGCTACACAAAAATCGGAGCAGAAACTACAGGAATTGAAGAAATATTATACTGAATTAGGCTTTAAAAGTATGGGCTTTTCTCTGACATCATAAACTCACCAAATGAGACTCTGACTTCAACTGATGAATTGACAACCCAAAAACTAACAGGAAAAGAAGAAATTAACAACAAAATGGAGACTCTAAAGAACAACAAGTACAATCTACTGAGAGCCTTGATACCCAAACTTTGATTTCAACTATAAAACCTACAATTCAACAAACAACAGAAGCTGGAGAAAGCAATACTAAGATGGAGGATGCCAAAGGCCTTCAAATACAGTAGGTTAAGAATCTGTTGAGTTTTCCAAATTTGCTGGCAAATTGAGTGTAGCACTTTTACTGCATCGTCTTTTAAGATTTTGAATAGCTCAGCTGGAATACTGTCACCTCCACTAGCTTTGTTGTTGCTCAGCTTTTCTAAGGCCCACTTCACTTCACATTCTAGGATGTCTGGCTCGAGGTCAGTGACCACCTCATTGTGATTATCAGGGACATTAAGCTCATTCTTGTATAGTTCTTCTGTGTAATTTTGCCACCTCTTCTTAATCTCTTCTGCCTCTGTTAGGTCCCTGCCATTTTGGTCCTTTATCATGCCCATTTTTGCATGAAACGTTCCTTTCATGTCTCCAATTTTCTTGAAAAGATCTCTGGTCCTCCCTATTCTATTGTTTTCTTCTATTTCTTTGCATTGTTCATTTAAGAAGGCATTCTTATCTCTTCTAGCTATTCTTTGGAATTCTGCATTTAATTGGGCATATCTTTCTTTTTCTCCTTTGCCTTTCACTTCCCTCCTTTCCTCAGCTATTTGCAAAGCTTCCTCAGACAGCCATTTTGCTTTCTTGCATTTCTTTTTCTTTGGGATGGTTTTGGTTGCTACTTCTTGTACAATCTTGCGAACCTTGATCCATAGTTCTTCAGGCACTCTGTCTATCAGATCTAATTCCTTAAATCTATTCGTCACCTCTACTGTATATTCAACAGGGATATGATTTAATTCATACCTGACTGGCCTAGCGCTTTTCCCTACTTTCTTTAATTTAAGCCTAAGCTCATGGTCTGAGCCACAGTCAGCTCCTGGTCTTGTTTTTACTGACTGTATAGAGCTTCTCCATCTTTGGCTGCAGAGCATATAGTCAATCTGATTTCTGTGTTGACCGTCTGGTGATGTCCATGTGTAAAGCCGTCTCTTGGGTTGTTGGAAAAGAGTGTTTGCTATGACCATCCTATTCTCTTGACAAAATTCTATCAGCCTGTGCCCTGCTTCATTTTGTACTCCAAGGCCAAACCTGCCTGTTATTCCAGTTATCTTTTGGCTTCCTACTTTAGCATTCCAATCCCCCATGATGATAAGGACATCATTTTTGGGTGTTAGTTCTATAAGGTGCTGTAGGGCTTCATAGAACTGGTCAATTTCATCCTCTTCAGCACTGGTGGTTGGGGCATAGACTTGGACTACTGTGATATTGATTGGTTTGCCTTGGATTCGAACTGAGATCATTCTGTCATTTTGAGGATTGTATCCCAGTATTGCTTTTCCTACTTTTTTATTGACTATGAAGGCTACTCCATTTCTTCTGAGGGATTCTTGCCCGCAGTAGTATACCTGATGGTCATCTGAATTAAATTCACCCATTCCTGTCCATTTTAGTTCGCTGATACCTAAGATGTCGATGTTTAGTCTTGTCATCTCTTGTTTGACCACGTCCTGCTTTCCTTGATTTATGGATCTTACATTCCAGGTTCCTATGGAGAAAAAATCTTTACAGCATCGGACTTTCCTTTCACCACCAGACATATCCACAGCTGAGCGTCCTTTCGGCTTTGGCCCAGTCGCTTCATTCTTTCTGGCACTACTAGTACTAGCCCTCTGCTCTTTCCCAGTAGCATATTGGACACCTTCCGACCTGAGGGGCTCATCTTCCAGTGTCATATCATTTTGCCTTTTGGTACTGTCCATAGGGTTTTCATGGCAAAGATACTGGAGTGGTTTGCCATTTCCTTCTCCAGTGGATCACGTTTTGTCAGAACTCTCTGCTATGACCTTTCCGTCTTGGGTGGCCCTGCACGGCATAGCTCATAGCTTCATTGAATTACGCAAGCCCCTTCACCACGACAAGGCAGTAATCCATGAAGGGGATTAGAAAAATACATGATATTAATTTAAAAAAATATTAATTGGTTGAAAAATTTATTTCAACAGATCAAAAAGGGAAAAGAAATTGTTTTGCATATTAATCCCTTACTAAATCCAGAACTTGTGTTAAGATTTGGGCGCGTTTGTTGGTATAGAGGTTCCTTTACATGTTGCTGTGAGTTTATGTACAAAATATAACAACATATGATGAGAATATTTTTCCTAAGAAAGTTGATGTATGAAATGGTCTCCTCCAAACTAGGTAGAACATCTGAGGAATATATAAATATTACACAAGGAAATTTATTACTTTTATTTAATATACAATTTAGGGTTAATTAAAAGGTGGAGACAGAACAATGACTGCTCAAGAGAAAATTTTCAGAAGGACAGATCTGTTTCAAGAATATATATGATTTGGATTTAAGAGTTTTAGATGCTAAAATTTCAAAATAGATTTTATTAAATGATTTTTAGACCATAATCATATGAGTCTGGAATAGTATAGAATTCTATACTAATTGTTTCTGATGGAGACTAAGTGAGAAATAATAAAATAAATAAAATAAAATAATAAAAGTATTTTAATAATTCAAATAAAGGTACCAATTTGAGAATGGTTTGAAATGTAAGATTGAGAAGTAAGTAAAATACTTGAGTATTATTATAATACCAATTATATTTTATTTAAACGTCCCTAAGTTAAGACATGGAATGAAATTAAAACTGATATGTCAAGATGAGATAAAGTACTATTGTTATTGTTGGGGATAGTTACTGTGATAAGAATGAATATTTTACAAAGAATAATGCTTTGTATCAAATAATACTTATTTGGACAATTATTTCACCATTCAAACAGTGACAGAAAGATATGTCTAAATGTGTAAGGCAGGAGAAAAAAAACAAATTAAATAAAAGGTACTGCAAGATTCTGTCTGATGTTTAGAATGGATGAAAGAGTAGATATAAGAAATAGTAGATAATAAGATTGGAAAGACACAATCTAAGATTTTGATGGCATGATATTTAGGGTATGATGAAGCTAAAGTTAACATAGATTTCAAAAATCATTATGTAAGTTGTGCCTGAAAATACATTTGTGGTTCCCAGAACAAGAAGCATTTTATAGAAAATACTATGTAAATATAAATGGTTATTTTTTCATGATGTATTAGAATTTTCTCAGGGAGATTGTAAAATAAAGTCAGAGGATATAGTTGTCAATGTTTATTCAGGTTATAGTTGTCAATGTTTATTCATGTACAATTATCATAAAGGTATAAAGATAAAAGATTTTAATGATTTTGCATGACTGAATTTGAAAGAATTACCTTGTTTCCCTGAAAATAAGATCTATCCTGAAAATAAGGTCTAGCTTGATTTTTACGTGTGGGCCTAATATAAACCCTACCCCCAAAATAAGCCTCAGTTTTGGGGTGAGGCACACATGTAAAAATCAAGCTAGAGCAGGATGGGGGGATGGAGCTGCCCAAGCACCCTGCACCTGCTTAACTTAAGACCACCCAGAAGCCATGTGGCTCATTGTGCCGATCGTGCCGGTGCTGCCACTCATGGCAGGATGCTGCATGGCTCACTGTGCCAATTTTGCTGCTGCTGCCACTCATGGCAGGATGCCACATGGTTCATCACGCTGGTGGTGCTCTCATGGCAGGAGTCCATGTGGCGCATATGCCGGTGCCACTTCTCCTGCACACTACGGTGCAATACACCACATGGACTCCTGCCATGAGTGATGGCACTGGTGCAATCAGCGCAATGAGTCATGTGGCCCCCTGCTGTGAGCAGTGGTACCACCATGATGTGCCATATGGCGTGCAGCTGCAAGCAAATACAGGAAGGCCTGGCTTAAGGTAAGCAGGTAAGATATCCCCAAAAAATAAGACCTGGTGCCTCTTTTGGAATATATATATATATATAGTGTGTGTGTGTGTGTGTGTGTGTGTGTGTGTCTTACACTCTTACACTGAGTCTTATTTTGGGTAAGACACGGTGCATACAAATGATTAATATGACATTCTAAAAACTATATCCTTTTGTTGATATAAAACACAGAAGAAGAACAAGTGAAAGAATATATGAGAAGATAGGCTATAGTATATAAATGGATAAATGGGAAAATACAGTAAGATTAAAAGGACTGAAATTTACATTATGCTTTAGCTTTAGAGAGAATTTTTATAAAATGATGTGTCATTAGTATTTTTCACCAGATAAATTGTCCAAAATGTATTATGGTACTTTGAATATGGTGGACATGTAAAAAAAGCCTCCATTTCCCCCCCCCCCCGATACAAATAAATACATTAAGATTAGATGTTCAAAAGTCAAAAGAATGGTTAGTGAAGGTAATAGAACTTAACTAAATTGGCTAAATTGGCTTCCTTGATTAAAGAAAAAGAAAAATCTACATTTGTGGCTTATTAGGCTTATTTAATTAGGCTTATTTAATTCAGATGACCATCAGGTATACTACTGCGGGCAAGAATCCCTCAGAAGAAATGGAGTAGCCTTCATAGTCAATAAAAAAGTAGGAAAAGCAATACTGGGATACAACCCTCAAAATGACAGAATGATCTCAGTTCGAATCCAAGGCAAACCATTCAATATCACAGTAGTCCAGGTCTATGCCCCAACCACCAGTGCTGAAGAGGATGAAATTGACCGGTTCTATGAAGCCTTACAGCACCTTATAGAACTAACACCCAAAAATGATGTCCTTATCATCATGGGAGATTGGAATGCTAAAGTAGGAAGCCAAAAGATAACTGGAATAACAGGCAAGTTTGGCCTTGGAGTACAAAATGAAGCAGGGCACAGGCTGATAGAATTTTGTCAAGAGAATACGATGGTCATAGCAAACACTCTTTTCCAACAACCCAAGAGACGGCTTTACACACGGACATCACCAGACGGTCAACACAGAAATCAGATTGACTATATGCTCTGCAGCCAAAGATGGAGAAGCTCTATACAGTCAGTAAAAACAAGACCAGGAGCTGACTGTGGCTCAGACCATGAGCTTCTTGTTGCAAAGTTTAGGCTTAAATTAAAGAAAGTAGGGAAAAGCGCTAGGCCAGTCAGGTATGAATTAAATCATATCCCTGTTGAATATACAGTAGAGGTGACAAATAGATTTAAGGAATTAGATCTGATAGACAGAGTGCCTGAAGAACTATGGACAGAGGTTCGCAACATTGTACAACAGGTAGCAACCAAAACCATCCCAAAGAAAAAGAAATGCAAGAAAGCAAAATGGCTGTCTGAGGAAGCTTTGCAAATAGCTGAGGAAAGGAGGGAAGCGAAAGGCAAGGGAGAAAAAAGAAAGATATGCCCAATTAAATGCAGAATTCCAAAGAATAGCTAGAAGAGATAAGAATGCCTTCTTAAATGAACAATGCAAAGAAATAGAAAAAAACAATAGAATAGGGAGGACCAGAGAGCTTTTCAAGAAAATTGGAGAGATGAAGGGAACGTTCCATGCAAAAATGGGCATGATAAAGGACCAAAATGGCAGGGACCTAACAGAGGCAGAAGAGATTAAGAAGAGGTGGCAAAATTACACAGAAGAACTATACAAGAATGAGCTTAACGTCCCTGATAATCACAATGAGGTGGTCACTGACCTCGAGCCAGACATCCTAGAAAGTGAAGTGAAGTGGGCCTTAGAAAAGCTGAGCAACAACAAAGCTAGTGGAGGTGACAGTATTCCAGCTGAGCTATTCAAAATCTTAAAAGACGATGCAGTAAAAGTGCTACACTCAATTTGCCAGCAAATTTGGAAAACTCAACAGTGGCCACAGGATTGGAAAAGATCAGTTTACATTCCAATTCCAAAGAAAGGCAGTGCCAAAGAATGTTCAAACTATTGCACCATTGCACTCATTTCTCATGCTAGTAAAGTTATGCTTAAAATTCTACAAGCTAGACTCCAGCAGTATGTGGATCGAGAACTACCAGAAGTACAGGCAGGATTTCGAAGAGGCAGAGGAACTAGAGATCAAATTGCTAACATACGCTGGATCATGGAGAAAGCTAGAGAGTTCCAGAAAGACATCTACTTCTGCTTCATTGACTATGCTAAAGCCTTTGATTGTGTGGATCATAACAAACTCTGGCAAGTTCTTAAAGAGATGGGCATACCAGACCATCTTATTTGTCTCTTGAGAAACCTATATGTAGGCCAAGAAGCAACAGTGAGAACTGGACACGGAACCACTGATTGGTTCAAAATTGGGAAAGGAGTCCGGCAAGGCTGCATACTGTCGCCTTGCCTATTTAACTTATATGCAGAGCACATCATGAGAAAGGCAGGGCTAGATGAATCAAAAGTTGGAATTAAGATTGCCGGAAGAAACATCAACAACCTAAGATATGCAGATGATACCACTCTAATGGCAGAAAGTGAAGAGGAACTAAAGAGCCTCTTGTTGCGGGTGAAGAAGGAGAGTGCAAAATGTGGGTTGAAACTAAACATTAAGAAAACCAAGATCATGGCATCTGGCCCTCTCAATTCCTGGCAAATAGATGGGGAAGAAATGGAGGTAGTGACAGATTTTATTTTCCTGGGCTCCAAGATCACTGCAGATGGGGACTGTAGCCAAGAAATTAAAAGACGCTTGCTCCTGGGGAGGAAAGCCATGGCAAATCTAGACAGCACACTAAAAAGCAGAGACATCACCCTGTCAACAAAAGTGCGTATAGTCAAGGCTATGGTCTTCCCAGTTGCAATGTATGGCAGTGAAAGCTGGACCATAAGAAAGGCTGAGCGCCAAAGAATTGAAGCCTTTGAACTATGGTGCTGGAGAAGACTCCTGCGAGTCCCTTGGACTGCAAGGCGATCAAACCGGTCAGTCCTAGAGGAGATCAACCCTGACTGCTCTTTAGAAGGCCAGATCCTGAAGCTAAAACTCAAATACTTTGGCCATCTAATGAGAAGGAAGGACTCACTGGAGAAGAGCCTAATGCTGGGAAAGATTGAGGGCAATAGAAGAAGGGGACGACAGAGAATGAGGTGGCTGGATGGAGTCACTGAAGCAGTAGGCGTGAGCTTAAATGGACTCCAGAAGATGGTAGAGGACAGGAAGGCCTGGAGGAACATTGTCCATAGGGTCGCGATGGGTCGGACACGACTTCGCAACTAACAACAACAAGGAATCTATTAGAGACTGTGAAATAGAAAAATGCATTTATAACTTGTGATTTAATTCTTAGGACAAATGGATAATAGAATAAAATAATCTTTTTTTGTAATCATAGAAATAGCTTTGCAATTATATTTACATTTGCTCAAATGACTAGAGCAGTAATTTGTATTTTATTCTAATTTATATTTGTTTGCTGCAAAAGAAATCTGAAGCTTCTTCCTATTTCTTTTTAAGTTTTATTTCTGTACTTTCATCTTTTTCTTGTTTTCTTTATTTTGCATTAGTTTGTGTTAGCTTGTATGTTCTTTTTAAAACTTTTAATTATGTATGTTTTAATTAAAACAAATGATATCCTTGACTTAACTAACCTAATCCTTTACTAACCGCATGTAGAAAAATTTAGAATTTAGGGAAAAAATGTGCAAATATGTGACAGACAAAAATATTTTAAGAGACTGATTGTTTGCTTTTTCAGATTGCTTCTTCCAATCTCCCTCAGTGTGATATCATTATGCTTAATTAATTTAGTCTGCGTACTGTGAACTGCAGTTTTCATTTTCAGTCCCTAGAGGTCTCTATATATCACATTTTGAATCTGACAGTTCAACACCAAACCCAGTTTTGAAGCACTTTATTTTAAGCTCACAATAAATAAATTCAGAACTACCTATAATTTTATTTAATCTTTAAAAATGTTTGTTATTGTTTGTTAGCATTCTTATGATTATGACTGTTAGGGTGATGACAGTGATAAATATTGTAAATTCAGCTGAAGATCTGAATTTTTATGTCAAAATTTGGTATTATTAATATCACCGGAGATAAGCCTAGAGTTTTCCTTTCCATTTTCCATATCCAGTGGAAAATCTAAACTATCTGTTAAATTGGCAAATATATTTTTGTTTGTAAAAGTATGCAAAAGATTAGGTATATGCTATACAGCTTTACAGTTTAAATTAAACAGTATCTTAATATTTCCCCATTTAGCATAATTTAATTAAGTTAATAATAGTGAGAGACCAAATAATGGCTAATTTATGCTGGATTAAACCCTTTTAAATCTAATTCTGAATTTCCCATATTGAAGGAGGTAAAGGCAGCCCATCTTTAATAGTTTGCAGAATACATTGTAAATAGAGTCCTTAGTCTGGCAAGATTTTGTCTGTAGGTGTGAAAAAACAAAAAAACAATAGGAAAAACTGCCATATGTGCTTCTTGATTTGTGGTCTGATATGTATAATTATATCATAATCAAAGCAGTTATTGGACTTCTCTCATACAGTTTCATTAAGGTGCAAAAAATCCAACATTAATTGGACACAATCAAATAAAAAGTGGCCTCTTCAATTAATTAGAGCTATTAAATATAGATATTGCTTGTTCTTAGGAGTTATTAAGCCAAGTATCTTAAACACTTGATTTCAAATAATAACACTAACACTAACACTAACACTAACACTAACAATAACAATAACAATAACAATAACAACAATAAAGTTGGAAGGTACCTTGGAGGTCATCTAGTCCAACCCCCTGCTCAGGCAGGAAACCCTATACCAGGGGTCGGCAACCTTAAACACTCAAAGAGCCACTTGGACCTGTTTTCCAGAGGGGAAAAAAAAACACTGGGAGCTGCAAAATGTGCATGCACACAAGGGGGGGAACTTGATTGAAGAGTTTAATTAAAAAGAAATAGAGGCTGCTGTGCATGAGTTCTCTCTCTCTCTCTCCCTCTCTCTCCTTCTCTTTCTCTCCCTCCCCCCTCTCTCTCCCCCTCCTCTCTCTCTCTCTCCCTCTCTCCGATCTTCTGCTCACTTGGCAAGCTAGCTTCATGCTGTTCTCGGACAAGCTGACACATATTCTTATTGGGCTGGCTCTCCTGCCCTGCTTTCTGCTGCTTGCTACTTGCTGCTTCCTGTGGAAATGCAGCAAAGGCAGGAGCCCCACCCAATAAGTTTGTCAGCTTCTCAGAGAACAGTGTGAGTTACACAGAGAGAGAGAAAGAAAGAAAAGAGAGAGAGAGAGAGAGAAGGGAAGCGCAAGTGCCTCCAGAGCTGTGGGTTGCTGACCCATGCCCTGCACCATATCAGACAAATGGTTGTCCAGTCTCTTCTAAAAAATTCCAGTGTTGGTGCATTCACCATATCTGGAGGCAGGTTGTTCCACTGGTTAATTGTTCAAACAGTCAGGAAGTTAATCCTTAGTTCCAGGTTGCTTCTCTCCTTGATTAATTTAATTTAATTTAATTTAATTTAATAATTTGATTTCTATACCGCCCTTCTCCCGAAGGACTCAGGGCGGTGGACAGGGCAATACACAATAAAAATCAGATACAAAAATTAAAAAACCATTAAAAACCAATTAAACATCATGCCCATAAAATCAATACATATTGAGTTAAAAACTAATTAGTTTCCAATGTCATCATGAAATTATCAGTTCTTATCAGTTCTTAGAATAATGTTATTATGATAACTTAGGTAGCATAGAAAATAATAAATGTGAAAAAACCTGATATTTATTTTAATGTAAAACGTGAAATATATTGTCAACGCTGCTAACATTGAATGTTATTGCTTGACAAGAGATTTAGTTTAAGGTTGGGAGGGGGGACAAGTAGGATTGCACATTTCAAGGCCATCTCTAACTAGAGAAGATAAGACCTTGGCGGGTTTTCTAACGGAAGGGAAACTGATTCTTTAAATTAATTGGAGAATATGGTTAATGACAAAATTAGAAAGGTGGAGAATTGTGTTTTAATACATTGTGCAAGGGGCAGAGATTTCAGATTCCAGCTTCCTTCGAGCAAGCATTTGCCGGTATATTAGGCTAATAAAGGACTTATTAGGCTAATAAAGAACTTTTAAGGTAAACAATGCCTCAGAGTCACTTGAAAAGCCCATACATCGGAGACTTGACATATATATTCAGTAAAATAGGAATAAATTAACAGCCAACAAGGATTGGGATTTTTTTGTTTTGGTTTGGTTTTTTGGTACTTTCTGGTTAACTTTTATCCCTGACAACCTAGCCTTGTCCCTGCACTTTACTTCTCAAGATTTTGGAAATGGTTTTCTAGGGCTCAAAGAGAGTGAGGTCATCCAATTGGTTTCTGCTTATGGTAGGACTAGAATTTATGCTTTCTCACCTTTACTGATATCTTAACTCCTACATCAAACTGGCTCCCCCATAAAGAAAGAGATTTACCAGTTTTCTTCAGGTAAGATAGCAAATTTCCCTGTCTCTCAGATCACTCCAAAGAGCTATCAGTAGCTCACTAGCTACCCATGGATAACCCAAATATATCTGATGTACAGATAATTGCAACATATATCTCATTGTTTTCACTTAGGGCTTCCTTGACTGAAACCAAAAAACACAGCTTGTGGATAATTTCTTTCAGTTTAAGCATAAAAAAGAAAGAAAGTCTATGAGTATCTTATAATTAAATTTGCTTTTTTTGTTAATCTGCTAAGAAGAATTTATAGAATTACAGTATTAAACTTAATTTCTTCAGATTGCATTTAAATATATAAATGCATTTCATATTGCAATGAAGTGTAGCTACATCTTCTGAGAGGGTTATTTTAAGTGAGAATATGTTTTACTATGAGATAAAATAAATTTTCCCACTCATAGATTAGCTATTTTATAAATGAGTAAATTAAGTACTGTTACGTCTACTCGATAGCCTAATTAACTGATATTTGTTGGTGTAATTGTCACTCATCAATATATGGTATTCAGGTTTCTTCCTATAAATACAATTTCTACATTGGAAACAGTGATGAGATTCAGCTGGTTTGCACCGGTTTGACAGAACCAGTAGCTAATTTTTTGTTGAGTTTGGTGAACTGGATGATGCCCACTGAAGCCCTAGCCCTTTTTTGTAAGGCCCAGAAAGGCCCCATGGAAGTGTGTGGATGGTGCTTCCAGAAGTCCATTCTGGGCCTCGGACGCCCAGGCCCAAAATGGTCACCTGGAAGCAGCATCCTCACAGAGAACCGGTTATTCATGTACTCGAATCCCACCACTGATTGGAAGTTAAATTTGTTTAACTAAGTTTGTTTTTGTTGGCAGTCATGTTTGCCATATTTTAATCTTAAATTTGTATACATACCTCAACATAACTATGAATTTTGTATTTATGTGTCCACCTGAAAAGTTATATTTGATTATCAGTGAATGTTTAAATAATTATTGGTAGTGAAAATATTTTTTGTATTTATTTTTATATTTTCTATAATATAGTGTTTCAATTTCTGGCATGTAAATCTGATTTTTTTTGTCAACCACATGATTATAGCTTGATATTGCAGTATAGCTGTGATTTTTTCTATTTTATTACATGTTCTGTTTTTCTTTTCATTTTCCCTTCCCTTCCTTTATCATGTTACTTATAGTGTTATATTTACTTGTGGGCATCTTGTGTTTTAGAAAAGGAAAAACCACTTCCATATTTTATTTTCCTTGTTCTTCTGCCTTTGAGTTTCCTTCCTTGCTTTTCCACTGTTATCTCAGTGCAATTATTAGATTCTTCTCCTGATACTTAATAGATTAAGTCTGTT
The DNA here is from genome assembly GCF_964194415.1 of Vipera berus. Lineage (NCBI taxonomy): Eukaryota > Metazoa > Chordata > Lepidosauria > Squamata > Viperidae > Vipera > Vipera berus. Next base: position 33,062,913 of record NC_138209.1, on the reverse strand, counting down.
AAATGGAGTTCAACTGAAGCTGACCTTTACCTGACTACAAGCATGTATTGTTTGGATTTTTTCTCACTTACACTTCTCAAAACGTATTAAGTGCTAGTAACTCTGTTAAGTACTGTAAATCATTGTGTCCAGCACTTTCCTTAACTGCTACTAATAGCTCAATCTCCTGACCATTAACACTTCCTCTAGATGCTCCCTCTGCCACTGTTTTATAATTGTCTCTTCTTTGCTTTCATTGTGCCATTGACTTTAAGACTTACGTATGTACAAAAAATCTATTTAAGCTTGTATAAGAAGGCTGTAGGGAGCAAAAGGATGTAACAAGGCAAGATATACCTATTTATATCGTGCTGTTTTCAGTACTGGAACTTAAAATAAAGCACCTGCCTCCATATATTGCTAAATTTATTAACAGTTTCATTTAAAATTGGTTTGGGTTTGTAAACTGCCAGTGTGAAGAGTCAGAAGCTCTTCACAGTGTATGGAGGTTTCCATCCCAAGTCCAACATTCATAGCCCAGAGCTCTTCTCTGAGGCAGATGGGCGGTTAAAACGCATGAAAAAAGAAATTCAGACACTGTACACCAGCTGAAGAGAGGGCAGGCAGGTGGGATTTAGTGAATATCAAAGCCACTGTCCTGGATGAAATCTAGAATATCCAGGACTATATCAGTAAGATGGAACCCAAAGATGAGCTGCTGATAGAATGCCTGAGGTAGCACCAGACACAGGAGGAAGATTCAGCTGAGGAAGTGCCATAGTATAAGACAAGACCCTGCATGGTATTTACCATTAACAGAGATGAGGTGGCAGACATTAGGAAATTGTACCAGTGGCTGAAGAGGGATGAACTAAAAGACAGCACTGAGGTACTGATCAAGTAGCATCAGTACAGGCACAAAGCATCAGATTTTCAGAAACAAAGGACTACCACACTAGATAGGATACAAATTATGGACTTTGCACAGTGGCCTCAGAGATAGTCCAACACATAATGGTAGGGTATAAGATACAGGCAGGTACAGCATACACTGAGTGGTACAATCAAGTAATGGCATTGTATACAGGAACATCTGCAAACCATATGGGCTAGAGCCTTCCAAGTCCAGACGGGAGATTCCACAGAAGGCTGTGGAGAATAACAGTGCTAAAATCTTGTGGGACTTCCAGATCCAGACAGACAGCCAAGTTCTAACCAATCAACCAGACATCATGGCAGTAGAGAATAACCAGAAGATGGGGTGGTGATAGATATAGCAAAGCCAAGTGACAGAGATCTCAGAAAGAAGGAGTATGTGAAACTGGAGAAAGACCAGAAATTCAAAGAAGATTTTAAAGTAAAAGCAAAAGTTGCAGTGGTGGTGAGATTATTTGGGCTGTCTCCTAAGCTGGAAAATGGCTCTAACAGACCTAGCATCAATGCCAGAGCTCTTTGTCAGAAAGAGTGAAATGTTAGGAATAGCTAAAATACTGCACAACTCCTCAAAACATCTCAAACTCCTAGTCCTTTGTCAGATGACTGAAACTGAGTCATACCATCATACCACCCATAGGTGAGAAGACAATTTTATATGATTGGTTTGCAAATCTCCCTCAGTTGCAGAACTCTCTAATAATGCTGACATAAGACATTAAGATTGGAATGTGTACATAGAATTCAACTGAGGAAGAGTTGAATTCCAGTTCAGCATTTTTCTGGGCAGAGATCATACTCCAAGATAATTAGAGACAGTCCTGGAATTATTTAAAATAAATCAATTAATCACACGGAGTAGACAGATTCTAGATATAATAGTTTCTGCATGTGAAAAATGGAATTTGCCAACTGCATCTTATTATAAATTTCGTTCTAAAACAGGAATGTATAGGAGAGCTAACCTAAAAAAATTGGCACCAAAAATGCAGACACTAAGCAATGGCACCTTCTTAATGTTTTCTATATAACAGCAAACTATGTGGTTGAAACTATGTTTCATAATTTTCTAATTAATAGGATAAACTTCAACAAATGTCATTCAAATATTCTAATGAAATTTAAAACTTTAGTTTAAGCTGGATAATAAAAAACAAAAGTTCTCATTACTTGATCCTCTAAATAAAAATGAAGATTTTACCACAATGAAGAAATAACTTAGATCCAGATGTAGTTCATACTTATTGTGGATCTGTATAAGTTAATGGAATTTTATATCTATCACTTTATTCAACTTCAGTTGTTATTGATAAGTTATTTGTGACTTAAATTAATTTAGATCCCTCTATTTATAATAGATTTATGGTTAATAATATTAAGTTTGTATTTAACCTAATGAGGATGTGGTATTAATGAAACAGACTGGGATCCTATATGTGGCTAGGTATAACTTGGTATCACAGGATTTCCTGCACATATAGATGTCTACAGCAAAGATAAGCGATGAAATGCTATCTCAACATTTCGATCAGAGAATAGAACAGTGGCACTTGCATTATAATATTTATTTATTTATTTATTTAGTTACATTTATATACCGCCCTATTCCCTGAGGACTCAGGGCGGTTTACAGGAAATTAAAAAATCCACCATACAAAAGTTTAAAAAAACCAAATTAAAAAATATTAAATTGACCCTGTAAACTTAAAACCCCAATTAAAAATTTCTCCTCAGCCTGGGCCCGAGAGCTCAAAGAGCCAGGTCTTCAGGCCCCGGTGGAATGATCGGAGGTCGGGGGCAGTCCTCAGCTCCACCGGCAGCTGGTTCCAGAGGGCAGGCGCTCCCACTGAGAAGGCCCTATCCCTGGGTGTCACCCGCCGGCAATCTCTCACCGGCGGCACCCTGAGCAGACCCTCCCTGTGGGAGCGCACTGGGCGAAGGGCGTTTGATGCCGGCAGCAGGTGTTCCCTCAAATAGCCCGGACCCAGGCCATGTAGGGCTTTATAGGTAATAACCAGCACCTTGAATTTCACCCGGAGGGCAACCGGAAGCCAATGCAGCTCGCGGAGTAGAGGTGTTACATGGGAGTATCGGGAGACCCCCATTACAACTCGCGCGGCCACATTCTGCACCAGTTGAAGCCTCCGAGTGGTCTTCAAGGGCAGCCCCATGTAGAGAGCGTTACAGTATATATCCATATATCTTTTTGGCATTACTATAGTTAGGAATATAGCTTAACATTTGACAGACAAATCTCATTGCATTCTTTGACCAAGTGACAAAATTACTGGACCAGAGGAATGCTGTGGATATAATTTACTTGGACTTCAGTAAGGCATTTGATAAAGGAGATCACAACCTACTACTTGATAAGATAGAAAAATGTTGGTTAGACAGCATCACAACCAGATGGATTCATAGATGGCTGACTGGCCACACTCAGCATGTGGTCCTCAATGGAACTGCATCTACATAGAGGGAAGTGTGTAGTGGGGTGCCCCAGGGCTCTGTTCTAACCCCAGTGCTCTTCAACATCTTCGCCAACGATTTGGACAGGGGGATAGATGAGGAACTCATCAAATTTGTAGATGACACCAAGCTGACAGAAACAGCCAACACTCCAGAAGATACAGGAGGATCTGGACAGACTTGAACACTGGGCACAATCTAACAAAATGAAATTCAATGGTGAAAAAAGTAAGGTTCCACATTTAGGCAAGAAAAACCAAATGTACAGGTATAGTATAGGTGGTACCTTGCTCAATAGTAGCAACTGTGAGAGGGATCTTGGAATCCTAGTAGATAATCACTTAGATATAAGCCAGCAGTGTGCTGCAGCTGCCAAAAAAGCCAACACAGTTCTAGGCTGCATTAACAGAGGGATAGAATCAAGATCAAGTGAAGTATTAATACCACTTTACAATCCCTTGGTAAGGCCACACTTGGAATGCTGCATCCAGTTTTGCTCACCACGATGTAAAAAAGATGTTGAGACTCTAGAAAGAGTACAGAGAAGAGCAACAAAGATGATTAGGGGACTGGAGGCTAAAACATATAAGGAACGACTGCTAGAATTGGCCATGTCTAGTTTAATGAAGAGAGGTACGAGGGGGGGGGACATGATAGCAGTGTTCCAATATCTCAGGGACTACCACAAAGAAGAGGGAGTCAAGCTATTCTCCAAAGCGCCTGAAGGCAGGACAAGAAACAATGGATGGAAACTAATCAAGGAGAGAAGCAACCTAGAACTAAGGAGAAACTTCCTGACAGTTAGAACAATTAACCAGTGGAACAACCTGCCTCCAGAAGCGGTGAATGCTCTAACACTGGAAGTTTTTAAGAAGAGACTGGACAGCCATTTGTCTGAAATGGTATAGGGGGTTGGATTAGATGACCTCCAAGGTCCCTTCCAACATCATCATCATCATCATCATCATCATCATCATCATCATCATCATCATCATCATTATCATTATTTAACGTTTATTCATAAAACATGAAACTCAGTAAACTGAACACTCAGATTGACTGGCATTAATGGTTGACACAGGTTGCTGCCAGCATCCTAGGTATCAACCAGGTATCTCCTTAAAACATAAGATGTTCCGAGTAGTGCAGTTTTTTGTAGCTTTGCTGGAGTTATTGCAGGAAGCTGCAATTTCTTGATGTATTTTGAAAACTTTTTGGACATAATTCCCAGTGCCCCGATGACAATGGGTATCACTGTTACACGTTTCATCCATAATCATGCAGTTTCGATGGCTAAGTCGCGGTATTTTGTAATTTTTTTCAGTTCTTTTTTTTTCAACTCTGGCATCTCCTGGTACAATGATATCAATCAGCTGTACACTTTGGTTCTTTACAGCTGTGATATCTGGCGTGTTGTGTTCCAAATGGCGATCTGTCTGTATTCAGAAGTCCCACAAGATCTTCACCCTCTCATTCTCGACAAATTTTTCCACCCTATATTCCCACAACTTTTCGGACACAGGCAAGTCATATTTTTTACACAATGCCCAGTGGATTAGTTTAGCAACTCGGTCATGTCTAATTTTGTGATCAGTTTGCGCGATTTTGCTGCACTCACATATTAAATGTGAAACAGTTTCAACTTTGTTGTTGCAAAGTCAGCAATTTGGATTGTCAGTAGATTTTTGTATCTTTGCTTTCATGGCATTAGTTTGTAGTGCTTGTTCTTGAGCAGCCAGTATTAAGCCTTCCGTTTCTTTCTTGATGGTTCCCAACTTAACCCATGCCCATGTCAAGCTGTTATCACATTTTTCTTCAATGTTTTTCAAATGTTGTCCATGCAAAGCTTTGGTTTTCCATCTATTTAATCTATCATCCAGCCATTTTTCCTTATATTCTGTCTTTGTTTCTGTTATGTTGATAATGCTCTCTGTTTTCATAGCCTGCAGCAATTTTTCTGTACTTTGATTCACATAGTCATTCAAACTTCGTTTTTCTTCTTGTACAGTTTGGTGGATTTGCAGTAGCCCTCTGCCCCCTATTATTCTTGGCAGGTACAACCTGTTGATGTCACTTCAGGGATGTAGAGCATGTTCATATTTAAAAGTTTACACGTTTTCCGGTCTAGGTGTTCCAATTCAGCCAAAGTCCAGTTAATAATTCCAGCTGGGTAGCGTATCACTGGGACTGCCCATGTATTAATGGCTTTAATTATATTTCCAGGATTCAGCTTTGATTTTAGTATTTTGCAGACTCTCCTGATGTATTCCTTTTGCGTTGACTCTTTGACTTTTCCATTCAAGATGTTATCTGCTTCCAATATCCCTAGGTATTTTTAACCATCATCTTTTGCTAGTGCTTTTATAATACTTCCATTTCCCAGTTCTATTGCTTCTATTTTTCCCATTTTTCCTCATTGCATGGATAATATAGCACATTTTCCAAGTCCAAAGTCCATTCTGATGTCGCATACAGTTTTAAGTCATCCATGTATAGTAGATGATTTACCTTGCCATGCTGGCTTGAGATGTGGTATCCCAGTTTTGTGTTTTGTAATATTATTGTCAATGGAATTAATGTAATGTTGAACAGTAGTGGTGAAAGTGAGTCCCCTTGGAAGATTCCTTGTCTGATGTTGATTTCACCAATGTTCTCCCCATTTGCTGTTAGAACTGTTTTCCATTTTTACATATTTGCTTTCAAAAATGTACAGATGTTTTTGCTGATTCCAAAGTTTTCCAAACACACATTAATCCAACTGTGGAGTAATGAGTCAAATGCTTTCTTGTAATCAATCTACGCCATATTTAAATTTGTTTTTTGTCATTTTGCATTTTTAGTACCATTTTGTCAATGAGCAACTGATCTTTTGTTCCTCTTGATTTTTTATAATTTCCTTTTTGTTCTGCCAGACACAAATTGTTTTCCATCAGATGATTGAATATTGAATTTGCCAGTATTCTTGCAAAAAGTTTGAACGTTGTTGGCAGACAAGTAATTGGGCAGTAGTTACTTGGTTCTGTGCTCTTTTCTGGGTCTTTCATTATCAAGTTTGTTAGTCCAGCTGTTAACCATTCTTCACTTGTGGCATTTTGAAGCATTTCATCAAACTGAGTGGCCATGCAGTGATGGAGGCTGGTGAGGTGTTTCAACCAGTATCCATGCAGCTCGTCCAGGCCAGGTGCACTCCAGTTCTTGACCTTCTTTACTTGTTTTGCAACCATATCAGTGGTTATTACAATATTCTCCATTTTGTTTTGTGTTGCTTGTTTTTGGATATCTTTGATCCAGGAGGCAGTTTTATTATGTTCCACTGGGTTTTCCCACAGTTCTTTCCAAAAATTTAAGGGGTTTTTTTTACATGGGAGAACAGTAATTTTGGACTTGATTTTCATCAAGTGACTGATAGAAGAGGTGCTGGTTTCTTCTGAACTCGACATTTTCACGATATTGTTTTATTCATCCTTCATATCTTTCCATTTTCTTTGCTGTTGCTATTACACACTGTTTTAGTTTTTCCATGATTTCCATTATTGTTTTTTCCTCCAGGTTATATTTTTTTATAAACTATTTTTCAGCTTTTCATTCTTTAGTTTTCATTTATTATTATTATTATTATTATTATTATTATTATTATTATTATTATTATTATTATTATTATTGTTGTTGTTGTTGTTGTTGTTGTTGTTGTTGTTGTTGTTGTTGTTATTTGCAGATAACTGTAAAAAATATTCCAGAATTATGTAGCTATTTGAACACTAGTTTGTGCCCATACTTTGATTCTTACATTCATTTTTTATCATTTAAAATTAGTGATATATCAATTATAATTAGTGATATATCTAATGGATTATTTAATGAACTGAGTTATTTTAAACCAGTAAATCACTTAAACCAGACAAAAGAATCAATTGGTTTACAACCTTATTTTACTGGGTAGTAAACAAAGAATAATGATATTTAAAGAAAAAATAGTTTACTACAATGCTACATTTTTTTCTCTAACTTGCTCTCCAGCAGTTATATATATATTGTTCACTGGTTTAATGGCTTTTTTAAAAAAAATAATTATACACTCATAATTTATTTTACTTATTACTCTTATGTCTTCACTTTACAAAAAAAAACACTTGAAATTTTGATACAAGAATATAGTCCATTTAAGTGGCTAATGCCAGTAGATCTAACAAATATAGTAATTCTTGAATATTGTTATTACTTACAAAATGAATAAGAAGTGATGCTAATTCAGCTGGAATTCAAAGAATTTGAATACTTCCTTATCTTTCTCTGTCTAATATTCACATTTCTGGTTAAATCCTTGAGTGTTTTGTGGATAATGGTAAGTTAGGAAATTCTGTTAGAGATCTAAATGCTTGGACTTTTTTTAACATCATCCATATACACAGCTTTTCATGGAAAAGTCTCTTTGCACAGAATCTAACAATAACACACATATATATATTTAGACAGGTTGAGCCACACACATAAAATTACTACTGTACATGCTCATTACTATAAAGCTGAAACATATGAAATGAATATAGTGTATGCAGTATAACTAAAAGAAATATAGATGCATTAAGTGAGAAATCTCTGATTGCCTCTTCAAATATATTTCATAACCCAAATTCAAATAACACTGATGATAATACCTAAAAATGTGCTGCTTTTATGAAGTATTGAAACACACAGTCATGTTTTCTTTACTGTAAATTTTACTGACATATTAATAATTGTAAGCCAGCCAAAATTTGGTACAGGATGGATGATCACATGAATTTTTTAAATAAATAAATAAAACCTAAATACACCCCATTTAGTCTCTTTTTTTGGATGGATGGATGGATGGATTTTTATTACAGTGTTTTGTGTGTGTGGGCAAACTAAAATAACACCTGCTCTTTCTAGCTTTATAACAGTGGCCTGTATAATGTTTTAAACGTATCTAAAGCTTGGTAGGAATGTATCTGACATTCTTTTTTAAATGGAACTTCCAGAGAGCTACAATAGTAGTGAGACATTTAGCATGATTCTGAGAAAGGGTAAAGCAATCTATATGATATGACCCAGGCTGTTGTATGTAAAAAATGCTGTAGTTATGCTGATTTCCATGGGGAAATATGTAAAAATAATATCAAATATCAAGTCTTTTAAAATGTACATTTATCACCAGCCTAGGACAGATGTTCCTACTTTATGCTTGGAATCTGTTTTGATATATGTTTAATTTTCTTTATAAAAAGCAGATTTGCTTGGCTCTGCAATTTTTATTAGGAATATGCAATTAAAAAAGATGGAAAATTGTGTTGCTTTAAAATGCAACAACATTAATTCATAATCTATCAATTGAAAGATTCAGTCAGTAAATGGTTTACGCGGAAGACTAATGAATCATAAAACTTTTAGAATACACTACTATTTAAGGGTTGTTGTATATATTAAATGTATATCTCAATTTTCAAATTATTATATTGGCACCAGCTTAGCATAAACAACAGTTTCCACAATCAGTTAATTACATGATTTTATCAATGAGTGACAGTACAGCATTTTGCCAGGAGCAAAAGTTCAGCTTGACTTACGGAAAAGAATGTGAAATACTAAAATACACATATTAGTCTCAAAATATGTCATTGATCTAGTAAGGTCTTAAAAGAGATTACTAAATATGAAAAGGTGGGGTTGGGATGGGAGTACAATTTTACCTTTATTATTAAATGATGCAAGTACACTAGAAAGTAAATCATATCTAGAAAAATATATGAAGCAGAAGAGATAGCACAGCAAGACATTTAATTAATCACAAATTTATTACCCTGTCTCTTATCCAAGTCTCAAAAATATCAGGAATAATAATCCTGGAATGCAATACTTTTTTAGTTTTGTTTTTTTAAAAAAATAAGTACATGAAAAATTGAAAGCTGTAAAGTATAGATAACCTACTACTTAATTCTAGGGGGGAGGGAAGGAATACAGTTCTTTCAAATTTTAGATCACATCAGCAATTTAAGAATTAAAACATAAATATGATAATGATAACTTTTTTTCCCAACAAATATTTCATACAGTAATCCCAGGTGGATACGCATAGTGAACAATAAGGGAAAGAATATTAAGCAAGTTTTCTTAAGCCAACTAATCAACATCTTTATCATCTTTAAGATCATTCTGTTAATAAGATTGGGTAGTTTCTATATTTGTTACCAAAAAAATTTCCTGCTGGCTACAAATTGGCATCTATTTAGCAATATGTCAAACTAACAGGCACTAATTAAATGAATGATATCTACATACTTGAGTTATTATTGCAAACAGATTTATCTATTGTTTCTTCTGTAATAGTTTTTTAAATAATGTTACAATATTTAAAATTAAAAGTCACCTACTCTTTAAAAATTTTAATATAAACATCATAAATTTTGCTTTCCATTCATCATGAATTTATTATGCAGAATCCACACCATTACTGGAAAAGATCATAAACTCTTTTTAAAAAAATAAGGAAGCAATTATACTTTTATTTTTATGTTTAAAATAAAAATAAAAGTATGGGGGGAAAAGAATGGTCTGGTTCAGGTCAGAGTCAACTACAGTGATTTCATTGATATGGCCATTTTGTTTTCCTGGCAAAAGTATGTTTCTAGACTTTCCAGTATTCCTGATATTCCTAGGTTGTGCAATATTGGTATTTTTTTAGAGTAATTGAAGTACCATTCAGATCAAACTGCTTAGCAAGACCAAACAAGAACAGCCAGTCAATTAAAAAGAAATGTTTTTATAGGATAAAACAATGTTAACTGAGGAAAGTTATAAGCTCAACTTTTAGTGGATTTTGCCACAATAATATGCTAATAATTTGTCATTACAGTCCTCTAGGACTTTCTCCCCCCCCCCAGCCAGGTATTTCTTAATTGTCTCCAGGAATAAATCAAAATGACTGGCTGTTCTGTAGAAGGGGAAATTCCTACATGGGGACTGTTTCTGTCACAGTATTCAAGTAAAACTTTCAGCATAAATCTACTGATTGCCCAGATCAAATAGGCACTAACTAATAATAGTAATAATAATAATAAAGTTGGAAGGAACTTTGGAGGTCATCTAGTCCAACCCTCTGCTCAGGTAGAAAACCCTATACCATTTCAGACGAATGACTGTCCAGTCTTGTCTTAAAAACTTCCAGTGTTAGAGCATTCACTGCTTCTGGAGGCAGGTTGTTCCACTGGTTAATTGTTCTAACTGTCAGGAAGTTTCTCCTTAGTTCTAGGTTGCTTTTCTCCTTGATTAGTTTCCATCCATTGCTTCTTGTCATGCCTTCAGGCGTTTTGGAGAATAGCTTTACTCCCTCTTCTTTGTGGCAGCCCCTGAGATACTGGAACACTGCTATCATGTCACCCCTCATCCTTCTCTTCAATAAACTAGACATACCCAATTCCAGCAACTGTTCCTTATATGTGTTATCCTCCAGTACTCTAATCATCTTTGTTGCTCTTCTCTATACTCTTTCTAGAGTCTCAGCATCTTTTTTACATTGTGGTGAGCAAAACTGGATGCAGTATTCCAAGTGTGGCCTTACCAAGGGATTGTAAAGTGGTATTAATACTTCACGTGATTTTGATTCTATCCCTCTGTTAATGTAGCCTAACACTGTGTTGGCTTTTTTGGCATCTGCAGCAGACTGCTGGCTCATATCTAAGTGATTATCCACTAGGACTCCAAGATCCCTCTCACAGTTGCTACTATTGAGCAAGGTACCACCTATACTATATAGGAAATGTTTAGAAGTGCTACAACTGTCAACTATATTGTCCAGGGCCTTCATAGTATTTATATAGTACTTAGATAATGTGATAAAAAAGATAAAAATAGGATCACATTGGGCAAATTGGAAAATACAATGAAATCATAACTGGAAACATTTTTAACAGATGAAGGAATCATTCTTAAGCGGTGAGAAAAAGAAATGAATTTTAGAGTTGGAAAATAATATATGTGTAGTTATTGGTATAAAAAGGAAGGTAATAATTTAGGGCCAAGAATAGATATAGGTGCAATGTATTGGTTGTACTTGCTCTAATCAGTTGAGTGATTGCTTAAAGGCTGTATTATTTGAAACCCAGACTGTCTGTCTCCAAGTTTGTTAACTGTGTTTTTGCACGCGAACTGTTGTTTTAAATCTATTGGTTGCTGCCTAGAGGCAATTCGTATATATAGCTGTGAAGCAGCCATTAGGGTTGATTCTGTTGTTACTTAATAAACATGCTTGCTGTTTCACTGCTCTGTCTTGTCAATGCCTAACTGAACCAAGAACATAACAATAAGAACTTGGCTTGAAGTATACAAATGTGATCCTGCAAGATTAATGTTGGGAGAAATAGTTAGAAAAAAGAAATGGAAATGGATAACATCAAATGCACAGGTATAGTATAGGTGGTACCTTGCTCAATAGTACTAACTGTGAGAGGGATCTCAGAGTCCTAGTAGACAATCACTTCAATATGAGCCAGCAGTGTGCTGCAGCTGCCAAAAAAGTCAACACAGTGCTAGGCTGCATTAACAGAGGGATAGAGTCAAGATCACGTGAAGTATTAATACCACTTTACAATGCTTTGGTAAGGCCACACCTGGAATACTGCATCTAGTTTTGGTCACCACGATGTAAAAAAGATGTTGAGACTCTAGAAAGAGTACAGAGAAGAGCAACAAAGATGATTGGGGGACTGGAGGCTAAAACATATAGGGAACGGTTGCTGGAATTGGGTATGTGTAGTTTAATGAAGAGAAGAGTGAGGGGTGACATGATAGCAGTGTTCCAATATCTCAGGGGCTGCCACAAAGAACAGGGAGTCAAGCTATTCTCCAAAGCACCTGAAAGCAGGACAAGAAGCAATGGATGGAAACTAGTCAAGGAGAGAAGCAACCTACAGCCATTTGCCTGAAATGGTATAGGGTTTCCTGCGTGAGCAAGGGGTTGGACTAGATGACCTCCAAGGTCCCTTCCAAATTATTATTATTATTATTATTATTATTATTATTATTATTATTATTATTATTATTATTATTATTATTATTATTATTATTATTATTACATAGGCCAGCTACTCTAAAAGGAGATAAAATGGGTCAAGGGATACAATGTAAGATAGAAAGTGTATTTCAAAGAAGCAAAACTAAAATAAATGAAAAATTACTCATGAGTTGTGGCTTAAAAAGAGAAAAAGGGGATGGGGACAAGTAATTTTCTCTGTGTTGCTACATAGCGAAACAACTGTAATACTTTTATCACACTCCAATTAACTCTGTGTATGACTTACAGATTAAAGAACAACATAAAAATAATGAAATACAATGAATTAGACCAAAGCAAATTACCAAAAAAAATCATGTCCATGATTTTCATAAATAATACAATAAGGAAGCTTCCTGGTGAACTAGATATCCCTGAAAAAGCAGGAATGGCACTGAAGTGGTAATCAGTAGCCAGAGCATGAATTCTGGTTGGCACAGTCTTTCTGGATAAAAGAAAGATTATGAGATGACCCAATTCCACTCTGGACAGCTTAGCTATTCTAAGTGCCTGGACTTCAGGAAATTACCAAATGAACTACTGGTATCAGGATTCTTACTATAAATGTTTTGAAAATGAACTTTTACAGTCTTTATAAAACAATATGAACTCTATTTTACTGGAAGAAAAGATGCCAGTGGGTTGGAAAGATGCCAATATAACACCAATACCTAACAAGAGACAAGATTTGACTAAGAAGAAACTATAGGCCAATATCATTATTGAATAATGACTACATTGGCAGATTTTTTACTTTGCCAGTATACTACGCCCTGCACTGCTACAGGCAAAAGTCCTGCAGAACTACGTTGGGGGAGGCATTTGATCACTAAACTGGACAGGTTGCATCCAGATAGAGTGGCAGCAGAAGCCTCTCAACCAAAACCCCTGAGGGGGCTGCACATGGGCGATTGGGTTTGGGCCAGGAACTATGGTCATGGGAATCTGTGGGTTCCTGGTCAAATTACCAAGGCATCCAGACCCCTATATTATGAAGTGGGGTTGGAGGGAGGGCGAGTTGTCAGACGACACATTGATCAGCTCAGGAAACAGTTTCCAGAATGGCCACTAAGTGAGGACTGCATCATAAGTCCCTCCCAATGTCCTCAAACTTGTGGCCAAGCCAGCCCTCACATGCACTCTCTGGACTTTTCTGTCATAAATGAGGTGGAACCAGAGGGAGAAGTAGGGAGTCCTGGAATGCAACATGGATCCCCTAAAGGAGCAAGCCATCCGAACTTCAGCAACCGCTGCGCCTACTCTGCTGATCAGTCTGACTCTGGGGTGGGTCAACCTGGAGAGGCCAGCCAGAGAGCATCTAATCTCCTTGACTCAGGAGCACAAAGGGACACAAGTCTATCCAGCCCACTGGGTAAGCTGGTAGACCACAAGGTCATTGGAACTCCGAGATGTTCCACTAGGGCACACAAGCCTCCTACATATCTTGCTGATTACATTGTGAAATAAAGAGCTATAATATTGTTGTATTGCTGTTTGCCATATACTACAGAAACTAGTGCTATGTTATAACTGTCTAAATGTGCTATCCTTGAAGCCTATTCATTCAGACGTTGTTTAATAAGCTTGTAACCTATATGGGTTGTTGTTTTTTCTGTAACTTTTATTTTAGTGTGTTTTGATAATGAGTCTTGATAATTGCATTGAGACTAATTTGTGTTAATATTGTCTGATCTAAGAGGGGAGGGGTGTTGTGTACTGTGCTCATTAGTAATACCACATGGGTTGCTGGAGCAGCTAACGGCTCTCCAGCAACCCAGACTACAAGTCTCCAGCACTATAATTGGCTATCCCTAGGCAGCAATGGTTGCTTCAAACCTATTGGCTGCTGCCTAGGGGCTAGACTATATATGCGGCTAGTTGCAGTCATTTTGCCAGTACAGATTCTACACGAAATAAACTATGAGTTTCCCTGTACTCAGTTACCTCGTCTTCATTCCTGCGCCAAAGAACCCGCTATTTAACACCTATGCTACTGGTATTCAAAAAGAAGTTAAAAAATGGCTCCATCACCTTGCAAGGGGAGCCCAGGGAATCACTCAACCATGGAGCTGGTTAATCTTTTTGGTGACTAGAAACACCTTATGTATAAAACAGAAAATAATGAACTTGCAATTTATGGTCTTAACGTTTAGACAGAATGGATCATAGAAAGAAGAGATTTATGTTTTAATGATGGAGTAAAAAGTAAATTTATAATTGTACTTATAAGTGCTACAAAGAAAATCAAAAGCTATTTCTTTATATCTTTTTTTCTTTACTATTGTTTATTTACTTCATCCAATTTTTCTACTTTTACTTTGATTTCTTTTCTTTTTCGTACTTTAGATTAGTTCTTCTTCTCTAACTTAGTTATTATCTTTTTCTTAATCTAGACTAGTTTTACCTTTATTAAAAACATTAATAAAATTCTATCTGTATTTATAAAAATATAGTGAGCAGATTATTCCATTTCTATATCTTTAGAGAGCCTTGGTGGAGCAGTGGGCTAATGCCTCCTTAAGTAACACCAGCTGCCTGCAATTAGTGCAGGTTCGCATCCCACCAGGCTCAAGGTTGACTCAGCCTTCCATCCTTCCGAGGTAGGTAAAATGAGGACCCAGATTGTTGGGGGCAATTAAGCTGACTTTGTAATAATGCCGCTTGGGGGTGTGTGAAAGCCCTAATAAGCAGGCATATACATAGAATGAAGGCTACTGCTAAGCTTGTAAGCCGCCCTGAGTCTTGGGAGAAGGGTGGGATATAAATGGAATAAAAATAAAAATAAAATAAAAATATCTATCTATGAACAGTTCTAAAAGATAAAATCATAACTTTATACAACAACAACCATTGAATTGGGCTGAAATCTGAATGTCTTGAGGCTTTTTTAATGTTTGTATTTTCCTTCGGAATAATCTCCTTAAGGGAAAATGCATTACAATCCCATAGTGCTTATACAAGTATATAACCCGTTCCATATTTTCTCTTAGCAAGGATGCTGATGCATAATTTTCCTAAAGGCATGATCCATACATGTCATGTCTAACGACTTGGATCTTTCAGACCTTCTTGATTTGTCCTCTGGATCCATTCAGCACCTATCAGCTCAGCCATGGCTTTTTTGTTTCAGCCCCTGCCTTCCAGAATAAGGCCCCACAAAGATCCAGAAAACTGTCATTCCAATGGCATTCTGGAAGGCTGTAATGAGCTGGCTGTTCTCCCACTGCTAGGGTAGGGTACATGGATACCCTTGCTGGATATGTTTGCCTATGTTTTTTTCAATGGATTGTCCATCTTACAAATTTGTATTTAGTGCATTTGTGCTACCCAAGATTGGTATAAAGTTGGTCAGTAACAAACTATGTGTGAGAAAGAAAATGAATAAGAAGGGGAAGAGAGATTTCCTTTGTCTGGAAATAATATGACCTCCTATTGCTATAACGTTCAGTTTTATGTATAAATATAATTTTAATTGCACTTCATCTTCTTTCACTATTCTCCAAACAAAAGCATACAGGTTAATATTATCTTAACCCAAAGCACTGGGCTGCAACAGAAATGTGTATGTAGTTATTGGGACTTTATGAGTCAGAGTAAATAACCTGACATAATTGCACAAATGGGCAAGAAATTAAAACTATGAACTTATTGGATTTCATTGAAGAAATAAAGAAATTTGACTCTGCAAGGAGGCTAATTGCTCAGCAATATCATTTGTGCCAACTATTGAATCCCTAATCAGAGACAATAAAAACAAATTTACATATTTTAGTTTACACCTGTTTCTTCTACAGAAACAATTCTAGTGTGGGTTCTTATTATTTCTAGTAAAAAATAGTAAATAAAATCTTGTTTACAATATAAAGACCATAGCAAATATTTATTTATATCTGATGTTTGGTGTCTGGGAGAAAAGAGAAGTGGCTCTAAACAGGTATAGGAAATAATTGGGTTGTCTTTTCACTTAGACTTGCTTGTAGAATAGTGGGAGGAAAAGTGAAATATAAGTGGACACAACATGCCTCCATAATTCTGTATTTACACAAAGATAGAAAAAATTCCCTTCTTCTCTCACAATGATAATAATAATACATCAAAATGTGATCACAAATGATAAGGCCTTGAAGGGAGCAATGTTACATGTTGAAACAGTTACATGGAAAAGAGAGAAAGTGGGTAAAGAATGACACAAAAGATTAATTAGAAGGTTCAGAGGCTCTAGTCATATATGCAGTGCTTTTTTTGTAAAAGAAAAAGGTGCCGGAACTCACATATATTGTACAACCCGCCTTGCCTACCCTACAAGGTTCCATCCAAAAAAGGTGCCGGAACTCCGTTCTGAGCATTCTATGAGAAAAAAAGCCCTGCATATATGTATCATTGCGATGGCTCAGTTTTCTGCATGAAATTTGCTAACAACAGTGCTAAATAGAAACATTGCTTTTAAAGACTCAAATGTTATTTTAAATGGATTAAATATTTTTATTGTATTTGCATAGTTAATGCTGTAAAGAGGAATTGCAAAGAACAATGAGATAGAAAAGGAAGACCCTTTTTCAAGGCAAACAACAGTAAACAACTTTTGTATTGTCTGGCAAAGCAGTTTTCTTTTCTTTTGAACAATAGATTTAACAGGTGTCATGTGGCTCAGAGGCCATTTCTATAACTATCTCCACGGTGCCAAGCCGTTCCTCAAAGTTTCTGTGGAAGGAATTGGCTGTAAAGACACATGAGCATCTGCTGTTCAGCCTCATTACCATTCATATAATTAAGTCCCATAGTTTTCAGCTCACCATCCAGAGTCTGCTTCCCTTTCACATAAAAAGAGAATCTAGATTAAATTGACAAAAGCTGATCTTATTGTCAAGTAAACACTAGAATTTTATCAGTATATTGTTAGCAGAAGTCAAACAAATCTCTTCAGTGAAAGACTAACTCAATGTTTTCATATCAAATCTAGGAGTGAAATAAGAGCTGGGTCAACACAAAAACTTCAACAATCCTCAAATAAAAATGTACATATTTCTTTTATATAATACTAATTTAGTCATATAAGTTATTAGTATCAAAAATTGCAATATATTAGCTCTACTAAGATATAGGACAGCACAATATTTTATTTTAAAATTTTAGAAATATGAGTTTGCCATACTGCATTTTCTTTACACAGTATGGAATATATATACTCTCTCTTGGTTGACATGTGTTATTTACTAAAGAAGTTAAGCTAAGGTAAGCTAAGACTTATTGTCATTTTTTATTGTGAGCACACTGGCCCACATTAAAAATGAAATTCTGTTGCCTGCTCTCAAAAGAAAGTATTTATCTACCCATACATATACATAACACACATATACACATTATATATATATAAACAGGTGGTGAAGAGTATGTGTAGCATCCCAGACAATCCTGTGCACCTTGCTCATGCATTGCTTATATGCTATGTCCTGGATAGAAGCTTTTAGATTTATCTGGTTTGATCCTTTTCCCATCAATAACTGGTAAAAGGTTGAAAAACGGTGGGTATTTATCTTCTTTGATCATGACAAAGCAATGTACAGTGTCATTGAGTTTCTTAACAAAAAATCTGCACATGCCCAGAAACTCAGAAATTTTAATTTAATTTAATTTAATAATATTTATATACCGCCCTTCTCCCTGAGGACTCAGGGCGGTTCACAGGGCAAAAGTCAAATACAAAGTACAAACATTAAAAAGAGATTAAATAATTGCCCAAGTTAAAACAATTAATACAATAATAAAACCCCAAAAATAAAATTAAGAATACAAAAAAATAAAAACCCCACCAATCCCCATCAGGCTAGGCCGGCTTGTACAAACAAAAACGTCTTGAGATCGCGACGAAAGGAGCGAAGATCGGGCGCCATCCGGAGCTCTACCGGCAACTGATTCCACAGCTCCGGAGCGCCCACAGAGAAGGATCTCCCCCTGGGCGCCACCAATCGACATTCTCTGATCGGTGGCACCCTGAGGAGGCCCTCTCTGTGGGAACGCACAGGGCGCAGGGAGCTTGATGCCGGCAGCAGATGTTCCCTAAGGTACTCCGGCCCCATGCCATGAAGGGCTTTGAACACCATTACCAGTACCTTGAATCTCACCCGGAAGGCAACTGGCAACCAATGCAGCTCACGGAGCAAAGGTGTAACGTGGGAGTATCGGGAGACTCCCAACACAACTCTCACGGCTGCATTCTGTACCAGTTGGAGCTTCCGGGTGGTCCTCAAGGGCAGCCCCATGTAGAGAGCGTTGCAGTAGTCCAGACGAGAGGCCACGAGCGCATGAGTGACCGTGCATAAATCATCCCGGCTAAGATAGGGCCGCAACTGGTGCACCAGGCGAACCTGGGCGAAAGCCCCCCTAGTCACAGCTCCTATATGGTCTTCCAAGGTGAGCCGTGAATCTAGGAGGACTCCCAAGTTGCGAGCCCTATCTACGGGGGGTAATAGTTCACCCCCCATAGCAAGAGGTGGAATGTCCGAATAGACCCGGGATGAAGATATGCAAAGCCACTCAGTCTTGTCGGGGTTGAGTTGAAGTCTGTTCCTCCCCATCCAGACCCGAACCGCCTCCAGGCAACGGGACATCACGTTGAGGGCATCACTGGGGTGGTTTGGGGTCGAAAAGAAAAGTTGGGTATCATCCGCGTACTGATGATACCCAACTCCGAAACCACGAATGATCTCACCCAGCGGTTTCATGTAGATGTTGAACAGGAGAGGCGAGAGGACCGACCCCTGAGGAACTCCACAAACGAGAGACCTCGCGGTCGACCTCTGCCCTCCTGCCAACACCGACTGCGAATGTCCTGGAGATAGGAGGAGAACCACTGTAAGACTGTGCCTCCCACTCCCAGTCCCCTGAGACGCCGCAGCAAGATACCATGGTCGATGGTATCGAAAGCCGCTGAGAGGTCTAATAGGACTAGAACAGAGGAATATCCCCTGTCCCGAGCCCTCCAGAGATCATTCACCAGCGCGACCAATGCCGTCTCCGTGCTGTGCCCGGGCCTGAAACCCGATTGGTACGGGTCTAGATAATCCGCTTCATCCAGGACCAGAGGGAGCTGATGCGCCACCACACTCTCAACAACCTTCGCAAGAAAGCGAAGGTTGGAGACAGGACGAAAGTTGTTCAATACAGCTGGGTCCAAGGCAGGCTTCTTGAGGAGAGGCCTCACCACCGCCTCTTTCAAGACGGCGGGGAAGCTACCCTCACCCAAAGAAGCCGATATAACTGCCTGGAACCAGCTGCGTGTCCTCTCCCGGGCTGCATAGACCAGCCAGGAAGGGCACGGGTCCAGTAAACATGTGGTGGTGCTCAGCCTCCCCATGATCCTGTCCACTTCCTCCGGAGTCACAGAATCAAACTCATCCCAGGTGGTATCGACAAGACCGCCCGTGTCCTGATCGCCCGACTCTGCCCAGTCAGAGTCCAGACCGGTCCGAATCCGAGCGATTTTGTCCGACAGATGCTGGTTAAACTCCTCGGCACGACCCTGCAAGGGATCCTCCCTCACCTCCTGATTTAGGAGGGAGCGAGTCACCCTGAACAGGGCGGCCGGGCGATTATCTGCGGACGCGATAAGGGTGGCGAATTGGTTAGACCTCGCCTCCCTTATCGCAGCGAGATAAGACCTAATGTGGGCTCTTAGTCGCAATCGGTCGGATTCGGATTGGCTAGATCTCCAACCGCTCTCTAGGCCCCGTCTCCGACGCTTCATCTCCCGGAGCTCCGCAGAAAACCATGGAGCTCGACGGGATCTGCACCGGGTCAGGGGCCGCAGGGGTACAACTCGGTCAAGAGCCTCAGTGGCTGTCCTTTCCCAGGCTTCCACTAAGGCATCTGCCGAGCTGTGAGCAAGGGAGGCAGGTGGGGACCCCAGCGCCGCCTGGAACCTCTGGGGATCCATTAAGCGTCTGGGGCGGTACCATTTAATTGGTTCCATACACCCACGGCGGGGGGTGGCAAAACGGAAGACCAGGTGCAGGAGATGATGATCGGTCCATGACAGGGGCATTATAATTGGAGAGCCCCCACCAAGATCATCTAACCACCGTCCAGATAAGAAAACTAAGTCAAGGGTGTGGCCTCCCTCATGAGTCGGTCCCAAAATTACTTGCGTCAGGTCCATGGCCGTCATGGAAGCCATGAACTCCCGAGCCAACTCAGATGATCCTCCCAGCGATGGTAGATTGAAGTCCCCCAAAACTATAAGTTTCGGGAACTCAATCACCAGCCCAGAGAGGACATCGAGCAGCTCAGGCAGGGCTGCTGCTGCGTGACTAGGCGAAAGGTACACCAGCAGCAAGCCCAACTGCGCACCAGGGCCGCATCTCAGAAAGAGAGACTCACACCCGACTATCTGGGGAACGGTGGCCTCCCGCGGACATAAGGTCTCCCTCATAACAACAGCCACACCCCCACCCCTACCCTGAGCCCGAGGCCAGTGCAGCACCCGGAAACCTGGTGGGCAAAGGTCAACCAGAGGAATCCCGCCCTCTGGGCCCAACCAAGTCTCCGTGATGCAAGCCAGGTCCGCCTGCTCACCCTCGACCAAGTCACGGACGAGAGGAGCCTTATTAGAGACAGACCTGGCATTCAAATACACCAGCCGGAGCTCGGGAGGCTGCACACCCTCACTCCCGGGACCTTGGGGGAGAGCCAGAGGGTCGGAGTGCCCCACCGCTTGTAAACAGCGGAGAGGCCTTCCCTGAGATCGATACGGCCCTCTGCTCCTACATCTGCTGCCATTCCCTGATGTCGTGGGGATAGGTAGCCCCACGACCAGCCCTGGAGCCCCAGAGGTAACTGACCCCCGCTCCTCCCCCCTGCAATCTGCATCAGCACTAGCCAGAACAGAGGTTGTTGGATCGCCCCCCTTATCCAAACAACCAAAAGAACCCTCCCGCCTCCCTAACCCCCTAAAAAATTTAGACAGAAAAATAATCAGGGGCCTCTTATTAGGTCTACGTCGAAGGCCCCTACCCGTGCCCAGCCAACTCTCAGGGTCCCAATAAATGGGCCCTTCCTTGAGGTTATAATCGGCTAAAGAGGCGGGTCGCACCCAGGAAGGGGGAGCACCCCTGAGGGCGAACAAGTCCGTGGAAGAATATTTAAAGGAAGGCATAAAAAGCAGTCCGGATCGCAGGCAGTCCATAGATAATAGTCCATGAGGAGGATCTGTTCAGAGGATAGATAGGTGTCCCAGGCCTCCGTCCAGCCGCTGCCACTCAGCTGGATAAACCCCCCGGACAGGCCTACCACCGTCCTCTCACGACGGCCGCAGAGCCAGTTCTCAGGGGGATGGTAGTCTGGAACAACCGCTCTGGGTATAGCATGCCCCATAGAGCTCTCACTTCTAGGGGCAGCAGATGTAAGTTCAAGCCATCCTCTCACGATGGCTAATACCCAGAGTTCTCTGAGTCCTTTGGGGGTATAGTGTGAAGGGCAATGCACAGTCAATTGTAAAGGCAGCAATAAAACCAGATAACAAACCATCATAATCAAGTCTGCTAACAGCCAAGTCCCCCCATTGTTCCGCCATTCCCAGAGGTAGTGATTGACCACCACTCCATGGGCCCTCAATTCATAATTAGTAGGGCCTTCCAGACTGTGGTCGACAAAAATTGACTCCCCCAGGTCCATTAAGTTCCCCGGAGCTCCCTCGAAATCCCAAGACACCAACCAGATCACAACAAGTGTATTGGGGAGCGCCGGTCTTCCAGGGTCCTTCGGAATGACCCAGGTCCACAAGGCTCCACTGGGCTCCACCGGGGTCCACCGGCTAGCCCAGGAACCTTCGGGGCCATCAGGAACAATGGGGGTGCCAACCCATCTGGGACATGCAGAACCAATCGGGGAACCGGTGAGCCGGCCATAACGCCATCGCTGAGTCATCAGAGCAGCTGCCGCTGGGCCGCTATGGACGCTATGGCCGCCGCCGCCGCCATCACCGTTACCACCGGAACGCCGCCAAAGCCGCAAACAATCCGGGGAAAGCCACCGCCACCGCCGATGGAAAACGAGCTCAAAAGGCCCAGGCGGTAGCGGGACAAACGGTAGCGGGACAAATTATGCTTTTTCCATGCTATAACTAGATAGAACTATAAAAACATGTAGACTTCCTTGATATTATTATCATCTCCAAAATAAAGAACAATATCTTTATTGTCATTGTATATCTCACAATAAAATTAAGTGTTGTCCACACTTCACACTACACACAGGTAAGAACCACAAGTAAAAACATACATTATATACGCACATCTTCACATTCTATTCACCATTGTGCTGCCCCTAATATTGCACTTCAATGTTGCATTATACAGTGGTATTTAATATGGTTACAGTTCTGGAATAAAAACTATTTTTCAGCCCATTTGTCTTTGTTTTTATTATCTTGTACTGTCTGCCAGTTCATAAAAGAATGTCTGGGGCAAGATGAGTCTATAAGAATGTTTTCAGCTTTTCTAAGACAGTGGGAACTGTACAGTTTGTCCAGGGTGGGAGAAGGGCAGCCAATAATCCTCTGGGCGATGGTAATGACCCTCTAGAGCACTTTCCTATCTGTTACTGTGCAGTTGGCAAACCACACAAAATGCAATAGGTTAGACTGCTCTGTATGGAGCAATGGTCGAAGGTTACCAGCAGTTTTTCATTCAGTTGCTGTTTCCTGAGAAATCTCCAGAAATATAATCTCTGCTGGGCCTTCTTAACCAATGCTATAACATGAGCACTCCAGGTCAGGTCCTCCTTTATGGTAACACCCAGAAGCCTAAAGCTGGCCACATGATCCACATGGTCTCCACTGATGATCAGGGGCTGAATGTCTGATCTATTTCTCTACGATCTACTATAAACTCCTTGGTCTTAGTGGTGTTGAGAACCAAATTATTGTCTCTGCACCACAAGAGTAACCGTTCCACCTCATTCCAGTAGGAAGACTCATCCCCCTTGGAGATAATCCCCACCACTTTTGTATCATCTGCAAGTTTAATAATAATATTGCTGAGATAATATTGCATTCATAAGTGTAGAGGGTGTAAAGTAGGGGGATCAACACATAGCCCTGTGAGGAGCCAGTATTCAGAATAAGAACTGAAAATATATAGTTGCCTAATCTAACTCTCTGAGAGCAGCCAGACAGGAAGTTCATAGTCCAAAGGCAGAATGAATGTGAAAGTCCGAGGTTGACCAGTTTAGACACCAGTGTGTATGGAAGAATTGTGTTAAATGCAGAGCTAAAATCTACAAAGAGCATCCTTACATAGGTCCCACACTGCTTCAGATGAGTCAGAGCATTATGGAGATCTTTTTGCTCTGTATGCCAACTGGTGACTGCTGAGTGTGTATGGGAGACAGGACACATTGTGTCAGTGGACCAGGTTTTCAAAACACTTCATGATAATAGGGGTGAGTGCCACTGGTCTATAATCACTCAGACTATTAATAAAGGACTTCTTTGGTAGTGGAATAATGATGGAGGCCTTCAGACAGGATGGAATAGTGGACTGGAATAGAAACCAATTAAAAATCTTGGTAAAGACCCCAGCCAACTGGTCTGTGCAGTCTTTAAGCAGCCGGCCAGAAATGCTGTCAGGTCCAGCAGCCTTCCTTGAGTCCAGAGCTCTCAAGATACTCCTCACCTCATGCTCCTCCACGGTGAGGGGAGGGCTGTGCTCGACTAGTGGCTGTGGTACAGCTGCCTCTGATGGCTTCACTTCAAAGCTGGCAAAGAAATGATTCAGCTCCTCTGCCAACGAAGCATCCCTGTCAACAGGAGCGATGTTATTGGGTCTATAGTTGGTGTTTTGTTGGATCCAATGCCACAACTGCCTTGCATCATTGTTATGAAATTGATCTTCAGTCTTCCTCTTATAATCTGCCTTGGCCTACCAAATGCCTCTCTTCAGACTGGTTGTGGCAGGACTATATTTAAATAAAGGTTTAAATATAATAATTTATTAAATTTATATGGTTCTTCATCTCACATACATGATTCTGAGCAGCTAACAATTAAAAGCAGAATAAAAACAGTATTCAAAATAATAACAAAATAATAAGCTGAGCACCAACTTAACACTAAAGTAAATAAAAGCTGAGCACCAGCTTAACACTAACAATGATGTCAATTAACATAACCAAGAAATGGGCTATTCTATACCATAACTCAGTGGCAAAACCAGTTCTTTAAGTTCTTGCAAAAAGGCAGCAAGGCCAGGGAAAGTTTCCAGGGGATTTTGTTCCAATGGGTGGGTATAACAATATGATTGGCTATAAGAATATGAATATACAGGGTATGTGCATACATGGGGTAATACTTTCTCAACTATTTTAAATTAATATATGAGGCAGACTTTGAAGAGCTAGTTCCTCATAAATGTTCACTTTATACTTTTATCATGTTGATTTTCTCCTTCCTAAAAGACCTTCCCTAAAATGCTTTTATTAATCCTTTAATGCAACTCCCTGGGTGATCCCAGATACTTTTATATAATCACTCAAGCTGTCTCTTAAACTGTTGCCCAATCTACCTTGTCAGTAATATACACTGCAGTTTGCTACTAATTGGTCTCAAAATGCATCTGCGTATGATTTAGGTTGAATAAAAAAAACCACAAAAGAATGTTAGCAATTCTACTCTATGTACTTCTGTTTCAGCCAGATTTCTGCCTGTCCAGATTTGGGGGCTAATCTAAAACAAGCATGTTGGGCTAATAAACTGTCCCTGTTTAAAATAACTTATAGACAAAAGATCTTCTACTGATTGATTGATTGATTGATTGATTGACTGACTGATGTGGAGATATAGATCCATAATGTACTAGATCTATTAGAAATACTGTACTGATCAATGATCAGTGTCTATGGTTTAGTGTTGCTGCCTGTATATATCATGGCTCTTGGAACCAAGTCTGCAGAACAGCCTGCCTCTGATTAGTGTCTTTTGTTGGATCAGTATAAAAGATGATGCCAGAGCAATGAATGTGTGATACAAAGCCAAAATAAAATAGAAGCAAACAACTTCAGTGTAAATTTAAAGGACAAAACCTCTCAGGGAAAAGCAAGACATTTGCTAGTATGCACAAAGAATAGCTAACTTGGAAATCTACAACATAAAAGGTGAAATGAGATAAACCATTCAGTTGCATCAGAAGCAAATAACAAAATTAATGAAAAACTGGTTCTGCTATTTCACAGAATGAATCTGAACAATGTTTTCAAAACTATTAAATAACTTTTGTGCCATATGCATTCACAGCTGCAGAGAAAATTAAGCACAAATAAACTGTTAAGAACTGAGTTTTGTTTCGGGAGTTAAACACTACCTGTATTATTCAATCCATAAAAATAGACTCCATTTACAGCAGCTTTTCTTTGGTTCGAATATGGAATTCAAAAAGATAAACAATCACACAAATGCTGATGGATTGCTCATTTTCCTCTGAAGGGTAAAAAAAATCTAAGAAATCCACATCAAATAAAAATTCATCTGACACATGTTTGCTCAAAGAGTCTGAAAATCTTCCCATTGTATCTGAGATGCTTCAAAGAGAAACTAGGAAAGATCCAACTTTTTGTTTCTTTGTTGTTATGATGGATGCATGTTCAAGGAGGCCAGAAGTATTTTCACTGCTTCAATAATACCTATCCATATTATATTCAAGTTCCAAAATAAATAGTGAATAAGAGTGAATTTGAATAGTTCCAGACATTCAAAAAGAAGAAGAAGAAGAAGAAGAAGAAGAAGAAGAAGAAGAAGAAGAAGAAGAAGAAGAAGAAGAAGAAGAAGAAGAAGAAGAAGAAGAAGAAGAAGAAGAAGAAGAAGAAGAAGAAGAAGAAGAAGAGAACTGAATTCAGGTATATAACATCAGCCTCTTATAGCAGCTAAAACTAAATGGCAGAAAGATGTACTCCAGGTTTTAAGAATGCTTTACGAGAAGTACCTTCTGAAAAAGACTGAACCAAATATGTGCCATTTTTCTGCTTGCATATTGCAAGGCAATATGCATAGGAACAAACAAATGCCAATCATAGATATAGACATGAAGTATGAAATATCTGCTAATGTTACAATAATTGCACTTGGTGTTTGCAGAATTTGACTTTATATTAAGATGCAATAATGATATGTTTTAGTCGTCACTTTCAACATTTCTGTAAGTTTAAAAAACAAAACAAAAACAGTCCTTAACTTAATTATGTGGGGGGGGGGAGAGAAAAGGAGTTTTAGAATGAGTTTCTTAAAGCAAAATAAAATGGAGTAAAACTATTGTCTGTAATATGTATCTTATGGATCAGGTTATTAAAAAAAATATGATTACATCATACAATTTTAAAGCAATAACATAAACATGTAACTTGACCTAGTGAAAAAGATGACAGTCAACGGAACTGGCTTCCTTTCTCAAGTTATCTCTCAGGAAAACCTGCACATGTGTAAAGCGTATTCGTGTCCATTTAAAATAATAAGAAATTTGTGCCTGTGCAAGACAATTTATTCAGGAAGAGAAGTAATTCTTGGAGATTTTGTATTACATAGTCAGGTAGGAACTGGTATTTCAATGTAAATGGCTAATTCCTATGTTATAGGCTGCAGATGTGCAAGTAGACTCGTTGCTCAGATCCTCTAATGTTTTCCATATGTCATGCTTGGAATCATTTTTAATTCTGGGCAGAACTTTATAGATCTAGAGCATATGTGAAAATGTGAGGCATCTGCTTCAAATGAGATAAGGGGTGCTTGGGTTCTAATTTATACATAGTTTTTGCTTTAATTTATGAAATTCATCCTCTCAAAATAAAACTTTATGTCTCTTTCTCAGCAAGTATAACTTTTTTCCCATGTAATAAAACTGATCTAAAGGTTTCAGTCGACTTTATGGCTCCATTTGTAATATAATATTAGCATTTTTTAAAGCATTTGTTTCCATTCTAATTCATTTGTAACTCATTTCTGCTAAAATTTATTTGTAATATGGCTCAGATGGGGGAGGAAGATTTCTTATACTGCCAAGGTACATATTTTGCTGATTTGCTACTTCATAAAGATAAAATTAGATAAAGTTCTCAATAATGTTAACTCTTTGTTTGACCTGTTTGACCAGGTCAGGGAATAGACTCCTTGGGTTTGACTGAAACACTAGCTTACTGGTAGAGGCTACAATAAAATAATCTTGAAAACGTGTCTGTTCCAAGTAAATCTGACTTTTGCAAATTTTGATAGTGATTTTGTCAATGCCAATGGTGTTCAAGTGGTGCTGCAGTTATTTTGGGATTGCTCTCAAGGCATACATCAGTATTGGTACTGTTTTTGCTTCACATTACTATCAGTCAGTTTACTTGTAGCAATTTGTATTCTGTAACAATATATTTGATATTACTAAACAACAATATCTGCCTATACAAGGTCCTTGGGAAGGATTTGATAGGTGGATAAAAATGTCAAATGAGTCTGAGCATCTGGCTGATTCTTTGACAAACCAATAATAATACCAGCTGGAGATTATAGAAATAAAATGACTATGGCAAAGAAAGCAAAGGTAGTACCAATAGTAATAGGCACCTTAGGTGCAATCCCAAAACAACTGGATCGCCACTGGAACACCATCATTATTGACAAATTCACTATCAGTCAGTTGCAAAAAGCAGATTTACTCGGAACACAATACTGTAATGCTATCAAACATTCACATCAGCCTATCCTAGGTCCTTGGGAAGGACTCGATAGGTGGGGGAAAAAAGCCAAATCCAGTCCAACATCTGGCTGACTGTGTGACAAATTCCCACCATAATAATAACCAGTTGAACACCATCAACATAGACAAATTCACCATTGGTCAATTGCAAAAGACAGCTTTACTCAAAATAGTTTACTTTCTGTGTCGACACCTCTAACACTATCAAATATCAAACATCAACATCTATTTATCCCAGGTCCTTGGGAAGTACTTGATTGGCAGATACCAAATCCTGTCCAAACATCTGGCTGACTATGCAATAAACTATAATATTTTACAATGTTAAATCTCCATATTGTTTTTAGTCAGCAATATTCAGCAACAGTGAAAAGAATAATAAATATCTTGGAAAAGCAGATCCATTAATTTCTATAACATCACATGCATTTAGAGAACTGGAGGCGAAAACATATAAGGAACGGTTGCTGTCCGGTTCCGGTTTTTGGCACGAACAGACGTGCGAGGGAATGGTCCCCATGTTGTCTGGATTTCTTCATCGAGGGGGCCTGTAAAGGGGTCAAAAGTAACCCTGGAGGGGTGATGAGCGGGGGAGAGGCCTCTCCAGTCGGCGGTAGAAGGGCGACGGCCCTCCCGTCAGCTTGGAGCTACTCTCCAAACTGAAGAAGAAAGGATCGGCCACTCCCATGACCCATCATTTAGCCGTTTCCAGCCAAAGCCAAAATTACAACAAAACACTTGAAAGCACTTGAAAACTGGTTGAGAATTGCTTTCTTCCTTTCCTAATTGCCTACTTTTTCCTGTCAAAGGTTTCTTGAATTTGCTTCCCCCAATGAGGACATAGAGAAGGGAGCTTTTTTTTCCCCCACCCTCCTTAAGGGCGGCTTTTGATCACGTCAGGAGAAAAAAGAAAACCTTGAACAGAATAATACTATTTAATTCCTTACTTACTTATGTTCTATTTTTGGCGACCCAAAACTCCTATCCTTACAGAAACTAGCTATTCTGTCCATTTGATTAAAAAAAGAGAGAAAAGAGAGAAAAGAATTATTTTAAAGTTACTTAAAAGTACTCAAAACTGGTAAATTTACTCTGACTGAAAAAGTTTTCAAGTATGCTGGGGACATCTTGTGGCCTTTTTGGCAAATAAACCTGTTTATTTTGGAACTGCCCTTGACATTATCAACTAAAGATAAAAACCTGAAACAGCTGGAGGTGAACTCAAGGCTTGTGAAGGTGAACATTTACTGACTTTTGTTTAAAAATTAGCTTCCACTAAGGACTATTTACCATTACTTCAAAATGGAAATTGATCAGCCACAATCCTCACTTGACTATAAGCTCATATTAGAAACAATCCATAAAGTTTCTGAGATGTTTATCTCCAGGCTGGAAAATTTAGGTGCCAACTCCAATTTACAAGCTGTAACCCAGACTTCAACTAAAGAATTTACAACTCAGAATATAACAAACTGGAACAAATTACTACTGAGAAAGAGGAACACAAGGTACAACAAGATATTGAAAAAGCTAATACAAAAAAATTGACTCTATCCAAAGAAACAACAACAACAAGGAACTAACACTATGGCAAATAACCTTAAGGACCAACAAACAATGGGAAAATACTCAACTTTTGATTTCATCAAAAGAGCCTATAACTTTAGAAGAATACTATGTGCAAGATAGTGATGCTAACATAGAGGATGTGAAAAATCAACAAAGACAGCTTCCTGAAAGCCTGGATAGCCAAGCACTAATTACAAAACTGGATAAGACTCTCTACCTAAAGCAGATGAACCCAGATGGAAGAGGAATCCAGACTGAATTGAAGATAAAGTTTTTAGACCAAATACAGAGACTAAAACTAACAGGCCAACAACATAATGATTACAAATGGTTTGGTTTTTGTGGACCACTGATGGCTAGATGTCCTCCTTTGATTCAAATAATATGTATTGGAGTGAAGGGAGACCTATCTGGCATTTCAAAGGCCTTGGTCTGGAAACCTGATTGGCAAAAAAAGAAAGCCTGAGTTAGATTTAAAAAGTGAGTTCTTAGAGAACCATTAAAGGTTATCCTTTTAGTAATCAATGATCTATCAGAATCTAAAATAGAAAATGTTTATGAGATAGAACTAGAATGTGTTTACCGTATTTTTCAGACCACAAGACGCACTTTTCCCCCCCAAACATGGGGGAAAACGAGGATGCGTCTTATGGTCCGAAGGTGATCTGTATGGCCAGCCCCAACTTCCGCAAGTGGAAAGAAAGGGAGATTGCCAGAAGCACGAATCGGCACGTGGTGAGAAACGCCGATCTTGCGCTCCTGCAATCTCCCTTGCTTGGTTTCAGCTTCCCTTGCTACAAGAGAAAGCAGGCTGAAAGGGAGCAAGGGAGATTGCCAGGAACGCGAATCGGCCGATCTCGCGCTGCTGCAATCTCCCTCGCTCCATTTCAGCCTGCTTTCTCTTGTAGCAAGGGAAGCTGAAAACGAGCAAGGGAGATTGCAGGAGTACGAGATCAGCCGATTCGCATTCCTGGCAATCTCCCTCGCTCCGTTTCAGCTTGCTTTCTGCAAGAGAAAGCCGGGCTGCAGGGCCACCTCTGCGGGTACTGCTCTAACGCGGAGAGGGAAGGACAAAGAGGGAGGGAAGGAAGAAAGGAAGGAAGGAAAGAAGGAAGGGACAATGGGAGAGGGAGGGGGAGAGAGAAATAGAGAGAGAGAAAGAGAGGGAGAGGGAGAGAAAGAGAGGGAGAGAAAGAAAGAAAGAAAGAAAGAAAGAAAGAAAGAAAGAAAGAAAGAAAGAAAGAAAGAAAGAAAGAAAGAAAAAAAAAAGAAAGAAAGAAAAAAAGAAAGAAAGAAAGAGGGAGGGAGAGAAAGAGGGAGAGAGAGAGAAGGAGAAAGAAAGGGAGGGAAATAGAGGGAGAGAGAAAGAGGGAGAAATAAAGGGAAAAAGAAAGAGGGAGAGAAAGAGGGAGAGGGAGAGAGAGAGAAAGAGGGAGAGAGAGGAGAGAGAAAGAAAGAGGGAGGGGGAGAGAGGGAGAGAGAGAAGGAGAGAGAGAAATTAAATTAGTAACATGATTGTTAAGTGAATCTGGTTTCCCCACTAACTTTGCTTGTCAGAAGGTTGCAAAAGGTGATCACATGACCCTGGAACAATGTGACCATCATAAATATGAATCGATTGCCAAGCATCCAAATGTAAATCACATGACCCTGGGGATGCTGCAACGGTCATAAGTGTGAAAAATGGTCATAAGGCACTTTTTTCAGTGCCATCGTAACTTTGAACAGTCACTAAGTGAATCGTAAGTCAAGGACTACCTGTATATCATTTTTCCCCTTTTTTGGGGGGGGTCAAGTTTTTGACACCTTGCTGGGCGACTGGTGGTACTCGGACATTGCCTTGTCCTAAAAGTGGTACAATGGATGAAAAGGTTGAAAAGCCCTGTTTTAGTATACCAGTACTATTTGGTTCAGAATAGTTTTTTTCTTGTTTTCCTGCTCTAAAAACTGGATGCGTCTTATGGTCAGGTACATCTTATGGTCCGAAAAATACGGTATGTATCTATTAGGCTTATTTTAGACATTATAATTTATGCACTGACATAATGGAAATTTGGTTTATAGATCCCACATTTGATGTTAAATGACGTTTGATTGCTCCATTTAAGAATTAAGAATTAGCTAAAATTTAAAACAATCTGGTTGTGTATAAATAGTTGTAGATGGATAAACATAGGCTGTGGTTCTGTCAGTAACGTTTGACGTATTAGGATGTGAAACAGACAATGTTTATTAGGTAGAACATAGCCACTCAGCCACTGTGTACATGTTAGATGCTATAGTTTTTGCTGTAATGAAATAAGGGAAATTTGGGTTGTGAATATTATTTGGGATGTTAAAGGCTAAATTTGAATAATATAATTAAAATTAAAATTAGGTAAACTTTAATAACAGGAAATAGATATATTTCAATGAAATTGAATTGACATATTTTTCAACTGACCATGCTATTTCTAGAAATTTATTAGTTTAAACTGGTTGTATGAAATGTTAAGGGAAATTGAGAAGTATGTTTTGATAATGTAACCTGAATTATGTACTGAAAACTCTGTTACTGAATCTCTGATTACCCAGTCATCATGATGCTTTCTAAATATGTAGATTTTAACTCAAAAACCAATAAAACGTTTTAAAAAAAGAAATTGCAAATTGTAATTCCATCTCAAAGACAATTTGTAAAGCTACAAGCTACAAGTCAGCTTGTAATTCCATTAATTACACCTGTGATCTCCAAGCTTAATAAAATAATCTTTTACATGTCTTCTTAGAAGTTTAACTGTGAATATATTATTCCATCTTTCCTTATATAATAGATTTTTTTCTTTCTAAGAAAAATAACATGGAAAAATAGTGGAGAATTTGTCAGATAGACAAATTGAAAATTATTTTTCAAGCATCCTTCAAATCCCAAATCAGACAGGATAATTAGAGTACATACTGGAAATATCTAGAAATATGCTTAATAAGTAATAATAGAAGGGGAGATCTAGAACTACAGGTTCATGCTGGAAAGAAATATTATTTTTGAGCTTCTTGTTTTGCCTTCTGTATAAGGTTCATTAACCTTGTAAATAAAACATAATGCTGCATACATAAATTTAATTTTGCATGGAGAGAGAGAGAAAGAGAGAGAATATAGATATATATTTACTCTAGAAATGTAGGAAGCACAGCAGAAGATAGTTGTACAGTGTAGTCTGAATTAAATAACTTGCAATCTAATGCCAAAACACCTGACTTCAGACAGGAATTTCTTAAACCAAGTTAAAGCCAAGGCAGAATAAAAAGAGTAGCCTTCATATGGAAAAAAAAATACTGGTAGATCAATTTTGATCTTTTCTAGAAAGATCAAAAGATTTATTCTGTTAATAACAAAAAATAAGCATTCTTGTAAAGTACAGCCTGAAGGCCATTGAGAAAGTCACAAAGAGCTTCAAAATAATATCCAGTCACCTGAAAGTCTGTATTTTCTTTGCTAAAGTCATTATTATTAGAAATTTACATTTCATAACAAGAGTTGCCATACATGTGTATCCCATATGTTTCATGCACTCATAAATTTGAGAGACACAATTTGACTTCTAAACATTTATTGATCTATCCCACATGTACATTTGTGCATATTTATTTATTTTATTTATTTATTTATTTATTTATTTTATTTTAATTCCATTTATATCCCGCCCTTCTCCGAAGACTCAGGGCGGCTTACAAGCTTAGCAGTAGCCTTCATTCTATGTATATGCCTGCTTATTACGGCTTTCATACACCCCCCCCCAAGCGGCCTTATTACAAAGTCAGCTTAATTGCCCCCAACAATCTGGGTCCTCATTTTACCTACCTCGGAAGGATGGAAGGCTGAGTCAACCTTGAGCCTGGTGGGATGCGAACCTGCACTAATTGCAGGCAGCTGGTGTTACTTAAGGAGGCATTAGCTTTTATTATTATTATTATTATCAAGCTTTTTAAAAGTTTCTGTTTCATGGAGATGTTCATCCACCAAGTTCATATATTTGAATTTGTTAAGTAACTGCACACAAACACAAAAAATATACATAAGCATTCAAGTTTGTAGGAAGTGGTGTCTATCTCTACACATGATGGTAATAATGCAAACAGTTTGACCAAGGTGTCTAAATTAACATTCAACTAGTATTTACTGTATATAAAAAATGAGAGCCAACTGAATTTATTTCAGAGGTTATTATAGTAGCTTTCAATATTTTGGTGTGTGTTTTTTTAGATTTCAGCTATATGGAATGAAAAATGCAGATCTACATATTGAAATTAGAAGAATCAAAGATAGTCTATAATACTTACTATAATAGACTATAATATCAAAATAAAAAGAATTTTTGAAATGAAGTCTGGTGAATTTGGCCTCAAAGATTATATAAACATTGACAACATCAAATTTGGATAGCCCTTAAACATGCATATAAAGCTACATTATCTGCATATTGAAGAGATTTATGATTATCAAGAAGCAACATTTGTTTTAATGATTCAAAACTGATAAAGAAATACATGAAGTCTATATGCTGTCACCTTATGTGTTTAACTTATATGCAGGATATAGAAATATTAAATTAAAAGAAATAGAAACTGAAATGTCACAACCTTAGATACACTGATGATAAGCCACTTTGCTGGGTAGAAATGAAGAAGACTTTAAAAATCTCTTAATTGGAGATGAAAGAAGAGAAAGCAAACTCTCATGTGCTACTCAAAGTTAAAACAAGCTTATGTCACAAGGAAATGCCAACCCAAAGCAACCCATAGTGAAGAAGTTGAAATAATAGCAGCCTTTATTTTCCTAGATTCACATGGATTGTGACTGTACCCATGAAAGAAAGAGATGAATGCTTCTTGAGGGAAAGAATAGGGAAAACCTTGACAAAAATATAGAGATCATAAACTTACAATGAAGTGACAGATTATCAAAGTCAGTCTTTACCAATTGACTGTGAAAGCTGGATCACCAGGAAAAATGAACAAAGGAAAAATATGCCTTTGTATTGTGATGCTGTAGAAAACTATTGAGAATGTCTTGGACTCTGAGGAGAATACATTTCAATAAGTAGATGAAGTAAAAGCATATGCTAACTTGAAACACAATAAGAAGGTAATGTTTGGGATACATAGTGTGAAGGCAAGAGTCACTGGAGAAAACCTTGTTACTTGGAAAAATCAAGGGCAATTGAAAAAGAGGCAACCAGTAGACAAGGTGAAAAGATACAATCGCTGATATAAATTTACAAAAACTCAAAGAATTAGTTACCAACAAACAAATCTGATGAAACAATGTCCAGGCAATGTGTTAGAAGCTACAAAATGATCAAATAAAATCAGCAGAATATTTACGTTGCATACTTTATTCACTACACACATACACATTTTTAAAATAATGAAAACTGTAGAAATTTTGAAAGTAAGGAAAGTAAAGGAAAAAGTAAGTGAAAAAAGTACAAAGAAAGAAATAGAGAAGAGAAATAAAAAAAGTTATAAAAAAGTTATAAAGAGGCAGTTTCTGTGTTCAATTACAAGTACGGTACATTTATATTTTATCCTGTCTCTCTAAAGTTACAATATAACTTCTTTCTTTCTTTCATAGTTACCTTTTCTAATAATCAAACCCATAAATCACAAGGTCATTTTTTAAATTTTTCAGCAAAATGTCCATAGGGGGTTTCCAGTCTAAACGTGTAGTTATTGTTTCTCTCATACAAACAAGTCAGTGTTGCCATCTCTGCTACTTCTGTCTTCTTCTCATCCATATCTCTCTTGTGTGTAGTTCAGATATTTTCATTTTTATGCATATAATAAACTTTTGATCAGTTACCATATATAAAAACAGTCTTCCATAACTCTTTACTAGCCTACTACTACATTTCAAACAATTGAAACAGCTGGAAAACACTTGCTACCCAAGGTGCTATCTGCAGGACTTAATGATGACGATAATTTACCTCTGTCTTCACATCCCTTAATGCTGCTTAAGGCAAAAAAGACATCAACAGAGATTTTTGCTGTAGATCTTCAAATGGACAGAAATTTCATGCTATTTGGAAGTTATAACCTATACTAATATTTTACTCTACTAGACTAATTCCTCTAACCTTTTTTTATGCTTTGGCTTCTGTTTATATAGAAAGGAGAAAGGCATGAATATTCTCTGCTCAATGTTTCTGTTCTTTTCTAATGGAAATGACTGAAACCTACACTGTCATATTGCTTGTTTTATAGAAATATGTGTCCTTTATCTATCACTTCTGTTTTAATAAATTTTCTTGCAGGTATTAAGTATTTCTTCCTCCTAATAATGATATGATGTTTAAATCTACCAAACCTGCAGCCACAGTTTATAAAATTAGAGAGTAAACATAAATAGTGCATTCCATTTCATTCTTGTTTTAGGAAATACCCGTCTTAAAAAAAATAGAGAAAGAGAGAGGGGGGAGAAGGGGAGAGAAGGAGAGAGACAGAGACAGAGAGAGAGAGAGAGAGACAGAGAGAGGGAGAGGGAGAGGGAGGGAGACAGAGGAGTGGGAGGGAGGGAGGGAGGGAGAGAGAAGGAGAGAGAAAGAGAGAGAGAGAGAGAGAGAGCATGAATAGTAGATGGTTCCTGGAGGCCTGGAAAAGATGGAAGCCACATACTATGGCTTCTAGTAAATGACTGTTTACCATCAAAACCATACCATTGTAAATACTTTGTAAATGTGTAAATTTAATTTGTTAATAAAAAAATGTCCAGGGCAGCATTTTACTTTACAAATGAATGACTATGAAAGTCTGAAAGTATAAATCTCTCACCATCTCCTCAACAGCGAAAGAACCGGGGGGCGGGGCTGTGCCTCTTTCTCTGTCCATTATGCTGCTTCAGGCTATTATCTCTCTTACCTAAGTGCCCCCTAGGCAGCATCTCTCCCACCACTATCCCTTTCTCTAAAGGTCATCCCTACATATCATTGAACTAGGTAAAGTGTTGGTTTTAGGTATTTGAGATGTCTAGACCAGGGCTTTTCAACCAGTGGTACGGGTACCACCTGTGGTATGTTGGCACCTGGCAGGTGGTACGCGACCATCCTAGAAAATTGTGGGAGGGGAATGAGCTGAACCGGTGGCAGCACCGCACAAGCCTGAGCGAGAGATGGCTGGAGCTGCAGGGCTGTCAGGGCTCAGCAGAAGCGCCAGGATCAGCATCAGGCTCCAGCTGGAGTTCAGCGCTGATCCTGGCACTTCTGATGAGCAGTGCCAATCAGCTGGAATGTTGCAGCATCTCCAGGGTCTTGTGATTTACATTCAGATGTTTAGCAACTGATTCATATTTATGATGGTCACAGTGTCCCAGAGTCATGTGAAGTGACCAAAACCTGCTGCAACCACCCACCAGACGGGGGAAATAAAAACCAAACATCCATCCCACCCCCGCTGCCAATCCTTAACAGAAATGCTCACAATGAAAACCTCAGTCAGGAGGAAGAGCGCCGCCGGGTGGGCAGGCAGGTGTCTTGCTCGGCTGTGGCTTGGGGGGGCACTTTTCTCAGTGCCCTTGTAACTTCGAACAGTCACTAAGCTAACTGTTGTACGTCGAGGACTACCTGTACTTCATCACTTTTTTCCTTTTTTTTTGGTCTTCAAGTTTTTGACACCTTGCTAGGCTACTGGTGGTACTTGGATGTTGCCATATCCTAAAAGTGGTTCAATTGGTGAAAAGGTTGAAAAGCCATGGTCTAGACAAGATTATTTCAGTGGTCGTCTTTCTAAGCAGGCATGTCATATTCTTGCAGCTGGACATCTAGTTTCTTACCAGCCAGAAAAATGAATGGTTGTTACTTTTCAACCAATGGTTGCAAAGGCAGACACTTCACTGCTTCTAGGCACCAATCAAACCTAGAAGCTTTATCACACTCAATATCTTCACAAGTCAGGGTGATTGCAGCAGAAGAATGGTTATGAAAAGTAATTCTTTTGTGTACTGGATTTTTAAGAACCTTATAATAAATGATTTTCCAAACCATACTTTGGATTCAATGTGCATCAATATGTCCTTTACATCAATATGTCCCTTTTTCCCCCCTTAATATCTGAGATAAACATTTGAATGAAAAAAAGAAACAAGTCAGGACAGCATAGATTCATAGCAGAGGGAGATTGTTTTGCACTAATTCTAAATTCTGATTAAATCTAAATTTGACCTGTTGACAGCTATTAGAATAGGACTTGGACAGCGAGTTTTTAATCTTCAAGCTCTGCTATCCTCACTACTGAACTGAAAATAAGTTCTATTAAAATCAATATGACTTATTTCCAAGTCAGTGTATTTAGACTAAAGTGCAATTCCTCCTGTCATTCCTTATCTCTCTTTTTTTTCCTATTTGGTGTTTGGCCTTAATACTATGGGTTCCCCCGAATGACATTTTGTTGCCTGGGACATTAGAAATAGCAAGTGACCAGACCTAAACTTAAGTCTGATAGTGCTCAAAATAATTAGCCACAAGGTCCAAAATCAGTGTTAATTTAGAAAATATAAAAGATCTTAATATTATTTCTATTCATTTCTGCCACAAAATGTAGAATAATAAGAAAAACAAATTAAGTAACAAAGATATTGTTGCCTTTTCTTACAAACAGAATCTGTTACTTCATGAAAGGTATTTCTGGTTATCATTTGGGGGGGGGGAGTGGATATTTTCTATCTTCAAATATTCCAAGGCACATGATAAAGCTGCTATTCAAGCCTATCGCTTCTTTCTCTGATGCCTTCTTCTTTCTTGCTCTTTTCCAAGGTGTGTGGTTGTTTATTCTTTATCCCATTCTCTATTCTATATGACCAATAAACAAGGAATAAAGAGAGAGCAGTGACAGCATCATTCTGTAACTATATCCTGAAATCGGTACCTGCAACAATATAGGCCAACATTGGTGATTTCAACTGTTCTTCATGAGTCCAGCTTGCTTGGATTACCTCTCCAGTGTACACTTTCTCACAAATGAAAACATCTTGCAATGCAAAAAAAAATACTGAGAACATAACATGTATAAGAAAAAATAAAATTGTTTTATTTCTCCAACTTTCATATATCATTCCTACCTACTTTTAATCATTCTTATTTAGTCACCAGATAAGGCTAGCAGGTTAGCAATGGCCTAAAAGAACCCATTGGGTCAAAGGCAGCTGAACTGTCACACAAATTCTATAACATTAGATTTTTAATTCAGCATGTCATTTTTAGCTATTCTATACAACGGTGATATTAAGAAGAAAGGATATTATAGCCAAAAGAGAGCAGAATGTTTTCTTTGAATGTTCTTGTTTATGCTGTAGTAAAAGTGGGTCAAATGGAACTCCCTTCTGATATTTCATCATTTTTTCCCGTTTTATCTACAAGCAAAAAAATAGTGTTTCAGAAAACCATTGCCTCAAGTAGTCGCATACTTTGTCCAGTAGATGGCTCCCTTGTACTCATCCAATGATTGCTTCATTTTCTCAAATATAAACATGAACTTCAGTCAAAATTCATTGTCTAATAAATGCTTCAGTGGTGAAGCACAAAACATGGCCTTTGCTTTTCAAAAGAAAAAAATATAGAGAGACAGTGATTTGACTTAAACAGAGGCGCAAAGGCCCAGGGCTATTCCACTGTAGAGAAAAACAAGTGAAATCTATGGCCTTCCTTGCAGTGCTTCATTTCTTTCCAGCAGGCTTTCCAGTCACCTTCCTTATCCAATTTTATTTTCCGATACAAAGCATTTCATGACTACTGTGCAGTTCAGTTCATGCTGAGCTGAATTTTTAATTTGTATATATCTTTTTTTAACAAAATAAAAATCCTTTTTATATTTTTGATTAATATGTTTTTAAAACAAAATTATATAATTGTGTTGACATAACCACTTGAAAATCTCTCTCTCTCTCTCTCTCTCTCTCTCTCTCTCTCTCTCTCTCTCTCTCTCTCTCTCTCTGTGTGTGTGTGTGTGTGTGTGTGTGTGTAATTTTTTTTTAAGTCTAAGAGTAGTTCTTTTGGTATATTCCTGTAATGTTGAAGAAAAAAAAGCACATGTATTACTTTAACAGAACTCTCTGGGCTGAGCCCACATCTGGAGCCAGGAGTCATTCTCACAAAGATGAATACATTCCAATTTCTGACATTCATGGTAGAAATACAAAAATGCAGGTGCTAACATCCATACATGCTTTAACTTTTAAAAACAAACACTGCATAGGGAAAAACACATAACTTC
The DNA here is from genome assembly GCF_964194415.1 of Vipera berus. Classification (NCBI taxonomy): domain Eukaryota; kingdom Metazoa; phylum Chordata; class Lepidosauria; order Squamata; family Viperidae; genus Vipera; species Vipera berus. The sequence goes on along the minus strand of NC_138209.1, from coordinate 33,022,929 downwards.
TTTGCACAGTGTATGTTGGAACTGAGAGAACATGTGCAAGTAAGCAGTGCTTTTTTTGTAAAAGAAAAAGGTGCCGTAACTCACACATGTCATACAACCCGCCTTGCCTACCCTACAAGGTTCCATCCAAAAAAGGTGCCGGAACTCCGTTCTGAGCGTTATATGAGGAAAAAAAGCCCTGCAAGTAAGTATTACCACAAAGGGGTAAAAGTAAATCAACTTTCTTTCAGTCTTAGATCTGCTCTGCAAATGGACTTTTAATCCAACAACAAAGAAAATGGACTCTGATTGTTCAGTAAAGAATATGGAGAAAGAGGAGGAAATGGTGCTTCATGTTACATATGAAAAATTAACCCATATTCTGACCCAGAAATTGAAGTTCAAAGGTTTAATACAACTCTGTGCTACAGCAGAAAACTCAGGAAAATGCAATGCTGAGCTCAAATCCTTGCTGAGTCATAGAGTCACTGGGTGATACTGCGGAAGTCTCCACCTTCAACCCAACTTCCTATTCATATCTCACAGTAGAGTTTTGAAACTGAATAAAATAATGGTGGTAAATACAATAATGTTCCTGCCAGATGTTGTAACCTGGGAGAGAGAAAAAAAAACACTTGTTTGTTTTTCAAATGAATGGTGATTGTTATGTTCTTCTCAGCTTTTTTGCCCTCTATCTGATTCAAACAGATGATTGGGTGGGGCGAGATGGTTAGATAAACTTTTTTTTTAAAAAAAGTCCTAAAATATAGCATGTGATTAGTTACATGCTTTCTTAGTGGAGAATAGATTGGTGGAGCTATCAAACATATATGTTGTTGATTTCATACCCAAGTTCGCTGTGGTGTAATATATGAATGTCCTTTACAAAACAATTATTCATTTTGTAGTATAGATTTTCATTGCTGGTTCCTCAGAAGAATGATAATTACATCCTTACATTTATTTTTACTAGGAAACTGAATAATTGTTCTTATTCTTCTGTGCTCTGTCCGTCTGAAATCTTCTCTTACTATAGAACAGACATGTCAAACACAAGGCCCGGGGGCTGGATCCGGCCCTCAAAGTGGTTTCATGTGGCCCGCAAAGCCATCCTGGAAACAGTGAGGGAACGGCCCCCACTGCCTTGGCCCTGGCCCAGAGACCCTCCTTCTGCCAGAGACCTCAGATCTGGCCCACTCCAGCCCAGGCCCCCATAGGTACCCTTGATGCGAACGATGTAGAGCTGGCCATGCCCACCCAGTAGGCCATACGCACTCTAACCATGCCCACCCAGTAGGCCATGCCCACCCTGGCCACACCCACCCGGCCCCTTGAGGGCAATCACAATGCTGATGCGGCCCTCAATGAAATTGAGTTTGACACTCCTGCTATAGAACCTTATCATACAGTCAAAACCTGTAAATTAAAAAGAAGTTCTAGCAGTGGCCTGGAAAACAGAATTCAATGAAACCCAATTTCAAAATGGACTGTGTTGTACTTACTATCATTATTTTGAAAGTTTTCCATATTAAAGGCGGGGATGGTGCATTTTGAGTTTTTAAGACTTTTTTCTTCTTCTACATTGTGTATGTATGTCTCAACCACTGTCAGTTCCTTTTCCATTCAAGCTTCTTGACTGGGTTAAATATGTGAACCAAACAACAGGTTATTTATCATGATGGTTGGTGATGGATGTTGCCGTGATTGCTTCCTTTTCTTTCCTGACTGTAAAACTGAATTAGAAGCTACACCGTGGAAATGGACACAATGCACAATGAAGTGGCAGCTGGTGGACTGATACTGGAGCCAGTGCTGAGTCTTTTGCTGCTCACAATTTGTATTTCTTGTCTCTGCACCCTCAGCACACAGGGAAAAGAAAAAGTTTTTTTTAAAAAAAAAAAAGACTAGGCATTAGCACCAGCTGGTCTTGTTTTCCTTTAAACAGATATTCATTCCCTCTGCCACAAGTCTGGGTGGCTTAAATCTTCATTTACATAGAAAGCTTTCCAATTCTACTTACATTAAAAATATTCCAACTATTAAGAAAAGTCCTAGACCTCCAGAATTTTACATTCAAAATCAAAGTCTGTTTTGAGATACACATATATAGAAACACCACACTTTCCCTCTGCCTTTTTCATTATAACTTACATTTTTCTTCTTTGCTGCTCTTTCACACATGTGCACCACACATACACTCACATACACACATATTCCTCAACATAAAAATAAGTAACTAAAATCCAGCGTCACATTTCTATAAAAACTAGTTCAGCTGTTGGGGATGAATGAATCAATATTTTTTTAGAACTCAAAAATGTTTAAAAATAAAACTCCTTTTCCTATTATTTCTGTTTCCTGACATCGCAAATGCTCTTAATTGTTATGCACATTTTAGACAGAGAACGGAAATCACAAAGGGAGCAAGGCTGCGAAACATATATAAGAAACATTGTGTGTGCACGTGCACACACAGACATACACACACACATAAAACAACAGTAAGACTCTCCAGCTCTTCTTTTTTTCTTTTTGTACAAATCTGTTTTGTTTGTCCTGAATTTTTCAGTGTGTCCATGTGTGTTTTTATAGTGCTGAATAGCTTCAAGTTAGAAAAAAATAACTATTTTTGAAGAAACAATTATAGCAGTCTTCAATATACACAAGGAAGTTGACCTTAGATTTTGAATACTATGGTTTACGTTATTTTGATGCAAATAAAATACATCACACTGATCAATTCATCATACCACATGTGCCTCCTCATCAACAACTAACAAATCATAACTCTTTTCTATGGAATCAAACCTGTAGTTTGAAGCACAACCTACTATAAGTACCATCTTTGTCCCCAGTTGGGAATAAGTTCGGTCTAGGGGTATGTATGCCTTCTTTTATGACAGCAGGCCAATAAGAACATTGCATCAACTAGTTCATCAGAATAGAGCAGTCCAGTGAGTTGGTCAGCTGTTTAGAAATGCAGGTTAAGGAAAAAGCTACCCTAAGGCTACATATTTTACTTAAATCTGTTATGATGTGTTTAACAAATACTTCCCTAAGCCCAGTGCTGAACGCCACTTTAGAAGTGAATAGCACAATTTATTTTCCACTGGAATTGTGCATCCATGTTTGGGACACAGGCCCACCTTTATAGTTGTATCAAGAAGAATCACAATGAAATGACAAATAGGCTTATCATAATGGAATTTAGAACTAGATCAATATTGCATTAAAACCATTTCTGAGCAGATGACTTTTTGAAACATGCTACCGTGTGTTTTAGTATATGTAAACCACTGTCTTTCTCTCCCCACTTTGTGTATATTTGAAAAAATGCCTATGTAGTACAGTCATCCACATTTTCATATTGGTATCAGTTTTGCTGTATATTGGGGGGGGAAATAAACTCCTGAAAATTCCCAATCAGTTTTGCTCACAACAGGCCAATAAAAGAATTCAAAAAATTCTCCAATGGTGATCCATGCCCAAGCTATCTGAGCTCTGGTTCTGGAAAGAAAGCTGCATAATTTTTTGCAACCAGGTACTTGTGACAGTTCTCTAACCATGGTTATAGATCTCAGTGAAGTGCTGACATTTTTTTTGTTTTCTATGACTTGAAATTCATAACAAATAAACCTGTCAAAGTGGGAGAGTATTTTTCTGGCATTTAGAAATTGGGAGATCTAATACAGGACTTTTCAACCAGTGGTATGGGTACCACCTGTGGTACATTGGCACCTGGCAGGTGGTACATGAACATCCTAGAAAAGTAGTAGTAGGGGAGGGGAATGAGCTGAACCATTGGCAGCACCGCACAAGCCTAAGCGAGAGAGGGCTGGAACTGCAGGGCTGTCAGGGCTCAGCAGAAGCGCTAGGATCAGCATTCTTCAGGGCTGTCAGGGCTCAGTGGAAGTGCTAGGATCAGCGCCAGGCTCCAGCTGGAGCTCAGCGCTGATCCTGGCGCTTCTGCTGAGCCCAGAAGAAGCTCCAATCAGCTGTAATGTTGCAGCACCTCCAGGGTCTTGTGATTTACATTCAGGTGCTTGGAAACTGATTCATATTTATGATGGTCACAGTGTCCCGGAGTCATGTGAAGTGACTAAAACCTGCTGCAACCACCCAGAAGATGGGGGGGGGATAAAAACCAAATACCCCCCACCCCACCTTCGCTGCCAATCCTCAACAGAAATGCTCACAACAATGAAAACCTTGGACAGGAAGAAGAGCACCGCCAGGCGGGCAGGCAGGTGTCCTGCTTGGCTGTCCCTTAGGGGGCACTTTTTTCAGTGCAGTTGTAACTTCAAACAGTCACTAAGCGAACTGTTGTAAGTTGAGGACTACCTTTACTTCATCACTTTTTTTCCTTTTTTGGTCATCAGGTTTTTGACCCCTTGCTAGGCAACTGGTGTTACTCGGATGTTGCCATATCCTAAAAGTGGTACAATGGGTGAAAAGGTTGAAAAGCCCTGATCTAATAAGCCAACTGTATGTTGCTTACTAAATTGTAGATAGGGAAAATCAAGTGCTGCTGTTTTTCTTTTCTTCTTTTGTTTTTTTTTTTTCTTTATAAAAATGAAGTTGACTAATCATTGACGAGATGGATAACTCCTAGGTTTTGGATAAAATTGCTTTCTTTTTTTTTTTCTTGGTACATTTTGTAAAGCAGGATATTTAGCTGTTGACAAGTGTGTATGTCAATCAAGCTGATAATTACTCTAACAATTTTGACCCTGCATCCTACTTTGAATGGGGAAAGTTGTAAACACACCCATTATCAGTGTCCTTGGCAATACTATAGTTTATGGAGACATTTAGTTTATGAATTATACGCCATCCATTAATATACTGAGATTACAATTCTGGAAGGATATAAGTCATGAGTGAGTAATCGTGACATGCATACAAGAAAGATGGCTTAACAGTTGTGTCTAGATACATTAATTTTTATGTTAAACAGGCAAGCAAAGAAAGAAGTATTCAGAAGGCATCAATGACTTGTGTGCATGCAGAAAGGAGCTATATAAAAATAATAATTCCTCCATAATAAATGTGATATTATAATTTTCTAAATTATGTGATATAAAGCATATGCGACTGAGGCAAGCTCACTATGTTTTGTATTGTCTTTAATGCCCATGCATTACTGAACATACAAAGTACATCTCTGTTGCTACTCTATTTTATTTGTCCCATTTCAGCTGCTAGCCTTCTCTTTTCACTATCCCTCACTTATTAGTAAGTTCACCACAGAGAAGCTTAATTCTCACAACATTATGCAGTTTGCAAATGGCAATAGCAGTGCTGTCCCCAGGAACATGTATAACTGAGCAACTACTTGTATAGTTCTGTAATAGTTAATTAACCTTTGCATCAGGCATGGACATCCAATCAAAGATTGCAGGATCCAGAGCTTCTATGCTTAGACCAGCTCATTCATTTTCTTCATATAGGGCAGTTTTGATTCTGAACATTACTTCCTTTCACTTATGTCTTCACTTATGTCACTTATATCTGTATCTATATCTACATCTATATATCATCCCATCTCTCTCTCTCTCTCTCTCTAAATATATATATACACATACTGCTCAAAAAATAAAGGGAACACAAGATAAAACCTCCTACTATTAAATACAGTACATTGTGTTGTTTAAGTGTTCCCTTTATTTTTTTTGAGCAGTATATATAAAGGTGGGGAAAATTATTATCTAAGAATAATAAAGGGTGTCATACAGAAAAAAAACTTGGATGCTGCTTAGAATATCTGTGCACTAACAAAATCACCATCTGTCAATTTCAAAAGGCCACACTGTTTGGATCTGCATATGCACTACACCAATCAATTATGATATCCTAGGTTTCTGGGAAGGAATCAGTGTATATGAAAGCCAATACCAGCTAAAGAACTCACAGCTGTGATTTCACATTGTTGTGCTTATAATAATAATTACTTTGTATATACAGCCAAGATATTGCAATGGGGTTTGGACTGTACAAATGTGTCATGCTTATTATCAAATGGGGAAAAATAATAAAACCAAAGGATTCAAGATGTTCTATGAAAATAGCATCAAGAGTCTGAGTGTAGACGATTATTACAAATACCTGGGTGTCCTTCAAGATGACAATATCAACACATTGAAGTCACGAAAAAGGTTAGAAGTGAATACATCAAAAAAGTGAAAAGTACCTTAAAGTCAAAACTCAGTGGAGAAAATATCCTCAAGGCAATTAACATCTGGAAAATTCCAGTAGATACACAACTGGTATGGTGGATTGGACTCAGAACTAAAAGCCTTGGATTGGAAGGCAAGAAAAATAATAACAATGAATTAAGTATTTCATCCTCACCGTTGACAGGCTCTATTTACCAAGGAAAGTAGATGGGCATGGAATGTTACAAATACATCAGATAGATAAAGAAGAAAAAAAGGGCATTGGAAGGATATCTGAAGGACAGAGAAGAAGATACACTGAAGTTAGTATACCAGGAAGGCTTACTGAATACTAGAAAGACCAAACTGGCCTACAAAGAAGACCAAATGAAGAAGAAAAAGAAAGACCAAATGAAGAAGAAAAAGAAAAACCAAATGAAGAAGAAAAAGAAAGACCAAATGAAGAATACAAAGTATTACTGCCCACTACATAAAAAAAATAACAGGCAAAGCAGACAATAACAAGACCTGCCAATGGCTAAGAGCAGAAAAATTAAAGAAAAAGACAGGGCGTTAATTTTGGCTACCCAAGGCCAAGCTTAAGAACAAATCCATACTGAGATGACAGCAACAAACAAAAAGTACAATCTCTGCAACAAAGCTGAAGTGGACCACCTGGTTAGCTGCTACAAGAAGATCACACAGACTGAAAATAAAACAAATGCCATGACAAAGTAGCAACAATGGTACATTGGAAGATCTGTAAGAAATACCACTTGTCTTCAACTGATGGGCACCACAAAATATAGAAAATAATGGAAAACGAAGAAACTAAAGTGCTTTGGGAAATTAGAATTCAAACTGACAGGCACCTGCCACATAACACCCAAGACTGAACAATTGTTGATAAGAAAAATGAAAAAAAAAATCTGGATACTGGATATAGTAGTACCTGGAGACAGCAGAATAGAAGAAAAAAAACCTGGAGAATATAGCAAAATATAAAAACCTAAAAATAGAAATAGAATGACTATGCCAAAATAAAGCAAAGGTAGTATCAATAGTCATAGGGACCTTGGGTGCAGTCCCCAAACAACTGAAGCATTACTTGAACACTATTGGCATTGACAAATTCATGATGCAATGAACAACCATCACTGGACTCAAGCAGAACTAAAAGCTCTGGATAGAAATACTAGAAAAATAATGACAAATGATTCATGCCCTTCATGACAGACTAATTACCAAAGAGCATAAGTGGGTGTGGAATGTTGCAAGAACAGCAGATAGCTTTAAAAAAAAGTATAATAATGTTTAACAAGTCATACTGCTGGATTTGGATGTGTTCCTGAAAATCTAAAGTATTTTCATTTTTATGCCATTGGTCATACAATCTATCTTGCTCAATTCTTCATATTTTACTTACTAGTTCTATAACATTAAATAAAGTAAAATTCAATAACTTTACTTTTCAAGAATCTCATAAAAATCTTTTCAGTGACTCAGCAACAGTATAAATGTTGGTAAATATAGAAACACATTTGTATAAATTGATAATTGTTGAATTGTTATGATGACTATTGCAGTATACTCTGTATGGAGTGGCAAGTGAAATTTAAAAATTACAGACAATTGAAAAGCTGTGGTTGCCTCAGCAATAGCTGATGTGATAGCAGATACACAAAAGGAACATTTTATACTTGTATAGTGCTGTTTTTGACAGATAATACCTTAGGTTTAGCATCTAACCTTTTCCAGTGCTCCATTCTGGCAAATGTAATCTAAGGGGAATAGTAATATTCCTTTTTTCAGTAAGTGAGCAGTTGAATAAAGGAGATATATATTTTCACAAAAAAATTAGAGCTGGTGTTGTTTAAGAAATTTTTTTACACTGAGCTCATTGAGAGACTTTAAATATTGAAATAATAATAATAATAATAATAATAATAATAATAATAATAATAATAATAATAATAATAATAATAATAATAATAATCAGGGCTTTTTTCCTCATAGAACGCTCAGAATGGAGTTCCGGCACCTTTTTTTGATGGAACCTTGTAGGGTAGGCAAGGCGGGTTGTATGACATGTGTGATTTCCAGCACCTTTTTCTTTTACAAAAAAAGCACTAATAATAATAATAATAATAATAATAATAATAATAATAATAATAATAATAATAATAATAATAATAATAATAATAATAATAATAATAATAATAATGTCTCTCATTGAGAGACTTTAAATATTGAATTGATATCATCTAGGTTGATTATGATGTTGACTAACTGACAGGTCTAAGAGAAGGGCAATTCTATTTCCTATTTTTATAAACTGTCATATCTTGTAAGGACCTATGACAATCTTTGTAGTTTGATTATGTTCATGGCTGGAAATTTGTACCTTAAAAATTATTTTGTGTGTATTTTATTTCTGTAGGATAATTATTATGATGACCACAAGAAATATTTATTAAAATATAATGATATATAAGTAGTATAAATAGAGAAATAAGTGATGTTTTTTTTTTTTTAAAATAGCAATAAAAGTGGTAGTTAGGGTACAGGGAATGGAGAACTTATCACTCATAAGTGCTCCATGAAATAATAAAATCTGGGAATACTAGAGTGGGTCTGTTTTGAATTGAAAGGATTCTTCTACCAAAATATTCTTGGCTAATCTCTGGTACTGTGTCTTCTCACTCTGGATCCAAGAAAGTAAAGTTCAATTTCACATTAGGAGCAGAATGTTTATGATGCTGCATAACCACTTTTATATTTTACCAAAGACAAAGTACATAGAAATGCTCATATTTGTTTTTGCCAACAATATGGCAATGGTTATGGAGAAGCACACGGATATGTCCATGTAATCATCAAGAGCTGAAGGGAATTGTTACTTTTAAAGAACTATTGATTAATTATTACCACATTTCTGAAATATTGATAATGGTAATTTTATTTATATGCTGCTCTTTATTCTAAAATAAGTGTGTTTTAGATTTTCCAATTCAAATATGATGTGCTGAGGACACAGCCTCACTAGGAATCATGGCAAAACACAGAATGTATCCATATGTAATATATAAATATAAATAAGTTTCTTTGAAGAATGCTATATTATCATCAAAAACAGCTATTTAATACTGCCAGTAAGTGTCTCCGGCAACTTCATGCATGCAAGATAAACAAACAGCTTGAATTATTTGGTTTATTATTCAAGGCTCTATTTTAAACAAAATTCAAGTCCAAGGTATAAAAATATTATATGTGAACATTGTGAAATTTCTCTCACTTATAAGATATATGATTCATTCCTAGTCTATCCTTCTAATGCTATTTTCCTCAATCTTTTTTTTTATATCCCTACACTGCTTTTACAATCATTCTTTTGATTGATTGAAGCTTCATGCCCTACAAATAAAGTCTGTCTCAGTCTAGAAGTATGATAGTGTGTACAAGTGAGAATGGTTTCAGAGTCCAGCTGTATGAATAACCAGAAGGACAGAGCTACCTGCCCTTTCTTTAGTAACACAACAAAGCCTGATGTTTCTGAGAAATATATATACTACAATCCAGTATATAATTGAACCCTATGCATACCCTATGCATATGTATTGGCAATCCTCAAGTTACAACAGTTCAATTAGTGATCATTCAAAGTTACAATAGCACTGAAAAAAGTGAGTTATGACCCCTTTTCACTATTTTGACCTTTCCAGCATCCCAATGATCATGTGATTAAAATGTGGATGCTTGGCAACTGGTTCATATTTATGACCATTGCTGTGCCCTAGATCATGCGATCACCTTTTGTGACCTTCTGTCAATGGAGAAGTCAGATTCACTTAACAACTGTATTACTGACTTATCAACTGCAGTGATTCACTTAACAATTGAGGCAAAAAAGGTCATAAAATCAGGCAAAACGTATTTAACAAATGTCTCACTTAACAACATAAATTTTGGGCTCAATTGTGGTCATAGGTCAAGGATTACCTGTAATGTATAACAATTATGTCAACTTTTAAAAGAATATAAAAAGTTCACATAATTCTTATAAATTACTATTTTGCATGCATAGGGTTCAATTATTTACTAGATTTTTCTATTATGAACTTCTGGACTGGATATCCTCTGAAAACATTTTGGGCCCAGAGCAAGTCAGCTACAGGTCTGAACATTCTGAGCATTCAACCATGAGGCATCATAGCATCATACATTACTTAGCTGAGAAATATTATACTAAACTGCCTAGGTAGCCTTCTTAGACCAAAAGCAGTCTTTGATCTGATTCTACGAGAACAACTCTGGAGGAAATTAGCCACTAGAATGATAGACCACCATCTTCTTAGGCTAATAATGGTATTACAGCAAAGCACAATTACTTAAATAAATGGTACTATTTGGGGGATTTAACTGAATCATTTTTGCTACCGAAGACATAAAACAAGACTGTATCCTTGACTCACTAGTATTCACTCTTTTAGGTTAATAATATTGTTAAGGTCTTCGCCAAGCCAGAATTCTATCCTCCCTTACTTGCCCACCACCCATATGTATTCTCCTTAATGCTGATGATGCAGCCACATTGCAGGCCACTAAAGATGCCTTAAATCTCTGTTACGTTACTGCTGTGCAGAATACATTGAAATAAAGTACTTCAAAACGAAAGTTCTAGTATCTTTAAGAAATGGTTTAAGATTTAGTTAAAAAAATAGTGCAAACTGAACAGCTTTTTATAAATTATATTGGTCTTTGTTTCAATCTTCTATTTAAGTAAGGAAACATCTAGTTAAAAAATCCAAAAGCATTCTTTGAAATTGCTAAATTTGCATTTAGTTTGTAACAATTATATCCCAGCAGCTGTTAAACTATTTAAAACCAAAGTTCAGGTTTGGTGCTCAGCTGAGAATTTATAAGGAGTCTCCTAGTTTCGAAGCAATATAATCAAAGCCTTGAAAATCTTACTACAAGTTTCTTGTTCATCTTCCAATGCCTTAAGAAATGTGAATTAAGCTCCATTTTCTTTGGGGCCTGACTAAGGTTATTGTCTTAGATTCTGGGTGAAGCAAGTCTACTAGAGAACATCCTTAGCTCATCTCACCTGGCTAGATAGGTTATCTTCGGACCTAAGAAAATAAATTATGATTTGGCATATTATGATTTTACCATCCACACTATCTGCTTTGGTAGAATCTTAGCTGAACAAAAGCAGAGGACTTGGAATCTAGAGAACTACTTTTTGTGGGCCCTTGCAGATGACCTGTTGTGGTTACCATATTGTGGAATCTTCTGTGGAATAAAGTTGGCCACAGATAAGGTTGGCCTCCTGAAATTCCAAAGATCCCTCAATATCTTTTTATACCAGCAGGAGACCTCAGGGGACAGGTGAATTTGTGAAGTGGCTTTGTTATTATTAACTTCCCTCTATTAAACTTTTTTCTAATTTAGCTATACTTCTATTATTTCTAATTACTAGTAATAATTATTATATAATAATTTTAACTAATGATTGTGTTATATATTTATTGTTTTACTGGATTGTGACACTCTGTCCAGAGTCACTTTCCATGAGATGGGCATCCATAAAAATGTGATTAATATATACAAATATAGGGGAAAAACCAGCTGTTTCTAACAATTTATTCACATCACATCTACCTGATTTTTAATCTTGATTTCTTCATAGTCATAGCTGTCTTGGGTCTCTTACATTCTTGAACTACAACCCATATTAAATTATGAGTTCTATATGTATTTCTCCTGAATACTTCTATTTTCTTTCCTTCTTAGCTTCTACTATTGTGTTTGCTTTTCTAAATGTTTCCAGAGCAAAGCTGATGGTTTTAATTTGGGGCCCAAATCTTTCTTCTCATTCCAGTTGACTTCTGGAATCTGATTTATTACTTGGGAAGACCACATGGGTTTCAATTATTAATTCAACATTGATTTGGCATTTTTAAAAGTCAAGGTAATGCGTAACAGGCAACAAAGTCTTTTTCCACTTTTGTATGTAAATTATTTAATGCTTAAAAATTGAAAGAATCACATACCATCAAAAAGTGCAACAAATTAATTGTCTTTTGTAGTGGAAAGCATTGTACAGTGATCTCTTTGAAGATCTGAATTAAAATAAGGAGGAAGCATGAGATCAGATGGAATGCTAAAAAAAGATATTAGAAAACAAAGAATTTAATCTTGCAACTTAATGCTGTAAGCTATCTGTACATGCTTAAAATTTAAAGCAAGGGAACAAAACATTCTGAACATAGAATTGATCCAGGTAAGCTGTGAAGACAAAACAGCTGATAACAGTTCTAAAGCTATACCTGTAATGTATTGGGTTTTGTATTACTAAAGAGTATCATGTGGTGTTAATTGCTGGGAGGTTGTTTAAGCAGGGAAGCTGGCTAAGGGCTCCCAACTCCTCAGACAACCCGTCTCCAGAGCCGCCATTGGCTGCTTTTAGGGAGGCAATAGGTTGCTTTAAACCTATTGGCCGCCACCTAGAGGCCAGGGTATAAATAGCTGCATTCACAGCCCTGTTTCTCAGTTCAGTTCCTGTAAGCAAATAAAGAATGATTCTTGCTGAACTCACTCGCCTCGTCTCTTCAGTCAAGCACAGAACCCAGTATATAACAATATCTTTCCTGAGTATATACAAAATATTAGGCCTATTTTGGGTCCCTGGTGTAAATAAAGAGTAACAGTAATTCACTAAATAATTAGACCTTCATTCGAACTCTATCTAACTTATTTTTGTTTGCAATAAAGTAAAGCTATGTAAATGAGTACAAGTAAATAAGTGACTTGGTGGTCCACATTCTTTCAGAATAACATACAAATTTTTAAAAGTTTCTGGATATGTATGCATGTTATGCAACCATAAGCAAACCACTTCATAGTTTACTGAGGAATTCCTGACCCTAGACTTAACAGTATGAGGTTGCTTTCCAGAGTGTCAAGAATTACGAGTGTCATATTTTATGAAAAGAAAATTGATTATTACCTATAATGTGTTTACACATGCTTTGGAGGATGCTTACCCATACATGACAGAGAAAAGTCCATTGCTTATTTTTCCCTAAAAAATAACACACAAAAAAATTTAACTTGGGATGCGAAGGGAACTTCTCCATTTCAAGGGGAAAAAATGCTAATTCTTGTAAGCCTTATAGACTTATTCTTATTTTATTGCCCTGTACACCGCCCTGAGTCCTTCGGGAGAAGGGCGGTATATAAATCAAATAAATAAATAAATAAATAAATAGACTCTTACTGTAAATGTCTGGAAGTGATCTTAGTGTCCTCATGAATACTTACTGTAGCAATTATAGCACTGTTTCATTTAACTGTAATCTGTCAACTGTCTGACAAAACATCTCAGAGGTTTGATATTCATATCAGTTAATTTAATTGTATTCCATTATCGAGAAGAAATTGCCAGGCAGCAAAGAAGGTGCAGAAAAGCACCATTCCCAGAATGGGTTGACATCAATGGTGTCAACAGAAGCATCTTTCTCACAATACTGGTATGTCTTCTGCCCTCCTTACAAATTACCAGACCTAGTTAATTACAACAGTGACTACTATTAGTTGTCAAAGGACAATCTTTTAAGCTTTCTATACCCAACAATCAAATCAAGACGCCATTCCATAAAAGAGATACTACTCGTTGAATGACTTATATTTGTGTTATGTATGCCGGAGTACTGTTAGGCTTTTTTAAAATCCCTTTTACATGATTAATTTCTGCAGTTTCTGTTTTGTAACAATGAAGTTAAGCCTCAGTGTATTTCCTCCAGTTTTCTTGCTTATAAACTATCAAAAGAGTATACTCTGCTCTTATTCAGTTATGGAACTGGTTTCCTTTGTGTATCTGGATGTGTATAAAATTAACAAAATTTGGTTTTTCCAGATTCATATGAGTAATGTTTCAATATGCAGCCACTAAAAAATTTAAGTCTTGATCTTAAATCTATTTATTTGCTAGTTGTATATCTCCTTGTTCATCGAGGACCTCGAGTAATGATATATTTTTCATTCATTTTCATGCTATTATTGTTAGTTATAACTTCTAATAGCACATATTAACCAAAAATTCAGTTTTAGGTTTATATAGTATATAGTCATGTATGGTGTAAAGCATATAGAATATCTGTCTCTTTTCTTTTCATTTTATTTATCCACACAGGGAGAAAGGACTTCCAAAACATTTAATATTATTCTTCTGCTTATCTTTCTCCTTTGCAGACATACTCACTCCAAACTTCTTAATGGTTTTCTTTGTCATTTCCCTATACTTCCTGTTTAAGACTGCAAAATAATTAAATGATTTTGAAGTATTGCTGTTCTATGTTATTTTTAGCATAATTAAAACAAGGATATCATATGTATTTATATCATACTGAAGAGTTTTAATAGAAGTACTCATAATCTGACATTTTGATGAGATTTTGGTAGATTAAGAAAATGGGGTAAAGAGTTGCTGACTTCAAACAATTCCATTGTGTTCTATAATTGTATTCCTTTCAAAATAAGAAAATTGGAGTTGGAGTCAGGATGATTAATCCTAGAGTAGCCTTTCCAATATCTCAGAGGAAGGGAATAAGCTTGGGGAAACTGCCTTGCTTTCAGATTGGCAATAATGAGGCTAGCTATTTATTTATTTATTTATTTATTTGTTTTTATATACCGCCCTTCTCCCGAGGGACTCGGGGCGGTGTACAGAGCAAGGTAGGTATACAATTAAACAATAGTAAAAAACAAATGAAACCCCAAGAGCTATCAGGCCAGGCCGGACTGCTGGAACAGGTAAGTTTTTAAGTCGCGCCGGAAGGTGCGAAGGTCGGGGGCCATCCGGATTTTGGTAGGCAAGCAGTTCCAGAGGGTTGGCGCACCCACTGAGAATGCCCTCCCCCTGGGGGCCACCAGCCGGCATTCTTTGACCAGTGGCACCCTGAGGAGGCCCTCTCTGTGGGAGCGCACAGGACGGAGGGGTGTTGACGTTGGCAGAAGGTGCTCCCGTAGGTAATCCGGACCCATGCCATGTAGGGCTTTGTATGTCATCATTAGCACCTTGAATTTCACTCGGAAGGCAACCGGAAGCCAGTGCAGCTCACGGAGGAGAGGTGTGATATGGGAGTATCGGGAGGCCCCCAAAAGTGTTCGTGCAGCTGCACTCTGCACCAGTTGAAGCTTCCGAGTGGCTCTCAAGGGCAGCCCCATGTAGAGAGCGTTACAGTAGTCAAGGCGAGAGGTCACAAGTGCATGGGTGACTGTACGTAAGGCATCCAGCTATCATTATGTGAAATCTGCTATCAGTTCATTGTAGTATCTATTGGTATATATTATTAAGATAGTGAATGGAATTTTAATCCTAACTAAACATGCTTATAATTGATAGTAAAAAATAAAAACGAGTAAATTGTCTTTGAAACTTCATGAGATTGAAGTCCTGAGGACATTATAGCCATAAAAAGGAAATGTTCCAACAATCATATTTTACCCATAAAGCAATTGTGAATCAATTTTTGAATTATTTTCAAATTATATTGTGTTTTTTTGAGCAGTTTTCAATTTAATGCCCAAACATTTAATTTTAGACACATTCTTTCATGAGTCTAAATTTGCTCTTGCACACAAAGTTATGAGAAACCCAAAGGAGATGTCTGAATGTTTTGCCTTTCATTATATAGCCATATTTTCCAATGGACTTCAGACTCCTTGACTTGCATCCTTCAATTAAATCCTAGGAGAAAATATTACAAGGGATCTCTTTCACTGGTCTCTTTCTGTAATGCTGCTTCTGTCACAGCTATTCATGTGAAGCTGTTGAAAAAGTTCTTCCCTTGGATAAATTAAAACAATCATCAAGTCTCAAATTACTTTGAAAGTTTTAAAAGGCCATTTGTGCCAGCTGTAGTTTTAAATACTACATGTAACATTATTTTTGCTATTTCAAGTATTTACTCAGTTGCTCCTGAAATTTTGCCAGCAGTGCTACAACACTATTGGCAGATGCTCTGAATAGGAAAATATAACTATTTTGGTGAGCAGAAAAATCAGAAACAGTATGACATTCCATTTTCAAATGAACTGCATTGGAATGAATTCGAGGCTGTTAATGCTATTGTTAAGCATCATTAAAAAAAAGTTATGCCTCTGTGAAAAGGCAACAGTGGGAGTGAATGTAGCTCAATCCCCTGCAATACATTCCATTCCATAGATATGGAAATAGAAAGAATACATGCTGCTGGCTGCTCAAATGATGGAGCACTATTCAGCTTATAGGACCATGAGCCCCAGTCTTTTATTAATAGAAAGCCTTTATATCAGGAAGTTCATTTTGCCCAAAGCATTAAGGGTACAGTTCAGCTCACCAAATAAGAATATAATGTAATGATGGTTTGTCTGTATTCTATGTGCAACAAAGCAGGTGCATACCTTTTAAAAATTCAGTTTGTTGTTTTTGGGGAACAAGAAAAATGCTATTTCTGAATTATTGTTAGACAGAAAAAAAATTCTAAAAATCCATTTCTGTTGAAATTTTGCAAAATCTTAATAACAGTCAGACAACTTATGACATCTTCAATCTGCACAGTTGACAGAACAAATACATCTGCATAAATATATATGGCCAGAATTTAGATTAAAATGTAAAGTTCATTTGTTTTAACTGATCTATACAATATGGTCTATTCACATGGTTTTTCATAGGGGTCCCCAATCCCTGGGCTGCATCCAAGTACTGGGCTGCATCCCATTGGGAACTGGGCTGCACAAGTAGCTGCGCAAGTAGCAGGTGAGTGCTCTATTTCCACAAGCAGTAGACACATGCGCAAAACCACCCCGTCTCCCTACCACCATCACCACCATGGTTGGGTTGTGGAGCTGGAAAAGTTAGAGACCACTGATCTATCACCTCCTTAAAAGTGTGGTGCAGACAACATCTTCATTAATTATCCTTAAGTAATTATTGCCATCATTTGAGAGAAGAAAATTCAATCTACTGCACTACTATTAAATGGTTTTTGTTTTTTGCTGTTTTATTGTCTTGTGACTCACTCAGGTTTGTGATCACAATATGGGCATCTGAATAAGCCCTTGTAGTAAATAAATGGTTTTGACACAAGACATTGTAAGTGTCAGAATCCATTTATATCACATTTCATAATTGTATAGGTAGAACAACGTGCTATTTCTGGGGATTCTGCCATCTCTCCGAGGGGGGGGGAGAGGATGGTTACTAAAGCGATTTTCAAACAACAGGGGATGTTTTAACTGGGGGAGGGAGGGGGACAGACAGGTCTGGATTGTATCTTCATTTACAACTGAAAAGGAAAGCAATAACCATAAAACCAAGGAGAGTTCCCTTTCCTATGGAAGGACCTGACACCTAGCAACTGATGAGAGCCTGACCAAATGGATGAGGGGAGGGGCTGAAATGGGAATGTTTTATATAGGATTGAAATGTAACTTTGTTAGATTCCGTCTTGTATTCCCACAATCGATTCCATCCTAGTAAACATTTTCCTTTTTGGACTAAACTTGCATCCAAGAGTTCTTATTTCCTAAGATGTGGATTGAGGTGGGTCCTGACAGTAAGTGACAAAACAAAAGAAAATTATCTCTTTATATAGATAATAGCTAAAATAAAGATACATATCACAATTATATTTTAGGAACTTACGCCTTTAGAGATAATTTTATTTTCTTGAAATTGCCACATATTAGAACAAGATAAAATAGATTTTGACAGCCAAATTTCATTCAGATTTCAGCTAGTGCTATATACATACTGGTACTTATGACAAAATTAGTGGACCAGAGGAATGCTGTAGATATAATTTACTTGGACTTCAGTAAGGCATTTGATAAAGTAGATCACAACCTACTACTTGATAAAATAGAAAAATGTGGGTTAGATAGCATCACCACCAGATGGATTCGTAGCTGGCTGACAGGCCATACTCAGCATGTGGTCCTCAATGGAACTGCATCTAAATGGAAGGAAGTGTGTAGTGGGGTGCCCCAGGGCTCTGTTCTGGGCCCAGTACTCTTCATCATATTCATCAACGATTTGGATGAGGGGATAGATAGGGAACTCATCAAATTTGCAGACAACACCAAGCTGGCAGGAATAGCCAATATTCCAGAAGATAGGCTTAACATACAGGAGGATCTGAACAGACTCGAACACTGGGCGCTATCTAACAAAATGAAATTCAATGATGAAAAAAGTAAGGTTCTACATTTACGCAGGAAAAATCAAATGCACAGGTATAGTATAGGTGGTACCTTGCTCAATAGTAGTAACTGCAACTGCCAAAAAAGTCAACACAGTGCTAGGCTGCATTAACAGAGGGATAGAATCAAGATCACATGAAATACTAGTACCACTTTACAATCCCTTGGTAAGGCCACACCTGGAATACTGCATCCAGTTTTGCTCACCATGATGTAAAAAAGATGTTGAGACTCTAGAAAGGGTACAGAGAAGGGCAACAAAGATGATCAGGGGACTGGAGGCTAAAACATATAGGGAACGGTTGCTGGAATTGGGTATGTGTAGTTTAACAAAGAGAAGGGTTAGCAGTGTTCCAATATCTCAGGGGCTGCCACAAAGAAGAGGGAGTCAAGCTATTCTCCAAAGCACCTGAAAGCAGGACAAGAAGCAATGGATGGAAACTAATCAAGGAGAGAAACAACCTAGAACTAAGGAGAAACTTCCTGACAGTTAGAACAATTAACCAGTGGAACAACCTACCTCCAGAAGTGGTGAATGCTCCAACACTGGAAGTTTTTTAGAGGAGACTCGACAGCCATTTGCCTGAAATGGCATAGGGTTTCCTGCCTGAGCAGGGGGTTGGACTAGATGACCTCCAAGGTCTCTTCCAACTTCTTCTTCTTCTTCTTCTTCTTCTTCTTCTTCTTCTTCTTCTTCTTCTTCTTCTTCTTCTTCTTATTATTATTATTATTATTATTATTATTATTATTATTATTATTATTATTATTATTATTATTATTATTATTATTATTATTATTATTATTATTATTATTATTATTATTATTATTATTATTATTATTATTATTATTATTATTAAATATTTGCCAATAAATGTAATAAGCACCAAGGATCATTTTGACAAATGAAGAGAGGATTCTAAAATAAAGAATAAATGAAAAAACTGAATAGGCTATTTCTGGTACTTTTTTGTATTCAGTGTCCCTATGCAGATGAGGAGGTATCGCAATCAAACCCAGCTCTTCAGGTTGAGATGAAGTACCGTGCTGCTTCAATTTGACAGAAAACAGCACTTTTTCTATATTTAGTAGAAGTGTCTTTAAATGAATCATTAACATTGGGAACCTGATGAGAACTGAGCTGAAAAGCATATGAAAGTTTGCCTAAGGCATGTTTTAAAATTAAACAGATTATTTTCTGTTCCTCATTTATTAAGTGTCTGGCAGTTATGGATGAAGTGATAAAGGAATAGTCACTACATCCTGATAGGGGGAGGTGGGAAGCAGTCATATAAAACTTTATTTTGTAGCTGAATCTTGCAATTTTTTGTTTTTGGTTCCATGCTGTGCTATTTCGCAGCAAAGGTTCAAGATGAAAAGATAATAGGTCCTGTGAAAAATGGAGCATCTTTAGAACATCTTCTCTAGTTCTTTTTTTCATGCCATGGCTATTATATTAATGCACACTAATATAATACGACTGAAAGACAAAAAGGACAAATACAAAAAATTGAAAGAGGGGCACATAACTAAGGTTGATTATTAGAGACAGCCAGAACGTGCAAGGAAAGGAAAGTAAGGAAAGCAAAGGCTCAAAATGAACAAAGACTTGCAACCAAGGCTTTTTTTGTCATAGAACGCTCAGAACGGAGTTCCGGCACCTTTTTGGGATGGAACCTTGTAGGGTAGGCAAGGCGGGTTGTATGACATGTGTGAATTCCAGCACCTTTTTCTTTTACAAAAAAAGCACTGCTTGCAACAGAAATCAACATATTAACAACAAGAAAAAAGTCAAGGAAACTGTAAGCCCAATAAAGAGACAAGATGGCAAGGAAATTACAGGCAATAGGGAGAAAGCAGAGCTGCTTAACTCAAACTTTGCGCCAGCCCAACATACCAAAAAAACCACTGTAAAAGACATACTAGAAACAAAAATTAAAATAACCAAGAAAATAGTAAGAGAACACCTATCCAACCTTGATAAATATAAATCACCCGGACCCAACAGATTACATCCCAGATTTCTGAAAGAGCTGGCAGATGTTATCTCAGAACCATTACACCACATCTTTCATAAATCCTGGAGCACCGGGGAAGCACTTGAGGATTGGAAAAGGGCTGATGTGGTTCCCATCTTCAAGAAAGAAAAAAAAATGGACCCAAGAAACTACAGACCAATCAGTTTAACATCAACACCTGGGAAGATCCTAGAAAAGATAATCAAAAAACAGATCTGTGAACTAGAAGCAAACAAAATCATAACTACTAGCTAGCACGGGTTTGTTAAAAATAGATCATGCCAAACCAATCTTATCTCATCCTTTGATAAAGTGACTAAACTAGTAGACCAGCAAAACGCAGTGGACATAGTATACTAAGATTTCAGTAAGGCATTTGACAAAGTAGACCACAACCTACTCCTTGGTAAGCTAGGAAAATTTGGAATAGTCAACTTCACCACCAGATGGATCTGTAGCTAGCTGACAAACTGTACTCAATGAGTAGTCCTCAATGGCACTACATCCCCATGGAGAGAAATAAGCAGTAGGGTACCACAAGGTTTTGTTTTAGGCCCGCTACGCTTCAATATCTTCATCAATGACTTAGATGAGGGAATTGAGGGGGAACTCATCAAATCTGCAGATGACACCAAACTGACAGGAGTATCCAACAACGCAGAAGACAAGCTTAGGATCCAAAAAGATCTTGACAAACTTGAACAATAGGTCCTAGTCAACAAAATGAATTTTAATGTGAAGAAAAGCAAAGTTCTACATTTAGGCAGGAAAAACCAAAGGTACAAGTACAGATTAGATGAGACTTGGCTTAAAAACAGTAACTGTGAAAAGTACCTTGGAGTCCTAGTGGACGATCACTTGACTATGAGCCAGCAGTGTGCAGCAGCAACCAAAAAAGCTAATACAATCCTGGGTTGCATAAACAGAGGCATAAAATCAAGATCATGCAAAGTATTAGTACCGCTTTATAAAACCCTAGTAAGACCACACCTGGAATACTACAGCCAATTTTGATCACCATATCACAAAACGATGTTGAGAGTTTGGGGAAAAAAACCAGAGAACAACAACTAAGATGATCAAAGGCCTGGAGACTAAAGCATACGAAGAACGGCTGCAGGACTTGGGTTTGGCTAGTCTAAAGAAAAGAAGAAATAGGAAAGACATGATAGCAGTGTTCCAGTACCTGAGGGGCTGCCACAAGGCAGAGGGGGCCAGGTTGTTTACCAAAGCACCAGAGGGAAGGACAAGAAACAATGGTTGGAAATTGATGAAAGAGAGAAACAACCTGGAATTAAGGAGACACTTCCTGATAGTGAAGACAATCAATCAGTGGAACAGCTTACCCCCAGAAATCATGGGAGCTCCATCACTGGAGATTTTTAAGAAGAGAGTAGACATTCACCTGTCTGAGACAGTATAGGTTCTCCTGTTTGAGCAGGGGGCTGGACTAGAAGACCTCCAAGGTCCCTTCCAGTTCTATTCTATTCTATTCTATTCTATTCTATTCTATTCTATTCTATTCTATTCTATTCTATTCTATTCTATTCTATTCTATTCTATTCATATCTTTTCACCAGCCACTAAGTTAGACTCACAGGACCCCTGCTATCAAAATGAATAATTGCAACTTACTGCAATGGTGCAGAAATTTTATAGATCATTAAATTATTGTGATACAACACGTTTATTTTTAACTAATCTATGTCTTGCTACAGGTCTTGCTACAGGTAGTGCATCAGCCTTATTTGCCTCAGCTCAATGAGAAGGAAAATAGAGTGCTGGGACAAAAGAAATGTCTAGGATTATATTGAACATTTATGTGAATGTATATATGCAGTATCAAAAATAATTCTATTTAACCATTGATATTCTCTCTCTCTCTCTCTCTCTCTCTCTCTCTCTCTCTCTCTCTCTCTCTCTCTCTCTCTCTCTCTCTCTCTCTCTCTCTCTCATATTCTGAAGAGCAGTCGATTTTCTTGTGTAATAACAATATATTCACATCAAGATTGCTTTACAAAGATAAAATAATTTGTAAGGTTACACAAGCAACCAAAAGGATAGATGGATGGATGAATGGAAAAGGAAAGGAAGGAAGGAAGGAAGGAAGGAAGGAAGGAAGGAAGGAAGGAAGGAAGAAAGAAAGAAAGAAAGAAAGAAAGAAAGAAAGAAAGAAAGAAAGAAAGAAAGAAAGAAAGAAAGAAAGAAAAGATAAGATGTTTTTATATATCTTAGAATAAATTAATGCACCATATACCTCAATACTGGACCAGTTAAATTTGGACATGTTTGCATTACTTTTAAATTAAATAGGGGTTTAATGCTTTTCTTCCACATGATCAAATCTTGATGAAAATTGTCCCCCATGGCATTTATTCATCCTGGAAGGCAAGCTACCATATGTTCTTAAGGAATTTGCTTTTGAGGCTTAATAACTGTGCAAAGTGAAGCACCCCTTTGAGATTTTAAACAGACCTGCTAACAAACTCCTTTGTAGAAGTTTAAGTCAAGGTCATGATAGAAAATATAAATCTTAATCATTACTTGTTATATTTCATGATTTTGATACCTGGATTCTTTCAAGCTATTAAAAATTAAAATGGCAAATTTCATATGATGAATTTAATTAAATTATAATTGCATCATTATGCATTCTAATAACTCAGGTTATATATTTTAATTTGTCAGCCTCACTGAGTTCAGTGAAGATTCTATTCATTCAAATTCAGTAAGCATAGCATTATCTTAGTCTTTAGAGATGTTTCATATGACTAGCAAATGCAATGTACTTGGATAATATATCATTTAGAGTTCTAAGATGGTGGTGCCTGGATCGGCTGTGGCTGCATTGGCTCTTGAAGGTGAAAAGTTTTGGGAGGGATATGAGGGATATAGGCCATATGATTGGGAAGATTTTAATGTGTTTGAGCAATGTGGTGGAACAAAGGTAACATACGACTGGCAATCTTTGCTGGCATGGCGAGTTTCTAGCTGTTTCAGAACTGTTGGTGAGACCATTAAAAGTCGTTGGTGCTGTTTGAAATTGTTCTGCCGGCAGCAAGATCTGACTGTTAACACAGCAACGGATTCTATTGCAAATCAGGGCTGTTTCCAAAGAAGGCAGAGAGGAGAGGTCCCAGGAATTATGGAGTGAAGGAACTGGATGAGACTGTCAGCAGAGGAAAAGAGAAAGGCTTTTGGAGGAGTTGGTGGCAGTGGCATCATGCTCCATGGGCAGAAAGAAGCAAGGCCTCTTTAAGGAAAAGGTAGAAGAGTCTCCCTAGAGACTAAAATGGACATCTGAAATTTGAGGTGGCCATGAACAAAGAGTGTATATCAGAGGTGGTGACCCTTTGAGAGCTGTATGCAATGGAATTTCATTTTGATGTATGCCAATTGGTGTACATTCAAAGTGACAATAAAGTTGTTGTTATTATTATTATTATTATTATTATTATCCATTTAGTGCTTCACCAAATCAAAACTCGACACATCTTTCTGTCATTGGGTTATTTTTTTGGTAAAAAAATAAACACATGCAACTATACTTTTAGTAAGTAGTCATAATGTATAATGGAATTCATAATCCAGCTTGGGTATATTCCTTGTTATTTTGCTTGAATGTATCCTAAGATTTAATACAACCCAATGAAGAAATTGCCTGCAAATTTTGATGCTGAGAACTCTGTGATCCATCATATTTTAGAGCCATTAGTTTTATATAGTCTATTATACCACATAAAATGTTAGTATTGGGATGTTTAAGTATAATATTTATTTGTTTGTTTGATTATCCTGCCTTTAGGACCCAGATTGTTGGGGGCAATAAGCTGACTTTGTAATAATGCCGCTTGGGGTGTGTGTGAAAGCCCTAACAAGCAGGCATATGCATAGAATGAAGGCTACTGCTAAGCTTGTAAGCCGCCCTGAGTCTTCGGAGAAGGGCGGGATATAAATGTAATAAAAATAAAATAAAATAAAATAAATATTACTTTTACATATAATTCAAGGTGGCAGACACATGCATTGCACATTCCTCCCCCTATGTTTCCCACAACAACAACACTTTTACATGAGCTGGACTAAGAGAGTGACTGACCCAAAGATACCCAGCTGGCTTTCATGGCTAACACAGAATGAGAATTCACAGTCTTCTGATTTTAGCTTGGTGCCTTAAACATTAGATTAAACTGACTATAATTAAATAATGCTTAATCAGTGGATAAGATAATAAACATGTTAACCATTCAAAGAAAGAAAGAAAGAAAGAAAGAAAGAAAGAAAGAAAGAAAGAAAGAAAGAAAGAAAGAAAGAGAAAGAAAGGAAGGAAGGAAGGAAGGAAGGAAGGAAGGAAGGAAGGAAGGAAGGAAGGAAGGGGAACGACCAACAAAACTAGGATAGTTACTCTGCTAAATATAGTACATTTCAAACTCTCATTGTTCTTTCTTTTCAGTTATTTTTAATATGAATATTGTCCCTGTATTTAATATCTGACTATATCAGCCACATTAAAAATTAAATTTAATTACTCAGTCATCATGCTGTTATGGAAAGGTGTATTTGAAACTCTGTGTGTGTGTGTGTGTGTGTGTGTGTGTGTGTGTGTGTGTATAATTTTTATATAATTTCTATCAAAACAAGAAGATAAAAACTAACACAAACTAATATAAAGTAAGGAAGAAAAAAAGAGATAAAAACATTTCAAGAAAAGAAAAAAAATTGAAGAAAAGTAGATAAGAAAAAATAAGTGACTTCTGGTATTCTTCTCAAGAAAAATAGATGATGGTTTCATGGACAAAGATTCTAAATACAATAAAATTTGCTCATTTATTTATTTATAAAATTTATTTGCTGCCCATTTCATATCCAACAACTCTGGGAAGAATATCCAAAGTTACTGTGCCATTTAAAGATGTTAATCTTTGCATTTTACAGTTATATTAGACAGGAAAAAATGAATCATGGTTTCCTCTTCATTCACATGGATATTCAGCTGTCTAAGTGCATCAACTGACTGGCCTGTGCGTCCTGTTCACAAAAGGAAGTGGATAAACATTTCCTTTCCTCCCTAATTTTTTATTTGTGTGAACCTTGGGCAAATATAGTATTCACACATCTATTAAACTCCATGTCTATTAAATTAACTTTCACATTTAAATAGCTAATATTTACCTTGATGCTGGCATTTTAGGCATAAATGCTTAAACAGAAATGTGCCTTTCCATTTGGTTTCACTACCTCAGAAAACTTAAATTCAGGAATTTGTGGCTATTGTTTTACATTTTTCTAAAAAAATTGAAATAACTATTAGAATTAAATATATATAGTCACTGTCTGTAATTTGGCATTCCTTTATCCTAAGTCCCATTCGTGATGACAAATGATTTGTTTATTTCGCTCTTGAGTAAAAATATCAGGAGGAAAAAAATGAAAGAGAAAGAGAGAGGGAAGGAGAGAGGGAGGGGGAAAAGGCAGGAAGGGAAAGAGCTAAAATAAATGAATAGAAATAGATCATAAGAAGAAACATAAGAATAATAATGCAGTATAAACATTTAAAAATATTATGTTTCTATAAAAGTCTTTAAAATCAACAGGATAATAGGGTACAATTCTCTAGTTAGGCCATTCTACCAATAGGATAGTACTATTATGTATTATATATTTTATCACATCATGTCACACCATTTCATATTAATCATGCTCCTACCCTTTTAAATTGACATATAGGTAAAGGTTCCCCTGTACATGCATGCTAGTCGTTACCAACTCTAGGAGCCAGTGCTCATCTCCGTTTCAAAGCCGAAGAGCCAGCGCTTGTCCGAGGACGTCTCCGTGGTCATGTGGCTGGCATGACTAGACGCCAAAGGCTCACGGAACACTGTTACCTTCCCACCATAGTGGTCCCTATTTTTCTACTTGCATTTTTACATGCTTTTGAACTGCTAGGTTGGCAGAAGCTGGGACGAGTAACAGGTGCTCACTCTGTTTTGCGGCACTCGGGATTCGACCCGCCAAACTGCCGACCTTCTGATCGACAAGCTGAGCATCCTAACCCACTGAGCCACCGCGTCCCTAAACTGACATAGATATGGCTTACTTCAAAAAGATTTTGCTTCTAGGTTCTTTAAATATGTTTTCTTATCCATATGAGAGGTCAAACATAATTACTGTTGTTACATCACTTATTTAAGTAATCTTCCTGGTACAAGTGGTCCTTCTTACAACCATAATTGAGCCCAACGTTTCTGTTACTAAGCAAGACATTTGTTAAATGAGTTTTGTCCCATTTTATGACCTTTCTTGACACATTTGTTAAATGAATCACTGCAGTTGTTAAATTAGTGTTGTTTTAAATGAATTGGGCTTCCCCATTGACTTTGCTTGTCAGAAAGGGGAATCACGTGACCCCTGGGACACTGCAACAGTCATAAATATGAGTCAGTTTCGAAGTGTTTGAATTTTGATCACGTGACCCTGCGGATGCTGCAAAGGTCATAAGTCATAAAAACAGTCATAAGTCATTTTTTCCAGTGCTGTTGTAACTTTGAACTGTCACTAAATGAATGTTGTAAGTCAAGGAATACCTATAATGCATTTTTTTCCTACACAGTTTTCTCCACCAGCTACATATAGCCCTTTTTCACCAGTTATGACATTCTTATGGTTTCGCCAGTAATTATGATGCTGTCCACAGCAAAGATCCATACAGCCCTAATTGTGGTAGTATAAAGACCATAGGTATTAGTGTTATATGCTGGATGACATTGTAAATTGCTAGTTTGGATAATCTTTATGTATTATCATTGAGCAGCAACCAAATATATGTAATGTATAATGTATCTGAATCAGAATGGACTTATAGCTCTATTCGTGTGAAATAAGTTCTGCTATCGCTCTATTTTATAAGTAATGATATTAATGGTAAGAAAATAATGACTTCAGAAAGGCTGATCATTTATCTCAGGGGTTTCAATATACAAATCTTAGAATCTTCAGAAACACTGCTTGTCATAAGCCCCTGATCAACCAACTTTCCCTCCCTCCCATTTTTCTATTTCTATATTCCTAACTATGGAATTCCAAATAGCCAAAAGAGACAGCAGAAGGAAGGAAAGGGAATCCAGTGTCAAAGTTCTCCTCACAGCTTAGTTTCCTTCCTCTAACTAAGAGTGGATATGTAACTAACCCCATGGCTGTTGGAACAGCATTCTTAAGAGTAATCTTATTAAAATCTTAGCAATACTAGTATGAAATAACTGATGAATTAATATATAATACTTCTTTCATACATAATTAATAAATGTTAAATATGTTTGAAGTTGCAAAATATCAGTGAAATTTTGGACAAGGGATATCAAGGTAATGCTAATATATTTTTTCAGTGTATTAACCAATCTCTGATAACTAAACATACTTAGGTGGATTGGGTAGTGGATAAGTTCACTTTTATCAAAACCTTTATGTATGTGGTTTTTAATTGTTTCAGTAGGGATAGAAGTGATTTTCAGTAAGCTAAAACTATCCAACTTACTCCTTCACAAACTGGATTCCAAAGTTGCCTATCTCATCTCAGTTTTATCTGGAAGTAATATATCTTGACTTGCATAATTTGGGGAGGGAGGGGAATGGTCCCAGTTTTGTTGGATGATATACACTCCAGTATTTTTTTTTAGAAAAAACAAACTTTGTGAGCCAGTGTGGTTTTCATATTGGCTACGGTTGTGGAATAGGAGTTGAGAGACCAAATTCTAACCCTTCCTTAAGCACAGATTCCAGTTGAGTGACTTTGAGCCAGTTACTTTTTCAAACCCCTGTACAGGAAAGATGAAAAACATCTATCTAGAAAGTGCAGAGTACTAGTGTGATATATTATGGTCCACTATCTTCAATGAAAAGCACATCTTGCACGATGGCTCAGTGGGTTAGGACGCTGAGCTTGTCGATCAGAAGGTCGGCAGTTTGGCAGGTCGAATCCCGAGTGCCGTGTAGCAGAGTGAGTGCCTGTTACTCGTCCCAGCTTCTGCCAACCTAGCAGTTTGAAAGCATGTAAAAATGCAAGTAGAAAAATAGGGACCACTGCGGTGGGAAGGTAACAACGTTCCGTGCGCCTTTGGCGTCTTGTCATGCCAGCCACATGACCACGGAGACATCCTCGGACAAGCGCTGGCTCTTCGGCTTTGAAACAGAGATGAGCACCGGCCCCTAGAATCGAAAACGACTAGCACGCATGTGCGGGGGAACCTTTACCTTTACCTTTAATAAATAAACCTGCACAGACACCTTAGGAATGGATCCTCCTCCTCCTCCTCCTCCTCCTCCTCCTCCTCCTCCTCCTCCTCCTCTTCCTCCTCCTGTCATTGCTTTTTACAGTTCCTTACAGATTGATGTTTATTAATAGACAGTGTCTAATTCAAATTAAATTATTTTGCTTCTAAAATTATTATTGTTTTGCCACCATCTTGAGTTCTGTTATTCAAAATAAAACAGAATAATTTGTCATTCATTCAAATATGTTTCTCTGTTGTTTTAAGTAGTTTGTTGAACTGAACTGTTGCCTAACTTGTCCAGTGTTTATATAAAGTGAAGAAAAGAGAAGAAACCCAGTGTTTGAATTTAGGAAAATACAGAAGATCACAAAATGGATGGCATCAGATGTTTGAGGCTTCTTTTAAAGCCTTTACTTTCGGAAATCTCCCTCAATCTCTTCTTGCTTTTAAAAAAAAACACCACAGCAGTTGGTTCACGTATGAAGCATTTTGTTTCATGTGCATTTGCTTCAGATGTGAGATGAAACAATGGCACTTCTATTTTCTCCCATGTTATTTTGTTTAATGTCTGCCAGAGCTGTCATCTGAGCAGCTTCTTGGCCTGCACTCGAACAGGTTTATATTCCAAAAACCCTCCCATCCCTCCCCCTTCCTTTTTCCCAATTGTGAACATAAATCAATTTCATCTGCTAGTAGTTTGGTTTCTGGACTTTTTTTTTCTTCCCCTCCATTCCTCCCTCCCTCTTTCCTTCCTTCCTTTGTGGGCCTCTTTCCACAATGCCATATGGCAGCTGAGAGAAAGCCAGGGCTATGGCCTGCATTTTCATCTCTTAACAAAGGAAGCCCTAGTGTCAAAGAAGCTCATGAATGTATGAGACACAGTCATGTATATAGAAGTGCCTGCAGTCCCATCAAGGGATACTAAAAAGAAGCCTGACATCATTTTGGAGTAGAGAAAGGCAGCCGCTCTTTCATTCAGCACTTTCCCCTCCCATCCTTCTAACCCCCTCCTCTTTGGTTCCACGCCAAAATCCCATTAGCTCTATTAATGACATGTGGTCCAAAGTAAAAGCGTGTGGCAGAACAAGAAAGGCACAAGATCAACCATCTAATCTATTCAATGAGAATATATGCATCACAAGATAGAACTAACTTGAGAGAATCTATGTCACAGCCTGGTATTGCTGGCTAAGCTACCCAAAACTCTGGATGTAACAAAATGCAACAAAGCATTTATGGTTTTCCCATGAAACACTGTAATAATAAGAATTTAAGTTTGAATTTTAGCTTGAAACTTTTCCTCCTCTATTCTTGACAGGTTAGAGATATATTAAATACTAATATAAAAGCCATAATTTGATGGAGAAAACATGCTAACCATTATTCAGGCAGTTTTGGGATGTATACCAAATAAAAGGCCAAACCACACATTTTTACACAGTTTCAGTGAAATATTTGTTGCTGTTACTTTACTAATGTTAAGGTAGCCACTGCTTCAAACAAAAGTTGCTTTGATCTTCTGTTTTCTTCAAGCAGCAAAATATTATGGTTTTCAGCTACTTTTTGAGGATTGGGGGAAAGAGATAGAGTTTTTGGTTTCTTTCTAGTAGGAAATTGAAGCATAATTGTTTCTTACTAAGCCCACTATTACTTCAAACATTGCTCCATTTCAGAAATATAGTTCAACTAGAATACAAATTAGGATTTATTTTTTTAAAACAGTATCTTAAATTAGTCTTTACTGTAGCTACATAGTTATGTAATGGAAATACGATGATAGATAGATAGATAGATAGATAGATAGATAGATAGATAGATAGATAGATAGATGAAAGAAAAGAAAGAAAGAAAGAAAGAAAGAAAGAAAGAAAGAAAGAAAGAAAGAGAAAGAAAGAAAGAAAGAAAGAAAGAAAGAAAGAAAGAAAGAAAGAAAGAAAGAAAGAAAGAAAGAAAGAAAGAAAGAAAGAAAGAAAGAAGGGAGGGATAGATACATGGATACATGGATAGATAGACAACAATTGCCTGGAAAGTCATAAGAAAACAACTTCTATCTGATTCTGATTTATTGCATGGAATGAAGCATTCTTCAACATCTGGACATGGATTTATGTCAAACTAAGTAATTCTTAAATTCAAACATTCTCAAGGACAAAACACGTAATGCTGAATCATTCTGCTGGAGTCTTTCAAAAGACTGGCTGTGTTAGTCATGGCACCCTCTTTTAAACTCCAAACTGTCATTCTAAACTGAGCATCAACACAACAATTCAGCTATTCAGTGGAACACTTTCTCTTAGTGAACATCCGTTTACATGGCCTATGTCCACCCTACAGGGTGGGGACATTTTATCAGAAACACAGCAATGGAAGATTACTTTAGGGCCTAAGCATCTTTTGTCCTCCACAATGTTTAGTATTCATGTGACAAACAGGCCTGAGGATTATTTAAGTACGGCAATCTGCTTTTTGAACTGTGTTTGAAGGTCTAAATATGTTGTTGTTGTTAGTTGCAAAGTGGTGTCCAACCCATCGCGACCCCATGGACAATGTTCCTCCAGGCCTTCTCCTCTACCATCTTCTGGAGTTCATTTACGCTCACGCCTACTGATTCAGTAACTCCATCCAGCCACCTCATTCTCTGTCGTCCCCTTCTTCTCTTGCCTTCAACCTTTCCCAGCATTAGGCTCTTCTCCAATGAGTCCTTCCTACTCATTAGGTGGCCAAAGTATTTGAGTTTCAACTTCAGGATCTGGCCTTCTAAAGAGCAGTCAGGGTTGATCTCCTCTAGGACTGACCGGTTTGATTGCCTTGCAGTCCAAGGGACTCGCAAGAGTATTCTCCAGCACCATAGTTCAAAGGCCTCAATTCTTTGGTGCTCAGCCTTTCTTATGATCCAACTTTCACAGCCATACATTGCAACTGGGAAGACCACAGCCTTGACTATACGCACTTTTGTTGGCAGGGTGATGTCTCTGCTATTTAGGGTGCTGTCTAGATTTGCCATGGCTTTCCTCCCCAGGAAATTAATTTCTTGGCTGCAGTCCCCATCTGCGGTGATTTTGGAGCCCAGGAAAATAAAATCTGTCACTACCTCCATTTTTTCCCCATCTATTTGCCAGGAATTGAGAGGGCCAGATGCCATGATCTTGGTTTTCTTAATGTTTAGTTTCTACCCAAGTTTTGCACTCTCCTTCTTCACTTGCAACAAGAGGCTCTTTAGTTCAAAATATAGTTAGAACTTAATTTATGAAGCCACATACATTATTTTAAGATTAGATTAATACCTTCACTCCCCTTCATGGATTACTGCATTGATGTGGTGAAGGGGCTTGCGTAATTCAGTGAAGCTATGAGCTATGCCATGCAGGGCTACCCAAGACGGACAGGTCATAGCAGAGAGTTCTGACAAAACGTGATCCACTGGAGAAGGAAATGGCAACCCACTCCAGTATCTTTGCCATGAAAACCCTATGGACAGTACCAAAAGGCAAAATGATATCACGCTGGAAGATGAGCCCCTCAGGTCGGAAGGGGTCCAATATGCTACTGGGGAAGAGCAGAGGGCGAGTACTAGTAGCACCAGAAAGAATAAAGTGACTGGGCCAAAGCCGAAAGGACGCTCAGCTGTGGATGTATCTGGTGGTGAAAGGAAAGTCCAATGCTGTAAATATTTTTTCTCCATAGGAACGTGGAATGTAAGATCCATGAATCAAGGCAAGCTGGACGTGGTCAAACAAGAGATGACAAGACTGAACATCGACATCTTAGGAATCAGCGAACTAAAATGGACAGGAATGGGTGAATTTAATTCAGATGACCAGGTATACTACTGTGGGCAAGAATCCCTCAAAAGAAATGGAGCAGCCTTCATAGTCAATAAAAGAGTAGGAAAATAAATACTGGGATACAATCCCCAAAATGACAGAATGATCTCAGTTCGAATCCAAGGCAAACCATTCAATATCACAGTAGTCCAAGTCTATGCCCCAAACACCGGTGCTGAAGAGATTGAAATTGACCAGTTCTATGAAGCCCTACAGCACCTTATAGAACTAACATCAAAAAAATGATGTCCTTATCATCATGGGGGATTGGAATGCTAAAGTAGGAAGCCAAAAGATAACCGGAATAACAGGCAAGTTTGGCCTTGGAGTACAAAATGAAGCAGGGCACAGGCTGATAGAATTTTGTCAAGAGAATACGATGGTCATAGCAAACACTCTTTTCCATCAACTCAAGAGACGGCTCTACACATGGACATCACCAGACGGTCAGCACAGAAATCAGATTGACTATGTGCTCTGCAGCCAAAAATGGAGAAGCTCTATACAGTCAGTAAAAACAAGACCAGGAGCTGACTGTGGCTCAGACCATGAGCTTCTTGTTGCAAAGTTTAGGCTTAAACTGAAAAAAGTAGGGGAAAGCACTAGGACACTCAGGTATGAATTAAATCATATCCCTGTTGAATATACAGTAGAGGTGACAAATAGATTTAAGGAATTAGATCTGATAGACAGAGTGGCTGAAGAACTATGGACGGAGGTTCACAACATTGTACAAGAAGTAGCAACTAAAACCATCCCAAAGAAAAAGAAATGCAAGAAAGCAAAATGGCTGTCTGAGGAAGCTTTGCAAATAGCTGAGGAAAGGAGGGAAGTGAAAGGCAAGGGAGAAAAAGAAAGATACGCCCAATTGAATGCAGAATTCCAGAGAATAGCTAGAAGACATAAGAATGCCTTCTTAAATGAGAAATGCAATGAAATAGAAGAAAACAATATAATAGGGAGGACCAGAGATCTCTTCAAGAAAATTGGAGAGATGAAGGGAATGTTTCATGCAAAAATGGGCATGATAAAGGACCAAAATGGCAGGGACCTAACAGAGGCAGAAGAGATTAAGAAGAGGTGGCAAAATTACACAGAAGAACTATACAACAATGAGCTTAACATCCCTGATAACCATGATGAGGTAGTCACTGACCTCGAGCCAGACATCCTAGAATGTGAAATGAAGTGGGCCTTAGAAAAACTGAGCAACAACAAAGCTAGTTGAGGTGACAGTATTCCAGCTCAGCTATTCAAAATCTTAAAAGATGATGCAGTAAAAGTGCTACACTCAATTTGCCAGCAAATTTGGAAAACTCAACAGTGGCCACAGGATTGGAAAAGATCAGTTTACATTTCAATTACAAACAAAGGCCGTGCCAAAGAATGTTCAAACTATCACACCATTGCATTCATTTCACATGCCAGTAAAGTTATGCTTAAAATCCTACAAGCTAGACTCCAGCAGTATGTGGATCGAGAACCTCCAGAAATACAGGCAGGATTTCAAAGAGGCAGAGGAACTAAAGATCAAATTACCAACCTACGCTGGACTGATATGCAGGTTCTGAGATTTTGCTGGTAAAAAATACAGGAAACCAGAAGTTGCCTTCAAGCTTTACATTTTTTATTCAGCTGAACAAAAAGACGGGCTCCTCTAAATGAGAGCAGCCCCGAAAGACAAGAAATCCTTGTATTTATTCTTTCTGGTTACATAAGCAGGCCATCCAGCAAAGCTGACACTCATATGATAAAGATTTCATCCAGTAAATCTGGCATACTGTAGATAAGAGAGCAGAAGTAACAAACTTGTTCCCTTTTGGGTGTTTCCCTAAAGATATTGTATGTTCTTTTGGGTGGGTTAGGACATTGAGTATTTTCCTTGCTGTCCTTTCACAACCCTGCATCCAGGACTTTGCAAGAGCCGAAAGACAGTGTGGCCATCTGCTCATTCACAATTGATATTTCCTATACTGTCCCCTAATTCCGGGTCAACATAATCCCCCCTTTTCATACTTAGAGCAGTGCGTAAAAGTATGAACACGAGATAGTCTTCTGTTGTATCTGGGCCACATTGTTGAGGACAGGCAGAGATGATTAGGGGCAAGCAGTGAATGACACAACAGGATACAAGAACAAGGAATATTACAAAGAGAGTACCAAGAATAATTCCCTAAACCATCCCCATACAGTATCAGTAGAAACCTTCAGATTTTTAGGGTTTTTTGGGGTCCCAAAGAGGGACTGGGAAAGTGGGGACCACCTCCCATAATTGAACCTGACCACCATCCATAATCCCCCCACAAAAGAAAGAATGGAGTAGGGAAAGAAAAACAAGACAGAGCACTAAAAAACGAAATAAACAACCCAAACAAAAAAAAAAACAGATGTCATCCAAGAGAGAGAGAGAAGTGATGCCTGCAATGTAAGTAGGAAGCCGGTGAGTAGAAATCGCCTGTGTAGAAGCCTGGCAGGCACAGGTATCACAATGACCAAAACGTCCAGGCATACAGATCAGCATTGGCCCTCAAACAGAAGCTTCAGCACAAGGTCTTCCTCAGTACCAGGGGCCACAGTCCAAGCAACCCAGTCCTTAGTGCCAGAAGATGGTGAAGAAGAGCGAAGACGAGTGTGACGAATTGAAGCACGAAGTCCAGCAACCTTGACCACCATGTGGGTAGCAAGAAGAACAATGAAGGGTCCTGTCCAGCAGTCAGCTAAAGGGCCAGGAGCAATCCAGGACGTGAAAAGCACCCAAACGCCAGGAAGGAAAGGATCATTCAGGATGATCCACCCCTGGACAATGGAGAGCTCGAACAGCTTGAGAAACGGAGAAACATCATTAGCAAGAGAGTGTATACATCCCCTGAGGGCCTGATCTCCAACAACAGGGAGGGAAGTGGATAAGGCAAATGAGAAAGAAAGGGCTGCCCATACCATCCAAAAGAGAAACAGGCCTCCCCATGTGTACTGAAGACCAGAGCCTATAGGACAGATGAAACCACCAAACTATACCCAGGGCCTGAATTTCTTGTTGGATAATGGCAGGGAAAGGCCTCATTCCCTCCAGAGAAAGCATCCACAAAAACCCCATGTCCATGGCAACTCAATAAAATTAAATTCCTAAAAATTAGCAGGATCCAGACCAGCCCCATGTCTCCCCAAGGAGAACTTTATAATTTCCACAGGTCATTACATCCACAAATCACACATTGCCTAATCATTGTGAGGGTCCTGTTATAGTCCATTATAAGAAACTTAGCCATGGCCTTGTAACCCCAGTGAGTGCTGGCATGCAAGTTTTGTAAGAAGGCCCATAATGCATGTTTTGGGAGAAGGCACTTCCCATCCTTCTCCAGCCTATGTCTACGATAAACAGCACCTTAGTTCAGAATCTCTGTGCCCATCCAGTGCATATGTTGGAGCCAGCACAGGCAAACATGAGGGTACAAGTGCATCCATATATCAAGGGGACAGCGGACTGGATGCAGCAGACTTTAAGATGCAGTTGGCCAAGGCACTTCCTCTTCCATGTACAGTACCAACCCTAACATGGGCCCTTGCATGCATGACAGCTATCTTATGTGGGAGCAAAACAGCATCCAATAGCCTGAAAATGTCCCATCCAAATTTAATAGGAGCGGTGATGGAACCACACTCTGTCTATAATGCCCCACATGCATGTATAACACAATCTTTCCCACAAATTTACTGTATAAATATATTAACTGCACCATCTGACTTTTCAAGACCCTCATCAAGGCAATGAGTTCAGCTTCCTGAGCTGAAGTACTTGTAGGGAGAGCTGCTGCTTCTACTATCTGGTCCAATGTGACCACAGCATAGCCAGGTAGCCTTTCTCCCTGTCTCATAAAACTGCTGCCGTCTGTATACAGGTCCCTGTCTACTCCATTCAATGGGGTCAGGTAGATCCGGATGGCCAGAAAATATTTCTGTAATAGTTTATACACAATTATGATCACTATCCAGTTGGGGAAAAAAGGTCACTGGATTGAACCTGCTACTGCACTCTATATGAATTTGTGAGTTGTCAAGGAGTGCTATATAATACTGTTCCAGTGAGGAGGCTGTAAGCCAATGCCCCCCCCCCTGGATGCTAACAAATCCTGGATGGAATGGAGTGATTCCACTGCGATAGGAGTCCCAAAGGTTAATTGTTCAGCAGACCCAAACGAAGAATGGCACTGCAGCCACCCGAAGGCATGCTGGCCATCCTTGAACAACAGAATCCAATTGTTTGGAAAAATAGTCTACAGGGTGAGACCAAGGGTTTGAGTAAGGAACCCAGTAGTCACCCTTTCACTTTTAGCCAAATACAAGGGGAATGGTTCAGTAACATCAGGAATGCCAAGGGCCAGAGCATTGACTAAAGTAGTTTGAATGTTGGTAAATGTCACCTGACAATTCTTGGTCCACACAAAGGGTTCTTTATCCATGCCTGTAGTAGCCTGATATAGGGGCTTAGCCATTAGAGCAAAGATGGTGGCTTGTAACGTAGCAAGCAAATACATCCTAAAAGAGCATAGGGCAGTCTGAAATGGAAAGAAAATGAGTAAGGCCAATACCACCCATAAAGCAGTCCAAAGGGTTGAGTATTGCAGCTGACACAGAAGGGCCATTGGCCCCAAAGACCTGAAACGTTTGCGAGGAGGGGTCTCCAAGGGGCTTATATAATACTGAATGCGATGCTCCTGTACCAATCAAAAGGGTATTGTTCTTCTTTTACTTTGACTTGTATTGGGGTAAAGAGGAAAAATCATCCATAAAGGCAGGGAGATAAAGGCCCCAGCCCCTCACCCCCCCTTTATATCCAGAGCATGGTTGAAGAACAGTACCTTATAGGACAGTCAAGAACAGAACATTAAAGACATTCCCTGCTCCAGTGGCCAAATGTCATGAGTATACAACACCGGTCCTGTCCTAGGGCAAAAGACTGCAGTGGATGGTCTGGGGGTGCCTGGAATTTGGGTGACCAAGCTAGGAAATTAAGAACAAACCCCTTACAAACCTCTTATTGATCTTTAGCTTATTTGTTTCCTCTTAAGTCTAAGTTACTCACCGTCCCTGTGTTCTACACCCAGGGCTTTTTTTCTCTCGTCATAGAAGGCCCCAAACAGAGTTCTGGCACCTTTTTTGTAGGGTAGGCAAGACGGGTTGTGTGATGTGTATGAGTGCCAACACCTTTTTGGATCTTTACAAAAAAGCACTGTCTACAGCAAGGAAACACACACACCCTTCTTTCTACATTTGCTGCTTTTTCTGCAGCTGCAGGAATTGTATTCAGGGAGGAAAGAAAATGCTTCCTCATATTATTTGTCCTACAACTGACATGATGCATTGTGTTTGCACAAAAGATTTGGGGGTGTATTCTCAAATATTGGAACTGATAGTGTATCTGAAAAGCAGTACAATGGGGGAAAAGGTTGAAAAGCCATGCACTAGGGCACCTGTTACAGGGCTTAAGTCAGCAAAACAATACTGTTTTTTTCCACCCTCTTCAGCCCCCCTGGTTATCACTTCAGGCCATGTCATATAGGCTTTATACGCTCCTTCCAACAACTTGCCTATCATCACCTGAAGTCCCCTTCACCTTCTGTAATTCACACCTAACATCCGGAGCACTGAAGGAAGTCACTGGGGACTTTCAGCTGGCAACTGATGAACATCAGAGGGATCTCGGAGTCCTAGTGGACAATCACGTAAATATGAGCCAGCAGTGTGCTGCAGCTGCCAAAAAAAAGCCAACACAGTGCTAGGCTGCATTAACAGAGGGAGAGAATCAATGATCTCTGGAGGGCTCGGGACAGGGGATATTCCTCTGTTCTAGTCCTATTAGACCTCTCGGCGGCTTCCGATACCATCGACCATGGTATCTTGCTGCGGCGTCTCAGGGGACTGGGAGTGGGAGGCACAGTTTTACAGTGGTTCTCCTCCTATCTCCAGGGACATTCGCAGTCGGTGTTGGCAGGAGGGCAGAGGTCGACCGCGAGGTCTCTCGTTTGTGGAGTTCCTCAGGGGTCGGTCCTCTCGCCTCTCCTGTTCAACATCTACATGAAACCGCTGGGTGAGATCATTCGTGGTTTTGGAGTTGGGTATCATCAGTATGCTGATGATACCCAACTTTTCCTTTCGACCCCAAACCACCCCAGTGATGCCCTCAACGTGATGTCCCGTTGCCTGGAGGCGGTTCGGGTCTGGATGGGGAGGAACAGACTTCAACTCAACCCCAACAAGACTGAGTGGCTTTGCATATCTTCATCCCGGGTTTATTCGGATATTCCACCTTTGGCTATGGGGGGTGAACTATTACCCCCCGTAGATAGGGCTCGCAACTTGGGAGGCCTCCTAGATTCACGGCTCACCTTGGAAGACCATATAGGAGCTGTGACTAGGGGGGCTTTCGCCCAGGTTCGCCTGGTGCGCCAGTTGCGGCCCTATCTTAGCCGGGATGATTTATGCACAGTCACTCATGCGCTCGTGGCCTCTCGTCTGGACTACTGCAACGCTCTCTACATGGGGCTGCCCTTGAGGACCACCCGGAAGCTCCAAATGGTACAGAATGCAGCCGCGAGAGTTGTGTTGGGAGTCTCCCGATACTCCCACGTTACACCTCTGCTCCGTGAGCTGCATTGGTTGCCAGTTGCCTTCCGGGTGAGATTCAAGGTACTGGTAATGGTGTTCAAAGCCCTCCATGGCATGGGGCCGGAATACCTTAGGGAACATCTGCTGCCGGCATCAAGCTCCCTGCGCCCTGTGCGGTCCCACAGAGAGGGCCTCCTCAGGGTGCCACCGATCAGAGAATGTCGATTGGTGGCCCCCAGGGGGAGATCCTTCTCTGTGGGCGCTCTGGAGCTGTGGAATCAGCTACCGGTAGAGCTCCGGATGGCGCCCGATCTTTGCTCCTTTCGTCGCGATCTCAAAACGTTTTTGTTTGTACAAGCCGGCCTAGCCTGATGGGGATTGGTGGGTTTTTTTATTTTTTGTATTCTTAATTTGATCTTTGGGGTTTTATAATTGTATATTAATTGTTTTAACTTGGGCAATCATTTAATCTCTTTTTAATGTTTGTATTTTGTATTTTACTTTTGCCCTGTGAACCGCCCTGAGTCCTCAGGGAGAAGGGCAGTATAGAAATATTATTAAATTAAATTAAATTAAATTAAGATCACGTGAAGTGTTAATACCACTTTACAATGCCTTGGTAAGGCCACACTTGGAATAAGGCATCCAGTTTTGGTCACACAATGTAAAAAAAGATGTTGAGACTCTAGAAAGAGCACAGAGAAGAGCAACAAAGATGATTAGGGGACTGGAGACTAAGACATATAAGGAAAGGCTACTGGAATTGGTATGTCTACTTTAATGAAGAGAAGGATGAGGGGTGACATGATAGCTGTGTTCCAATATCTCAGGGGCTGCCACAAAGAAGAGGGAGTCAAGCTATTCTCCAAAGCACCCAAAGGCAGGACAAGAAGCAATGGATGGAAACTAATCAAGGAGAGAAGCAACCAAAAACTAAGGAGAAACTTCCTGATAGTTAGAACAATTAACCAGCGTAACAACCTGCCTCCAAAAGCTTTGAATGCTCCAACACTGGAAGGTTTTAAGAAGAGACTGGACAGCCATGTGTCCAAAATGGTATAGGGTTTCCTGACGGAGCAGGGGGTTAGACTAGATGACCTCCAAGGTCCCTTCCAACTTTATTATTATTATCATAAATTATGCCCACATTTCCTGTTTAGGGAGGGCAATCTGCAATGCAGTGACAATAATATCCTGGAAAACTTTAAGTTGCAGATCAAGGACCCTCTTTCCTTTTGGTAGCATTGCCTACCAGATGCCCCTCCTCTGTTGTTAAAAAGACATCCAACATGGTTAGTTAGTAGACAACCAATTCAGAATATTTGTGTGGGGTGTCAGTGTAAGAACCTAATCAGTCCTCCCATACATAAAGATCAGATGTGGAGAAAGGAGTATGAACCAGGACCTCATCAGTATTCCCCCTCCTAACAGCTACCTTCCCTGTGAGGTGGTGGAGCAGAAGCTAAAGCAGGAAAAGGCAGTACCGTGGAAGGTCACCACAGTCCACAGTCTCTAAACACCTGCTTATTCACATGTAAGGTCCAGAAAAAAAAACAAAAAAAAAACAAAAGAGATATAAAGTGTGCTGATCATGATCCATGCTTCTTTAAGCACAGTCTCCATGATTTCAAAAACTCACAAATTTATGGATTCCCCTGTGGGCCAAACAATGGGTATGCCCTGGTGGCAGAGGGCATTGTATTTAATCAGACTTTCAATTTCATATCCTGATGGGTTTTAAGCTTACCTAAGTTCCTTATGACACAGTCAATAGGGCTGAGGACACATCTCTTCCTGTTATTCATTCTAACTGCTCTTTTATCAGTCTAACTAGTCTTTCTGGGCTGAGCCCATGTGTTCAAGACACTCACACCACTTGCACAGCCTGTTGGGCCACAAGAGATCTACTGACCTTCAGCCAAGATAAGTATCACACCTAGGCCTGGTCAACAGCAGGAAATATATATATATAAGGAGCAACCACAAACCTCAAACCACACACCACTCACAACGTGTTGGAGCACGAGAGTACAAAATTAATGCCCCTTGCTTTCTAGGTGGCCCCAGAACCCCCCCCCCAAAAGAGGGGGGCCCTAGGTGCGGCTGGCATTAACCCTTCCACCCAGCTCTGGTCAACGGTGGGAAATAATTCAAGGAATCATATACATGTTTACAAATACACACACACTCCCCAAGCAAGCCGGTGTAACAAAGTAATGCATATCTATGTGTCCTACCTTATCTTCAGCCCTCCTGAGTATGCAGGAACCAAGTAAAAGGCAACCAAAAAGAAGAGAAAAAAAAGCTGGTTCCTGTTAAAAGCACAATGAAGAGTCAACAAGGAGGGCACCTCCAGGAAATCCCAGAGCACGCTTGGTGCCTTCCCCTTTCCTGAGCCTCCCTAGGACCAATCAAGCACCTCTCCTGATATGCAGGTTCTGAGGTTTTGCTGGTAAAAAATACAGGAAACCAGAAGTTGCCTTCAAGCTTTACGTTTTTTATTCAGCTGAACAAAAAGACGGGCTCCTCTAAATGAGAGCAGCCCCGAAAGACAAGAAATCCTTGTATTTATTCTTTCTGGTTACATAACAAGGCCATCCAGCAAAGCTGACACGCATATGATAAAGATTTCATCCAGGAAGTCTGGCATACCATAGATAAGAGAGCAGAAGTAACGAACATGTTCCCTTTTGGGTGTTTCCCTAAAGATATCGTATGTTCTTTGGTGGGTTAGGACATTGAGTATTTTCCTTGCTGGCCTTTCACGACCCTGCATCCAGGACTTTGCAAAAGCCCAAAGACAGTAGGGCCATCTGCACATTCACAATATATATTTCCTATATTGTCCCCTAATTCCGGGTCAACAGGATCATGGAGAAAGCTAGGGAGTTCCAGAAAAACATCTACTTCTGCTTCATTGACTATGCTAAAGCCTTTGATTGTGTGGATCATAACAAACTGTGGCAAGTTCTTAAAGAGATGAGAGTACCAGACCATCTTATTTGTCTCTTGAGAAACATATATGCGGGCCAAGAAGTAACAGTGAGAACTGGACACGGAACCACTGATTGGTTCAAAATTGGGAAAGGAGTCCAGCAAGGCTGTATACTGTCGCCCTGCCTATTTAACTTATATGCAGAGCACATCATGAGAAAGGCAGGGCTAGATGAATCAAAAGTTGGAATTAAGATTACCGGGAGAAATATCAACAACCTAAGATATGCAGATGATACCACTCTAATGGCAGAAAGTGAAGAAGAACTAAAGAGCCTCTTGTTGCGGGTGAAGAAGGAGAGTGGAAAACTTGGGTTGAAACTTAACATTAAGAAAACCAAGATCATGGCATCTGGTCCTCTCAATTCCTGGCAAATAGATGGGGAAGAAATGGAAGTAGTGACAAATTATATTTTCCTGGGCCCCAAGATCACTGCAGATGGGGACTGTAGCCAAGAAATTAAAAGACACTTGCTCCTGGGGAGGAAAGCAATGGCAAATCTAGACAGCACATTAAAAAGCAGAGACATCACCCTGTCAACAA
Organism: Vipera berus; assembly: GCF_964194415.1. Taxonomy (NCBI): domain Eukaryota; kingdom Metazoa; phylum Chordata; class Lepidosauria; order Squamata; family Viperidae; genus Vipera; species Vipera berus. The sequence continues at coordinate 32,980,296 of NC_138209.1, read as the reverse complement.
AAGTGCATATAGTCAAGGCTATGGTCTTCCCAGTTGCAAAGTATGGCAGTGAAAGTTGGACCATAAGAAAGGCTGAGCGCCAAAGAATTGAGGCCTTTGAACTATGGTGCTGGAGAAGACTCCTGTGAGTCCCTTGGACTGCAAGGCGATCAAACCGGTCAGTCCTAGAGGAGATCAACCCTGACTGCTCTTTAGAAGGCCAGATCCTGAAGTTGAAACTCAAATACTTTGTCCACCTAATGAGAAGGAAGGACTCACTGGAGAAGAGCCTAATGCTGGGAAAGATTGAGGGTAATAGAAGAAGGGGATGACAGAGAATGAGGTGGCTGGATGGAGTCACTGAAGCAGCAGGTGTGAGCTTAAATGGACTCCAGAAGATGGTAGAAGACAGGAAGGCCTGTAGGAACATTGTCCATGGGGTCGCAATGGGTCGGACAAGACTTCGCAGCTAACAACAACAATACCTTCACTAATTCTTTGTTTTGCTGGGAGACTGGAATATTCTCTAAAACCTCTCAAATGTATAGATTTTTCACTTTTATTCTGAGGTTATAGTCAGTTTAGTTATGTGACACATAGCCTCTGATAGAATTATGCAGTGAATACTTTTAGTTATTGTCTTATTCAAAAAGAATCTAAAACATTATACATGTTTTAGAGGAGACAACTCCAATGAAATAAATAGCTAGTTATCAGCATAGCACTGACTTTGACTATCAAATCTTCTGCTATATGCACTTAATTGAAAATAAGACCATTAATTAGATGGACACACTACTGAGTAAATTAATATTAGAACTATGCAAATCAGTCCAATTCAGATAGCTTATTTCAAGGGAATATGATTTCTAACAAGTTTGTAAGATAGAAAACTAATCCAACAAACCAATCTGTTTCAAGGCTCACTTCAAAAGAAAAATGTCTAAAGGATAAAATGGGGAAATTTCAAAACAAATGAAATTCTTTCAATTTTTGCCAGGCTATAGTGAAAATAGTAAGGATGACTGATCCCTTAGGGAATTTCAATTCTGCTAAGTTTCAATTGGATACTTTCAGGGGATTTATCTCTGCCTGTAATCAAAATAGCCCTTTTGTACTTCTTTAAGGGTAGTGATATCAAACAAGAGGAAAGAATAATGCAGCAGTTTCCAGATTGTCTAGCAAACATCCTACAGACAGAATAACAGAGTTGGAAGGGACCTAGAGGGTCTTCTAGTCCAACCTTCTCCTCAAGTAGGAAAGGTTGCTTCTCTCTTTGATTAGTTTCCATCCATTTCTACTTGTCCTGCCTTCGGGTGCTTTGGAGAACAGGTTGACCTCGCCTCTTCTTTGTGGCAGCCCCTTAGATATTGAAACACTGTTATCATGTCCCCCTAATCCTTCTTTTCATTGATCTAGACATATACAATTACATCAACCCTTCTTCATATGTTTTAGCCTCCAATCCTCTAAATATTCTTGTTACTCTTCTCTGCACTCTTTCTAGAGACTCAATATCTTTTTTATACCGTGACAACCAAAACTGGTTGCAATATTCCAAGTGTAGTCTTACCAAGGCATTATGTATACCAAGACCTATTGTAGGTTTTCCATATTGGGGCTGCAAAAATCCATAAGATGGTAGCAAGGAGAAATAGAAAAGTAATTCCTATTTGGTGCTCAGCTGGAAAATTACCCATATGTGGTAATTTTACTAAGGTTATCAAATATTCCAATAGGCAGCTGAGAATTTGGAGAACAGGAAAGAAGGACAAGTGGGGTTGGAAGAAGGAGGACATTGCTTGTCCTTTTTTTGGCATTTAAAACAAAAATTACCCTGAAAAACTACAAAAATTTCAAAAAAAAATACTTAGGCCTACTGTACATGCACAGGATATAAAAATACGTTTTCCAGCATCAGAAAGACTGGAATTGTTATTTTTTAAAACACACACACACACACACACACAATTTTCCCCTACAAATCTTTATTTTTAAGATTATGTGCTAATGTAGTAATACAGAATTAACAATTTACTATTGAAATGTATTACAAGTCATTATAAGGATATTTTGGACAATGAAAGGGAAAATTGAAAGACAGACAAGATTTACAAGAACAAGGTATTGATCTACCATGGTGGCCATATCTGCAAATTCAAACAAGATATGAAAAATATGTTAAAACAACAGGATTTTATAAAGAAGAGACAGAATTTGATCAGATACTGCTAAAAACAGATGAAAATTTGATTAAGAAACTATAGATTTCTGTTAAGCTTAAAGATGGAGGAAGAACAAGTAAAAGAAACAATGATAACATGGGCAAAGATTTAGGATATAATATAGTATTAGAAGATTGGCAAAAGATATGGGAAAGAAATATTAAATTAAAGCAGTGGCATATAAAGAAAACTTATATAAAATGTTTTACAGATGGCATATGACACCAGTGAGATTAGAAAAAATGTTTAAAAATACTTCAAACAACTGTTGGAAATGCAAATAAAGACCAGGTACTTATTATCATATCTGGTGGACATGCCCCAAGACAATAAGTTTTTGGATTAAGATACATTTATGGTTGGAAAAAATGACTAAAAAACAAATAGACTTTAAATCAGAATTATTTTTTGTTAGGAATAATAGGAGCTAATTATGAGAAAGATTGCAGATATCTAATACTACACATATTAACGGCAGCAAGAATTGTATTTGCCCAACACTGGAAAAATGAAAACTTACCAACTGAAGAAATACTAATTAAGAAAATTCTAGAGTGTGCAGAAATGGATAGATTGACTTTAAAGATTAAAGAGAAAGAAGATGCAGTGTACTTTAGAACATGGGGTAATTTCTGTCAATAGCTAGAAAAACGAGAGAGAAAGGAACGTGATATGTAATTTTGAATATATTAGCAAGAAGAAGGCTATTGAGTGATTAACATATTGTTTATGATAACTATATCTATTATTGTTAGTTAAATACATGTACGTAGACATTATGCTGTTTGCTAAATATTGAAAATGTTATTTGGAAAAACCGCAAATCCAACCCTAATCCTAACCCTAACCCAAATCCCAACCCAAATCCCAACCCCATCTTATTCCTAACCCTATAAAAACTAACAAAATCTATACAAAAAAAGAGAAATGTATTACAATTCATATTATCTACAACTAGAGTAGTCATAGATTTGGGGTGGATTGAAGCAGATTGCTGGAATCAGGCAATAAATTAAATACTGTAAATCTAAGCTGACAAGTTTGTCAATGGACAAGGGAAAAGAAATAAACAAACAATTTACAAGGTGACAATACACAAATGTCTGAATGACTTCTATTGTGAAAACAGCCCCCCAGCCCCCAAACAAATCAAGACACTCAAAAAGCCAAACAATATTTGATTTTAAGGCTGAACCTGCCAGATGAAGCACATAAGCACAAAGGGATGAAGTGTACTCTTTTTTCCCATCTCGTAACTCTATCTACTGTTTTAATCAATCTGTTTTTACCTTTATACTTTATTTTCTAGCAGTTGCCAACACTGAAAATAACCATCTGTTTCCTTTGTGGCTAAGCACCCTCCTTGCTGCCTCTAATTACCAGCTTTTCTAGAATGCCAGAAAAATTAACACAACTGTTTAGTAAGAATGCACCCCTCCCCACTGTTAAGAATCTTGTCACTGCCCTGAGTGGAATGCCAGACTGGCCAAAACTTGAAAGAATGACTATTGACTTTCTCTAGCAAAGTGGTACAGCTTTGTGATCTCCATTCACTGAAATTTCCAGCAAGTCAAGATGATTGGCATATCTTGTTGGCAAGCTTGGCCCCTCCTAAAAATAAATAATTTTCCTATTGGCAAATTAATTTCCTATAGTTTGTTACAGTTATGATTGTTGACAATACTTTAGTAGAAAAATGGCACAATGCTATACAATGCTATTGAGACAGGTGAACCATAAAGATAAAAGCAAGTAATAATGTCACCTTCAGACTAATTTTCAAGCAGTATCAGTTTGAGTTAGCTCCTTTAAATATTAGTCCTCCCTCTGTATTATTGTCAGGACATTAAAATTTTCTGAATTGTGCTGAATTTAAAAGAAAACAGTAAACATTCATCTAAATTTATGATGCTGAGTTGATCTCACAGTTTGGATCATAACATTGTATTACCACAAGATAGAGCAGACATGTCAAACTTGCAACATCACATGACGTCATGCAACGTATTGGAATGATTTTCCCATTGCCGGCAATGAATGAATGAACCTTTATTGTTGAAGTACAACCATGTATACATTGAGATTGGCTGAGCCTCCCTTGGGGTGGGCGCGGCTTCTGGATGACACATCCAGCCCAGGGGCCAGAAGTTTGACACACCTGAGATAGACCAAAGTTACAGAATTATAAAATGAGGAGCAATCAGGTAGCAATTTTTCATGTTCACCCATTTTATTAAATGGCCATCAAATTCATAGAATGGTGAGACTGATCAGATTGTTAGTCAGAAAAGTGCTATCAGACTTCTGATTCTTTGTTACCATGGAATAACATGGCTGCTCTTCTATAATGATCACATTAAGGAAACTGAGACTTTTAAGTGAATAAATCCAAAGCAGTGTTAGCTTTGACATCCCCAGATTTCTGATAAGCAGAGTTTAATGAGGCATTAAACTGATTGGCTGGTTAATCACCTCAATGTCAGAGAGCCCTTCACACCTGTCAGGCCCTCCACACACATTATCCATATATGGAATTTAAGTTGCAACATTGAATATTGTCTGTGACAACTTCAGAAGCAGTAGAAAAGCAATCAAATCTGCAAAGCACTTCAAAAGGTTGCTTTGAAGCCATTTGATTTGATTCACTGCTTCAAAGCAGATCCCCACTTTGATTCATTCTTCAGGGATAATTCAGTCAAAGCTTCATTGAATTGAAGGCTCAAACAGCAGTAAACTTTCTTTTATCCTTGAAGTTAGTATTGAGCTAAATTCACAGTCAGGCCCATATTAATTGGTTTGTGCAGTCTTGTGCTTGCTGTGGTATCCTTCTTTAAAGAGCCCACCTTGAATTCAGCATCCTTTAAAATTCCTTGTCTCTAACTTCTTTTCAGAGGAATTCACTGAGACCATGGTCATGGGGCAACTACAAAGTGCTCTTAAAAAAACAAGATTACCTGGACCCATTTTAGTCTGCATCCCAGTGAGGGTATGAATGGAGACGGCATTCATTGTTCTTTTAGCTGTCATTTGGAGGGGGTTGATATCCTGCCCCTCTTTTTCCTTTTACTACTACGGTGTCTGCTATGTGGGACTGCCTTGAAGTCCAATAAGTCACAGCCCACTTACTAAATGGCACTCATCACCATGAAGAAATAACATCTGTGCTTTAATGCTGCATAAGTTTCCAGTTTCTTTCTAGATTGCAATTCAAAGTACTGGTTATTACGTATAAAGCCATATTTCATTTGGCACCAAAGTATATTCTGGAATGGCTTCTCCAATCAGAATCAACCCTCCCAATTCATTTGGCCAGGATAATGATGATGGATGGAGGTACTATGTTCTTTGGTTTTCATGATTTTATAGGGTACTTTTTTCTGTATATATTTTATTTTATTTTATCACGTAAACCATGATGAGGCTTTGAACTGCAATGAGAAATGAAGCTAGAAATAATGTCTTATCTATTTTCTAAAACTGCTGGCTAAGATACAACAACTTGATACTGTTATGTTTGGTGCAGCTGAATCTTGTTTTTTCCCCCCTGTATATTTAATTAAATCATCTCTGTTTGCAAGCCAATCTTCAGTTCTCTTTTCTAGTTCTTAATTTTGTTTTTCATTTTAGGACCATTCCAATCTCATCTTATCTTCCAATGTTATCTTCATGATGAAATGTACATAGAGAAGAACATCCATTTCAGGTATGCTGGAGCCATTCCATGCATTTCTTATTTAATTGTTGTTGTTATTGTTCAATTGGTAAGTCATGTCTGACTCTTCATAACCCCCTGGAGCATAGCACACCAAACACATCTCCCAACATCTACCATCCAAACACATGCCCACTGCATCTATGAGACTATCTAACCATCTCATCTTCTGCCATCCCCTTTTCCTTTTGCCTTCATTTTTTCCCCAATATTATGGACTTTTCCAATCTAAAGGAACAGATTCTGCAGCTGAGAATGGAGGGCAGACCTGCATTTCGCAGTCAGAGGCCATCATGGAAGGCCTATGCAGCTGAGTATTGAGCTATGTGTTTGGTTTCAGCTTCAGTATCTGCCCTTCCAAAGAACAGACAGAATTGATTTCCTTTAGGATCGACTGATTTGATCTTCTTGCAGTCCAATGGACTCTTAAGAATCTTCTCCAGCACCACAATTCAAAATTCTCAATTTTTCAGTGCTCAGCCTTCTTTATGGTCCTACTCTCACAGCCATACATTACTACTACCAGTTTCCCCAAAAGTAAGATTTACCCCCAAAATAAGCCCTAGCTTGATTTTTGGGGTGGGCCTAATATAAGTCCTACCCCCAAAACAAGCCCTAGTTTTTGGTTGAGGTGCATGCCTAAAACTCAAGCTGGGGGGAGGGGGCTTGGAGCTTACCATTGCAGCCAGGCCTCTCATGGATCGACACTTGTCTTACTGGCCCATTTCTTCTGCGGCTGAAGGAACAGATTCTGCAGCTGAGAATGGAGGGCAGGCCTGCATTTCGCAGTCAGAGGCCATCATGGAAGGCCTATGTATTGAGCTATGTATTGAATCCATAGGCCTTCAGAAAGGCCCTTGATTGAGAAATGCAGTCCGGAGCTCCATTCTCAGCTGCAGAATGAAATTGCTTTTTTCAGCCACAGAAGAAGTGAGCCAGCTGGGTGGGGCTAGCAGTACTGGAGGTGAGTGGAAAAGACACTCCCCCAAAATAAGACCTGATGCCTCTTTTGGAGGCAAAAATAATAAATAAGATGGGTCTTATTTGGGGGAAAACACGGTAGGAAAACTATAGTTTTGACTACACAGATCTTTCTCTGCTTTTTAATATGCTCTCCAGGCTTGGGATGGTTCAGTTAATCCTTGAATGGCAAGAAGAATTGTATAATGTATTTGCATATGATAGATATCGGAGCACACGTTTAACAAGTAAGTAATTCATCTTTAACTTTAACTTTCATCTTCAGGGATGATCAAGAACCCAGCTTTATCAACATTCCCTATCCTTGGGAGAAATGTTAAAACATTATGACAGACTAAATGTATTAAACACTTTATAAATGACTTATGTAAAGAAAAGTGGAGATGGAAGTTTAGATATCAGAATTTAATCATATATCTGTGGGTAGAGCTTTAGGTCAAACTTGATTGTATCCAGAATGCACAAAATAAGAATGCAGTAACATTACAGTCTGTTAGCACATACGTTTCATCTTATTCACCACCTTCTAATTCTTTTTGACCATCCAGATGAAATGACTCAACAAGCACTTTATTTGTTCCCACCACACTGCATAATTACTACTGCAAACCCAGTAATGGTTGAAATTGTGACTGTAGCCTTGTTTCTTCTTCCTCTCATTTTTGTCTATTTTGGTACAACTGATGAGTAAGCTTGCTGCTTTTTTAAATGTGTCCTTATGTTTTTCTTGCTTTCTTTAAACAACTTAATCTGGCTTGAGAGATTCTGACTATTGTAGTCCTATAATTATTTATACGGTTTTCCATAATATTCATAACATTTTGTTTATTATGATTGGATATTGTATTTTGTTTTGATGATTATTAATAATCATAAAAACAAAATCTGAAAGTGTTTGACTCACCTACTTTACTAGATGATCCTCTGAAGAGACATGTTATTATGTATTTGCTCAGAAATTCAACTCCAATAATAGAGATACAATAAGAAGGAAAAAATGTATGGAAAGTGGATGGTGCAGTACCTGGACACAGCAGAATAGAAGTGAAAGAAGTGGAAAAAAATCACAAAATATAACAATCTGCAAATAGAAGTAGAATGGCTGTTGCAGAAGAAAGCAAAGGTAGTACCAATAGTAATAGGCATCTTATGTGCAATTCCAAAATATCTGGAACACCACTTGAGCGTTACCAACATTGGCAAAATCATCATCAGTCAATTGCAAAAGGCAGCTTTACTTTGAACAGCTTATATCCTGTGACAATGCCTTTAATATTATTAAAAAGCAACATTTACCTTAGGAAGGACTAGGTAAGTGGACAAAAATGCTGATCTAATCAATCTGGCTGACTAGAATTAAAATGGCTCCAAATTAAGCTCCTTAAATAATGTCAAAGCCCTACTTCATGAGGTCACATCTTTAATGACCAGTTTTTGATGTATCACGTCTTCTATTGTTTATATTATGGGGTCAGCACAAAAAAATAAAGTTTACTGAAGATGCAGAACAAAGCTTCTTTGACTTCTTATTGCATATATCTTAACATCATAAATTACAAGGTATTTAATCTAATAGTTTTAATGAAGAGTGGATGTTTACCAATATAGTCTCCAATAAGCTCAAAACTGTTTCTGGAAGAATGAGGACATAATGAAAATGTACCAGTTTATGTGTTGTTAGCTGCGAAGTCGTGTCCGACCCATCGCGACCCTATGGACAACATTCCTCCAGGCCTTCCTGTCCTCTACCATCTTCTGGAGTCCATTTAAGCTCGCGCCTACTGCTTCAGTGACTCCATCCAGCCACCTCATTCTCTGTCGTCCCCTTCTTCTATTGCCCTCGATCTTTCCCAGCATTAGGCTCTTCTCCAGTGAGTCCTTCCTTCTCATTAGGTGGCCAAAGTACTTGAGTTTTAGCTTCAGAATCTGGCCTTCTAAAGAGCAGTCAGGATTGATCTCCTCTAGGACTGACCGGTTTGATCGCCTTGCAGTCCAAGGGACTCGCAGGAGTCTTCTCCAGCACCACAGTTCAAAGGCCTCAATTCTTTGGCGCTCAGCCTTTCTTATGGTCCAACTTTCACTGCCATACATTGCAACTGGGAAGACCATAGCCTTGACTATACGCACTTTTGTTGACAGGGTGATGTCTCTGCTTTTTAGTGTGCTGTCTAGATTTGCCATGGCTTTCCTCCCCAGGAGCAAGCGTCTTTTAATTTCTTGGCTACAGTCCCCGTCTGCAGTGATCTTGGAGCCCAGGAAAATAAAATCTGTCACTACCTCCATTTCTTCCCCATCTATTTGCCAGGAATTGAGAGGGCCAGATGCCATGATCTTGGTTTTCTTAATGTTAAGTTTCAACCCAAGTTTTGCACTCTCCTTCTTCACCTGCAACAAGAGGCTCTTTAGTTCTTCTTCACTTTCTGCCATTAGAGTGGTATCATCTGCGTATCTTAGGTTGTTGATATTTCTTCCGGCAATCTTAATTCCAACTTTTGATTCATCTAGCCCTGCCTTTCTCATGATGTGCTCTGCATATAAGTTAAATAGGCAGGGCGACAGTATACAGCCTTGCCGGACTCCTTTCCCAATTTTGAACCAATCAGTGGTTCCATGTCCAGTTCTCACTGTTGCTTCTTGACCCGCATATAGGTTTCTCAAGAGACAAATAAGATGGTCTGGTACTCCCATCTCTTTAAGAACTTGCCACAGTTTGTTGTGATCCACACAATCAAAGGCTTTAGCATAGTCAATGAAGCAGAAGTAGATGTTTTTCTGGAACTCCCTAGCTTTCTCCATGATCCAGCGTATATTGGCAATTTGATCTCTAGTTCCTCTGCCTCTTCGAAATCCTGCCTGTACTTCTGGTAGTTCTCGATCCACATACTGCTGAAGTCTAGCTTGTAGGATTTTAAGCATGACTTTACTAGCATGAGAAATGAGTGCAATGGTGCGATAGTTTGAACATTCTTTGGCACTGCCTTTCTTTGGAATTGGAATGTAAACTGATCTTTTCCAATCCTGTGGCCACTGTTGAGTTTTCCAAATTTGCTGGCAAATTGAGTGTAGCACTTTTACTGCATTGTCTTTTAAGATTTTGAATAGCTCAGCTGGAATACTGTCACTTCCACTAGCTTTGTTGTTGCTCAGTTTTTCTAAGGCCCACTTCACTTCACATTCTAGGATGTCTGGCTCGAGGTCAGTGACCACCTCATTGTGATTATCAGGGACGTTAAGCTCATTCTTGTATAGTTCTTCTGTGTAATTTTGCCACCTCTTCTTAATCTCTTCTGCCTCTGTTAGGTCCCTGCCATTTTGGTCCTTTATCATGCCCATTTTTGCATTAAACGTGCCCTTCATTTCTCCAATTTTCTTGAGGTCCTCCCTATTCTATTGTTTTCTTCTATTTCTTTGCACTGTTCATTTAAGAAGGCATTCTTATCTCTTCTAGCTATTCTCTGGAATTCTGCATTCAATTGGGCGTATCTTTCTTTTTCTCCCTTGCCTTTCGCTTCCCTCCTTTCCTCAGCTATTTGCAAAGCTTCCTCAGACAGCCATTTTGCTTTCTTGCATTTCTTTTTCTTTGGGACGGTTTTGGTTGCTACCTCTTGTACAATGTCGCGAACCTCTGTCCATAGTTCTTCAGGCACTCTGTCTATCAGATCTAATTCCTTAAATCTATTTGTCACCTCTACTGTATATTCAACAGGGATATGATTTAATTCATACCTGAGTGGCCTAGTGCTTTTCCCTACTTTCTTCAGTTTAAGCCTAAACTTTGCAAGGAGAAGCTCATGGTCTGAGCCACAGTCAGCTCCTGGTCTTGTTTTTACTGACTGTATAGAGCTTCTCCATCTTTGGCTGCAGAGCATATAGTCAATCTGATTTCTGTGTTGACCATCTGGTGATGTCCATGTGTAGAGCCGTCTCTTGGGTTGTTGGAAAAGAGTGTTTGCTATGACCATCGCATTCTCTTGACAGAATTCTATCAGCCTGTGCCCTGCTTCATTTTGCACTCCAAGGCCAAACTTGCCTGTTATTCCAGTTATCTTTTGGCTTCCTACTTTAGCATTCCAATCCCCCATGATGATAAGAACATCATTTTTTGGTGTTAGTTCTATAAGGTGCTGTAGTGCTTCATAGAACTGGTCAATTTCATCCTCTTCAGCACTGGTGGTTGGGGCATAGACTTGGACTACTGTGATATTGAATGGTTTGCCTTGGATTCGAACTGAGATCATTCTGTCATTTTGAGGATTGTATCCCAATATTGCTTTTCCTACTCTTTTATTGACTATGAAGGCTACTCCATTTCTTCTGAAGGATTCTTGCCCACAGTAGTATACCTGATGGTCATCTGAATTAAATTCACCCATTCCTGTCCATTTTAGTTCGCTGATACCTAAGATGTCAATGTTCAGTCTTGTCATCTCTTGTTTGACCACGTCCAGCTTTCCTTGATTCATGGATCTTACATTCCAGGTTCCTATGGAGAAAAAATCTTTACAGCATTGGACTTTCCTTTCACCACCAGACACATCCACAGCTGAGCGTCCTTTCGGCTTTGGCCCAGTCGCTTCATTCTTTCTGGCGCTACTAGTACTAGCCCTCTGCTCTTCCCCAGTAGCATATTGGACGCCTTCCGACCTGAGGGGCTCATCTTCCAGCGTCATATCGTTTTGCCTTTTGGTACTGTCCATAGGGTTTTCATGGCAAAGATACTGGAGTGGGTTGCCATTTCCTTCTCCAGTGGATCACGTTTTGTCAGAACTCTCTGCTATGACCTGTCCGTCTTGGGTGGCCCTGCACGGCATAGCTCATAGCTTCATTGAATTACGCAAGCCCCTTCGCCACGACAAGGCAGTAATCCATGAAGGGGTACCAGTTTATACCAGAATGTTATTTATGAAGGGTCTATCAATAGAAAGGTAATATCAATATGCAAACTCACATTTGTACAGTATTCATCATCCTTCTCATAGTTCACACAGTTAGAAGCAGATAGACCTTTTGCTCTATTTTTACCACTGATCCACATCAATCTAGCCCCATTACCATCTACAAGAAAACTTCCAGCATGCAAATAGGCCTTCCTTCTGATTTTTCAGGAATCCTAAATTATTTGAGTCACTCTGTATGCACAGCAAGTTCCCTGCTTTTATCTATCCCTGCAGTGAATGGATAATGGCAGAAGGAGTGAAATGAGGAAGATATCATTAGTTAATGTCAGAAGATGAATTTTTGTTCTCTCCTCCTGTGAACTTGAAAAGAACTATTGTTTCTATATTTTCTAATAATATTCTTTTCTTACGTATCTTCCTTGTGAATAAATACAATTTTTATCCACTATTCTTTGTGCTGACACAAAACTCTGCAGCCATAAAATGTACTGTTCCCATGACAATAATAGCAGCCATGCAGGCAAATACTGCTGTCATTATTTGCAATGTGCTGGGCATGTAAACAACTGTCAGCAGGAAAACATTCATCACTCTTTTTCCTTTACATGGAAAAGTGGGGGAGGGAGAGAGTTTTGACCAGGCAGTTAGTTGTCTGTCAAAATTCATGTTTGACACAAGTGTTTGTGGGTTTTTTGTTTGTTTGTTTGTTTTTAGTAAGTTCAGGCTATTTGCTGATAGACGTATTCCATTGATTCCTTAGTACTATTTACCAAAGATTACTAGACTTGTTTTTCAAAAGGAGCCTAAATAACATCCCACAGATATGGGAAGAAATGTACAATTAAGCAGCAAAGTGAGAGCCATATATTTTTCTCTGGTGATTCATATAGCCTGATGCCACTGCCTAGTTTGGACTAGGAGACCTGGTGGGTGTAAGAGGAAAGTTATGTTAGACAGAAATGGAGTTTACTTTTCTCTTAAAGCAGAACCTGGATCTGGTAAACAATGAATATCCTTCACTGGCCAATATGTCCTGGGATTCCTTGGAGTCACCCAATTGCATGGACAGATTGATCAGTGAAGGAGAACCTAATTTATCCATAGCACAAATCTTCAACCAGCTATGGGAGAAAACATTATTTTAATGCCAGGATAGCCAAGAAGTCTTAAAGTGCCTAAAGTATGGGCTGGGGATAAATGACACAGCAGAAAAACAGGTTCTTGGGGTATGTTTGTGTTGCTAGTAGATGCAAGTCAGGAAAGATACAGTTTAACAGTGGGAAAATATCTTCAGAACATTAATATCTCTCTACCCATCCATTGAGATATATTCATGCACGCACAATGTCATGGTTCCGATAGATGAAACCAGTAAAAGAACTCAATTCACCCATTATATAAAGTAACTAAATTGTGAATAAGTGTGGAATCTTTTGACCACTTCGCTTTTTAAACAGCATAATATATTAAGTCAAGCACCTGATTATGGATGCAAGAAGGGAGTAAAATGTGATGTCAAAGAAGGAAGTTTATTTCTTTATTTTTCTTTTTTGGGCTTAAAATTTATCTTAGAGAGAGCAGCATGTTGTTATTTTTTTAAAGGAGCTGAATGGGATAAAATAGCAAAATCCTTGTTTTCCAGTTAGCAGAGTATAAGAGGAGCACAGTGTGAAGTGACATGAAAGAGGCCCATAGGTTGCTCACATTAATAATTGCTAGAAAGGGACAATCCCTGGAATATATCATAGGGGGTTACATTATAGATTATGAAACCTCTTTCCATTGTATCCACTATCTTCTTCCATTCTTAGTTGTAATTTTATTCTTTATGTCCAAATCTGTTTAACTCATGTACTTTCCCCCTTGCTGTTAAACAAATTCATTTCTGTTAAAATTCTTTTACTTGTAACTATTTCTTTCAAGGTTTGCACAATTCTTCTGAAAACAGATCAGTAGCTTGCAGTGTAATCTTAGGCTGTGAGGCTCACTACAAATAAATCCTGCTAGTATGTGACAAGAATAGAGAAATTGATTCCATTTCCTCCATGCCACCCAGTCAGGTTTTAATTAAAGACATTTGAAGGTTTCCTAACTCCAGGCCTCATGTTAATCACCAGTTCTCAGTGAAAGAATGTAGTTAAAGTTATAAACATTTTTTTTCTTTTTGCCATGTCAACATATGATGCTAAGCAGAAACAGCAGAGAAAAGTTGTATGTTTTAGACCATTGCCTTAAAAAAGAGAGCATATGATCACAACAAATATTTTAATACTTAATTTCATTTTAAAAAATCTGTAAGTGTTTTTTAATGGAGAAATAAACAACTATAGATCTTGTGGCAACTCACAATATGCCAGTTATCTGCAGTTCACAATTTATTTCTATATCTTCTGGACCTATAAAGTTGTGCAACTGAATTTGGTACTAAACCACTCAAACTATATCTAGTGTCAGGACCTCTCAGACCCATCAGCAGCAGCATTAATTCAGTGACATATAATATTGCTAAAAACATTGTTACCATACTAAAACTCCTGGTTGGACACACTAACCATCACATTCAGAACTCTGAAGAGTTTGCTTCAAGAGTCAAGGCCCTGAAACTGGATACATATGAAACCCTGTTATCCTTTAATGTTTCTTCACTCTTCACCAGCATTTCTACTACTGATGCCCTAACAGTGATTAGGAAAAGACTAGAAGATGATAGTACCTGACACCCTTGACAGTAGAAGCAACCACAACTCAGACCAAATCTACTGTCTTCTGGACTTGTATCTGAACACCACTTACTTTACCTATAGAGGTGACTTCTACAGATAGAGACACGATTGTGCCATGGGTCCCCTGTACCACCATTGTTGCTAGCCTGTATATGGAAGAAGGAAAGAAGAAAGCACTCAGCTCCTTCCAGCAGATAGCAACAACCCACTGGTTCAGGTATGTGGATGATACTTGGGTTAAAATCAAGGTCCAGGAAATAATTGTCTTCGCAAACCATATAAACACAGTGTACCCAGATATCAAGTTCACCAGGGAAGACACCAAGAAAAACAGGCTATGGTTCTATGAGGTTCTGATTGGGTCCTGTGGCAACCTAGAAATAGAGATCTATAGAAAATCCTAACACAGAAAGAAATACCTGCTGTTTGAGCCCCACCATCCAATTCAACACACACTAGGAGTCATCTGTAAACTACAGCACAGGGCAGAAAACATTTTCACTTCCAGGGATTCCCAAAAGAAGAAAAACAAGTACTTGAGAACAGCTGTTAAGGTCCTGGGTATCCATATTGGGCCTTCATTAAATCAGTGTCTGGATCTAACAAAGGAATGGCAGGTAGAGCTGAGACTCAGTCAATGGAGGCACCTGTTCATTCCTTAAGTGGCTGGTGTATTGGAGAAGCTGAAACCTGATGTTTGGGAAACATCACATATCTCTGTTCTTTAAACCTACCAATATACTTAGATAGAGATTTGTCCATTCTAAAGATTGTACATAAAAACATAAGAAGAGTAATATACTATATACAGTGAGGAGTGTTTAAAACTCTACTAAGTTCTAGAAACCAAGAAGTCTATAGGAGATGACCAGGCTGAATCTGAGTATGGGGTCAAATGCATCACCAATTTAGAGTCACTTTACCCTGTAAGAGTCCTAAATCCAACCCCCTTGAAATCTATTGATTCTTATCTGAGACCATTTTGCCTTGTAGGTCAGATTCTTGTGTATAGGCAGCATGAAATAAACTTGATAGGTAAGCAAAAATGCCAAATTCAGTTTAAATATCTGGCTATGTGACTAAAGCTGACTTTGTAATAATGCCACTATGGTGTGTGTGAAAGCCCTAATAAGCAGGCATATACATAGAATGAAGGCTACTGCTAAGCTTGTAAGCCGCCCTGAGTCTTCGGAGAAGGGTGGGATATAAATGGAATTAAAATAAATAAATAAATAAATAAATAAATAAATAAATAAATAAATAAATAAATAAATAAATAAAACAGAATAATTTATTAAATGTACATACCACCTGACTCTCAGTAATTCTAGACAGTCATCTGATCACAGTCTTCACCTGCTATCCTATTAGGAGTTGAGATTATAAACAAGCTTATCATAGGATAAAATATATTAAGTTGGACTCTCTATGTAAGTCCCTTTTACTTTTCATATGACCCTGGTTGGAGCTGGGTATTAAGAGACTGAACATAATTCTAAAATCCATATTTTTTCATGCTTTTTGTAACCAACAGATTTTTTTTAAATCCATAAAATATAACATATACAGTATGTATGTGTATATTCTGCATAAATTCACTTAAGTGTACATAATTATACTACATAAAGTCACTTATATGCTCTAATAGTTAACAATTTATATGCATTTTCCTATGAAACACAATTAATTGAGACTTCAAACATTAATCTGAAGAACCATACTGCATCTTACATTCTACCTAATATTTGTTGCAAATCATTCAGATTTTCAGGCAACGACATGGCATTGGCTTTGTACAAATGCTTACACATAAATTGGCTGTGTGCACAAATGTATTCAGAGGTATGTTCCACTCAACTCACCTATAATATAATCAAAAACATTAATTATACATTTTCCATAAATGCATTAGAAACCTAAGGGATATCACTTATCCTTATTTGATGCCTTGCTCAATGTAAAACATTTATGAAACATTCCATGTGTTTCCATACATACTTTCTGATAATCAAGTACTTCTATAACCATCAATATACTGTATGGGTCCATAGATATTAATTTGTGCTATCCATAAAAACTTTGATCAAAGCTTTCACATATGTTTTTAACTATACACCAGGCTATTATCCATAGTTGCACATATGAAGGTAGGATATAAGCAGTGTCGTAAGATATGAACCCCTGGCCTATCTAGTCTGAATCTATTCTCACTGTAGCTAACCAATTGTACAAAAAAGCCCATTAATGTCACATCAGATCACCCTGAGAAGAAGTCATTTGACCATCAAGGTTAATAGCCATGGATTTCCAATGTTTTTGTCATGATTCTTCCAAGATTCAATTTCATAGGGTGATCTCTGATTAATGTATTTCACGAAGGAAGGAATTATCTAATTAGGCCTAAACCTGCATTAACCTTAGAATTACTAATAGCTGAATCAATTGTTGCACAGTAGTGTAAAGAAAGAATATATGGCATTGCAATGTTCGTACATTTCTGACAAATATAATAATAATATGCATTAATAAATAATGCATTTGTATTAATGAAGAGTTCTTTTGTGAAAATGAACCTAAGCAGAAGAAAAGTGAATATATATTCAGTTAGCTTGCAATACTGCACTCTAACCACTGCACTACCACGTATATACACTACCATATATGTGTGTATATGTGTGTGTGCGCGTGTGTGTGTGCATGTGTTTATGTACATATATATATATAGCCATATATTGACCAATCAAGGTTGATTCAGCCTTCTATCTCTTCGAGGTCAGTAAAATGAATAACTAGGTTGTTGGAGGCAATTTGCTAATATTGTAAACTGATTATAAAATGCTGTAAAGCACTATGGAGCAGTATATAAGTCTAAGTGCTATTGCTATTATTGTACACACACAAACACACACAAAATTATATACACACAACAGGTAGTAAATGGAAACATTTTCTATGAAAAATGGAAGCAAGAGAATATGTATTTAAAAAATCTACTGCTTTATTATCTGCTACTGTACACCTTCTGTATCTTTACAGACACTCAATTGATTTAAAACTTGCAGTTATCTAGAACTTTATCCAATAATGCTATCACAGCAAAAACACTTCTTCACAGAATGACCCAGGTCAATTCAATTAGTCTGCAGCCCTGACAATGGATTCATCCTGCAGTAACTGTAAAACTGGCAGAAAAGCAAATATATCATCATAAATTAAATATATATATCGCAAGTAAGCTCTCCTGGGTGTGTATAAAATCTAAAAAACCATTTTATATCTGCAGTATTTCTGTTTACCTTAAGAAAATAATAAATTCAGCATTTGTGAAACCATTAAAAACTATATAAGGAAGCTGCAGAGCTTTGTTGATAAAAAGATTAAAAGTGAAGTAAGAGTTGTGAATTGAAAAATTAAATGGTAGAAATGTAAGATTTATGGATCTGAAGTATTTTTTCTTCTGTTCTGAAACTTTCCTTACTGTATGACTAGATTTCAATTCCCAGAATTCTTATCAATGGCCCTACTTGTAGGAACATTTTGAAATTATAAGAAACATTGTAACTTTACAAGTGTTAATAGTTCATGCTCCACTGAATATGTTGTGGAATGCAATTGAACAGTAATCATTGTGCTTAAAATAGATGTGCAGGAAAAGTGTTCAGATGGATCCATATGATGGAAGCAAGGTTCTGCCACTGCTAACTTTGTATTTTCATAGGAATTAAATTTTAAGATCCATATATTGCACCAGTACACCAGAATACTGTGCTAGCAATTCTGAAATCTATTAAAATGAATCAGAGTAATATGTACATTTTGTAAAACTAGTTGTCAAGTGTTTCAAGGAGAATGACAAAGTCATGCATGTGTGGCCTGTTATTCACAGTGTGAAATGTAAAATACCCCTATTTCTTGTTATGTCTATGACACTTTGCTATCAAATATCCATGGCATGACCTGGAGGGTCTCTAGGTCTTAAAAACAAAATGGCAGAGTTACAGTATATCAGCCAGTTGTGTTCCCACTAACATTAGCCTTCTATAGATAGGAAAGAGATACAGAAGAATGTATCAAATATGTTTACTACAATGACAAGAACAGTTGAAGGTAGGAGTACAAAGCTTCCATTCAGTTTCCTTCTTTCTGGCCATGTTAAAAATTTATAGACTTATACAGATTATGTGATTGCCAACAGTCAAAGCAGTGATGAATGGAAAATAGCCCTGAATGGAAAAAAAACTCTCCCAAATTGTGAAACCAGTACAGATAGCTGACCACCATTACAAAGCAGTTAGGGATTTAGAACCATATTCATTTGAAGTTTAGATTTTCTATCTCATGATATACAGTATGTATTTCCTACATACTATTTCAGTGATTTCTTTATTTCTTTATCAGATAGTCTTGCTCATTTTGTTGTGGGTTTTTTTTTTTTTGGGGGGGGGGTCCTTTCTCTTCCTTTCTGTTTATTTATTTTCCAAACCACCAGAAGGCAAGACAAGAAACAATGGATGAAAACTAATCAAGGAGACAAGCAACCTGGAATTAAGGAGAAACAGTGAGGACAATTAACCAGTGGAACAGTTTGCCTTCAGACGTTGTGGGTGCTTCATCACTTGAGGTTTTTAAGCAGAGACTGGACAGCCACTTGTCTGTAATGATATAGGATCTCCTGCTTGAGCGGAGGGTTGGACTAGAAAACCTCAAGGGTCCCTTCCAGTTTTATTCTGATTCTTATGATTCTTCCCTTCCATTCCCTTCCCTTCCTTTCCTTCCCTTTTGTTCCACTCATGCACACAGTTTCCTTGATGGGTTTAGTGAGTATTTTATGCTTGCCTATTTACATCTCTTAATTTTGATTGCTGACTCTGAAATTCACAAAGGTCTGTTCCAACATCTGTTCTGTATAAATCACAACAATCTATTCAAACATCAGCACGAATATTATAACAGGCAAAAGAGGCAGTAGAGCATGTAAACTACAAATCACTAAAAATCTGTCAATAATTTCAGTGACATGAATCCAGCAAAGTTTTGTGTATGTGTGTATAAACTTCATGGTTTTGCAAATATGTTTGTATGCACACACATACATAGTCACACACAAAGACACTGAAATTATTGCCAGATCTTTTACAGATACCTCTATCCTCACTCTCTCATCTGTATTTTATGTCTATGATCTATTCAAAACAAAATTTGAAAAAAACAAAACCCTTTTTGGTGGAAATTGATTTTCCTCTTTTGTTTAATTCCACATTCTGAAGTGTCAACATAGATGGCAAATAACATAACCTGGGTAATTTTGTTTGTTTCAAGAAAAGTGTTGGCACAAATGACAGTGATGGCCTTTTAGCTTTATCCTTAACTGATTGGGCTTTTTATTACAGCATACATTGTGAAATTGGATGAGTACATTTATTACATTACATTGGTAGAAATAACACTGGAAATGTTTCTTGAGACCAATGTAAGGTGCTATCTTTCCATATATGTGGGTTAAACTATTGTAGATCATACTATAGGCATTACTGTCATTGAGAATTGCAGAGGTTCAGTGCTTTCAGAGATAAAATGAAGTTTAATGTTCCCATTTCTGATGCTTTGCCAGTTTTCCATGTCATGCAAAATTTAAAAGTATAGAAAAGGCTTCCTTTTACTCTCTCTCAGCATAAACTAAATACATAAAATGGAGAAACACTAGGTCTCCTGACTCAATATCTAATGATAGTTCATCTCACTAGACTCTTCCCTTTATATTCCCCTGTAGGTATACACCAGAAAGCATATAAATAGTCTACACAATCAGGAATCTGTGATAATTATGTGAAGATTGCTTATTCATGCACAGATACTCTATCTTCTTACTGAATGAGTAGATTTTGATGAAAGGGCTAGATCTTTCCCCACACATGGAGGGACTGATTGAAAATCACCTTGGGATTTTTATTACAGTAAAAGACTGTGTTTAATTTTCTTGAATACATGAAAAGCTACAAAATTAGGTCTCATGGCTTTTCTTTTTCTGGCCCTCACATGAAATACTCCATATACATGCCAGCATACAAGGGTACATACGTACCAATAATTATGCTATTATTAGCTTTCAGGATAATGCTGTGAGAGGTTATTGGTCAAAGGAATTCATTCCTGAAATAAATTAAGAGGATATATAACTAAACATCATTTATAGCAAACATTAACTATGTCCAGTGCTTTTTTTGTAAAAGAAAAAGGTGCCGGAACTCACACATGTCATACAACCCGCCTTGCCCTACCCTACAAGGTTCCATCCAAAAAAGGTGCTGGAACTCCGTTCTGAGCATTCTATGAGAAAAGAAGCCCTGACTATGTCTCTATATACTCTTAAATCTGAGCAAATCATTCTTGCTTCCATCACATTCATATATCATATCAAACATTTCCATCTGTTATTCAAACTTCTCACCTTTTTCTTTTGAGGGAGCTGATCAATTCTACTGAATCATGATGTTATCCATCTTTACATTCCATTCAATCTGTTCATCCATTTGTTTCATAATTATGTCATCATTCATTTTCTCTATGCGACTGAACCACAATATACTTCTTTTCTTCTGGTCATTTATTTTTCAGTTCATGTTCATTCAGGTTTATTCATTCTTATCTTCATCATTTTTCACTTCTGAAATAACCTATTCTCTACATTTGCCTTACTTTTTTATTTCTCTGACACAATCAACTGTCATTAAGGATAGAAAAACTGTCCTACACAGTTTTTTTTTCACTTTCAACAAACCTCCATTCCTAAACTACTCACTATCAGCATTTTTAATCTTAAAATTTCTCCATCCTTAATAAAAATCTATTTGCCACTTGCAATCATTCACTTAATTTTTCATTTTAAAACTACCTCGATTTTTGATACATTGATTTTCAGAACTGTACTTCTCATTACATCATACAATCTATTCAATATTTGTTGAAATAAATTTGTCAGCCAACAATATGGCATTGTGTACATACAAAATCAAGCAAATTCACAGCCCCAATCAACGCATCCCTAACTTCATCACAAATACATCAAATACCCAAGGAAATACTTGACTTGCCACCCTACTTAATGTTGAAATATTCAGCAGTAACATTTAAAATTTAAATACGTAAATTTTCACTAAACATTTTATTTCAACTTTTTTCACCTTCAGTAATCAATTCAATTATATGTCCATACAAAACATTCAGGCCCAATCACTATCATATGTTTTCTCTCAGTGAGAGAAAACTACACACTTCTGGCCAAAGAACTGTAATATTGTTCCTGTGATCTGTTCATGCAGCTCTCTCAGCTTAGGAATCATAGCCCTGATTGTTCCTACCACTATCAGGACAATCTGGCCTTTACTTTCCATGTCCTCTTTAGTTCCTCCTTCAGGCCCTGATATTTCCCCAGTTGTTGAAGGCCCACAGGATCTTAACACTGTTATTCTTCTCAACTTTCTGTAGAATCTCCTATCTGCATTTTGGAGAATCTAGCCCATTTACCTTGTAGATGTTCCTGTGTACACAATACCACTTTATTGTGTATGCTGTTCCTTCCTGGAACTTACACCATGCCATTATGTGTTATATTGTCTCTGAGACCTCTCTGCACAGTCTTCATCTCAAGTTTCCCTAGTGTAATAGACCCCTGATATGCTACGTATTTGGTGCTTAGTACGTGTTCCTACTATGATAAGTGCTTTAGTACTGTCTTTTAATCCAGTTCTTTCTACCCATTGGTAGGATTTCTCAGTATCAGCCACTTCAGCTATCTATTGATGGCACGCCTCATGCAGGGTTTGTCTTGTCATTGCACTTCCTTTTCTTGATCTTTCTCCTATGTTTGCTGTAACCTTAGGCATTCTCTCAGCATCTCATGTTTGGGTGTCATCTTACTGATGTATTCCTGGATGTTTTTAGTTTGATCCAAAGCAGTGACTTTAACACTTTGACATTTACCAGACCCTACTCACCCTCTTTCTAACTGAAATACATTCTCATGGTGTTGCACATGGGGTGGTAACATCTATACATTGTGTGGAGTTACAGGTCTTCATATCTGCAGTGCCCATGTCCTCCTTTGGCCAGATTTTTATACCAACAGAGTAACTGATGATAGGTAGGGCATATATGTTGATGGTGTCGATCTTGTACTTCCCATTGAGCTAACTCTTCAAAAACTGTCTTATTGTTTGGTGTACCTGGATGTCTTCCTTGCCTCCTCCTTATGTTTCTTGTGTGACTATAGGATACCAAGATATTTGTAGCTGGTCTATACATATGCTACATGGACTACTGATAGTTCTATCTCATCAGTTCTAAATACTTTCCCTCTCTTGACTATCATCTGACTAAACTTCTCTAGCCTGAATGACATCCCAATGCCCTAACTGTAGTCAGCAAGTCAATATCTTGTTCATTGAGGGTGAAGGTTCATTCTCTGAGCTTTGGAGAATGAATCTTCACCCTCATCTTACACCCGAACTACAGATATTTGCCACTATTGTAAATCTTGTTCATTCTTAGTATAGCACTTGATGGGTTTCCATCAATATCCCTCCTGAGATTCAGATGGCCCTGACCAGGCTGGGCTTACAGAAAACCTTGAAGACCTGACTTTCCTACAAGTTTTTTTTAAAACTGCATATATAATGTTTTCGTCACTTGTTCATCATCAGGAGTTTCACTGGACAGTGTGACAGCCATATACATTTGCACAATAAAACAGATATATCTTTCTCTTTCCACTTTATAAGAACCAGCAAGCAATAGCAAGATACCTATCTGGCACCATAAATATTGTCCCAAACCAAATTCAAATTATTTATATAATTGTTTATAGGGATATATGTAATTATACAGACTTCTAATCATACATATTTATTTACTTCATAATGAAGTACCATTTTTTGTTTTGTAAAGCTAGATATCTAGAAAACAGTGTAAAGTATGCAGAGAACTATGGTAATATTAAGATTGCCTGAGTTTGTTCCCATTCTGACAGTAATGTGAATGGGTTTTTTTATTAACGCAGTCTGGTTTGGAAATCTTCTAAAGTTCTGAGATGGTTAAAAATAAATACTTGTATAAGTTGATGTTCTCTATTCAAATTATTCTTTTTTTTAACCTTGTGGGCCCCTTTGAAGACCGATTGTACCCGTCATTTGCAGATCACTGGAAACAAAGCAAAACAATGTTACAAATAATACATATAAATTCTGCATAAATGCAAACTAGGTAATAGTTCAAGTAGTGTAACGATTTTAAGCAAAACGGAAGTCTTGGCCCATTTCAAGACTGAAAGTTCTGCTATGCAGCATTTCTATCTATAGGCACCATAGAGTTGTCTTGATAATCTGGGTAAAATTAAAGCTTAGGTTTTTTCTCTTTTTGCTTCTCTTTTTGCAACTCTATAATCCCTTGCTTTAGGGTGGGGTCAGGGTGACTGCATGGAGCTGAGCATTTATTGGCTAAATGCCTTCCCTGCCACCTACATGGAGTTCACAGTAGATATTTTCTCTTTGTGCCCTGATAGAGAAATATCTGTTGCTGCCTAGGATTGAACTCTCAACCTTCCAAGATGGAGGTGAGTGTCTTCACTTCTAGGCCACCACACTACTCATAAAATTGAAGCTTAGTAATGCTATGAAATAGCTACCATATTTCTAGCCAGCCTTTTGTGGTTTGCATATTGCAGGACTGTGGAATTTATGGCCCTTGTTAATGCTGAACCCTATCTGTCATCAGCTCATTAAAAAAAAGTTCAGGAATTGCATTTCAACAACATTTATTTATTAATTTTGTATAATTTTCTATGATTAGAGAAAAAATAGCAAGAAAAAGAAGGAAGGGGGCATTTGCCCAGGTTCGCCTGGTGCGCCAGTTGCACCCCTATCTGGACCGAGATGCCCTACGTATGGTCACTCATGCACTTGTTACCTCTCGGATAGATTACTGCAATGCTCTCTACATGGGGCTGCCCTTGAAGACCTCCCGGAGGCTTCAGCTGGTGCAGAATGTGGCCGCGCGGGTAGTGATGGGAGCATCCCGATACTCCCATATTACACCCCTCCTGCGTGAGCTACCAGTTGTCTTCTGGGCGAGATTTAAGGTGCTGGTACTTACCTTTAAAGCCCTACATGGCTTAGGCCCGGGATATTTGCAGGACCGTCTGCTACTGGGGACGACTTCCCATCGCCCAGTGCGCTCACACAGAGAGGGCCTCCTCAGGGTGCCATCGGCCAGACAATGTCAGCTGGTGACCCCCAGGGGGAGGGCCTTCTCTGTGGGAGCACCAGCCCTTTGGAACCAACTCCCCCTTGAGCTTCGGATGGCCCCGGACCTCCGGTCCTTTCGCCGCGACCTCAAAACTTTTTTCTTCCATCAGGCTGACCTAGATTGATGATGGGGTTTTTAAATATGTTTTAATTTTTAACTGTGTAGTCAATTTATTTTGGGGCTGTTATTTAATTCTTTTTAATTTTTTGTATTGTTGTTTTTTATTGTTGTTAGCCGCCCTGAGTCCTTCGGGAGATAGGGCGGCATATAAGTCCCAAAAATAAATAAACAGTCCTCATGAGCCGCTAAGAAGAGCCATGCTTGATCAGAGCAAAAGCTTGCCTATTCAGTTTTTTTAAACATATGTATGGAAAGCTCAGAAGCAGAAGATGAGAACAAATTCATCATCTTGTTCATGTAATGCTTCCAGGCATGCTATTTATATGGAAATCAGTACATTGATAGAATTATCTCCACAAATTTGCCCCATGGACCTTTAAAGTCACTAAAGCTAGTGGCCAGTATTCCATATCATTTCACTGTGTTCTGCTTTTAGTATTACTTTTCAGTATGATGCAGAATTATTTTGTGTCTTCTTTTAAGTATTTTTTCCCTAAGTTATAAATTCAACATTTCCCCCTTCTATTTTTTCTTTCCTCCTTCTGCAATATTCCTCTTCAGTTGCAGTTATCAGAACCATATATGGAATTTTAGATTTAGACACATATTGCTCTGAACAGAATTATTTGTTTGACATTTTGATATTTTTTTAAAAAAAAACAACCTGATGTCCGACATAGAATTTGATTTTTTTTCCTTGCTATCAAACATTTGTGCAATCACCAGACTTGGCCATCTTCCTGATTACTCTTTACTCCAGACATTTATAAATTATAACCCATTGTTCAACTTTCTTCACTGTGAAAACTATCTCTGTATCCCCTATTCTATGTTTTCTGTTATTTAATCACTTACTAACCCTAAAGAAAAAAAATAAAACCTTTTTAAAATTTCTATAACCAATCATATTTCTATGACTGCAAACATGAAATGGAAAACCATTGCTTTGAAATTTACTGTGGGGTTTGAAAGAATAAGTATCAAACAATCCAGGAAAAGAAAACATGAAAAATGTATTTTTGCTAAGTCAAACCTCTTATTTATCTATTTAAATATTTTATACATTGTCTGGCAATGTCTTATTCCCACTCCTAAAAAAAGTAAAAGAACTAAATCTTTGTCCTTTTGAATGCAAAGTAAATTGAGTGGCATTGAACTACAGCTTTTTCCACTATGGCATAATACATGAAGGAGGTATTTACATTACATGGAATGCAGGCATATATGAAAAAAAATCACAAATGAAATCTTATCAACACACTGGCTTACTACCAGACACAGTGTTTTTTGTTGTTGTTTGTTTTGTTTTTTTGTTTAGTTCTCCTTGGTTCTTTGTTTCTTTTTTTTTCTTTTTTTTTTTTTGTCCTTCACTGTCTACACGCTGGTTTACTTAACTGTAAGGGTGCTATTCTATAACAAAATCAGACTAGGAAACTAACTATGGGCTAGCTAGATTGCTAGTTTTCAACTAAACTGAAAATTGTACTCCGGGAGTATCAATAGGTCTACAACAGACTAGAATCAAATTTAAATGGGATCATTCATGGTTCCTATGATTTTAATATTTTTATAAATGATAATGATGTTGAATAGTTGAATGGTTTAAATTAGAGCTACTTCTGTAGCATTATAAGGTATCCTGAATCTAAAAGGTAATGTAACGCATACATACTCATAAATCAATTAATAATTTATTTGATAGTTTCCTCAAGTTTATCATGAATGCCTACCCAGGACTGTAGCATTCATTTTTATTGTACATTTTCATATGGTCATCTAGAATTCACAGTTTTGCACTGTGTGTGCCTTGGTTGCCTGGTAACAAAATCCTTTCAGGGATTTGCTATAGACAAAGCTCTGATAGAGAAGCATGAATTATTCTAAGATCATCCTTGCAAAGCAGTTTAATAACAAAATTTTCTTGAACATATTCAGAGTTTTCTAGTTTTAAATTGATGTATGTAAATGTGAACACTATTATTCAAATTACTTTAGTACCAGGTACAAATTTATTGGAAATATGTAATTTTTGCAAACTCTGGTCTATGAACAATGAATTAATGATTTTAAAAATGTGTTTTTCACATGCTTTCACAATCTGGCACTTGAAAAAAATGTATATCTTTCATGCTGGGCTGTGGATGTTAGGTTGTTAGCAAAATAGAGTTATCCATCCAAGATTAAGTTTGCAGACATAAGAACTTCTGAACAATCAAGATAATCCTTTATACCCTGCCAATACCTGCTAGCACATGTAAATAAACTATAGTGGTAGTCAATGAGCACCACAGGAGCATATGAACACAGTCCTAAAGATAAGATTAAACAGACACACATGGCCAAACACAACACAAGCACTTCAGTCAAATTATTAAATAACTAATTCATTAAGCCACAGAATCAAGCCAAGAAGCTGGCTATTTTTTTGTGTAGTCAGTGTAGTTAGAATAATTGAGACCAGCTGTAATACTGTTTGGATACTGGATGGAATCCAACGTTACTTAAAGGCAACATAACTTTGCAGATGTCGACTGCAAAGAGAATCACTACATTGTAGAGTTGAATTCAAGCTGCCCTTCTACATATGGTTTATTAGAGTTGGATCAAGTTCTGTCCAGCTTGTCTAATAATTATAAGCCAGCTGCAGCAAGCTAGATTTAGAACTGATTGATGTAAATCAAACTTTTTGACTTCTTTTAACACATATTCTTTTGTGAATAGACCTTACCCAACTATATACTCTTTGCTTATTTTTCAAATGATTCAAATTTAAAATGGAGGCATTATAAATTTTAAAAAAGTAGAAAAATGCTGCAACATTTCCAATTTTTTTTATTTTGTTCAATATTTCTAGATGTTTCATAATTTAAACATTTCTAGTAAATAAACATTTTGTACAGATATTCATAAACATGTATACCTAACTGTAGCATTGTAAATTATACAAGAGAATGCAGTGTACATTCTATGAATGAATAGAATACAATATATTCTATGCATCCAAAATACTGAGATAACATATTGGGCAATGAATGGATCCCTAACTGGATAATGCTAAACTCTGTAACACTGTACCTGAATTGCAATTGTCATATTTTGTGGATATTTTGGAATTATAGTCCTGTAAAGTGATTTATTGCATCAAAGCTGAGAACCAGAACCAAGTGTTGTGTTGATAATTAATTCATGTTTTTGAGATTGCTAAAATATTTTATATGATTCATTGTAATAATGAATCTAACGTGTTTTACACAAAACAGTGTTTCTATCACTGTTAAATTATCAAATAATTTAAATTTAATTTTAATCAATATAGGATGGCACCTACCTCATACACACACACACACACACACACACACACACACACACACATATATATATGTATATGTGTGTGTATGTATGTATGTATGTGTATATATATATATATATATATATATATATATATATATATATGTGTGTGTGTGTGTGTGTGTGTGTGTGTGTGTGTGTGTGTGTGTGTGTACACACACACACACATTTGGTATTAAATCAAATATTATTGTCCTCACAATTTGCTTAAAAGATTAAAACATGGATATAACTTTCCAGTAGGAAAATGATGTATATAGCATAGCTATACAGCATTCCTATTTAGATAATGAAACATTCTAATACTTTTCTCCTTACATCATGTCAGCATGCAAGCTACTAGAAAGAAAGACAAACCTATCAATGCCCACTTTATTTATATTTAATATTGTAGTTAGTCAAGTGTGGATATAGTGGTTCAGATGATGGATTGGGGCAACAAATTTTTGGCTGCATCAATGGACCCAGAATGAATAATTTAGGGCAAGTTGCTCTTTTTCAGATCACTATGTTCATTGAGATATAAATTTACAATCGTCATCATCATCATCTCTGTCTTATATGCTTTTATTTTGGCCCTTCTTGCTTGATCCAGGCCAGATCACATTTTTTTCTTCTACTCACATTATCAATATATCATCCATTTTCTATGATTCCGGTTAAATGCCAACATCATTGTTAAATAGCAGGTTCCTTGGTGCAATAATGAAGACGCAAAGCTGAGTACAGGATAACTCATTGTTTATTTCGTGCTGGAACTGTACTGGGGAAATGTCTGCAACTAAATCTTCTAAATTTGAAAACATGCATAGGCGTGCGGCCTGCCTTAGGCCTGCAATGAACTCCGATGCTGTCTCTCCGGGAAGCTGCACTCTCTGGTTGAACTTGAATCGCCAAGCCATCTCAGACATCATAGGCTGGAAGTGCCCAGTTAGCCTATTTTTGAGATCTGCGTAAGAGATCACTTCGATTGGTGTCGGCACAAAAAGCTTCTTGGCTAAATCAAAGGTAGCTGGGCCACACACGCAGAGTAGCGTTGTGGCCTTCAGTCCTTCTTCCGCAATCTGGTTGGCTCTGAGGTAGTTTTCTACCTGTGATAGATATGGTGGCCATTCCTCCAGGTGTTTTACGTTGAACTCTCTCAATTTGCCAACCTTCTGCATTCTTCTTTCTGGTTACTGCAATCTTGTGGATCATGCTTCTAGGCTCAGGGAATGAGTCCACTGAGCATGAGGCCGCTAGTGTAGCTTGCTAGCCAGCCTTGAGAGAGGGGGGGGAAATGCCTCTTCCCTCCAGCATGTGCTGCCTTTCCCTCATGGACTTCAGCTCTTTAATTAGTGAAGCAGGATCCCACCTTCTTCGCCACTTCTTTGGTGCAGGAATGAAGACACGAAGCTGAGTACAGGATAACTCATTGTTTATTTCGTGCTGGAACTGTACTGGGGAAATGTCTGCATCTAGCCACAATATATAGTCTAGCCCCTAGGCGGCAGCCAGTAAGTTTGAATCAACCATTGCCGCCTGGAGATAGCCAATTGCTGCACAGGAGACTTAAAGTCTGGGTTGCTGGAGAGCCGTTAGCTGCTCCAGCAACCCACGTGGTGTTTCACAAGAGCCCAGTACATAACAATCATGTTTCATCAACTACCAGTTTCCCACAAGTACACTTACTGCCCATGTTGTAATGTTCAGTGTCAGAACTATTGTTTTCCAGTCTGAGCTGTCTTAAGTCTTTCTGAGAAATTTTTATAGTGCATTTCATCCTAGTCCACAGGTCTGCAACCCGCGGCTCTGGAGCCGCATGTGGCTCTTTCAGCCGTCTCCTGCGGCTCCCAGTCCTCTGCCATGTGCAGTCCAAAAAAAAGAAAGTGGGACTAAAAAAGGTCAACCAATCAATTCAAATATGCAAGGCAGGTGCATATCTCACCTTGGTTCCACTCTTCAGTCAAACCCTGTTCTGCGCATGCACGCATGTACGCACATGCGCACACATTTTTTGCGGCTCCCAGTTTTTCCTTTTGTGAGGGAACTGGTTCCGAGTGGCTCTTTCACTGTTTCAGGTTGCTGACCCCTGTCCTAGTCTAATGACATTTTAATTTGAATTGACTACAACAACTACATGTCTCCTCCAGTGTTTGATCATTATCATTTCCTCTTATATTGATTGGCTATTAGGTCCTGACAGCTTCCTCTTCCTCTTCCTCTTCCACTCTTCCTCCTCCTCTTAGTTGATTAAACAATGCCACATAAAGACCATGAAGTCCATTAAAGTCTC
This sequence comes from Vipera berus, assembly GCF_964194415.1. Taxonomy (NCBI): domain Eukaryota; kingdom Metazoa; phylum Chordata; class Lepidosauria; order Squamata; family Viperidae; genus Vipera; species Vipera berus. The sequence goes on along the minus strand of NC_138209.1, from coordinate 32,949,736 downwards.
CGGGTCACCATGTTTTCCTACTCTTCTACCTTGAGATCTCTGATTCATTCTTATTTCCTCCTAGTGGGTGCTGTTTTTTTTTTAGCTCATGCTTGGTGAAGCATACTCTTTCCCTTCTCACCTGTATATTCATAATGTAGTCATATTGGAATGAGACTACAAAATTTCATGGAATACTATGTTTTTGCTTCTATGAACCTGAACCATCAAACATAATTCCTGTAGAATCAAAGTAGAATGAAGGAATGAAAAACAAGTGTTTCTTTGCTTAAATCATTGTAAGAATGGTACAATAAAGGAGAACAGCAATCTGTAGTAGTATCAGTCCAGAAAAAAATGCGATAGAGGTTTGAAGTTTGTTTATTTATTTATTTATTTATTTATTTATTTATTTATTTATTTATTTATTTATTTATTTAATTGAATTTATATACCGCCCTATTCCTGAAGGGCTCAGGGCGGTTTACAGGGCGAATTAAAACAATACAAATAAATACAATTAAAATAGAATTAAATTAAAACTAGCCCACAATTAAAACAAATTAAAATTTAAAATTAAATTAAAACCCCCTCAGTCCAGGCCAGAAAGATCAAATATTTACATGTGCAAATAAACAGTATACCTATTTAAGTACCAGACTGTTATACTCTTCTGTTTAGCCTGAACATAAGGTTTATATTCCCTTCATGGATTACTGCCTTGTCGTGGCGAAGGGGCTTGTGTAATTCAGTGAAGCTATGAGCTTTGCCGTGCAGGGCCACCCAAGACGGACAGGTCATAGCAGAGAGTTCTGACAAAACGTGATCCACTGGAGAAGGAAATGGCAACCCACTCCAGTATCTTTGCCATGAAAACCCTATGGACAGTACCAAAAGGCAAAAAGATATGACGCTGGAAGATGAGCCCCTCAGGTCGGAAGGCATCCAATATGCTACTGGGGAAGAGCAGAGGGCTAGTACTAGTAGTGCCATAAAGAATGAAGCGACTGGGCCAAAGCCGAAAGGACGCTCAGCTGTGGATGTATCTGGTGGTGAAAGGAAAGTCCGATGCTGTAAATATTTTTTCTCCATAGGAACCTGGAATGTAAGATCCATGAATCAAGGAAAGCTGGACGTGGTCGAACAAGAGATGACAAGACTGAACATTGACGTCTTAGGAATCAGTGAACTAAAATGGACGGGAATGCGTGAATTTAATTCAGATGACCATCAAGTATACTACTGCGGGCAAAAATCCCTCAGAAGAAATGGAGTAGCCTTCATAGTCAATAAAAGAGTAGGAAAAGCAATACTGGCATACAATCCCCAAAATGACAGAATGATCTCAGTTTGAATCCAAGGCAAACGATTCAATATCACAGTAGTCCAAGTCTATGCCCCAACCACCAGTGCTGAAGAGGATGAAAATGACCAGTTCTATGAAGCCCTACAGCATCTTATAGAACTAACACCAAAAAATGATGTCCTTATTATGGAGGATTGGAATGCTAAAGTAGGAAGCCAAAACATAACCGGAATAACAGGCAAGTTTGGCCTTGGAGTACAAAATGAAGCAGGGCACAGGCTGATAGAATTTTGTCAAGAGAATATGATGGTCATAGCAAACACTCTTTTCCAACAACCCAGACAGTCAACACAGAAATCAGATTGACTATGTGCTCTGCAGCCAAAGATGGAGAAGTTCTATATACTCAATAAAAACAAGACAAGGAGCTGACTGTGGTTCAGATCATGAGCTTCTCATTACAAAATTTAGGCTTAAACTGAAGAAAGGAGGGAAAAGCACTAGGACACACAGGTATCAACTAAATCATATCCCTGACGAATATAAAGTAGAGGTGACAAATAGATTTAAGGAATTAGATCTGATAGACAGAGTGCCTGAAGAACTATAGACACAGGTTCACAACATTGTACAAGAGGTGGCAATTAAACCATCCCAAAGAAAAAGAAATGCAAGAAAGCAAACTGGCTGTCTGAGGAAGCTTTGCAAATAGCTGAGGAAAGGAGGGAAGTGAAAGGTAAGGGAGAAAAGGAAAGATACGCCCAATTGAATGCAGAATTCCAGAGAATAGCTAGAAGAGATAAGAATGCCTTCCTAAATGAACAGTGTAAAGAAATAGAAGAAAACAATAGAATAGGGAGGACCAGAGATCTTTTCAAGAAAATTGGAGAGATGAAGGGAACGTTCAATGCAAAAATGGGCATGATAAAGGACCAAAATGGCAGGGACCTAACAGAGGCAGAAGAGATTAAGAAGAGATGGCAAAATTACACAGAACTATACAAGAATGAGCTTAATGTCCCTGATAACAACGATAAGGTAGTCACTGACCTCGAGGCAGACATCCTAGAATGTTAAGTGAAATGGGCCTTAGGAAAGCTGAGCAACAACAAAGCTAGTGGAGGTGACAGTATTCCAGCTGAGCTATTCGAAATCTTAAAAGACGATGCAGTAAAAGTGCTACACACAATTTGCCAGCAAATCTGGAAAAAATTGGAAAAGATCAGTTTACATTCCAATTCCAAAGAAAGGCAGTGCCAAAGAATGTTCAAACTATTGCACCATTGCACTCATTTCACATGCTAATAAAGTTATGCTTAAAATCCTACAGGCTAGACTCCAGCAGTATGTGGATCGAGAACTACCAGAAGTACAGGCAGGATTTCAAAGAGGCAGAGGAACTAGAGATCAAATTGCCAACAAATGCTGGATCATGGACAAAGCTAGAGAGTTCCATTGACTATGCTAAAGCATTTGATTGTGTGGATCATAACAAACTGTGGCAAGTTCTTAAAGAGATGGGAGTACCAGACCATCTTATTTGTCTCTTGAGAAACATATATTCGGGTCAAGAAGCAACAGTGAGAACACTGAACCACTGATTGGTTCAAAATTGGGAAAGGAGTCCGGCAAGGCTGCATACTGTCACCCTGCCTGTTTAACTTATATGCAGAGCACATCATGAGAACGGCAGGGCTAGATGAATCAAAAATTGGAAATAAGTTTGCCGGGAGAAATATCAACAACCTAAGATATGCAGATGATACCACTCTAATGGCAGAAAGTGTAGAGGAACTAAAGAGCCTCTTGTTGCGAGTGAAGAAGGAGAGTGCAAAAGTTGGGTTGAAACTGAACATTAAGAAAACCAAGATCATGGCATCCAGCCCTCTCAGTTCCTGGCAAATAGATGTGGAAGAAATTGAAGTAGTGACAGATTTTATTTTCCTGGGCTCCAAGATCACCGCAGATGGGGACTGAAGCCAAGAAATTTAAAGATACTTGCTCCTGGGGAGGAAAGCCATGGCAAATCTAGACAGCACACTAAAAAGGAGAGACATCACTCTGCCAACAAAAGTGCATATTGTCAAGACTATGCTCTTCCCAGTTGCAATGTGTTGTGATTCAGGGTCAGCCTGTGGGTTCGGCAGTTGGGTCGGACCACTCAGAGGAGGAGGGGGGTGTTGAAGACCTTGTTGAGGGGGTTGAAGATCTTGCTGATGATAGCCCTCAGCCAGGTCCCTCCCACTTGGTCACCACAGAGACCCAGCTGTGTGAGCCTGACAGTGTTGATGAAGATGACCCACAGCTGGCCCTGTTCAAGGACGCTCGACGCAGGAGGCAGTCAATTAGGAGTAAACAGAGGAAGACAATGGGGCTTCTTGGAAGGAGGCAGAGAGAAGCCACGCCCTGAACTCTATATAAGAGGAATGTCTGGAAGGGCTGGTTTGCTGAAGGCAACCGCTTGGATTGTTCCTGCTTCTTAGCTCGTGTTTTATGGTTGGTGTCTTGTCTTACTCTGTTTTATGTGAATAAATTTGGCAGGCGTAATTCCAGCCTCTTGCCGTTTCTAAAGGGGTTGTCCCTGCCTTTTCTGCAGGGCCTGTAGCAGGCTGGTACAGAACAGTTTGCCTTCAGCCTCCCACCCCTTACTAATATTATGGAGCAGCTACATGCTGAGAATGCCCAGCTCACCCAGCAACTCACTTTGCTGGCAGCTCAGGTGGCTCAACTGCAAGCTCACGTTCATGCTGCACCCCCACCATCACCCCCACCCAGGAGAAAATGCCAAGTTGCGATGCCGGATAAATTTACAGGCACTCCAGAACTGTTTTCTACTTTCTTGGGACAATGCCAGCTCTTTATCAGTGTGAGAGCAGCTGATTTCCCCACTGACCGGGATAAGGTGGGGTTTCTGTGAAGCCTTCTTTCGGGTGATGCAGCTCGTTGGGGCACGCCTCTGCTGGCTCAACCTAGCCCATTGTTGGACAACATTGTGGGGTTTTGTGATCATATGCGTCTGATGTATGAGGACCCTATTAAGACGCAGACTGCTACTCGACGCCTGAAAGCTCTGAGGCAGGGTCAATGCACCCTACAGGGCTATATCAGCGATTTTTGGCTGCTTAGCCAGGATTCCGCCTGGAATGTGGATGCCTTCCAGGATGGATTGTCGGAGGAGATGTTGGATGAGCTGGCCTGTGTGGATATTCCCTCAGACCTGAATGGGCTGATCCATCTCTGCCTGCGGATCGATGCTCGGTTGCAGCAGCAAAGGAGTCACTGTGCCACCCCACAGACCCCTGCAGCCCCTGTTGTGCATGAGCCCCCAGTTCAAAGGGAGGAGCCAATGGAGCTGGGTGCCGCCAGGTCTCGTCTATCAGTGACTGAAATGAACAGACGATGATCGGGGGGGTTGTGTTTTTACTGTGGGGACCCTGGGCATTTGGCTGCTTTTTGCCCAAAGAAGCGACAGCGGGCATCAGTGACCGAGTCTGCCCCAAGAAAGTCCCCAACTTTTCTGTCAGGAAATGCCCCGAGCCCGATCTAGACGGTGTGATAGATCGGGCGTCCCACAACAACACTGAGTGATGTCTTTCCGATGCTGCCTGTGGACCTCCACAGCATCTGATTTTGGAGTCACGTCTGATCCTTCCTGGCAAGCCAGAGGGGATTCCAGTCCATGCCTTAATTGACTCTGGGGCCACCACAAATTTTATGGACTCAGCATTTGTGGCCAAATGGGCTGTTCCCCAGTGCCCGGTGGATCCGCCCATGTTAGTGGAGACTATCGATGGTCGAGTGCTCCTGTCTGGGCCAATTACGGCCGCCACGCAACCATTATGTATGGCCATCAGTTCCCATGTGGAGGCTCTCCAGTTCTATATCACCTGAGATCTGCACTTCCCCGTGTTCTTGGGACTGGCGTGGCTCCGGGCGCATGACACACAGATCTATTGGTCACAGAACTTGGTCACCTTCCCAAGCTTGCAGTGCGTGGACCACTCCCGCCATATCTGTGCCGGCCAGGTGGAGGGTTCCCCAGGGGTTTCCTTGCCTCCCGAACTGTCCGACTTTGCTGATGTGTTCAGCGAGACAGAGGCGGATCAATTACCCCCGCACAGGCCCTATGACTGCCCCATTGATTTAGTCCCTGATGCGCCTCTCCCAGTGGGGCGTTTGTACTCCATGTCGGACCCCGAGTTGGCTGCATTGCGGGACTTTCTGGAGAAGAATTTGGCTCGCGGTTTCATCCAGCCCTCGTCCTCGCCAGTGTCTGCACCCATGCTCTTCGTCAAAAAGAAGTTGGGTGAATTGCGGCTTTGCTGCGATTATATGAAACTCAATGCCATCATGGTGCACAATCGTTACTCGCTGCCCCTCATCCCTGAACTCTTGGACCAACTCCGGGAGGCTAATATTTTCACGAAACTGGACCTGCATGGAGCTTACAACCTCGTCAGGGTTGGGCCGGGTGATGAGTGGAAGACGGCGTTTGGTACTCGCTATGGACATTTTGAGTACACGGTGATGCCATTTGGCCTGACCAACGCCCCTGCTGTGTTTCAGCATTTCATGAATGACATTTTCCGGGATTTGTTGGATCAGTTTGTCGTGATCTACTTGGACGACATTCTGATCTACTCCCCGTCGCGTGAGGTACACCATCAGCATCTCCATCAGGTCCTGCAGCGACTCCAAGAACATTGGCTGTTTGCCAAGTTGGAGAAGTGCCAGTTCTACTGGGTGACCATCAATTTCCTGGGTCACCGCATTTCTCCTGAGGGCATCGCCATGGAGCCGAGTAAGGTTGAGTCTTTGCAGAGTTGGCAACCCCCGCGTCGTGTGAAGGATGTTCAGCGACTTCTTGGGTTCGCCAACTATTACCAAACTTTCATCCCTGGGTTTGCTGCCTTGACAGCCCCCCTCACCCGGCTCCTGCAGAAGAAGACTCGGTTCCAGTGGAACGCTCCAGAACAACAGGCTTTCCAGACTTTGAAGGAAGCCTTCATGAAGGAGCCCATCTTGAAGCATCCTGACCCGCAACGGCCGTTTGTTGTGGAGGCGGACGCCTCTGACATTGCCATTGGGGCGGTGTTACTCCAGGCAACGACGCCCAGCGGTACCCTCTTCACTTGCGCGTACAATTCACGAAAACTGAACCCTTCGGAGCGCAATTATACAATCTGGGAGAAGGAGCTGCTGGCCATCAAAGCGGCATTCGAGGCCTGGAGGCATCATCTGGAGGGAGCACGGCATCAAATTGAGGTCCGGACGGACCATAAGAATTTGGAAAGCCTGCAGACCGCTCAGAATTTGAACCAACGCCAGATCCGGTGGTCTCTTTTCTTTGCGAGGTTTGACTTCCGGGTTCAGTACATACCTAGCGGGCACAATCAAAGAGCGGATGCTTTGTCCAGGAAGCCCGAATATTCCTGAGTGGAAGACAAGCTTCTGCCCAGGACAGTGATCCCCGTCGAGTCTTTTGCTGCGGTGCGGGAGCCGGTTGATATACGGGCTTGGATCCGGGAGGCACAGCAGCAGGAGGTGTGGGTGGCTCAGCGGAAGGAGGAGGTGGGGCCAGATTCTCCTTGGACGGTCACGGATGGACTCTTGTATTATCGTGACCGGCTCTACGTTCCGGGAGGGCAACTCAGGGGACTCATCCTCAGCCAGTGTCACGATAACCCGGCGGCGGGGCATTTTGGCCTGTTCAAGACCCTGAACCTGGTCTCCTGTACCTTCTGGTGGCCCCGAGTCCGACATGACGTCCAGTCCTATGTTACCTCCTGCATCCCATGCAGGCAGGCCAAGTCAGCGACAGGGGCCCCGCCTGGATTACTGCAGCCTTTGCCGACACCCAAAAGACCCTGGGGGGCTGTGTCCATGGACTTTCTGACAGATTTACCCCCATCCTCTGGTTTTACAACAGTGTATGTGGTGGTGGACATGCTGACCAAGATGGCGCACTTCATCCCCTGTCGCGGCTTACCGTCAGCCCACGCTACTAGTCGTATGTTCATTCAGCAGGTGTTTCGGCTGCACGGCCTCCCTGATAGAGTCATCTCTGATAGGGGGGCCCAGTTTACAGCCCGCTTCTGGCAGGAGTTGATGCATGCGTTGGATATCAAGATTTGCCTCTCGTCCGCGCATCATCCTCAAACTGACGGGGGAACCGAGAAGGTCATTGGTATCCTGGAACAATATCTGCATTGCTACGTCAATCTGCAGCAAAACAATTGGGTGGACTATCTGGCCATAGCTGAGTTTGCATTTAACAATTCGCAGCACATCTCCACACAGATGACACCGTTCTTGGCCAATGTGGGATATCACCCCCGGATTTTCCCCCTTTCTCCCGTGGACTCACCGGACCCGGCAGCGAACGACTTCATGGCAGAGTTACAGGCGATCCATCGATTGGTGCGACGTCAGTTAGAGAAGGCCAAGGCCGATTACAAAAGGTTTGCTGATCGGTCAAGACGGGATACGCCTCCACTATCGGTGGGAGATCGGGTCTGGTTGTCCACCAGGAATCTACCGTCAACACGGCCGGTGAGAAAGTTAGATCACCGATATTTAGGACCGTTCCCAGTCGAGGCTGTCATCAATCCGGTCGCCTATCGCTTAACTCTGCCACGTTCCCTGCGCGTGCACCCAGTCTTTCATCGGTCTCTGTTGGTCCCCGAGCAACCGGCCTGTCCACTCCGCCGAGCGGAACCTCCCCCATCAGGACCTCGTGATGGAGGCAGCACCCCCGAGTACGAGGTCGCCAGCATCAGGGATTCCCGTTGGCTGAAAGGTCGTTTCCAGTACCTGATTGAATGGAAAGGTTACGAACCAGAGGACTTCACCTGGGAAGACGCGACCGCCGTTCATGCCCCTGCATTGGTGACCACTTTTCATGAACAATTTCCATCCCGACCACATCCGGATCGGCAGACCCGGGGGAAGGGCCCTGCGGTGCGGGATAGTGTTGTGATTCAGGGTCAGCCTGTGGGTTCGGCAGTTGGGTCGGATGACTCAGAGGAGGAGGGGGGTGTTGAAGACCTTGTTGAGGGGGTTGAAGATCTTGCTGATGATAGCCCTCAGCCAGGCCCCTCCCACTTGGTCACCACGGAGACCCAGCTGTGTGAGCCTGACAGTGTTGATGAAGATGACCCACAGCTGGCCCTGTTCAAGGACGCCCGACGCAGGAGGCAGTCAATTAGGAGTAAACAGAAGAAGGCAATGGGGCTTCTCGGAAGGAGGCAGAGAGAAGCCACGCCCTGAACTCTATATAAGGGGAATGTCTGGGAGGGCTGGTTTGCTGAAGGCAACTGCTTGGATTGTTCCTGCTTCTTAGCTCGTGTTTTATGGTTGGTGTCTTGTCTTACTCTGTTTTATGTGAATAAATTTGGCAGGCGTAATTCCAGCCTCTTGCCGTTTCTAAAGGGGTTGTCCCTGCCTTTTCTGCAGGGCCGGTAGCAGGCTGGTACAGAACACAATGTATGGCTGTGAAAGTTGAACCATACGAAAGGCTGAGCGCCAAAGAATTGAAGCCTTTGAACTATGGTGCTGGAGAAGACTCCTTGGACTGCAGTCCCTTGGACTGCAAGGCGATCAAACCAGTCAGTCCTAGTGGAGATCAACCCTGACTGCTCTTTAGAAGGCCAGACCCTGAAGTTGAAACTCAAATACTTTGGCTACCTAATGAGAAGGAAGGACTCACTGGAGAAGAGCCTAATGCTGGGAAAGGTTGAGGGCAAGAGAAGAAAGGGATGACAGAGAATGAGGTGGCTGGATGGAGTCACTGAAGCAGTAGGCATGAGCCTAAATGGACTCCAGAAGATGGTAGAGGACAGGAAGGCCTGGAGGAATGTTTTTCCATGGGGTCGCGATTGGTCGGACATGACTTTGTAACTAACAACAAGAACAACAAGGCTTACATCTTGATCTGAGCAGCATCTTCTGAAGTTAACATCTTTTATTGGTTGTTTTCTGACCTATAATTTATCTGATCTTTGCCAAACATTGAGAAAGTTTAAATATTAATAGATAACATCACAATCATATGTATGTTTGAAAAGTCTTCATCCAGAGACCTCATGGTACTTTGCATGATCTTTCCTATTGAAAACAACTTTTTTATATAGCCTAACATAGAAAGATAAACTAAGCAAGGGACTCAAGGCCCTTTAAACTACTCCTATGTACATAAGTTTTCAAATGTTACAATAGCATTTGCACCATGAGGGACCATTATACATTTTTCTTTAAAGTGTAGAAACTACCCATAGATAAACATGCTAAATATTCAAATAAGAAATCTGCATGATTAATGCACAAAATAAATATTTAGCCATATAACAATATGAGTTCATGTTGTCATTGTGTAGATGCAGTATGTTTTTATATAAGTATATGATCTTATGAGCTCAAGTATAAATACAACTAATACTCAGAATGTCATACTTTGGTGTCAGCCCAAGCTCATGAGTGGTGGTATTGGTGTCAATGATATGACTCAAGATATCATGGCAATGATTGAGCAATCAATAATTATTAATTGGTAATATTTGAATAGCTATTAATATTTTCATAAAAAGCCATTATGCAAATAAGCATGTGGCACAGAATGGGAAAGGTGTGTGGGGAAAAGAGAAGGAGGAGGAGGAGGAGGAGGAGGAGGAGGAGGAGGAGGAGGAGACAGGACAGGACAAAATGGGAAGGATGGTTTTGAAGTTACTCATCATCAGTTACAAGCAGTTAGTTGAAGATGATATCAATCAGAAAGCAACACGAATAAAATATTATTGTGAATTGATAAAAGTTGTACCAATAGAGAACTATTGTATTTAAAGTAAAATAAGAATCCAAAAGCACAAATGAATAAATTTCAATTAACTAGAATTGCATGGGTCCTTCTTTGGACATGCAGTTAAGAATTAAATCTAAACTGTGTTCTATGTCCTGCTTCTCTCATTAGGATCAAGGCCAAGATCATAAGGTCTTTGAATATCTGAAAATTTGAAAGGCTATAAGCAAATAACTTTCCACCGACAGGTTCATAGAAAAGCATCACCTACAGAAAATAAATTGTTCACAATCCTGTCAGTGCTGGTTTTGTGCCCTTGATGCTGTTGATTCATATTTTTTGCCTTTAAAAAGTTTCTTCAAATTCCTTTAATAACTAAATATACACTTCTAATTATTTATTTTCACCATCATTTCCACTGTATATTGCAGGAACTGGTTAGATAAATTATTGGGAAGAAGGAGGTCATTGATTGATCAATGCATTGATTAATTTGATTTATATGATCACCCACATCAGATCTGGGACTCTGGACAGCTCACATAATTAAAACTAATACACAATTAAAAGATTAAAACTATAATACATAATAAACAGGCAAGGGCAAGTCATGTGTCAATAAATATACCCATCTAGCTGGCCCTGAACCAATGAACTGTGAAATAATATTGTTCTCTTGGTCCTGGGCAATACTATAGTGTGTATCTAAACTTTGCAGTTCCTTATTCCCTGGCTCAAACCTATTAGCCTCATGTAAAAGATCTTGGTCCTGAATTTTGTGTGAATCTTTTCATGAACCTACCTTTTTGCATATCATTCTTCTATATATTTCTGTGATAGCTTCTTGGGATATTTTTTATTCTACTTTCTTCCTTCAGCCTTAAGGGCCCTTGCTTCTTTCTACTCAATTTTCCAACTTGCTCACTGTCTAATTTGTGTAACCATGGCATTTTAAGTATAATGGAAACACAGCATTGTTTTATGTTGGCCTTCCAAGTCCAGAAAAATGGGTACCACTTGTCCATCCTGGGATTCCATATTACTACCCATTCATATTCTGCATACCTGTGTTGAATGATTTTTGTATCCTTATCAAATTTCAAGAATACATCATACCATAGTGATGTCTCTTTGTCTGTTTGTTTGTTTTTAAAAGCAGACCACATATTTATAAGTGCCTGGGCAATTTTTGTTGTTGTCATTGTTCCTTTTTTGGTAGCAAGGTGATATGCAATTACTCTGAAAAATTGAGGGGGAAGATGAGTCAGATATTCATTATGAAAGAATATCTACAACTTCTTCCTGAGCATGAACAGATGAAAATTTTGGGGAAGCACTGCATTGTTGCTAGAGGCCAAAAAATATACTTCATGATCAATAACTAAAGTATGCATATGGGTTCATTATTGTCAGCAGATTGTCATTATTTAAATATCCACAAAGCCTCACATCCCCTTTCAGCTAAGTATTTGTTAAGACTGAGCTTTCAATTTTGTTAACATGTGCAAATAAATTCTGTATATCTTATTTTAACTTTTCTTTCACATACACAGGAAACAGGGAGGGGAGAGAGAGAGTGAGAGAGATGCAATAGTTGCACATAGCAGCTTACTTTGCCCAAATTTTTATTTAACAAATTAAGGTCCATTAATGAAGAACCCTTGATCTTATGTCCTGTGTTAAACTGAAAGCTTTTCTTTTACTGTCTAACTTTGGTGCAAAGTTTTCCTTTCAAGATTCAGCAAAAGGAGTTTTACAATTGCCCTCTGGTGCATTGTTCTTCTCTTTTACGGCACAAGTGGTTCATTAAAGATTTAAATAAAGTGGTCTCGAGGCTGTCTGTACAAAGAAAATGCCAGCTGTGCAACTTTTAAAATATATTTTAATTAAATAAAAAAGGGACAAAATCCAATCAATTTCTTAATACAGTTGGAGGAGATTATCATTGGTGAATAGAGCTTTTGGACCAAATTTACCTACTTCTGAAAAAAATATAGTCTTTGCAAACCGAAACAAATTCATTTGAAAAGGTTTCTTGCTAAATGGTTTTTAAATGATAAAGAAAATTTACTAGTACTATCCTGAGATACTCTATGGAACAATATCTGTGGATGCCCAGGGCACATTTTGTCAAGCACCATTATCAACACACTCATCAATCATACTGATATTATTTTATTTCAATATGAATTATAGTTTGGGTACCAAGCTGTCAGTAACCACTAAGAAATTAGGTTTATATAGCATATGACTGATGTAATTGATTAGAGGCATAACTGTACATTGACACTGTAAAGCATCAGAAGTCTAGTCTCAGTCCCCAAGAGCAGTGGCAACGTCTCCACCTTCTTTCCCCTTTTTCTGATGCTTCTTTTCTCCTCCAAAATCTGGAAAATTTACACTGACACATTTTTTATGTTGCATTTGTTGCTGCTGCAGCTGAGTAATGAAAACCAAAGGCAAGGAAGTTATCCTGAAATGGGATTGTAGATAGCGTGTTCAATGTTCTTTTAAACCCTTTAAAACCAAATCCTTTTGTCAAATCGTGTGAGCAATGGCTCTTACATTCTAAACCTGCTACGGCTGCTGGAGCAGTTTATCATGAAAGAATAGAGAAGAGCCTCCGGCATATCAAGAAAGAAAGGGATGAAAATGAAAGAAAAAATTTGAGACTCACTGACAGCACATTGTGTAACTGGGGCTTAAAGAAGCTGCCGTTAGATATATTTCATAATATGAAAAGACAGCCTCGTTTCGGCCTCCTCGCCTAGTGGGATCAACCCTGCCAGTGCCATTTATTTGCAATCCCCCATGATTTCTGTACCTCACAATTATTTTGCATAAAAATGAAGCATAATGGCATCAAAACACCTGCTTTAGCGACAGCCTGATTAATGCTTTGATTTATTTCTCAAAGAGAGCCTGAATCGGCTGTTTCTGGGTCCTTGAGCTGGTATATCATCCATCAAAGTTTGAAGTTCTCATTTTCCCTGTTCCTGTTCTTCAGCTCTGATCTGCCTCTAGGTTTTGTTAAACTCAACTTAGCTGGAAATTAAGAAAAGAGTTCAGCTGTATTGGCCAAAGTTATCACCGTTAAATTATGAAGTGATACCAAATTACTTGACTGAGCTGAGAGTTTCATGGTTTACTCAGAGTTGAATTTCTCAGTATTCAATCTAAAGCTTACGTTCTTTAGGAAATTGTGCCAGATGAAAAGCAATTTTATAAATCAGTGCAAATGTATTCTTTTCCATATCTGAAAACATTGACATTTAACATCTATTTTTTAGGATACTGTAAGGACTTTGTACTCCAGTTGTCTAAAAATTCTCCATTGTCTCTGTCTATCCTCTATCTATCTATCTGTCTGTCTGTCTGTCTGTCTGTCTGTCTGTCTGTCTATCTATCTCTCTATCTATCTCTCTATTTTTCTTCCTTCCTTCCTTCCTTCCTTCCTTCCTTCCTTCCTTCCTTCCTTCCTTCCTTCCTTCCTTCCTCTTTCCCTCTCTGTCTCTTTCTGCTCTCTGTCTCTGTTGTTCTCTATCTCTGACTCCTCCTCCTCTCATATAAGATGCTTTTAACTTGGCCAATCAGCAATAGATTTTTTTTTTAAAAAAGTAGGGTTTATAAGTATGCCCTTTTGAAATCAATGGCACTAAGGAACAGCTCATACTGTGCAGAGCAGGTGTTCTGCCATATGGGTTGTAGCAAACATGAGAAAGTGTGAAAAGGACACACAGGTGTGGAAGTGTATATTTAATAGATTTTTATTTTTAAAATATACTGATCATTCTAAGAATAAATCATAACTGATAATGTTATTTTTCTAATGTTCATTTCATTATCACCATTACTATAATAAACACTTTTTAACTCTTCCATAAAGATTCACTTATTTTCTGCACAAGACGAGCAAAGAATAACTTAAGAATGTTACGGATAACAAATGACCAAAACATTAACAGAATGACAAATGACAAATTTTAAAACAGTGCTAATGAATGTGTTAGTTCCTTTAGAGACAAGAAGAATTATTGTATGTATTGGCCTGACAATTGATTAACTGAACTTACGTCACTCCATTTCCAAAGGCTCTGGTTCAGAATACTGCAATACTGTTGTAATACTGCAAGAGCGCTGATAATGAAATTCAGACTACATAGCAATCTTTGCTGTGATGACCTGTACTGTAAAGATACTAAGAGGCATATTATGGTATGAAATATATAATGAAATGGGTATGGAAAATTATTTTTAGAAAAAGTATGTTTACTTCTCAAGACCAATGATATGAAAAACAAAGATCAGGAGACAAACAGTGACTGTTGCACTCCAAATGTATCTCAGCCACATGGATGACATGGAATCCTGTTATGATTCAATAGAGTTTTTGCATACCTATGATATGACATATAGTAGAAAGCATCTGTTATTTGCCAACTGTCTATTCAATTTTAGAAAGATATTGTCCGTGCTTAATGATATTGATAAAATTGCTCATATTATTAGTACTTGGATACATTGTGGCTACAGTATCTTTATATTTACATTTTATTTTTTGACAACTTTATTATACAAAATGTGGAAGAAAGAACTAAAGAGTCAACTGTCCTGTACTGGATACTTACTAATAGGAATGAAGTGCTTGAAGAAGTGAAAATTGTAGGAATTTTGGGAAAGAGAGAGAGAGAGAGAGAGAGAGAGAGAGAGAGAGAGAGAGAGAGAGAGAGAGAGAGAGAGAGAGAGAGAGAGAGAGAGAGAGAGATCATGTTATAGTAGAAATCATCATAATGCAAATCAGACTTTTCAACTTTTTAAGAAGGCTGACTTCAACAAACTAAAATAGAAGAAAAGAATAAGAAATATTTCATGGATGTAAATCCTAGAGGGAAAAACAATTCATGGTACTAGAGAAACTAGAGAAACTCTTAAAAATGACATAATAAAAGCACAAACAAAAACAATACCTTAGAGAAATAAAAACAAAGTCACCTGGAAAGACCATTGTAGTTGCAAAAAAAGCTTTCTGACAAACTGACAAATAACAAGGACGAAAATAAAAAAATAGGAAAGAGGGCTGGTAATAAAGCTACCAGCAACTAGCCTGAATAGGCATGGACAGTCAAGAAAGCTAAAGCTCAGAATGAGATAAGACTTGTAACAAATAACAAAAAAGTGTGTGTGTTTTTAATATGTGTAAGGAGCAAGAAGAAAAATAAAGGAAATGGTTGGTCAACTAGTGGAAGAAGATGGCAAAAAGGTGACAGGCAGCAGGGAAAAGATAAAACTGCATAATTCAGATTTGCATCTGTCTTTATACAAAAGGAAACATATGTTCCAACATGACAAAAGCAGCACATTGGACACAGAATGCAGGTCAAACTAGGTAAAGTGTTGGTTAGAGAACAACTAGCAGCTATGAGTGGAAAAGCTGGTTTATACCCCAGGATTTTGAAAGCGTCAGAAGATGTGATCTCAGAATCACTGAATGAAATCTTTGAGAGCTCCTGGAGCTTGGGAGGTGTTATAGCGCAGTGGTTAGAATGCAGTACTGCAGGCTACTTCTGCTGGCTGCCAACAGTTGGGCAGTTCAGAGCGCACCAGGCTCATGGTTGACTCAGTCTTCTATGCTTCTGAGGTTGATAAAATGAGGACCCAGATTATTGGGGGCAGTGCTTTTTTTGTAAAAGAAAAAGGTGCCGGAACTCACACATGTCATACAACCCGCCTTGCCTACCCTACAAGGTTCCATCCAGAAAAGGTGCCGGAACTCCGTTCTGAGCGTTCTATGAGAAAAAAAGCCCTGATTGGGGGCAATATGCTGGCTCTGTAAACCACTTAGAGAGGACTGTAAAGCTATTGCTATTGCTATTCGGAAACTGCCAGAGGACTAGAAAAGAACTGATATTCCAATTTTTAAAAAGGGGAGAATAAAACTACATATCAATCAGCTTAATATAAATACCTACAAAAATCCCAGAAAAGAATTAAGTAACAGTTTTGTGAGCACCTAGAAATGAACAAGATGATACTAGAAGCAGTATGGGTTGTTAAATACAGAACATATGAAACAAATCTTATGGTCTTCTTTGATAAAGTAAACAAATTAGTGAACCCATGTAATATTGCGGATATAGCACACTGAATTTTTAGTAGGGCATCTGATATAATAAACCCCAGCCTGCTTTTGGATAAGATAGGACAATGTGGGATAGACAGTACCACTACCATATGGATTTGCAGCCACATTCAGCCAATGATTCTTAATGGGACTACAGCTACAGTATGTGAAGAAAAGTATGCAGTGAGGTTCCTCAAGATTACATTGGATCCAGTGTTTTTCAACATCTTCATAAATGATAAGGGAGCTGAAGAAGCGTTCATCAAATTTGTGGATGACAAAAAGCTGGGGAAATTGCTAATATTTCAGAAGATAGATTCAAGATTAAGAAGAATATTGTCATACTTCAACACCAGGCCTTTTCCAACATAATGCAGTTTGGTGATGAGAAAAGTAAACTTGATGCACAGGTACTGGATAGATAGTACCAGCAAGGGATCTAGGTGTCTATTAGACCATAGCTTAAGTATAAGTCAGCTGTTTGCTGTACCTCCAAAAAAAGTCAATATAGTCATCTTTACTTTGTCATCATACCTTTAATAAAAGTTGCAGAAGTACTATTTTGGTCCTATCTTAGGTTTGCTCCTAAGATTGCCACTGCATTATGTGCATCTATCTTCTACTATCCAGCTATTAGCCAAGATGCTCCTCAAGGCTATTATAACTTAAGATCAACCCATACCAAAATGAATGGACTGTTTTGTAGCTTTATTATTACTTTATTACTTTATTAATACTTTTGTTGTTTTAGAACAGGATTATAGTTATTGGGGAAAATAGAATATTTTACATGGAGCAAGCATGCTACGATGGTAAAGAATTTTAAGCAGGCACATTTTTATCTTCATGCCTTGAAATTCTATGTTGTCATTTGTTATGCCCATAATATGTGTATATGTGCATACGTGTTTCTTTTCAGCAAAATAACATATAGAAAGAAAATATTTACAGAAAGCTAACTGGCTTTAAGGGAAAAAGCATACCAGGAAAAACATAAATAATATTTCAAAGTTTCCTGCTTTAAGTTCTTATTTTACATCTACCCAGAATATTTTAGTTAAGAAAGAATAAAGAGAATCAATTGAAAGTTACTGCTAAATAGGTAAAGTGAAGTAGGAAGCATGGAAGCAAAGAATAATGCCACCTTCTTCTTTTGGTGGTATTATTCTTTTGCAATGCTTCTTTGCAATACTCCTTCATTAATGCTGAGAGAAACAGAAGAGATTAATGCACTCATTTTTTTCCACTGAAGAAAATAAATTAAACCAGGCATTTGGATAATGCAGCCATAAAATTCACATAACATCTACAATCAACAACTGGGTCAATGAGGTGAACAAAATATAAAACTAAGAATTCTTTTAATGTTCTCATCTCTACCATTCACAAGATGCTATGATTAGAACATCTAATATTAGTTTGAATGCAAGGGTCACTTTATTTGAGGGTAGACCTGTCAGCAATAGTATGGAATACTCTCACTCCCACTTTTTCCCACCAAGGTTTTTCAATATGCTTTCAAGTATCAGAAAGTAGTATTTAAAGAAACAATAATATTTTTACCTTTTTAACCGTTCCCAATTGCATGCCAGACTCCAGACATAATCTCTCCAGACACAATAAGGATGATTGTGAAGGATATTGAATAGATGATAGAGCACAACACAACCACTATGAGTTAAGAAGCTACCCAGTTCTGGGTTCAAGTCAGAGATTATTTTTAATTCAAAGTATTAAGGATACACTTAGACATTAATATTAAAAAGATGTAGTTGAAAGAAGTGAAAGAATTCTAGAGAACAATTAAACTTTATATGTCTTTTTCCCTCAGTGAAGGCTTACAGAAAGTAACAGTACATATTCAATCATTCATGTTCCCTAATTAAACCCTACTGAATGCAGAAAATGTGTTATTAAAGATGTCTAAGTTAACAATTTTTTTTCATAATCCATGGTCATGTGTGCAAATTTATATGTGATGGTTACCAAAATATTGTAACAATCCAAAGATGTACCTTTAATTGGATTTTCTGTCTGAGAATTCCTAAAGAAATTCATATAATATCTAATAAATAACTACAAATTTAAACAGATTGAAAAGTGGGACTGGTGAGTGAATTTAGAAGAAAAAAATTAAATACAAAGCGTAAGCATTTTTATGTGTATAAGTTGGGTCATAATTATTCTGTATGCTTGGCTTTATATTTAGATCACTCTAGAGGAAATGCATGGAATCCTATTATAAAGTATTTTTACAAGTACTATTACTGGGCTTTGTGGATCTATATTATGCATGCCAAAGTGTATTTACCCATACTAATAACTTTTATGAGTTATGCAAGAGAGGCAGAATTACATTCTATTATTTCCAATTCTTAAATCACTATTTCAACAAAACACTTTCATCTCACATTCTTTAGTCTAGAATTTTAAAGACTAAAACAAACCTGAAATACTGGTTGATGTGGTCAGTATGAAACTAATTTAAATGTAAAGTTATCTCATTATATCTATTGCCATTTTTCTCTCATCCTTTGTTATTTTTTTTCAGTTTAAACTTCTCTTCTTTTTCAATCTTGTCTGTTACTTTCCTTCTTTGTTCCTAAATTCCCACTCTATCTTTTCTTCTTCCTCCGTTTGTTTTTCTGATTTAATACGTAAATATTAGTACAAAATATTTTTGGTACTAAAACTATTGCTTCCCTTCCATTTGTAAAAAATTTAGCAACGGTATGGCATGGCGAGTTTCTAGTTGTTTTGGAACTGTTGGTGAGACCGTTAAAAGTCGTTGGCGCTGTTTGAATTTGTTCTACCAGCAGCAAGATCTGACTGCTGGCCCAGTGATGGATTCTACTGCAAATCAGGGCTGTTTCCAGAGGAGGCAGAGGAGGAGAGGACCTGGAGCTTATGGAGCGAAAGAACTGGATGAGGCTGTCGGCAGGCCCAGAGGAAGAGAGAGAGGCTTTTGGAGGAGTTGGTGGTGGCGGCAGCAGCGTGCTCCAGGGGCAAAAAGAAGCAAGGCCTCTTTAAGGAAAGGATGGAAGAGTCAGCATCAGAAAAAGGAAAGAAGGCGAGGTTGTCAGAATACAAGCGAATTTGAGGGCTAATCCACATGGAGCCCCATTTCCATCTGTCCTGTTTGCCATCGTTCACTCCCTAGAGACTAAAATGGACAATGTGAAATTTTAGCAGGCCCCGAACAAGGAGTATATATCGGAGGTGGTGACCCTTTGAGAGCTGTATGCAACGAAATTTCATTTTGATGTATGCCGATTGGTGTACATTCAAAGTGACAATAATGTTATCATTTTAACTATTGGGAAGTTCACAGAAAGGAAGACTAATCATTTTTCTCTCCTTCCTCCTTTTTCACGTACGGTTTCCCCCTCTGGGGATGGAATCAAACTTTCTGTTGAATGTCCCCCATTTAGACTTAGTTTGACACTATCAAACAGGACCGTTGTCTGTCTCCTATTCCCTTGTTCCCCAGCTTGCTACAACTAAATTCAGTTGGACATTTTTATGCCAAAGCCTTTCCCCTCTTCTTCTCTGCTACAGAGGACTTCTTTAGCAGCCCTGAACAGCACAGCCAGCTGCAGTTCTTCATTCTTTTCCTCTTCCTTCTCCTCCTTTTCTCTTTGCCTTCTCTCTTTGGCAATTGGAAATCAAGCTTCTTCCAACATGTTAAGTCTCATAACTCCATCAGCATGATCAATATTAGTTGGGAGCCAATATAAAATAATTACGTATTCCCCATGGTATCGCTGTAGTTTTATTAACATTGGGAATCAATATTCTGAAAACACAAGCATTTTTTTACAAGAAATATGAAATTACTTTCCCTTACAAAGATATTTCTGTTATTTTATATATTTCTTTTTCCCAACTTTCCCTGCAATCATATAAAATGCATTGGCAAGAATTTTCCACTTAACATCAAGATGTTGGCCTCTGTCTGTTCCCAGAAATAAAACAACTCATTATTTAATAATGGCATATTTTAAGCTGTCTTTCTCAAAACCTTGCATAGATTTCAGTTGGAGAAGGAAGTTGTGTTTAACAGACCTAAAAAGGAATTCTTAAAAGAAAATCCCCATCTTGTTTGATCTGCATAGGAAAAATGTTATTAGAAAGCTTAATTAGAAACATACTTTTGGAATAAAGAGCTGCAAAATGTAATGTTAGCCAGCTGAGGAACAGAGACAAGCTTCTTTGCTCAACCTACAATCAGATGAAACTTCAAACCTCTGTGAATGAATTATTCAAGGCTGTGCTCAAACTGTTCCATCGTACTGATTTCAGCCTTATAAAACCTGGAATTCATTTTATCAAACTTTGCAACTGGATTTTTCAATGAATGTGTCACAATGAAGAAAGAGAAAAAAGCACTTAATATGGTCGTTTATTTATCTAGGCTATTATTACATGTAATCATATGTACTTGCTGAAGGTGACCTTTTAAAATTGGAAATAAATCCAGTGATATGAAAATAATCTTGGGTTAATTCAATGGGATTTGCATTGGAGTGAATATAGTGGCATTATTCATTCTATATACAGGTGAAACTCAAAAAAATAGAATATCGTGCAAAAGTTCATTTATTTCAGTAATGCAACTTAAAAGGGGAAACTAATATATGAGATAGACTCATTACATGCAAAGCAAGATAGTTCAAGCCGTGATTTGCCATAATTGTGATGATTATGGCGTACAGCTCATAAAAACCCCAAATCCACAATATGAGAAAATTAGAATATTACATGCAATCAATAAAACAAGGAGTGTACATAGAACAATATCAGACCTCTGAAAAGTATAAGCATGCATACATACTCAATACTTGGTTTGGGCCCCTTTTGCAGCAATTACTGCCTCAATGCGGCCTGGCATGGAAGCTATTAGCCTGTGACACTGCTGAGGTGTTATGGAAGACCAGGATGCTTCAATAGCAGCCTTCAGCTCTTCTGCATTGTTCGGTCTCATGTCTCTCATCTTTCTCTTGGCAATGCCCCATAGATTCTCTATGGGATTCAGGTCAGGTGAGTTTGCTGGCCAATCAAGCACAGTAATCCCACGGTCATTGAACCAGGTTTTGGTGCTTTTGGCAGTGTGGGCAGGTGCCAAGTCCTGCTGGAAAATGAAGTCAGCATCCCCATAAAGCTCATCTGTAGAAGGAACCATGAAGTACTCCAAAATCTCCTGGTAAACAGCTGAGTTGACCCTGGACTTAATGAAGCACAGTGGACCAACACCAGCAGATGACATGGCTCCCCAAATCAACACAGACTGTGGAAACGTCACACTGGACTTCAAGCATCTTGCAGTGTACCTCTCCATTCTTCCTCCAGACTCTGGGTCCTTGGTTTCCAAATGAGATGCAAAAGTTGCTCTCATCAGAAAAGAGGACTTTGGACCGCTGAGCAACAGACCAGGTCTGTTTTTCTTTAGCCCAGGTAAGATGCTTCTGATGTTGTTTGATGTTCAGGAGCAGCTTGACAAGAGGAATATGACATTTGAAGCCCATGTCTAGGATCCATCTGTGTATGGTGGCTCTTGATGCACTGACTCCAGCCTCAGTCCAATCCTTGTGAAAGTCCCCAACACTTTTGAATGGCTTTTTCCTGACAATCCTCTCCAGGCTGTGGTCATCCCTGCTGCTTGTGCACCTTTTTCTTCCACACTTTTCCCTTCCAAACTTTCTATTAATGTGCTTTGATACAGCATTTTGGGAACATCCAACTTCTTTTGCAATTACCTTTTGAGGCTTTCCCTCCTTATGGAGGGTGTCAATGATGGTTTTCTGCACAACTGTCAGGTCAGCAGTCTTCCCCATGATTGTGATTTCTACTGAACCAGACTGAGAGACCATTTAAAGGCTCAGGAACCTTTGCAGGTGTTATGGCTTAATTAGCTGATTAGAGTGGGACACTTTGAGCCTAGAATATTGCACCTTTTCACAATATTCTAATTTTCTGAGATTGTGGATTTGGGGTTTTCATGAGCTGTAAGCCACAATCATCACAATTATGACAAATCACGGCTTGAACTATCTTGCATTGCATGTAATGAGTCTATCTCATATATTAGTTTCCCCTTTTAAGTTGCATTACTGAAATAAATGAACTTTTGCACGATATTCTAATTTTTTGAATTTCACCTGTAGTGAAGACCTAACTACCCAGGCAAGTGTAAAATAATGAGTTCTTCTGTCTAGGACTATTAGGAGTTCTAGATCAGCAGCATGATGGAACCAATACATTGTCCCACCTCTGTTTTAAAATGTATTTTCTTTAAGAAGCAAAGTAAAAGACTTCATAGTTTTAGGTCAGGGGTCTTCAAACTTAGCCCTTTTATGACTTGTGGACTTCAACTCCCAGAATTCTCAGCCAGCTTGCAAGTCATAAAAGGGCCAAGTTTGAAGACCCCTGTTTTGGATCGTATAAGCTGTTTTTGAAGATTTTATTTATTTATTTGTTTGTTTTTATATACCGCCCTTCTCCCGAGGGACTCGGGGCGGTGTACAGAGCAAGGTAGGTATACAGTTAAACAATAGTAAAAACAAATGAAACCCCAAGAGCTATCAGGCCAGGCCGGACTGCTGGAACAGGTAGGTTTTCAAGTCGCGCCGGAAGGTGCGAAGGTCGGGGGCCATCTGGATTTCAGTAGGCAAGCAGTTCCAGAGGGTTGGCGCACCCACTGAGAATGCCCTCCCCCTGGGGGCCACCAGCCGGCATTCTCTGACCGGTGGCACCCTGAGGAGGCCCTCTCTGTGGGAGCGCACAGGACGGAGGGGTGTTGATGCTGGCAGTAGGTGCTCCCGTAGGTAATCCGGACCCATGCCATGTAGGGCTTTGTATGTCATCACTAGCACCTTGAATTTCACTCGGAAGGCAACCGGAAGCCAGTGCAGCTCACGGACGAGAGGTGTGATATGGGAGTATCGGGAGGCCCCCAAAAGTGTTCGTGCAGCTGCACTGTGCACCAGCTGAAGCTTCCGAGTGGCTCTCAAGGGCAGCCCCATGTAGAGAGCGTTGCAGTAGTCCAGGCGAGAGGTCACAAGTGCATGGGTGACTGTACGTAAGGCATCCAGGTCCAGATAAGGTCGTAGTTGGCGCACCAGTCGAACCCGAGTGAAGGCCCCCCTGGTCACAGCTCCTATGTGATCTTCCAAGGATAGCTGTGAGTCTAGGAGGACACCCAGGTTGCGGGCCCTATCAACAGGGGGTAATAACTCACCCCCGATGTTAAGGGATGGAATGCTCTGAGTATCCTGGCATGCCGGTAAGTACAGCCATTCAGTCTTGTCCGGGTTGAGTTGAAGCCTGTTCCTCCCCATCCATTCCCGGACCGCTTCCAGGCAACGGGACATCACGTCGAGGGCATCACTGATGCTGTTTGGAGTTGAGATGAAAAGTTGGGTGTCATCAGCATACTGATGGTACCCTACTCCAAAACCACGAATGATCTCACCTAGCGGTTTCATGTAGATGTTGAACAGGAGAGGCGAGAGGACTGACCCCTGAGGGACTTCACAAACGAGAGGCCTTGGAGTCGACCTCTGTCCCCCTGCCAACACCGACTGCGAGCGTCCCAGGAGAAAGGAGGAGAACCACCGCAGAACCGTGCCTCCCACTCCCAATCCCCTGAGGCGCCGCAGCAAGATACCATGGTCGATGGTATCGAAAGCCGCCGAAAGGTCTAATAAGACTAGGACAGAGGAATGGCCCCTGTCCCTGTCCCTCCAGAGATCATTCATCAGAGCGACCAATGCCGTCTCCGTGCTGTAGCCCGGCCTGAAGCCCGAATGGCACGGGTCTAGATAATCCGCTTCATCCAGGACCTGAGGAAGCTGATGCGCCACCACACTCTCAACAACCTTCGCAAGGAAGCGAAGGTTGGAGACCGGATGAAAGTTATTCAATGAAGCTGGGTCCAAGGTGGGCTTCTTGAGGAGAGGTCTCACCACTGCCTCCTTCAAGGAGGCGGGGAAGTGACCCTCACTCAGAGAAGCAGAGATGACCGCCTGAAACCAGCCTCGTGTCCCCTTTCGAGCTGCATAAGCCAGCCAGGAAGGGCACGGGTCCAGTAAACATGTGGAGGAGCTCAACCTCCTCATAATCCTGTCCACTTCCTTTGGAGTCACAGGATCAAACTCCTCCCAGATGACGTCGACAGGACTGCCCATGTCTTGTTCCTCAGACTCTGCCCAGTTGGAGTCCAGGCCGGTTCGAATCCGAGCGATTTTATCCAACAGATATTGACCGAATTCCTCGGCTCGACCCTGTAAGGGTTCCTCTCTCACCTCTTGGTTCAGAAGGGAGTGAGTCACTCTGAACAGGGCGGCCGGGCGATTATCTGCGGACGCGATGAGGGTGGAAAAGTAATTGGCTCTCGCCGCCCTTATCGCTGCGAGATAAGACCTGGTGTGGATTCTTAGTCGCAACCGGTCGGATTCGGATCGACTGGATCTCCAACGGCTCTCTAGGCCCCGTCTCCGACGCTTCATCTCCCGGAGCTCCGCGGTGAACCATGGGGCTCGCTGGGATCTGCGCCGGGTCAAGGGCCGCAGGGGTACAACTCGGTCAAGTGCCTCTGTGGCTGCCTTTTCCCAGGCTTCCACTAAGGCATCCGCCGAGCTGTGAGCAGGGAGTGCAGGTGGGTTCCCAAGCACTGCCTGGAACCTATCAGGGTCCATTAGGCGCCTGGGGCGGTACCATCTGGTTGGTTCCGTGCACCCACGGCGGGGGGTGGCAAAGTGGAAGTCTAGCCGTAGGAGGTGATGATCGGTCCATGACAGGGGCATAATGGTTGGGGAGCCCCCACCAATATCATCACGCCACCGTCCAGATAAGAAAACCAAGTCGGGGGTGTGGCCTCCCTCATGAGTCGGTCCTGAAATTATTTGCGACAGGTCCATGGCCGTCATGGAAGCCATGAACTCCCGAGCTAGTTCGGACGATCCTCCTAGGGACGGTAGGTTGAAGTCGCCCAAAACCATGAGTTTGGGGAATTCAACCACCAACCCCGAGAGGATATCGAGTAGCTTAGGCAGGGCTGCCACTGCACGATTAGGTGGAAGGTACGCCAGCAGCAGGCCCAACTGCGCCCCAGGACCGTATCTCAGAAAGAGAGACTCCGACTATCTGAGGGACGGTGGTCTCCCGCGGGCTAAGGGTCTCCCTGATGATTACTGCCACTCCTCCGCCCCTACCATGGGGCCGAGGCTGGTGCAGCACCCGGAAACCAGGCGGGCAGAGGTCAACCAGAGGGATACCACCCTCTGGGCCCAGCCAGGTTTCCGTGATGCAAGCCAGGTCCGCGTGCTCACCCTCCACTAGGTCTCGAACAAGGGGAGCCTTATTAGCAACGGACCTGGCATTTAGGTAGACCAACCTGAGCTCAGGAGGCTGCACATCTTCGCTCCCGGGTCCTTGGGGAAAGTACAGAGGGTCAGAGCATCTCACCGCTTGTAGAAAGCGGAGATGACCCTCCCGGTGTTGATACGGACCTCTGCTTGTGCACCTTCTGCCGTTCCCCACCGTCCTGGGAATTGGTTGTCCATCAGCTCGCCACTGGGCTTCGTCGGCGACTGAACCCCGCTCCTCCCCTTCGCGAACGATCGTAGGCCTGGCCTGCGCTATGGTTGTTGGAAGGCCCCCCTTCGCCGAACAACCATAGTCCTCTCCCACCCCCCCTCCCTAACCCCACAAAAAACTTAACTAAGAACTTAACCAGGGGCCTCTTGTTGGACTTATGCTGGAGGCCCCTGACCCTGCCCGGCCATCTCTCAGAGGCCCAATGGTCGGGCCCGTCATCGAGATTGGATGTAGCGTAGGCGGGTCGCACCCAGGAGAGGGGGGAACCCCTGAGGGCATGCAGTTCTGTGCTGGAGTATTGGAGGAGCATAGAGTCACAAGGGTTCCGGGAAGGCAGTCCCCTGGATGGTGAATTAGCAGGAGGGTCGAGTCAGGTAGGTGGGTATCTGGACCGTCACCCAGCCACTGCCACTTGGCCGGGTGAACCCCAGAAGCAGGCCACTCCTCATCCACTCACGATGGGTTGTGACTCTGTTTCCGGGGGTGGTCCAGAACGTACTCTGGGTGAAGCATACCCCATAGAGCTCCCACCTCTATGGGGCTGCAGGTGTAAGGCCAAGCCACTCTGCCACCGTGGCTTGCACCCAGGCCCATCATGTCCTGTGGGGAGAGGGTGGGCAAGGAAGGTTGAGAGTGGGCAGAAGGCAAGGTGGTGAGGTTCATCAACTGGCGTCGGCTTCGGTGGTTCAGTCGCCCCTACAGTTTCCTCACTGATACTCTGGGCGTTGTTCCCGGCCGCAGCTCCATAGGCCCCTACTGGTTGGGGACCGTCTGGAGCGCGGCCTCCCAGAGGTACGGGAGACCCAGGTGTCATGTCGCCGCCGTCGCCGTCTCCATTCAAGGTGCCTCGAAGAAGGTGGTCTGTGCCGTGGCCCAGGAGCTCAGAGATGTTGTTGCCGCCGTCGCCACCGCCATCATCGCCGCTGTCTCTACTGATCAGCTGGTCCGCGGCGTCTCCTTTGATGAAGATCAGCACGGAGACACTGCCGCCGCCCAGGAAAAGGTTGAGGGGGCCGAGGCATAGAGGAGTCGTCGGCACCCACTTGGAACGGCTGCAAACGGCTCAGGGTGCGGGCCGGAGACGCCACGCTGCCTCCGCCATCACCGCCGCCGAAGGCCCCTGGAGAAAATGGTTGACCGGGGCCTGGAGAAGCTGTCGTCGCTGACGCCGCCCTCGCCGCCTTCGCCTCCATTGCACAGCTGTTCCGCTGATCCACGGCGTCTCCTTGCATGTAGATCCTTCGGAGGCGCCGCCGCCGCCTAGGAGAAGACCAAGGTGGTCAAGGAGGAGATGTATGTCCTCCTCAAAGATTGCAATTGTAGCACTACCTCCAAAGGGGTTGCTGGAGACTGGGTTCCTCTGGCCCTCTTTTCCAACCATCCAGGTGCCTTCTCCTGCTACAGTCCATTGTTATAGCTGCCAGACCACTCTGGTCCCTCACTTGCCTGGGTCAACTAGTCTCTGTTTTGTTGTTCCAGCTGATCTCTTGTGCAGTCTCCTCCCAGCAGGCAAATCATGGTATGGGAGGGTGGTCAGTCTCATCTCAGCAGGCGGGGTGGTGATCAGATGGCTGGGTGGTCCTTCTTCCTCTCTCTCTGTCTTCTGCTGCTTGCTGGTTTTTCCTTTCACTACCTCTGCTCCTTTGCTACTTCCCCTGCCTGCCTGCCTTTCTCTCGATCTTTCTCTTTCACCTTTTCAGACTTCTTTCCTTCCCTCTCCCTCAGGCTTCTTTCTCTACTTTTCCTCAACCTATCCTCAAGCAACACTTACCCCCCCCTTCACTCAGTGGGTTGGAGGCCAAGTGAGCCAGTAGCCCTGCTTCCCTTCTCTCTCTTTTCTCTCAGGCCTGTCCCCAAAAGAGTCTTATTTCTCCTTCTTCCCTTCTCTCTCTAACCCTTGCTTTCCTCTCCTTTCTGACCAAAACCTCCTCCTTTTCATTCCCTCTTCATTCTGTGGGGTCAGGTCCTCTCTTTTCCCTCAGGCCTGTCTCTCTCCATCCCCCAAAGAGACTCACCTATCCCTATCACCTCCTCTCTCCCTTGCTCTCTCCCATTTCCCGCCAAAACCTCCTGCTTTCATTCCCTGTTCCCTCTTCCCCCATGCTACACAAGGATGCTCAGCCAAGATAAACTGGTATCCAGGGAGAATTTTTATTAAAAATAATTTGCTTTTCTTTCATCAATCTATTGTTTTCACATATACAACAGAGACCACTTCCTGATGGTTTGCATTATTTGTTATTTCCATATCAGTGAATGAGAAGTAATAAAAAGATTAGAAGTATGGTTAAAAGTGTAATTACTTTGATGGCATTTTCTGCTGCAAAATTTCCTTTGATTTGCTGTTATATCAGAATCAAGCATATTGAGATTCTCCAACTACAGAATATATACATGCTACAATTATTTGATGAATTATTTAAATGTTAATATTAAATATTAAAACATTAAATATAATTGATCTATTATAGTAGCAATAAATCATTTAAATTTATATTTACTTTCCAAGTTAAATTAAGAAAATCTTCCTTCAGTTAGATCTTAAAATATGAAGTTTCCTAATGCTGTTATTTTGATATTAAAATAATACTGTTTAAGTAATTGAAGACAAGATCTATGCAATATCATAGTAAACCAGTTCCAGTTCCAGAATAGTATATTTTAACAAGAATTTCAGATCTTGGAGCCAAACTGTAGTTAAAGACAATTATAGCGTTTTAACTTGCAGAGAGATGGGGAGATAAATAAATAAATAAATAAATAAATAAATAAATAAATAAATAAATAAATAAATAAATAGTCCTATTCAGATGTTCACTTACCAACACTATTATTCCAACTTATCAATGGCAGTACATCTATTAGCAATGAACATAACTGTAATTGGATTAGTTTCAAACAAGCATTTTAGCCATGCATTAGATTTCAATAGATCAGTGGTGGCGAACCTATGGCATGCATGCCAGAGGTGGCACTCAGAGCCCTCTGGGCATGTGCGCCCCTACCACCAGCAGCTCATGCAGGTCCATTAGGCTGCTGCCGCCAGCCAGAGCAGCAGTCCCACCCAGCACAAAGGAGGAGAAGTGGCCAGCTAGCAAGCTCGAGTAAAGGTGGTAGAGCACGCCCACGCCCAAGAAGCCAAAGGCCACCCCAAGCAGGGAAAGCCAGATCCCCATCGGCCCCATGGCCACCCAGTGCCAACTAGGATTGCATGCCTCCCCCCAATCTCTGCTGGATCTGTGTGGTCATGATGCCAATGGGGATCTGGTTTTCCCTGCTCGGGTTGCCTTTTTGCCTGCTTGCCCTGGGCATGCTCTATCACCTCTACACAGGGCTTCCTAGCTGACCACTTTGCCTCCATCATGCTGGGTGGGCCTGCAGCTCTGGGCAGCAGCCTAATGGACCTGCAGCACCACAGCACATGGAGTCACGGGAGCACATGATGTGGACCGCCGGACATACCTACTCTGTTCCATTTCCTCAGCCCCTCAGCCCCTGGAGGGTCTTGCCCTTGGCCTGTGGGTGGAGTGCATTCCCCTCGCACACTGTGGGTGGTGGCGGTGGCCTAATGGATCTGCACAAGCTGCTGGCAGTGGTGGTGTGCATGCCTAGAGGGCTCTGAGTGCCACCTCTGGCACACGTGCCATAGGTTTGCCCCCACTGAACTAGAATATATGTTGAAGGATTATTATGTCATCACAGTTTACAAACTTAAGATACATAATATACTTTCAGAGATTGGAGCATGGAAGCATGACTTGTGAGACATACATTCATATAATTGGAAGTGTAAGAATTTTGAATTCGCCTTCATTACTTACATTTTTAATTATTTTTTCAGACCAATTTCTGCATCAAAAGTATGTAGTCATTTTCTGAACCTTTATCTGAATATACACATTTTTAACCAACAAAACTTTCTGGTATAATGCTTTAGTATACATTATTTACACTTGATTATATATGTTTACAAGTGCATGTTCCCATGCTATACACATTTTAATTTATTAATGGTTAGGGCTAATGTTATTGAGTAGAACTGCTCTGCAAAGCACAGGAATCACCTCTTTTTTTGAGAGTAATTTTCTTTTGAAATGCAGAGGAAACATTTTTTTTTCACTCATCTCCCCAGTAATCAGTAAGTATTTGGAACAAACGAGAAATTAATATGAGTAGTAAAAGTTTTGTAAGAAGAAAAATATGCCTGCCAGACAGTTTCATATTAGAGAGCTCAGCTGTGTTCTATAGAGTTTGGCAAGTCAAATAAAAATTCCACAGTGTAATAATAATTCAACACTGCTGCACACCCCTGAGCCTTCATAGCAATCAGTGCTAAATTGTACTCTTTTTGTAGATGTGTATTCATGAAAGCTTGTTCCCTGCATTTACTATGATTTCCTTCTTTGTAGTACTGCTTACTCTGCATCACTGTAATGTTTTCAGGCATGAGTTAACTTCTTTTTGAATTCACATAGATAATAAGAAAATTTATTCTTTAATTTTCTATGAAAACACACACACACACACACACACACACACACACACACACACACACCAGTATTAATCTTTTCAACAGCCAGATCACTAGCATTGGCGAAATGAGGTAATATCAAAAATAAATTGTGCTGACTTGATATAAATTCATGCTCAGGTACACTTTTGGAGTCCTTGGTCTTACTAGGATAATAGTACAGAAAGTGCAGTGTCAAGGATTTCTTTTTATCTGTCTTTTTAAATGTTATTAGCAGTGTTAGCACAATAGTGTTAGGACAGCACAATAGTGATTTTTTTAACTCTACAAAACAACCAAAGTTGTATTGAAAATGATAGTTCAATAGAGACCTCAATTTCCCCTTCTGCTATAAATTTATTAGAAATAATAAAGATATAAAAGTAATACTCAACTTATGACTGATCATTTAGCAACTGTTTGATTGTACAACAGCCTCACCTTGGGCTACTTACGACCTAGATTTGAAGTTCTGAAATTTCCCTCCTGCCTTCAGTCATGTAAACAGACTTTGGACATTCATCAGCACAACCACATTAATGGCCATTTACAGTGTCTCATAGTCACATGACCATACTTTACAACACTTGCTGAAAACCAGCATTTACTTCTGTTTTTGGCAAAACTGCACCATAGTGAACCATTTGTTTACTTCATGACCTAGCATTTGCTTAATGATCACTGAAAAAGAGTCATGAAATTAAATCAGTCACATGACTGATCCGTTTTACAACTGTCATGACTTATCACTATAATGGGCAGAC
Source organism: Vipera berus (assembly GCF_964194415.1). Classification (NCBI taxonomy): domain Eukaryota; kingdom Metazoa; phylum Chordata; class Lepidosauria; order Squamata; family Viperidae; genus Vipera; species Vipera berus. The sequence goes on along the minus strand of NC_138209.1, from coordinate 32,918,665 downwards.
CCCATTATGGGCATAGGTTGTGGATTGCCTGTAGTTAAAAGAGATTGGTTTGATGAACCAATACAGTGACAGCTGTACAGTCAATGTATACAACATACATCTCTTCACCACCCATTCAAGTTCATTAAGCACACTAACATTATTTTTTCTGAACACTAAACATTCAACACAAGTTTTTCCCACTTTCTTGTTTTATTTTCATAATGATTCTTCTAAGTAGTATTGTGTGCATAATCTCAATTTATAAAATCTCACTTTCAAGTTTCATTTATCATCTCTTCCAGTCTTGCCATTATTGCAAATGTTTATTGTATAACTGAAACATGTATAGCTGTTAATCCTTCCCTCACTTCCTTCCCTATCCTGAACTCCAAACTTAATTCTTACATTAACTTCTTATTCATTGCTCTTCTGAGGAATATTTATAGCCAGTTATTCTGATGTACTCATCAGTTTTAATATATTCCACATTCAAAACTAGTTTGTATAAATAAAAGTAAACATCCTTCTGATATTCTTCTATTCTCTCCATTACCCGGCTGGAATAAAAGGTCTGATTGCATGTTTGTCAGCCTTATTTGGAACCCTGCCTATTCATTTTTTCATCTTCATATATGGCCACATTCATCATATATGGCCACATTCTCATTTGTAACATCTTAACCAAAACCTTGTCTGAACATTGAGTATTCTAACTCAACAATATTTGAAAATTTACTTGCTTTTTCCCTCTTCACTTATTTTCCACTACCCCAACTACCATCTTTTTCCATTTTAGTTGCACGGAGCTATTAATGGCTTAACTCTTTTCACATTTTAAACAAGTCAATGAGTATTTCAAACATTTCTGGTGCTTGACATCTAATCCATTGCCTATCATATTTTTTATTTCACTTTTTTGTGAATATACCCTCCCTGCACATGTATCTGTCACTTTCATCTTACAGCTCACCTGTTGTCAAATACTTTAATTCTCCATGTTTTAGTGGATAGCTTTTTCTCTTTAAAATTACTGGAGAGTATATGCTTGTGAGTGTGTGCATGCCCAATTTGATTTTCCTCTTACAATTGCTTTTCAGGTGCTCTTTCACCCAAATTAAATTAAATTAAATTTTCTAAGTGTGATGTGTATATTTGACACAAATAATTTGTGCTCTATTTGTGCTGGATTTCTACTGTCTCACTAGATTATACTTTTCCATCTTTTGCTATACAGACAATTTGACTGACATGGAACATCTGCTAATATTCAGGTATATAGATTATATTCATTTTGTTTGAAAAACTATATTGACTTATTTTCTTTAAGTCAAACCTTCCTGTAATTTCTATGTTCTCTCTTCCTCCAATATATGCACTCCAATTATCCTATTGTCAGTCTTCTTTGAACAGAACTCTGTAAAAAATTACAGATATCCTGATTTGACATAGCTTAACTCAGTTCCTAGTGCAAGACATCTCAGAAACGTACAAACCTGGTTCACATAGATAAGAATCTTTAGGACAGATAAAAATGTGACCATGCAAAAATGATGCTTACAGCTGATGTAAGGATGCAGTCCTTCAGTTAGTACTATAGTAGGTTAAATCATTTGCTTTACATTTAAGTTTATTATTCCTAATATATACTGTTTAGTAAATTTCATTTCCACTTCAATAATTCCAAGCTTTCAAATCTTTGTTATAATCCTAGACCAGGGGTAGGCAAACTTCGCTCTTTTATGACTCGTGGACTTCAACTCCCAGAATTCCTGGCTGACTCAGGAATTCTGGGAGTTGAAGTCCACGAGTCCTAAAAGAGCCAGGGTTGCCTACCCATGTCCTAGACCAACATAAGGCAAAGGAAAGGAATACAGCCAATAATGGAAAGCATTGGAACATAAAAGATATCAAAAAGCTTTAGGAAACATCAAATGTTATAGAAAAGACATAGAAAATATATGAAGGTAAGTGTAATAAGTTAGGAGACTATAAAGTGCTAGGCAGTATAAAGTGCTAGGCACTTTATGGTGTCAGGTGAGGGCCAAGTTGAGAGCAAACTATAAGACTGAGCACTACACACAAGCTCTAAGTGTTCTTTCAGCAAACTTTGAAAGCACAAAGCTTAATAATGCTGCATGATGCGACCAAGTAAAATTTGTCTTATATGCTCTGGATGATTGTATAGTGATGGTAGGATTAGGAGGGTGTGCTATTAAGGTGACCTATCGTCCTCCTTTAGGGAGGACAGTCCTGTTCTGTCCTCTCTTGAAAAATGTCCTCCTTTTCAATATTTGAAGACTAATTTGTAAATCTCCGTATTCGATCGATGCCGATCAGATCCGTTGCATGTGATGTGACGTATTTGTATTTGACATGATGATTCGTCAAGGCTCGGTACAGCGCGGCGATACATGATTATGAGACCCATGCACTCAAATATGTATAATTTTATTTACAAGCTTATTCACTTATGTTATTGTTACAGTTTTAATAATTTTATTTATTCATAATGAATGTGCTGGCATCATTCGTGTAGCTCTATATTTCATTTTAAATTTTAAATTTCATTTAGGGATGGAAAAATAAAAAAGAGGAAGTGCCATTTCAATGATAAATTGAATAAGGAATTTCCATTCCTCATATCAAAGACGGATAACATCGTTTTCTGCAATATTTGCAGTGGAGAATTTTGTATTGCAGTTGGAGGCAGAGCAGCTATTATGAAACACTTGACCACCAAGAAACCTAAGCAATCATCAGATGCATCTCCTTCCAGTTGTAAAGTAACAAGTTTTTTTTAAAACTTCAAATTATTCTGAAGATGAAAAACAGTTAGCTGCAATGAAGGGAACATTTGCATTTCATACCATAATTCACAATCAAAGTTTTCTTAGTATGGATTGTACAACTAAATTATTGAAAAAGTTTCACGATGCTAATTTTTCATGCGACAGGACAAAATGCAAGGCTATTATTAAAATCAGTATTTAAAAATTACTGTGACAAAATACTTACAGAAGACTTGGAAACTGCAGCATTTGTAACGGTTTTATCTGATGCATCCAATCATAATGAAACTAAATTGTATCCAATACTAGTAAGATATTTTAATGTTACCAAGGGCATTCAAGTAAAAAATTTAAATTTAGAATCCATTGAGGGTGAAACTGCTGAAATTTTGTCAAACCATCTATACAGAGTAATAAATGAAAACAATTTGAAATCGAAAGTTGTTGCACTAACAGCTGATAATACAAACACAAATTTTGGTGGGCGAAGACGCAAAGGGGTGAATAATGTGTATGTAAAATTACAAGATTTACTCCAAAAGAAAATACTAGGAATAGGTTGTAATGCACATATTTTGTCAAATGCAATCAACATGGCATCATGTGCCATGCTAATTGATGTAGAATTAATAATAACTACAATTTATTTGTATTTTAGTCATTTTACCATTCGTGTGGCTACTTTAAAACAATTTTGTGAAGAAGCGAATGTTCAATACAAAAAACTTTTAGGATATTCAAAAGTTAGATGGCTTGCTCTAACACCTGCTATAGAGCGTGTTCTACAATTATTTGAGCCTCTCTGTTCATATTTTTTAAGTTTAGACAAATGTCCTAAAATCCTGGAATCGTTTTTCAATAATGAAATATCTGAGATATTAATGTATTTTGTACATAATCAAGCATCTATTTTTCACAAAATGATTCAAAAGATTGAAGGTGAACACATTTCAGCTACAGAAGTTAGTCTTATTTTGAATGACTTTATCCTTCAATATAAAACTCGATTTGAAGAAAAATTTCTTCCTTTAGTTATAAAAAGAAAATTGTCAGACTTAGAGGAATCAGATCTGGGCATAATGGAAAAGTTTATCAAAGAAGCGCAGAACTTTTACCAAACATGTTTTCAATATATTGAAGAATGGGCTGAAACAAACATCACAGGAAATAAAAGTTTTCAATGGTGTTTTTTGACTTCATCGCAAATATATTGGACAAATATTGAATCTTGTGTTGAGTTTTTATCTAAAGAAATGCCAAACATTAAAATAGATGACAATTGTCTCTTTGCAGAAATTAGAAGACTGAATGTATTTTTAAATTCTGAAAAATTAATACAGTGGGAAAATAAACACATTGAAATTGATAAAAGATGGGTGGAAATATTCAGCCATTTCAAAAATGAATATATTCCATGTGAAAATTTATTTATTTTTGTTCAATTTACATTGTGCTGCCCTGGAACTAATGCAGCAGTTGAAAAGGTTTTTTCAATTGCTAATGATTTTTGGAAAAGTGAGAAATCAAAACTGAATGTTGATACTCTAGCTGCAGCACTTGCCCTAAAATTCAATATGAAGGATATTTCTTGTTCAGATATTTCCAATATATTGTTAGAAGATGATACATTGACAAAAATATTCATTCAATGGAAAAGTACTCATTTAAATAATAATTAATAGGCATGTAAGCATAATTACAATATAAAATGTTATCGTTACAAATGTTTTTATTAGGCATTTATCATATTATAGTGTATTCTGTATTATTGTTGCAATGAATAAAATGTTTATTTTATTTACAATATTTTTTTTCTTCAATTTATTTGTGTCCTCCTTCTCATTGTAAAAAAGTTGTTCACCTTAGTGATATCTCTGAAGTATGAAAACTGAAGGAGGACAGTTTATGGTTTCTAACCTGAACTGTGCCATTCTATCAAGGATGACTTCCTGCTTTGACCCTCAAGTATGGCTAATGAGAAAGCCTAATGTCACACTGAATTAAGCTATTTTTATTCATTAATACTACACATTTTCTGCATTTTAAATCAGACCTTCATGCAGCTTTTTTGAAGAGGACAAATCATCACTTTGAGTAAAGTAACTAAAGGACTGACTTCTGACTAGGACAATGTCATCATTTTTTTATCAATACGGAAATAATTTGCTATCCCTTTGATTTGATACAGGATGGATATGCTTCTTTCATGCTGGCAGAGCTACAATTACTTTAATATCAGTTGGGAATTACTTTCCCCTTTAAAAAAATAAACCTTACCAGAAAAGGTAATCATCGCAAGACTCTAACTGGCATCACTCTCAGAAGGGAGAAATCTTCATTCAACAGCAGCATGGTAATTCCCTGGCAGGAAAGAGTCATTAAAATGCTTTATTCCCTCATGGGAATGCCATATTAGCAACCATAATAGCTAGAAATGTTTCTCTTGCTTTTATTAATTTTTGGGTCCTGGCCTGTGTATTTATGCTTTATTAAATACTATATTTCAAGCTATGATGCCAAATATATAATAAAGCAACTTTTAATTTTCTTAAGTATGCTCCTGTTGATAAGTATTTATTTCACTACCTTTTTCACATCAGTTGTGTATTCCATTGCACTGGAAAATGCATTGATTTTTGCAAGAATTTAATTTGAGCAACTCTCTCTTTTTTGTTATTGGAAAACAAATTATAATGGGCAAAGAGTAGCATTTGCAATAATGGTCCCATTCGCTCTGTTTCTGTATGGGATCGTTGTACCAGACATAAATATGGTTAGTGATTGGGGATCCTATTCTATCTTTAGGTTGAATTTTCCTTTGAATTAAGCCCATAGTGAAGGGGTTTTTATCACCCTGTAAGCAATGCTGTGTTATCGTTTGGTCAAGTGAGACTTCAAATATGCAGGTTACTTCAGCATGTCTTTATGCCTGAAAACAGATGTAAAATATCTTTTCAGAATCAACAGAAAGCTTACATTCTTTACATTTTCAAATACTTCTGAATAACTGTGATTAATAGGCTTTTGAGAAACTTTAATATTTTTCCCTTTCAGTGGTTACCAACAGTTTGTGATAGGATGACTTTCATGGTTCACTGAATCTACTTTTTCTAAAAAAAAAATCTGCACTTTATATGCTTCAAATTAAGCTTGAGTTACATCCTGAAGTTTAGGTTAGGTCAGCAGAAGAGCATGTAATTTACATGGAGGAGATTTCAGGTTCAGTTTATGTCATTCCAAGTAATCGGTGGGGTTAAAAGGTCTAGGAAGTCACATTAGCTGTCAGTAATCCGAGTGCACTTCTGTATAAGACATATCAAATGTACCAAAGTTTTATTTCCTGTTCCAGAAGGTCACTCATGAAATATTTCTTTTACAAAAATATTCCTACTCAATAGGATTTAATCCAAGAAACAAAACTTGAGCAGAACAAGAACAGCAGGTGACATCTTTGGTTATTCTGAGTGAAAAGTTGAAAATATTACCTTGGGGGGGGAATGGAAAATTGTAGTTTTTAAAGTAATAGGTTTTTTTTTCTTCAGCAACTGAATATATTTATTTTCACCTGTACTTTTGGTAAAAAAATAGCCATAAATTTTGATATTAAAAGATTAACTAATTTGAAGCTAGATTTGAATAGTGTAATCTGGGGAAATTCTGGGATCAACAAAACGGTATTATGTGAGGAAGATGTTCCTTGAAGACTTAAGTTGAAGACTGTATCTTGCATTAGTCATCGTTATCTTCTTCTTCATCATCATTGTCTATCCACTGCAGGATGAAGGCCTTTTCCATATGTTTCCAACCAATATGGACCTGAGCTTTCTTTTGCCAGTTGAGCCCGTAATATTTGGTGATATCATGGATCCATCTTGTTTTAGGTCTCTTTCCCGGATGCTTTTTATCAAGTGGGAGCCATTGGGTGCCATCAGTTCTTTTTGCTATGTGACCAGCCCATTTTCATTTCAATTCTTTTACTCTCTGGATGATATGGTATATTTTTTTTCTCTAATTCATGTGCAGGTCTTTCTATCTTGTGTTGTGATGCCGAGCATGTATCTTTCCATGGCTCTTTGCACCACTCATAGATTTTGTACCAATTATGAGGTTACTGTCTATATTTCACCAGCATATGTTAGAACAGGTAGCACACACAGATTGAAAACTTCTGGTTCTTCATATATATTTTCTTTCTTTCTTTGGTGAATTTATTAAACATAACATGCTTCTTTTGCAGGTTTATTTTTTAGCCAAATGGTTCTCATGCTTTGTGTAGCTTTTGAATGTGTCTTGTAACTCTTCTGTGAGATGAGAACCATGTCATCTGCAAAACTTAAGTAATTTATATAGGTACCATTGATTTTTATTCCATCTTTTGCCCAGTCTATTTTGCAAAGTATTTCTTCAAGACGGACTGAGTAAAGGATAGGTGACATTGTATCATCCTGTCTTACAGCTTGTTCTAGGCTACACCTCCCCCATGTATTAGTATGGTATAAAATTTCTTTATAATTATTTTTGCAGTGGTAGTCCCACCTTTTTCTCTATAGACAATTCTAATATTCTTATCAGTTTTTTTCATTTGTAATTATGTGGGAAACAGTAGGGATCAATTTCAAAAAATGGCTTCACATATTTGTCGTTTTAAGAAAATATCATGCCTCTCATCTTGAATGTTTTCATGCTTCATTATGTCAGCAAGATTCATTATGGTATCCATTATGGCAACAAAAGAATAAGCTGAGTTTGTCTGCAATTTCTCAATTGAGTATGAAAGAATATGAAAGTATATTGTGAGAGTTTAATTTCCTTGCATAACAATAAAGGCACAAATAAGAAATGTACTGTTAAGAAGAGCTGTACATACGTATGTGTCAAGTTAAAATGTTTGATGAGAAAACCTCATGCATTATGGAATTAACTGTTCCTGATAAGAAGTCAAACTTTTCCAAGAACATTTGAAGGGCAAGAGTGTTGAACCACTTTTATTAATTTTTATCTTTGAAACTAGTTTGAATAATTCAGTTGAAATTCTTCAATAAAGATTATTTGATATACACTGTTACAAAATAAAGATTTATATGTACTTCTTTCCATAGTGTTATAAAAAATACAGTTCCTGTTACCAGTTTGTTCTATTTATATTGATGTAAGCCTTCAACACAGAGAGAGAGAGAGACTGATTGGTCCTAAGTCAGCTAGCCAGCTTTCATGCCTAGGCTTTTTAGCCTAGTGCTTTAGCAACCAAACTGGCTGTCAATAAATGCAAAACAATATTTTGTGTGTTATTTATTTGTTTACTTATTAGAATATATCTACAATGTGGTTTACAAAACTACTGTAAATACTAAAATTCACCAATGTAAAAATTTAACTAAAAAAACAGCAATCAAAACAAGCATCAAACCAATTTTAAAGTCAGTGATACATATTTAAGAAATGAACATTTAAGAATAAAATTCTCACTTTAAAATGACACTTTTCCCACTTTAAAATTATACTCTATTATGGAGGAATCCTAGAGGAGGACAGAATAGGCATTCTTTAGAAAGTAAATAAATAATAATAATTCAAGATACCAAAATGAATTGTCTCTGGGTCCATGAATCTCTAACCTCACAAAGAGTTGGTACTCTTCATAAACAGCTGGATAGGATGGGCAAGATCTGTCTTGAAAAGGTAGTTCCTAATTTAGGATAGACCCAAGCCATAACTATTTTGAAGGTTGAGATCACTGAACTGGACTTAGCAACCTAAAGTTATCCAAAGCATTCTAAGTAAACCAAAAAACCCAGTAGCCCCAAAATGAGGAAAAAACAGGAATCATACAATGTAAGGAATGTAACAGCCACTGTGTAGGACAAACAGGGAGAAGACTAGCAGAGCACATCCATGAATATGAACTAGCAATCAGAAGACATGATAAAAACTCCTTAAATTTACAACACATGGGCATATACTGAACCATAGCTTCAACTGGGAAACTATGACTATCTTAGATCAAGTCAAGTCCAAAAACAGTAGGGAAGTGCTGGAAGTCAGCCATCAGTAGGCATATAGACATAAAAAAAAATCACATACCATTCAAAAAAGACAATCAAAACCCCCAAAAGATAAAAACACTTCTTCAGCAGCAATCAATATCCAGATAAACAGAGATTAATGCCAAGATTAATACCAGACCAATAATCAAGAAATAAACAATACCAACAAGGAATTACCAACTCAGAAAAACAGTAAACAATAATCTAATCAAAGAATCACCAAGAACACTGACAGGGCAATCCACTAGTATATAAAAAGAGAGTAATCTCCATTCACTAATAATGTTTCCCAGTTTGGTAATGAAATGTTTGTAAGAAAACAACCAAGCCTAAATAATTTGAAGTTTGTAGCTAGTTTAAATTCCCCTTAGTTAATGAAGAGTTTTGGATAAAATTTGCCTGGCAATTTCTCATGGATAGCACAGTTTTATTATTTGCCTTTTTATTTTAGAAAATAAGGAAGATGATTTTGATGAAAATACGCAAGAGTCTTTAGGCAAAGGGGGTAAAAGTCTTTTTTAAGCTGGAAAAACAAGATTTTATTTCTTTTTACAATTCTTTAATCCCTTTATTCAGGGTGGAGTTGGGGCAACTGAATGGAGCTGAGCATTTACTGGCTGAATGATCTTCATGATGCCTACATGGAATTCACAGCAGATATTTTCTCTTTGTGCCCTGATAAACATCTTCACTTCTAGACCACCATGCCACTTAGCAAGATAATATTTGGAAGAAATCAGGATTACACTTTCTTTTTTTTTTAATTGAAAAGTTTTAAAATACAGTTTTCCCTTAAAAAACCCCCCTTCCCCCTCCCTGCTCCCCCCCTACCTCCCCCCAACCTCCCTCCCTCCCCCCCTCCCTCCACCCCCCCCTCCCCCCCCGACTTCCCAGAGCTAAATACAAGGTATATATATATAAAAAGGCAACCATAAACAACCATATACTAACAACTATAAATTCTAAAATCCATCACTCTCTAGCTTATATAGGATAAGACACACCTTAACAATATTAAATATATATAAAAAACTAGAATAAAAAAAAAGAAAAAAAAACGAAAGAAGACTTATTCGAATGCTACATAAAACTTCTTAACCCTATACTTGTTCTGGATAAACTCAATCCATTTTCTCCATTCCATAATATAGCGTTCTTGCGAATGATCTTTCAAATAAGCCGAAATCTTCGCCATCTCTGCCAGGTCGGAAACCTTTAAAGTCCACTCTTCTATGGTCGGCAGTTCCTCTTTCTTCCAATATTGGCCTATCAAAAGTCTTGCCGCCGTAATTAAGTTCAACATCAGCTTGGTGTCCACAACTGTAGCGTCTGCAATTATTCCCAACAAAAAAAGTTGCGGACAAAACTTTATCCTCTGTTTAAAAATCTTCTGCATATTCCACCAGACTTTTATCCAAAAAGCCTTAACCTTCTTACATGTCCACCATATGTGAAAATACGTTGCATCTTCATCACCACACCTCCAACACTTAGGCTGATAATTCGGATACATACTTGCAAGCTTTTTAGGATCTAGATGCCATCTATAAAACATTTTGTAAAAGTTCTCTCTTAAATTTTGAGCTTGAGTAAATTTTACGTTCCTCACCCAAATCTTTTCCCACATGTCCATTGTAATAACTTCCTGGATATTTTGGGCCCATTTTATCATACAATCCTTAACAAGCTCTGTTTCCGAGTCAATCTCTATCAATGCAAGATATATCCGTTTAATATGTGTTGACCCCTGATTTCTAATCTGCTTTATCAAATTTCCATCAGTCATTGTAAATCCATTTTTCTGGTCTTCTTTCCACCTGGCCTGTAATTGGATATATTGAAACCAAGATTGAACAACCTTCTCTTCTCGCAAGAGGCTATATGATTTCAAACACCAAACATTCCTTTCCAGGCTTAAAATTTCCTTGTACGTAGTCACATCATGTTTGAAACCAGCATGTATATTTTCTATTGCGTGTTTTGGAATTGCCCACAATGGTATCTTGCTGCTTAGCTTATGTCTATACTTCTTCCAAACTCTCAGCAATGCCTGTCTTAAAATATGCATCCTAAACACAGTATCTACCTTCTTATCATACAACAAATATGCATGCCAGCCAAACAACAAATCATGGCCCTCAAGATTTAATAACCTCAATTGCGTCAAATTAATCCAATCGCTTATTCCTACTAATGCAGCAGCTTCATAATATAATTTAAGATTAGGCAATTTAAGGCCACCTCTCTCACGAGTATCCTGCATAATCTTAAGTTTAACTCGTGGCTTTTTCCCTGCCCACACAAATTTATTGATACCTCGCTGCCATTCCTCCAGATTAGAATCTTTCTTAAGAATCGGTATCATTTGAAACAAAAATAAAAATTTGGGCAGGACATTCATTTTCACTGCTGCAATCCGTCCCAGCAAAGACAATTGCAATTTTTGCCAACTCTCCAATTCCTTTTGAATTTTCCCCCATAGTTTTTCATAATTATTTTTATATAGCTTTGTATTAGAGGGCGACAAAATCACCCCCAGATATTTAACCCTTTTAACAATCTCAAATCCAGTTAATCCTTCTAAGAGAGCCTTCTGTGAAACTGTCATATTTCTAGCCAAAATTTTAGTTTTCTGTGTATTTACTTTAAATCCAGAAACCTTCCCATATTGTGTTATTATCTCCATCAGGTCCACAACAGAGTTCTCTGGCTGGGTCACTGTAACAACCAGATCATCTGCAAATGCTCTCAATCTATAGTCCTGATCTCCAACTTGTATCCCTTTAATTTTTTCCGAGTTCCGAATCTTAACCAATAGTATCTCTAATGTTAACACAAATAACAAGGGCGATAACGGACACCCTTGCCTTGTGCCCTTCTCAATATTACATGCTACTGTCAGGCTATTGTTAACTATGATTCGGGCAGTTTGTTTTTGATATAATGCCCTAATCGGCTGTAAAAAATTTTCCCCAAAATCCATTTTATCTAAAACTTTCAACAAAAATTGCCAATTCAATTGATCAAAGGCCTTTTCAGCATCTAAAAAAATTAGCGCTGCAGAGATCTGGTTGTGCCTTTCCAAAAACTCTAACACATCAACTATATGTCTCACATTATTTTTCATTTGCCTGCCACTAATAAACCCCGTTTGATCCCCATGAATCACCTGTTGCAGAACCCTCATCAGTCTATTAGCCAAAACCTTAGCAAATATCTTATAATCTGTATTTAAAAGCGATATCGGTCTGTAGTTTTTAACTTGAGTAGCATCCTGGTCTTCCTTCGGAATCAAAGAGATAAAAGCTGTTCTCCAAGACGGTGGCACCTTTCCCCCCCTCTGAATTGTCTGAAACAGTTCCTTTAACGGCTTTATCATCTCAAATTGTAAATTTTTATAATAGGCCGCAGTCAAGCCATCCGTGCCTGGCGCTTTATCCACCTTCAACTCCTTAATTGCTGTAAGAATTTCTTCTTCTGTAATCAGTTGATTAATCCCCTCTTTTTGTACTTGCGTAAGAACCGGGATGCTAGCATTCTCCAAGTATATATCAATATCTTTTACATTAATTTCCTCTTTAGTATATAATTTCAAATAAAAATCCACAAAAGCATCCTTAATAAGATTCTGTTGAAACACAACCCTTCCTTTATACTCAATCTTATCTATATTAGAGGCCCTTTGTTTTTTCCTCAGTCTATAAGCTAACCATCTGCCTGGTTTATTAGCGTTGCAAAAAGTATTGTGCCTAGCAAACTCATTGATTGATTGATTTATTCCAAAAGTTTATCCAGAGCATCTCGTAAGTCCTTCGATGTCAGCGCTTCAGAAGGGTGCAACGCCTGTAGTGATGACTGTTGCACCGGCGAGGATCCACCGCTCCGAAGAGTTTTAGGGGGAGGTTTCGCTGCCATCTTTTAGTCCTCAATTATGACGCACTTTCACTTAAAGTTTAAAAAGTCGAACAAGCTAGAGAGTATAGTAAAATAATCCTCTTCACCTTTGCCACTTGTACCGCTCTGCCTGCTCCTTTAAATCATAGTCCTTTCTTCAGGCAGGGATGGTTCGCAGACGCCTGGCTCTGCTCCAAGAAGTTCAGAGCAGAGACGCCGGCCAGCTGGGAGCAACCCAGGCTTCGGGGGAGTTCAATCCTTCAGCCGCCCAAGCTCCAAGCTCAGGCAGCCCCGGAGAACTCTACCCCTACCAGGGGCCTCACCCCCTCCTCTTCTCCCAAGGAGGGGGCTTCAATTTCGCCCGAACAGCTGATCGGCGCTGTTTCGGGCGAAAAAACAAACAGCTGAGCCGCGGGCAGCCGGGGAAGGCTGTCTTCGGCGCCGCGCCGCCACCGGAAGTCCCGGGATTACACTTTCTTGATTCATTGGCATATGAGAAGTAAGGAGATAAATCACGGACTTACAAGATAGAGTAATTCCTTGAAATTTTATTGTCTTTCAACTTTGATATTCATTCAGAAACTTCTTGTTCACCCTGTGAACCAATGTCTTCAGTCCACTCTGGAAGCAGCAGTCTTCAGTAACTAAAACTGTTTTAAATCCTATTTTGAATTCTTCTTCCCCATTCAGCTTGTATGTCTGGGAGTTCATGTGACTGGATGACAGATTGCATTTATTTCCTCCATTCCATCATAAATACTTCATCCTAAATAAATTGAAGAGTTATTCTAGCAGTCATTGTTGACAACCATATGCAGAGGATCAAGCCTTGTGTTACCACGTATTGGCGCAACCATGTTTTGTGCCATGCATTCAATATATGATTCCCTAACATATAGAATGCAATGGTTTTATTAACATAACATTAAACAAAGATTTACAAAGGTGCTGCATTTCATTTGACTGTAAGTTTTAATGGCTTATAATATGTACTTGAGCTATTTCAGCTCAATAAGAACAGTGATCTCATCATTAATTGTTGGGAGAAAGACATAATTCATAGTATGATTTCATTCCTAACTGAGACAGGGAGCCACAAAGTCAAATTTTACTGCATGAGTTAAAATGCTTCCATTTGCTTTTAATGATATCCAAATACTGACATTCAGTGCTACTTCGATGTTTAGATATTTCTATTAGAAGGCATTCATTTTCAGACACATTTCGTTAAAACCAAAATAGTGAACAACTCAGCCAACTACAGCTATGTGTGCTAGAAAAATAATTTGAATAAATTTAGTTATGAGGATTACTTTGTCCGTGGATATTTTATTTAGCATCACCAAGCAACTCTATTTTTAAAATTATTTTAACTTTTAATAAATTTGTAAAGTAACTGGATTTTAATTGCAGGTATTCTTGAAAAATAAAAATAGTAAGTAGTTGCACACTAATGGCCACCTCACCAGGAATGCATTCATATGTACACACACACACACACACACACACACACACACACACACACACACACAAATAGCCTGAAAAAAATTAAGGTAATAAAATCAGTTCTCTCTGATTTTATAACGATGGATACTTGGGAAAAGATATGGGTTAGAAATGTAAATTCACACAGGCACAAAATTTAAGAGAGAACTTTTATAAAATGTTTTATAGATGGCATTTAGATCCTAAAAAATTAGCAAGTATGTATTCAAATTATCAGCCTAAATGCTGGAGGTGTGGTTGTGATGATGCAACTTATTTTCATATATGGTGGACTTGTAAAAAAGTTAAAGCTTTTTGGATTAAAATTTGGTGGAACATGCAGAAGATATTTAAGAAAAAGATAAGGTTTTCTCCACAGTTATTTTTGTTGGGTGTTATTACAGACTGTACTGTCATAGATACTAAATTGATGTTGAATTTAATTACGGCAGCAAGACTTTTAGTAGCGCAATATTGGAAGAAGGAAGAACTACCTACTATAGAAGAGTGGACTTTGAAAGTATCAAACTTGGCGGAAATGGCAAAGATTTCAGCATACTTGAAAGAACAATTGCAACAGAGATATATTGTGGAATGGAGAAAATGGATCGATTATATTCAGAATAAATATGGGACTAAAAAGTTTCATTTAGCATATGAATAAGTATTAGTATTATATGATGTATTATTAGTTACTCAATATTATTTGGTTATTTAGTTATGTTTAAGAGGAGTTAAAGTGTGATAGAACTTAATGTGTTTTTTTAGTTAGTTAGCATATTTAGCTTAGGTTGGTAACAATTAATACCCTGTATTAAGCTCTGGGAAGTCGAGGGGGGAGGGGTAGGGAGGGGAAGTGGGGGGAGGATGTTTTTTTTAAATGTATTTTAAAACTTTTCAATAAAAAAATCAGTTCTCTCTCACTTGCACTTTCGTTCGCATGGTAACATTATTGAACATTAAAATTAAAAAGATAAGAATTGATACAATCTGAAAAAAAGAAAAGGAAAGAAAGAAGAAAGAAAGAAAGAAAGAAAGAAAGAAAGAAAGAAAGAAAGAAAGAAAGAAAGAAAGAAAGGAAGGAAGGAAGGAAGGAAGAAAGAAAGAAAGAAAGAAAGAAAGAAAGAAAGAAAGAAAGAAAGAAAGAAAGAAAGAAAGGAAGGAAGGAAGGAAGGAAGGAAGGAAGGAAGGAAGGAAGGAAGAAAGAAAGAAAGAAAGAAAGAAAGAAAGAAAGAAAGAAAGAAAGAAAGAAGAAAGAAAGAAAGAAAGAAAGAAAGAAAGAAAGAAAGAAAGAAAGAAAGAAAGAAAGAAATGACTTCCCCCTTCAAAATAACTATATACAATTTTAGTAATGTATAAACTGTTCTTAAAATATAACCAATGATCTCTTCTTTCTATACCACATCTCTTATATGTGAATAAATCTTTAAAGCCTCATTGTTCAGATCTGATCAGCAATAGTCCATTAAGGATCACCAGAGATAGTAACATATGTATTTTAACCAGTGCTTTTTTTGTAAAAGAAAAAGGTGCCGGAACTCACATGTGTCATACAACCCGCCTTGCCTACCCTACAAGGTTCTATCCAAAAAAAGGTGCCGGAACTCCGTTCTGAGCGTTCTATGAGAAAAAAAGCCCTGATTTTAACCTTGATCAAATAAACCAACTGCATATTATTTCTTTTGGAGTCAGACTCAGCTACTGCATAGAGTGCTTCAGGTATTCAATTGTCTATTCCCCACCCCACACACAGAAACACTGTTTCTATTCCTCCTAAGATCTCTACACCCTACCAAAGTATATGACTTGAAAACAAGCATCCAGATGCTAAACTGACCGGCAAAGCTTAAGAAAATTGGCAACACCTGTGCACATTTAGTAAGGAGAGAATTAAAATTTGACAGTAACAGTTTTCTCTTTCTAGAAGCGACGTGATGATTTCACTTCACATTTTGTGACTCTTGCCTGGAATCCAGTTATTCATGACCCCAGCTTGTTAACTGACTAAGACTTCATCTCTCTCTTCAGTTACCATCATAAATCCTTGTCTTGACCTTGGATTGTTTAATTGGAATTCATCTTTGTTCAGCTATGTTATTATCTTCAAGTAATCCCTTTTTCCTTGTTTTTGCCTTTTTCTCCACTATCTCCTGCTGCCTTGGTCTCAGAACTCAAAGCACAAATCCTCCCTTTAACACCACTGGTGATTAAGAACTGTATCTAGCTTGTAAATGAGTGTTAAGAAAGCCAGGACATGAAATCCTTTTACTTTTAAGAACCTTGATTCTTCAACTCCTCAAATAATATTCTAGAAACATGCTTATTTTTTGTCCCTTCTCACAAAATTCTTTACATTTTTTGCAAGTCATTTTGTAAATCCAATATAAGAAAATTATCTAGATTACCTTTTGGTTTAGTAAGACATCAACTGATGTCATCTGTATATCCAGTGTAGCAATTTTTTCCACATCATTTTCTTAGCTTGTTATTTTTAGGTCCACTTTCAAATCAGTCTCAGACCTATTCAGTAAAGCCTGGTTTTCTTCCATATCATCTTTGAAATGCAGTCTGTCTATAATGACTAATATTTTTAAAATAGAACTTCTGGTTCCATTATTCACAATTAATCTACAATACATCCAATATTAAAATACTTTTTCTATTCTATAATAGTACATTTAAGTGCTCTTTTCCTTTAATTTTAATATTTAATTGCTTCTTTTAGTTTCCCACCTTCAAAATTAATTTCATCATTTTTTAAAGAATTCAAAACAGCAGCATTTTGCCATGGTAAGAATTTGGTAAGGATTGAACAAATTCACCCAGTACACAAAACATGCCCTTATCTTGTTTGAGGTAGGCAAGACTCCAAACTTTCTTAAAGTATAACATAGAGGCTGTCTTTTAGGTCAAACATTCCCTAAACAAAAAGACCGCCAAGTTACCAATTGACTTATGTGCAGCCAGCAGGAGAGACAATGCTTTCCATTTATTGCACAGTGTGTCAAATATACGAAAGCTTACCTGCTCGGAATAAGTCATGAATATTCAGTAAACCTAGCTTCTAGTCTCTCAGAGATGAAATTTGTATCCTTAAATCAAGGTGATTGAACTTTAGATAGTTGACAAAACTTTATAAAATGTATTTATTCTATTCCAAGAATTATGGCCTCTGTACTGTCATAGACAAAGAGGGTCTTGTGGTAAAGGAATATTTTATGAGTACAGAGAAAAAATTTTTTATAGGATAACCCCGTTTCTTGGGTGATAAACCCACATTGTTTTATTCCAAGGATAGTGAACCAAGACATGGAAAGCTGTTACAGGTAGGTTATTTGGTCGTTAGAATTATATGGATTTGTGACATTTAGGTATATTTCAGGATAACCTGTGTGCTTGATGCAAAGATTCTAGGCATAAAAAACCATGTACGTAAATTGCTTGACAATAATGAAGCAAAGATGGTAGATATTGTCATCTGTACCTGGTAAATCAAATAGGAAACATAAATAAATGTGCTAAATCAACTTTTATTGTAAGGCTATGTTGACAGAATCTTCTAAATACAAAAATACAAAACTTTCCATCAAGACTGCTTGAGCCAATTGGACAGATCCTCTCTAAGTCACCATTTCTCTTGTCTGATTGTTTCCTAGCATCTCTTCTTTCCTTTCCCCAAGATCATTCCAGATGTGAGTGATGATGTATGTTATGTATGCAGGCATCTGCATAGCAACAGCCCTCAGGGGGCGTTGGCCTGGACAGTTTCGGCGGGAAACCTAGGGCCAACCCCATTGGCTGTTAGCTTACCTGGCCAGGTATATAAGGAGGCGAGGTAGCCCTCATTCCTCAGTTCACTTCCCCTTCCAATAAAGAGCTGAACTCACACACCGGCTGGCGTCTCTCTTGCGTCGGACCCACTACACAATAGTGGCGACGAAGGTGGGATTGCTGCCGACCAAGAGCTGAAGTCACTGGGGAAACGCTCCGCGAGCTGAAGGGAAAGGCATTTTTCCTTCTTCCCCCCACGACCGCCAGCCGAACCGGCAACGCCAAGCGCCACATCCACGACCAACTGCCGCCATGGCTAGAGCCGGACAACCCCGTGAATTTGAGACCCGCCGCCCCGAAACCTGGACCCGTTACCTGGCTCACGTTGAACTGTACATGCGGTTCAATCAGATATCCGAGGACGGTGCAAAGGCGGCCGCCCTGCTCTGACTTGGGGGACCAGCGCTGCAAGAAGTCGCCGCAAACCTGTTCCCCCAGGAACAACAACGTCGCGTACCGAGACCTCGTGGCCAGGCTCAACGCACATTTCAAGCCCCGGTGCTCCAAGGTGGCCGCCCGGTCACAATTCGAGAAAAGGGACCAGCGCCCCGACGAGACCGGTGCCGACTTTCTCGCCGCCCTGCGGGAAGCTGCCATCACTTGCAGGTTCACAAATTTGGAGGAGCGACTACGGGACCGGCTGATTTGCGGCCTACGCGACAGGCGGTTGCAGGAGCGCCTGTTCGAAAGAGAGGAGGTCTCTCTCCAGGAAGCCGAGGACGCCATCCTAGCCCACGAAGCGGCCTGCGGGGCCGTCCAAGCCTGCCAGGAAACCCGGCCCGGCAACCAGGCAACCAGCGTCCACCGGCAAGGGGCCACAGAGGAGGACGACCTGAGCATCGACCTCCTCCAGCGGAAGTCGACCCCCGACCAGCGAGCCAGATGCCCAGACAGGACCAGGCCTCCCAGCAACACCGCCGTTCCCCAGAGGTGCACAGGGTGTGGTGGGAACCACGTGCGCAGCCTCTGCAAGTTCCGGTCCGCCACGTGCCGGGCCTGCAAGAAAACAGGCCACATAGCTGCCGTCTGCCGTAGCCGCCGCCCCCGAGAGGAGATCCACGAGCTGCAGCCGGAGGAACCGCCGTTCGAAGGTACTGGGGCCCCCACCAAAACAAAAATTGGCTATGTCGAGAGCCGGCTGGCCATTAACCATACGGGTAGCCGCCGGCTGCTCAAACCCAAAATTAGATTAACAATCCGTTTGCAAGGTGTCCCTTGCAGCATGGAGCTTGACTCCGGATCAGCGGTCTCGATTATTTCGGACGAGACCCTTAACCACATAATTAGCCAGAGCAAGCAACGGATTAAATTACGGCCTACTAAATTAACCCTGACCGATTTTCAGAATTCGCCGGTCAAGGTGAAGGGGGAGGCCACCATTTCAGTGGGCTTTAAGGGTCGCGAAGGGCACCTGGATGTTGTAGTGGTAGAGGGCCACAGAGCCAGCCTGGTCGGGCTGGACTGGTTTGAGGCCCTGGGAATCTCAGTATCCGGGATCCATCGGATCCAGGGGGACTCCGTTGAGGCCGTTTGCCGGGAGTTCGCCGACGTCTTCGACGGGTCATTAGGCAAGTACACCGGGGGCCCCATATCGTTCAAGCTTAACTCGAACGTCTCCCCCGTTAGGGTCCGGCCACGGCGAGTCCCGTTTGCGCTCAAACACAAAATCGAGCGCGAACTAGACAAGTTGGTGGCCCAGGGAATCTTAGAGCCTGTAGATGGAGGGGAGTGGGAAACCCCCATTGTGACCCCCCTCAAGCCCAACGGGGAAATAAGGATCTGCGCCGACTATAAGTGCTCGGTGAACCGCGCCCTAAACCCGCACGCTTACCCGGTTCCCGCGGTCAGCCACGTTCTCGCTTCCCTCCAAGGCGGCGCCATTTTTGCAAGGCTCGATCTTGCACAGGCGTACAAGCAACTCACGGTCACTAGGGAAACAGCTGACATCCAAACCATAGTAACCCATAGGGGGGCGTTCCGGGTGAACAGGCTGCAGTTTGGAGTCAGCGTTGCTCCCGGCATTTTCCAGGAGGTTATGGAAAAGACACTCAAGGGCATTCCAGGAGTCTGCCCCTATTTTGATGACATCCTGATTGCAGGAGCATCAGCAGAGGAACTGGCAGGGAGGCTTAGGGAAGTGCTGGCAAGGCTGCGCACAGCTGGCCTCAAACTCAAAAAGGAAAAATGCAGCATAGGTGTTCCTTCCACAGAATTTGTGGGGTTCAGAGTAGACGCCAGGGGAATCCACCCCACAGAATCCAAGGTGAGGGCCATCAAACTAGCACCCACACCCAAGAACAAAGCAGAGCTTCAGGCATTCCTGGGTCTGCTGAATTTCTACCATACATTCCTCCCACACAAGGCAGCCATCGCTGAACTGCTCCACAGGCTGCTAGACAAACAGGCAACATGGGCCTGGACGGCCACCCATGATCAGAGCTTCAAGGCCCTGAAGGCATTGCTGTCGGACAAGTCCACAGTAACCCATTTCATCGAGTCCAAGCCCATTTGTATCGCCTGCGATGCATCCCCTTATGGTGTGGGCGCTGTCCTAAGCCACCTTGAGCCCAACGGGGCACAAGTCCCCATAGCATACTATTCTAGGACACTGTCTGGAGCAGAAAGAAACTATGCCCAAATAGACAAAGAAGCCCTGGCAATCGTGGCAGGAATCAAGAAATTCCACGATTACTTATATGGCAGGGAGTTCACTGTCTTCACGGACCACAAACCACTCCTGGGCCTGTTCACCACAGACAGGCAAACCCCCCAGATTCTGTCCCCCAGGATGCTCCGGTGGTCCATCTTCCTTGCAGCATACAATTGCAAGCTGGTACACAAGCCAGGGAAGGAGATGGGCCACACAGACGGTCTAAGTAGGCTCCCCCTAGACACACACGACCCAGACCCAGCACCAGCCACACAGATCCTAGCCCTGCAGGAACTACCCGAGTGCCCAGTTCTTGCCAAGGACATTGCCAGCCACACAGCCACAGACAACATCATGGGCAGGGTGCACTCATGGGTTTGCACAGGGTGGCAGGACAAATCCCCGGGACCAGAGTTTCAGGCCTATTTCATTAGACGCGATGAAATCTCCACACACAAAGGGTGCCTCCTTTGGGGTAGCAGGGTCATCATTCCACCCGCACTACACGCCAGGGTATTGGACTCCTTACACGAAGGGCACCCGGGGGCGGTCAGGATGAAGGCACTGGCTAGGAGCTACCTCTGGTGGCCCGGGTTGGACAAGGAGGTTGAGGATCGGGTCAAGGCCTGTTATACGTGCCAGAGATCCAGGCCAGAAGTGCCACATGCATCAGTACACCGGTGGGAGGCCACACACACGCCATGGTCCCGCATTCACATTGACTATGCGGGGCCATTCCAGGGTCAACTATTTTTAGTAGTGGTGGACAGTCACTCCAAGTGGTTAGAGGTAGTCCCTGTCCCCAACATGACCTTGGGGAGGACAATCCAGGTGCTCAGAGCTCTCTTTGCCACACACGGCCTCCCCAACGTAATTGTGTCTGATAATGGGCCTCAGTTTACTGCTGCTGATTTCCAGGCGTTCTTGAAGGCGAACTGGATTAGGCACGCCACCTCTGCGCCTTTCCATCCATCTACCAACGGGCAGGCCGAACGGATGGTAAGGACGACCAAAGACACACTCCGGCGCATCATCAGCGGGGACTGGCACCACAGACTGGCCAAATTTTTACTAGCCCAACACACAACACCATGCGTGGCTACCGGCAAGAGCCCAGCAGAACTGCGATGGGGACGGCGCCTCATCACCAAGCTGGACCGCCTACACCCAGACCGGGTAGCAGCCGAAACCGGTAGGGCAACATCACCATCATCACCATCATCACCATCACCACCAGCATCACTACCATCACCATTGCCATCATCATCCACACACAGGGTCCTCAACCTGGGGGACCTGGTCTGGGCAAGGAACTATGGGGCTGGACATCCTTGGGTTCCAGGGACAGTGGTCGGAAAAACAGGACCCCTTTCGTACATTGTAGGGGTGGAGGGGGACAGACGCATAAGGCGACACATCGATCAGCTCAGAGGAAGAGTCCCTGAGCACATCACACACACCCCTGAGTGCGTCACACACGTCCCTGAACTCAACGCACACGATCAACAGGAGGACCACACTCCAGGAGGGGTCAAACCAGCTGAGGATGTCACAGGGCAGGGACCAGAGGATGAGGACTTCCTGATGCCAGCTCCTTGCAGCCCTGCACAAAGGCCTCAGGAACCCACGGTCCAAGCCCAGGGGCCAAGCACACCCAGACGATCCACCCGTCCACACAGGACACCAGCCTACCTGTCGGACTATGTGTGCAAGTGATCCTCACACAAGGACACCACTGTTTTTATATATATATATACTCATAGTTATAGTAGTTGCATGTTGTTGTTGTTATGTGGGTCTTCTCTAAGGGGGGAGGGGTGTTATGTATGCAGGCATCTGCATAGCAACAGCCCTCAGGGGGCGTTGGCCTGGACAGTTTCGGCGGGAAACCTAGGGCCAACCCCATTGGCTGTTAGCTTACCTGGCCAGGTATATAAGGAGGCGAGGTAGCCCTCATTCCTCAGTTCACTTCCCCTTCCAATAAAGAGCTGAACTCACACACCGGCTGGCGTCTCTCTTGCGTCGGACCCACTACACAATAATGTAGATGAGGGGGAGATAGTATGATGAACTTCAGTGAAGTGGCAGTTTCCCAGAAAAGAGGAAGCATATTTGAAGAAAGGGGGTGGTTGAGAAAAGAGACAACACTACCCAGAGCTGAATAGGAGGCAGGAAGAAAGTTTGGATAGTCTCTAGAAACTTCCAGGGAATATCCATTAGGATGAGAATAGTAAAAGTTTAATCTGGCAATATTCTGTCTATTGCTGGATTGTTTTATGCCATTTTGAGGTTGGGACTCACATCCATTTCATGTCAGACCATGTTTATATTGGCACCAATTATGATGGAAAATAGTCAGCCAGTCCAAATATAGAATGCTAAGTAGCAGATTGAAATTTAGAATAGCTAAGATAACTTTCTTAGAAATGCTACCAGTTCCACATAACGGACCAGGCAGGCTAAGTTAATGGGGTCTATACATTAATGAGATAAGAAGCACCAGATGGAAGAGTTTGGATTTATTAGCCTTGGGCACTTCTTGAAACAAACCAAAGCTACACAAGGTATACTGAACCAAAGGTAAATCAAGTTGTTGGCACATAATACCAAAAGGGTCAAAGCAGCTTTATTTCTTTTTTATTACTGGAAAAACTCAAAGTTGGGGATTGGTTGGTTAACTGGAACCTGGTGGATAGTCTTAGTTTATTATATTTGTTTTACCTTGCTAATCAGTCAAAGAAATTTGGCTCAGAGAATTCAAGGAGATTATGCAGGACATCTAAATCTGTCATAAAATTTCACAAACTTCCAAAGGTAGGTTTCTGTTTTCAAGTTAACGAAAGAATATATGATTTACAGCAGGATTCAACTGCTATTCTAAGTGATGAGTATCATGTTCTTTGACCAACCATCACAGTTTTTGGCTTATTGAAAATATGAGACCTTCCTTTCTGATTATCTCCTCCTTGCGATGCATTCTAAATATGTTTTATTAAGTATGTTGATATAAAGAAAGAAAAAATGTTATATATATTGAACTGTACACACTTCTAAATTGTGTTAATATGCCCCCAAATGATATGTGTAGTAAAAAAAATCTAATATTACATTAGATAAAATTGTTTGTGAAAAACTTGTTATGAGAAAAATGTTTATTTGTGATTAAGGTATTAGACTAAGATTGGGGACATCTCATTTCAACTTTACCCTTAATCATGGAAATCGCTGGATTACATTGGGCCAATTATTCTTTCTTGGACCAAACTACCTAAGAGTATTGTGGCAGTGAAAAAAAATGAAGATATATTCCCACGGAAGTTGCTTTTTGCTCTAAGACAATATGCATATAACTTTTCATACATTGTTATTTTAAAAAATAATAGGAAAGGTAACAAAAGAAATTGGAAAATTTTGAAAAATGTGGGACTGAGTAAAAATGAAATGGATTCCTGATTCAACAGGAAAGATACATAGAAATGCTACCATACAGATTCATTTTAGATATCTCCATATCAGAACTACATTGTTTCCTTCTGTTCAACATCTTTGGGCCAGAAGTGATGCAATTTCATAAATAGCACTTGGGAAAAAGGTACATAACTCTTCCTAGCATTTTAAATCCCTGCTTTCTGCAATAAAATTTCTTCCCAATTTTCAGTCTCTTACTCCTGTATCTGCTTCTATTTCTGCAAGAACAAGCTGAAGCAATAAGCTTTGATTTTCTTTCAGAGATTTGATACATGATCATTTCCAGAGCTGGAAATCTGGAACAATTCTAACTTTACTAAAAGCACTTGTGCTTGTATAATGTACTACTTGTAAAATATCCCATTAACTAAAATGCTGTGCTACACTGGTTTATTTTACCTCTACATATTCCTAGATTACGGGTTTTAACCATTTAACATGTTAAAAAAGATTCAGATCCCAAAATACATTACTGTAGGTGATAACTAACATGTTGCTACAGTAATGTATTTTGGGATCTGAATCTTTTTTAATTCTCCTTTCACACTTAATGATTTTTGCATTTTATTTACATTTTCTTGAAAGGATGGGGATTTCTGGCATTTAATTGTGCTGATTTCCTGCTTATCTTCTGAGAGAAATTGAACCAAAAGAAAATGCATTTGAATTGCTTGTGTTAGTTGAGATTATTGTTCTAAATGGCTATCCTGAGTGAACTGCAGAGGCACTTATATTTTTTCTCTCATAAATTATAGTAACAGTGATCTGCTATTTCTTTTAATGATCTCTTGTGAGTTATCTTTAGTGTAATAGATGGCTTTTCTTTTTTTCCCATGAGTCTTGCACTCGACCTTTTGTGGAGGAAAGATATACTATATCTTTGCAGTAAATACAAACTATTCCATATCTGCATTAATAGTTATGAGTTGAGGTCCTTGGCTCTCTCTGAGCTTGGTTGTTTTCTTCCAGACCAGCACTGATGATGTTACCTAGTTTGGGTAATGAAATGTCTTCAAGAAAACAACCAAACTCAGAGAACAGCAAAGAACCCTCATTTCAAACTGGAACTAGAAATATTTTCCTTTATTGATTTATGAATGACTCTGAAATATGCTTGTAAACATTATGGTTAAGCATATGTTATCAGGATTAAGATTTCTTGTTCCTCTTTCTTTCCTCTTAGTTTTTGGTAAAGTACTTTCAGTTTGGGATGGGGATGGGAAATAGTAACCTATGTGTAATCTCTGAAGAGAATAATGCCTCTTTTCTTAAAATGGAGGAATAATGTAAAGCACTTAGAAAAAACTAAACTATGCTTGTAGCAGAGAGGAGAAAATATTGGTATAAATGAAAATTTTAGAAATAAAGAATAGTTAGGATGTTTGTTCAAAGCCTTTTTACAGCCTTTGGCTGAATGGTAAAGTCATTCAGGAGTGAAGGACAAAATATTAGAATTCTTTTGTAACAGAAATGCTTGACCCTCTCCTTGTTACATTTCATGCTGTCAGTTTGGACACTGTACCTCAGAGACAGGCTTATTAATGGTTTGAAAATCTAGATGGTTTATTTTAGGCAAAGTACCTTTTTATTTCTTCAGAACAGTTCACTGTTTCTTATGGTATGGAATTGCTTCTTACTCTATTCCAAGATTGAAAGCAAGGACATAAATGCAGAGCTCCAGCTGCTTTAGACTATAGTAAGCTGTTTGTGGGTTTGTGTGTGTGTGTGTGTTTTAATACAATGGAACTTTGGCAAAGCCTTGTAACAAAGAATGAAGGGAAGGAAAGGAAGATTTTATGGAACAAAGTTTTTGCTTTTAAAAAACAGATGGTTTCTGAAACACTTTGCCAACCCACACAATTCATTCCAAGAGCACACTGCAGAGCCTTCCATTCCAATTCTATTTCTACATTACAGTTTTTTAAGGCTTTAAAAAAACCACTCAGTCTTTATTTTATTCTCCACGTGACCCGCTCTGGGTCTAGTGGCTAAAAAGAATGTGGTTAAAAAAATAAAAACAAATTACACAGGAGAAAAAAAAATGTTTTTCTTTTTCTTTTTAAAAAAGTAACTATTTTTAACCTGAAGGACTTTAGATACTTTACTCCCTTTTTCTTTTTCTCCTCTTTTTCCACATTCAGAATATTTTTCCTATCATATAATCAAATAATTTGATTATATTAATTATTATATTATTTTAGCTATATATCCAAATTTCTATCAAGCATCTTCACCTTTGAAAATTTTTCTTATATGCAAGTCACATGTAAACGGAGTCTGGTTTTCTCTTTTCTAAGTCTTTTGCTCACTGATACATTCACTCTTTCAAATTCAATTTTCCAGGATATATTATTAAAGCAAAAATAAATAAATTCAAAGCTAATAACATAGATATTTGAGAGGCGTGGTGGCTCAATGACTTAATGATATTGGAGGTGTTTTCAGCTCCAGTGGTTTGAATCCTAGCACTGCATGTCGGGGTGAGCTCCTGTCACTTGCCTAAGCTGAATGATGATTTATTTCAACCCCCTGCAGGATTTTTTTTCTTTTTTGTCTGTTTTTTTCCTTTGATCTATTTGGCTTTTTTCATTAACTTCTGCTTTTCCATAAGGAAACAAGGCATATCTTTGGATGATAAAAGTATTTTTATTTGATTTACATTTTATTGGACATTCACTACAAGAAATTTGTCCTTTATCAATTTGTAAAAAGTTTGGAGTTTATTCTTCTTAATCTTTTTTTTAAAAAATTGGATTGAAATATCCAGAAAATATCTTCCTTGTTTTTTGTCTTTTTCTTCTTCTGCTTATCTACTACAATGAACAACAACATAGCAGATTATAGATAAGGGAAAGAGGCTGACACTCGAAAAAAAGACTGGTAACATGCAGTTCTTAGCTGAAAGCTTTCTTTAAAAGTTTGATGAACTCATAAAGACTGTGGAAAACATTCAAAGGCAAGTGACTATAAAGAAATCAAACCCAGAAAAGGAATGTGATTTCAAAGTAGTAATTTGGCCGGGAAGAGATATGGACTCAGAAATAACAGAGCTGAATTCATACATGTCCCTGAAATTCAAGCCTGCACATGTAAAAAACTGTCTGCTGGTATAGTGGTCTTTTTAAAGTGGATTGAAGAAGACCAGGGAATGGATTTATCACATCTAACTGGGGAACAATTTTTGGGGAAGATAGACTGGCCTTGGAGTTTGTACTTATTCTATTTAATCAGGAAACAATTGATAAGAAATGGTATTAAGAAACAAATATGGATATTTGATCCAGGACCAATCAGGGTTATTTTTTTTAGATAATTTGGGATAGTTAATTTGTGGTAAATTTTCTGTGAGTTGATTGCAATAACAGTTTAATAACAGAGAGTTTTGGAATTTTAATATTGTCTTTTTTATTATTACTGTTCTTATTAACTATTTTGTTATTAATATAGTATATAGATCATAGATTAACAATTTCTAAGTAGAATTAGTAATTTAGTAGTTTAAAATTCTTTGGGCCTGTTTCACAAGGGATTCGAAACTAATATTGTTATAATATATTAGTCAGCATGCTGGCTCAGGAATTCTGGGAGTTGAAGTCCATGAGTCATAAAAGAGCCAAGGTTGCCTAACCCTGAACTAGGGAGTTGAGTATGTGAATATGTGTTAGTCTTTTTTAATGCACCTTTTTTCTTTCTAATGTTTTGTTTTGTTTTTGTTTTTGTTTTTTTTTAAATTGGTTTGTTGTATTTTAACTTTCTTCAATAAAATAAAAATAGATTTAAAAAAGAATTTCAGAATTGAAGCAATCTTGATGTACATGTCTTGTAAAAAAATGATAATAAAATTTGGACATTTTAGATGAAATGCTTACATACAGTACTGCTGAATCAAACCAGGCTTCCATTGAAAAAAGTGGATATAGATGTCTTTAATTGTGGTTTGACCATGAAAATAATGATTGCCTTAAATTTATTACTCATTAACTATATAGTATATGCAGTCTTTCAGGATCAAATAAGATATGCTATTGTGCATTTCTTGTCTGGGCTCTGAACCACAAAGTTGAGCAAAATGGAGGCACTGGAAGTCCATTGTTATAGTAAGTGGGTGTTATTCTCTGATGCTGCTCATGGCTTTCTATCGGTTTTTGGCAGTGCCTATCTTCAAAGCAAGACCTCGTAGCACAGGGTCATTCAGCCATAGATTCTAATTCTCTTAGATAGATTTCACAGTGAGGTAGGGTCTTTCACAACATCCTTGTAGCACTTGCATGGACAATCTCAAGGTCTCTTCCCAATCTCCAGTACAACATAGAGAAACTGGCCAGGCATATGGTAGCTGTCCGTTTTGATAACATGTCAAATCTACCACATCTGGGCTCTGATAATAAGGGACTCAATGCTGGTGGACTTCAGAAATTCAAGGAAGAAGGAGAGGCCATTTCTCAAAATGTCCTTCTAGTATCAACCAAAATAATGACACCACTGCTCTGCAAACTGCATTAGATACACTGTTCCAGCCCGATACAATTCCTTGTTAAGGTACCACATGGATTGTTTCTGGTTACTTATGGGACTGTCTCTTCCTTGTTGTTTCTATCCATCTGTTCTGATCTGGCAAGTGGAGCATACTGGAAATGCCATCAGCCAAGAAAAATGTTAGTTGCTGGTTCAAAGAAAGATCTTTTTCTGCCCTGTCATCCACCCTCTGAAATGTCAACTCCTCTGAGATTAGATTGGGGTCTGCCTTTTTGGCCTTCCACAAGGCTTTGAAGATTTGACTCTGTGCCAGGCCTATGGGATGTGACCTGTTTCTTGGCTGTAATGTGGACTTTTATGATTCACCAGCTGCTGATATTTCTTGTTCTATTTTTATTTACTTTGTAAGCTGCACAGAGTCATGCATTTAAGATGGGCAGATATATAAATTGAATAAATAAATAAAGTGAGATATGAAATCATGCATATATTGACTTTATTTTTGAATTTTCATCCCATAATGAATGTCTGAAGCAAACTCTCATGAAAACCTTTTTATTCTATAACATATGTGGTCTTTTTTAAAAGAAATCACGAATTAAAACCTTATTAACATGGATCCTTAATTTCTCTACTGTCTGCACAATTGGAGTGAATTTCCATCAGTTCCTTCTATTTTCTCCTAATCCCTCTCTATGTGGACTATGTCCAATACCATTCCTGTTCATTTCTCAAATCTCATATGCACAGTTTTGGGAATTGTAAAAGAAGCAGAG
The DNA here is from genome assembly GCF_964194415.1 of Vipera berus. Lineage (NCBI taxonomy): Eukaryota > Metazoa > Chordata > Lepidosauria > Squamata > Viperidae > Vipera > Vipera berus. The sequence continues at coordinate 32,889,270 of NC_138209.1, read as the reverse complement.
AAATGCTTGGGAAGTCTTATTCTATGAATCTTAATTTCATTCCATTCACAAAATGAAAATTATGTCTTAAACTTAATCTTGGTAGCAGCTACATAACTATATTGCAAATGTGCAATGCTAAGAAATGGATAAGTAATATTTCTAGAGTACTTCCCATCAGTATTCAAAATCATACCAATCCTAATTAATCTTTTTATTTAATTGATGTCATCTCTGCCAGAGGTTTGTATAATCACCTTTACTCATTAATAAGAAATTCTGGGTAATGTCATTATTCAACTTGTGACCCACCTATGGTTTTATCATTTCTTACTTACTGATTTTTTTCTTTTCTACATATACAAAATGTTTTTTAATGTGAAAACCTATACAATACAATTTTCTTGACAGCTGTAACAACTAGACAAATTAACACTTGCCATCTAAATTCAAATGCCCCTTTAAGCAAACCCTTAAAATCATTCTCTATTAGTGTACTGCTTGGGGAAAAAATAGGAGAGAGGAAAAAAGGAATAAAAATAGTAGAAGGAAAAGTAAATATTAAATAGCGGGAATGAAGACGAGATAGCTGAGTACAGGAAAACTCATATTTATTTCGTGCAGAATCTGTACTGAACAAATGGCTGCAACTAGCCGCAATATATAGTCTAGCCCCTAGGCAGCAGCCAATAGATTTGAAACAAGCATTGCCGCCTAGGGATAGCCAATTGTAGCTATGGAGCATTGTAGTCTGGGTTGCTGGAGAGCCGTTAGCTGCTCCAGCAACCAACGTGTTATTACTATGATCCCAGTACATAACACCCCTCCCCTCTTAGATCAGACAATATTAACATAAGTTAGTCTCAATGCAGTTATCAAGACTCATTATCAAAACTCACTAAAGTAAAAGTACTAGAAAAAAACAACGCATATAGGTTAAAATGTTATTAAACAACGTCTGAATGAATATCTTCAAGGATAGCACATTTAGACAGTTATAACATAGCACTAGTTTCTGTAGTATAGTGGCAAACAGCAATACAACAATATTATAGCTCTTTGTTTTACAACGTAATCAGCGAGATATGAAGGAGGCTTGTGTGCCCTAGTGGAACGTCTCAGAGTTCCAATCACTTTGTGGTCTACCAGCTTACCCAGTGGGCTGGGTAGACTTGTGTCCCTTTGTGTTCCTGAGTCAAGGGGATTAGATGCTCTCTGGCTGGCCTCTCCAGGTTGGCCCACCCCAGAGTCAGACTGATCAGCAGAGTAGGTGCAGTGGTTGCTGAAGTTCGGATGGCTTGCTCCTTCAGGGGATCCATGTTGCATTCCAGAACTCCCTACTTCTCCCTCTGGTTCCACCTCAGTTATGACGGAAAGGTTCAGAGAGTCCATGTGAGGGCTGGCTTGGCCGCAAGTTTGAGGACCTTGGGAGGGACTTATGACACAGTCCTCACTTAGTGGCCATTCTGGAAACTGTTTCCTGAGCTGATCAATGTATCATCTGACAACTTGCCCTCCCTCCAACCCCACTTCATAATATAGGGGTCCGGATGCCTTGGTAATTTGACCAGGAACCCACAGATTCCCATGACCATACTTCCTGGCCCAAACCCAATCACTCATGTGCAGCCCCCTTGGGGGTTTTGGTCGAGAGGCTTCTGCTGCCACTCTATCTGGATGCAACTTTTCCATTTAGTGATCAATCGCTTCCCCCAACGTAGTTCTGCAGGACGTTTGCCTGTAGCAGTGCAGGGCATAGAATGCTGGCAGAGTAGAAAATCTGCCAATCTGTGATGCCAGTCACCTGTGACAATGTGCTTGAGTGATTCCTCACCATGCGTTCAGCTTGACCATTAGAAGACAGATGAAAGGGCGCACACTTTGCATGTCTGATGAAATTAGCTCCAAGGAAGGCCTGGAATTCAGCAGCAGTGAACTAGGCCCCATTGTCTGAAACTAAGACATCTGGCAACCCATGTGTGGCAAAGAGTTTTCTCAGCACCTGGATGGTCCTAGCAGTAGTCATGTTAGGAACTGTAATTACTTCCAGCTGTTTAGAGTGGCTATCCACTACTATAAGGAAGAGCTGTCCCTGAAAGGGCCCAGCATAGTCTATGTGACTCCTAGACCATGTAGTGTGCATTTCCTCCCACCTGTGAATTGGAGCCTGTGGTATTTCAAGCCTAGACTGCTGGCATGTATAACAACCATGGACTTGTGCTTCAATGTCCTTATCAAGGCCAGGCCACAAAAGGTAGCTTCTAGCTAAAGCTTTCATTTTGACAATGCCTGGATGGCCTTCATTTAATGACTGCAAGACCCTGTCCCTTAGGGAAGTGGGAATTATGACTCTATTTCCCCATAAAATGCACCCCTTGTGGGCAGATAACTCATGCCTTCTGACAAAATAGTTTTGAAATTCAGAACCTGGGCTTTTATGCAACCAGCCTGTGTATACCCATGACAAAACTCTACTAAGTATTTTATCTGTGGCAGTTTCAGCAGCAATGTCCCCCGCATGGAGGGGAAATTCAGGTATGTCCTGTATGGACAGTATTCTAGCAGCTAGAGCCAGATCTGGTTCCATTAGTGGCAGTGCGGGCCTGTGTATGTTCCTAGGGTTGAATCAAAAACATCTGCATAGTCCTCGCATACTGACATGAGGTCTGCAGTTTGTGTCCGGTTAATACCAGTAATCTGAATACCTAAGGTATCAAACCAATCGAGTCCAATGAGACTCGTTCTCTGGCCCCCTACTACTATTACATCCAGGTACCCCAAAAACCCCTTAAATTTTACCGTCAAAGTGGCTTCTCCCTTAAGTATAATATGAGCATTTTGAAAATCAGTTAGGATGATATCTGAGGGTTTTAGTTTGGCCCAATTGTTACTGTGCCTACACACGAAGTTAAAAGTGTCTTGAGAAATAATTGAGACTGCAGAGCCAGAGTCCAATTCCGTCTTACATGGAACTCCTTGTAGCTCTACCATGAACTTAAGTTTGGGTTTGAGGGGGTGTTGAGCCCTGGTATGGCACATGCTTCTATGGCTTCTGAAAACCCCCACACTGACTGGACCCTGGGCCCCAGTACCTCTCCTAGTCGATTCTTCCGACTGGTTTTTGGGTGGCTGGTCTCTCTATCGGGCTCTGCAAACCACTGCAATGTGACCTGTCATTCTGCAAGCTCTGCACGTGGTTGATCAGAATCTGCAATTAGTGCAAAAATGGTTGCCGCCGCACCCCTTACATCTCAGTAAGAGAACTGTCTTGTAACTGTCCTCTTGCTGCTGGCTGTTGCGGTGTTGTGTGTTGGATTGCTACTGGAGTCTGTTGATTTCAGGTTCTTCTTCCTCGGAAGATTCTTTCATGCGTTTTGCGTCCTCAAGGTGGACTGTTTCTACAAACTTTGTCATTTTGGCGGGCTATACTGTTTGAACTGTGCCCCCAGTGGCTTCGTCGGCCATCACTTCAACTTGTGCTTCACAAAATGTTAAGTTTGGTCTAGCAAAGAGTCTCTGCTGAAGCGTTTGGTCCCGTAGGTCGCAGACGAGCCGGTCTTGTAATCACTTTTCTAAATTAGAAAATTTGCAAAGGCATGCGGCCTGCCTCAGGCCCGCCATGAATTCTGAAGCCGATTTACCCGGTTGCTGCACCCTTTGGTCGTTCTTGAACCGCCAAGTCATTTCCGACATCTTGGGCTGGAAATGTCCAGTTAGCTTCTTTTTGAGGTCTACGTAGGCAACCGCTTCAATCGGTGTTGGCGTGAAAAGGTTCTCGGCCAAATCAAAGGTTGCTGGGCCGCACAAGCAGAGTAGCATTGCGGCCTTCAGTTCTTCTTCTGCGATCTGATTAGCCCTGAGGTAGTTTTCTACCTGGGATAGATATGATGGCCATTCCTTCGGGTGCTTCACGTTGAATTCCCGAAGTTTCCTGACCTTCGGCATTCTTTCTTTGCTGGTTCCTGCATTTCTTTCTGAATCCTGCTTTCCAGGCTCAGGGAATGAGTCCACTGAGCACGAAGTCGCTAGCGTAGCTTGCTAGCTGACCTTGAGAGAGCGGGGGAGAAAATGCCTTTTCCCTCCGGCATGCACTGCCTTCCCCTCATTGAAGTAGCCGAAGGACCACTCGGACGACAGGCTACTTAACTAAAAGGTTTATTGTGAGCAAGGCAAACATAGAATAACTTGCCCGGCTTTTATAGCCGGCAGCTGACAGCGAGGGCCAATCAGGAGCGTTCATTTTGGCGCCGCGTCTATCCGGACCAATCCGCGTCGTCTGTTCTTTGACAGCTCAGGCTTCCGCATGGTCCGGTGTTTTGACAGCCGCGAGCTGTCAGTGGTTGCGCCTGCGCCGTGCGGGGAACTTTGACAGCTGTCAAAGTTCCCGCGTGTTCTCCTGTCAGAATGTTTTCCCTAGCTGGAACAACCTGTTAATTGATGTATTTTTAACTGTTTACATATATAATACACCCCTTACCCCTCCCCTGGAGCGTTCCCTCCCCCTTGGTTGCCGGAACCTGCCCACTGGTAGTCCTTTAGGTAGGCGGGGGCTCTTCGGTTCCTGTTGGAACGGCGAGGAAGTGGGGGGTTGTCTGGTTCTGGTAGTTCGTTTCCTTGCTCTTCTTCCTCTTGGTTTGGTATAGGTAGTATTTCTGGGGGGGGTTGCAGATCGAGTTCCTCTGGTTGGTGTTCTGAGTTGTGTGGTGGGTGTCTGGGTCTGAGTTGGTCGATATGGCGGCGTAGGTTGCCGTGAGTTTGTGTGGATATTAGGTAGGAAATGGGTCCCGTTTGTTTTAGTACTGTCCCCTGGACCCACTTGTTTTTATCCGTATATGACCGTGCCCATATCATTTGCCCTGGTTTGAGTGTGCGGTTTGGGTAGGGGTGCTCGTTTTCTTCCGGGTATGTGTCAGGATGCAGTCTGTCGAGCCGCGTTATCAGCCTCCTCCCCCATCTCAGTTCCGACGGGGATTTGCCCGTTGTTGTGCATGGAGTTGCATGTTGTGACATGAGGAACTGGCTGAGACGCCGCTGCCAGTTCCCCTTTGCGAATTTTTTCAAAGCTTCTTTTGTGGACCGCACCATAATTTCAGCCATCCTGTTCGTCGATGGGTGGAACGGCGCAGACGTGACCAGCCTAATACAATTCTTCATAGCGAACATCTGAAATTCACGAGAGGTGAATTGAGGTCCATTGTCTGAAACTATGGTGTCTGGAAGACCATGTGTGGCGAATATTTTCCTTAAGGCTTGTATAGTGGCTCCTGACGTTGTTTTTCTAAGGGGAGTGACTTCTAGCCATTTAGAATAGCTGTCCACTACAATTAGGAAACTTTGCCCCTGGATAGGTCCTGCGAAATCTAAATGTATACGTGACCATGGGTTCCTCGTAGTTTCCCATTTGTGAATTGGTGCTTGGGGTGGCTCGTTTCGGGTCGCTTGACAGGTGTAGCACCCTCCCACATATCTTTCTATCTCTTTATCTATGCCAGGCCACCAGACATAACTTCTGGCCATAGCTTTCATCTTGACAATGCCTGGATGTCCTTCATGTAAAATGTGTAATGTTTGGTTTAAGTTCTTCTCTGGTATTATGACCCGATTTCCCCACAGCAGGCATCCCCTATGAGTAGATATTTCATTTTTCCTGCTAAAATATGGCTGGAATTGGGGGTGTGGGTTTTGTGCTGGCCACCCTGTTGTGGCCCATTTGAGGATTCTGCTAAGTATTTTGTCCTTAGCTGAATTGTTAGCTATAATGTTTGCAGACAGGGGACAGTCTGGAAGTTGAGAGATTGCTAGAATCAGTCCAGCTGGGGCTGGGTCTGAGTCCTTGCTTTGAATGGGCAGTCTGCTGAGGCAGTCTGCGTGTCCTAATTCCTTCCCCGGTTTATGTATTAACTGATAGGAATAGGCTGATAAGAATGTGGACCACCGTAGTATTCTCGGTGAGAGAATCTGTGGTGTAGTTTTATTCCACGTGAATATGCCCAGAAGGGGTTTGTGATCTGTAAATATAGTAAAGGGTCTCCCATAGAGGTAGTCATGAAATTTTTTAACCCCTGCGACTATTGCTAGGGCTTCTCTGTCTATTTGTGCATAATTCCTTTCTGCTTTAGACAGAGTGCGTGAATAAAAGGCTATGGGTCTTTGTGTACCATCCTTGAATAAATGACTTAACACTGCCCCGATTCCATAGGGAGAGGCATCGCAAGCGATGCATATTGGGGTGTCTTCTCTGAAAAGGGTGATCGTTGAGCTGTGACAAATAATCTTTTTTAATGATTGGAAACTATTTTCATGTATTTTGGTCCAGGACCAAACAGTTCCCTTGTCCAGGAGCCTGTGCAGAGGCTCAGCGATAGTGGCTTTATGGGGAAGGAAGGCATGATAAAAGTTTAATAACTCTAAAAAAGCTTGGAGTTCTTGTTTATTCCTTGGGCTTGGTGCTGTTTGAATAGCCCTTAGTTTTTCTGTGGTGGGATGGATGCCTTGGCCGTCAATTTTGTACCCTAGGAATTCTGTGGATGTGACTCCAATAGAGCACTTTTCCCGTTTAAGTTTGAGGCCGGCTTCTCTAAGCCGGCTCAGCACAGCTGACAGCCTGTCAGCTAAGTTTGCTTCGTTTTCTCCGGCGATGAGAACATCGTCGAAATAGGGGCAGACCCCGGGTATTCCTTTCAGGGTTTTCTCCATGATACCCTGAAAGATACCCAGGGCTGCCGATATGCCGAATTGGAGCCTTTTCACTTTAAAGGCACCGCGGTGGGTGACAATTGTCTGGGCTTCCGCGGTGTCATTAGTGACAGGCAGTTGCAAATACGCCTGCGTGAGATCAAGTTTGGCGAAAATGGCGCCAGAGCGGATGGAAGCAAATACGTCCCTTACCGCTGGCACCGGGTAAGCGTGGGGGCTGAGGGCTAGGTTAAGGGTCGCTTTATAGTCCGCGCATAATCTCACTTCCCCGTTAGGTTTGATAGGGGTGACTATAGGGGTCTCCCAGCTTCCCCCTTCCGTAGGTTCGAGCACCCCGAGACCTATGAGGCGATCAAGTTCGTTTTCTATTTTTTCTTTAAGGGCAAAGGGTACTCTCCTAGCTCTTATCTTTATGGGTTGGATTGCTGGGTTTAACTGTAAGGAGATGGGGGGACCGGTGTATTTTCCTAACGTGCCATCGAAGACGTCTGCATACTTGTTGCAAACGGCTTCTAGGCTGGGTGATTGAATTGTATTTACCCCCGTTATGGCGATTCCTAGAGGGCCGAACCAGTTTAACCCTATCAGGTTGGTGCGGTTTCCTGGCGTAACTAGAACTTCTAAGGGACCCTTGAACCCTTTGTACTGCACGACAACCTTAGCCCTCCCCTCCAGAGGAATGGGGGTTTTCTGGAAGTCTGCTAGGTGGACCTGGGTTTGCCTCAGAGGAATTTTTCCCTTGCTTTGTCGGCAGATCTCCTGGTACGTTCCAAATGAAATTAAAGAGACTGCTGACCCTGAATCTACTTCCATGAGGCAGGGCACTCCCTGAATTTTTACCCTGATCCTCACCTTAGAGCTTAGGCTGTGTACCCTGTCAATTGTTTCTACTAGGTTCCCTGGTGTTTTTTCTCTGATGGCCCGGGTAGCTGGCCTACCTGGGGGATTGGTCTCCAGATCATTGATGTTGTCGCGCCCCCGGCTGCGGCACACCGGTTTGATGTGGCCGGTCTTTCCACAATTGTGGCACTTAGCGTTTCTGAACCGGCAGCTTCCTCGGGCATGATTGCCCCCACAGCTGGCGCAGGCGGCCCGTTGCTCGTAACGCGGTGGTGGCGGCAGGGGGTTCTTGGTTCTGCGATGATCCGAGGTGTCGCTTCTCCTCTGTTGTCTGCGTTCCATTTTCCGCTGGAGGGCTTCCCCGTCAGTGAAGTCCACCGACTCGTCGCTGTCGCTGAGCGTGGCGCTCTCTTGGTATACCGTTGCTGGGCTCTCAGGGGTCGTGGTGGTCGATTTCTTCTTGTGGCTGTACTCATACGCCATGATTTCTCGGGTCAATTCTGCCAGGCTCATGTCGGGTTTGGATGTCAGCTTCTTCTGCAGCCTCTCGTCCCTCAACCCGATCACCACCTGGTCTCTGATGCGGTCCTCCAGGTCGGGGAAACAGCAGTTCCGCGCGGCGTGTCTGACCCCAGCGATGAACTCGTTGGCGGGCTCGTCTGGTCGCTGTTTCTTCTGGGCGAATTGGACCCGCCAGTACAGTTCTGAGCGAGCCGGCATATAGTACTTGTTCAGCTGGTCCACCAGGTCCGCGTAGGAGACCTCTGTGATGGGCACCGGGCTAAACAGGCCCACGGCAGCGTCGTACACTGGAGGTCCGCTGATGTATAGTAGAGCGGCGGCCTTTGCTCTGTCGTCAGTGATTTTACTGACGAGGAGGAATCCCTCGACCTGGCCCAGGTGTGATTGCCATCTCTCGGGATGGCGGGTATCGAATTCCCTCACACGCCCGAAGTTTGCCATGTCGTCCGGTCCTGGGTCGCTCCTTTGGAAGTTAAAACTTCCAGTGACAGCTCTTGCCGGGAACTCTCTTCCTCGGCCGTGACTTCAGCTCGGGAACTCTCTTCCTCGGCTGTGACTTCAGCTCCGGAGCGATCCCACCTTCGTCGCCAGTGAAGTAGCCGAAGGACCACTCGGACGACAGGCTACTTAACTAAAAGGTTTATTGTGAGCAAGGCAAACATAGAATAACTTGCCCGGCTTTTATAGCCGGCAGCTGACAGCGAGGGCCAATCAGGAGCGTTCATTTTGGCGCCGCGTCTATCCGGACCAATCCGCGTCGTCTGTTCTTTGACAGCTCAGGCTTCCGCATGGTCCGGTGTTTTGACAGCCGCGAGCTGTCAGTGGTTGCGCCTGCGCCGTGCGGGGAACTTTGACAGCTGTCAAAGTTCCCGCGTGTTCTCCTGTCAGAATGTTTTCCCTAGCTGGAACAACCTGTTAATTGATGTATTTTTAACTGTTTACATATATAATACACTCATAGACTTCAACTCTTTATTTAGTGAAGCAGGATTCCGCCCTCATCACCAGTGTTAAATAGTGGGTTCTTTGGCGCAGGAATGAAGACGAGATAGCTGAGTACAGGAAAACTCATATTTATTTCGTGCAGAATCTGTACTGAGAAAATGGCTGCAACTAGCTGCAATATATAGTCTAGCCCCTAGGCGGCAGCCCATAAATTTGAAACAAGCATTGCCACCTAGGGATAGCCAATTGTAGCACTAGAGACTTGTAGTCTGGGTTTCTGGAGAGCCGTTAGCTGCCCCACAACCCACATGGTATTACTATGGTCCCAGTACATAACAGTAAAGATGGGAGAAAGAATGTAACAGAGAATAAAAGACTGTCAACAAGTAATAACTGCAATCCCACTTACTTCAGTTTCTGACTACAACTCAGATCATTTCTGTCCCATCCACCTATCAGCATATAGCCCTCCAACATATAATGATGCAATGTGTATATTGAGAGCAAATAGATGCCATATATGATTTGCAAGGCCCCTGAGTTGAATTCTACTGAAATGTTGAATTTATTTCCAAATAAGTGTCTTAAGCATTTATTTTCAATCTGCTAGATCATGATCTGAAGTTGTTGTCAAAGGTAAACCCATTAAATACAAAAACTTTGATTCAGTTAAGAAAATAGCCACAACTACATTTCTCTCTTCTTCTCTATTCCTTTGTGCCTTTTTATGTATAACAATCACAGGCTTTCTATTATCACCATCTGCTTGCTCAGGTCTTGAGAACATCACATTCTGTGTCCTACCATTAAACTTCGGCAATTCTGTGTGCTGCTTTCTCCAATTAACTGTAGCAATCTATGTGTTACTGTCAGCAGTTGACAACAGACTTATTATCGGAAAGGCTGAAAATTACTGTGAGAAGTTTGTCTAGCTTTTTTTTTACATTTCTTCAGAACATAGAGGAAGATAAGTCATTTTGGTTGGTAAAAATTATTCTTGTTAGCTCCTTTGGGGCCATTCATATATACTATCCATGTAACAAAATAGATATACAGATGAGAGTTAAAATGAGGGGTATGAGGTAACAAACTTCCTGAAGCTAATAAAGACTAAAATTGCACAGTTTTTGAATAGAGACTACAGGGAAACTGATGTAAGGTATTCTAAGTTTGAGAGCAGAAGAAAAATTGATTAGAAATACATGAAATAAATAATTATCATGAATTCTTTCCCCTTATTGGTTTGTGTCTGTGCCTTTACGTCAGTGTTGAATCTTGACAATTGCCTGGACTAGTCCCTGCACTTTTCTTGTCAAGATTTCAGGAACGGTTTGCCATTGCCTCTTTTCTAGGCCTGAAAATGGCCTAAGATCAGCCAATTGGTTTTATACCTGAGGTGGGTCTAGAACTCATAATCGGACAGTTTATAGCTTGATGCCTTAACCATTACATCAAACTGCCTCCTATTAGTTGTACCATGCTCTAAATATAAGCAGAAAGAAACTATTTATTTTTCACATGTACATGTTAAATTCTTGTCTCTTGAGTAAGGTAATTTCTTTTTTTAATCTTTTCTTAATTATAAGTTTCATTATAAAATAAAAATACAGAAAAAAGTTAGAGAACAGAAAGAAAGAAAGAAAGAAAGAAAGAAAGAAAGAAAGAAAGAAAGAAAGAAAGAAAGAAAGAAAGAAAGAAAACAAGTGGTGAATTCTGTATTTCTTCAGTGTAGCAAAATTGACAAAGAAAACAATCTCAACCTTTTGCTTTACATTTCACAACATTTCAAGCTATTGCTATAATAACAAAACTATTCTAAACCCCAAATCCACTTTTTCTATACTAAAAATCATGGCTTTTCTTATCTAAGTTAAATCTTTATATTCATTGGAAATATGTGAACCAGTGACAAATTTGCTTTCCAAATCCACTTCTTTCAATTTCAAACTCAATTCACCTTGAGTAAATAAAACATAGGTCTACCAGATTGGCGTTACTAGGATTGCTTTTCTTTAAAAAAGCTTCTTATGGGTGACAATTAAAAAGGTATCTTAGGATGGAGCCTTGTTTTGCATTTAATCCAAACTCAGGATGGCACGCTCAACAAAATTATTCTTAAAATCTACATTCACCTTGGCTTTATCATGCCACAAGTAGGCATGCAATCCAAATCTCAAATCATGCCCTCCAAATCACCCATTTTTCATCCAAATGAAACAGTAAGCATCAAAATATAATTTTAAATCTGGTATTTTCAATTGAAATGATGTAATACACAAAGGTTTCCTAAATGGTTTAGGTATAATTTTGTTTTGTTTTTGTTTCATTTTTAAAAGGTTTTTGTTCATTATGCTTCTTTATGTAATGGTACACTACTCTTCCAGAAGCTTTGTCAGATAAATAAAAACATATGATCTCCTGTGATATGAGTGCACATATAAGGAAGATATTGAAAACAATATTTTTTAAAAAATATATTGCACCATCCTTTATCACAGACACATTATCATATAGTCTTGATACTGAAGACATATTGTCAGGTTGCCCCAATTTATGGTGGTAGAAGTGGAAGAGGAGAAGGAAAAAGAATATAAGATTCATAATAATAATCATCATAATAAATATAAGTAGTGTGATTATATGCTATAACAGTGTTTCTCATATCTAGCAAGTTTAAAATGCATGGGTTTCAGTTCCCAGAATTTCCCAGCCAGCATGGGAAGATCTAAGAATTTAAATCCACACATTTTATACTTGACAGATTTGAGCAACACTGTGATACCATCTGTTTTTGAAAAGTAAGTTTTGTATAATAAAATAATTGTGCTTCTTTACTATTTTTTTTTCATTCTGACAAATCCCCTGAAAAACTTCAGATTAGCTCTTTTTGCAAAAATTATAAAAATATCTATCTACTCTGCATCTTGATATTTGTTGACTTCATTCAATATGCTGCATATAAAAACTCAGATTTTGGGTTGTGTGCAAATATTTCAAGGTAATTAGTATTCTGATTGCTGTCCAAGTTTTAAGATGTTATTAAAATGTTTGCTAGTGCCGTTGTATAAAAATATTATTTCACATCTCAGGTCAACTGTTGACTTTGAAATGTTCAATCTTATTGTTTTAATGAATGTTCAATATATGAAAAACAGCTTGACAGAAATATCACCAAAGAAATGCTGCTGCGTTAATCAAAATGAAATCTAATAACAAATCTCTTATTGTAATTGTACTTACATTTATGAAGACAAGCTTATTTTTAAAATATAAGTCTCCACAACTGACAAACTGACATATCAAAATATCTGTATTAAAAATCTCATTCCTAAAATATTAAAATATTTCAGAATTCATTAGCTACTAGCTATGTGTAAAAACCTTGATGCTAACAGGTTAGAAGACTCTAATTTATTTTAAATAATAGTAAACAGGGTAGACGTATTCTGCAGCATTGGATTACATGAATAAATGCATTTCCTAATTTTGTGATTCAAATTAATCAGACTACGTACATATTAGCAAATGGTTGCAATATACAATAGTGTTAGGCAATAATTTATTCAAGGAATTTTAAGCTGTAACACTGATATTATTGCTAGATGCTCATCCTTTTTCCACTTCTGGTTAAGCAATTGTTGAAATTCTGCAAAAGGCTGAAAAGTCAGTTTCATCTGAAGATGAGAACAGAAAAAAAATAAAAATAAACCTATTGATTTCACCCAGAAGTGGCTGCCAGGGACCGAGTGGTCATTTTTCACATTTATAAAATCTTCTCCTACAATGGCCTGGTAACTCCCTGAGCATCTTTATGGCACCAATACAGTTATTTAGTTGCCTTTGGTATAGAAGCTTTTGCTTTGGCACACCTTGGTGACTTTAAGCTGTATGGACTTTACTGTAATTCCTGAATTGGCTGACTGGGGATTCTGGAGCTGAAATCCACACATCTTATAGTCACTGAGACTGAAAAATACTTCTGTAGAGGGTTTGTAGACCTCTGGGGTGGGTTGAAGATGTGTCCAAAGAGAGTGAAGTCAACGGTTAGGGAAGAAACAGGAGTGGGTAAATGAATTGGCTCTGGAGCATGTGGGGAGGTAGGATTGTGCTCCACACAAGGCTCCCCATGAGGAGACTGTAAGATAGTGGTCTCTGGCAGGTTTAGAGACAAGGAAAGTCATCTTGCATAAAACATGATTCAGCACTTTCAAAAAGACACTGGGTTCACATATGTCCTGTCTTAATCACCTTAGTAAATTCTTTGTTAATAGCTTTTTGGATGCAAAGAAACTTGAAAAAGGCAATTTTCAGTATACTGGATGAGTTTCCTTCTATTCTGTATAGAAAAAGTTTCATGCAAGTTTAAGGCCTTTTTTAGTTGTTTATTTGTGAACAAAGAACAAAAGGGTGACCAGAAGATTTTAGAAAGTTATAAACAGATTAAAGGGCCAGATAATATTTCCCGTGGGTTGTTTAAAATTTTACATATAGGTAGATGATAGATAGATAGATAGGTAGGTAGATAGATAGATAGATAGATAGATAGATAGATAGATAGATAGATAGATAGATAGATAGATAGATAGATAGATAGATAGATAGATAGAGACAGTGGTGGGATTCAGCCAGTTCGCACCACTTCAGCAGAACCGGTAGCTAATTTTTTGTTGCCTGGGCCCAGGATGGACTTCTGGAAGCGCAACCACACAGAGAACCGGTTGTTCACATATTTGAATCCCATCACTGGATATAGATAGAGTGAGTAAATGAGTGAGTGAATGAGTGAGTGAGTTTGAAACTAACTATAACAAATAGTCTTGTGGGAAAGTATTGTTGATTAGTTTAAAAAGGCACAGGATAAGAATGGGCTTTGAAGTTTGATTAAAGGGAACCAGAGACAACTAAAAATTACATTTTAAAGCAGAGCTTCCCAACCTTTCCGGGTTGGCAGCCCAGAGGCAAAGGAGGAGCATGGAAATGTACATGCACTTGTGCACACACACATGCACATGTGCAAAATGGTCATGTGCACTGCGGCAGTGCTGGTGGTGGTGCTGGCACCTGTGTGCGTGCACAAATGGGCCACTAGTGCCTGTGTGATGCTGGCAACAGTGCTAGTGCCCCTGTGCATGGCAAATGAGGCCACTAGCACCCGCGCCCATGCACATGTACAAACAGGATGCTTGTACCTGTGTGACACTGGCAATTATGCTAGCACCCCCATGCATGTGCAAACAAGGCTGTTAGCACTCACGCAGTGACACTAGTGCAAGGGTGTGTGCACATGTGCATGCACTCGCCCGCCATTCCCACAGCCCAGTGGCCAACAGGCCACAGACCGGTACCAGACCACAGTCCACAGGTTGGGGACACCTGATTTAAAGTGACCCATTAATACAATGGAACAATATTATTTGATTGTAATAAAATTCAGGCATATATGGGAACAGATTTTACTGAGAATAATGTGGATGTCATGTTGACTACAACACCATTTAGTTTGTCCTTTTGGCTTCGCAAAATTGGCAATCAGAGAAGGGAGAACCCCCTATCTAATGGTAGAGATATTATGGTTGGTTATAATGGTCCCATATCACAGCCGTCTCTTATCATTGCCTTTTAAAGACTAAATTCTGGATACCTCTAAAAAGTCTCACACCTAATAAAATAAACCTCTGTTATATTCAGAAATGGTGTTATACAGCAAGAACTCCATTTTATAGTTTCTAGTAGCCTGCATTTTAGACTTAGTGCATGAATGTATTTACCCTTTGACTTATACTGTATGTTTTTTAAAAAAATAAGAAGAAGAAGACCATGGTGATAGGGAAAGAATGTACAATTGTGGAAAAAAAGTCTAGAAAGGACATCAATACAATGTAAGCAAAGAGACATAAAGTCATGATGAGGATGATAAATTTTTCAACAACCAAGTAGGTAAGGAGTAAATTTAAGAAAGAAACATATCTAAGCATGGCTCTTGTCTGCTTTACTTGTTAGCCAGTTAGCCAGTCCTCTTCAGAATTCAAATACATGTTATATAAGCTAAAGCCACACCAGCCTGAGGATGACGGATGAGATTTCGTCGAAACGTTGCTCTTACACCTTCAATTCTACATGGGGAAAAACCTGAATGACCAAAGATATATATATATATATATATATATATATATATATATATATATATATATATATATATATATATATATATATATATATATATATATATATATATATATATATATATATATATATATATATATATATATATATATATATATATATATATATATATATATATATATGTCTCCGTGGTCATATATGTATATGTATATGTATGTGTGTGTGTGTGTGTGTGTATGTGTATGTGTATGTGTATGTATATGTATATGTATATGTATATGTATATGTATATGTATATGTATATGTATATGTATATGTATATGTATATGTATATGTATATGTATATGCATGCTGGTCTCTGTGGGTATACCACTTCCACCATCCCCATTTTTCTTCTACAAATAGGAGACAAAACAATCCTTCTTGTAAAAGACTAAACTAACTAGCAAAGGACGTTTTGAAACAAGGTTGAAGAACACATGAAACTATGCTGTAAGACACATGGGACTTTGTAGTTTGTCCATTTTTGTCTAAGGAAATTTAGCCTGGGTGACCAAAATTTTCTCCTCTAGCTTTCTCAAGACAGTACTGTGCATCATGGTTTGTACTGAAGAAATAGCATGTAGATGTGCATGGGTATAGATGTATACATATTGGTTTGTGCACAATACACAATCACCATTTGCCAACTGATTGGAGTCCTAAAGCAAAGCATTCCTGCTATATTGTAACAATACTGCATCATAGTTATTACAAAGCAATATCCAATTCAGTATCTGGATGCTGTTCTTTATTGCCCATCAGAAATTCCAAAATACAGAAGTTTATCTCAGATTATGAACAATACCATATTTTGAGAACAAGTACTGACTTCTCTACTCTACTCTGCTTTACATTTACTTCTTAAAATAAAAAAAACCCTCTTGAACACCAAGTTGCTTGAACACTGACAATCATTTATTATTTACTGTTGCTTGTGCATTAGAAGTAACTCTTTAAAAGGGAAAAAATCACATCCAAACATATTGTGAGAGATTCTCTAAAGAGGAATGTTTTCATATGTAATTTATCAGAGGGATCTTCTTCTCTTATTACAGATTTAAATCTGACACAAGCCATCAGACAAATTGCATTGATACTGTACTTGTTTCTGCTGCTTTTAAGAGCCAGGTTGGATCACATTTTGTTTTTGCACAGAGGTTTCACCACTGGGGAGACACAAAGTGTAGTTGAGCATTTCAAATTCAAAACCAACAGAAATTGTCTCTAAAATCCAGCAGGCTTGCATTGCCAATGTATATTATTAATCTCATAGGGAACTGATAATATACTTCTTCCACTTGGAAAAAATAGAATAATTTAATTGGAAGAAGATCCCTTTGACTCTGTTCAAATTATGTGTTTTCTTTTGATCTATTTGCAAGCACTCAAAAATCAGAACTTTAATGTTGTAGTTATTAACTAAGAAATGGAAAAAAGAAATGTTCAGAACAGGAGTCTGAACAAAATTTAATCCCTGAAATTTAACACAGAAATGGCAGAGGAGTTAGCAGAGTAAGCAATGACTGTGCCCGCCAGTTTGAGGATTTCTGCCCGCAAAGCAGGCATCATGCATTTGGCTTTCAACCAGACAGCAGTCCCAGGGATGAAACACAGAATTCAAAGAGGTTCCTCTCAGAAGAGATTACAGAGCATGAACACTTCAAATAGTTTGCCAAGCTTCTTCAAAAAACAATGCCGGTAATGTCTGATACAACATTTAAAGTAGTATCTTACAGAATTAATACGTCCCAGGCAGTATCAATTATGATGACACTTGTACAATAAGAACAATAGGCAAAATAGATGAAACAGATCAGCGAACATATTTAGATGATGGCTCTGTTTATCTTCAGTTTATTACAAAAAGCCCACAGGAATTGTATATTAACTTAATGTTTACATGTTGTTTGGCCATATATTTTTAGACTTAGCTCCTAATAATGTTTTGCACAGTACTCACTAAAATCTATGCTCTGTCAGGCATGGATGAGTAATTCAGCATGGTTTGGTTCACATTGCTCAGTACAGTAGAGTGGAGTATACCAAAATGGAATTGGATAATTTGTAGTTCAGTATAACACATAGACCTAGCTACCATCTAACATTTATGTGCAATTATAATAAGATTTCTTTGCTTTTGCACAGCACTTTATGTGAACAAAACAAAAACTATAGTGCTTAGCATATTGTGTGAACTAAGCCAAGATTAACATAGCCTCAAAAGGTCATAGAGGGACTAGATTTGCTTTGAATTAATACTATGATACTTATTAATGAACCTCATTTTGCCTCCTGCATATCTAATATTGTCTTTGCATGTTTAATATTACACATGAAAAAAATTATCATATTTATAATGAAATGAAAATTTCCCTCACAAAATGTTCTTTTTAGTTTCCTTTAAAAGGTACTAGGAAATAATAACTGTGCCTGTAGGGAGTTTTCCTTTTTATATTTCAAAAAGAGCACAACATTTTAAATCAAAGGGCATTAGTTAGAAGTTACTTATTTTTTTCATATCTACCCTCCCACACCCTTTTGCATGTATTTAAAGCTTGGTATTCATTACATTACAAAGATCAAAGAAGAAATGTTCTAGACTAAAGACTTAAAGATTTTATGCTCATAAAATTATAAAAATTGCACCTGATTATCTCTAAGATTTGGAGTACTCTTTGATATAGTCCTTCAAGCAACACTTTGAGTTTTTTCCCATTTATATATTTGTCACTATTTATTTACTACAGAACTAAGATTGGTCTAAATAAGTGTTGATCCATTCTTTATGACAACATTGACCAACTGACTTGCCATCTGTGCCTAGGTTACGGGCTTAGAAAGAGTGACTGGCTCCAAATCACCCAGCTGACTTTCATGTCTTAGGCAGAAGTAGAATTCTTCAGTCTCCTGGCTTAGAGCAGTCTTAACTCACTAGAACAAACTGTTAATCATACATAAATTAAAAAAAAATCAGATTATTATGTGTATGAATATAAGAATGAAGGTGTTTACATATGTTACATAGCTAGTTGAAATTTACATTCATGTAGTTTAAGATATCTCACATCCCAAAGTTTTATTTTATTTACAAGTAAACTTCATTTGAACTATGGTGCTGGAGAAGACTCCTGCGAGTTCCTTGGACTGCAAGGCGATCAAACCGGTCAGTCCTAGAGGAGATCAACCCTGACTGCTCTTTAGAAGGCCAGATCCTGAAGCTAAAACTCAAATACTTTGGCCACCTAATGAGAAGGAAGGACTCACTGGAGAAGAGCCTAATGCTGGGAAAGATCGAGGGCAATAGAAGAAGGGGACGACAGAGAATGAGGTGGCTCGATGGAGTCACTGAAGCAGTAGGCGTGAGCCTAGATTGCCTCCAGAAGATGGTAGAGGACAGGAAGGCCTGGAGGAACATTGTCCATAGGGTCGCGATGGGTCGGACATGACTTTGCAACTAACAACAACAACAAACTTCATCTACTGTAGGACTTTGAACTTTCCAAAAATAATTTTGGCAGAAGTGCTTTGGATTTCATCCAATCATAGCCCCTCATTTTTTTGGCCCATATTATTTATTCTTTAATGAATAAGAGCAATTCGGAAGAGGACACAGCCCTAATCTGTATTTCAGAACTGTATATGTGTACCTAACATGTAACAAAAATCAATTTTAATATTAGTGTTAACATACAAGCATGTCTTCAGGATTAGTACTATATAGAAATAATCTATATGAAAACAGAAGTAGAATTAGTTCTACATCAAAGTTGCTTAGAATAGCAAAATTTCATCTGTTTTCATATGACTTGGGGTGTTTCCACCTATGGAAGGGTAGAGGGTAAAAGGTATATGTAACTCAGAGTAGTATGATAGCATTACATATCACTATATTGGATAATATCCCAACTTTGCAATGTTCCTAAGAAGTAATATAGGATTTTTAAATTTGTTCAATATCATGTTAGATCACTACATCCAGGGCTTTTTTTCTCATAGAACGCTCAGAACGGAGTTCCGGCACCTTTTTTGGATGGAACCTTGTAGGATAGGCAAGGCGGATTGTATGACATGTGTGAGTTACGGCACCTTTTTCTTTTACAAAAAAAGCACTGACTACATCAAAACATGTATATATTTAGCTATCAAATGTGCAAACAGGGATGGGAAGGGAAGAGTAGAATGGATATATCTGAAATGCCAATGAGGCTTTAAAGGATCTTTTCAATTACTTCTGAGTTATTTAATTTAATACTATTTTTATCAGTATTTAGATTTTAGATTTAGATTTTATTAGATTTATATACCGCCCTTTTCCCGTAGGACTCAGGGCGGTTTACAAGGTGTTTAAAACATCAATACAAAAATTAAAAAACAATTAAAAATGATTAAATTCAGTCCTTGAAGTAAAAATATAAAAACCCCAATTAAAACTCTCAGCCTGGGCCGGAAAGCTCAAAGAGCCAGGTTTTCAGGTCCCGGCGAAATGAGTGAAGGTCGGGGGCAGTCCTAAGCTCCATGGGCAGCTGGTTCCAAAGGGCAGGCACACCCACAGAAAAGGCCCTCCCCCTGGGTGTTATCCGCTGGCAGTCTTTTACCGGTGGCACCCTGAGAAGGCCCTCCCTGTGGGAGCGCACAGGACGAAGGGAACTTGATGCCGGCAGCAGGTGTTCCCTCAAATATCCCGGACCCAAGCCATTTAGGGCTTTATAGGTCATCACCAGCACCTTTGGCAATAATTATTTATTTATTTATTTATTTATTTATTTATTTATTTATTTATTTATTTATTTTTTATTGGGACTTATATCCTGCCCTATCTCTCGAAGGACTCAGGGCGGCTAACAACAATAACATACAATAAATACAGAAATTAAGATAAAATTAAAATTAAAGGCCTCTGTACAATAAATTAAAATTAAAATTAAAATAAATTAAAAATTAGAGTTAAAAATTATAAACATAATTAAAATCCCTGTCAGTCCAGGTCAGCCAGGTGGAAAAGGAGTGTTTTGAGGCCGCGGCGAAAGGACTGGAGATCTGGGGCCATCTGAAGCTCAGGGGGAAGCTGGTTCCACAGGACTGGCACTCCCACAGAGAAGGCCCTCCCCCTGGGGGTCGCCAGCCGACATTGTCTAGCCAACGGTACCCTGAGGAGGCCTTCTCTATGTGAGCGTACTGGGCGATGGGAATTCGTTCCCGGCAGCAGATGGTCCTGCAAGTAACCCGGGCCTAAGCCATGTAGGGCTTTAAAGGTAAGTACCAGCACCTTAAATCTCACCCGGAGGGCAAACGGTAACCAATGCAGCTCACGCAGGAGGGGTGTAATATGGGAGTATTGGGGTGCTCCCATCACTACCCGTGCAGCCACACTCTGCACCAGCTGAAGCCTCCGGGTGGTCTTCAAGGGCAGCCCCATGTAGAGAGCATTGCAGTAATCTATACGGGAGGTAACGAGTGCGTGGGTGACTGTACGTAGGGCATATCGGTCCAGAAAGGGGCACAACTCACATACCAGGTGAATCTGGGCAAATGCCCCCCTAGCCATGACTCCAATATGATCTTCAAAACTGAGTCGTGAATCCAGGAGGACGCCTAGATTGCGTGCTCTATCAACGGGAGGTAACATCTCTCCTCCTATAATCAAAGATGGAACCTCTTGGACTAAACGAGATGTCGGTACGTAAAGCCACTCAGTCTTGGCCGGGTTGAGCCGGAGCCTGTTCTTTCCCATCCAAATCTGTACCGCTTCCAGGCAATGGGACATCACATCGAGGGCATCACTGGGTTGGTTCGGGGTGGAGATGAAAAGCTGGGTATCATCAGCATATTGATGATACTTCACCCTGAAGCCACGGATGATCTCACCCAGCGGCTTCATATAGACGTTGAACAGGAGGCGCGAGAGTACCGACCCCTGAGGCACCCCACAACTAAGGGGCCTAGGGGTTGACCTCTGCCCCCCTGCCAACACCATCTGCGAACGGCCCGAGTGGTAGGAGGAGAACCACCGCAGAACGGTGCCTCCCACTCCCAACTCCTCAAGACGACGCAGCAAGATACCGTGTTCAATGGTATCAAAAGCCGCTGAGAGATCTAATAGGACCAGGACAGAGGAATAACCCCTATCTCGGGCCTGCCAGAGATCATTCACCAGCGCGACCAATGCCGTCTCCGTGCTATACCCGGGCCTGAAACCCGATTGGTACGGATCCAGATACTCAGTTTCCTCCAGGACCAAAGGGAGCTGCCGTGCCACCATGCTTTCAATGACCTTCGCAAGAAAGCGAAGGTTGGAGACAGGACGAAAGTTATTTTAAATAGCTGGATCCAATGCAGTTTTCTTAAGGAGGGGCCTTACCACCGCCTCTTTCAAGGCGGCAGAGAAGTACCCTTCACTCAGTGAGGCATTGATAACTGCTAGGAGCCAGCCTTGTGTAACCTCCCGAGATGCATAGACCAGCCAGGAGGGACACGGGTCCAACAAACACGTGGCGGCACTTAATTTCCCCATGATCCTGTCCACTTCATCCGGAGTCACAGGATATGCACATACTAGGCACAGAAGCCCAATGCAGTCACATTAGCACAAACTATACAGTACTTTGTCACATATATGGAACAGGAAAGCTGCAAAAAATTGTACAAATCAAATCAATGTTCATGAGAAAATGTCTTACTTAGTTGAAATGTAAATCTTCAAAATTTCTACTATGCTTTTCAGTTTCATTTCAAAGATTTAAATCCATCTTTGACAATATGCCTATTACAGCTGAGAGAGATGAAGAATGAGCCATATGGAAATAGGGTGAAATGTTAAACTACTTTGGCTACCGATAAAATATGGAGAGAAAATGGGATCTCCTAAGATTTTCTATTTATTCCATGAAACAATCATCTTCAAAGTGCATATCATCATCAAATTTCAGTGTGGTTTATATTCTTAATTTTAACTGAAAGAATAAGTTGATAACATCTAACCAAAATAATCTCACATTTTTTATATAGGCTTTACTGTTTAAAATAGAATTAAGTAAAGGAGAAGGATTGGTGAATTCATAAAACTTAGTATTATGTGCACCATTTTTTAAAAAAAATTCACAGAAATTTTTTAAAAAATAAATTCTAAAATATCTTTTATGTCAAAAGTGTATCCAAATAACATCAAATTTTCTTAGTGTTTTATTTCAGGAATTTTGGGCATGGAAATTCTCAGTTTAAGCAATACTTGAATGAAGGCACCTCCTATATATGCACCACCTAGAGGAGCATTTTCATAGATGTATGTCAGTAAGCAGAATTGTGTGACAGAAATAATACTTGCTTAGATTGGCTCAGTAGATTTTGGAAAGAGATCATTGAGAAGGGCACTGTCCCAGGTAAATGTAAGAATTCAAATGCTATGTTTGAAAGACAGAAGAAAACAGCATTCCAGTGTCCCCAACTCATCTTTTTAAATTCAGAGTTATATTCTAATTATAAGCTCAGAAGAATTTGTCTGCTGTCAGCTTCAACCTCATTGATCACTCTCTCTGATCAGCATATCAGGTTCCATATGTCCTCTGCTTTTGTCCTTCAAATCATGTCCTCAACTGCTTTGTAGACTTCAAATGTTTCATGAATGAATGAGCCTTCAGGAAAGCAAACATTTCCTAATCCGTTTAAAGATTATTAGTTGCTCTTTCCTGGACTGAAATCAACAATCCATTTTGAATGGCCAGTAGAATATTTATGTTAGCTATTTCAGCTATCAGTCATCATTTCCAAGCATCTTTTTCCCATGGCCTTTTTAAATATTTTCAGTGTTTACATCTTTATCACTTCATATCTGCCACCCAACTTTATTCTATGAGCTACTTATGAGAATTATGTCTTATAAGAATCTAAATGACACCAACTCTCAGCTGTACAAATTGTTTTGCTGGGTGTCTGCATGATGGATTGTTATGACCCAGCCCAGCTGTATTGAATCATTAGTTCTTTTGGATCTGGAAGCAATGTTTACATAGTATGAGTACTTAAGGCTTTATTCCAAGACAGGATAAGATGGTAATCAAAGAATATTAATCAAAGACAGCAATTTTAAAAAAATATTTAAGAATACAAAATACTATAAGACAAAGAAGGAAAGATCATTTCACTTTTTCTGCCAGTTAAATAACCCAAAAATGTATAGGTGAGAGCAACCTTTCAAAGCCAGAAAATATGCAGCATTTCCCAGTTAAATTTCATCAAAGTTTCATCTCATGGAGATTTATGACTAGCTTACATAGAGTTTGAAACATAATTAAGCACACCTACTTTTCAATGGTCTTGTCTCACTAGATCGTCTCACCACAAAAATTTTTTGACTTATACTGGCAAGTGTCTCATTAACTTACATCACAGTTGGCTGTTTTGTCTTGGATTACCAATAAACATTTCTCAGGCATGTTGAGTTGTATATCTCTATTTTTATATTTATATTTTTCATTTACTTTTCTCTTTGGATTCAGTTTCAATTAGTTCATCCTATCCGATACCAAATGAGAAGCAGATATGAATTAAGTTCTTTCACAATAGAAAAATAATAGAAATACCTCTGTGTAATTTCCTTGAATCTGAGATACATATATTGATCTATTCTGGTGATTAATATGTCAGTTCTATTGTGTTTAATATATAACAGAACAGAATAACAAAATTGTAAGGGACCTTGGAAGTCTTCTAGTCCAACCTCCTGCTCAGACAGAAAACCCTATACCATTTCAGAAAATGGTTGTCCAATCTCTTCTTAAAAACTTCCTGTGTTGGAGCATTCACAACTTCTGGAGGCAAGTTGTTTCTTCTTAGCTCCAGGTTGCTTCTCTCCTTGATTAGTTTCCATCCATTGCTTCTTGTCCTGCCTTCAGGTGCTTTGGAGAATAGCTTGGCTCCCTCTTCTTTGTGGCAGCCCCTGAGATATTGGAACACTGCTATCATGTCACCCCTCACCCTTCTCTTCATAACAAGTGGCTGGCCAATCTCTTCTTAAAAACTTCCAGTGTTGGAGCATTCACCACTTCTGGAGGCAGGTTGTTCCACTGGTTAATTGTTCTAACTGTCAGGAAGTTTCTCCTTAGTTCTAGGTTGCTTTTCTCCTTGACTAGTTTCCATCCGTTGCTTCTTGTCCTGCTTTCAGGTGCTTTGGAGAATAGCTTGACTCCCTCTTCTTTGTGGAAGCCCCTGAGATATTGGAACACTGCTATCATGTCACCCCTCACCCTTTTTTTTAAAATCCCATTTATATCCCGCCCTTCTCCGAAGACTCAGGGTGGCTTACAATTTAAAGCACAAATCAATGTGCTTAGCAATAGCCTTCATTCTATGTATATGCCTGCTTATTAGGGCTTTCGCCCCCCCCCCCAAGCGGCATTATTACAAAGTCAGCTTATTGCCCCCAACAATCTGGGTTCTCATTTTACCTACCTCAGAAGGATGGAAGGCTGAGTCAACCTTGAGCCTGGTGGGATGCGAACCTGCACTAATTGCAGGCAGCTGGCGTTACTTAAGGAGGCATTAGTCCACTGCTCCAACCTTCTCTTCATTAAACTACACATACCCAATTCCAGCAACCGTTCCCTATATGTTTTAGCCTCCAGTCCCCCAATCATCTTTGTTGCTCTTCTCTGTACTCTTTCTAGAGTCTCAACATCTTTTTTACATTTTGACAACCAAAACCAGATGCAGTATTCCAAGTGTGGCCTTACCAAGGCATTGTAAAGTGGTACTTCATGTGATCTTGATGCTATTCCTTGGTTAATGCAGCCTAGCACTGTGTTGGCTTTATTGGCAGCTGCAGCACACTGCTGGCTCATATTTAAGTGATTGTCCACTAGGACTACAAGATCCACCTCACAGTTACTACTATTGAGCCAGGTACCACCTATACCTGTGTATTTGTTTTTTCTTGTCTACTTTATTTTGAATACTGTATGAATATTGTATTTTGATATTTACACCTATAGATTTTTCATGAACTCTGTGGAAATGTATTTAAAGAACTATATTTTCCAGTCTGAGAAAATAGTCACAGTGTTTGATAATATATTGGAAATGGTCAGATATCACCATTATTAAAATGCCATCTGAGCGACACAACAATAGTTTAAAAGAAAAGTTTCATCTTTTCTGTTTGTCTTCTAGGCACAAATTGATTTAAACATTTTGCATCTCCAACTGTTAATTCCCAGTAGATTGTGGACAGTGAATGTAATCCAACATACATACTTAGATCTAGAGGAATTTTTTTGTATTTATTCTTCTTGGGAAAGCTAAATTTATATGGGAAGAAAAAATATGTATCCTATACTTTGCAGATTGAGTGACATAACTTCAGGGTATATGATCATAATTTTAGCTAATGCACTATGTACTTTGGCACACACAACATTCAATTCAAGAAAAATTGTTTGATACATTAAACTGTCATTTTCATATGCTCATCTTCAGGAACATATAGTCTATAATCAGTCATTAATGCCTTTTTGTTTCCTACATAATGTTTGAGTGCTCATAATTTCCATGCAGGAAGATCGAAAGAAACGCCAAGCTATTGATAATGATCCCAATAGCATACAGCGCCCACTTTTCCTCTCTTTGTCTGTGAACCATTCATTTGTCAGGAAAGAAAAGCAGTGACTTCGACTTGGTTTCTCTTTCTTAGTTCCTAAAAAGGAAAAAAAGAGAGAGAGAATATATTGCATAGAATTATCTAACTCTGTGAAGTTGCTTTGCTTCTCATTCCTGGTTAAGGGTTACCAGAATATATATATACTTCTGTTTATTTGTTCCTAAGATACCATGTCACAATGACCTCACCTCATACGATCAGCTAGATGTATTAGAGTGAAAAGCACCTACAACACTTGCGTTTAACCATGTGAAAGCATACACTTATACTACACACGGCAACATATATTTTCTGCCATGTTCCCATGACATTGCCTTGATAATATTCCCAGGCAATGAGTGAGTCAGCCTTAATTCATTCTTGAGGTACAGATATTAAAGTAGTGTTTCCACTTTTGACATATTCACAAGGTCAAGCTCACAGTGCATAAATCTATTAGACTTCGGAATGCATTACCTTGCAGAGAATTCAGAGACATTAGTGACAGAATAGGGATCATCAATGGAGCAGTAAATTTCATGCCAGTACAGCTTCACCGAACCAGTTTTTGCTCTAGTATTGCTATATTGCTGGCAAAATGTTGGCTTCTCTCAATTCTCCTTTGTGTTTTGAGGTTGGTAGGTGACTGTAAAGGTAAAGGTAAAGGTTCCCCGCACATGCGTGCTAGTCGTTTCCGACTCTAGGGGCCGGTGCTCATCTCCGTTTCAAAGCCGAAGAGCCAGCGCTTGTCCGAGGACATCTCCGTGGTCATGTGGCCGGCATGACTAGATGCCAAAGGCGCACGGAACGCTGTTACCTTCCCACCGTAGTGGTCCCTATTTTTCTACTTGCATTTTTACGTGCTTTCGAACTGCTAGGTTGGCAGAAGCTGGGACGAGTAACAGGCGCTCACTCTGTTACGCGGCACTTGGGATTCGACCCGCCAAACTGCCGACCTTCCGATCGACAAGCTCAGTGTCCTAACCCACTGAGCCACCGCGTCCCTAGTAGGTGACTGTACATACCTACATTTTACTGCTGGAATCTTTCCTCCATGGTATTTTCTATCTTTACATAGTTGGAAATTGCTACTGAATCCCTGCTGTGTTTATTTCATTCTCCAATATACTGCAAAGCTGGATGCTTATGAAAAATGCAGCCATTTCCTTTTTTGCTTAGTGATTCCTTGCCTAGTTCCCAAATGCTATTTAAAAGCTTAATATATTTATTGAAATTCATTCAAATGTAATTTTCTCGGTCACATCTCAGCTGTAACTCCTGAATCTCATTTTCAACTTATTACTGCAGATATAATTTTCAGAGGAGGAGGAGGAAAAGGTGGAAGTTTCTCTTCCTTGGTAGATAAATAACTCTTCCAGTACCATTGGTAATTCCCTAGAAGGTTTTGGCTATCCTGCCTTTCTAACAATTCGTGTGCTTATCTCTACAATGATATGAGTGTGGAAAATTGCTTTGAAACTCAAAATGAAAAAAAAAGGTTTTTAGTCTTGATACTTTTTCTTTATTAACTCTTTGCAAAGGGATAAATTCTTACATACTAGGCTCTGCTGAAAATCACTGGTTTTACTGGGTCTAGAAATAAAGTTGAGCAAAATTATGCATAAGGATAAAAATATCATTGTCTGGCACCCTGAATTTTTCTTCATACCACCACAGAGGAAGCTGCAAGCTGAAGACAGATTCTAGAAAGGTATGGAGTTTAACTCATTTGTAGAATTAATATGCATGCATGTATAGTTTCCAATTTCAGATTCAAAGCTTAGATATATTTATATTAAAGAGTGTACCCAGTGGTGGGATTCAAATATGTGAACAACTGGTTCTCTGTGTGGATGTCACTTCCGGAATTCCATTCTGGGTCTGTGCAACAAAAAATTAGCTACCGGTTCTGCCGAAGTGGTGCGAACCAGCTGAATCCCACGACTGAGTGCACCCAAATATTACACAAGAGAAGCAAGAAAGCCAATTATTCTTATCAACCCCTAACATTAATAATAAGAAACCAGAAAATCCTTAAGGGATACCAGTTATCTACAGCTGCTGCAGCTTTTTTCTGGATGAGGGTATACTAGAAATTAGCTGAGGCAGATCAAATAAGAGAATGTGGTCAAAACAGTAATGACATGTTGTAAGTAACATTAATTAAAACCAAATAAATAAATGGACATATTTAATATGGGAATGTCCATGAATTTAATAATTTGGCCACAATTTTAGCTTTTTAATCTGTGTTCCACATGTATTCATTAATCTTTGTTGTGTATCTCTGGTTTATATTAACTACCTGGCATAGACTGACATTCATGTTCTCATGAGATACTAAATACAATTACTCACATGAGAACATACATGTGCCTCTTTCAAAACAGAACTATGTGAAGGAAATTATTAAAAGAGAGAAATAGTTGAAGGAAAAGGTTTAACCCTCTCCTATTCATATCCAGAGGTGGCTTTGAGCTAGACTCTTCATTTCACATGTGTATATATAAATAGATCAAAAATATCAGGAAAGCTGAATTATACAAAATTTCAAGGCTGATCCAAGATCTTTCGCAGCCTGAAGTAGAGCAGAAAATGGCACTATACATGTACCCTCCAAATCAGTAATGTTATTTTGACACTTGAATCAGAACACTGGACTCCAGTTATTTTTAAACTGTTGACCCACTTACCCCCTACATGGTGTTGCATAATATTATTCTTCTCCTCTTCCACCCCCCCCCCAAAAAAAACCCTGGGGGGAAGGTTCCCAACTACTAGTCCCAAGCTGATCCTTGTCACACAAACAAAAAAAAATCACAAATTGCATCATTAGCCCCAAGATAATACTAGATTAATTCCAGTTTAACAACTAGTGATCTAGAAGGATGTTCACCATTGTGAAAAATATAATAATGAATATAAATCAACTGCTGATAATTTGTTACCTTTTCACAACACCAAAAGCAGCTGTCTGGTTCTATTTCTTCCTGCACAATGTACCATATTGAAAGAAAAATAATCTATGTCGAAAAGCCATGCTTACCACAATCATTTGGGGTAGCTAGTTGTCAATAGTAGCTATAGGAGGTTTAAATTCTGTTTGAATCAGCAAGTGGCTTGCTTGACCAAAAATTTCCTGTAAGAAATACAATGTCCATGAATATATATATTTGGAAACATTTATTATTGCAATAGGAATGTTTATTTATTTGGAAGGAGCCTATTAACTTGAAACACATGTGTGGGATAATTTTGTTAAGTTTTAAAATTTGCTTTTTCTAGATGACAACTATGTCTGTCAACTGTGTCAGACTCAATGCTTGTTAAAAATGTATATTAGCATCATTTATACCTCATGCTTCAATAATGGAACAGACGCAAACATTAAACAAAGCAAAACAAAAAACAGACCACACTGCATGTGTAGAGTAGAAGGAAAATTAGACCAAATACATGAAGGGAACTTAACCAAAACAGAACAGTACAATTGATATCAGTGGATCAGTTCCAATGTATATAATCAATTAAATTAAATTAAATTAAATTAAATACCACACAAACATAAAATATACACCATTTCTTTTTTGGAACTATTTGACCATTAGGGAATTAGGCTATGATTTTCAATCAGAATAATGTACATCTTTCCTTTTTAATTATATAGGAGGATGAATTATCCAGGCTTGAATTTTTTTAAAAAAACTGCTAAGCTTCCAGAAAGTTGACAACTCTTTATTATAAGAATTGAAACACTGCAACAAGATCTTAGTTCATTAATTATTGAAGTTTCCATTTGGATAAAGTTTAAATTGATTCAATTTTGTATAACATTAAATACTTGTAGAGAAACCCATGGAAAATGGCATCCCTTAGCTTTTGAGTAATTATACACTTGTGATAGAAATACTGTACTTTGACACAAATGGTGTCAGTTGCTTATGTGTAGGAAAACATGCTTGTCATGGGAGTACAAAAATAAAATTTATTTGTTAAATTATGCATAAATATAAGATACAAATGTATTTTTAAAATACAGTTAAAGGTATCACACTTGCATTGTGTACATATGAAAATACAGTATTTAAGATTCAACATACACAGACACATTTATGATAAATGTAACTAATTGGCAATGCCAGTTCTTTTCATTATGGGTTCCCATCTTTTCATTTTCCAAAAATATGGAAAATTAAGATGCTATGAAATAAGACCCTCTAGTTCTGCCGGACATCATGTAGCAGCTTGTTAATTTCTGCCACCAGTTCACTAGCATCCATGAGTTCATGTTTACTATCACTGAGGTGGTTAAGCACATTGTCAAACTCATCTTCTTCATAGTTCTCTGGAATTTCCTCCATGGCAGGTAGCCATTTTGAAGAGGGCTGGGCACCTGAATGAGTTCCCAAAGTAAGCCCAGTGCTGTTTGCAGGGTTTTGAAAATGAGTACTGGCTGCCCATGCTGCCACCCCTTGTGGATAGCTTACAGTCTTGGCTGGCAAATGTCCTTTCCTGCGCTCTAGTGAACTGGGAGGCTCTATTTCATTACATTCTGTGTAAGCATCCAACGAAGGAGGCAAGAGACGTTGGAAGACACTGTTCATTTCAGAGAGCAGAGATGAGGTACACATGTCAGCTGCTTCTTCCAAATTCTGATTGTCTTTGCCAAAAGTTAAAAAGCTCTTTTTCTTTTCAGATGATTCAACCTCTTGATGGTCCTCCTCCTCCTGTGGTGGCTGGCTTTGCGGAGGCTGAAATTCTTCTCCTGGTATAAACATATTGCTTCTGTAATCAGAAGATGGGGAAGGCAGAGGTGGCATCCAGCACTGGTCTGAATGCCCCAGGACTCTGCATTCCTCTGTGCACAATCTCATTGCTGAAAGCAAAATGAAATTAAATGTTAAAACCTGCACGATTTCAGTCACAACTCAAGGTGTAACTCTTGACTTTTTAAAACCTAAATTTAAAAGTAGTTTGAACAAACATACATATATTTTCTGGTCAAAAAAATACATTCAATAAATCAGTGCTTAAGTCTTTTTCACTGAATCTTAGAATAGTAGTGCCTAATTTTGTTGAAAGTTTGGTTTTTGGCCTTTGAATGGCATTCTGAGGTTATACTCCAAAGAAGTATGTGAAGATAAGAACAAAAGCTAAATTTCATTTAATTTTCCTTTAAAATGAATCAAAGTATAAATCCAGTGCAATCATGGGTTTAATTATTTGATTTTATTTGGAATTTTAAAGTAGAAAAATATTGGTTCAAATGTTTGTGTTACTTTGGTACTATAGTTATATGAAATTTTTTTATTGGCTTATTTATATCTTATTTCAAATATTTTTCTCATAACTTTTGATGAAAGTGCCTTTTTGCTACCCAGAAAAGAAGACTAAAACAGTCTAATTACAAAGACTGCCCTAGTTTTGAACACACTTAAAACCAGAGTTCTTGATCAACTTCATAAATCAAAGTTGTGAAAGGATTTTTTCTTAATAAGAGGGCAGGGTGGCATTAACTCCTGCCATTTTCATAAACATGTTGTGTTCCGTTTTGATGTATATATTTTAATCCAGTTAGACAAATAGCTGCCATTTAGATGCTAGATCTATAAAATATAGAACTCCATATATCATATATTACTCACACCACAGTAAAAAAATGAAAATGAAGGTTATCCTAATTTCACATATGTACTTGAATTTTTTATAACGGCTCTAGTTTTGAACCATGGTTAGTAATTAGAATGCAGTATTACAGTCTAATTCTGCCAACTGCCAGTGGTTTCATCCTGACCAGCTCAGGGTTGACTCAGTCTTCCATCCTTCTGAGGTCAGTAAAATGAAGACCCAGATTATTGGAGGCAATATGCTGACTCTGCAAACCACTTAGATAGGACTATAAAGCACTATGAAGTGGTATATTGTGGGCACTACATCACTGGAGATTGTTAAGAAGAGGCTAGACAGTCACTTGTCTGAGATGGTATAGGTTCTCCTGCTTGAGCAGGGGCTGGACTAGAAGACCTCTAAGGTCCCTTCCAGGTCTATTCTATTCTGTTCTGTTCTGTTTTGTTCTGTTCTGTTCTAAATGTATATACTATAAGTCAGTGGTGGCGAACCTATGGCACATGTGCCAGAGGCGGCACTCAGAGCCCTCTCTGTTGGCACGTATGCCGCTGCCAGCAGCAGGTCCATCAGGCTGCCACCGCCACCTGGAGCAGGAGCCCTGCCCAGCACAAAGGAGGCAAAGCGGCCAACTAGTAAGCTCAAGTAGAGCAGAAGTCACCAACCACTGTCGATTGCCAGACTGGAAGAAAAGGGAGGGCGAAGCATTTTACATGCGTGTGTGCACACATGGGGGCTGCGAGCATGCACATGCTCCAAATGGGGCAGGGCTAGTGCCTACGTGATAGTCACCCTGCCTCATTCTTGCGTGGTGCAGCGTCTTGTATCTGCATCCTGCGGCGCCACGACGGCCGTATTTGTGCCTTGCTGCAGGTTGGCCCATTTTTGTACCCCTGGTTTTTGTGTACCAGAGGCGACACTCAGAGGCACCTCCCTGCCCCCACCCCAAGGGCACCACAATGCTGATGCACCCTGGCACTTTGCAATAAATAAGTGGGTTTTGGGTTGCGGTTTGGGCACTCGGTCTCTAAAAGGTTCGCCACCACTGCTATAAGTGCTATTGCTATTGCTATTATGCTTGTTATAGACTTTTATAGAAAAAGTTTGAATGGCTGTTTTAGAATTTACTGAAAAGCTTCAAAGCACCTTTGTCTGATAAGTATATATATTGTGCTCTTTCTTCCAGGTGCTCAAAGTGCAAGGTAGCGGTCCCTTCTCCATTTCTTCCTGTAAATTTCCTATGATGGAAATTTAGTTGAAAGAAGCTTAGCCCAAAGTCATGGCTAAGGATGTATTTGACACTGCATTTATCATCATAATTCAAGATTTTGACTATTACAGTACACCACACTTGCTCTTATACATATAAATAATTTGGGATTATAACCAAATATTTGTATTTGGTAACTATACAAAACATCAGCAGCCTGAAATGATAAAAAGTGGATAGTCTTTGAACAAGTTACTTCCTGATATTAATTTAGTTAAGTATTCTATTTATGAAGATGGAGATAAAAACCAAATCTTTGCATAATTTTTTCCATTCTAATTAAACAGAGATTTCCTTTATGAACTCTAGTGCATGATTCTGGTTAGACCTATCATAGCACACTGTAAGGCAGACATGTCAAACACAAGGCCCAAGGGCCAGATGCGGCCCGCGAAGCCATCCTGGAAACAGTGAGGGAACGGCCCCCACTGCCTTGGCCCTGGCCCAGAGACCCTCCTTCTGCCAGAGACCCTCAGATCTGTCCCACTCCTGCCCAGGCCCCCATAGGCACCCTTGATGCAAACGATGTAGAGCTGGCCACGCCCACCCAGTAGGCCATACGCACTCTAGCCATGCCCACCCAGTAGGCCACGCCCACCCTGGCCATACCCACCCGCCCCCCCCGAGGGCAACCGCAATGCTGATGTGGCCCTCAATGAAATTGAGTTTGACATCCCTGCTGTAAGGGCAAGTGATTTGAATGATTTGAAAAGGGGTTGGATAGATTTATGGAAGATATGTCCATCATGTTTTATCAGTCTTAAAGACTTATCATTACCACTGTACTGGAAACAGTATTCCCCATGCAGTTTCAGGGCATCAATAATAAGTGTCTACCTCTTGCTTGTACCTGGCTTGTGAATCTAGCTATATGAGAAACAGATGCTGTACTAAGGTGGACCTTGGTATGAACCAGCAAGCCAATAATGATGATCTTATGCCCTCACATTTGGAAAACTCTTATTTAGTATAAATACAAATAGCTACACTAACAATAGGCTTCACTGCTAGCTTCAAATATGGACAATATCTGCCAGATGAAACAAAAATATAGCAATCAGAAATTGTTCTCTTAATAGCATCAATATCTTAGCTGGATAATATTATAACATACTATTTTACACTAGAGACCCTGATACTGGTGTACAAAATATTTAGTGTTTTTAAAATATACAGAAAAAAAATATCATGCTATACCACTATATACACTCGAAAACTCCAACTTTCCCCCCAAAAGCCAATTATTTTAGGCACATCCTAAAGAACATCCTGAAGTGGGCCAAGTCATAGAAGGATACCAGAAAGTCAAGCAAGGACATGGATTTCTTACTTGTGATTTAACAGTAGCATGATAAAAGAAGCATTCTAGTCCAAGCATTGTGGTAAACAAATACTGTATCTATTTGCCATTAACATCTGATATATTCTTACAATTTTGTGGATTCAATTCATTTCAAATTTAGGGAAAATTTAAAGACACCATTCATGGGATAGAAATTTATTCCAGAGAGTTGTGACTCTCTTGTAAGCCTTCATATGGTAAATATTGCTTTTAAGGACTTGAGCAAGTTTTAGGTGTTGTTCAGTACAAATGGGATAGGAAGAGAAACATGTTTATTTTAACCAATGGAAATTTTTCTATGTATCATTGTCTGAAAATACTGGAAATAAGTTATTGAATATAAGCTGTTTAATTTCCACTGAATTTTTACCTGCAGGAATTCTCCCATCTGTAAGGAAAAGGTCACTGAATCCTTCTCCAAGAAGCCTGTCAATAGGAGAATCTCTCCCTAAATCATAATCACTGTCTCCTGCTTCACTGTCACCACGACCACTATCTTTCAGGCTGAACTTATCCATATCTTGAAGGGCATATCTGTGATAAAACAAAAGAGACATGTGGATTGAACAGGGCTTCATTAGCTCATGTGCTAAGCCTATACCTTCTGATAATACTACTCTGAACTTTGACCAAAGAAAATCCTCACCTGTAGCTTCTGGAATACTTGTTGCCTCGAAAACTTGGCCTTGGTTGATATTGACCTTGATGAAGCATGGAGAGAAGCTGAGACACCTGTTATGAAACACACAAAACAGCAAGAAAAAATGAATCCTTACAAAGGTTATCCATATAACTGCCCAATAAAACCATGTATATTAATCCTCTCCTCCTTTTTTAAACCATAAACTGTCTGTTGAAATAATCTGTGAGAAGAAAGTAACAGAATTCAGTCAATATAAAAGATAGTTACGAACACCTTAGTGTACCAGATACACTTTAACCTTGTTCCTTAGTCTCATCATCCAAGGCATCTAAAAACCTTAACTCTGAACCTTAAGCTAGTTAAATTCAAGTGTTTGGTTGCAAATAGTTTAAATTCCATTGAAGTTAGTAAAAAATTATATTTAACTGCTCTGAGCTATGGCTCAAAGGCCTTAAAGACATTCATTAAAAATTTGCATGCAGAGTTGACAGAAGCTGTTAGAACAGATGTAGTTAAAACTTCATTAGTGTTAGTAATATATTTCTTCATTCTTTTGTCTTTAAATATGTAAATACATTATAAGTATACTTAAATACTGACGCATAGAACAACATGTGATTTTTACATCCTGGAAAGATTTCTAAGGACTAATTCTAAAATATATTTAATTAACTGGAGTAATATTTATTTTATTTATTTTATTTTAATTCCATTTATATCCCGCCCTTCTCCGAAGACTCAGGGCGGCTTACAAGCTTAGCAGTAGCCTTCATTCTATGTATATGCCTGCTTATTAGGGCTTTCACACACACCCCAAGCGGCATTATTACAAAGTCAGCTTAATTGCCCCCAACAATCTGGGTCCTCATTTTACCTACCTCGGAAGGATGGAAGGCTGAGTCAACCTTGAGCCTGGTGGGACTCGAACCTGCACTAATTGCAGGCAGCTGGTGTTACTTAAGGAGGCACCAAGGCTATTACTACTGGTAGCCTATTAAAATTTAGTTAATATTGTATCAATATTAACTAAATTTTAAACAGTTTAGTTAATATTGCACCGATTACTACAAATACGGGTAATAGATATAGATTGCAAAACTCTAGATCACCACTAGGTACAACAAAATGATATGCCTTGCTCCCATCTAGCGGTCATCTGGAATTTGGATAACAAGGGTAACAAAATCTAGCCACCCTATTATTCATGGCTTTAGTGATTTGTACAGAAACTAAAATCATACTCGCAGTTGGAATTCCATACATTTTGTTATATTTTTAAATGCAAGTAGTTTAATAAGAAATAGTGATATCATCCATACATCACTGTATACATCACACACACGCACACACGCATATATTGGTACTTAGGAAACAGCAACATATTTTCCCAGTGAATTTCTGGATATGTATAAATACATATTGTAAATGTAGATGTGTACAATCATCATATATAATAATGGAAATGATACATTGCAAATTAGGTATTGTAACTAAACAGACATAGGATTCATTTATTTATGTGAATGATTTTAATTAATACAATCTGTATGATCTTACCTCAACAGCAGGAGTAGCATGAGTGAGTTCAAGAGAGAAATTCTCTGGTACATGATTTGATGAGATGGTCACCAGACTATTTAAAGACTGATGACTGTGATGGCTTTGTCGACTGCTCATTTGCCCTCTTTCTAGTGTTGGAGATGATGAAGGTGAAGCTTTGTGGTGGGATCTAATTGGTAAAGTACCATTAATGGTAGGCACTAATGTAATGTCCCCTTTGTGAATCTGTCTTGATGGCCTTTTGGGATGATGCTGGTATGTGGATTCTGCAACACGACAATTATAAGACCGGGTGTCTTTCTTCTCACGATTACACATTGTAGCAAAGACGACCATAACCACCAACAAAACTGCACATATTGCTCCTAAGGATATTATTGTGATCATGGAAATGTCTAGAGGAGCTTGGTTTGGATATGTTGCTTCTGTAGATGAAAGCTGATATATATTTTTAACAACACTGCATTTCAGAACTGCTTTAGTACTCAGTTGAGGACTTCCTTTGTCCCTAACAACCACTGTAAGTTCCCATTCTTTTGATGTAACAGATTCAATGCTAGCATTAAGATAAATGTCACATGTCTGTGGATCCATCACAAAGAGGCCTTCTTCACTACTAGTTGCTAATGAGCAGCTTAACTCTGCATTAACTCCTGAGTCTCTATCTATGGCCCTTATCCTAGTGATGCAATGGTTACTGTCAGCTTCCTTAGGGATTGAAATTTCTGCTGTATTATTATGCAGTGCAGGCCCCACAATCAAAGGAGCATTATCATTTTCATCAATAATAGTTAGTACCACTGTTGTATTGCTAGCCAACTGTTGACTCCCTCCATCTCTAGCTTGAACCATAAAGACAATCTGGTTTACTTCCTCATGATCAAAAGTCCTAAGTGCATAGATGGCTCCAGTAGAGGGATCAGTGGTCACATATGTATTTATGGAAATTCCCAAAATGAAACTCTCCAAGATAGTGTAGGTCACCTGCCCATTATCTCCCAGATCTGGATCAGTTGCTGTAACAGAGGTGATATAAGCACCTGGAGAATTATTTTCTAAAATTACAGTTTCATATCTATTTGTCTGAAATTGGGGTGGGTTGTCATTTTCATCAATGATCTGGACAGTAAAATGTTTCACTGTGGAAAGACTTGGAGTTCCTTTGTCTTCTGCTATGACTGTCAGGCTGTATTCAGATCGCTTTTCTCTATCCAGAGTAGTATTTGTTAAGATGAAATAGTTATTCTCATATGTCTTCTGAAGTTTGAAATGCCCATGTCCATGAAGCTTGCAAACCACTTCTCCATTCAGCGCAGAATCTTTGTCTTGCACCCTAACCAGGGCCACAAAAGTCTCTGTGGAAGCTTTTTCAGAAATATAAGCAATTTCTTCTTTTCCTGGAGACATCAGGTTTAAATTGATTTCAGGCTTGTTGTCATTCACATCAACAACCTTAATAATGATTTTGCAGTGAGCCGGAATTGAATTTGGACCCAAATCTTGTGCCTGAGCATCAATTTCATAGGATTTGGTGGT
The DNA here is from genome assembly GCF_964194415.1 of Vipera berus. Taxonomy (NCBI): domain Eukaryota; kingdom Metazoa; phylum Chordata; class Lepidosauria; order Squamata; family Viperidae; genus Vipera; species Vipera berus. The sequence continues at coordinate 32,851,520 of NC_138209.1, read as the reverse complement.
CTCATAATCCACTGGTTTGAGAAGAGTTAGTTGACCCCTTTCAGAGTCCATTTTAAAAGTCTCTATAATTTTGGAGGAAACATGACTACTAAAGGAGTAGACAACTTTGCCATTGGCACCCTCATCTGGATCAGTGGCATTAAGGTCAATAAGCAATGTGCCAACATGTGAATTTTCTAAAAGTTGAATAATGTATGTCTGTTGTTCAAAAACTGGACTATTGTCATTAGAATCTGAAATGCTGATTTTTAGGAGGGATGATCCAGTTCTCTGAGGTACACCATTATCCGAGGCAGTTAGCTGGAGTTCATAGCTTGATTTCAGCTCCCGGTCCAGTTCCCGCACCACAATCAGCTCTGCATATTTGGCTCCATCTGTCCTTGTTCTGACTTCAATGGTAAAGAAATCATTGGCAGAAAGAGAGTATGTGTAGAGGGAATTTTCCCCAACATCTGGATCAAAAGCACTATCCAAAGGAATCCGCGTACCTACGGCTGCACTCTCCGAGATTTCGAGAGGAATAAGAGCTCTGGAGAATTGAGGCGAATTGTCATTAATATCCAACACTTCAACCTCGACATGGAAAAGCTGCAGATGTTCAGTCGGCAGAGTGATCACGTCAAACTCTATAGAACAGTTTAAGTTTTTCTGGCAGAGTTGCTCCCGGTCAATTTTAGCTCCAATGCTGATTTCTCCGTTGTCCTCCCGAACCAGCAGCAACGGAGAATTCCCCCTCTGCATGGCTCTGAACCGCACCGAAGAGGGATTAGGCAACCGATACAAAACGTCGGCGACATCTTCAGAAAGCCTGGCAATGACCGAGCCAACCCTCTGCTCCTCATAAATCCTGTATTTCAGATTTTTGCCCGCCGCGCCTTCCCAGCAGGACATGACGGCGGCCAGTGCAAAGAGAAGCATAAAGTGCATTTTTCGACCCAAACGCGGCATCGGCACAGGCTCCCGGGTTCTTTCTGCCAACAAGTTACAAAGCGATTCGCTCAACTTAATCTCGATCCCTCAAACCCAACGTACATTTGGTTCTTGGGAAAATTGGGAGGAGGGGAGGGGGGGCGAAACCCGCGCTTGCAAACCTTCCTTCTGAAACGGATGCCACGTCCCAGTTGCTCAGGAAAAGTTGCCTACGGCGAGACCAAGGTGGCGGATCTCCCAATATACATCCCGTAGGCAAGCCGGCCCGGATTCCTCCGCTTCTTCTCCTCCAAGAGGTTTACACATCCAGGCTTCTTCCTTCCGCTGCAGCTATTATTCACCGAGTGTCGAGGAGCCGAGGCGGCGCGGCGGTGGCGCGGTTCCTTTCCCGAATAAGACCCTCTTACGCTCGCCCTCTTCAGTTTCTGGCGACTAAGTAGCCCGGATTGCTGACTCCCGTCTAAAAATCGGTAGAACTTCACTTCAACTCAGACAAAAGCTTTTGCCCGGCTGGATGTGTTGAATTGCTTCCAGCCAATCAGCTTGCTTCCAAATCAAAGGACAGTGAAGTCACACATGCTCATAGACCAAAAAGGAGGGAGGCGGGAGGTAGGAGCGGCTTCCATCCTCCTCCTCTCCCCCCCCACCCCCATTACCACAAAAGGAAACAAATTGCTGAAGAATGTCTTAAAATCAACTTCATATTCTCCAGTTTTTGTGAAGATTTCGCTTGGGATGGGCTTCTTTCTTTGTCATTTTAACGAGAACTTCCATTAATATCCTGGCATACACATACCACTTCAGGCTTTGGTTAAAAGGCAAACTCAACCTTTTTTTTTTTTTTTGAGTAAGTTTGCTCAGTCAAGAATTTGTCCTCCCTCCCTCTTAGTCGTTTGGCTGCTTTCAAGAAACTGTTCCTTTCAATTTTTACTTCAAATCTTTTTACCCACAAGAAAATTTGATTTTTAATCTTGCACTTCCTTTCATTTTGCAATCAGGGAAAATTCATCCACAGTTTTCTCCTTTCCCTCATTCAGAAAATGGCTGTGTAGCATTTGACATAGTTGGACTCTTGAGCGGTTTGAGCTTGGTAGCTTCCTTGCAAATGTTCCAGAGCTGGTAGTAAAATGTCTGCAAGAAAACAACTAAGCTCACAAAGCACCACGAGCCCACCATTTCAACCCTTAGCTTCATACATTCTCTTCTATTTGACATTGCTTTGTAGGTATGTTATCTTCCGCAAAAGCCTTTCCTTTCTTCTTACTATAATACAGACCTTGCAACTTCAGAAGGTTTCCCTTCCTCTTTGTTTTAAAAGCAGCCTTTGTCTTTGACATGATGAGGCATGCTAAACCATTTTGCCCATATGTGAAATCAGTTTAAAGTATCTTTGGGGTAGGATATTAGAAAAACGGGCCAGCGTTTCCCAAAGGACAATTTATTTTATTTTATTATTTTATTTATTTATATATTTGCTAGAGTTATTTGCTTCTTTTCCTTCAGGAACTCAATATGGTGTTCATAGCACTCTCTCTGCTCATTCCCCCCCCCCCCCATAACACAATGCTCTGAGATATTGTCCTGAGTTACTAGCTCAAAATCTCCAGCAGAGGTAGACCTGAACATGGGTCTCCTCAATTCTAGTCAAGCAGCTTAACCACTGCACCATACTGTATCTCCACAAGTTCTCCTTTGTTTCCATGGAACCAAATTTCATTTCTTGTAGTCCTTTATCATTTTTGGCAGCTTTGCTCCAATACATGGCCTATTGCTATCATAATGCTTAGCCGGGAGAAAATTGTTTAAGAATAGATTAATTGAGATAATTTCAAACTTGGTTACAAACTTTAATTTCCAGTATGGTCTGTAGCAATGACATCTGAATTTAAACTTCTCTTCCTCCACCCATGCCAAACTCTGCTTTCATTGTGAGACATGACAAGGGTCAGCTAAGTGCTGATTATTTTCTGTGAGTTTGGGCTAGAGTCCATAAGGGTAATCCCATCTTGAAACTGAGAAAACTATTGGTAAGTGAAGTTGCATTTGGGGACCACCCAGATCAGTCTACTGAATTGAGCAGAGCACACGCATTCAGAGTGGAAAGTTCCATGTTCACTTCCTGGTATCTCCAGATAGGATTGGAAAAACTACAGTCTGAAACACCAGAGAATTTCTATTAAACAGCATTGATAGTATGCAGTAGATGAAACTTCAGCATTGGAATAATAATCCATCTCAGAATCAGCTTCTTCTGTTCCAGACTGTATAGATAGCTTATATCTTATGTACTGTCTTTTGTATAATTATGTCCATAGTTATAGTATAATTCATATACAGGAATGAGCAGTTAAGAAAATTTTGGCAATATCTCTTAAATGAATTAGAGGAGTTTAGGAATGACTTGGCTCATGCAGAAATGAATCAGTGGGAGAAGCCAAGGTTCCAGACCCAAGAGCTTTTATATCAGTTCAAAATTATTGTTTATGCTAAATAATGATTACCAATCAGCAATTAAAATCTTAATTGGGTTCCAGTTTGTTTAACCGTATTATTGTTTGAACTCTGAACTATAAATCAATTGGTGTTTCCTTGTTGAATGTGAATCAACATTGTAAAAACTCTTTTCTTCAACTCTTACAAATATTTCCACCTGAAAATTTTGGCATAAAATGATGACCTAGGGCAGATGTCTCTCTGTGGAGATACTATGTCTGGAGACACCTGGTCTGTACCAGAAAATAAATATATTTCTATCAGATTATTATCTTTTATTTTTCCAAACTTTTAATAATTAAAGCTGTACGTCTTTAATTTGCAGTATGCTAATTATATCTCATATTTTGCCCTGTGAAGCTACTTGAAGTGTTTTGAAGCTGAAATTAATACTATAACTTTTAAAAATAGAATACTAAAGCAAAAGTTTCCCGAAACAGAAATATTTTATTGGGCATTAGCCCAAAATCTACAATGTACATGTGGAAAGCCACACTTGAAATAATTGTTGAAGTCATTTATAAGTAGGAATTGAGATCCATCTCTTCACACACTACTGCAGCTTAACTATTTATGAATGAAGCAGATAGGATACATCATGGAATGTATGTGATATAATGGGAGAGCAATATTTCCATGTCCATTAAATCAAACTGATTCTGGACTGAAAAATTAATTGTCATCTTTTAGTTATGAACCTATGAACTGAAATTATTGTGAATTCAGGTGTAGGCTACAGACTTATGGACTTAAGTCGTGCTACTTTAATTACCTTTGTAATATATAAGGATGAGCTATTTTGGTCTGGCAGGTATGGACATCATTTGAGTGGAATATAACTGACTTTTCCAATTGTATTCCACTCAGCTGCAGTCGTTCCATCTTTCTGGATCCAGAATGTTTTATTTCAGATCAATTTGACTATCAGACTGTATCAGCATGGGCATGTTTAGAACTCTAATACTCACAGAGATCACCAATCACTAAATGTTTTCTTCTGGCCAAGAACTATCTATCCTTTAGTGTCCACATATCAGTCAGTAGCAGAGGCTGTGTCTTGTCCCCAGCATTTGTCTCTGTCCAAAGTACATCTCTTTCCCCTCTTGACAAACAGAAAAGAATCAATTGCAATTGTGCTCACCACAGTAGCAATCTTTGATTGTCTTCTATTTTCTAATGTTGGTGTTGTCCTTGTAATTCTACATTTTAGATTAATTATGTAATATTTCTAGCACACCTCCAGGAATTCGGAGTTGGGACAACAGAACATTCTCCATCAATCAAAGCAGAAGTCGTTTTTTTTAAACCCAAGATAATTATGTATTGTCATTTTGAATGACATTCACTATTTTGAAATGGCATTTGCCATTCATAAATGTAGTGCCATTGGTACAGAGTTTTTTTGAACTGTCTTGCAATTGTAAATATCTGGGTATAATATTGCTTGAGCAACAGAGGTGGGAGTGATAATCATGTGGGTTTTGGCAGTAGCTGCTTTCGTTCTTACTAGGTCTATCAGATCAAAGCTGCGAAAAATATGGGCAAACTCTAGATGGCTGTGAAAAATTACAGTATTCTGTATGACTGTACTGCCATTTAGGGATCATCAATATTTTTGCAGACCTGGTTTAAAAGTCATGCCACATATCTCCATCTGATGCAACACTGTTTTTTCATCCAGTCAGATTTTCATCCCTGATCTTATGAGACTACTTCTTGGGCTTCACCCGGATCTTATATCTATATATAAGATCCCTCCCTCCCTCCCTCCCTCCCTCCCTCCCTCCCTCCCTCCCTCCCTCCCTCCCTCTCTCTCTCTCTCTCTCTCTCTCTCTCTCTCTCTCTCTCTCTCTCTCTCTCTCTCTCTCTCTTTCTTTCTTTCTTTCTTTCTTTCTTTCTTTCTTTCTTTCTTTCCTAAGTCATTCCAAATTTTTGCAAACATGCCCTAGATATAATTGTAAAACATTGGCTCTTTCTCTGCCTCCTCTACCTCCGGGGCTGTTGTTCTCCTCAGAATTCAACCAAAATCACTATGAGCCTTCTTCCAATAAAGAAAGCAAAAGAGTCTCAGTGTGAACTCTCCTTTTTAAGGATTCAAAAGCAGTTTATATGCTATTCTCTCTTCTTTTTTTCAGAAACCAGTGTCGTGTATCAAATTGCATAGAATAGACATGGCTATAATGAATGTATTTAGTAGTGAGTCATGCAGATGAACACTGTGCCTCCCCGTGAATAATACTGTTTTACAAGTTTGCAGCCTTTTCAAAGTTCAGAATCCCAAAAACTATAGGCAAACTGAAAAACCTAATCAAGCAACTGGGACTTTAGAAACATATAGCCATCTGGCCTAAATCACTAACAATCCAAGCCAATAACTGTATCAATTCAGGCTTTAGTGCTTCAAAAGAGCAAACCAAGGAATTAGTGTCTTTTCTGAGTTGGGTACAGAAAATTCATAGATAATTCCATTAGCTCAAGAGCACTCATTTGTGTTGTTCTGCTGTATGTTGTCAAAATATTTTTTAAAATATCAAAATACAATTTGTTGTTTGAAAATCTTGAAAACCAATTTATTGTTTGCTTTTCTTTCCTTTATTTCATTGCTCATAACAGAATATTTTAAGGTTGTTTTAAAAGTCAGGTAATTATACAATTTTCCATTGTTGGAATTGGATTTGTCACCTCTTAAAAAAGTGTCAAATGACTAATTCATGGTCGAAAATAATTTCAAAACTGCATCTTAAAATATTTAAACTATCTCTCTATATTCTCATATTCCTAAGAATAATAATTGTGTCACGACGTCCTCTGCCAGGTAACAAGGTTTATTTCTTCTCCAAAGCAAACCGCGGTAAAGTCAGCGTTGAGGCATCTAGCCTCAACGCTCTTTTATCAGGTTACCACGCCCTGACCCCACCCCTTCAAAGCAAACCGGCATCCGCCCGCCTCCCCATAAATGCCCCACCCATCACCTTGCATAGCCACCACCCACCGTGTGCACCGCTGCGGCCCGCCAAGCCCCCTCCCCGGTAAGCCTCCCTCATGCGCCCCAGTCCGTGCCGGCATTGCGGCTGCGAGCTCCCCCCAGTCCTTCTAGGCGCCCAGGGAGTGAGGGTGGCAACACGGGCATAGCCACACACCCCTCCACGTTTTGCTGGGGCGGCCCTGTCTGCCCGTTCAGTCCCGCGGTGCCTCCAGTCCGTTCCTGCCCGGACACCGCCTGCAGCCCAGAGTCCTGCCGCCGAGGTGAGACAGATGCGCCGATCAGCTGGGTGCCGGCCAGCTGTGCGGCGGGGCTGCGACGCGTCCTGCAGGATTCGGGCGAGGCCACGCCCATCGAACGAACGCCCGGGGCCCGACGGAGCTGACGGTCCGGAGGGGGTGCGCCGATCAACCGGGCGCCAGCCAGCTGTTCGGCGGAGCTGCGGCGCGCTCCGCGGTGTTCGGGCGACGCCACGCCCATCCTACCGGCGTCCAGCTGGTCGGCGGAGCCTTGGCGCGCCTCACGGTGTTCGGGCGATGCCACGCCCATCTCGGTTGGTTCCGGGGCTTGACGGGGAGACTGTCGGCGATCCGGAGGGAGCGCGCCGGTCAGCTGGGCGCCGGCCAGCTGATTGGCGGAGCTGCGGCGCGCTCCACGGTGTTTGGGCGAAGCCACGCCCATCACAGCCGGTTTCGGGGCTTGCCGGTGGCAGTGTCGAGGCCCGAGCGGGCGGCGGACCGGCGGGGCTTGACAAATTGTTAATGCATGGAAGCTGAACCACACAGTGTATTTATCTTCTGCATGCAGTAATTTTAAAATGCATTTCTGAGGGATACTGTATGTGCATTAGTAAAAAACAAGGAACATATCTAAAACCATATCCTACAGCAAGAATTTGGTTCTTGAACTTCTATTTGTTGTTCAATTATTATTATTAATTGTTATGTTTTAAATTATTTTAATTGTATTTTGAAAGTTGTGAACTACCCAGAATCTTTTGAAATGGTATGTCTATAATAAAGCCTATTTTTATTTTTATTTTTATTTTTATTTTTATTTTTTTATTTTTATTATTATTATTATTATTATTATTATTATTATTATTATTATTATTATTATTATTATTATTATTATTATTATTATTATTATTATTATTATTATTATTATTATTATTCATCGCACAGTCGGCCAGATGTTCAGACTGGATTTGGCATTTTTGTCTACCTATAGAGTACTTACCAAGGACCTGGGATAGGCAGATGTGGATGTTTGATGGTATTACAGATATCGTCACAGGATGGAAGCAGTTCCTAATAAGGCTGCCTTTTGCAATTGACTAATGGTGAATTTGTCAATGCCAATCGTGTTCAAGTGGTGCTCCAGTTGTTTTGGGATTGCACCCAAGGAGCCTATTACTATTGGTACTACCCTTGCTTGCCTTTGCCACAGTCTTTCTATTTCTAATGGCATTCGCCATTAGTCAGTTGCAAAAGGCAGCCTTACTAGGAACAGCTTCCATCCTGCGACAATATCTGTAATACCATCAAACTTCCACATCTGCCTATCCCAGGTCCTTGGTAAGGACTCGATAGGTAGACAAAAATGCCAAATCCAGTCTGAACATCTGGCTGACTATGTGATGAATAATGATGATAATAATAATAATAATAATAATAATAATAATAATAATAATAATAATAATAATAATAATAATAATAATAATAATAATAATAATAGACAAAGTTCTTGAAAATGAACAAGTCAAGATCCTGTAGGACTTTTGAATCCAAACAGACATCTGGCCCACAACATGCCTGACATCACTATTATTGATATTGCAATACCAGGTGATGCACAAATTGATGAGAAACAGCTTGAAAAAGTAACAAAATATTATGATTTGCAAATTGAAGTTGAGCAACTATGGAGGAAGAAATCAATGGTTGTACCAATAGCAATAGGAGCCCTTACAGCAATACCCAGAGGGCTGCCTAGATACATGTACATTTTGAACTTATTAGACCTGAATATCCTGACTTTGCAAAAAGCCACTCTACTTGGAACTGCCTATATACTCAGATGCCACCTTAATAGCTCTTAGGTCCTTTGTCAGGAATTGAACTGTTTTTACCAGTCCCATACTGTGAATTGAATTGAATTGAATTGAAGATTAAATCTTAAATAACAATAGTAGCAATAGTAATAACTGAAAATATATCTGCATGATAGATGGTTTGGTTCATACTGTAGTATTCCAATGTGGGCAAATATTTGTGGAATATCTGGCTTACTCTGAATTAATATTATAAAAAAGGTAGCAGAAAAATGGATCCTTTAATTACTATGCATTATTATGCAGCACAACTGAGTAGCAGTTACAAAGTTAACTTAAAAATATTAATTTCTTCATTGAAGCTTTAGGGTTTTATTTTTGCATATATTATGTTTACAAGCAAAACATCCTGAAGCTTTTCTATACTCCACAACCTTAGAGTTTTTTTTGAATATCCTCATTACATTTTATGTAGTACACTGAGGTCATAAAGAAAGGAGACAGTTCCATGTACAAACCACATACATTTTTTACAGAAGCATTTATTATGGGATGTTGTTAGACACATATCAAGTAAAATTAAGGTGGTCATCAAATTGCACTCAACTCCTAGTAATTTCATGGCTATATGCCTGTGTTTTCTTGGCAACGATGCAGGAAGTGGTTTGCCATCACCTCCTTCCAGGATATATTTTTATATGAGTGAATGGTTTAGCTTCTGGGAAGGTTAAAATGATTTAATATGAATTAAAACAGTGTCTTTTTTACCTCAAAACTTTGTCTCCGGAATTTTTGTTTAAAAAAATGTCCAGCATTCTATCCAAGTGAAACAAGCATGATAATTCTTAGAAGCTAGCCTGACATCAGCAACACTACTTTGCAAGTTACAAATTTCTAGCACGTTAATTAACTTTTATATTAGTGCACACTTATTCTTTACATATGCATATTTGATTGAAACAAAGCTAGAAAGCAAGAAACCACTAGATAATATTTCCAGTACAACCAGACTCAGCCTATCAGAATAAAGCAATTCAATCAATAATCTCTGTTTTATTTTGAAAAAATAAATAAATTCATATTTTGCATAGCACCTGATGCATTGTGATATGTCACATCATGTGATATCATGTCATCCCATGCCATAAGAATCAAGATTTATAGGAAAGAGATGTACGGTAATATGATATCTGTATCGTGAGATTAAGGACATAACTTTTCAAAAGGAATTTAAATTTTGGAAAATATTTTCATAGTAATGGAGGAGACAACATCCACAGGGCATAAAATGCCTCCTCCTGGACAGGAAAATTACGGTATGACATTCTCAAGGGGCCTTCTCATAGGAATATATACCATAAAGATAAAATGCAGAAACAATGGAAACTTTAACAATTTTACCAATGAAAGGAAACTCCTCTGACTCCAAACCAGCATTAGGATGTAATGTGGCATAATGTTTACAAGTCTTGAAAAATAGGAAATCTAAATTCAAAAGTAAGTAGCACATATTATATAATGGTTACTGGAAGGGTTCATCCAGTTTTTCTTTCTTAGTTCAGTAATTACATAAGAGAAGCATGAGGGGAGAGAAAAAAATTAAAATAATTGGTATTACTTGCAGAGATACAAAGGCAGAGGAGAATGAATTAGAATTATTATTTATCAAAAGTAAAATTGTCTGATTGATCTTTTCCTTTAAGATTTCGTGTCACTGGCAGTATAGAATTTCAGATTTACAATTGTATAATAAAATACAGTTTCTTGATTTTAGCCTTTAGAAAGATAATCTGTCAGTGGGTATGAATATAAATTATAATATATTAAGAAAAAAAGCTGAGGATGGCATTATAAAAGTGCAATTGAGATCTAACCATATAAACAGTTGAGAAACCTCCAATTTTAGTGTAGTAATGTATTCTTCATCCTCCCCATCTAATTATACATAGAATTTCCTTTCTATGATAATCAGTGTGGACTTGGATGTTCATTTCTAGATAATGACTTAATTTTTTTGAATTTTCTTAGATGTTTCTACTTTATGTATAGCCTGAATCTCACAGTATTAATTATTTGTTTGTTTGTTTGTTTGTTTGTTTATTAAATTTACCAGCTGCTCATCTCATGGTTCAGGTGACTCTGTGCAGCTTACAAAAAGATAAAACCCACAAATATTGAGCAATTATAAAAACAGCAAAATTACAAAAATTAAAACAAACTAAAAAAAAAAACCCAAGGATTTGGAGGGAAGAGATGGTGTGCCTTCTTTATTGGTACAACATCCCCAAACCACAGCTTCTCCTTCAGAGCCCATGCCCACCGGCATAGTCAAATTTTAATGCTTTTCCTGAAGGCTGAAACAGAGAGGGCAGATCTTAGTTCCTGGCAAGATATCCCAAAGGGTAGGAGCCAAGACAGAAAAAGTTCTTCTGGATTCCACCAACTGAAGTTCCTTGGCTGATGGTTCCACGTAGGCCCTTCTGCCAGGACTAGTGGTGGGCCAGTCCCACTGGAGAAACACAGTTCTGCAGATACCCTGGATTCGTTTCATAAAGGGTTTAAAGATAATAACCTTTAATTTAATCTGAATTTCATGCAGAAACAGAGCAACAGCCAGTGCAGCTCACATATCAGTGGTGTTACGTGTGCTATTCTAGGGGCCTCCAAAATCGTCCATGCTGCTGTATTTTGGATTAGTTGTAGCTTCCAAAGACTCTTCAAGGGTAACCTATATAGAGCACATTGCAATAATCCAAGCGGGAGATGACCATGGAGTGACTGAGCCCAGGACCTCACAATTCAGAAAAGACTATAATTGAAACACCACATAAACTTGTGCAAAGATCCTGCAGCTGGCCTATAAGATCTTCATTCTCATGATGTTTTCTTTATAGCCTTCTTCATCTGCTTGATGCTGTCAACTTCAGGATGTCCCAGGAATTTGTTGTGAACTTCTTCATCCAGACTCTTGATGTTATTTCCATAGGACATCTTGATTCCTTAAGTTTTCATTACTTTTCCCCTGCTGATGGTGAAGGTGGCACATTTGTCCATTCAAATTCCATGATTTCTACCATTTTTTACTCTGCTTGGTCTAGGAGTCCAAAAAGTCCAAAATGCTAGAGAATTTCTGAAGTTTGGCACTCAGGCAAATCAGGGACATAGGGATAAACAACATCTACATACCATTCAGAAGATGAAATGAAGAAGCCAAAAACAGAACAAAAAGACCAAAACCACCTCCTCACCAGCAGTCAACAAATAGATGAGCAGAGATTAACATCAAGAATAACATTAGAAGAAACAAACAATATTCCAATCAAGAAACTCTCAACTCAGTCAAATGATCTAAGAGTAAACAATAGCCCAATCAAGAAATCATAGGTACAGATCACCTCTACCAACACTAACAGGGCAACTCACCAGTATATAAAATGAGAGCAAACCCCACTCCCTATTAGCACTGAGGAGTCTGATAATGAAATGTCTGCAAGAAAACAGCCAAACTCAGAGACCACCAAGGACCCACAATGAAAAGTTGTTGGTAAGCAGATAATTGGCCCATGGTTGCCTGGTGCTTCTCCTTTTGCTAGATCTTTTATTATCAGGCAGGTTTGCCAAATGTTAACTGCTCTTCAATTTCACCTCCTTGTATTATGTTGTCAAACTTCTTCAATGAATGGGTGTAAACCAGTCAGATGTTTCAAACAAAAACCATGCAGTTCATCTTCTCCTGGTGTTGAACAATTCTTGATTTTCTTTGCCCATTTCTCCACAGTTTCTGCTGCTATTACAAGTTCTTTCATTTCAGCTTCTGTTTTATTGCATTTTGTTATCTTCTCCAGTTCTTTCTCTTCTATTCTGCTGTCTCAAGTTACTGCCACATCCAATATCAGACATTTTTTGTCTTTCTTATCAACAATTGTTAAGTCTGCATGCTATGTGGCATGTGATTGTCAGTTTGAATTCCATAGTCCCAGAATACCTTAGCTTCTTCATTTTCTATTACTTTTTATGTTTTTGGTTCCACTACTTCTTGCATGCAGGAAAATAATATTTCTTGCAGATCTTCTAATACACCATTGTTGCTATTGTCTCATGCTGTTGTTTGCATTCAGTCTGTTTGATATTCTTGTGGCAGATGGTCTTCTGTTTCTTCAGCTTCTTTGCAGATATTGCACTTGCTGTCTGTTACTTTCTTACTACTACCAGGGCTTTTTTTCTAAAAATAAAATAAAAAGGTGCCAGAACTCAGAGCTGCTGTCACTGGGAGTGATGCCGGTGTCTGTAAGAACCCCCTCTTGTTACAGTGTTGCCGCCTGTCCTTTGCACCCTCACCCCTGCGGCTTGGAGCCACAGGCCGCGGGGATTCTCCTCCCCACAGCCGCCGTGGGGATTCCCCTCCCTGCAGTTGCCATGCCACAGCCCATGCTGAGCCCCCACCCGGAGCTGCTCCAAACCCCGACCCAAAACTGTGTTCCTCATGGCAGTGGTCTCCAGTGCTAACAGCTGATGGCCTCCGGCACCGTCCCTGACACCAGTTGAAGATGCCCCAGCCAGGGAGCACTGCATCGGGCCACCCGGCATCTCCAGCACCAAACAGCTGATGGCCTCTGGACCCGGCACTCATTCACTTACTGCCCCATCGCTTCCAAATGCAATAAGTGAGTGAGCAAGTGGCATTTGGAAGCATTTAGAAGCAATGGGGCAGTGAGTGAGTGAATGAGCAAATGGCATTTGGAAGCATTTGGAAGCATTTAGAAGCAATGGGGCAGTAAGTGAGTGTGTGAACGAGCAAATGGAGTTTGGAAGCAATGGGGCAGTAAGTGAGCAAGTGAGCAAGAGGCCTTTGAAAGAAATGGAGTGAGTGGGGGAGAGCAACTGGAGACTTTTGTGAGCAAAGAGTGAGTGAGGGGGGGGCTTTTGCGAGCGAAGGGTGAGAGAAAAAGGGAAAAGTGAGGGGGAGAAGGGAAAAAGAAAAGGCACTGACTTCTGACTTCCTCTGTTGCAGGAGTAGAAGGAAGCATTAACATTGAACCTCAACTATTTACTTTTCTATAACATTATAAACTAGCCATTTCTATAATAGCATTTTCAAAATAGAAGACATGGGAAAAGTGAGTGAGTGAGTGAGTGAGAGAAAGTGATGAGATTCTTACTTAACTGAAATGTACAAAGAATATGGAAGATCTATGCAAGGACTTAATGTGGTTTTGGGAACACTTCCTGACACATAACATCAGCTGACATTTAGGGCTAAGTTGGTGTCTTTCATTTTTTTTTAATGTGGCTTGTTTGAACCTGGAACAAATCTGTTGTTCTTTGTTGTTTTTGTTTCCAAAACTTTATTTCTTCTGAGCTAATGTATGATTCACTTTTCCATTGGATGAACCATTTCTGTTTCTTGGACTTTTCCTTCTGTTATTTTTATTTGTGAGGTTTTTGTTTTTCTCTTTGGAGATATCAACTTTTAAATGCAGTGTGTTAAAGCAATTCAACATGGATTTTCCTTTTTTTCACAATACAATAGCCTTTCATTATAATAATTGAGCGCCATGGTTGCTAGCAATTGTAAGGGCTGAAGTTAATTTAAAGGGATTTGATAAAGTAAATCATAGTCTCCTTTTTGATAAAGTGGAAAAAATGGGCTTAATGGCCCCACTGTGCATGGATTCACAGTTGACTTCAGAGTCATTCTGGTGAGAAAGTCAGCATATAAATTTAATAAATAACACTTTTTCCCCCAAATTCCCCTATCAGGAATTGAATTTGAATGAAGTTTCAGAAAAGCAAATATTCTGTGCTAGTGATACTAAGCTCCCAAAGATCCAGCATGGGATAAATGAATTCTTCCTAATAAAAATAACTTCCTGCCTTTTTCTAATAATCATTTCTTCCCTACAGCAATTTGAAAAGTAAAACAACGTGAAACAAACCACTACTCCCTCCATGCAGGGAAATTTTCCTTGAGTCATACTTGGATATCCTATTTGCAAATAATATCTTACTTACCTAGTTGAGATGGTGTAGTTGGGGAGCAGGGAGCAGTGCAAAGTTCCTGCCTTCGCTGCAACTTGCCTGTGCAACATTTGCCAGCTGGGTATTTTGGCAAGCTCAGCAGCAATTCCTATTGGCTTTCAAAAGCCAATAGCATAGGTGACTCAGGAATTCTGGGAGCTGAAGTCCATGAGTCATAAAAAAGCAAAGCCTGCAATAGGTTTTCTAAAGCCAATAGCAGCACAGCTTATGCAAAAGCTTTTTTTTTTTTTTGGCAAAAAATCAGTGTCGGAACACCGTTCTATGAGAAAGAAAGCCCTGACTATTACTATTATTATTATATATACAACAATGTAAAATCACAGTGCTAGTTCTTTAGCTGATGTTGACCTTCATAAGTAGGAATCTAAGATGTTGTAATGTATTAGCATATTATATGTAATTACATACACATTGTATATAATTAACAGATGGAAAAATTGTCAATATACAGATTTACTAAGTGTCATAAGATTAGGGTAAGATAAGATAAAGTAACATAAAATAAGATTAGATTTGGCCAAGCCATTCTAATGTAATAAAAATAGAAAATGGCTGAAAACATAATTTGCTTGATTTTCTTCTTTCCTATTATAAACATCAAAGCAGAGGCAAGGTTTGAAGCATTTATTTTGACTAAAGATTTCCTAGCGAAAACATTCTTAATATTCTATTCTGCCATCCACCATTTTTCTCTACTTCCTTGAAGTCATAATAAATATAAGAGAGCAGGATTATAACAGCTATAAATGCATTAAATAGCCCAAGGCAGTTTTAGCATGTGTGAATAGTTCAACATAATATTTATGTGACTATAAGTCAGCTTTGCAAAACTGTCATGAAAATTTACTCACACAAACATAAAATCCTGTCACTTGCCCTTTCTTCTGTTGACTGATAACTGTAAAAGTGGATTGTACAAATGTAGCATATTTTAATATATTATTTGATTTTCAATTTTTCTTTACCAAATAACCAGACCATTTAAATCTATAGTTTTATGATATGATATTATTTATTTATTTATTTATTTATTTATTTATTTATTTATTTATTTATTTATTTATTTATTTATTTATTTATTTATTTTAATCAAGTAGTTATATTCCTATGTCCTAGATTTTTTTGAATGTTTATTGCAACTAATCCATTACATCAGAGATCTTCAACCTTTTGGGCACCAGGGACCGGTTCCATAGAGAAAGGTTTTTCTGTGGACCGTAGAGTGCGTGGTTTTATGTGCTGCCTGCATCACACAGATGTTTGTGCGGACAGGTTGCTAGCATGCCGCAGACCAGTACTGGTCCACAGACCGGGGGTTTGGGACCCCTGCATTACATCAACCATTATGGATGATTAATGTTTTATTCATGTTCTTTAAGTATTATGAATTTTGAAATAAAATCTCAAAACAACTAATATTTTTTATTGTACATAATTTGTTTGGTCATTGAAAATCACTATACTAGATGGCCCTTTGATTTGACCAGCAAAATTCTTTTTATGATTTTCTGTTAGATAATTCATGATTACTTTGACTAAATCTGGACAGTACTCATAAATGGCTTCACATCTGTTTAGAGAATTGAATCACATAGAATGCCACCTGGCTTTATCCTGAGAGATATGCTGTGCAACCTTTTCATTATTTGAATGAAGGACTATCATTTGCAAATGATGCAAAACTGTTTAGAATGTAATCTAAACAAGACATCAGCAAAGTTGAGAAATTTTAAGAGGAATGCTACCACAGTGGTGAGGGAACTGAAAATCAAGTCCAAATGGGAGTGGTTAAAGGAACTGAATACGTCCACCCTGCAGAAGGGAAAACAGATCATGCAGAGATACATAGAGATGACCCTGGAGAAGTTAAGTTGAAGCCATTAGCAAAACATGAGTCAGTCCGTCCGAACAAGAAAGCAAAAAAAAAAAAGTTGCCCACCCTTGATTCCCTTTGATATGAGAAAGAAGAAAGGAAAAACACTATCAGGTCTGTTAGCCTAGTCTGCATCACTAAAAATGTAAATAATTAATCTACTATTTCTTGTGGTGTCTATTTCCTAATCTGATCAACTTTAAGAGGCTGACAAACAGAAATATATAGATATGAAAAGGATATAAATGTATATATGGACAGAGAGAGAGAGAGAGAGAGAGAGAGAGAGAGAGAGAGAGAGAGAGAGAGAGAGAGAGAGAGAGAGAGAGAGAGAGAGAGAGAGAGAGAGAGGAAGGATATAGAAAGGATATGGAAATGTCCTGTATTACTTCAGGTGACAGGAGCAGAATTAATGGTTGAAGCTACAAAAAACAGGATCAGGTTAAAACTGAGGAGGAAGCTCCTGATGGTAAGAGTCATGACCGGTGGAGGAGGCTGTCCCATAATCTGTTGTCGCTGCTGGACTACTTCAAACAATGAGAGGAGGGCCATCTATATCCAAACGTTTTAGCAAATTCTTTACAAGCTGAGGGGGCAGAAGCTGACTAGATAACCTCAGAGAAAATTCCCAACTGTGAGCAGACTGAAGCATCATCCAAATTCAACTTTAAACTTTATTGTACCAGAAACAAAAAATTATCAGACTGCAATATGAATCTTCAGACTCTTATCGTGTTTGCTTGTTCATTATCCCATAAGTAGTCCAATATAAAAGAATAATGGGGATGTTCGTATGATGACATGTGAAATATCCACACTGAAGGCGACTGCCTATATGTTTGCTTGTTGGGTGGGTGGGGGAATTGGGAGCTTCTCACTGTATGTTTGTGATGCATTAGAAGTAGACTAACAAAAAGCAGGCATGAATGATGCCAAAGTCTTAGTTCTGGAGGTAACTAAGAGACATAACCATGTCTAATGAAACTAACTGAAACTATTTAATAATATGGCCAGCTTTTTCAGTAGCAATTCTTTCAAAGGCTGAAGACCTCTCTGACTTGCATGAAAAACTTTAAAACATAAAAATAATTTGCTGTGAATGTGTTTGAACAAAATATAAATGAAAGTTCCCTCTTTGATCTCCCTAGTTCAAACAGTAAATATATTTGGTGTATTTTTTGTGGGTTTTTTTTTTTGTATTCTTAATTATTTCAATTCTTTTTTGCTCTGATTGCTTTCAAAAGTGAGATTATGTTTCTAATGTAGCTGTGCCTGATTGGAAACAATTATTTTAATAAAAATGAGCACAGTATTTTGAAGAGGCATTCAGAATTTTAAGCATATACATTGCTAGTTCATATTTTAGCAGTGCTTTTTTTGTAAAAGAAAAAGTTGCTAGAATTCACACACATCATACAACCCACCTAACCTACCCTACAAGGTTCCATCCAAAAAAGGTGCCGGAACTCCATTCTGAGCATTCTATGACAAAAAAGCCCTGTATTTTAGAATGATTAAGGAAGGAAGCCATATCTTTGTTTAAAGAAACAAGCTTCCTCCTATTTCAATGTTGCCTTGTTTCATCAGTCTCAACATTTCAGCTGAAATCATTGTGTATGATTACCATTTCCCAGGTTATTGGATTCTATTAAATATTAGTTTGGTATCTCACAAATGCACTTAATTAGTAGTACTCTGTCTCCTTTCTTTGGAAGAATCTCTAATTATCTGATCAAGATGAATGACACTGAACTCAGGATTGGAGAGAAATATCAAAACAACTTTAAATATTCAGTTGCTAGCTTGGCAAATCCTAACAAGCTTATTACAAAACTTCAGATTTAACTTAACCAGAAACTATACATCAAAGCATTGCATTGTTGGAAAGCCATATGCTCAATAATTTCTTCAAAGCATCACAACAAAAGATTTCTCAATTGTTTCCCATGAGCTACATTCACACACCCTATCAAAAAGGTTCATCTAGATCTAGAAGATTAATATTTACAGTATTGGTTAACTGTTACCTTGAATTCCTGGAGTTTGTTATTTGTTTTTTTGTTGTTTGTTTGTCTGTTTGTTTAGATTTGTTTCTGTGACTTACCATTATATGAAACCCAACAATTAACCCAGTTAATTTACAATAGAATGTATTGTGGAAGTTCAGAAATTGATTTAGCATCCATTAAGCATGTATACAGTCAACTACTATATAGAATAAGGGTTATCAGTGGTCTTTGGTATAAATCTTGCAACAGTTAAATGACCTCATGAGAAGACAGGTCTATGACAACTTGCTATAGCCAACTCTCCACAGCCAACTCACCATGGCCAACTCGCCAAGAGACAATTCACCATGGCCAACTCACCACAGGGCAACTTACCATGGGACAAAAGTTACACTAATATCAAAGAAATAGTGGAATACAATAATTAAAAATAAGGATGCCAAAGGAGGGACAAAATGAAATGTGAATGACAAAAATTAAAATAATTTTTAACTATTTTAAATAATTAAATTGAATTGTTGAATTATCCCATAGCAAGTTGTCTTGTGGCAGGTTGGCCATGGCAAGTTGTCCCACAGCGAGTAGGCCAGTGGTGGGATTCAGCCACTTTGGCAGAACCAGTAGCTAATTTTTTCTTGCCCAGGCCCAGAATAGACTTCCGGAAGCAGCATCCACAGAGAACTGGTTGTTCACATATTTGAATCCCACCACTGGAGTAGGTCATGGTGAGTTGGTCATGGTGGATTGGCTGTGATTAGATAACCATGACAAGTGGCCTCAGTGAGTTGTCCCATTCTGTGGGAAGAGATGGTTCACTGGGTTGGTTGGTGTTTAAACACATTCCACTTATAGCTGCACCTTAAGAAAAAAATATGAAGACACTGAAATAAATGCTTACGTGATTCCACCCAAGCAACTGACAATTGGGAGAAGAAGTATGATAGGTTGGGGAGTGGAAGAAAAGTTGATTTTTGGTCTTCAGTTACAAATGACATTATAGACCAGTATGTAGTTCAAGCAAATGAATAAATCATATATATTGTGACATGCTCATTCTTAATATAAAATGTCAGTATACTTCTTTTTTATTAGCCACTTAGGTATAGAAATGTAATCTGTTCTTGATTACAATGTCTGTGGAATCATATGTCAAGAAGAATAAAATTTACTGCAAAAAATAATATATGATATTTTTCATTGACAGTATAGCTTACTTTATAATAACTATTTATATACTATTATTTTTCTCATGTAATCTTAAAGTCCATGTAAATGGAAAGGATACCATGATTTAGGAATGTGGTAGACCAGTCACATACCTAATGTTGTTTCTCAGGTACAAATCTTCTAAGAAATTCTTACGATCATTTTAACAACAATTAATGTTTATTTCTTTAAATCAGATACATTTAACATTTATATTTGTCTATGACTAGTTTATAATGTAAAGTATTGGTTGTTAGTAATGAAGATTCTAGTACAGTATTGAAATGAAATAGTTGATAAACTTCATGAGCCTGTGTTCCCTTGACAAAGTTAAAGTGCATCAAGGTTTATTTCATGTAAATGGTTGGACTTAGAGATTGTCTAGTTCTTGAATTATGTAAGTTAGGTATAAACTCAGCCTGGTGAATACATGGATGTGTGGAATGGAGCAATGAATTATAAGTGTATGTTCAAATTGTGTGTGAGCATCGGTATAAGAATGTGTGTCCCATATAAAGTGAATTATTTGTTGTTGTTAGCTGCAAAGTCGTGTCTGACCCATCGCGACCCCATGGACAACGTTCCTCGAGGCCTTCCTGTCCTCTACCATCTTTTGGAATCCATTTAAGCTCATGCCTACTGCTTCAGTGACTCCATCCAGCCACCTCATTCTCGGTCGTCCCTTTTGTTGGAATATGTTGATGAAAAAATGGTTTGTTTAACAGAGTATTATTAATACACAGTGGAAGTTGTACTGGGACTTTTAGGCAAACAGTAATGCACTAACACGAGTTTTATAACTTATTTTTACTCAGACAACAAAAAGAAACACAGTAAGAAATAGTCCAAGTATCAATCCAGTATCATGCACATAAAAGTCAGTCCATAAAAAACATAGTATCAAAATACAAAAGCTGCTTACCAATATCAAAAACAATATACACTGTAGCAAGCAGTTGATTCTTGAGAGAATAAATATCAAGTTAGCAAACAAGAGAACAAGAGGTATCCAAACACTAACATCAAACACATATACAAGAGCAACTACGTGTAACATCTAACTCTCTTTTATGTGGAATAATTACAGCCACACCCTTAGGCCGTTTAACTCCTTAAAGGTGCTTTTACTCCATTATATAATATTGTCACCCAAATCAAGTTTAATCTCTAACAATCTCCCCTTTTGGGTGGCATATTATACATATATTTTCACAATCTCAAATTACACATATCACAAACAGATTTATGCTTTATAGCACCCTGAGCTTTAGTAAACTGGTCAGCAATATTATCTTCAGTTGCACAATATTCCAGTTTAATCAAATTATCTTTAACACATTGTCTGACATTTAGATACCGTAGATCCGTATGTTTTGATCTAGTTTTCACTGCAGCATTAGTTGCTAATTTTATAGCTGCTTGATTGTCTTCATACACTTTTATTGGTTCATTACAATTTAAACCCATATCAAACAATAATTGTTTCCATACCAATAGCTCAGTACATAATAAAGATAAACAAGAAAATTCGGATTCAGTTGTTGATAAGCTTATATGCTTCTGTCTGTTAGACCTCCATCCTACTAAAGCGTTTCCCAATAATACAGCCAATCCTGAAGTGGATTTTTTGGTTACAGTATCAGATGCAAAACTAGCATCTGCAAATGCTTTTAGTTCCAATTCCTTTGTTGGCTCTAAATATAGAGAATAATGTATGGTGTGCTTCAAATATCTTAAAACTCTTTTTGCACCTTGCCAACATCTGGTTGTAGGATTCTCACAATATCTAGCTAAATGATTAACTGTAAATGCTATGTCAGGTCTTGACCAGTTACATAAATACATCAAGCTGCCTATTAATGATTGATATATCTTTTTATCAAAGACATTGCTGTTATCTGCTGAACTCTCAAAACCTTGAACCATAGGTGTTTTTACTGGTTTACAGTTTTCCATATTATAACGTTTCAGCAAACCATTAATTTTCTTAGCTTGAGACAGTTTAAATCCTTTACTAGTCCTGACAATATCCAGCCCTAGATAATGACTAATAGCTCCTAGATCTTTTACTCTAAATTTTCTTTTTAACCCTGAAATTATTCTTTCAGTTTCTGTTTCATCTTTTGCTATAATAGCAATATCATCAGTGAATAATAATAACAATGATAATTCACTATTTTGCTGTTTTATAAATAAACAAGGATCTGCAATACTAGCTTTAAATCCCAAACTATTTAACTCTTTTACTAAACATCTATTCCACTCATAACCTGACTGTTTTAAACCATACAAACTCTTATTCAGTTTCCAACAGTACCCTACCTTACTTTCTATTCCTGATGGAACTTTCATATATATATCATGGTTTAATGTTGCATGCAAATAAGCAGTTTCAATATCTACATGTTTTATACTATAATTCTTATTTGCTGCCCAAACTAAAGCAGCCCTAAGAGTGGAAGCTCTTAATGTTGGGGAAAATACTTCATCATAATCACTATTATTCTATGCAAATCCTTGAGCAACTAATCTTGCTTTATGTATTACCTCTCCTGTAACACTTTCTTTCAGTTTAAAAACCCATTTACATCCAATTAACTTTTCTGTTTTAGGTATTTTAACCTCTTGATAAACATTAAGATCTTGCAAAGACTTTATTTCTTTATCCATAGCTACTTTCCAATTCTTTCTTTCATTCTCAGGATACATTTTTATTTCTTCAACATTAGAAGGTTCAATGTCTATTTGACAAATTAAACCTGCCTCGAAACGATCAGGCTGTCGTCTTTCCCTGTTAGACCTTCTGAGAATTATTGGACTTATAGGTACATTTACATTATTATCTTCTTCCTCTCCTGTCTCCACTATCAGTGGTTCTTGTTTGATCTCTCTAGCAGGTTCCTCCTCTTCTTTATCACTTTCATTTGAGGAGTTAGTTAAATCTTGTTGAGGAATATATACAATATCTTCTACCCTTTCCCAGCCTGACTGTTCTTGAAAAACAGCGCTAGAACTACAATAAATGTTTTTAGTACCTTTCTCCCAGAACCGATAAGACTTATGGTTTAACTCATAGCCAACAAAAAATAATTGTTTAGCTCTATGTTCTCCTTTATTTCTTATTGAACTTGGAATATGTACCCAAGCAGGTGTCCCAAATGTGTGAATATAACTAAGATTTGGTTTTCTCTTATACCATAAGGTATAAGGAATTTTACCTGTAGCTGAACTAACCACATTGTTTAAAATATGATTAGCACATTTTGCTGCTTCTCCCCATAAGCTATCAGGTAAACCAGAATCTTCAATCATAGATCTAATCATAGCTTGCAATGTTTGGCCCCTCCGTTCAACAAATGCATTATGCTGAGGTCTATAAGGAGCTGTACGTCTATGCTCTATTCCCTCTGAAACTAACAGCTCATTGAACTGTTTATTAACAAACTCAGTTCCATTGTCTGTTATTATGGTTTTTACATTTAACTGAGTTTTCCTTTGTACAAACTTGAGCCAATTAGATATTGTTTGTATAGTTTCAGTTTTTGACGTAAGAAGATAACAGAACCCATATCTGCTATAATGGTCTAGAATATTTAATATGTAGCAAGCACCCCCTAAACTGGGTTTCATAGGACCTATCAAATCCATAAATACCAGTTCTAATGGAGTTGTGGTTTTAAATCCATCTAACCTATTAGCTGGTGCTGCCCTGCTCTTTTCTCTACCACATACGTTACACTGCAGATATTTCTTACAAGCCTTTAACTTAAACCCATTAGACAAAGCTACAGTTCTTTTTAGTGTATTAAAATTCACATGACCCAATCTTCTATGTAATAAATGAATACATTCATCATGTGGTTTTTGATTTGTACAAGTAGTAGCCATTATAATAGGATCATTGCTAATTACAAACAAACCATCTTTCATATTAGCTATTAAGTTCACTTCATTCTTTTGAATAAGACATTCCTCCCCTTGGAAAGTAACTTTAAAACCTGCTTCCAATAATGCCTTAACTGATAATAGATTATAATCACATCTGGGAACATATAGCATTTCCAAATTTTGTTTTAAAAATGAACAGTAAACCTTACCCTCTCCAGAGACCTTGACTCTCCAGCCATTAGCCATAGAAATATATTTTTTACTAGACCTTATATTCTCAAAATCCCTTTTTATTTTTGAAATACAGTGTGTAGCTCCACTATCTACCACCCACCAATTGTGGTTATTAGTAGTTCTATTAGCTACAGCTACATTAATCAGCTTTTTATTCTTTCTATGGCTTTCCTTTCTCTGACAATTACTATTCTGACAAAACTTAGCAATATGTCCCTTTAACCCACAATTAAAGCATTTCCTTAAAATATAAGCAGATTCAGTCTTCTTTATTTCTTGTTGCAATGGCTCTCTCAACTGTTTTCTCTCCATACGACATCTTGATTCTTCCAACAACCTTCCAGTTATTGAAGAAACAGTTAGGTCTTCTTTGGACAAAACCTCCAAGGACGATACAAAGGCATCGTAGCTCTCATCCAATGATGATAAAATGATGTAAACCTGGTGAAGCTCTGAGAAAATAAGTTCTTTTTCTTGCAGTTCCAACAAAGTTGCTTTTATAAAGTTAAGGTGAGCTAACATATCGCCATTCTTTTCCAGTCTAGCTCTAAATAGCTTTCTGGTAAGATTTATATGAGCACCAACACTGTCCCGAACAAAAATCTTTTTCAACTTAGCCCAACATTTAGCAGCAGATTCTTCTCCACGCACATGGACTAACTGTTGGTCTCCTAATGTTAGCCCAATGATAGATAAAGCCTTATCATTGTCTTTATTGAAGTCTATAATCTTCTTGTTATCTTCTTCATTAGTTGGATCCCAGGCAGTTACATCAGGAGGATTATGGACTATTTTCCAAAGACCTTGATTTTGTAATAGCAAACTACATTGTGTAGACCAGGATACGTAGTTTGACCCATTAAGCCGGGTAATGCAGAATGGATTGAATAGTCCTTGTGCCATTGTCTGAATTTGAAAACTCAGTTAGGAAATATAAATACAATACTGTGCCTGTCCTCAGCACCACACTGGATCTGGGCCCATAACCATTGTTGGAATATGTTGATGAAAAAATGGTTTGTTTAACAGAGTATTATTAATACACAGTGGAAGTTGTACTGGGACTTTTAGGCAAACAGTAATGCACTAACACGAGTTTTATAACTTATTTTTACTCAGACAACAAAAAGAAACACAGTAAGAAATAGTCCAAGTATCAATCCAGTATCATGCACATAAAAGTCAGTCCATAAAAAACATAGTATCAAAATACAAAAGCTGCTTACCAATATCAAAAACAATATACACTGTAGCAAGCAGTTGATTCTTGAGAGAATAAATATCAAGTTAGCAAACAAGAGAACAAGAGGTATCCAAACACTAACATCAAACACATATACAAGAGCAACTACGTGTAACATCTAACTCTCTTTTATGTGGAATAATTACAGCCACACCCTTAGGCCGTTTAACTCCTTAAAGGTGCTTTTACTCCATTATATAATATTGTCACCCAAATCAAGTTTAATCTCTAACACCTTTCTTCTATTGCCCTCAATCTTTCCCAGCATTAGGCTCTTCTCCAATGAGTCCTTCCTACTCATTAGGTGGCCAAAGTATTTGAGTTTCAACTTCAGGATCTGGCCTTCTAAAGAGCAGTCAGGGTTGATCTCCTCTAGGACTGACCGGTTTGATCGCCTTGCAGTCTAAGGGACTCACAGGAGTCTTCTCCAGCACCATAGCTCAAAGGCCTCAATTCTTTGGCACTCAGCCTTTCTTATGGTCCAACTTTCACAGCCATACATTGCAACTGGGAAGACCATAGCCTTGACTATACGCACTTTTGTTGACAGGGTGATGTCTCTGCTTTTTAGTATGCTGTTTAGATTTGCCATGGCTTTCCTCCCCAGGAGCAAGCATCTTTTAATTTCTTGGCTACAGTCCCCATCTGCAGTGATCTTGGAGCCCAGGAAAATAAAATCTGTCACTACCTCCATTTCTTCCCCATCTATTTGCCAGGAATTGAGAGGGCCAGATGCCATGATCTTGGTTTTCTTAATGTTAAGTTTCAGCCCAACTTTTGCACTCTCCTTCACCCGCAACACGAGGCTCTTTAGTTCTTCTTCACTTTCTGCCATTAGAATGGTATCATCTGCATATCTTAGGTTGTTGATATTTCTCCCGGCAATCTTAATTCCAACTTTTGATTCATCTAGCCCTGCCTTTCTCATGATGTGCTCTGCATATAAGTTAAATAGGCAGGGTGACAGTTTACAGCCTTGCCGGACTCCTTTCCCAATTTTGAACCAATCAGTGGTTCCGTGTCCAGTTTTCACTGTTGCTTCTTGACCTGCATATACGTTTCTCAAGAGACAAATAAGATGGTCTGGTACTCCCATCTCTTTAAGAACTTGCCACATTTTTTTGTGATCCACACAATCAAAGGCTTTAGCATAGTCAATGAAGCAGAAGTAGATGTTTTTCTGGAACTCCCTAGCTTTCTCCATGATCCAGCATATGTTGGCAATTTGATCCCTGGTTCCTCTGCCTCTTCGAAATCCTGCCTGTACTTCTGGTAGTTCTCGATCCACATACTGCTGGAGTCTAGCTTGTAGGATTTTAAGCATAACTTTACTAGCATGTGAAATGAGTGCAATGGTGCGATAGTTTGAACATTCTTTGGCACTGTCTTTCTTTGGAATTGGAGTGTAAACTCATCTTTTCCAATCCTGTGGCCACTGTTGAGTTTTCCAGATTGGCTGGCAAATTGAGTGTACCACTTTTACTGCATCATCTTTTAAGATTTTTAATAGCTCAGCTGGAATACTGTCACCTCCACTAGCTTTGTTGTTGCTCAGTTTTTATAAGGCATACTTCACTTCACATTCTAGGATGTCTGGCTCGAGGTCAGTGACCACCTAATCGTGGTTATCAGGGATTTTAAGTTCATTCTTGTATAGTTCTTCTGTGTAATCTTTCCACCTGTTCTTAATCTCTTCTGCCTTTGTTAGGTCCCTGCCATTTTGGTCCTTTATCATGCCCATTTTTGCATGAAACGTTCCCTTCATCTCTCCAATTTTCTTGAAGAGATCTCTGGTCCACCCTATTCTATTGTTTTCTTCTATTTCTTTGCACTGTTCATTTAAGAAGGCATTCTTATCTCTTCTAGCTATTCTCTGGAATTCTGCATTCAATTGGGCGTATCTTTCTTTTTCTCCCTTGCCTTTTGCTTCCCTCCTGTTCTCAGGTATTTGCAAAGCTTCCTCAGACAGCCCTTTTGCTTTCTTGCATTTCTTTTTCTTTGGGATGCTTTTGGTTGCTACTTGTTGTACAATGTTGTGAACCTCTGTCCATAGTTCTTCAGGCACTCTGTCTATCAGATCTAATTCCTTAAATCTATTTGTCACCTCTACTGTATATTCAGCAGGGATATGATTTAGTTCATACCTGAGTGGCCTAGTGATTTCCCCTACTTTCTTTAGTTTAAGCCTAAATTTTGCAACAAGAAGCTCATGATCTGAGCCACAGTCAGCTCCTCGTCTTGTTTTTATTGACTATATAGAGCTTCTCCATCTTTGGCTGCAGAGCACATAGTCAATCCGATTTCTGTGTTGACCATCTGGTGATGTCCATGTGTAGAGCCATCTCTTGGGTTGTTGGAAAAGAGTGTTTGCTATGACCATCGTATTCTCTTGACAAAATTCTTTCAGCCTGTGCCCTGCTTCATTTTGTACTCCAAGGCCAAACTTGCCTGTTATTCTGGTTATCTTTTGGCTTCCTACTTTAGCATTCCAATCCCCCATGATGATAAGAACATCATTTTTTGTGTTAGTTCTATAAGGTGCTGTAGGGCTTCATAGAACTGGTCAATTTCAATCTCTTCAGCACTGGTGGTTGGGGCATAGACTTGGACTACTGTGATATTGAATGGTTTGCCTTGGATTCGAACTGAGATCATTCTGTCATTTTGGGGACTGTATCCCAGTATTGCTTTTCCTATTTTTTTATTGACTATGAAGGCAACTCCATTTCTTCTGAGGGATTCTTGCCTGCAGTAGTATACCTGATGGTCATCTGAATTAAATTCACCCATTCCTGTCCATTTTAGTTCACTGATTCCTACGATGTCGATGTTCAGTCTTGTCATCTCTTGTTTGACCACGTCCAGCTTGCCTTGATTCATGGATCTTACATTCCAGGT
Source organism: Vipera berus (assembly GCF_964194415.1). Lineage (NCBI taxonomy): Eukaryota > Metazoa > Chordata > Lepidosauria > Squamata > Viperidae > Vipera > Vipera berus. The sequence continues at coordinate 32,823,671 of NC_138209.1, read as the reverse complement.
TCCTATGGAGAAAAAATCTTTACAGCATCAGACTTTCCTTTCACCACAAGATACATCCACAGCTGAGCGTCCTTTCGCCTTTGGCCCAGTCGCTTCATTCTTTCTGGTGCTACTAGTACTAGCCCTCTGCTCTTCCCCAGTAGCATATTGGATGCCTTCTGACCTGAGGGGCTCATCTTCCAGCGTGATATCTTTTTTTCCTTTTGGTACTGTCCATGGGGTTTTCATTGCAAAGATACTGGAGTGGGTTGCCATTTCCTTCTCCAGTGGATCACGTTTTGTCAGAACTCTCTGCTATGACCTGTTCATCTTGTGTGGCCCTGCACGGCATAGCTCATTGAATTACGCAAGCCCCTTCACCATGACAAGGCAGTAATCCATGAAGGGGATAAAGTGAATAGATAATGTTATTTTTAAAAAACAAGTAACTGTTATATTATAATAGTTATAAATATAATATAACTATAAAGAGGTTTGCCTACACAGTGCTACCTCAGTACTCAACTGCTTCAAAACTTTTCAAATTTGGTACTCAGTGCATTTTGATGCAAAAGCATTGTTCCAGTACTTGTCATTTGTTTATTCAACACGCTGTGATAGGAAGAGGAGGACAGCTTCAGAGAATGGACAGGAAGTTCTTGGCTGCAGAATGAAACTGCTCTTTTAACTACAAAAAAAGTGGTCTGGCAAGAAAAGTGCAATCCATGGGAAGATTCAATCCATAGCTCCATTCTCAGCTCATAGGTCTTCTGGAAAGGCCTCTCACTGAAAAATGCAGGCCGTAGCTCCATTCTCAGCTGCAGAATGAAGCTGCTCCTTCAGTCACAGAAGTGGGCTGGCTGAATGGGGTTGGCAGTGCTGCTGCCACAAGGGGAGTGTAAAAGATACCCACCCACCCCGAAAATAAGACCTGGTGCCTCTTTTGGAGGCAAAAAAAAGACCAGGTCTTATTTTTGGGAAAACATGATAGTAGCTTTACTCATATATGTTCACAAATACACAGACACAAAGTGCAAACATTATATTCCTTAGAAAAAATTTCAGGAAACAGAAACCACAATAGGCACCATATTGGATGGAAATCAAAAAAAGAAGAAAGTAGGAATGCTTAAAGGATAAATTGTAAGTGAATTTTGTGTGCTTTCTTTAAAGTCAGATGTTTCAATAGCCTGCCTATGATAAACCTAGCACCATAAAGTCATTGTAGAAGACAGCAGTCAACTTGGCGATCGTAACTGTTTTTTATTTCCTTTTTCAAATGTAAACAATAGTTCTAGCAGGTGGCAAGTGGCTGAAAGTGAGTCTATCACCATCTCCAGGGTGCCAAGTTATCCCTGAAAGTTTCAGTGGGAGGAATTTGTTGGTGGGATTTGGATTGTAAAAGCACGCGAGCATCTGCTGCCTGCTCAGTCTCATTACCATTCACACAATTAACTCCTGCAGCTCTCAGCCTAGCAGCAAAGGATGAGATTCAATTTTACTGCCTCTTTGACAGTTCTCATTATCATTCATTTGAATGCAGAGCTCTTCTTCAAATCATTAAAGCAAGCAAGCAAGAAATCTACAAACTCTGGAAAAACTTGTAGAAAAACTGCTTCTTTAACTAAAATTACCTCTAAGCATTTTAAAATAACCTTTATATTCTGTGTCAAATGTCAATCCTAATTGTAATAATGGCATTTTGTGACTACTACAGAAGTCATTTTAGATCTCTCTACATATTTTAAAGCTATTTTGTATGTGATATCTGTCCTATTTTTCCTCCTTTTACTCATTATGTACTTACAGGTAAATAGGTATCACTGAATATCAACAGGGTGAATATTTACATTCATGCTATAATGTGAACACGTTCATTCATTTATCCAACACTTTAAAACAGTGTGGAGAGCACTTCACATTACGTATTTATTATGAGATTTATTTATGTGATTTTCCTTTCTTTGGTCTAAAAGAGTGCTAGGTGGCTTATGGATCTTTTTAAAAAATCAAACAATAATAAACAGTAAATTACAATTCTAACATTCCATAGACTCCAAGTTACAATAAGATACTAATATATTAAGTAAAATAGGCAAGGATCCAAAGCAGCAGTCAATGTTTCCAGTTCTTCAGCTCCATGTTTCCTGAGAGGAAATCAAGAAAAGTAGACAAAAAAAAAGCAGGCAATTTCATAGCATAGAGACAGTTATGAATGAGCAAGAAAAAAAAGAAATTGTCATGAAAATAATAAGAACAAAATACTGTTTAAGTGTTCTACATAATCAAAGAAAAACACCAACATGTTTACCGAGCATAAAATCTGTTATTGTTCAGATACTATTGGATTACAACTTCTGTCTTTCCCTATCAATGTTCTATGAAATCTTGAAACATTTGGGGATCACAGTTTCCACAATCATAAATTTTTCAGACCAGCCTCCTGTTATTTAGCCCTGAATAAGAATGCAAATGTAGGCTTCACCTCCTGTTACTCCCTCACTGTAGATCAGTAATGACTTGTAAAAGCAAATAGTTGTTGTTCTATCCTTTGTTCTTTACATGGTGAGTTCTTTACCACCAGCATTACCCCGATTCTGTCTGTAGTCTTTTCAGTCTCGCAGGCACTGACTCTGTCTTCAAGTCCCCCCTGTGAGGGGCTATATAATATAAGGCTCCTTCAGTTCACAGCATTTATCTCTGATGTTACTTGGGGTTGTTAGAAAGCATTTGATGGCACTCGGTGTGCTTTGCTGAGAGATTGTGACTAGCCTCAGTAGTAAGAATTGCTTAAAAAGATACTGATTAGCAAGTAGGCACAAGTAGAAAAGGATTGTGCAGGAAAGATGTCTAGGTAGTGAATGAACCCATTGAACTCAATTTTGTTCTGGGTTTATTTGAAAATGGCTGTGCTGCTCCTTTTCTCTCTCTCTGAAAACATTCGTTGCAGTCTTTCTCAGAAGAAAAATAGAAATTGCTTGTGTTTCCTTCCTTTTCCCAGATCTTACAGTAGCAGCTGCTACTCTTTCAGTATAGCCATTTCCTTTCTTGTTTGGCATATTAATACTTGCTTCATTCATGGCTTTTGTTAATTGTGATAGTTTTGGTTGTGTTTGTATTTACTTGCCCAGATTACTTAAGCTTCAGGGGAAAGTCCTATGTCTTCCCCACAATAGTCAATTATATTGTATTTACTTAGTAATTATTTCAAATTTTACATTTATATATATATATATATATATAATTAGCCTATTACTTGTCTTCTTTTGGTGGTGCAAATACATGCCTAGCTACAAAACAGGAGATATTGTTAATAGGCAAAATGGGTCATTCTGATGAAACCTCGAATGGTTTCAATATCACTTGAATATGAGACATTTTAACACATGGTTCTGTAAGCTAGTCCTGAAAAAAGGGATGCTATGCTTTGACATAAAGTTTCTAGAATATTTATTTATTTGCTCTCTCCCTCCCTCTCTCTCTCTCTCTCTCTCCCTCTCCCTCTCTCTCTCTCTCTCTCTCTCTCTCTCTCTCTCTCTCTCTCTCTCTCTCTCTCTCTGTGTGTGTGTGTGTGTGTGTGTGTGTGAGAAGGAAAATATTTGTAGCTCAGGGTTGAAATAGGGGTTCCTTGATGCTCTCTGAGCTTGCTTGTTTTCCTGCAGGCGTTTCATTACCCTGACTCGGTAACATCATCAGTGCTAGTAAGGAGTGCTATTTGCTGTCAGTTTATATTCTGATGTCTTACCTCTCGGGGGGGGGGGCGGTCTTAGGGATTCTTTGGTTGGGTTGTTTAATAATGGCTCTTTGGTAGTTTCTTGATTGGGTTATTGCTTAAAACATCCTAAGCAAACCAAAAGATTCAGCCTTCCATCCTTCCGAGGTAGGTAAAATGAGGACCCAGATTGTTGGGGGCAATTAAGCTGACTTTGTAATAATGCTGCTTGGGGTGTGTGTGAAAGCCCTAATAAGCAGGCATATACATAGAATGAAGGCTACTGCTAAGCTTGTAAGCCGCCCTGAGTCTTCGGAGAAGGGCAGGATATAAATGGAATTAAAAAAAAAAAAACAGGAGTCATCTACAACATACAATGTAAGAACTGCAACAACCACTATGTAGGACAAACAGGCAGAAGACTGGCAGAACGCATCCAGAAACACCAACTGGCAGTCAAAAGGCATGACAAAAATTATTTAATTTCACAACATATAGACAGATTTAACCATAGTTTCAATTGGGAAAATGTGACAATCCTAGACCAGGCCAAATCCAAAAATGCCAGGGAATTTCTAGAAGCCTGGCACTCTGACAAATCCGACATCAATAGACACATAGACACTAACAACATCTATAGATTATGCAAAAGAGACAATCAACTAGTTCAAAGGAGAAAAAGACTCCAGCACCTCCTCACCAATAATCAGTACTCAGATCAGCTTAGATTAGCTCCAAGGTCAACTTCAGACCAACGATCAAGTAAATGCCAAAGAGCCATTAGTAAACAGCCCAATCAAAGAATCCCTAAGACTGTCCCCAGCCACCCAGACAGGCAAGACACCAGAATATAAATTGACAGCAAAAAGACTCTTACTAGCACTGATGATGTTACCTAGTTAGGGTAATGAAACATCTGCATATAAATAGATAATTAAATTTTTCTTAAATATGTCCACAAATGAGGAAGAGAAAACATTTCCCAAGTGGTTTATTTAAAATTATTAACTGTAATGGAATGTGGGAAAGACCTTGGAAAAATAGGCAAAGAGATGCCTGCAAGGGAACGGTCAGGTAGTACAGAGTTTGCCAACATTTCTGGCTTTGTGGACTGATGGTGGGAAGAGGAGATGGTTCTTCATGAGTGGCCAGCAAGCACCTGCCACTTGCAAATGGAGCATGTGCGCATGCCCTCATACATTGCTTGTGTGAGTGAGGATGTGCAATCATGCTTGCAATCCCCTCATGGCCCCCTAGTGGGCTGTGGATCACAGGTTGAGAACCACTGAGGTAAGAAACAACATAGTTTGCACCTGAATAGTTGGTGGAAATAAGTAGACCAGAGGAATGCTGTGGATATTATTTACTTGGACTTCAGTATGGCATTTGATAAAGTAGATCACAACCTACTACTTGATAAGATAGAAAAATGTGGGTTAGAAAGCATCACCACCAGATGGATTCGTAGCTGGCTGACCGGCCATACTCAGCATATGGTCCTCAATGGAACTGCATCTACATGGAAGGAAGTGTGTAGTGGTGTGTCCCAGGGCTATGTTCTGGGCCGGATGCTCTTCAACATCTTCATCAACAATTTAGACGAGGGGATAGATGGGGAATTCATCAAATTTGCAGATGACACCAAGCTGGCAGGAATAGCCAATACTCCAGAAGACAGGCTTAAGATAGAGGTGGATCTGGACAGACTTGAACGCTGGGCGCTATCTAACAAAATGAAATTCAATGGTGAAAAAAGTAAGGTTCTACATTTAGGCAGAAAAAGTCAAATGTACAGGTATAGTATAGGTGGTACCTTGCTCAATAGTAGTAACTGTGAGAGAGATCTCGGAGTCCTAGTGGACAATCACTTAAATAAGAGCCAGCAGTGTGCCTTGGTAAGGCCACACTTGGAATACTGCATCCAGTTTGGGTAACCATGATGTAAAAAAGATGTTGAGACTCTAGAAAGAGTACAGAGAAGAGCAACAAAGATGATTAGGGGACCGGAGGCTAAAACATATAAGGAACGATTGCTGGAATTGGGTATGTCTAGTTTAATGAAAAGAAGGACTAGGAGTGACATGATAGCATTATTCCAATATCTCAGGGGTTGCCACAAAGAAGAGGAAGTCAAGCTATTCTCCAAAGTGCCTGAAGACAAGAAAAGAAACAATGGATGGAAACTAATCAAGGAGAGAAGCAATCTAGAACTAAGGAGAAACTTCTTGACAGTTAGAACAATTAATCAGTGGAACATCCTGCCTCCAGAAGCTGTGAATATTCCAACACTGGAAGTTTTTAAGAAGAGACTAGACAGCCATTTGTCTGAAATGGTATAGGGTTTCCTGCCTGATCAGGGGGTTGGACTAAATGACCTCCAAGGTACCTTCCAACTATTATTATTATTATTATTATTATTATTATTATTATTATTATTATTATTATTATTATTATTATTATTATTATTATTATTATTATTATTATTATTATTATTTATCATCATCATCATCTTCTCAGGCTGTAGGGAAATAAAGTGGAGGCAGTAGAAAATTGTACTTTTACCCTTGCAAGATTCTGTCAATGTAGCCATTCAATAAAGTAGAATTAATTAATCTGGTTGTGATTCCTATCTGATTTGACACCAAACCTTGCAAGTTTGAAAGTACAATTCTCTCCCCTTCCCCATCTCCTTTATAGCCCAAGAAACTGGGAAAGGGTCATTTCTGAAACTCTTCCCTTCCTTCCCATTCACTATCCAGTTGCAGGGCATGCTATCTCTTATCTGACCACTTTCTGAAGATTTTTCCCACATACCATTTCATTAACATAGTGACTCAGATACATAATAATTTAAATATATTCATCATTGTCAGAGGAGTAAATCAAAAAATTTGTATTAGAGGTCGATGAACCGTGGTTCATTTGACACATGGTGCACAACAGGTAAAAGAAAGAAAACCCGAAACATATTCTACTGTAAAAAAATTAATCAGAAAAAAAAACAAAGAAAGACTCTTAACTGACTACATGCTCTATCTCACCAGACAGCACAGAGAGAAAGAAAAAAAAAACAGAAAACTTTTTTTTGGACTTGCGCGCATAGTAGTAGAGCCAGACATGAAACCAAAACATGGTTAAACATGTGACACTCACCATGGTTACAATGATAAGATAACAGCACAGCTGGCAAAGAGCAGACTGAACGTGCTTGCTGACAAACACATAAAAAACGCAGTGACAACCACTTCTTTGTCAGTAAAGCAGAACTCAGATAAGACACATTTTCTTACGCAGATACTCATGCTGGGCTGCAGGAAGTGGCTTGTTAAGCATATCAGCAATCTCATCATGTGTAGGCACATACTGCAATTCCACAAAAACCTGTTTATCTACATGTCTTATATTTTGATAACGGATGTCAATGTGTCTAGACCTTGAACCTGTAAACCGTGTTTCAGATATATAAACCACAGATTCATTATCTTCCATCACAGTGATCGGTCGAATCGGATGTGTCCAGATATCTGCGACTAAAGCATCAAACCACGTTAGAGAATTACATGCATCTGAAACACAAGCATATTCAGCTTCAGTAGATGAACAAGAAACAAAATTCTGTTTACGCACATGCCAGTACACAGGACATCCATTTAAAAATATCATATAACCTGAAGTATTTTTACGTGATTTCTTATTGCTCGCCCAATCGGAATCTGCATAACAACATAACTCTGCATAATCAGTATGTGTCGGTTCTAATAATAACTTCATGTTTTTAGTGTGTTTTAAGTATCTCAGTATCTCAGGGGAGGGGAGGGGAGGGGTTTTGTATTCAAAAATGTACTGTAAAACTTTTCAATAAAAAAAGTATCTCAGTAACTTTTTAACATATGTCCAATGAAACTGTTTTGCCTTGCCTACGTGTCGTGATAGGAGATTAACACTAAGTGCAATGTCAGGTCTAGTCCAACTACTAATATACAGCAGCGACCCAATTACTGAGCAATAAAGTGTTTGATCTTCGAACTCAGGACTTGGTTCATGTGCCAAGTTGTGAAAATCGGTTTGCATGGGTATACTCACTGTTTTAGCATCCTTCATATTGCAGTGATGCAACAGTTGTTCAATTTTATCTTCTTGTGTGAGACTAAACCCCTTCTGAGTTTTGACAACCTGAACACCCAAATAAGTATTAATATATCCTAAAGCCTTCAATGTGAAATACTTTTGTAAAGCTTTAGCAAAATTCTCATTCATCTGCTTATTTGGACCAATATAAACAATATCATCAACATAAACAAGAACTATCTCATACCCATTATCAGATCTTTTAGTAAACACGCATTCGTCCGTTTGGGACTTAATAAAGCCCATTGAATTTAGTTTGTCAGTAAGACATAAGTACCACATTAAACCAGACTGTTTCAGACCATAAAGACTTTTGTGTAGAAACCACGTATCCCCTTCTTGTTGTCGGAACCCTGAAGGACCTTTCACATAGATTTCTTCATCTAGGTCAGCATGTAGATAAGCCATTTCAACATCAAACTGGAAAACCTCTAAACCAAGGATAGTTGCAATTGCTAAGGCAATTTTCACACTCTCAGTCCGAACTGTGGGTGAGTATTTGTATAGTCCTCAGAATAACGTTGAGTGAAACCCTGAGCTACAAGTCTGGCCTTATACAATGACTCACCATTTGGCTTCTTTTTAATTCTGTAGATCCACCGAGTGCCAATAACGTTCTTGTTTGCTGGAGGGCTTGCAGGCATAAACACTTGAAGTTTCTTTAGACTGTCCATTTCAGCCTGCATTGCCTCATACCATTTATCTTGCTTTGATTCAGGAAGATGTTTGATTTGTGTGAACTTATCAGGAGGAAGCATAACATTACAAATCAAAGGTAAAGGTGGAACGTCTCGGAACGACCGTCCGTTCTTCTTTCATTTCGTCCTTGTTTTCATCATCGTCACTAGCGGCAGCATTGGCGGCTTGCGAAGATGGAACAGTAGGTTGAGAAGAACCCGTGGAAGGGACATTTGCCTGTGAGTCTTGAGCATCAGGCTGTGTGGCATTAGCAGCATCATATCTAGGAAAATAAACTCCAGGATCGTTAGAATGAATCCTGGACCAGTCAGCATCTTCCTCAAAAGTAGCGGATTGGGAAATCACAATTACATGAGTGGAGTCAATGTATTTGCTCTATTTTGAATTACCATCAATACCCATAAATCTCATTCTTTTTGCTGCAGGACCTCCTTTCTTTTTTGAGCTAAAGGAATATTCACCATAGCATATAAACCAAAAATATGGAGATGCGAGAGATCAGGCTTGTATCCATATAACCTGAAGTAAGGGGTCTGATTTATTACACTACTCCAAGTACGGTTAATGATATTATTAGCATATTTAATAGCCTCACCCCAGTATGGGAGACTGAGGTTAGTGTCTTCAATGAGGCAACACATCATGGTTTGCAGTACCCCATTTCTGCCTTCTGCCACTCCATTCTCAGCCAGAGTGTAGGGAGCTGAGGTCTGGTGTAGTATGCCATTCTTACGCATCCAGTCCTGAAAACGCTGAGACATGAATTCAGCACCGCGATCACTCTGAATTCTGGCTATGCTAACATCATGTTGGGTATAGACAAGAGCGGCAAAGTCTTTGAAGATCTGAAAGGTCTCAGATTTTTCTTTCATAGGAAATACATATCCATATCTTGAGTAGTTATCAACAATTGTCAAGAAATATTTTTTACCACCAATTGTTGGTGTAAAAGGACCCACTATGTCAGTGTGTACCAAATCAAAAATGTGTGTTGACAGGCGTGTAGCGCACTTTGGAATTGCTGCTGCTTTGGATTTGGATTTTTTGCAGACAGCACAATCCAAGAACACCTTACACCCCTTTAGATCCAAACCTCTTGCAAACTCTGGCATCTTCTTAAGAACACGGAAACTGGCATGACCCAATCTTCTGTGCCACTTATGAATACACCTGTAATGCAAAGGTTTACCTGTTAGTGAATTCTGAACATTAGCATATTTATTAGGAACCTCAGGCTTGCCGTGGGCAACCTGTGTCTTATTTGTCTTCTTGTTAGCTTTAGGAGCCTTTGAAATAGCAACAGGATCTCTCACTGGGACATCTCTCACTGGGCCTGCACTCCCCCTTTTTGGAGCTTGTATACTTGCCTGCTCTTGCCGCTTAGATTTTGGCTTTATGTAATAAACACCACTACTCAACATGGTTTCAGCAACAATATCTCCGTCTTTAACTACATAACTTGCTTTTTCAAGGTGATGGACCTGGAATTTTGATACCCTAGACAAGTGACTCTGACTAAGCAAACTACTATTTGCTGATGGTACATAATAAACATCAGGAATAAATGCATCGAGCTCTTCAATATAAACAGTTCCTTTCCTCATGACCTGAACAGGATGATTTGAAAAAGAGTAAAGCTCACGAAGTTCAGGTTCAGGCTCATGCATCTCTGTATAAAGCTCTTTTCTATAGGTAACATGTAATGCTGCTCCACTGTCCAAAGTCCAAATAAGTCGTTTGTCATACTCTGGTTGAGGTTGTGGATCGTTGGTTAAGGCCAATGTGGCAAGTGGAGCTTGCGGAGCTCGCAGTGACAATCATACTCACTGTTGGCTTAAACATGGCTTATCAAACAAGATGTCATTGTCTGGATTTAAACAGGGCACTAAACCAAAGTTGAACCAAACCTATTACGGCATAAAATTTTATATCTGCCTGGCAAGTCCTGTGTCTTCTGTATTAGAATGTAAAAGAAATAACATACAAGGGTGCTAATAGAATGAGAAGAGAAGAAACAAACTCAGGCATCTACTATTAAATTTATAAACTGATTATAACATTATATGTATGGATAGAGTTCAGATTATATAGAAACTTGCAATTCTTCTTAGAAAGCCCTACTTTCATCTAATTCTCTGCTGTATTTAGATTAAGTTGTTCCTATTAAATGGTCTCATGCAGTTTGTGTCTCAGAACGTTGACAATCTAAGTCCTATTCTAATGTTGTTTCAATTCCAGCACATGCATTCACTTTATCCAAGGTTTCCCTGGCAATATTCCACATCTGGAATTACCAGGTATTGATCACTCCTGGAACAGTCACTGTGTTGCTTTTTTAACTGGAAAGAATAAAAGTTCCAAAGATTATCATTAAAATTAATTTGGAGAAGTCCTGGCAAAATCATTCAAATGTAGCTAAACTTCATGAAAATGATTGAGTCCATTTTTACTTTATTTTACTTTTACTTTATTAAGGCCCTGTTAATTCAAATGAAAGTTTTGCATTACTTTATCCTCTATAAGATTCTGCCCATGTCTGCAATTTAATGAAAAGATAAACTATCTCAAATAAACTATATGGAGAAAATGTATGATTTTACCTTTCAATATAATTTCAATTAAACAAAAACAGTGATTTTTGGTATTTGGTGGGTATAAAGCAAATAAATAATAAAAACAAAAAAGCGATCAGTCAATACTATTTTTTTAAAATAATATTTCTACCCATAGATAAGATTCAAAATATAGAGAATAAGCCATGTAGTAATTGATTAACTGATTAATAGGAAGATAAATAAGATCTTTGTATGGTAGTAGAAATGTACATTTGTCCAGGTAAAGTAGACAGTTTATTTATACTTTCACTTAGTGAGGCGGCAATTCTTCTTAAAATAATAAGTATGCCATAATTCAATTTGACATAAATAAACTCTAGGCTAAATCATCCTAAATCCAAAGGTATGATTTTGTAATTTTAAAATATTCAACTTTTGGTGCTGAATACTTTTATTCCGTAAACAAAATCTGCCCACAACTTTTATTAAAATGTTCTGCTGCTATGTGCCCACACTTATTCCTACAATAAACCCATTAAGCAAATGCAGAATAAGTCAACATAAATAGTATGACACATGAGTAATTTCATCAAAGAATATATATTAAAAATAAAACTTGACATAAAGAAATACCAGTGTCTAATACTGTTGATAGTAGTTATAATAATTTAAGCCTTATATGAGTCAAACTCCAAAAGATGCCATATTGTACTTAATGTTTATTTTCATACAATGTATTTTGTTGCTTCCACTGTAGATTGGAATAGTAGCATGCACACTGTACATGCACAGTATTTAGAATTTTGTCAAACTAATCTTGGCATGTTTTTAGTCGGGCATATGTTTAATTTTCTTTTAACTTTTGTATTTTTGTATTTTTTATATATTTGCCCTGTTCACCGCCCTGAGTCCTTCGGGAGAAGGGCGGTATATAAATAAAATTATTATTATTATTATTATTATTATTATTATTATTATTATTATTATTATTATTATTATTATTATTATTATTATTATTATTATTATTATTATTATTATACAGTTTTAATATTTTATTCATTCTTTGATATAATGTAATGATTGCATTTCTCAAGAGTTCAAGGTAAAAAAGAACATAAGAATTTGTAGGGCTGGTTGAGCCATATTATGATCCTTCACTCCTGCAGGAGTGAAACTGTAACTATTAGTTCCAATTGCTTAGACTTCTTAAATCTCTTCAGTCTGTTCCTCCAAAATTTAATATAAAATAAAACAGCTTTCATATAGCCAACTAATACATAGAATTGGCAAGTTCCCAACAGTACACGAAGCACACAGGGAAAGAAGAGTAATAAAGAAAAACTATTAGTTCCTATTAAGTGTTCCTGATCATTTATAATAGTCTGTGTACCATAGTTAGGATATGTGGAATATGTGCTGTATGTGTTGCAGATAGGTTTGAATCTCAAGGCTAAAATGCAAAGACCATTGCCTAGTTCACAAGGATCCAAATTGCTACGGTTGGGATGAGGAAACTTATTGTTTTATTTAACAAATTCCATATTTCCAACTAATACATATGATCATCTAATGTGGTTCTTCTGAACCTTGGCATGCTGCCTGGAGAATTCTGGGAATTGAAGTCCACCCATCTTAAAGTTGCCAAGGTTAGAAACACTGAAGATGGAACTATTCCTTCAGATCCTATACAGAATCTGAAGTTGACTTGCTTCATCTTTACAGGTATTTCTAAAATGTACTGAATTAGATTGTTTAGAACTTTTCACTGTGACCTTGCTTGAAACCTAAATGGCAACAACGAAGACCTACCTGGCATGCCAGAAAGCAAGCTAAATGCCTGGTCTGAACTAGAGCATCTGAATCACCATGGGTTAGTGATCAGAAGCAATTTTTCTCACTGTGAGTTTTAAAAGCTAAAAGAGGCGTATCTGGATCATCTGTTTTATAAAACTTGAAATGATGAAAGATACACTGAGAAAATTCTGTTCAGGTTTAAGTGCTGTTATTAACTACTGTTACCACAGCATGGAGATAAATGGATACAGTAACTAATATTTCATGAAGTACATTCTCCTGCCTGTCCTGATCATCTTGAGAAGGCTGGCTGAGAGTTCTTCCTTTTGGTGAGGTTTACAGAGTTCAACGGAAAAAATGCTAGTCTCTGTCTGGAACTCGGAGCCCCAAACTGCTGCTGCTCTGATATTTCAGACAATGTTGAACCCTAAAAAACTCACTTTCCTAATCTATGCAGTCCGTCCTTGACAGTGTAGATCTGGAATGAGCCTGCCCTGTTCAATGTTATCAGGAGGGGAAACATTGCTGGAGACGATCCACAAAAACCTGCATTCGTTATCCACTGTAGCATCTGTGCCCTTGATAGGGAGCTCCATGCTGAGGACAATATTTCAAGCAAAAGTGACAGATTTTTGTGAGTAAAGTTTTCCATTCCAGAGGGTTGTAACTGGCTCTTAAAATGTAATTATGTGAAGGTCCTAGTTGCTCAAGAAGAGCTGTTAGTCCAGGAGGTTCACAATTTATGAACCAGTTTGGGGAAGAAAAAAGAATAGAACTTTATCCAAATAGAAAGGTAATACTTCTCTCAAATTGGACAGTGCACAAACTCAAAGCTGTTCTATATTTCAGAGACTAATCCTTAACCCATTCCTCCTTACTGAAACCAACTAACAGTTTCCAGATACCTGGACAGTACCAACAGCATAATTTGGAAAATCTAGGATTAGAAGCAAAATTGATGTCTGCCCACTGAGGATACCTAATCCATCAATCAATGATATCAGAGAAAAGTGTCATTTAGTTGTTAAATTTGACCAGGGAGAACAACTGAGAAGCCTAGGATCCAAGCTCTTGTCTCTAGCACTACTAACTGGTTCCATCTCTAAAGGAAAGATATCCACTACAGAACAATGCCCCTGTTCTCATCAAAGAGAGATATCTTTAAAAAAATAGCTTGTTGAAGGCCAATAAATGATTCTTGACCAGAATCATGTCCCTCATTATGGTCTCAACAGACATAATGCTGATGTTGATGATGAACTCTGGGCAGCTAACAATTGTTAAAAACAAAGAACAATACAAAAAAAAATCCACAAGAACAACAGATGAGATCACCCACCAATATTTTTCCACAGTCTTCTGCAGATGCAGCCCCACCACTTTCTCAATTTTGTTTGTTAGCTGCGAAGTCGTGTCCGACCCATCGCGACCCTATGGACAACATTCCTCCAGGCCTTCCTGTCCTCTACCATCTTCTGGAGTCCATTTAAGCTCACGCCTACTGCTTCAGTGACTCCATCCAGCCACCTCATTCTCTGTCGTCCCCTTCTTCTATTGCCCTCGATCTTTCCCAGCATTAGGCTCTTCTCCAGTGAGTCCTTCCTTCTCATTAGGTGGCCAAAGTACTTGAGTTTTAGCTTCAGGATCTGGCCTTCTAAAGAGCAGTCAGGATTGATCTCCTCTAGGACTGACCGGTTTGATCGCCTTGCGGTCCAAGGGACTCGCAGGAGTCTTCTCCAGCACCACAGTTCAAAGGCCTCAATTCTTTGGCGCTCAGCCTTTCTTATGGTCCAACTTTCACTGCCATACATTGCAACTGGGAAGACCATAGCCTTGACTATACGCACTTTTGTTGACAGGGTGATGTCTCTGCTTTTTAGTGTGCTGTCTAGATTTGCCATGGCTTTCCTCCCCAGGAGCAAGCGTCTTTTAATTTCTTGGCTACAGTCCCCATCTGCAGTGATCTTGGAGCCCAGGAAAATAAAATCTGTCACTACCTCCATTTCTTCCCCATCTATTTGCCAGGAATTGAGAGGGCCAGATGCCATGATCTTGGTTTTCTTAATGTTAAGTTTCAACCCAAGTTTTGCACTCTCCTTCTTCACCCGCAACAAGAGGCTCTTTAGTTCTTCTTCACTTTCTGCCATTAGAGTGGTATCATCTGCGTATCTTAGGTTGTTGATATTTCTTCCGGCAATCTTAATTCCAGCTTTTGATTCATCTAGCCCTGCCTTTCTCATGATGTGCTCTGCATATAAGTTAAATAGGCAGGGCGACAGTATACAGCCTTGCCGGACTCCTTTCCCAATTTTGAACCAATCAGTGGTTCCGTGTCCAGTTCTCACTGTTGCTTCTTGGCCCGCATATAGGTTTCTCAAGAGACAAATAAGATGGTCTGGTACTCCCATCTCTTTAAGAACTTGCCACAGTTTGTTATGATCCACACAATCAAAGGCTTTAGCATAGTCAATGAAGCAGAAGTAGATGTTTTTCTGGAACTCCCTAGCTTTCTCCATGATCCAGCGTATGTTGGCAATTTGATCTCTAGTTCCTCTGCCTCTTCGAAATCCTGCCTGCACTTCTGGTAGTTCTCGATCCACATACTGCTGAAGTCTAGCTTGTAGGATTTTAAGCATGACTTTACTAGCATGAGAAATGAGTGCAATGGTGCGATAGTTTGAACATTCTTTGGCACTGCCTTTCTTTGGAATTGGAATGTAAACTGATCTTTTCCAATCCTGTGGCCATTGTTGAGTTTTCCAAATTTGCTGGCAAATTGAGTGTAGCACTTTTACTGCATTGTCTTTTAAGATTTTGAATAGCTCAGCTGGAATACTGTCACTGTTGTGACTCAGGGCCAGCCTGTGGGTCCGACAGCCGGGTCCGATGTATCGGAGGACTCAGATGTGGGGGAGGAGGGAAACGAACCGGCTGATGATGATTTGGAGGCTTTGCAGAGTCCTCAGCCGGGGACCTCTTCTCAGCTGTGTGAGCCCGAGAGTGCGGAGGATGATGACCCACAGCTGGCCCTGTTCAAGGACGCCCGACGCAGGAGGCAGACGAGCAGGGACAAACAAAGAAAGACTATGGGACTCCTCGGGAGGAGGCACAGGGAGACCACGCCCTGAGCTCTCTATAAAAGAAGTGTTTGGGGAGGGGCTGGTTGCTGAAAGCAACTTTTCCGCTTGAGAAGACAAGCTCTTGTGTTTTTGTTAACTGCGTAATTAAATCTTGGCAGAAGCCTTTTAGCCTTGGACGCTTTCCAGACTCTTCTCTTAATTAGGGGTTGCGAGAAGAGGGCTGGTTCAGAACAGTTTGCTTTCAGCCACCCACCCCTTAATACTACGATGGAGCAGCTTCTTGCCGAGAATGCCCAGCTCAACCAGCAACTCACCTTGCTGGCCACTCAGGTGGCACAACTGCAGGCTCAGGTACATGCTGCCCCCCCACCCAGGAGGAAATGTCAGTTAGCTATGCCGGATAAATTTGCTGGTAAACCAGAACTGTTTCCTGCCTTCCTGGGACAATGCCAGCTTTATATCAGCGTGAGAGCAGCTGATTTCCCCACTGACCGTGATAAGGTGGGATTCGTGTTGAGCCTTCTGTCGGGAGATGCAGCTCGTTGGGGCACGCCTCTGTTGGCACAGCCTAGCCCTTTGTTGGATAACTTTGGGGGGTTTTGTGACCATATGCGCCTCATGTACGAGGACCCGATTAAGGCGCAGACCGCCACCCGACGTCTGAAAGCTTTGAGGCAGGGTCAGCGCCCCCTACAGGCCTATATCAGCGATTTCCGGCTGCTTAGCCAGGATTCCGCCTGGAATGAGGCTGCGCTCGTGGATGCCTTTCAGGATGGCTTGTCAGAGGAGATGTTGGATGAGCTGGCCCGCGTGGACATTCCCTCAGATCTGAATGGGCTGATCCATCTTTGTCTGCGGATCGATGCCCGGCTGCAGCAGCGTAAGAGTCGCCGTGCCACCCCACAGACCCCTGCCGCCCCTGTTGTGCGTGAGCCCCCAGTCCAGAGGGAGGAGCCAATGGAGCTGGGTGCCGCCAGGTCCCGTCTATCGGTGACGGAAATGGACAGACGACGATCGGAGGGGTTGTGTTTTTACTGTGGGGACCCTGGACATTTGGCTGCTTCTTGCCCAAAGAAGCGTCAGCGGGCGTCAGTGACCAAGCCTGCTCCGAGAAAGTCCCCTGCTTTGCTATCGGGAAACGGCCCGAGCCCGATCTAGACGGTGTGAAAGATCGGGCGACCCACAACGATCACGCCGAGCGACGCCCTTCCGACGGTGCCTGTGAACCTCCACGGCATTTGATTTTGGAGGCACGACTGATCCTTCCTGGCAAGCCAGAGGGGATTCCGGTCCATGCCTTAATTGACTCTGGGGCTACCACTAACTTTATGGATTCGGCCTTTGTGGCCAAATGGGCTGTTCCCCAGTGTCCGGTGGATCTGCCCATGCTTGTGGAGACCATCGATGGTCGAGTGCTCCTGTCCGGGCCTATCACGGCCGCCACGCAACCCGTGTGTATGGCCATCAGTACCCATGTGGAGGCCATTCAGTTTTACGTCACTTCGGATCTGCACTTCCCCGTGGTCTTGGGACTGGCGTGGCTCCGGGCGCATGATCCACAGATCTATTGGTCTCAGAACTTGGTCACCTTCCCAAGTTTGCAGTGCGTGGACCACACCCGCCATATCTGTGCCGGCCAGGTGGAGGGTTCCTCAGGGGTTTCCTTGCCTCCCGTACTGTCCGACTTTGCTGACGTGTTCAGCGAGTCAGAGGCGGACCAATTACCCCCGCACAGGCCCTACGACTGCTCCATTGACCTAGTCCCTGATGCGCCTCTCCCAGTGGGGCGTTTGTACTCCATGTCGGAGCCCGAGTTGGCCGCATTGCGGGACTTCCTGACAAAGAACTTGGCTCGTGGATTCATCCGGCCCTCGTCCTCGCCAGTGTCTGCGCCCGTGCTCTTCGTCAAAAAGAAGTCGGGCGAGTTACGGCTTTGCTGTGACTACCGGAAACTCAACGCTATCACGGTGCGTAACTGCTACCCGCTGCCCCTCATCCCCGAGCTCTTGGACCGACTCCGGGAGGCTAAGATCTTCACGAAACTGGACCTGCGTGGAGCTTACAACCTCGTCAGGGTTCGGCCGGGTGATGAGTGGAAGACAGCGTTTGGTACTCGCTATGGACATTTCGAGTACACGGTGATGCCGTTTGGCCTGACCAATGCCCCCGCTGTGTTTCAGCATTTTATGAATGACATCTTTCGGGATCTGTTGGACCAGTTTGTTGTGATTTACCTGGACGACATCCTGATTTACTCCCCGTCGCGTGAAGCGCATCATCAGCATCTCCGTCAGGTCCTGCAGCGCCTCCGGAAACATCGGCTGTTTGCCAAGTTGGAGAAGTGCCAGTTCTACCAGGTGACCATTGATTTCTTGGGCCACCGCATTTCTCCCGAGGGCATCGCCATGGATCCAAGTAAAGTTGAGTCGTTGCAGAGTTGGCAACCCCCGCGTCGCGTGAAGGATGTTCAGCGACTTCTTGGATTTGCCAACTACTATCGGACATTCATCCCTGGCTTTGCTGCCTTGACAGCCCCCCTCACCCGGCTCCTGCAGAAGAAGACTCGGTTCCAGTGGAACGCCCCCGAACAACAGGCGTTCCAAGCTTTGAAGGACGCCTTCATGAAGGAGCCCATCTTGAAGCATCCTGACCCGCAACGGCCGTTTGTCGTGGAGGCGGACGCCTCCGACATTGCCATTGGGGCCGTGTTACTCCAGGCAGCGACGGCCAACGGTACCCTTTTCCCTTGCGCGTATCACTCTCGGAAATTGAATCCCTCGGAGCGCAACTATACCATCTGGGAGAAGGAGCTGCTGGCCATCAAGGCGGCGTTCGAGGCTTGGAGGCATCATCTGGAGGGGGCGCGGCATCAAATCGAGGTCCGGACGGACCACAAGAATCTGGAAAGCCTGCAGACCGCTCGGAATTTGAACCAACGCCAGATCCGGTGGTCCCTCTTCTTTGCGAGGTTTGACTTTCGGGTGCGGTACATACCAAGCGGGCACAACCAGAGAGCGGATGCTCTGTCCAGGAAGCCCGAGTACACCCGAGTGGAAGACAAGCTTCCGCCCAGGACAGTGATCCCCGTCGAGTCTTTTGCTGCGGTACGGGAGCCGGTGGATATACGGGCTCGGATCCGGGAGGCGCAGCAGCAGGAGGCGTGGGTGGCTCAGCGGAAGGAAGAGGTGGGGCCAGATTCGCCTTGGTCGGTCACGGATGGACTCCTGTATTATCGTGACCGGCTCTATGTTCCAGGAGGGCCACTCAGGGGACTCGTCCTCAGCCAATGTCATGATAACCCGGCTGCGGGGCATTTTGGCCTGTTCAAGACTCTGAACCTGGTCTCCCGTACTTTCTGGTGGCCCCGAGTCCGACACGATGTCCAGTCTTATGTCACCTCCTGCGTCCCATGCAGGCAGGCCAAGTCAGCGACAGGGGCCCCGCCTGGTTTACTGCAGCCTTTGCCAACGCCCAAGAGACCCTGGGGGGCTGTGTCCATGGACTTTCTGACGGATCTACCCCCATCCTCCGGCTTCACGACAGTGTTTGTGGTGGTGGACATGTTGACCAAGATGGCGCACTTCATCCCCTGTCGCGGCTTACCGTCAGCTCGCGCCACTAGTCGCATGTTCATCCAACAGGTGTTCCGGCTGCACGGCCTTCCCGATAGGGTCGTCTCCGATAGGGGGGCCCAGTTTACAGCCCGCTTCTGGCAGGAGTTGATGCGGGCGTTGGACATTAAGGTTTGCCTCTCGTCCGCGCATCATCCTCAGACCGACGGGGGTACCGAGAAGGTCATCGGCATCTTAGAGCAGTATCTGCGCTGCTATGTTAACCTGCAGCAGGACAACTGGGTGGACTATTTGGCCATAGCCGAGTTTGCCTTTAATAACTCGCAACACACCTCCACGCAGATGACACCGTTCTTGGCCAACGTGGGTTATCACCCCAGGTTCTTCCCTCTTTCTCCCGTGGACTCACCGGAGCCGGCAGCGAACGAATTCATGGCGGAGTTACAGGCGATCCATCGGTTGGTGCGACGGCAGCTGGAGAAGGCCAAGGCCGACTACAAGAGGTTCGCCGATCGGTCGAGAAGGGATACGCCTCCACTATCGGTGGGGGATCGGGTCTGGCTGTCCACCAGGAACCTACCATCCACTCGGCCGGCGAGGAAGCTGGACCACCGTTACCTTGGACCGTTCCCAGTCGAGGCCGTCATCAACCCGGTCGCCTATCGTTTAACTCTGCCACGTTCCCTGCGCGTGCACCCCGTCTTCCATCGGTCCTTGTTGGTCCCCGAACAACCGGCCTGTCCACTTCGCCAAGCGGAACCTCCCCCATCAGGAACTCGTGATGGAGGCAGCACCCCCGAGTACGAGGTCGCCAGCATCAGGGATTCCCGCTGGCTGAAAGGTCGCTTCCAGTACCTGATCGAGTGGAAAGGGTACGGGCCGGAGGACTTCACATGGGAAGACGCGACCGCCGTTCATGCCCCTGCGTTGGTGACTGCTTTTCACGAACAGTTCCCATCCCGACCGCATCCGGATCGGCAGACCCGAGGGAAGGGCCCTGCTGTGCGGGATAGTGTTGTGACTCAGGGCCAGCCTGTGGGTCCGACAGCCGGGTCCGATGTATCGGAGGACTCAGATGTGGGGGAGGAGGGAAACGAACCGGCTGATGATGATTTGGAGGCTTTGCAGAGTCCTCAGCCGGGGACCTCTTCTCAGCTGTGTGAGCCCGAGAGTGCGGAGGATGATGACCCACAGCTGGCCCTGTTCAAGGACGCCCGACGCAGGAGGCAGACGAGTAGGGACAAACAAAGAAAGACTATGGGACTCCTCGGGAGGAGGCACAGGGAGACCACGCCCTGAGCTCTCTATAAAAGAAGTGTTTGGGGAGGGGCTGGTTGCTGAAAGCAACTTTTCCGCTTGAGAAGACAAGCTCTTGTGTTTTTGTTAACTGCGTAATTAAATCTTGGCAGAAGCCTTTTAGCCTTGGACGCTTTCCAGACTCTTCTCTTAATTAGGGGTTGCGAGAAGAGGGCTGGTTCAGAACAGTCACTTCCACTAGCTTTGTTGTTGCTCAGCTTTTCTAAGGCCCACTTCACTTCACATTCTAGGATGTCTGGCTCGAGGTCAGTGACCACCTCATTGTGATTATCAGGGACGTTAAGCTCATTCTTGTATAGTTCTTCTGTGTAATTTTGCCATCTCTTCTTAATCTCTTCTGCCTCTGTTAGGTCCCTGCCATTTTGGTCCTTTATCATGCCCATTTTTGCATTAAACGTTCCCTTCATTTCTCCAATTTTCTTGAAAAGATCTCTGGTCCTCCCTATTCTATTGTTTTCTTCTATTTCTTTGCACTGTTCATTTAAGAAGGCATTCTTATCTCTTCTAGCTATTCCCTGGAATTCTGCATTCAATTGGGTGTATCTTTCTTTTTCTCCCTTGCCTTTCGCTTCCCTCCTTTCCTCAGCTATTTGCAAAGCTTCCTCAGACAGCCATTTTGCTTTCTTGCATTTCTTTTTCTTTGGGATGGTTTTGGTTGCTACCTCTTGTACAATGTCGCGAACCTCTGTCCATAGTTCTTCAGGCACTCTGTCTATCAGATCTAATTCCTTAAATCTATTTGTCACCTCTACTGTATATTCAACAGGGATATGATTTAATTCATACCTGAGTGGCCTAGTGCTTTTCCCTACTTTCTTCAGTTTAAGCCTAAACTTTGCAAGGAGAAGCTCATGGTCTGAGCCACAGTCAGCTCCTGGTCTTGTTTTTACTGACTGTATAGAGCTTCTCCATCTTTGGCTGCAGAGCATATAGTCAATCTGATTTCTGTGTTGACCATCTGGTGATGTCCATGTGTAGAGCCATCTCTTGGGTTGTTGGAAAAGAGTGTTTGCTATGACCATCGTATTCTCTTGACAGAATTCTATCAGCCTGTGCCCTGCTTCATTTTGCACTCCAAGGCCAAACTTGCCTGTTATTCCAGTTATCTTTTGGCTTCCTACTTTAGCATTCCAATCCCCCATGATGATAAGAACATCATTTTTTGGTGTTAGTTCTATAAGGTGCTGTAGTGCTTCATAGAACTGGTCAATTTCATCCTCTTCAGCACTGGTGGTTGGGGCATAGACTTGGACTACTGTGGACTACTTTCTCAATAAACTTCCCCAAAAAATAAAGATTGGATACTGGTTGATAATTGTTTGAAATATCTGGATCAATATGGCATATCTTCCATAAATCTGTTTAATCTACTTTTAAATCACTTTTTTACCATTGCATCATATTATTTTTTTCTGTATACTATAGGTCCATTATTCAAAATTGTTACAGAGTGGAAAAGAATTTTCACTGTTCATCATTTATGTTTAATGGAAATGTAAAAGATTCATAAGGGACAATTATTTCAGCGTCTTTTAGTTGCCCTTTTCTATATTTTATTTAATTCAACAGGATATTTTTGAGGTGTTGTAGAACAAAGGACTGTATTCCAAATGTAGTGAAGGCATACCTATATTTCTATGGTAACAGATTCAGTTTCTTTCCTAATAATTCCCAACATGCTATCTTCCATTTGCAGCAGCCACATACTGTGTTAGTGCTTTCATTGACTGTCAATTTCACATGACCAATTTTTTCCTGGGTGATCACCACCAGTTCAGGCCTCATCAGTATATTTTGAAGTAAGGATTTCCCCCCCCCCCAGTTTGCTTTATTTAACACTAACTTTCATTGAACAATTTCGCTGATCGGCATTTCTATGGTAACAATATTATCTTTTGGTGCCATCTGCCATCTCACTCCTCATCCTTGAACCATTTATGAACAACTTTAAAGAATGGATAGAATAAATGAAGTCCTTGTAAGAGATTTCAATCCTTTTATTCAGAAAACATTATCTTTATTGTTCTTTAATCAGTTACCAATTCTAAAAGACACATATTATTATTATCCCATGACTAATAAATTTGTTCAAGACCCTTTAATGTTGTTTTCTATCAATTTTTTTTGAAAGTTGTCTCAGTTTGTAATGTCTCCATATGTTTCAGATTAAGTTAACCATGTGATATATCATGGGCACGAGGTGTATTGGTGGCGGGCTGCCCCCCAAGACCAGAGCTGGTGTGGCTGGTGCTGTGGGTGCAGCGGGGCCCACTCTACATGGCGGGGCTGCATGGGGCGGGAGGCAGTGCAGGCCAGGCGCTGCAGAGAGGCCACATAGGCACGCAGGGCAAGGCAACAGTGGCGCAGGTCCAGCACTGGGTAGGCCACCAGCCTGGCTGACACGGGTGAGCACAAGGAAGGAGTGCACATGGACTCCGCAGAACCCACCTCTCACTCCTTGTCCTCTCTTACTTACCTAGTTGAGATGGTGTAGTTGGGCAGCAGGGAGGGGTGCAAAGTTCCTGCCAATTCGCCTTCACTGCAGACAACTTGCCTGTGCATGGTTATTATTATTATTATTATTATTATTATTATTATTATTATTATTATTATTATTATTATTATTATTATTATTATTATTATTATTATTATACTGTCCCCATGGTCATAACATCTTTCCCAGCCTTTTTGTAGAGATAATCATATCTTGTTGGTTCTATCATCCCCACCAAGTTTCCCTTTGCTTTGATTTTTTAAAAGATTTTCAATTCTCTTCTTGGTTTAAATTATGCTGCTCTCTCCCTACTTCAGGAATGATAGCTATTTAGTTGTCTAGTATCTATGATACTCTTATTTTCAGGTACATCCACTATATACAATACCATTATTGTTCATTGTTATTTATTCTTTTTTTTGTAATGTACTTAACATGCATACATTTATTTCTTCCTGACCTTTTTTCTTTATGGCAGTTATTTCTAATTTTAGCTGAGAAGTTAGTAACCTCTTTCTTGGAAACAGAGTGAATATATATATATGAGAAAATTATGAGAAAACTTTTGGAAAGTAGAAATCACTCTGAACAATGTGGATTTTTTGGCTGGGGAGAGAGAAAAGAAGCAAAGGCCTATATAGTGCCTCAAGTCAAAATAAAAAGTTTATTTTTAAATAGATAAACTTATCACTTGTTCCAGAAATGAACAAATACATTCAAATTGCAGGCACAAGGCATATGACCCAGCAGCAAGAGGTCCAAAATTAAAGCTTTTTGTAGGCTCCTGATCTGAGTAAGATTCTCTTTGATTAGAGATATGTAAATCAATGAAAGCATGATCCAATGGGGATACATTTGCTGCAGAACCTGTTCAAGGCATTGTGTTTCTTTAGATGATGGAAAACATAAGTCTTTTTCCCTCATTTTACACAAAGAAACAGATTCAACTAGTAGGGGATAAACATGCACACACACACATCTTGTTTGCGTTTTATATACAATTAATAATTTTGCCTATTTTTATCACTATTGCATATATTTATATAAACCTCAGAAATAATTCAATGTTGCATGTTTGTCAGTCAGAAAAAAACAGCACTTAGGTGGGGGGAAAAGGACAAAGTCTCCCTCAAGTTGGGGTCTACTCCCATCTTGCTGTTGTCTAGAGATTCCAATAATTATTTATTGACAAGGTTATCTAATTGTTGTCTAGAGATTGTAATAATTATTTTCATACTACAAAAGATTTTATTCTGAGAGATTATACCCAATTTTTACTGAAGAGAAATAGGTGATAAGTTTCTATGCCAACCTTTCTTAGTCTGAAGTAAAAAAAATGCAGGAAATATATACTAGCCATATCTCTAGTTGGGACTTTATTTAATATCTGACCTTTTTGCTGATAGTTTTAATGTGACACTTGTATTGTAATATATGCTGTAAAAGGGTTTTTTTTATAGTTATAAACATAGTTCGCAGGTTTGACAGTTCTTTGACAGCTGACAGCTCCACACGCGGCTCCCGCTGACAGCTCCACACACGGTTTCCACTGACAGCTACCAATAACAGCTGCGACCTGACATCTCCACATGCGGTCAGCCGGGATTGGTCGAGCGGAAACAGCAGGAGAATCCCCGAACAGGGATTGGCCAGAAGTCCACCAGCGGGACTATATAAGGGGGTTTGAAACGTGCTAAATTGTTCCTGTGGAGGCGAATAAACAGCTGATTTCATTCAAGCCTGCTGTCCTTTTTCTAACCGGGAACCCGCCGAATAATACATCTGGCGACAAAGGTGGTACTGCTTCATGGAGCCAAACATGGAGCAAAGTCACAAGCTGACCGTCACTGAGCTGAAGTCACTGGGGAAAATAGCCCCACAAGACCCGTGAAGCAGCAAACACCAGGACAGCATGACATCGTTGGGACAAATAAGAGAATTCGACATCAAATATCCCGAGCGATGGGAATCACACTTCGGGCAGGTAGAAGGGTACCTTCTATTCAACAAAATCACTGAAGACCATTTGAAGGCTGCAGCGTTACTATGCCTCAGCGGACCTGCCGTCTACAATGTCGCCGCCGGCCTCTGCAACCCGACCCAGTCAACACCGTCCCTTATGCAGTCCTGACTGACCTATTGAACAAGCATTTCATACCAGCTCGTTCACAGCTTTACTGGCGACTGCGGTTCACCCAGAGGACTCAGCGGCCAGGAGAAGCTGCAACAGACTTCGTTGCTGCCGTCAGACATGCCCCTCGCTGGTGCCATTTCCCAGATTTAGAAGACAGAATCCGGGACCAGATCGTCCTAGGACTCCTCGACAAACGGCTCCAAAGGAAAATAGTCACCAAACCAACCATGAGCCTTGCCGAGGTCGTCAGTAAGATCCGGGCCTACGAAATGACTAATGAGGAAAACCTCGACCTACACTCTAACGGACCCCACGGGTCAATTCACCTCAGCAACTCAGCCGACAATGAAGAAGAAATAACAGACCGTGACATTGGAATCAATGTAATCCAACAGGGCTACAAGAAACCTCTGCCACAGCGAAGTGCTGCAAGACCTCTAAACAAACCGCCGGCACTGGCCTACCAAACCCCCTAATACTCAGAGGTGCACCAGCTGCGAAGCAGCCCATCCTCGGGCATCCTGCAAGTTCAGGAATGCCAAATGCCATGAGTGCAGCAAAACCGGCCACATCCGGACCATCTGTCGCAGCTGAAACCGAGGGAACATCTATGACCTGGATTCAGCCCTACCAGGTATGACAAACCCCTACACCCCATGCACTGAGCCCCCCTGGCCCTCAGTTCAGACTACTAACTGGAAAGGCCCAAAATTAAAATTAAAGTCCATTTACAGGGAATTCCCTGTGAAATGGAGGTGTATTCTGGCTCCTCGGTCTCCATAATTTCTATGCAGACCTATAACACAATCTGCACCCTTAGCAAACGGCAATTTCTGCTAAAAACTACTAAAATGAGATTGGCTGACTTCCAACAGGCCCCAATTAAGCTTAAGGGAATAGCCACCTTAAACGTTAGATTCAGGGGATTCCAGGGCCCACTGGAAGTACTAGTCACCCAAGGAAAGGGGACCAGCTTAGTGGGACTAAACTGGTTCGAAGCCTTGGGTATTTGGTTAGGAGGAGTCCACCTTACCCAGGCCAAAAGCCTCGAATCCGTCTGCAAACAATTTGCAGACTTATTCGATGGTTCCCTAGGGAAGTACACGGGGCCCCCAATCTCCCTGAAATTTAAACCTGACATCCTCCCCATTAGAATTAAGGCCAGCAGAGTTCCCTTCACCCTCAAACAAAAAATCGAGGACAAACTGGAATGCTTATTAAAGCTAGGGGTGCTAGAACCCATGGAAGGAGGGACCTGGGAGACCCCTATAGTCACCCCCGTGAAACCTAATGGGGACGTGCGCATATGCTCAGACTATAAAGCCACCCTCAACCGCGCGCTCAACCCACATGCTTACCCTGTTCCTTCGGTGAAGCATGTTCTCTCCGCCATTCAGTCCGGCGCCATCTTCTGCAAGCTAGATCTCGCACATGCTTACTTGCAGCTCCCTGTTACCAGGGAGATGGCAGACATGCAAACGATAGTTACACAGGCTGCAATTTGGCATTTCTGCCGCGCCTGGGATTTTCCAGGAAGTCATGGAGTGAACTTTGAAAGGCATTCCAGGGGTGTGTCCTTACTTTGACGACATCCTAATAGCAGGGGGAAATGAAGAAACACTAGCAGAGAGACTACAAACAGTACTTAGCAGATTTTGTGCTGCTGGGTTAAAACTAAAAAGAGAAAAATGCTCAATTGGGGTAACATCCACAGAATTCCTAGGCTACAGGATAGATGCACAGGGGATCCATCCAACAGAGTCCAAGGTGAGGGCTATTAAAAAAGCCCCTACCCCCAAAAATAAAGCTGAGCTCCAAGCCTTCTTGGGGCTCTTAAATTTTTACCATACCTTCCTTCCCCTGAAAGCTGCAAGCGCAGAACCCTTACATAGATTACTAGATAAAAATGCCCCATGGGAGTGGACCACACTCCATGAAAACTGTTTCAGGAACCTAAAAGAGCTGCTATCCAGCAGTTCTACCATTACCCGCTATAATGAGCATAAACCAATTTGCATCGCATGTGATGCATCCCCTTATGGGGTGGGCACTGTACTGAGCCATCTGGAGGAGTGAGGGGTCCAGAATCCAATAGCATATTACTCACGGACATTAACAAAAGTGGAGAGGAATTATGCCCAAATAGATAAAGAGGTGTTAGCCAATGTCACAGGGGTTAAAAAATTCCACGATTACCTATATGGAAGAGAATTTATGATCTTTACAGATCACAAGCCCTTGTTGGGACTTTTCACCATGGACAAACAAACCCCCCAAATTCTGTCCCCTAGGGTTCTGCGCTGGTCCACATTTTTATCACCATATACATTCAAATTACTTCACAAGCCCGGCAAAGACATGTGTCATGCTGATGGGCTGAGTAGACTGCCCTTAGCAGATATTGATCCTGACCCAGCCCCAGGGGGACAGATCTTGGCCATCGAAGAAGTGCCAGATTGCCCCCTGCAAGTTAAAGACATAGCTTCTGCAACAACCACAGACAGACTCCTCAGCAGGGTACTGGGGTGGGTAACCGCTGGCTGGCAGGGCCATAGCCCAGGGCCTGAATTCCAGGCCTACTTTAATAGGAGACATGAATTATTCACCCACCACAGGTGCATCTTATGGGGAATCCGAGTCATCACCCCTGAAAAACACAGGCAAAGAGCCCTCTTAGTCCTACATGAGGGACACCCTGGGGTGGTAAAACTGAAGGCCTTAGCTCGCAGCTACCTTTGGTGGCCAGGGTTGGATAAACACATAGAGGAGCATGTTGTCAGATGCCAGCCATGCCAACAATCCAGACCAGGGCCACCACACGCACCCCTACACAAGTGGGAGTCAGTCCACAAACCCTGGTCAAGGATTCACATAAATTTTGCCAGACCCTTCCAGGGGCAACTGTTCCTTATCATAGTAGACAGCTATTCCAGGTGGCTGGAGGTCATCCCAGTTAGAAGCCTGACCACAGCCAGCACAGTACAAGTGTTGAGGGGGCTCTTCACCACACATGGCCTCCCTGATATTATAGTCTCAGACAATGGACCTCAATTCACTTCTGCTGACTTCCAGAATTTCACCAGGGCCAACTTGATTAAACATATCACCTCAGCTCCCTTCCGGCCATCCACTAACGGCCTGGCTGAAGTTATTGTCCGGACAACAAAGGACGCCTTACGACGCATCATCGCTGGAAATTGGCACCAACGATTGGCTCAATTCCTTCTGGCCCATCACTCAACCCTCTGCACATCCACCAGCAAAAGTCCAGCTGAATTACGTTGGGGCCGCCGCCTAGTCACCAGACTAGACAGGCTACATCCAGACAGAATAGCAGCTGAGACAGAATTACCAGCTCCCACCAGACAATTCGACATAGGGGACCATGTGTGGGCCAGGAACTTTGGACTTGGAAACAAGTGGCTGCCTGGGGTAGTCATCCTTCGAACAGGGCCAATATCTTATCTCGTTGAAGAGGAAAGGGGTGGCAACTGAGACGTCATATCGACCAGCTGAGGAAAAGGGGACCTAGCATCCAAACCCCAGCACCAGCAGGACATCCTGCAACAGGGGAGCCAGGCAGCGTGAACCCCAACCCCTGGGCAGAAATTGGAAACTTTCCAGCCCAAGTTGAAACCCCTGACCTAGGGGAAAATCCCTGCGCCACCCTAAATCCCCAGAGCAGCCGGACCCCCACGACAGGAAGCCCCCTGGCTCCCACACCCTCGTTGACCCAAGGAAGCCCAGGTGGCAATCCCCCCCGATGCTCCACCAGAGCTAAGAAATCACCAGCTTATTTAAAAGACTACGTATGGCCAGGCAACCAATAAGCTGGCAAACAAATGTTAAGTATTGTTAACTGTTTAATTATGGGGGGAAGGGGTGTAATATATGTTGTAAAAGGGTTTTTTATAGTTATAAACATAGTTCGCAGGTTTGACAGTTCTTTGACAGCTGACAGCTCCACACGCGGTTTCCACTGACAGCTACCGATAACAGCTGCAACCTGACAGCTCTGCATGCGGTCAGCCGGGATTGGTCGAGTGGAAACAGCAGGAGAATCCCCGAACAGGGATTGGCCAGAAGTCCACCAGCGGGACTATATAAGGGGGTTTGAAACGTGCTAAAGTTGTTCCTGTGGAGGCGAATAAACATCTGATTTCATTCAAGCCTGCTGTCCTTTTTCTAACCGGGAACCCGCCAAATAATGCATGTATAATTTTGCTGCATTTATTTTTTTAAAAGCATTGAACACTCAATCACTTTGAGAATTAGGTATGCCTTATTTTACCGATTATCAGTAGTGGGATTCAGCTGGTTTGCACCAGTTCGGCAGAACCAGTAGCTAATTTTTTGTTGCTCAGGCCCAGAACGGACTTCCAGAAGCAGCATTCACACAGAAAACTGGTTGTTCACATATTTGAATCCCACCGCTGCAGACTATCTTAAAGGTATTAAATGCATGGATGATAGTGCTATCAAAGACTACTAGTTATAATGGCTATGTCATATTTCAAGGTTCAGAAGCAGTGTATTTCAAATATCAAATATAATGTGAAAGAATGAAACTGAATTCATGTTCTGTGTGAGTATCTTGGAAATTTTGGTGGAATAAAGATACAGGTTCCAAAGCCAGTGACATATTTTTATAGGATGTTGAAATAAGTTGAGGAAATTGGTATTAATCATTTATGCCTCTGAATAACAAGCTGCTTCTTCTCAATTATATACTTAGTATTTAATACAGTATTTGGAATCTGAAATTTGTCCACATGAAAAATTGTGGATATTTGCGTGGGCTTGGGACTAACCAAATTTATTATTGTATAATATGAAATCCAGCCTGCTAACCCAGATTGGACCGAGGAAGTTACTTGGGAGTTTCAGCATGGTGCATGTGTCTCATGGTTTGTGTTTTTACTAAGCTGAATGTGATTTTAATTGGTTTTTCTAAAAAGAAGGAAGGAAGGAAGGAAGGAAGGAAGGAAGGAAGGAAGGAAGGAAGGAAGGAAGGAAGGAAGGAAGGAAGGAAGGAAGGAAGGAAGGAAGGAAGGAAGGAATAGATGATTTAAGTTTTTTGTTTCTCAATATTTGAATTTAGTTTGTCCCTCCCACTTTACCCCCAAATCAAACTCTGCTAAAAATACATTTTGTTGGTTAGTAGGTACTCTGCATGCACACCGTAGTTGGAAATATAACGTTTGTGTAAGACAATAGCCTTGAGATACTTTTTCTCAGAAGGTGGAAAAAAGGGATAGTAATATACCTTCTAGAAACACAGGTTTCTAGAGTGTTTACTGTTGCAGTGTTTTTTCAAAGTTAAAAATGGTCCTTCCTTGTAACATATATTGACCTTCGCTGAAAAATTCCACATAGATTTCTATACAGAGCCTTTTATAGTTTCCTATTTGTCTCACTCACATTTGATATATTTGATATGTTAGACAGATGTAGTCCTTTCCTTTCTTGGGCTTGTTTTAGCCTATAGAGGAGAATAGAAAAAGGGAACAGTATTTATCTTCTGAGCGCCCTTTTATCAAACTGTCCTCTCTGATGCCAGGTCTGTTCTTTCTAAAGTGTGCAATTTTTTCCACCAGTCAGTTTCTCTTTATAATCCTGGGCTTCCTCTGCTGGGTCCTCAGGGTCAGATTCCTCTTCCAACTGTTCTTTGACACAGACAGAATCTCAGTCAGCACTGCATAAATAAACCTACAGTAATATCCAATAATCTGCTCCATTGCCTTTTACTTAAAGGCAGTTGTGTCCATGGTCAGAGATGTTAAGTAGGCAGGAACGTCTATGTGTCTACATGCCGGCTGGCTGGCTGGGGAATTCTGGGAGTTGAAATTGACACATATTCACATATCTAAAATTGAAAACACTGACATATACTACGATGTTGTATATTAAGACCATTTTAAAAACCACTTTATCCTGATCAGAGCATCTCTTCCTTCCATAAAATTTATGTAGGAATAACATACAGCTAGAAAAGTGAGCTACTTAGAACCACTGTATTTACAATTAAGCAGTTGTAATATACTCTTCTCCATTATGGTGAGACAGTGATTTAGACAGGAATAAGAAGTGTCCTGTTCACTGTTGGAACTAACAAAAACTTGATATATAGTTGTGCAAGACAGGTGCAGGCAAAAATGAAATTCCATTCCATTGTCTCTTGCTTATGCTGAATTTCTTATCTGAAGACATTGCCACATATTTATAGTAGGGTTTAAAATAATAAGCTAACATTAATTTCCTTCATATGATATTCTTTAAAAGCCTCATGAAGAAAAGGAATTTTAGATAGCATACAAAAATAAGAATGAATTCAAGACCTGGGCAATGAAATCCACTATGAGAGCAGTACAATAGATAAGTTGCTGAGCATCATAATTTTTTTGGGAAGCTGTTCCCTCAATATTAAAATTCATATGAGAGAAAACAGGACAGAAATATACTTTTATTTTTATCTAAACATGTTATTCTCTAATCAGAAAAAGGGTTGTTTTTATTTATTTTTTTCATAATTATTTTTTTGCTGTCAAGATGGTGGTTTTCTATGAATATTTCCTAAATGGCTGCATTACAGATTTTTTTTGTTTATAATTCAAATATTATGATGAGTAGACAGGTCAGTATATCAAGTCTGAATCTGAAGTTTAATTTCAACATAAAAAATAAGGATGAAAATTTTCTGAACAGATAAATTTTAAAAAACAGTATTATGGCCACAGTTATACAGCCAACGTTATAAAAACACATCTCATTAGTATGATATGTACATGCACCTCCCACTGAATTATTTATGACAAAGTCTACTACAGTTATGTTCCATTATCTGAAGTGAATCAGGTGGTTATGAAAGAGAGTGAATCTTGCTGCTGGGTACAAAAAGGAAATTAATGAACTGTTGAAAGATTGTTGACTTATATCATCAGTTTCTTTCACTATGGAAATTATATTTGAATATAAAAATTTAGTGTCAATATACAGACAGAATAATCTCTAAAAATGTATAGTTACTTAAAATTTTATACTGTTGAAAAATAGAACAAATACTGTATCTACATTTTCAGCTCTAGTAATATGTATGATACATGTGAAACATCTATTCTATTTTTATCAGATTAAAGATTTATATCTACTTTTATCTTTAGCTAGAAGATGAAAATGGAAAGAAGTTTCACAACATTCTTTATTCACCAAAGAATACTAACTTATTCCTTCATACTCTATTGCTATGATATTCTGAAATAAGGGAGGAAGGAAGGAAGGAAGGAAGGAAGGAAGGAAGGAAGGAAGGAAGGAAGGAAGGAAGGAAGACAATAGTTTGTTGAGACATTGACTTCATGCTGAGTATCTTCTAGAAAAAGTTGAGTCTGTCTTTTTCATATCAATAAGGAAATACTTCTACATGATATATAATGATTGTTCATGGCTCATTGGTATTGCAAGGAAATTTTGTTATCATAAATCAGTTCAAATGAACCTTAAAAATGATGAGCTCCCTGATGATTAGGTTCAACTACTATATAATTTTGTAACCTTCTTATTGACTTCTATTTTAAAAATAATTGTATTTAATATTATAATCACAATAATAAAATTGCTATTACCAGTAAAAAAAACCTATAAAAATAGAAGAAAGGAAATAGAACACAAGGAGTAAAACAGTGCAAAGGAAAGAAAAAAGAAAAACTGTACAGAAAAAAAGCAAAAAGAGGAAGGAAGGAAGGAAGGAAGGAAGGAAGGAAGGAAGGAAGGAAGGAAGGAAGGAAGGAAGGACATAACTTGCATTCAAAATTCATTTCAACAAACGTAACCATTCAAAACAATAGGAAATAATTACTTCAGATAAGTATTAACTTGAAATATGGTAGAAACAATCATTATAATATCTAATGTAGCTAATTCTAAATATCTTTAACTTGGTATAGTGACGAGAAATTCTTTTTAAAAAGTGGTAATATTCTGTTTGCATTTATTGGGAGAGGCGCAAGTAAAACAGCCATACTGTACTTCCTATTGCTGGACAAATAACTATAAAAAAGAGCCTTTTTGTCTATATACATTTTTTTTCATATGAATGAAAATCCTAAGAAATCAATATTCTTAATCATGTAACCTTAAAAAAACCTCTGAGCTATAAGTATTTTTCTTTCTAGAATAATAGAAAGAAGTTGAAATTCTACTATCATTCATCAGATACATAGGGATAGTACAGTGGATAGGAAGTAATGCCACCCCATAGCATACTATTATTTTGTCTTTGTTTTGAGTCCTGTATGTCCATTCTTTTTGAGTGGGAAGTCTACATAGCCTGTCATTGGGAAATTGCTGACAGATGATGGTACATATCACATTTGAACAGCAGCTCCCAACTTTTTCTATACCCCGCACCCGTAGAACACTTCTGATATATTCTTACACCCCTTTCAAGAGTTTGAAATAATGGCAATGAACTATGTATATACACTATAATTTTTAAAACCCAAGATTTTGCACCTCCTGGAATATTGACTCGCATCCCCAGGGGATGTGAGCACCCCTTGTTGGGAACTTCTGCATTAGAAGAAGAGAATGTGACAGTACCATTATTTTTTGTGTGAAGTTGTTGGTCCCTGTGATATTGCTTTTGGTGTAAATTTGGCAGCAAGACAGTAGACATTTGAGTTTATTAGGTTTGATTTCTGTGTTAATATCATTGTTCTTTTATTTCTTGTTGTTTGTTACATTTGTTTCAGGTTTGGCAATTGTCTGCATGCAAGGGTCTACTATGAAGACATTGAGAAAGTGCAGTGCAGTTGGACTGTAATATATTAATTACTTGATATATTAAGTGACTTGAGATGTGAGCTGTAGGAGACAACCAGTGGTATTCTGATGTTCCCTTTTTGTAGACTGTCTTGTGACAGGTCTCTGTTCAGAAAGTGCCCTAGTAAGAATCACAGTCTGGATCTATCCCTAAGCCAACTTCCTATCCACTGGACTGGACCACCACTGATTAAGCCCTAGCATAAATAATTTCAAATGAATTTGAAGATAAATGTAGTTGTAGTGTTCTAGTATTTAAGCATCATTTTGTGCTGATCACACTATAAGCTACAATAACAGGATACAAGGATGTTTCCAGAACTTATATCCTTTTGTTATGTACTTATGTTATGTCCTTGATTCTGCAGTATCTATAGCCAGGTAGTAGCTATAGATAATAGATTTGATGTGTGTTCTGGGTTGAAGCTAGAAGCATATAGATATGCATAATGATCTCTAGGCTTCTTTATAACATGTTGTTTATGTGTTCATTTTGCAGTTTTATTAAAACATCAAGAAAGTAGAAGTGCTTAAAGTCTTGATAGAAGTTGATTTCAGATTATTTCTCATGGGTCGAGATCATGAAAATGTCATCAATGAATCTCAAATAAGGAATGGGTTACAAGGGGTAAGAGTTAAGTAAGCATTGTGAAAGAAAGTTGTCTGTCCTTTTTAAAATTGAATTATGCATTGTGTGGGACAAATAGTAATAATCAGGATCTTTTGTTTCCAGTTACCTGCTTTCTTAAACAAATAATGTTGTGCCTCTTTTAATTCCACAATGAATCTCCTTTGGATTATTGTGAAATATTCTACTGCAGAATCAAGGACATAACATTGAATAAGAGAAAATGAGAACTGTTAGATATGCAAAGAAGGCTGATCAACATTCTTTAAGTCCTGGAAATATCTTTTTGTCCCGTTATTGTAGCCTATAGTGTAAACAGCACAGAATGGTGTTTAAACACTAGAACAGCAGGGTGTAGCTTTTAATTAAAAATAAATCAATAATACTACTAACCTATTCATGAAAAAAATAACAGCAAACAGGTAATAAATTATATCTGCCATTGAATAGCTATGTATTATTCCAAGGAGAGATGTATCAAGAGAACATTTCTGTGTTCTTCTGTGATAAACAGATAGGAAAAATAAATTTGACCAGAACTGCTATCTTTTAATCATCCACTGAAGGAAATAAATGCATAAATAGCTTATAGACAACCTTCTGGCACTCATTCCATTAATCATTGATCTTGTCATGTTAATTGTCAAGACCTGACTAAGCATTCTACTCATATTTACTTGAATGCAAGTCAGGTGCTCTACATAGTGTGGGTCTGTGTTATTAGAGTAAGGGAAAACAGGGTCAGGATGGATCACTGTGCATTCTCATACCTACAGAATTGTGATATGCTAATAAATGCAATCTAATACATATATCTAATAAATGTAACAAAGGTATAGCATTATATAATAGAAAGGAAGAAAAATCCAATGGCAAGACTAAAACAGATAGTTCAGAATGCAATATATAAAGTGAACCTTGATTTGCATAAAGATCTAATTTAATTGCCATAGCTCAGTGACATATAATTGTGTTTCTGTTATTCAACAGTTCTTTCCACTAAAGATGGCTCCTTTAGTCTAGAATATAGAGTAATTTATCTGGCATAGACTGGAATATTTCATTTCAGAAGAACTGAACCTAAAAAAGGGAATACAGATAGTCCTCAACTTACAACAGTTCATTTAGTGACCATTCAATGTTACAACAGCAGTGAAAAGGGGACTTATGGCAGTTTTTCACACTTACAACCATTGCAGCATACGCATATTTATGATGGTTGCAATGTTCCAGAGTCATGTGGTCACTTTTTGCAACCTTCTCACAAGCAAAGTCAATGGGGAAACCAGATTCATTTAACAATCATGTTACTGATTCAGCTACAATGATTCACTTAACAACTGTGGCAAACAAGGACATAAAATGGAGCAAAATTCACTTAACAAATATTTCACTTAGCATAAGAAATTTTGGGCTCAATTGTGATCATAAGTTAAGGACAATCTTTAGATTTAACAAGGTTATCCTTGCATTTCTTCTCTGAAATATTTTATGCAGTTGTGAAACCTGTCAGGTTCATTATCTTCTCAATAAGGTGGCTTAGCTTTCCTGGATAGCAATTTTATAATCATAAAAGAGCCCATTGGTAATAAGTGCCTGTAAGGTGAACTGAAGATGGCTCCATGAAGTCTGTAGCAAAGAAAATAATCTAGTTCCTTGTATCCTTTCTGGATAAGGTGAGGATGGGAGTGGTGTTCTCAAAAGTAATATATATTTCTTTTCATACTCCATAGTATCAGTATTTGTAGCTTGGGATAAGAAAAGAACATAGTGAGTATGTGAACTGCAAGCTAGGAGAGAAATAAAACTACACATGGGAAAAAAATTGAAATAGCTTTCATGAAGTTCCCAGTCCTATTGTGCTTCCTAGGTTTATATTTGTATAAGGAAATAGAACATCAATTTAAGCTGATCAACTGTATAATAATATAAATTTGAAGCCATTGAATGCATGAGTAATTTCCAGTGAATAAAAAGGAAGAAATGACAGTTTATTGCAGTTCCACATGCTTTCTCCCCCCCCCCCAAAATGATTGGAATAGAATGTTTGAATCCTACATTTTTTAAAAAAAAAGTTTAGACCATAGAATTATAACAAATAAAAAACAGTCATACTTGACTTGCTTTGTGAAAAAAAATCCAAAATCCATAGCTGAGTAATGCAATTATAAAGATCAAAGAAAATGGCACAAAAG
This sequence comes from Vipera berus, assembly GCF_964194415.1. NCBI lineage: Eukaryota > Metazoa > Chordata > Lepidosauria > Squamata > Viperidae > Vipera > Vipera berus. The sequence goes on along the minus strand of NC_138209.1, from coordinate 32,786,567 downwards.
AGTATACACATTTTCAAAGTGGCATAGCTATCCCACTATGGATTTTAGAGTTATAATAGAAATTTCTCCATTATTTCAAAGAAAGTCAGTTTTTAACAAAGCACTTAGTAAGACAGTCTGCCATTAGAAAAGCTCCCTCTATATTTTTGGCATTTATTAAGAAACTGGGAGACAGCAAGACTCAGAAAGTGCTCTGAGGTTTCATCTCTGTTGTTAGTGAGGTTATTTAAAAGCATTCAATTGTTTTGAGATTTGAAAGATTTATTTGCAGTTGGGAATAGATCAAAACTCAAAGTAATTTCATGTGCAATAAACAAGCTTAGCATGAATGTCTTTCATACTCTCAGACACTCAGTGGCTTTTCTAGTGCACATTATTCTTTACTCAATGGATCCACATAAATTGCAATAGGACTGTGACAAAAATGCTCAAACTAAAATTTCACATCCTGTAAGGCAGGCATGTCAAACTACTGGCCCACGGGCTGGATGCATCATCCTGAAACCGCACCCACCCCATTGCCGGCAATGGGGAAAAAGTCACGATACGTCACGCAACATCATGTGACGTCGCAAGTTTGACATGCCTGCTGTAAGGCCTTGCCCTTTAGTCTGGATACAGTTAAATTCACAGGAATTTCTTGAGTGTTTCTTCTTATGTGTGGGACCAAGTTAAAAGTTGCTTTGGAAATAACTTTATCCATGCCAGAAGCCCTTAAGGGTATCTTTTAAAATATGTATCTTTTAAATGCCTATACCAGTGATGGCGAACCTTTTAGAGACCAAGTGCCCAAACTGCAACCCAAAACCCAGTTATGTATCATTGGGTGCTGGGTGGGCATGGCCCACTGGGTGGGTGTGGCCAATTGGGTGGGTGTGGCTATGGTGGTAACGGCAGACTGGGAGGGACTAAAAAGTTGAATCAATCAATTCCAACTTTGCAAGATCTTTTTTTTTCCATGAGAAGTTGAAATTGATTGATTGATTGAACCTTTTTTTTTTTGCACATGGAGGCAGAGGCCTAAAGCGAAAAGATTTTATAAAACCCAGCTGAAGGCAAGGGACTGGGGCAATGGTGTGCGTGCCCACAGAGATGGCTCTGTGTTCCACCTGTGGCACATGTGCCATAGGTTCACCACCATGGACCTATACAATGTGTTTCCATTAAAAATATGAAACAGGAAATGTCACAATAGATATTTTTTTAGAACCATGCAGTACTAGCATGCTTATTGCACATATTAGATCAATGGACATGGTAGTTCCATAAGCTAAATAGATAAAAAGACTGTTGTAAGAGTGAAGCCAGCGGGTTTGATGCGATGTAAACAGTTATACTTTTACCCTGAAATAAGCTTTCAAGCCAGAAGCATCTATGATTGCCACCTTCACTTGTACAATGAGGCTTTGCTTGCATGATTGTGGTCACCATTGTGATGTTTTGACCTCCATTATAGACTCTCCTCTTTCAAGTAAGATTTTGTAAGATGTTCAATATGACAAAAAACTCAGAGGTAAAAAATTGCATGTGGAGAGTAACCTATTGGCATTCCAGAAATAATGGTGTATCTTGAAATATACACACAGACAGAAAGAGACCAATAGAATATGCTCTTGTATATCCTTTGTTTAGTAGATTAATAAAGTATTTTTATATATAACAGAATGAAGACTCCTAAAGACAATTAAACTATGACTTCTACAGAGCATAATGACCATGATTTTTATTTATTTATTAAATATATATGCTGCCCATCTCACTATCTAAGATTTCCAAACTTAAGAGATTTCTTTCCACATGGTGTTAATTGACATGTTTCCTGAAAACTGACTTTATTAATTAGTCAGCAATTATCATAAAGAATGTTACCTGCAAATGGATTAATGTTTATTTTTTGCAAAAGGATAAATTTAAGTATTGAATTCAATTTATTGAGCCATAATTCTGATAAATACAGAATTCATGAAGTATTAACAGCTTTATGCTTGTAGACAGCTCATCTGAGATGAGAACTTCCATATTTTTCTCTGGAAGGCATTATAATACTTGCCTAGTAACAAGGCAAGATTTCCTATTCAAGTTAATACTGCATATCAAAATAGACTATGAAAATGATACTGACTTAAATGTATAAAATGAATGTTATAATATGTATTAGAATCTATACAAAGAAATTTATATTAATAAGCAGTAAATCACACGTGACCATGTTATATTTTCTGAATTAGAGCAGAGTGTAATTAAAGGTCTGCAGGGGAAAATGTAGTCTGTTTCACTGTATTGTTCACCATAAATACAACTGAAAATGAATAAAGAGATAGTAGCACTACCTGTATTCAAAGCATACCTGGTCATGCCCAGAACCAGCTGCATTTGGTTAGTTCATGCTCATTACCTTTGTAAAGAACTGCCCTGCTACTCTGATTTTTTTTTACTGTTCTCATTCTCAGCTGCATGCAATAACCTCTGACACAGTTTTCATCTAGCTGTCATTTAAACAGCACACATCAGTGCAAGATTAAAAACTCAGTTAAACATTTCAGTCTCACAGCACAGTAAAATGTACCTTGTCCTTTCAGTCCAACCTATTCCATATATAATCACAAAAGAGTCTTTTAGAAAGCTACATTCCATGTATTTCCTAGATCCGTGCCAGTCAGAAATAACCTCATGGGTATCTCTTATAACATAAAAGCAGTTATAGTGGATTAAAAATAAATAAATCATTGTTCAGTCTTATGATTCAGAATATTTTTAATTATGGCCTATATATGCAGATTATAAGAATAAGAACTATAAAGTACTATGTAAGGACAGATATTTGGACAACTTCAACTTCGGTATAGGTCATGCTCCTGTTTCGGTAAGGTTCTTTGGTTTTTTCATCCTTTTTTTTCAGCCTCTTTCACAAGAGAAAGTAAAATATCTATAAAAATTTACACAAGACGTTTTGAGACCTTTGAAACAACTGATAAAACTTTCTGTCTGTCTCTGTCTGCCTTTTAACTTTAAATATTCCATCAGATATTTTCATTGGTTTATTGCAACAGGCAGGGTTTTTTCATATTTTTCCAAGAATGATCACCTGACCATGTAATTTTATGGGATCAGGGACTATTCCTTAAAAAAAATGGCAGCAAGATAGAAGCATATGATCTTTGCTGCTGTGAGTGAGGGTAGTAGAGATATTTTTTAAGTTAAAAAGAAGCATAAGCTTTTTTTAGTCACCTCAAAGTTTTAAAAAAAATCTGCTATACTCCATGTAACATTTTTATTCCTATGATTATGAGGTACTGTTTTTGTCAAATCTATATTCATTTATGTATAAGTAAATAGAAAATATCCATTCTTACCATAATATTATGTTAGACCTGAACAAACCTAAGCAGACACTGACTTCATTAAAGTGTATTTTAGATAGGACTTATATTCCAGAAAATTAGTGACAACATAAAAATAACAAACAAATTTTTAGAAAGAAATAGCATTATGTCATGGTTAATCTAGATGAAGTCTTCATGATTATCCTGATTTAAGATTTATCTTCTTTATTTCTTTTCCCCATGCAAGGAGGCTTCTATATAAAAGCTAAGCATTGGGCTTTTCATTCTGAAATAGGCAGTGTTCCACTTCAGGACTTACATCCCAAATGAAAGGCTGCTGGGGAAAAAAAGTATTTCCTTACTTCTTTCAATAATAGTTAAGCTAGATCCTTAACATTGACTTTATGCAGTTTTTAGTACATATTTTCTCACAGCAACATTACTCTTGGGATCCATACTTTATTATTGCTGAAAGCATCTGCATCTTTTAAATGCATGATAGACTTCAGAACAATTGGAGTTAATGAAGTAACTTCATAGCAGTGAGATTTCATTTCTCCCCAGAGTTCTGTTTAGAATCCCAGCCTCATTTCTTCAAAACTATTATATCAGAGTTCTATTGGTTGATTAATAGATACATGACCATCAATATGGGTAATTCTAAACAAGCCTGTCTGATAAATTAAATGCCACATTATCTAATTCATCCTGGGGAGGACGGGTATTCTGTGAATATTCTACAAAATATTAGCATGGTTTGAAGATTGTGATCATGTTTACTAACCAGAAATAGTGCTTAGATGTTATTAAAGGCAAATTAACAGTTGACCAAGTTCTAAGAGCCTCCAAATAATCAGCACAGTGTATAACTCTGTGCAAATACTTCTTCAATGTGCACCTCAATATGGAATAAAAAAAAATGTTGACCATATAATAGCATTGACATTCAAGGAATCTATATCCACATATTTAAAACCAAATAACTTGGAGAAAGTATGGTAGTGAACATGCAGGCTTAGGTATACTCACATGCATATGACTGACTGCACAGTTCCAATATAAAATTCTAAATTACAATTTTGATTTCCCTTCCATATGCAAATATGTCACATAATGATTACAGTATATGCACAAAAGTAGTGTACATTTAATTTCTCTCATTATTTGTTCAGCAGTTTTTCAGAGGGTATTGATAGTGTGGCAGAATGTATTTCTACAAAATGATGGACAGGTAAATCACCTTTGATATTATTAATGTGTTCTTTTGCTCATTTTTAAACTACTACACTGGAAAACTCAACTCTGATGCCATAACTAGATGAGAATAGATGCAAATAAAAATCAAAGTACAAAAAGTGAAATTTAGATATTTTGGAAACACAGCATAATATTTCAAATTATTATTGTTTTATGTGCCCCAGTTGTACTCATTTTAGTTAAACATAAAACATGAATTATAGTTATTAAGATGAATTATTGCACTTCAAACAACATCTGAATGATAGCTAGTTTTCAGAAACCTAAATATTTCTGGCTGTATTAAGGCATTTATCCTGCACAGATCTCTATGTGTAGGATCTTTGAACTATTCATTGTCATAATTCTTGCTGTGCTCATAGCTTTAATAATCTGTTTCTAATGGGTCTCTAAATGAACATCCTATATTTGTGTGGGTAGAGATGCTGTAGAGATATAGAGAAAGCTCTCTGGAAAAAAATTGATTCAAGTCTCCAAATTGAATGAGAGTACCAACTATGATCATTTGAGAGACATTACCCATAAATTAAGAGGTTTCAGTGCTGGCTTCCATGTGGAAGTTTATTATCCATCTCAGATCAAGACCTGAATGCATACACAGATGCCGTACTCTCTTATATTAGAACATGCACTGATAGTGTAACAACAGAAAAGTGCATTAGAGTTTACAGGAACTGCAAACCCTGGATGACTGCAGAGTTACGAACAGTCCTGAGAACCCGGGATTCTGCCTTTAAGGCAGGGACAGGAACACATACAGAGAGGTCAGGGCAAATCTCAGAAGAGGCATTAGGATGGCGAAACAGCAATACAAACACAAGATGGAGAACCACCTGGCAGACAACAATCCGAGGCAAGTGTGGCAGGGACTGCAGCACTTAACCAACCACAAGGGCAGTACGAGAAGCATGGTTAACACCGATGCCTCATTGGCTGAGGAGCTGAATATTTCTTCGCTCGCTACGAGCTAAAAAGACCAGACCCTGTAGCCTCTGCTGGTCAGCCTTCTGATTTTCAGCAACTCACTCTATCTGAAGACCAAGTGAGAACTGTATAGAAGGCTGTGAATCCCAGCAAAGCCACAGGCCCAGATGGGGTGCTGGGGATAGTGGTTAAGAACTGTGCTGACCAATTAGCAGGGGTCCTGACAAGGATTTTTAACATCTCCTTGCAAATGGCATGTGTACCATCGTGCTTGAAAGCAGCTACCATTGTCCCAGTCCCAAGAAAACTGCAGTTGAGTGCCTGAATGACTACAGACCTGTTGCATTAATGTCTGTAGTCATGAAATGCCTCGAAAGACTGGTTCTCCAATATCTCAGGACATGCCTCCCACTGGATTTCGATAAACATCAATTTGCCTACAGGGGGAACAGGCTGACAGACGATGCCATAGCTACTGACAGCTACGGATAGGAAAGCATTACAGAGGGTGGTGAGCACAGCACAAAATATTGTGGGCTGTCCCCTGACACCACTGGATGACATCACCAGGGCTCGCTGACTTGGAAGAGTGAGGAAAATTCTCAGGGATGACTCACACCCTGGTCAGTATCTCTTTACTCTCCTACCATTGGGTATGAGATATAGGAGTATAGCCAGCCGTACTAAAAGGCTGAAGAACAGCTTTTATCCATGGGCTGTTAGGCTTTTTGAACGGGATATAATTTTATAAACTTTATGCATGATTGACTTGCGAGGCTGCTGTGTTGTGCAATTAGTTCACATGGTGTAATAAGATGGAGGGTTTGTGTCACTGTAAGCTGGGGGGTGGGGGCATGAAGGGAGGCTCAGCCAATCTCAATGTATACATTGTTGTACTTTGACAATAAAGGTTCATTCATTCATTTATGCTTCTGAAAGTGCATCTCTATAGCCACCAAAGTGGTTCAGGAGAACCTACCAGTTTGGTCTCTTAACACTCTAAACAGTACAAATTCTGGGGGAAGTATCATTCTGTGGCTGATTCAATCAAACACTGACTACTTGACTTAAGTGTTAGCGGTTTTATTTATAATCATAAGTAAGACTAAAAGTGCCCTCTGAATGAAACATTTCTATTTTCATTTGTATATTTTAAAAAGTTATAGCTCTGATGCATTCCAGATATAACCAATCTGCATATTAAGCATTATTAATAAGTGCTATACTAAACTTTTTTTGGGGGGGCAGGATTAATGGACTGGTTGGAACATTAAAGCATTCTTGCTGAAGATCAGGTTGGAGAAGTCAACTGTGAAACAATGCTTGTTTTTTACCATATCTAACAAAAATATTTATTCTGTTCAGGGGATCCTTACATGTTTCATTTATTAATTTAAACAGCTTTCAATTCAATCTCTACAGAATGACTATATTCCAAACTGCATGTTCAGAGCATAATACCCAAGCAGGATAAAGTCTGATCGTCTTAACCTCTTGCTAGCTGATCAGGAAGCAGGGATTTCAAACAGTAACCTTGGTTCTGAGTCTGAGCTATGTTTGAACACAAATGCTTTTTCCTAGAGGTGGACCTAGATTAACCTGTATCAGTGTATTTTGTAAACTTCATATATGCTTATACATGCACAATTTCTCTTAAACACACACAGACACCCATTCTAGTTATACTATGTTTTTAGCTCACTTTTACTTCTAATTTTTATTTATATGTTTATTATTTATATAGAGATACAGTTTAGCATAGTGCTTAAGGCATCAGACTAGAAATTGGGAGACCATGAGTTCCAGTCCCACCTTAGGCATAAAGCCAGCTGGATGACCTTGGGCCAGTCATTTCCTCTCAGCACTTGGAAGGAGGCAATGGCAAATGACTTATGAAAACCTTGTCAAGAAAACTGCAGGTTCTTGCCCAGGCACTCTCTGAGAATCGGTCATAACTGAAGAGAAAGGGGGGAAAATCTATTGTATACCTACAATAATGCTGATCAAATACTAGTATCTGTCTCACTACAAGTTAGGATAGTTTTAAATTGTTTTACCATTTTAGGGATTCTAGCATTTCTTATGTTTTTCTAGTTATCTAGTTTAACTATTTAAAGCCTTTATATTGCAGATTGTGATTGTATAGATTTTTTCTTGGTGTTATATATTTTTTTTTTTTAATCCCATTTATATCCCGCCCTTCTCCGAAGACTCAGGGCGGCTTACAAGCTTAGCAGTAGCCTTCATTCTATGTATATGCCTCCTTGTTAGGGCTTTCACACACACCCCAAGCGGCATTATTACAAAGTCAGCTTAATTGCCCCCAACAATCTGGGTCCTCATTTTACCTACCTCGGAAGGATGGAAGGCTGAGTCAACCTTGAGCCTGGTGGGACGCGAACCTGCACTAATTGCAGGCAGCTGGTGTTACTTAAGGAGGCATTAGCCCACTGCTCCACCAAGGCCCATATTTTCTATTCTTTAATTTTATGCTAATAATTTTCTGTTTTGTTTTAGTAATATGATATTTTATTTGTCATACTATTTTTTCTGCGTTTGTAATTTTATTTGTTATACACTGGTCAATGGCTGAAATAAAAGCAAAACTAAAAACTGATTCTAGAGAGAATATTTATTTGAAGGAGCAGCTGCCATTTCATTACTTGTTTTGATGTTTGTATCTATCGCACACATAGCCAATCTATTTTAATGACATTATTTTTATAACCTTGTTATTTTGATAATAAAATAGAGAATGTTCAAAATAGATTTTGCTATAAAATTGGGGCAAGAGGTCTGAGAGAGAAAGAGAAAGGGAATGCATATACGAAGGTCCAAACTTTGGAAGGATGTCTCTTTTAATAAATTTATTATAGAAATAACATGAGTCAAAGGTGATAGCAAACCCAGGAGTATCAGTAGCAAAGCTGTGATTACTGAGGAAGAAATTCCATTCCCATGGATATGAAAATAGAAAGTAAATATAAGACAGGAAGTTTGGGTGAGTGCAGCAGATAGAAGTCAGCTTGGATGAGAAAAGTGGGGGTGGAATGAGAAAAAAATTGAGGGGAAGAAGGAACAAGACAGAGAACAGGACATGTAATAATGTGAAAGGAAATAAATTCTTTATAGTTATTTTTGCCCGTAGTGTGAATGTACTAAATGAAAGAACTTTCACATTTTTTTTTCTGCATAGTTCCTGTGAAGAATTGGCGAAGGAAGAAGGCTGATTGTCCTCATATGTTTCTCATGTGAACAAAATTTATGCATGTCACAAACTCCCTTCATCAGCCTGGTCCATGAACCAGTACCAGGCCACAGCAGCCCAGCAACTGGGCCGCACAAACAAGCAAAGCCCATCTGTGAGATCAGGCACCACACCAAACCACATACCCTCTGGTTCATGGAAAAAACTTCTCTCCATGGAACTGGTCCCTGGTGCCCAAAATGTTGGGAACCTCTGGCATAACTCATTAAGGCTGCAATCAGAATACATATACCAAGCGCCATAGAATTTACTTTAAAACAAACTAAGAAAAAGTGCATAAAATGAACATTCCCATAAAAGCCACTGTAAACTGAACAAAATAAATGCATTTAAGCTTGCTTTAATATGTGTGGGATTTGGGTCATTGGATTTAAATAATGTCGTTAGACTGTCATAACCTTATTAACCCTCAATATATTATTACTGTGCTTGGCTTTCTTTTTAGGAAGGTTTTTACTATTTCAATTATCACATGAAAATGCTGGTTTGAGATACTTTAAAAAGGGGGGGGGGAAAGCCACAATAACAAATAATATAAAAGTTATAGCAGAGATAGAAAGATAGCAATAGCAATAGCACTTAGGCTTATATACTATTTCATAGAGTTTTATAACACTGTCTGAGTAATTTACAGTGTCAGCATGTTGCCTCCAACAATCTGGGTCCATTTTACCAAACTCAGAAGGATGGAAGGCTGAGTCAATCTTGAGCCAGTCAGGATCAAACTCCTGGCTGTGGGCAGAGTTAGCCTGCAATACTGCATTCTAACCATTGTGCCACCATGGTTCTTGGATGCCATTCTATTCTAAACTATGTTGGCTAAGAGCCTATGTAGCTATGAGCAGGAGCTGGATTTGATTAAGAATAACTAATAATATATAGTCGTTGTTTACACATATGAATATTTCATTTATTCTTCAGGAAAATTCCAGAATAAATTAAGTAGGTTCTTTTACTTAATAATTTTGGATATTGTTTTACAATTCAGTAAACTTACATTTTTTTATTAAATTTCTATCAGAAAAAATGTCTACATTAGATATGTAGCTGTACTTTAGGATATTTATGGTTGAGAAACTTTTCATTCCTTTTTTTAATTGATTGTTTTAACATTGAAGAAACCTATCATACTTCATAGTATAGATCTTATGGAAGTCTAAAGGTACTTTATAGGGATTTTTTTCTTACAAGGAAGGAAAATAGATAGATAGTCTTCTTTTAGTCTTCTTTTCATCATAAAACTACTATTGATTAGCTGTGTAAAGGTAAAGGTAAAGGTTCCCATGCACATGCGTGCTAGTCGTTTCTGACTCTAGGGGCCGGTGCTCATCTCTGTTTCAAAGCCGAAGAGCCAGCACTTGTCCAAGGACGTCTCTGTGGTCATGTGGCTGGCATGACTAGACGCCAAAGGCGCATGGAACGCTGTTACCTTCCCACCGTAGTGGTCCCTATTTTTCTACTTGCATTTTTACATGCTTTCGAACTGCTAGGTTGGCAGAAGCTGGGACAAGTAGCAGGCACTCACTCTGTTACACGGCACTCAGGATTCGACCCGCCAAACTGCCGACCTTCTGATCGACAAGCTCAGCGTCCTAACCCACTGAGCCACCGCGTCCCTGATTAGCTGCATAGATATTCCTAAATTAATTCTGGTGTGAATTGTAGTAGAATGATTACAAGTAGTCCTAAATGTAGAAGGAGCTAAGTAACGATAGAAATTTTAACATGTTTAATCTTCTTGTTCATTGAGTAAAATCTGATTTAATAAAATTATTATACATCTAGTTGTATTGAAAAACTAAAACGCAGATCACCGAGTCTTGGTGATCTATGTTTTAGTTTTTGAATATGAATATTTATTTATTTATTTATTTATTTTATTTTAATTCCATTTATATCCCGCCCTTCTCCGAAGACTCAGGGCGGCTTACAAGCTTAGCAGTAGCCTTCATTCTATGTATATGCCTGCTTATTAGGGCTTTCATACACCCCCCCAAGCGGCATTATTACAAAGTCAGCTTAATTGCCCCCAACAATCTGGGTCCTCATTTTACCTACCTCGGAAGGATGGAAGGCTGAGTCAACCTTGAGCCTGGTGGGATGCGAACCTGCACTAATTGCAGGCAGCTGGTGTTACTTAAGGAGACATTAGCCCACTGCTCCACCAAGGCTCTTTTTATATATACCCGAGACTCATATCTTTAAGACTATTTTAAACATCTAGTTGTCTATACTTAGTGTGTTCTCACTAATTTATCTTATATTAGTAACCAGGGCATTTTTCTCATAGAACACTCAGAACTGCATTCTGGAACCTTTTTTTGCAAAAACAACCCAGCTCCCTTATTGGTTTTCCTAAGCCTATTGCAGGGCTAGCAAGCTTGGCTCTTTTTTACGACTCATGGACTTCAACTCCCAGAAATCCTGAGCCAGCCATGCTGAGGGGAAAGGGAGAGGTTTCCAAGCTGAGCCATGCTGGCTCAGGAATTCTGGGAGTTGAAGTCCTTGAGTCATAAAAGAGCCTGCACTAGAGGACATTAAAATTGTTTACAGGATTACTTCTTTAGGAACTAAACTTTTAGAATCTAAAACAGCTAATTCAGAAAAGCCAACAGGAAAGAACCTCACATTTTTCATCTGCTTCTGTCTTTTGGAAGGTAAAATTAGATAACAAAATAATCTATTTCCTATGTTAACATCTCTGCAATGAAATCAAAGGTAACAGAAAAGAAATGAGAAACATTTTTCTCAATGTAATATGTCTAATTTAGCTGATTCTAGAAAAAAAATAGTATCTTTTGTACATTCTTGAAAACTATTTTTAATCTAAACAATTCTTAATAATGAAATATTCTTAATTTGGACTTTACTTTTACTGTTTGGACTGTTGTGTGTTTTGAAAAATAGATTATTTAGAATCTAGTTATGTTGCACTTCAGTCTTTAAATAATTAACCTAGTATATACATAACAATATATGATGTTTTCCCTGGTGAGCTTAACATCAATAACAACATTTATTAAAAAGGCTAAAATAATTTCTGGGGGTATTATCTGTATAGTAAAATCTTGGACAAGCAGTGATCATGTTACATATGTGCATAAGCGTAGTCAGTAGCATATGCCTTTTTAAAAATATCAAACATGCAAAGAAACAAAAATAAGTCCAAAATATCTGTATTACATCCAGAAATGCCAACTTTGCAACCAATATTTCTCATCCATAACTATGGCACCCTAAGGATACCTGCATACATGCAAATGTTTCTCTGGGATCAGTAACGCAACAGGGATTGCTTTTTCCTTCCAGTAACATATACCTAAAACCAGTTTATTGCATTTGGCAATTGTACTAAAAAAACCAATCTCATTCATTTAATTTGAAATTAGGTGAAAAATTGATTTAAATTATTTTATTAAAAGAAATTAATTGCAATTCTTTTCTAAGAAGTTGCCTCAAACAAAATGAGTTTGACATGCCTGCTCTAGATAGTTGAATGCTCCAAAATAAATTCTAGAACAGGCCTGTACATGCAGACTACCAAGCACCCTTGGACAGAGCACAGACTTTTAAAAAAAAGTAATAAAATCACCACCACTGCCCTGAAAGTCATGTTGCCTAGTGCCTCCATGGCTTACCATGACCACAAGCTCCAACACTGTAGATGCTCCTCTACTCACCAAATCATTGATTAGCCCACCAGCATTCCTTTGCAGACCACAAAGATTTTTAATTTATCAGTGTGGGCCTTTCCCTTCTACAAGTTGCACAGACCTCTTCTAGATTTTCCTCTTGCCTTTCCGAGTTAACTCCTTGGTCTGTCATTGAGCAAGAATTGACTTTGTAGGGAAGCATATTATCATTTGATGTATATTTAACATATGTTCTACCTTTATTTACCAATTATATAATATTTGTATGCAATCCACATGGCGAGGTTTGGGGAAACTTACAATAGAAAATATATATATATTTAAAATCATAAGATTAAAACATTGCCTGGCCCGCACTGCCTCCGCTGCCCGAACTGCACAGCCCCGCCATATAGAATGGGCTCTGCTGCTCCCACAGCACCAGTTGCGCCGAATCCAGCCCCAGGGGGGGAGCCCACCACCAACACCCTTCGCACCTGTGACTGCAGCAGCGCCGCCCCCACCCCCCCGCCTCCTGCGCCCGCCAAGATGAAAGTTCCAGCACCTTTTTTTTTTTAGAAAAAAAGCACTGTTAGTAACCCTTAGGATACTAAAAGGGCTTTTTTAAGCCAGTACAGTGTGTAATTTTGGGGAAGAGCAAAAATATGCTAGGGTCCTTACTCAAATAAATAGGTAGGTCTAGGACAAATAAGTGAATGTCAAAAAATGCAATTTTGCCTTGGCACAATTTGACTTCTTTAAATTCTTAATAGCATATTTTCATCAGCAATAATAGTGTCTAGCCACCTTGTTCTTTGTTGGCCTCTTTTCTGACTATCTTCAATTTTTCCAAGCATCATGGATTTTTCCAGTGCCTCAGGCCTTCACATACAATATTAAAATATTTAATCTTTAGCTTCATTATTCGTGCTTCCAGTAAGGACTCTGATATAGTTCATCCAGTATTGAATTTTTTGTTTTTCTTGTGGGCTGGTATTCTGATTAATTTTCTCCAGCACTACCAGATCAAGAGCATGCATTTTCCTTTATTCAGCCTTTCTGATGATCCAGCTTTCAAGCCATATATTACAACTGGGGAAACCATGGCCTGACAATGTATAGAATTGTTCTCATTATATGTTTCTGTACTTTAATATTTCTAGATCTCTCATAGGCTTTATCCCAAACAGTAACATCATTTTATTTTATGTTAACAGTCATAATCCTGTGAATTTTGAAACCTAGGAAAATAAAAGCATTTTACTACTTCAACTTGTCTTCAATGTTGGAAAATTACTGTCAGTAATGTCCAGTTTAGGGGACGCAGTGGCTCAGTGGGTTAGGATGCTGAGCTTGTCGATCAGAAGGTCGGCAGTTTGGCGGGTCGAATCCCGAGTGCCGCGTAACAGAGTGAGCGCCTGTTACTCGTCCCAGCTTCTGCCAACCTAGCAGTTCGAAAGCATGTAAAAATGCAAGTAGAAAAATAGGGACCACTACGGTGGGAAGGTAATAGCATTCCGTGAGCCTTTGGCGTCTAGTCATGCCGGCCACATGACCACGGAGACGTCCTTGGACAAGTGCTGGCTCTTCGGCTTTGAAACGGAGATGAGCACCGGCCCCTAGAGTCGGAAACGACTAGCACGCATGTGCGGGGGAACCTTTACCTTTACCTTTACCTTAATGTCCAGTTTAGTTTGCATCCAGCACATTCTGTCAGTTTCTATATCTAGATCAGAGCAAGAACATCTGTACTTAATTTAGGTAGCAAAAATATAACTTGAAATTTATTTATTAAATATTGTTGTTGTTGTTAGCTGCGAAGTCGTGTCCGACCCATCGCGACCCTATGGACAACATTCCTCCAGGCCTTTCTGTCCTCTACCATCTTCTGGAGTCCATTTAAGCTCACGCCTACTGCTTCAGTGACTCCATCCAGCCACCTCATTCTCTGTCGTCCCCTTCTTCTATTGCCCTCGATCTTTCCCAGCATTAGGCTTTTCTCCAGTGAGTCCTTCCTTCTCATTAGGTGGCCAAAGTATTTGAGTTTTAGCTTCAGGATCTGGCCTTCTAAAAAGCAGTCAGGATTGATCTCCTCTAGGACTGACCGGTTTGATCGCCTTGCAGTCCAAGGGACTCGCAGGAGTCTTCTCCAGCACCATAGTTCAAAGGCCTCAATTCTTTGGCGCTCAGCCTTTCTTATGGTCCAACTGTCACTGCCATACATTGCAACTGGGAAGACCATAGCCTTGACTATAAGCACTTTTGTTGACAGGGTGATGTCTCTGCTTTTTAGTGTGCTGTCTAGATTTGTCATGGCTTTCCTCCCCAGGAGCAAGCGTCTTTTAATTTCTTGGCTACAGTCCCCATCTGCAGTGATCTTGGAGCCCAGGAAAATAAAATCTGTCACTACCTCCATTTCTTCCCCATCTATTTGCCAGGAATTGAGAGGGCCAGATGCCATGATCTTGGTTTTCTTAATGTTAAGTTTCAACCCAAGTTTTGCACTCTCCTTCTTCACCCGCAACAAGAGGCTCTTTAGTTCTTCTTCACTTTCTGCCATTAGAGTGGTATCATCTGCGTATCTTAGGTTGTTGATATTTCTTCCGGCAATCTTAATTCCAACTTTTGATTCATCTAGCCCTGCCTTTCTCATGATGTGCTCTGCATATAAGTTAAATAGGCAGGGCGACAGTATACAGCCTTGCCGGACTCCTTTCCCAATTTTGAACCAATCAGTGGTTCCATGTCCAGTTCTCACTGTTGCTTCTTGACCCGCATATAGGTTTCTCAAGAGACAAATAAGATGGTCTGGTACTCCCATCTCTTTAAGAACTTGCCACAGTTTGTTATGATCCACACAATCAAAGGCTTTAGCATAGTCAATGAAGCAGAAGTAGATGTTTTTCTGGAACTCCCTAGCTTTCTCCATGATCCAGCGTATGTTGGCAATTTGATCTCTAGTTCCTCTGCCTCTTCGAAATCCTGCCTGTACTTCTGGTAGTTCTCGATCCACATACTGCTGAAGTCTAGCTTGTAGGATTTTAAGCATGACTTTACTAGCATGAGAAATGAGTGCAATGGTGCGATAGTTTGAACATTCTTTGGCACTGCCTTTCTTTGGAATTGGAATGTAAACTGATCTTTTCCAATCCTGTGGCCACTGTTGAGTTTTCCAAATTTGCTGGCAAATTGAGTGTAGCACTTTTACTGCACTGTCTTTTAAGATTTTGAATAGCTCAGCTGGAATACTGTCACCTCCACTAGCTTTGTTGTTGCTCAGCTTTTCTAAGGCCCACTTCACTTCACATTCTAGGATGTCTGGCTCGAGGTCAGTGACCACCTCATTGTGATTATCAGGGACATTAAGCTCATTCTTGTATAGTTCTTCTGTGTAATTTTGCCACCTCTTCTTAATCTCTTCTGCCTCTGTTAGGTCCCTGCCATTTTGGTCCTTTATCATGCCCATTTTTGCATTAAACGTTCCCTTCATCTCTCCAATTTTCTTGAAAAGATCTCTGGTCCTCCCTATTCTATTGTTTTCTTCTATTTCTTTGCACTGTTCATTTAAGAAGGCATTCTTATCTCTTCTAGCTATTCTCTGGAATTCTGCATTCAATTGGGTGTATCTTTCTTTTTCTCCCTTGCCTTTCGCTTCCCTCCTTTCCTTAGCTATTTGCAAAGCTTCCTCAGACAGCCATTTTGCTTTCTTGCATTTCTTTTTCTTTGGGATGGTTTTGGTTGCTACCTGTTGTACAATGTCGCGAACCTCTGTCCATAGTTCTTCAGGCACTCTGTCTATCAGATCTAATTCCTTAAATCTATTTGTCACCTCTACTGTATATTCAACAGGGATATGATTTAATTGATACCTGAGTGGCCTAGTGCTTTTCCCTACTTTCTTCAGTTTAAGCTTAAACTTTGCAAGGAGAAGCTCATGGTCTGAGCCACAGTCAGCTCCTGGTCTTGTTTTTACTGACTGTATAGAGCTTCTCCATCTTTGGCTGCAGAGCATATAGTCAATCTGATTTCTGTGATGACCGTCTGGTGATGTCCATGTGTAGAGCCGTCTCTTGGGTTGTTGGAAAAGAGTGTTTGCTATGACCATCGTATTCTCTTGACAAAATTCTATCAGCCTGTGCCCTGCTTCATTTTGTACTCCAAGGCCAAACTTGCCTGTTATTCCGGTTATCTTTTGGCTTCCTACTTTAGCATTCCAATCCCCCATGATGATAAGGACATCATTTTTTGGTGTTAGTTCTATAAGGTGCTGTAGGGCTTCATAGAACCGGTCAATTTCATCCTCTTCAGCACCGGTGGTTGGGGCATAGACTTGGACTACTGTGATATTGAATGGTTTGCCTTGGATTCGAACTGAGATCATTCTGTCATTTTGAGGATTGTATCCCAGTATTGCTTTTCCTACTCTTTTATTGACTATGAAGGCTACTCCATTTCTTCTGAGGGATTCTTGCCCGCAGTAGTATACCTGATGGTCATCTGAATTAAATTCACCCATTCCTGTCCATTTTAGTTCGCTGATACCTAAGATGTCGATGTTCAGTCTTGTCATCTCTTGTTTGACCACGTCCAGCTTTCCTTGATTCATGGATCTTACATTCCAGGTTCCTATGGAGAAAAAATCTTTACAGCATCGGACTTTCCTTTCACCACCAGACACATCCACAGCTGAGCGTCCTTTCGGCTTTGGCCCAGTCGCTTCATTCTTTCTGGCGCTACTAGTACTAGCCCTCTGCTCTTCCCCAGTAGCATATTGGACGCCTTCCGACCTGAGGGGCTCATCTTCCAGCGTCATATCGTTTTGCCTTTTGGTACTGTCCATAGGGTTTTCATGGCAAAGATACTGGAGTGGGTTGCCATTTCCTTCTCCAGTGGATCACGTTTTGTCAGAACTCTCGGCTATGACCTGTCCGTCTTGGGTGGCCCTGCACGGCATAGCTCATAGCTTCATTGAATTACGCAAGCCCCTTCGCCACGACAAGGCAGTAATCCATGAAGGGGTATTAAATATTAGCCATATCAAAAAAATGAACTGGCAAAAATTGGATGAAAGCAGGCAAAAGAAGGGAGAGGGTGAATAATATACAATATAATAGTACCTATCTGCATTATTTATATCAATAACTATTTCAAAAGCTACCAGTGGCTTTTCCAGGGCCACAGCAAACAATACTATGAATAATTAGCATGAACAGTCCTAAAAGGATTAGCCTTTAGCCCTTTTTTAAAAAAAAATAATAATTGCCTAACAGAAATCTGTACAACAATGACCCTCCCATGTTCTGCACCATAAGGAAATAATTTGATGGATGGGCTATTACATCTAACTCTCCACCTATTTGAATTGGATTGGCATTGACTACCTATCTGTGCTGGGGGATTAAATTTGACCAGCACTACAGTAATAGTTACTACTTTTTATTATAATTACAATGTACAGGTAGTCCTTGATTTACAACAGTTCATTTAGTGACCTTCAAAGTTACACTGGATCTGAAAAAAGGACTTATCACCATTTTGTTGCAGTGTCCTGGGGTCATGTGATCACCTTTTGCAATCTTCTGACAAGCAAAGGGGAAGCCAGATTCACTTAACAACTGTATTACAATAATAATAATAATAATAATAATAATAATAATAATAATAATAATAATAATAATAATAATAATAATAATAATAATAATAATAAAGTTGGAAGGCACCTTGGAGGTCATCTAGTCCCACTCCCTGATCAGGCAGGAAACCCTATACCATTTCAGACAATTGGCTGTCCAGTGTCTTCTTAAAAACTTCCAGTGTTGGAGTATTTAACAACTGCAATGATTCACTTAACAAATGTGGCAAGAAAAGTTGTAATATGGGGTAAAACTCCCTTAACAAATGTCTCACTTAATTCTGGGCTCAGTTGTGATTGTAAATTGAGAATTACATGTATAGCCACGTTTGGAAGGTTTAAAACATAAATATGCATTTTCTCAAAGATGAAAGAATTTATTTAAAGAATAAATTGTGTTTTTTTTCAATGTAGGAGAAATGCAAGTATCTATTTCTTTTCTATTTATTTATATTGCAAATTGGGTATAGAATAAAATTGTACAAAAGATTTAAGCAGCTACTGAATATTGCCAGCAATATGAATGATAGTATCTAAGGCAGACATGTCAAACACAAGGCCCAGGGGCCGGATCCGGCCCGCGAAGTGGTTTCATGTGGCCCGCGAAGCCATCCTGGAAACAGTGAGGGAACGGCCCCCACTGCCTTGGCCCTGGCCCAGAGACCCTCCTTCTGCCAGAGACCCTCAGATCTGTCCCACTCCTGCCCAGGCCCCCATAGGCACCCTTGATGCGAACGATGTAGAGCTGGCCACGCCCACCCAGTAGGCCACGCCCACCCTGGGCATACCCACCCGGCCCCCTGGGGGCAACCACAATGCTGATGCGGCCCTCAATGAAATTGAGTTTGACACCCCTGATCTAAGGGAATCCTTCCTTCTCTTCAGTTTCCCATGCTTGGTTTGTGCTATAGGTGAGCTATTGTTGGGATTATTGGCATTTTTAAGCTTGGCTGGTTTTTTCTTCAGATACTTCATTGCTAAGCTAGATAACATTAGAGTGCATGAGAGTGTGAAATTTTCATGTTTATATAAATGTGTGTGTGTGTGTGAGAGAGAGAGAGAGAGTGAGTGTGTGTGTCCACAATTTTGTTTGCTGTTTATGTGGTTGTTGGCTGATAGGGAGGATGTGCTCTGGGCTGTTTTCTTTTTTGACATTTGGTTAGGTCTTTTAAATAATATGTGGATTGGACTTACTTATGTGTTATTGCTGATTAATTTGTCTGATAGCCAATCTTCCAGGAATATCTTAATTTTTTTTTTTTATTTGGATTGGTCTAGAGCATGGGTGTCAAACTCACTGCATCATGTGACGTGTTGCGATGTATCACAACTTTTTTTTGCATTGCCAAAGCTGGGGTGGGGGGAGACTCCGTATCATGCAACTGGCCTGTGGGTCAGCAGTGTGACACCCTTGGTCTAGAATGTAGAAATTGTGGTTGAATTTGTTTATGTCTTAAGAGACTCATGAATTTTCAGCATGTCTTCTGATTGCCCATTGAATTTCATGGATAGATTTTGTAGGTGTGCTACTTGACTGTCCTATATAGTGAGCTTTGAAGTCTTTACATTATATTTATTTATTTATTTATTTTATTGGATTTGTATACCGCCCTATTCCCGTAGGACTCAGGGCAGTTTACAGGGCAGTTAAAACCATGAATATAAAAACTTAAAAACAATTAAAACAATTAAATTAAATTCAAGCCCCAAGAGTAAATCTAAAACCCAGTTAAATTAACAACCCCACAGTCTGGACCAAACAGATCGAAGAGCCAAGTTTTCAGGTCCCAGTGAAATGAGCGAAGGTCGGGGGCAGTCCTAAGTTCTGTGGGTAGTTGGTTCCATAGAGCAGGTGCACCCACAGAGAACGCCCTTCCCCTGGGAATAACCCGCCGGCATTCATTAACCGGCAGTACCCTGAGAAGGCCCTCCCTGTGGGGGTGCACAGGACGATGGGAAGATGATGCCGGCAGCAGGTGTTCCCTTAGATAGTCCGGACCCAAGCCATTTAGGGCTTTATAGGTCATTACCAGCACCTTGAATCTCACCCAGAGGGCAACTGGAAGCCAATGCAGCTCACAGAGAAGAAGTGTTACACGGGAGTATCGGGAAGCTCCCATCAAAACTCGCGCAGCTGAATTCTGCACCAGTTGAAGCCTTCAGGTGGTCCTCAAGGGCAGCCCCATGTAGAGGGCATTGCAGTAGTCTAACCGGGAGGTCACGAGCGCATGAGTGACTGTACGTAGAGCATCTCAGTCCAGATAGGGACGCAACTGGTGCACCAGGCGAATCTGGGCAAAAGCCCCCCTGGTCACGGCTCCTATATGATCTTCCAAACTGAGCCGTGAATCCAGGAGGACTCCCAAGTTGTGAGCCCTATCAACGGGGGGTAATACCTCATCCCCTATTGTCAATGATGGAGAAGGCTGGTCAGCCTGAGATGCCGGTATGAACAGCCACTCAGTCTTGGCAGGATTGATTATATATGTTGTATATAATTTCTTTAATGGGTCTTTAGATTTGCTTAAGAAGTTTTGGACAAATTTTGTTGATTTTTATGCATTGATGATGATTAGCACTAATGATTTTACCAAGTTTGGGTGATGAAATGTCTGCAAGAAAACAAAAACAACCAAGCTCAGATGAACACCCCTCATTTCAATCCTGAGCTACAAATATTCTCCTTTATTGAACTTTTATGCTGCAAGGTGTGGTAATTTGTTACTTGTCTCAGAATCATGCATGGTATTTTCTATGACACTCTATGAAGGAAAATTTGGATTTTGAAGAAGGATATAAAGAATATTGATGCTTTTGAATGTTGATGTTAGAGAAGACTCCTAAGGCAGGATCGCTAAGAAAGCAAACAAACTGACCATAAAACAAATCAACCCAGAATTCTCATTTAAGGCACAAAATGAATAGGCTCAAATTATTTTACTTTAAACACATTATATCACAGTAGCTCTCTGGAAAAGAGTCTAATGTTGGGAAAGGTAAGAAAAGAGAAGAAGTGAGTGATCAGCAACTGGCTGACTGGATTCAATTATAGTGGCAATGAGTGCACTATTGAAAGATCTGACCAGTTTAGAGACAGATCATCATGGACAAAATCTATCTATGTGGTTGCTAGGAGTTGTTGGCATATAGTCAATAAACAATTCCTGACTTGAGAATGGAGGAGTAAAATCTCATATGGCTTTATTATTCTTCGTGATCATACTGGTAGCTTTAACAACAAGGAAATATTAATTATAATTAAGTATGTTTAAAGGGAATGCACATTCAGCTGAAATTTATCCCTACACCTTTCACATTACGACAACAAAATACAATTTTTTGTCCATTAGGAGTTCAAAGGTATTATATAAATGTTAAAAATTATCTAACAATAAACTCCTTTCTTTAAAAAAGGAATTTTGAAAAGCCTTCAAAGAAAAGTTTGACAAAAAGAGCTGAAGGTCACTTAAGGCATAAGTTAAATCCATACCTAGAATTATGTCATGATACAGTAATAAATATCATTTATGTGGGCATTATTGATTTTTACAAAGGAAAAAACCATTTAGGTTTTTACTAGTTTGCTACCGTCAGCAACTTTCCAAATATAATGGAGATGGTGTATGCTAGTTTTTCAAAGCCACCTTAGCAGACAAGTGCATAAATGATTTTACAGCCATAGATCCAATACCTTAAATGCTGAGGAATATTTCCTATCTATTAAAGGTAAAATTATTGTTTTCATTATATTCAGTTTTAATTAAGGTTTTCATATCCATAAAGGCCATAGAAATATGATTTTATGCACATGTTTTCCATGGGTAATTCCTATAGTGTCTTTTCTCTTACTTATAAGAGAGCCAAAATAAGTAGCACTGCCAAAAGCAGTCAATCCATTTTGGAAACATGGAGAGTTGCAGCAAAACAGTGAATTCTCCATTCAGCTGATGCAGAATGCGGCTGTGTGGGTTGTGATGGGAGCATCCCGATACTCCCATATTACACCCCTGCTGCGTGAGCTGCATTGGTTACCGGTTGCCCTCCGAGTGAGATTCAAGGTGCTGGTTCTTACCTATAAAGCCCTACATGGCTTAGGCCCAGGTTACTTGCAGGACTGTCTGCTGCCAGGAACGGCTTCCCATCGCCCTGTGCGCTCACACAGAGAGGGCCTCCTCAGGGTGCCGTCTGCCAGATAATGTCAGCTGGCAACCCCCAGGGGGAGGGCCTTCTCTGTGGGGGCGCCTGCCTTGTGGAATCAGCTCCCCCGGGAGCTCCAGATGGCCCCAGATCTCCAGTCCTTTCATCGTGACCTCAAGATATACCTTTTCCAACAGGCCGACCTGGACTGATGATAAGGGTTTTTAATTATGTTTTTAATGTTTTTATTGGTTTTAGTGGGGCTTTGTGATAGTTTAATTTTTTTTAATATTTGTATTTTGTATTTTATTGTTGTTAGCCACCCTGAGTCCTTCGGGAGATAGGGCGGCATATAAGTCCCATAATAAAATAAATAAATAAATAACAATAACAATAGCTTATTTATCATACCAAAGCACTTTACAGCACTCCATGGGTGGTTTATTATGGAAGCATTATTTGCATATTACCCCCAACAATCTGGGTCCTCATATTACCAACCTCAGAAGGATGGAAAGCTGAGTTAATCCCATCAGGATTGAAATCCAGGCTGTGGACAGAGTTTGCTTGCAATATTGCACTTTAACCATTGCACCAATAGGGTTCCACCAGGATCCCAAATGGCAAGATTATTTTTTTTAAAAAGTTGATCTAGTCTTACCAGCTGTGTGTTATGACATCATGCTGGTGTAAAGAGATATATCTGCCAATCATCCAATGTGGGGAAAAATACTCAAGGAATAGCAGCATTAAATCAATCTAAAAAGGGACAAAGGCAAAACTACATGAATAGAATTTTAGTTGAAGAGACTTGCTTTCTATGTTTCATAGGAGATATCACTTACCTAGATAGCTGAAAACGAAGCAAAATTTGTCCTGAAGACAGCTGCATACATTGTGAAGTCAAAGTGCAAGAGACAAATTGCCCTCAGAAGGTCCAATACATTTTCTTCAGCTTTGAAAATATCTGACTTTTTAAAGTGTTATACAGTTTCTGTGTACAGACAAGAGTGATGCTAGACATTCTCTCCATAAGGCTGTAGGACAAAAATCGACTTCACCCATAAATATATATTGGTATAAATAAATGGATAGTCATAATATCAGTTATTATTCCTCAGAAAAAATAGATATTCATATTCTATACCTCTATTAAGAGACATTCTGGGGCCAAAATCTGACACCAAGTATAGTGATATTAATAATGTTTAATACAATGTTATTCAGTCTTCTAATCTACTCTATTGAAATAAGAGGGATCCAGGTAATAGAAGGCATGGCCCCATCATTAGGCAAAGTAAAATCACAGCATGATATAACAGAAGTTAAGGCACATTACTAGCAACTGCCCTTTAAGGCTTCTTCTTTTTTTATCATAGTGAAAATGTGGATGTTATAACTGCCAGATAGCCCACAATTCTACACAATCTGGGAATAAAAACGTATCCTTGATTTGAAGATATAAATATCCTGGGCTAATACTGAACTAAATTTTCTGGCCAAGGAACTCAGTAGCTACTGTATTTGGTACTAAAAGCATTGCATTACATGCATTACAGCAAGAAGTATTCTATGTGTATTACTTAATAAACTTTATTTAATTAATTGAATAAATAAGTTAACATTTGCTGTATGGTTGGTGCTAAATTCTTACTGGGTGATGCTTCATACTCTTATTTCCATTGTTAGAAAATTTCTATTGTTGAAATTTTAAGATTGCCAGATAAATCCTTGAGTGTTATTGACATATAACTTATTATGAAGATTTATTTTCTTTTTCTTTTTTCTCAGAGGACTGAGTGAAGTGAAGCATTAGAGATCCTTCTCAAGCCATTGAACTTTATGTCATTCTCAGTCAACATTACAAAGATAACAAAATGTGTG
Organism: Vipera berus; assembly: GCF_964194415.1. Lineage (NCBI taxonomy): Eukaryota > Metazoa > Chordata > Lepidosauria > Squamata > Viperidae > Vipera > Vipera berus. The sequence continues at coordinate 32,762,510 of NC_138209.1, read as the reverse complement.
TATTTATTTTCAAGTTCAGTGTTTAGAGAGCAAGCAAAGCATAGCTGCCATACAGAGGGCCCATTAGCCTCCTCCGTGAAGAGTTTTATATTTATTTATTTTATTTTTATTTTAATTCCATTTATATCCCGCCCTTCTCCGAAGACTCAGGGCAGCTTACAAGCTTAGCAGTAGCCTTCATTCTACGTATATGCCTGCTTGTTAGGGCTTTCACACACACCCCAAGCGGCATTATTACAAAGTCAGCTTAATTGCCCCCAACAATCTGGGTCTTCATTTTACCTACCTCGGAAGGATGGAAGGCTGAGTCAACCTTGAGCCTGGTGGGACTCGAACCTGCACTAATGGCAGGCAGCCATTATTTATTATTTATTATTTATTTATTATTTATTTATTTATTTATTTATTATTTATTATTATATTTCTACATTTCCCTCTCCCTCTTGCCAGACTTACTCATTTGTCCCCATTTGCTCAGAAAAAAATAAATCAATTTCATCGGCTATCATTTGATTTCTTTCTTCTCTTGGTCTAAAGCTTTCTACCTCTCACTCCTTTTTTATAAGCCTGTTTCTACTGCACCATATGGCAGCTGAGAGAAAAGTAAAGCAATGATATTGCTTTTAACAAAAGGCCTTGCAATGTCAAAGAAGCTCATGAATGCATGAGACACATTCATATATACAAAAGTGCCTCCAGCCTTGTCAAAGGGACTAAAGAGATTGCTGATAGACCTGACATTTCTTTAGATATTTTTATTAAAGGCAGTAGCTCTGTCTTCAGCTCATCTCTCTTTTATGTATGCCTTGTTTGCAGCTCCCATTTCCTCTCCACTCACTTCAGTCCAGTGCCAAAATTCTATTATAACTCGTAACACAGAACACAAACTCAGTATGTGGGATGGAAGAAGTTACTGAATAATAGTGCCTTATCATCTTACCAACAGTTGCTATCATCCCTTTATTTCCAGCACTGCAATAAACAAATCTCAGTGTGCCCAGCCAGCAAATAAACTAACCTGCATAGTCTGCATGTCTGTAGTGCTGTAGATATCACAATCTAAAAATCTCATTGTAAAATTCAGATGATCCTCACTGCCAATTCTTCTTAAAATAAAGTGCATTGGTTTCTTCTTTGTAATCTAGGAATTACAATAAATTAATTATTAGTGCTTTGTCAATCATCACATCACTTAGAGTTTGGTATGCTGCATTTACAATTCCATTTTCAGTCATATTTTTCCTCATCATCAATTCTTTCTCTTCTCATACAGCCCAAATTCATGTTTACACATTTTGGGTTTCTGTAATTCTGTAAAATTACAGGACATGCCAGCTCTCTTGTAAGTGTAGAGAATGCATGAGGCAACTCATGGTACTCCAAGACCTATAACTTCTAACTGCAATAGCAAATACTTTTAGAAATGCTAAGTCTACATCGTCATTAGCATGAACTGTGTCTTCCTTTGTTTAGTCCACACCATTGGCCAAATGCTATCAAAGCTAAAATATTCATTAATTCCAAATTATCCAGTTCATAGCATCCCTGTTCTTCCATGTACAAATTACTCCCTTTTAGTCTGAGCAAGGTAAGAAGGTATGCTTGTAACTGCTAGCTATTGGAAAATGCACAGAAAGAAAATAAAAACTAGTGCTTTCTTCCCTGCTCCACCATCCGTCTATCACAAACACACATCTTTTGTAATCAGCATAACCTGACTAGTTGAAAAGGAGAAGGGTAATGCTTGTTTCTCAGACCAGGCCGGGGATTGCTCGCGCCGCGGTGGGGCTTGGGTTGGGGGCCTACGGGGCCCCGGAGCGGGGTGTGGGATTGCCTATTCCCACGGTGGTAGGGAATGGCCGCAGGTGTATGAACAGAGGGCCGTATCAATACCCGGGAGTGCGTCCCCGCTGTCTTCAAGCGGTGATGCGCTCCGACCCTCTGATTTCGGCTCGTGGTACCGGGAGCAAGGATGAGCAGCCACCTGAGCTCAGGCTCGTGTATTTCAATGCCAGGTCCGTAATGAATAAGGCTCCTCTCATTCAGGAGTTGATTGAGGAGGAGCATGTGGACCTGGCTTGCATTACGGAGACCTGGTTGGGCCCAGAGGGCGGGGTTCCCCTGGTTGATCTTTGTCCATCAGGCTTCCGGGTGCTGCACCAGCCTCGGGCTCAGGGTAGGGGTGGTGGAGTGGCAGTAGTTGCAAGGGAGACCTTATGTCCGCGGGAGGCCACCATGGTCCAGATAGCCGGGTGTGAATCCCTCCTCCTGAGATGTGGTCCCAGAGCTCAGTTGGGCTTGCTGCTGGTGTATGTTTCACCTAGACACGTGGCAGCAGCCCTGCCTGAGCTTCTCGATATCCTCTCAGGGTTGGTGGTTGAGTTCCCCAAACTTATAGTTTTGGGTGACTTCAACCTACCATCCCTGGGGTGATCATCTGAGTTAGCTCGGGAGTTCATGGCTTCCATGACGGCCATGGACCTGAAGCAGGTTATTCTGGGCCCAAGTCACGGGGGGGGGTCACACGCTCGACTTGGTTTTTCTATCCGGACGGTGGTTAGATGATCTTGGGGGGGGGTTCTCCAATTATTTCACCCCTGTCATGGACCGATCATCATCTCCTGCGGATGGTCTTCCGTTTTGCCACTCCCTGTCGTGGGGTTGCTGAGCCAATAAGATGGTTCCGCCCTAGACGCCTTATGGACCCTCAGCGGTTCCAAACGGCGCTTGGGCCCCCACCTGCCTCCTCTGCTCACAGCTCGGTCGATGCCCTAGTGGAAGCCTGGGAAAGGGCAGCCACGGAGGCACTCGACCAAGTTGTACCCATGCGGCCCTTGACCCGACGCAGATCTCAACGGGCCCCATGGTTCTCCATGGAGCTCCGCGAGATGAAGCGTCAGAGACGGGGCCTAGAGAGCTGTTGGCAGTCCAGCTGATCCGAATCCGACCGGTTACGACTAAGGTCGTTTACGAGAACTTATCTCGCAGCGTTGAGGGTGGCTAGGTCTAACTACTTTGCCACCCTCATCGCGTCCGCAGATAATCGCCCGGCCGCCCTGTTTAGGGTAACTCGCTCCCTTCTTAATCAGGAGGTGAGGGAGGAACCCTTGCAGGGTCGAGCCGAGGAGTTTAGTCAATTTCTGTCGGACAAAATCACTCGGATCCGGACCGGTTTGGACTCCGACTGGGCAGAGTCTGACGAAGAGGATACGGGCGGCCTTGTCGATTTAATCTGGGAAGAGTTCGATCCTGTGACTCCTGAAGAAGTGGACAAGATCATGGGGAAGCTGAGCTCCACCACGTGTTTGTTGGACCCGTGCCCCTCCTGGCTGACTTATGCAGCACGGGATGGGACACGAGGCTGGCTCCAGGCAGTGATTACGGCCTCTCTGAGTCAGGGTAGCTTTCCTGCCGCCTTGAAGGAGGCGGGGGTGAGACCCCTCCTCAAGAAGCCTGCCTTGGACCCAGCAATTTTAAACAACTATCATCCGGTCTCCAACCTTCGCTTTTTGGCGAAGGTTGTTGAGAGCGTGGTGGCGCAGCAGCTCCCTTTGTTCTTGGATGAAGCTGATTACCTAGACCCGTACCAATCAGGTTTCAGGCCCGGGTACAGCACGGAGACGGCATTGGTCGTGCTGGTGAATGATCTCTGGCGGGCTCGGGACAGAGGTTGCTCCTCTGTCCTAGTCCTTTTAGACCTCTCAGCGGCTTTTGATACCATCGACCATGGTATCCTGCTGCGACGTCTCAGAGGGTTAGGAGTGGGAGGCACAGTTCTCCAGGTTCTCCTCTTACCTTCTGGGACGTTCGCAGTCGGTGTTGGCAGGGGGGCAGAGATCGACCTTGAGACCTCTCATTTGTGGAGTCCCTCAGGGATCGGTTCTCTCGCCTCTCCTGTTCAACATCTATATGAAGCCGCTGGGTGAGATCATTCGTGGTTTTGGAGTTGGGTATCACCAATATGCTGATGATACCCAACTTTTTATTTCTACCCCAAACCACCCCAGCGATGCCCTCGACATGATGTCCCGTTGCCTGGAGGCGGTCCGGGTCTGGATGGGGAGGAACAGGCTTCGACTCAACCCTGACAAGACTGAGTGGCTGTTCGTGCCGGCATCCCGGGAAATTCCGATCATTCCATCATTGGCCATGGGGGGTGAGCTATTACCCCCCGTAGATAGGGCTCACAACTTGGGGGTCCTTCTAGATTCACAGCTCTCTTTGGAAGAGCATATTGGAGCTGTGACTAGGGGGGCCTTTGCCCAGGTTCGCCTGGTGCGCCAGTTGCGGCCCTATCTAGACCGGGATGCCTTGTGTACAGTCACTCATGCGCTCGTGACCTCTCGTCTGGACTACTGTAATGCTCTCTACATGGGGCTGCCCTTGAGGTCCACCCGGAGACTTCAACTGGTGCAAAATGCAGCCGCGCGAGTTGTCTTGGGGGTTTCCCGATACTCCCATGTTACACCTTTGCTCCGTGAGCTGCATTGGCTACCGGTTGCTCTCCGGGTGAGGTTCAAGGTCCTAGTGATGACTTACAAAGCCCTTCATGGCATGGGGCCGGATTACCTACGGCAACACCTGCGGCCGGCGTCAACTTCCCTCCGTCCAGTGCGCTCCCACAGAGAGGGCCTCCTCAGGGTGCCGCTGATCAAAGAATGCCGATTGGTGACCCCCAGGGGGAGAGCGTTCTCTGTGGGCGTGCCAGACCTTTGGAACCGCTTACCGGTTGAGCTCCGGATGGCCCCCGACCTTCGCTCCTTCCTTCGCTCCTTCCGGCGCGATCTTAAAACCTTCTTTTTCGAACAAGCTGGCCTGGTCTGATGGGATGGGGTTGGGTTTTTATAAATAGCTCTAATTTTAAGATGTATTTATTATTATGGGCATAATGGTTTAATCGCTTTTAATTTTTCTATTCGGTTTTTTACTAAGTATTGCCCTGTTCACCGCCCTGAGTCCCTCGGGAGAAGGGTGGTATACAAATCAAATTATTATTATTATTATTATTATTATTATTATTATTATTATTATTATTATTATTATTATTATTATTATTATTATTATTATTATTATTATTATTATTATTATTATTATTATTATTACCTATCCCTGTGTAAAACAACTGACCTTTATAACCTTCTGAAGAATAAAAGGGTTTTTGCTGCCCAGCAGGATCACTTAGCTTTGTGGAAGATGGAAAGGAGACTGAAAATCTGCAAAGCTATGACAAAAGTTGAGAAAGCATGATTTCATTAAACCTCATTTGACAGAAACACATCCCAGCCCAGTCACAAAGGGAGACATATTTGGAAACATCCAAACGGTCGAAGGAGAATTGAACTGTTCTTCCAAGCACTGTCTGTGTGTGTGGGGGGGGGATAACATAAGGAAAAGACTTAATTGAAATTAGACAAGGCTTGGTTCATAGGTGTGCAAATTCCAGTTTACTGTAGCACACTTGTTCAGAAAAGCTTTACTACTGTAATTCACATACACTTATTCATGAGCCCTATTGACAATAAGTAACATTGCTATATCTCTGAGCAACAAGAGCTTAGATTAACACTTTCTACATTTGTGAACCATCAAGGATGTAGTTTAATGCTACTGTATATACATTTTCAGATATTAAGGTGCTTTTTTTTTTAAAAAAAATCAGTGTTTAAAAAATCATAACCCTGTAGTTATTTGTGGAAAGCTGGGCAACTTTCCAAAAAGTGGAATCTGTAACTTTTTCCAACACTCCACAATAAGTTTCCCAGTAGTATAAATCAATGAACACATGTGCAGTATCAACAGTGGCATGATTTTTCTTAGTGAAAATACAATGAATTAATCTCCTCTACTGTATGTTCTCAATAGACATGGAAATATTCAGAACCATTATGCCACTTAAAGGTAATCTTTACTTTCAGTATTACACAAACACTGTTTTAGGTTGGTTGTGGAAATATTATTCAGTACTTAGACCATTAGCATAAAATGTTCACAGGGTTTTATTTTATTTCCCTATCCTGTTCAATAATTAAATGAAATTGATAGGGGGATTTATTTGCAACTATATTTATCCTTATTGTACAATTCTAAGGGTCCTGCTTCCTTAGAATTGGACTAGTAATTTTCTGCTATAATTTTAATATTGTTTTTGTTTTGTTTTGGTCAATTTTTTTAGTCACCACCAGTGCTTGCCAAAGTAGAAAAGTAAAGCATAAATTCAAGAAATAAATACAGAATACTCTTACTCTAGGGACAGGATGTATCAGAAGTTAAAGATGCTGAATTTGTTAGCTGGAAAGCTTGACAGCTCAGGTTCAAGACCTGAGAATTGCGCAGTTGGGTTAGCTCCCATACCTGCCCCCAGTCTTGCCCATCCAGCAGTTCAAAAGTATGCAAATGTGAGTAGATTGATAGAGGGATGGTAACAGTGTCCTGTGCACCTTTGGCATATAGTCATTCTGGCCACATGCCTAGGGAAAATGCTTCAGACAATGCTGGCTCCCTCAGCCAAAAAACAGAGATGAGCACCGAACCCTAGTCAGACACAACTGGACAAGGAAACCTTTACTTTTACTTTTTACTCTTTATCTGGAACAGTAATATGCTAACTCTGAACTTCAAACATTAGTTGGATTTACTGCAGCATCATGGTACAAACAATATTTGAAGCACCTACAATTTAGGCAAGTATACTGATGAGATGCAGAAAAGAATTACTTTCATACAGTACTTAAGCAGTAAACACTATATTTACTGTAAAAGCTCTTTTGTTCATTATGTTACTTAGCATCAAAGTTATAAACATTTTCAAGCCACATCTGAACAATTCACTTCTCTTGTTCATTTGTAGGTAGCTGCTTTAAAACAAGTGATATAGCTCAGTACTCTCCACTGTACTAAGGCTTTGTCATATGTCAGGAATGTCTATGGAGATTCTCAGTCATTCAGGTCACAGTTATCCCAAAGATGCTTTTTCACAAGGCAACTGGGCTTTCTTGTTTTTCTTTGAAGATGTTTCGCTTGTCATTCAAGAAGCTTCTTCAGCTCTGACTGGATTGTGGGAATAATAGAGGGATGGAAAAGGGAGAGTACAAACTAAGAATCTGCTTATATGAAAAGGGGGGGTATAGTATAATCAAAGAACTAACAACATTGCCCTTAAAGTGTTTTATCAAATCTTGCCTGGTAAATCTTGCTTGTATTTGATGGACCATTTGGAAGTAATCATGCATACAATTTCTACTTTATGATCAAAATGGTGGCCTTTGAGATGAAGCATCGGAGATGGAGCCTACAGAGCTGTTGGAGATCCAGCTGGTCTGAATCTGACCGATTGTGGCTAAGAACCTTTATGAGGTCTTATCTCGCGGCGATGGAGGCGGCGAAGTCCAACTACTTTGCTGCCCTCATCGCATCCGCAGATAATCGCCCGGCTGCCCTGTTTAGGGTGACTCACTCCCTCCTTAATCAGGAGGTGAGGGAGGAGCCCTTGCAGGGTTGTGCCGAGGAGTTTAGTCAGCATCTGGCAAACAAAATCGCTCAGATTCAGGCCGGTCTGGACTCCGACTGGGCAGAGTCTGACGGGGGGGGGAAGATGGAATGTTATCTGGGAAGAATTCGACCCTGTGACTCTGGAAGAGGTGGACAGGATCATGGGGAGGCTGAGTTCCACCATGTGTTTACTGGGCTCACAACTTGGGCATCCTCCTTGACTCACAGCTCAGTTTGGAAGATCACATAAGAGCTGTGACCAGGGGGGCTTTTGCCCAGGTTCGCCTGGTGCACCAGTTGCGGCCCTATCTGGACTGAGATGCCCTATGTACAGTCACTCATGTGCTCGTGACCTCTCGAATAGACTACTGCAATGCTCTCTACATGGGGCTGCTTTTGAGGACCACTCGGAGGCTCCAGCTGGTGCAGAATGCGGCCGCACGAGTTGTGATGGGGGTCTCCCAATATTCTCATGTAACACCTCTTCTCCGTGAGGTGCATTGGCTCCCAGTTGCCCTCTGGGTGAGATTCAAGGTGCTGGTGATGACCTAAAAAGCCCTAAATGACATGGGTCTGGATTATTTATGGGAGCACCTTCTGCTGGCGTCAACTTCCCATCGTCCTGTGTGCTCCCACAGAGAGGGCCTCCCCAGGGTGCCATCAGTCAGGGAGTGCCAGCTGGTGGCCTCCAGAGGAAGAGCATTCTCATGCCTGCCCTCTGGAATCAGCTCCCTGTTGAGCTCTGGATCGCTCCTGACCTTCGCTCTTTTCGCCGTGACTTGAAAACCTGGTTATTCAAGCTTGCCGGCCTGGACTGAGGGATTGGGATTTTAAATTTTAGAATTTGATTTACTTGGTTTGGGGCTAAATTTAATTTAATTTATTTTTAACTTTGTATGCCATGTTTTAATTGCCCTGTACACTGCCCCGAGTCCTTTGGGAGAAGGGCGGTATATAAATATAAATAAATAGATAGATAGATAGATAGATAGATAGATAGATAGATAGATAGATAGATAGATAGATAGATAGATAGATAGATAGATAGATAGATAGATAGATAATTAATTAATTAATTTTTGGCAATGATAACAGGGTGGAAATAGCTCCATATGCTGATATTAAAGAACAGGAAATTGGAAAATATAAACCTTTTGTAGAAACAGAATAGGTATTTCATCTATTTGAAATCTTATTACCTTAATACAGATTATGTAATGGACATGAAAGCCTACTTTTTCCTGAAAAGCTGTAAGCAGGAACAAGATGAGGTCTATGACTACAAGCATGTGTAAAATTTTACACATTTAAATCAGAAATACTAATTATAGTATAGTAAAAAGATACAAATGTGATCTTCAAATGGATGATGTACAGTATACTGTGATGGTTTTGGAGAGGGAAATTTGAGGCCAGTGCCTAAAAAAGAGATTAACTTAAAAACAAGACCAAATAATAAGACATGGTAAACTACCAAGGTTAACCAAGAGAAGAAAACTATATTAGGCAGTATGAGTATATTTTTTGTAGTGATAAATGCACTTCTTGTCATGTCAGAGAGCCAACCAATATTGATCTAAATGATTAACTCTAGAATTGGAAAGATTATTTTAAAAGATGGGAAAAAGTGTTCAGGAAATGAATAATAAGTCAATAGGTACTAAGAGTTTTTTAAAGGAAAAAGCTTTTGAGATGTCAGAGTTTTAAATCAAATAAAGTAGCATTCTCTTTTCCTTTGTGGAACCTGAGCTAAACTTCCAACAGAACATATGCATGTTATAGCCATTTTCTACAAGTTCATAGTTCTGCCTTCACTGCTGCATGCTTACAGTGAGAAAATGTGTGAAAATATAAGTGCTTAATATTCTTTGTTCTTTTGGATCTATCGTGAGGTTTATGTCATTATAGAACAATATGTGGTATTAACTGAGCTTTTGGTTAGCCAAATAGTTTGGCCTCTCTCAGCCAATCAGCTGAGATTCTATTATTCTTCATATAAAATCTGTATGAGCAATTTCCAAGAAAGTATCACAGTATGTCACAAGAAGCTGCCAACTGGATGCTTTTGCAAAGAACAATCTGCTTGTGGCTTGCACCCAGCTGGTTGCTTAAACTAAAAAATTGCCTATGTTCAGCAGAATAGCAAATTATTGTGGGCAAGAAGGGCTAATATCTTGTCCATTTTGTATAGAACTGAAGAAACTATCTTCATGTATAGTTGCAACGATATGCAAGAAAGAAGAAAAAGAACAATTATGCTACTGCTCCCTCCTCCAGTTTTGTAATCTTCCTTGCATTTTCATATTTTGCAGTAGAAGTTTATACTCATGAATGTACTCTGCATGATACAGAAATCAAAGCCTGTTATAAATCAAAGGAATTTCTCATTTAACAAGTTTGCCCTCAATGTGAGAGAGACAAAGACATGATGGTCGGCTGATCTAACTCGTTGGTTCTCACTTTTTATTCTCATTGTCACTAAATTTTAGAATTCTTCTAGAGAAACTATGGTACACTGCAGTTATTACTGCATTCAATACATTTAGATTCTTTTAACATTGTTTTCCAATTCTCCTATCCTTTAAATTCTGCCCAAATTTTCAGATGTAGGAGTTTTCAGGAACAAAATACACAAAAGGCTGAAATAACCCTAACTGGCTTGAGAAGGGTAATTTTCTCCTAAAATAGTGTGCCACAGGAATGTGTTACCTTGACCAGTCATATTAGATACACAGTCATATCAAATTAATAGAATGCCTAGATTTAAACATTACACTAAAGCAGGGGTGCATCACGAGGAAACCATGGCCACCCCATTGCCAGCAATGGGGAAAAAGTTCCAATACATCGTGCGACATCACATGACATCGCGAGTTTGACATGTCTGCACTAAAGCATAAATAGTGATTTACAAACCACAATGGCTGGGTTCATAAACATGTAATGCAAATAATTAAGAAACCATAGGGTGGCTTAAATTTACATGAACTTATCCAATGTGTTCAGATTTATTTCTAAGAAATGTATAAAGTACTGTGGCCTAAGGCTATTTGGATTGTAAATTGCTACACTAATAGCCATTAACATATCAAAGGATTTAATTATCTCCACCTAATATAGTAACCAGCGTGATATTGCATAGCTATTCTCAGGCTTACAATAGTTTGGAAAGTTCAGATAGAATTGAATTTTAAATTTGCCAGCCAAGTTATAAATATTATGTTCTAAATTAGGAATAGAATGTTTTTCACAAAGTAATGAAATCTAAGCCACCTCTTTCTTGCAATTACCCTTTTATTGTGATTCAGATCTTTTTTGTATCCAATAGATTTTTAAAAATCCAAGAAACTTTCAACAGACAACAAAGTAGACAATGTTGTCCTGGGTGTTCCTCAAGCTTGGTTAAGCTTAAACCTTTTAAGTTTTACATTGTATTTAATAGAGAATGTGCTTTATTTTCTGTTTGCAACAAATCAGACACCTCTCAGAATGTTCAAAATCATGGTATCATGATTAGCCAAGCTCAAATGTGGGTCAACTGTTCCATCACAACCAAAAAGTCAGTGTATTTATTGGAACTTTCTCCTCATAGCACTATTAATCCTTATTACCTGCATCAATCATAAAAAGGAAGCAGTGATTGCTTGGTAATGCATAAAAAGATTTGAAAGTCAGTAACTATCACCTGGATGAAGTGCCAGAATTTAGCATCCTTCACATGCTGATCATGCAGAGCTATCTTTTGCACATGTTCATATGAAGCCTAATATATGTTGAGTTAACTTTTTACCCTCTCTCCCATGCATGACAGCTGCTTCAATCCCTGTGCAGGTGCTATCCTCTGTTTGAGAGCAGATATTTTGCTATTGGTTAATGATATGAGCTGCCAATCCCTACCTGAAGTAAAAAGGATGTCAATGATATCTAAAAACAGTTGCTTAATAACTCCTGTGGTCAGAATGCACTCAGTATCTTCCCCTCTATTAATCCATACCTTGCAGGTACAATGTAGCATAAACCTGAAGCTCAAAACTGAAGTACTCCTATATTACATTGCTGTCTATTGCACAGCATAGTCACCTTTGTGGTAATGAGTAGCCTAACAGTGCATCAAAAACCATCAACAGTTTTAGGAGAGAACAGCTCCTTTTCCTGATCCTCACTGTCAGTTCTTGAGCTGATTAACAAACAAGACTTGGCAAAAAGCAATCATCATGACCTCATTCACTTTGGAAAGTCCTTACCTCAGCACTGAGCCCTTTTTCAACCTCAATAATAACAATGTCACAGGTTGGCAGTACTACTGACCCAAGAGGAAGCAAGCATATTAAGTAAATCAAGCTTTCTTACATCCATTACTTTTCTCTTCTTTGATCCCAGATCTTAGTCTGATGCTCCTTCCAATTTTCTCCATACAGTAACTGGCCAACATTTGCCACATATAGCTTTTCTGAAGGAAAACAAATGTTGAATGTATTAACTAGCCTCAAATGGGGGTTGGAATAAACACAAGCAAACAAACAAAAAATAAAATGTCATTATTTAAAGTCTGTATGATTGCATTTACGTGTGTCCAGCAAATAGCAATGTTATCACAAGTAATGTATGCATAATCACTAATGGGAGAATAAATTTGCCCCAAAGCAAGCAAGCCTTATTTGTAAAGCAGTTTTAATGGTAGGATAGATAGCAAATTTGTCTGATCTACTCCACCATACTGGTTTAAATCCGAAATTGGATAAGGAACACAACTGAACTATCATAGATCAGGGCTAAGGAAGGTTGTTCACAGCTAGAAAGCCAGTTACACTCACCAGCAGAAGAACAGTGAGTCACAACCCAATCCATTTTGCTTAACAACTGTCTCACAACCAGAATGATGCCTCAGTGTGTAATGCACTTCTTAAATGCATGTTGTTTTGCTCCAATACTCTACCTATTCCAACCAGATCACACCACCCAGTCTAAAGAAATAGCAGTAAATGTAGGTGACCAGTACTTATTATTATACCAGTAGAATCAATAAAATTCAAAGTACAATAGTCCAATACAAGAGGAAAGATAACATTCCCTCAAAAAGAACCACACAGAACCTTTAAAATAATACTGCTTGAAAAAGGTGCTGCTTGCTTCAATTTTAAAACACAACAGTGCTTTAAAGACTGGAGTGCTCAAAACAGCCATTTTAAGCTTAAACTGATGAATATTTGAACAATTTTTACATCCCTGCTATTTTTTTCTCTGCTTTTCATCTGGTGAACTTTTGTACTGTAAATTATTGATGTATAGACTCAATTTACACATTGCATAAAGCCACAACATTGTTAATTACATTTTGTAGAATAAATCACAAGTTGCTGAATTCACATTGCCCTAATCATAAAAATAGGAAATGCAGATAGCAGGGAATGTATTTGCAATTGCTAAATTTACCAACAATCATGGGTTTGCACAAAGATTGAACTTATTCACATATTGGTAATACATAAAGATTATATTTCTACAGGTAGTCCTTGACTTTCAACCACAAATGAGCCCAAAATATCTGTTAAGTGAAACATTTGGTAAGTGACTTTTGCCCCCTTTTTATAACCTTTATCGCCACAGTTGTTAACTGAATCACTGCAATTGCTAAGTTAGTAACCTAGTTGTTAAGTGAATCTGGCTTCTCCCATTGACTTTGCTTGTGAGATTACAAAAGGTGATCACGTGACCCTGGGACACAGCAACGGTCATAACTATAAAGCAGCTGCCAAGCATCTGAATTTTGATCATATGATCATGGGGATACTGCAAAGGTCATAACTGTGAAAAATGGTCATAAGTCACATTTTTCAGTGACATTGTAAAGTTGAATGGTCATTGAATGAACTGTTGTAAATCAAGGATACCTGTACTTGTAACTATTTTTTTTTCCTTTTTGACCAGAATGTGTGTGGCTATAGTTATTCCTGTTATCTCATACAGACTACCTTATTCTGCTCTCTGTTCCTTTGCTTATAATTCTTTTTATGCCTCTCTATATTTTTCAATGTGTGCATTCTCTGTATCAGCATCAGCTGAGTCTCTTAATTTCTGTTTCATCATCTTCTCTGCTATTATGCCAATAGTACCACATGAATACAAAGGTTTTTATTCCCTTGATCTAATGGAGGACTGGAACCCTAAACACCATCCCTAAATGCTCACATCATGGAACAGGCCATAAAAGATGCATACATCGAAGCCAGCATTTTAATTCGGCTTGAAAGTTTATTGCTAAAGATGCAGTGGTCACAGGGTATTGCAGTCTTCTTGTTATTTGCTGAGATCTGGTTTCAGTTTGTTTTATCCCATGCAGCTCAGCAGCCTCTAAATACCAGATTAACTTCAATGTCATCTGTGGCCCACCTGGAGAGACAATATATACTGGAATATTATCAACATACAGACAATACCTCTACCTAGACTGACAGAAGTTAAACAGCAAAGGGGAGAGACTGACTCCTGTGGTATTCCATAATGAAGCAACCACATGCTCAACCTCTCCCCCATGGCTATTGACTAGAATTGTCCACTTAGGTATCACCCCTGCAGTGATAATGGTCCCTTGTTAATCACTTACAAGATTCTTCAGACTCCTCCAGTCATAGGGATGATAATATAACAGCAATAAGGTCTTATATCATCTCAAAAACAGAGAGTGGGACTAACATATGAAGCAAGAAGATCTTTAAGGGAGGATGGGGAAATGACCTCAGTCCAATTATCAAGTTTCTGATGTATGGGCTTTTCAAGTGACTCTGAGGCATTGTTTACCTTAAAAGTCCTTTATTAGCCTAATATACCGGCAAATGCTTGCTGGAAGGAAGCTGGAAGCTGAAATCTCCGCCCCTTGCACAATATATTAAAACACAATTCTCCACCTTTCTAATTTTGTCATTAATCATATTCTCCAATTAATTTAAAGAATCAGTTTCCCTTCCCTTAGAAAACCCACCAAGGTCTTATCTTCTCTAGTTAGAGATGGCCTTGAAAGGTGCAATCCTACTCGCCCCCTCCCAACCTTAAACTAAATCTCTTAAAGCAATACACAAGTTTAACATATGAAACGGCTGGCTACTTCTTCATCTCTTGTCAAGCAACAACGTTCGATGTTAGCAGGGTTGACACCAATTACATTTTCAAATAATTATGTTAGAAGACAAAAAGACAAAAAAGAAACTAAATGTCTATGGGCAGACTATGCTAGACTGAAAAGAAAACTTACAAGGTGATTTAAAGGACACTGGGGTTACTGATATCAAAATGAATGGTAGAAAATGGTAGAAAGAAAGCATATCAGTACCACATTTTTCTGGGAATGAAAATAGAGCACAGGGCTGCATGGGGCTGGACCCTGACCTCTTTCTTCATAAATGAATAGAAATTAAAAAAAAACAACACAAGCACTCTGAGTATTTTGCAGTTCAAAGGAAATTTTGCCAGTAAGAAATATACTCGAGCTGAAAGCATAATCCCAGTCGATTATCCCCAGCCCTAGCCCAATACGACTTAAAGGAAGATGTTTTCAGAGCATCAGATCAAGTTGTTGAAATGAGTCAAACAACCTTTTCATGATCTTACAGAACTACGGTATATGCTTGTGCATTTTCAAATATTGTTTCTGTCAGCTATGATTGCTATGCAATGATGAGAGCTAATAAACTCTACTTCAGCAATACCTGGTAGGCCAAAGGTTCAATATCTCTCAGCAAACTATTAGTCCTCATCTGCTGAAACAAAGGTTAAGCATACGCAGTTATATTTCTTTGGAGTTCCTCCCACCCATTTCCTTTTTCTCTCTCTGATGCCTTTATTGTGTTCTCAAGGCATGGATATAGGGGAATTAGCTTCTTTTACTTACTTAAACAAGATGTGCAAAGGTAACACATTTCATTTTGAAGAAATGTAAGTGCAGAATCCTTTAAACTTGTGTAGATCTATGAGCTGGTCTTTGGAAGGCCAGCTTCTGACATCTTCCAATGTCCTTTCAATGCTTATTATTCTCTTGATGAGTTTCCCTTGCTCTTTTATACTTAGCTGCATTTTTCTTAGGTCATCATAAGAGCAGAAATCCCTTTACAACCTTTATTGCTTCCATAATCGCTAAGCATTTCTCAACACGGTATTCTTTTTTTTAAAATATACTTGTTATATTTGTAGTATGGATAGGGACACTATTTTCACTTGTTCTATTTTGTAATCAGCTTTACAAACACTAACAATAGAATGTTTATCTAAGTGCCCGAAGTATGAAATTTACAGAAAATATTTTCACATTTAATGGAAGGGAAATTAGAAATTATAAAAAACAATGTTATGAAACTTACAGGTCGGCAAAATGTTCGATTCAATAAAAAGAGATTGAAAATAAACTGCCAATATCATACTAAATTTATACAGTACAATGTTCAGTAATATGTTCACACTTGTAATATTGCCAGTCTCTTCTCATCACATGTTATAAAAAATAATATTTTATATATAAAAAAGTGCAGTCATTCCCATCTTCCACTATATTGGGCTGGTGGAGGGAACAGCTGACATTTCACTGGCCCAAAATCACCCTGCTAAGGCATGAGAACCAGCTAGGTGACTTTGGGTCCTTCATTTTTTCTTATACCAACCCACCTCACCATATTGCTGTAGGACTATAGAAGGACAAAATAAAATTAGGCATTGTTTCATCCTCCTAATTATGTATACAAATAAGAAATGTGGGATATAAAAGTAATAAAATAGCAATAACACTTGGACTTATGTACTGCTTCGCAGTGCTTTACAGCCCTCTCTAAGCAGTTTACAGAGTCAGGATATTACCCCCAACAATCTGGGTCCTCATTTTACGAACCTTGGAAGGATGGAAGGCTGAGTCAACTTTGAGCCGGTCAAAATTGAATTCCTGGCAGAAGGCAGAATTAGCCTGCAATACTGAATTCTAACCACCATGCCACCTGGTTTCTTATAAAATAAAATATAAAACAAAATAATAAAATAAATGCAGGTAAGAGAGATAATAGGCAGGTTTAGGCAACTCAGTAGTCTTCAGATCATGCTGTATGGTGAATGGTGAATTTATAACCTTTATTATCAAAGTACAACATGTGTACAGTGAGATTGGCTGAGCCTCCCTTTGTGCCCCCCCCACAACTCACATTGACAACAAACCCACCATCTTGTTACACCATGTGAGCTAATTTCACAACATACCGGCCTCACAAGTCAATCATACATAGAGTTATTTCCCGCTCAGGAGCCTGACAGCCCATGGATAGAAGCTGTTCTTCAGCCTGTTGGTACAGCTGACTATACTTCTGTATTTCCTACCCGATGGTAGGAGAGTAAAGAGGTACCAGCCAGGGTATGAGTCATCCCTGAGAATTTTCCTCACTCTTCCAAGGTAGCGAGCCCTGGCGATGTCATCCAGTGGTGTCAGGGGACAGCCCATGATGTTTTGTGCTGTGCTCACTACCCTCTATAATATCTTCCTATCCGCGGCTGTCAGGCTAGCATACCAAACCACAATCCAGTGCGAGAGGACGCTCTCTATAGCAGACTGGTAAAAGAAGGTCATTAGCCGTTATTCTACCTTGTTCTTCTGCAAGACCCTGAGTAAGTGGAGTCTCTGTTGGGCCTTTCTGGTGACCTGGGTTGTATTAACTTTTGAGGTAAGATCTTCACAGAGGTAGACTCCCAGGAATTTAAAGGAGAAGACTTTCTCCACACAGCCCCCCCCCCCAATGTAAAGTGGGGCAGGTTCCTCTCTTTTCCTCTTGAAGTCTAGCACCATCTCCTTTGTCTTGCCGATGTTCAGGTGCAAGTTGTTCTCTAGACACCATAAGGATAGGTTTTATATCATGAGAATTACAGGATATACTATATGATGGTCATTAAGTTGCCAGTCTCATTTGGGATTGATAAAATGATATGAATAACTGAATAAAATGCTTCCATCCTTTCACAAGGACTTATCATTTGTTATCGCACATTCACCTGAGTAGTTGAGTGCTGAAAACTAATCTCTATTTATCCCTATTCTCTTTTCTACTTCTATACATTCAACTGGAATCTGAAAGTGATTTTTGATGCATTGATTTGAATACTAATATAGTTCTGTCTGATCATGAACACTAACATACAAGTTAATGGGTCATGTGAATGCCTTTTCTCATGTTCAATTGTGGCTGCCTTTGGGTTCCCAACTAATCACATGAAGATTAGAGAGAATAATAGTGGGACTAGGACACTTGTCTGTTGTCTACCAAGTTTCACACCTTTGTGTATTTAAGCAACTGCATAACCGCTAATGAATCTGAGTATTAGCATAAGCTTTTCTCTATTAATAAATTTAATCACCTTTCTTTTTTGAGACCAACAGAAACATATAATGATATGCTGTGAAGTAATGTATCTTGATTTTGTCATTATTTGTTCTACTATTAATATTTTAAGAAATCAAAAATCAAGCATTTATCTAAAGTCACCCACAGAGTGTAAGCGGGTTTATTTAATATTATATTTTTCTGATACATTAGAAATGCCATTTATGAGTGCAGTTAAAGTATCAAAAATCAAGCATTTATCTGTAATCACCTGCAGAGTGTAAGCAGGTCTATTTAATATTATATTTTTTCTGATACACTGGAAATGCCATTTATGAATGCAGTTAAAGTTTCTTTCAAGGGCTAAGTGGTTCAGGACATTCTTATTATGATGGATCTCAAGTGTATTATTTTGCTTCTTTTTCTTTTTAATTGCTTGGCAATTGTCCTTTGCTCAACAAGTATCAGGAAAGATAACTATGACAGCATATATTGTTCCACAGTGCACACTTAATGAGCAATGGATCCACTTTGCATACCTATTAAAAAAACTAATGATAGACTTTAAATCATGGCAGTGAAATTTGCTTGCATTTGCTGAAAATAACATAAAAGAGTGTTTGGATAGTGCTTTTAAAAGAACAGCACAGTAGCTTTTGTTTTAGAAAGACAATGGGCAAATATATGAAGCAAAAAATTATGGGTAGTGAAATCTGTCAGAATAAAGCATCAGTCATAAACACAGTTGGTCACAAAACCTAGTGAGAGATTTGATTTTTAAAAAAGCAGTTAAGGGGTAGGAGTAAGAGTTGTTGGTATGATCTCTAAATATTAGAGAGAAGTTTTCTTATCCTTTGCTAATCATTACTTGGCCAAACCATGGACTTAGGGAACATGGAAATAGCAGAATTTTAAATTCTTTTTAGTATAGACACTCTGAGATGTTTCTTAGCTCAGACTTGAGCTGCAAAGATAGACTTTTGCCATGAGGTTATCTGGATAATCTTGTGTAAATTATTTGTTTTCAGCCTATTCAACTGTTCAAAAATTAGTGATAATAACAGTTATCCCATCCAACCCCACCCTGTTAAAATTTTGTTTTTAATTCTTTAAAAGGATACTGGTGTAAGATAAGTTATTATAAAAAATAAACAATACTTACATATTTTTTCTCTCTGATATTGTTTCCTAGACCTCACATTTAGTATTATATCTCACAACCCAATGTGAGAAGCTGTCATTTTAATACTTTTTCAATCTAAGGGAAATTCAGTTTATTACACAAAACAGATGATTGATTGTATTTCATTGTTATAAAGTCTAACAATTGTATATGACCTTTGTTCTCTTATATTTCTAACCATATTACCAAGATTTCTTTTGAAAGATCAGAATAGTGCTATGGAAATCATAGTTGGACTTTGAAAAAACAGGAGAAAGAGTATTGACACCTTTAAACTTTGGCATTGGACAAGACACCTATGAAACTAGCCAAAAACCAAACAAATGGATCCCAAACAGATCAAGCTTGAGATCTAATTTAAGGCACGAATGATGAGGTTCAAATTATCCTACTTCAGACATATTTTATAAAGATCATGCTCTCTGGAAAAAGTTCTAATGCTGAGAAAGGTACAAGGCAAGCAAAGAAGATTATGACCAGAAGCAAGGTGGATGGATTCAGTTACAATAGCAATGAGTGCATATTTGAAGACCAAAAGGACCAGACTGGGGACACATTGTCATGGAGAAGATCTATTTATATGGTTGCTAAGAGTTAACACATGATTTGATAATGCATATGCAATCAGTCTATTAATCAATCAATCAATCAATCAATCAATCAACTGTTTTATTTAATATGCAGCACAAGCAAAATATTACCAGAAATTATAATTAAATATATTTGAATAACTCAGTTGTATGGTTATCCAGGAGAGATCACAAACAAGGCTGGAAATGAGGCTAAGAGAAATATTATTTTTTCAGTTTATGCATTAAATATGTATTAAGTATGCATGCAGTGAATACATTAGGTATATATTAAGTACACACACTATGTGGAAGAACTATTCAAATAGATGAATTGAATCTACCCATACAAATCAGATTAGTGAATAATATTTGTTTTACCTTCTCATGGAAATTTAAATTTAGGCATGCAATCTTCCAGCTGATTAAACAAATCCTTTAATGAAAAACAACACTCAATAAACCAGGGCTTTTTTCCCCCATAGAATGCTCAGAATGGCGTTCCGGCACCTTTTTTTTTTTTTGCACACACACAAAAAAAAAAAATCTGAAGGAAACTGTTTTGGAGAGCCAAATTCTCCTCAGCAGCACACCAAGGAGGCAGCCAGATTGCAGAGCAGCAGGATGCATCGCAGCGACGGGCCTTCAGATGGCTTAAATCGAAGAAACAAGTTCTGTATAGGCTAATTCAAAAGTAGGAGGGTAAGAAGGGCCGGGTGTGAACAGATTGCCTAGCAACCTGCTTAAACAGTCTCTCAGCTCCTGGTGCTGGACGCCTTGCCATTTTTAAGCTGGGAAGTTGAAGAAGGCAATAGAGTGCTATCAAGGAAAATGTATGGATATAGCCAGCAGATGTTTAGGGAACCTTTATTTTTCATATACTATTCAAATTTTGTTTTAATGCCATGGTGATACACAATCAAATGTAGTCAGTCTTTTTTTTTAATCCCAAAGCATCTGTTCGTTAAATACAGTATAACAATGTTTTGGATGATGGAATTATTTTTTACCTAAGGATAACTAATGATGACAGCTCTTAAATCTGTTATTTTGTTTTATTTTTGCAAAAATATTGTATAATTTGCATTTGCATTCATTTATAAATAGAATATGTTATTAAAATGTATTTGTTGAAATAATTATTGCACACATATACCTAAGACCAGTTTATTGCATTTGGCAATTGTACTAAAAAAAATCTCACTGTCAACCAATATAATTCATTTAATTTGAAATCAAGTGAAAAATTGATTTAAATTATTTTATTAAAACAAATTAATGGCAATTTTTTAATAAGAAGTTGCCTCAAACAAAATGAAATTTAAATACATTGTGCATTGTGAATGCTTTCTATTGCGTTCCTTAAATACCATATTTATTCTTATCCCAAGTTGCGCAGACCTCTTCTAGATTTTCCTCTTGCCTTTT
The DNA here is from genome assembly GCF_964194415.1 of Vipera berus. Lineage (NCBI taxonomy): Eukaryota > Metazoa > Chordata > Lepidosauria > Squamata > Viperidae > Vipera > Vipera berus. The sequence continues at coordinate 32,741,499 of NC_138209.1, read as the reverse complement.
CGAGTTAACTCCTTGGTCTGTCATTGAGCAAGAATTGACTTTGTAGGGAAGCATATTATCATTTGGTGTATATTTAACATATGTTCTACCTTTATTTACCGATTATAAAATATTTGTATGCAATTCACATGGCAAGGTTTGGGGCAACTTACAATAGAAAAAATATATTTTTAAAATCATAAGATTAAAAACATAAAGGCAGGCTTTTTTCTCATAGAACGCTCAGAATGGTGTTCCGGCACCTTTATTTGCACACATACACACACACACACACACACACACACACACACACACAAAAGCTTTTGCACAATCTGTGCTACTCCCTCTATTGGCTTTCAAAAGCCTATTGGCTTTCAAAAGCCAATAAGAATTGCTGCTGAGCATGCCAAAAGACCTGGCTGGCAAACGTTGCACAGGCAAGTTGTCTACAGAGAAGGCGAGTTGGCAGGAAATTTGCACCCCTCCCTGCTGCCCAACTACACCATCTCAACTAGGTAAGTGAGAGAGGACAAGGAGTGGGAGGTGGGTTCTGCGGAGTCCATGTGCACTCCTTCCTTGTGCTCACCGGTGTCAGCCAGGCTGGTGGCCTACCCGGTGCTGGACCTGTGCCACCATCACGTCACCCTGCACACCTAAATGGCAACCTTGCAGTGCCTGGCCCGCACTGCCTCCGCCACCCGCACTGCACAGTCCCGCCATGTAGAGCGGGCCCCACTGCTGCCACAGCAACAGCTGTGCTGACTCCAGCCCCGGGGGGCAGGCTGCCATAAACACCCCTTGCCCCCATGACCGCATCAGTGCTGGCCCCCCTCCTCCGCCCACCAAGATGAGAGTTCTGGCACCTTTTTTTTTTAGAAAAAAGCACTGCAATAAACTACAGTATGCTATTTAAACTCAGTTGTTCTACAGTAGTGGTCCCCAACATTTCCAGCTTGGCAGTCAGTGTGTGGGGAGAGAGAGAATGGTCCTGTGTGAGCGGCAGGCCCACGTGTCAGCACTCACAGCTCCATTTGTGTAAGCAGCAGACGCGCACACACACCGCTCACACAAATGGAGCTACACATGTAAGCGTGAATATACCCCTGCTCATACAAGTGGAGCTGCACTTGCACACACATTTGCTTGCCACTTGTGCGGCCCAGTTCTGAACAGGCTGTGGCTCAGTAGTGGGGACCCCTGTTCTACCTTAACCAGGACATCTTGTGAAGATTACATTCCAGAAGTGTGAAAGGCTCACTGGCACAGAGGGTGATGCAAGTGTGCAAAAACTCTAGATTTGCATTATCAGTAAGACTTACTCTCAAATAAATATGCTTATCTTGATGTTAGCCAAAATTTAGGCCAACTTATTGAAAATGTTTAATTTTATTTTATAATAAACCATTTATTCAGTGGTAAAGGATTGTTGCAGGGAAAGTGTGGTTGTCTAAAGCTTCACACCCACATAAATATGTGTTTTTCATGTTTCACATCACCTCTCATGAATTAAACCAAGAACACCATGAAATAATAGCATTCTTTGGTTTTTTCTATGAATTTCCTTTCCATTATCCTTGCATGTATAAAGAGGGCAAAAAGTATTTGGAGCATGACTTTCAAACAGTTCAATTATCTTGTGAGCTTTCTGCATAGAGTGGGTAAAAAGAGAACCAACAATATAAAATATAGCTGATATTATATTAACAAAGTGCTTTCTGAAAAATTCTCCCAAGTCAGTCTAATGCATTTCTAAAGGATGAAAGCGTCATACATCAAGATCTTTTAAAAGAAAAAAGAAGAAACAGTTTAATTATTAAAGTGGTGCTATCAAGCTGCCTGCCTCTAGACAATTCTTTAATTTTGTGCTTTTTCTATACTGATAAGGAGATGAGATGTAAAATATTAAATGCATTGCCTCAAAATGCTTCCTGAAAGATCCTTGAAACTCTTTTCCTTTTCTTGCTGTTCACAAGGCATGTACATGTAGCAAATAATCAAGAAAGAAAAAGCAAATAGCTTCCTTTGATATTCATTTCCACTGAAACAGTGCCAAATGTGCTGTTCAAGGGGGCTCATCTGAGTGTCCATATAGGAAACAGAATGTCTGCTCATTAAACTGCAAGAAGTCAAAAACAATTATCAAAATTGTGCTCAGTACTCCTGCCAAGGAAAGCTGATTTTTTGGAATAGTTAAAACTGCATAGAGATAATTCCAAAAAAGGATTATAGAATAATCATGTAAACTGCTTTAAGCCCAAGCAACTGGATGATGAAATAAAGTATAATCGTGAATTATAAAAACTCAGCATATGAAATACTGAACTCCAGGTAGGGTGGTCTTTATATTTTATATAAAGTGGACATTATTAGAAGTGAGTAAACGCCAAAGCCATTTAGTCTCCTAGAACTGACCCCATTATCTTCATTTAGCAGATGATTCTAATTTGGAAGGTATATGGATAAAGACCACTTGGACTACTCCAGGCTGTTGCCAACATTCAAAATGAAATCAAAAGTGTGCATATACACAAACACAAAGACACAAAGAGGCTAAAATTAGTTATTTAATAAATAAATAAAATATAGATTCCTTATTGACATCAGCTTTTAAATATTTAGAAAAAATAAACACAGCTCAAATATATAATGATAAATAGGAGCAGAAAGATATGTAGGATGTGTTTGCTGCCTTGAATTATTTGTAAAAATAATAAAGGTGGGATACAGATAGATAGATAGATAGATAGATAGATAGATAGATAGATAGATAGACAGACAGACAATAGGTAGGTAGGTAGGTAGGTAGATAGATGATAGATAGATAGATAGATAGATAGATAGATAGATAGATAGATAGATAGATAGATAGACAGACAGACAGACAGACAGACAGACAGACATATATTTGCAATGTGGAGAATAGAACTAATTACTAAATTAACAGGCTCCAAAAATGTTGTGATTCTTCCAAGCAGATTGACAGAAACTTGCCAAACTAAAGTATGCTAATACCCCCATAAAGGTAATCCTTCACTTAAATCATTCATTCAGCATCCATTTGAAATTATGATAGCACTGAACAAAGGGACTTATGACCCCTGTCCTAAGTTATGGTTGCTGCAGTGTCTCCACAGTCACATGAACAAAAATCAGGTGCTTGGCAATCTGCTTACACTTATGACTGACCACAGGGATGCTTCAGTGCCCTCCCACCTATCTTCCTTCCTTGAGCCTATTTCTCACCCCACTGGGTCTCACACCTTTCTCCCCAAACCTCGTCTGGGTCAGCCCACTTATCATAGATCTCCTTTGGGAATCAGCTGGCCCTTCCCCCCACCCCATGTAGCCTTCCTACAGGGTTTTCCACAATGAATTTCAGCGGCTCCCCAAATGAAGCTTCCACAGTGTAATTGCATTGTAAGTCCCAAAAAAATGGAAGACCACATCACATGCCAAAAGTAGATGGATAGTCCTGCTCTGCTTCCTAAAGATGAACTCGGAAATCACCTTCAATCCTTTCTCAAGAAAGAGTTCAACCCAGGTTTTGAGATCAATTCTTTAAGAACCTCACTGGGGCTTTGCCATAAAGCTGACTTACTTAAAATAGAAACTTCTGTCTAGATTTTTATTTTTTTTCCTATTAATTTAAAATTCCCCCTTTTTGTCAGCCAACTTGGCCCCTTTAATTATAACCAATAGCTTTCAGTTTTCCTGATGACAAGTAAACTGCAACTTTATGGCTTTTCATGGTCAGCCATTATCCTTGTGAGCTATCTATGCACACTAGGTGATCTCAAACAGTGGGTCAATAATTCAGAGCTATAAGCTGGTTCAGCAGTTCTACCTAGAAACATCTTCCTGAGCCACTCTGGACACCTTCTCCAACCAGCCAGATTCTTTAGTTGCATAACAATTCCACAATTTGACAGAGTCTATTCTTGTACAGATTCAATGCCCTCCCAACAGCTGTTACTGAAGGCAGGTACCAAAATATTGCCTTTGAGCAGAGACTGTGTCCATGCAATGGAGAAATAATTAAAATGATGGAAAATGTGTTTCTAATTTTAGAACATTTTTTTTATTCTAATTAATTATAATTTTATTCTTTTATTTATTTATTTTATGCCCAAATAAAAATTGACTGACTGTTGGTCTCTCTTTCTCCCTCATCAAAGGCCTGGATGAAGGGTCAGGTCTTCATGCCTTTATAAACAATAGCAGAGTGAGGATTGTCTGGATCTTTCAGGGAACCTCACTGCTTAGGGCAGTTACTGCTCATAGAAAAGGCATGCTTCTGGGGCTCACATTGCTGCAAACCCTGCAGAATTGAATCATCTTAGCAGATGTCTTAGGAGGCATACAGTCCCTCAAGTAAACAGGCCTTATGTCATGTAGGGCTTTATAGTTGATAAGCAGCACCTTAATAGCACACAGAAGCAAATTGACAACCAGTGCAGCTTGTAAAAAGACCAAGGTACAGTATGTCCATTACTGATGCCATCACATTCTGGACCAGGTGAAGTTTCTGGGTGGTCCTCAAAGGCAGCTGCATGTTGAGTGCATAGCACTGGCGAAGCATTGATATGAGTAGGGTATGAGAGAGTGTCTGAAGACCCCACCATTTAGGAAAGGACACAACTGGTACACTAGATAGAATTATACAAAGGCTTTCTAGTATCAACTGACATCCACTATTTGGGAAGGAGCTGCAAGTCCAAGAGGTTCTTCAGATTATGTACCAATTTTGAAGAGGGAAATGCAACTTCATCTAAGGACAAAGATGGAATATTCCCAAATCTTTGCAGCCAAAGCACCTTTAACCATTCAGGCTTGATGGAAGAGAATCAAAAGACATGTACTGACAAAGTCCACTTGGCTGTCCTGGGATCAAAAGATCTAATTGGGTTTCCTTAGCATACTGATGATGTTGAATCTTAAATTTGCAGATGACTTCATGCAGTAACATTATGTAGATATTAAAAAGGTGGAAGAGAGACTAGGACCCTGTGGCACTTACACATTGTAAGAAACTAAGGAGGGATCTCTCTCTCCCAATCAAAACCAACTGAAACTGGATTCAGGGAAAGTAAAAGAATCACCATAACATTGTGCTCTAAGTTGTTAACTCACAAAATCAGATCAGGATGCTATGGTTGATCTATAACAAGCAGCCAAGAGATGAAGGAGCACAAGGAAGATGTACCAACTCCACTACAGGTCACTGACAAGCAGAACTAAGGCTTTTTCAGCACTCAGCATTTCAGTATATACTGGAGGAAGTTTTGTGTAATGGAATATATCAAAACTCTTGAGGAGGGAGGGAAAGAGTTGCTGCCTAGATAACAATCAGACAAGAGAGACAGGAACCCCCAGAACCCTGTCAGAGAAAGAAATTGAAGAAAACCTACCCAAATGGATCAAGCAGTTAAAAGTGGTGGCAGTTGTATTTCAGACTTGCAAGATTCTATTAATGTAGCCTTATAACAGGGGTTCCCAACCAGAGGTGCTTGCACCCTCTGGGGGTGCAAGATGATATTCTAGGGGATGCAAAAACTTGGGGTTTCAAAATTATAGTGTATATGCATAACTCGTTACCATTATTTTGAACTTTTTGTAAGAGGTACAAGAATATATCAGAAGCGTTCTAGGGGCGCACGGCATACAAAAGGTTGGGAACCACTGCCTTATAATAAAGTAGGAATAAATCATCTAATTGAGTTACCTGGTATACCTTGGACAATTTATGACTTTTACTGTAACCATGATCTTGGAAATTATCTCTTACCCACATGGCAATTAATAATTGTTGAATTTGTTAATTGTAATAAGCATTGAGTTTATAATAAAAAGTATGAGAATGTTTACTTTACCTCTTATTAAAATTAATGACCAAGGAAATTTAGGCTGAATCATTAAAAATAGAAATGTTATGGAATTTTGATAATCAGAAGGATTACAATGTAATTTCATTTATCACATGTCACATATAGAAAATGCTAAAAAAAGAATAAATGTGAGAATAATGTGCAGAAGTTGTTTTATAGGAGTACTAAAATTTTGTTCGAAATTTTAAATTCTCTATTTTTCTGTAGGTCTTTAGTATCAAGATCTTTAGTATGTAATATTCTAATACTCATTAATCAGACTTCATCTTTAATTTAGTGAAATTCATTTTACATTTTCTTTTGTCAGGAATATTTGTCCTGTCCTATGAAATTTTTTGATTGCCATCATAACTAAATGGATTGGCTACAGCATATTGAAGAAGCTAAAATGATTAATATTTATTTACTGGCAATTGAATAAAGCTTTAAGTTTATTGATTAAGTTTATTGATAATACTATATATATATATATATATATATATATATATATATATATATATATATATATATATATATATATATATATATATATATATATATATATATATATATATATATATATAGTATTATATTACTAGTACATATTACTAAGGACCCAGATTGTTGGGGGCAATTAAGCTGACTTTGTAATAATGCCGCTTGGGGGGGGTGAAAGCCCTAATAAGCAGGCATATACATAGAATGAAGGCTACTGCTAAGCTTGTAAGCCGCCCTGAGTCTTCGGAGAAGGGCGGGATATAAATGGAATTAAAAATAAAAAAAATAAAATAAAATAAAAAAATAAAAAAATACAGATGTAGATAATGTAGATGTAGATAGATAAAATATAAATATCTTATATGATCTAATGTAGAAATGTCTGTCTGTCTGTTTGTATATATGGGTGGTTTGCATATATTTGTGTATCATGATGGTGTTGGGTACTTCATTGCTGAAATCTGGCTTAATGGCATTGTGTCAGCATTATTTTCTTAGCATGCAATTTTGTCTTTAATTTCTTGGTTAAAATATTCCTCTTGAAATATCTTGCTGATTTCCTTTTCTGTAGAAACAGCTGCATGCTGCTGAAGTTATCTTTCCTGTATAAAGTAAATATACCTTGAGATCTAATAGGATGAAAGATTCTCTAAAGTCATCAATATTTTACTTGTTGAACAGGGATTTAATGTTATTCAGGGGAATGAAATTGAGTTTTGCTGGAGAAATATTTTTTATTTCCCTTCACTACTGTTTAGAATAGACAGTATTAAAAGTTTAATACTTTTTACAATCACATCATTTTTAAGGAACTCTTTGAAATTGTGGAGAGTTGTGTATTGTACTGCTAAGAGATTACTTGCCTGAGCTTTAAGCCAGCCAACTGACTCTCACCATCTCTTCCTCTTCTCTGGGCATTATCTTTTAATGAGAAGTGAATGCCAGACAGATATTCTGAATTATTATCTTTCTTTTAATCCATGCCATGGAATTTAAAATTTAAAATATATGTGAAAATATATTGTAGTAAGCTACAATTACTAATGCATCTGTGCTTTCATTATCTTAAATAGGAAGTTGGAATGATTACTCTAGAAAGGTAGTTCAGACTAGGCAACAGATTTATGGATATGATCAGTGTGAGATTAAGTTTAATAGTTCACTGAAAGTCCACAATTGTGAAAATATGAATAAAACAACACATATATGAGACGTACTATATTCTAATAATGATCTTACTAAAAGAAACAAGATGAAAAATTGATTGAGAGTCCGCCCTATCTTGTTGCGATAGAATAGTCCAATGAAGTATGGGAACTATGCAGTATGCACAACAGCAGAATTAAATCCTTGGATCAAGGAAACTCAGGCTTGAGTCTGTATACAGTTATAGAATCACCAAGTAGCATTTGAATTCTGTTTCTTAGACTTAGGGTACTTGTTGTATGGAAAAAAGTAAGGAAGAGCCCAGGTATGTCATACTGAAGTACCTGAAGAAAGCTGGGAAAACAAGTAAATTAAGAAATTAAGTCACTTTTCTGACTTATTATGCATGTATTTATTATCCATGTGTTCATGTATCCTTTTTAACTATTATAAGATAAGCTATTTTTATTTATAAGGCCTGTGTAACATCTTTTTCCATATCATTCTTTTATCTTGTCATTTTAAATCCATATACTAAACATATTGGTTCTCAGTTTTATTCACTTCTAGTTCCTCTTTTAAATCCATTTTTATTGTAGCAAACAATCCTGAGAGAAATGACATTCCCAAATATCATGAAAAATACTTTTCTCCACTCTGTATTAGTGGGTCTCTTCTCCTTTAATAATTATCTTGCACTCTTTCTGATTGCTTCTAGTGTCCAACCTTCAAAATCTCCTTTTATCATATTTTTCTGTAATATACAGCATTTTTCAATGGGAGGATTCAAAACCTTCATATATTTTAAAGATTTTAAATCACCCACAAGGATTCTTGTAATTAATTACAAATATAATTTCCACCGGCCCTTAATTTAGTTAAAACTTTCTAAAATTACAACATAATCACAGGTTTTCTGTTTATTTTGGAATAAAATAGCTAACATTAAATTCTTAAATTAAATGGAACGTTTTTTGCTAAAAGTTGAAGGAGAATCACCCAGTATCATAAAAATTATAATTCTGAAGATTCTTAGTTTCAAAAAGCAGTAAAATGAAACATTGAAGTGATTGAGGAAGTAGATGAACCCAGTGTTCATTTGAAGGCTCTGAACCATGGCTTGGGCAAATGATATTCTTTTTGCTCCCAGAGCAGTAAAATTCACTGGAGTTTCTTTTTATGGTGTCATCATGAGGAGCATCTGTATGGAATACTTATAGGCTATCCCAGGTTTTCCCCTTTACATAGGGAGGAATATAGTAGCACCATTTGCTGGCTCATTTAGCTGCAGTTATCAGATCCAAATGAAACAAAGTCATCTCCAGTTTGCCATTGGTTCCCTGAAAATCTATTTAGCTTGTTTCTTGCTCCATGTGTAGCAGCCTGGCCTAAGGAGATAGAGTGAACGTGCAAAATAAGTATAGGTTAGGAATCGATAAGAGGCACAGTGGCTAGCAGTTAAGACATTGGGCTTGTCAACCAAAAAGTTAGTAGTTCAGGAAGCAAGTACTGTGTGATGGGGTGAGCTCCTGTTCTTGCCTCAGCTCCTGCCAATGTAGCACTTTGAAAGCCTGCAAATGCAAGTAGATAAATAGGCACAACTTTGATGGAAAGATAACATGTGCCTTAGTGTTGTTATGCTAGTCACATGACCACAGAAGCATCTTCAGACAATGCGGATTCCCTTGGCTAAGATATGGAGATGAGCGCTGCCTCCTAGAGTCAGATGTGACTAGACAGGGGAAATCTTTTCCTTTACCTTAGGAATTGATAACCTGCACTTTCCAGACATTTTGACAAATGTCATGCCATGCTGTGATATTTGACTATTGTTTATGCTGCTAAGGATTATAGCAGTTATAATTTGAAAAAAGTCAGAGATAATTAATTTATTCATAAGAAGTAACTCTTTGCTTACATTGCCTCCTGAATTTTCCAGCATTTCTAAAGTCATTTAATATTTCAGCATTTAATTTTTTTTGAACATAAGTTTGATTTGAGGGGCTCTGTAATAGTTAGAATATTTTAACAAGCATAGTTGAGGTATAAAAGATAGGCCCAACTACACACAGTCCCCCAATGGTTTAGATGCAGCTTCCAGAGAATAATTTATAAAAGGGGATCACTATAGCTAGGGAAGACACATATGAGATGCAGTTAATAGCAGTGATATTTATCTATATAGAAAAGTAGTTTTGTATGAACCCAGTTAAGTCAATGTATCCCTTAGTAAGGAAGTAAAGAGATGCTCACAATCTTTCACTGAGAACAGCTTTTTGTCAACTCCACTCCCCCAGAAAAAAGCCTTGGCCTTTTATATTATCAAAAAATTTAAATGAATATTCTTTGGCCTGTACTTTGCTCCAGACCAAGTTTCCCTGAGAATTTTTTCTTTCCACAACTAATTTCAAAGCAAACTCCGCAGGAGACTGTTGTTCCCTTGTGGGCTACAAGCAAAGCCTGCAGCCCCTCACAGTTTAGATTGCAATGACTTCCTCTTCCTAACTTAGATTGTTTCTTTAGGGATGAGTATGCACCAGAAGCTTCACAGGAAGTGAAGCTTAACAGATGGCTTTCATTCCAAATCATATGTTCTAGGATGTGTATTCTTTATGTTATTGTCCCGAAAGAGATTGTGAGATAGATGGTTGCATATTCACAGGAGAATATGAAAATGACTTTAATAGCTTCAATCTGAAGGGTCAAGAAGAGATCACATGTTCAGTTAAGGCTAATTATCTCAGGAAGAATTTGCTAGACTGGTTGCTTTTCCCATATATCCTGTCATTTTCATCTTCCTACAATTCTTGTTTAAAAGTATTTGTTGGAAGAGTCCTGGAGATTATAGAACTGTAGTCTAACGTATCTAGAGAACACTGACTTGAAGAAGACTACACAAAGTATATCTAAAGCATTAATCTGTATTCTGCTTTAGACTATATTATTTTCATAATGAATAATCAGAGTGGAAGTAGTAATATAAATAAATTATTTTGCTTCTTGCTAAAAACTAGTTTTGTTCCAACCAAATAAAAAGACTGAACTTTCTGATCAAACTCTTATCTTTAAGCATTAATCTGTTGAAGACTAACTGGTTTCTATTTTATATGAATATGGAAACAACTGCTGATGATAAATAATGATCTATAGGTTAAAAATTATTTTATACTCCAAAAGATACCACTCTAATGGCAGAAAGTGAAGAGGAACTAAAGAGCCTCTTGTTGCGAGTGAAGAAGGAGAGTGCAAAACTTGGGTTGAAACTAAACATTAAGAAAACCAAGATCGTGGCATCCGGCCGTCTCAATTCCTGGCAAATAGATGGGGAAGAAATGGAGGTAGTGACAGATTTTATTTTCCTGGGCTCCAAGATCACTGCAGATGGGGACTGTAGCCAAGAAATTAAAAGAAGCTTGCTCCTGGGGAGGAAAGCCATGGCAAATCTAGACAGCACACTAAAAAGCAGAGACATCACCCTGTCAACAAAAGTGCGTATAGTCAAGGCTATGGTCTTCCCAGTTGCAATGTATGGCAGTGAAAGCTGGACCATACGAAAGGCTGAGCGCCAAAGAATTGATGCCTTTGAATTATGGTGCTGGAGAAGACTCCTGCGAGTCCCTTGGACTGCAAGGCGATCAAACCGGTCAGTCCTAGAGGAGATCAACCCTGACTGCTCTTTAGAAGGCCAGATCCTGAAGCTAAAACTCAAATACTTTGGCCACCTAATGAGAAGGAAGGACTCACTGGAGAAGAGCCTAATGCTGGGAAAGATTGAGGGCAATAGAAGAAGGGGACGACAGAGAATGAGGTGGCTGGATGGAGTCACTGAAGCAGTAGGTGTGAGCTTAAATGGACTCCAGAAGATGGTAGAGGACAGGAAGGCCTGGAGGAACATTGTCCATAGGGTCGCGATGGGTCGGACACGACTTCGCAACTAACAACAACAACTCCAAAAAGTCCAGTTGCAATCAATGGGACTTAAATTAGAAAATTATTGAAAGTTTGTCTGCCAGGAGCAAGAAATCAGGACCTAGGATAGGGTTCAAAAGTACTACAAGTTTATTTCATGATACCTACACACAAGAATCTGATCTATAATGGTCTGTGCAAATTGGGGCCATATAAGAATAACAGATTTTGGACAGGTGGCAGACTGGACTTAGGTCTCTTATAGGATGTAGAGACTCCAAACTGATAATGCATTTGACCCCACTCTTGGGGTGAGCCTGGTCATCTCCTACATCAACTAAATTTTGGTCTACTCAACAACTAGCAAAGTTTGAGAAAGCAAAATTATAAAAAAAAACTTTTGGAAATTGGCAAAAAAGTCCTTATTCTTTGTATTTTTTGAGAAGTCAACAACTGATTTCGATCTGTTGTGAGAATGGATCACATATACATATACAAATGTTATTTGGGTGCTCAAGGCTCATTAAGATGTGCACCAAGGAGTAGATCATAAGTCCCAAGATGTTACACAATATATTCCAACCTTTGTCAAGGCAACAGTCCAGAAGTGGAAGTTTCCTTGCTGTTTTTATAATCTGGATAGGTTTGAATTCCATGGGATTAATTGGTAAAAGGATGGTTCTGGAAAATTGTCCATTAATTGGTGATTGGATGTAAATATGTTCTATAATATGTTCTGATTGGTCCACCTTGTTTATCTATTGTGAATCCTATACCAGACTTTCCTCAGAAAATCATATCTAGTTGTGTTGGTAGTTCTTTTATCTGAGTATCCAGTTTCAATAAATCTTCTGACTTTTCTGCTTGTTTCATTATTTCTATATTATCCCACTCAAATATTTGGTTCAAGACCAAGACTAGCTGTTAGGCATTTCTAGTATTGGTTTTCTGTTGCAGTTTTATGTTTCTTGATTCTGTGCTTTAACTTAGACATTTAACTTAGTTTACTAATTTAGTTAATTTAATTAATTAATTTTATTTATTTATTAAATTTAGGATTAGGGAGCTGGAAGCTAAAACATACAAAGAATGGTTAAAGGAATTGGGTATGTCTAGTCCAATGAAAAGAATGACTGGGGAGAAATGATAGCACTTTTCCAATATTTGAGGGGCTCCTACAAAGAGGAGGGGGGTCAAACTATTTTCCAAAGCACCAAAATGCAAGACAAGAAGCATAGGTTGTAAACTAACCACGGAGAGAAGCAACCTAGAACTAAGGAGAAATTTTCTAACAATGAAAGAAATTAACCAATTGAATAGTTTGCCTTCAAAAGTTGTGGGGGCTCCATCACTGAACACTTTCAAAAAGAGATTGGAAAACTATTTGTCTAAAATGATATAGGGTCTCCTGCTTGAGCAGGGATTTGGTCTTGAAGATATCTGAGGGCCCTTCCAATTCTATTATTCTATGTGCTATATTCTAACAGGCATTCTGTATGCCATATGTAGTGTTGCTTACAATTTAAGCAGTTGCTTCTGTATATCATGCTAGTCCTTTTTGATGGGTGCTGCAATTTTCCTATCCCCTGCTCTCTTTTTATTTCATAACTGTTAAGTTTATTTTGGAGACCTTGGTGAAAGACTTTATTAAAATCCATTTGAAAATCTAGGTTATATTGGATGGTCCCATTCATATTCTATAGTCCTCTACAGAGAAACAAGAGTTCTGTCTGTCTGTCTGTCTATCTGTCTGTCTGTTTGTATTACATGCCACCCATCTTGTCAAAGGCAACTCTAGGCAGTTTACGCTCATTCAATAAATATGTAATGTAAAATATTAAAACAATAGAGATCTTTAATTTATGTTATCTTTGCTTAAGAAAGCGATTTCTATAACAATATATACATTTCATATGCTTGAACATTTTTTCTTTAATAATATTCTCTACCAAATTAATGAAAAAAGATCAAGTTAAATAACCTATAATCTCCTGGATTCTTACTCCCTAGGTTAAAACTTTTAAAACAATATTAGTAACTATTTTCCAGCTGTCTAGTACAGAACTAATTTTAGAACATGAAGATAAGTAACTTCATGTCTGAAGAATTCAGAAGGATACTGCCCTTAATCAAAAATCATGCTGGGGAAGTTAAGATTTCATCCCAAGGCATCTACAAGCTCCTAACTTGGAAACGATGGATTACAGAATATGTTTAAAGTTTTGTGTCCTGGATTATATGTAAAAGTTATATTTATGTGTCAGACAATGCTAAAAATGAATGTTATTACCATAGAAAATCTCCCAGATGTATAGAAGATCCAAACAATGCCCATAATTAGCAGTGTGACAATGATGATGCAGTCAGAATGTTGTTTATAGCTACCTAAAACTGGTAAATATAATTTCTGGGCCAGCCCAAAGTTAATTATATGGTAGCACTAACAGTGGCAACACTGCCAACACCACCAGCAATAAAATACAGAAGAGAGACCTGGACTTAACATGATGATTCATTCTCATGTATGTCAATATTTTTGAGAAGGTAATTAGACACCTCAGAAATAAATCCATAAAGGTGTTTTGAATGGTTAAGAAATGTGCATATCTTTATGAGTCAAAAAGAAGTTACAGGTAGTCTCAACTTACAAGCATTCATTTGGCAACTGTTCAGACTTAATCAGCACTGGAAAAAGTGACTTGTTTTTCACATATAAGCATTGCTGCATCCCTATGATCAAAATTCAGATCCTTGGCAACCGGCATGTATTTATGATGATTGTAACATCCCAGGTTCACCTTCTGTGAACTTCTGACAAAAAAAGTCAACAGGGAAGCAACTGTGTTACTAACTTAACAACTGCAGTAATTCACTTAAGAACTGTGGAAAGAAAGGCCATAAATGACAAAAATCATTTAACAATTGTTTTCTTAACAATGGAAATTTTAGGCTCAATAGTGTTTGTAAATCGAGGACTGACATCTATTTTAATATTCTATCTGTATATTGAAAATGCTGTTAAGTCTCAAAATGCAGCACATGTTGCCAAATTGGTTTTGAAAGATGCTGCTTAAAAAAACTGTGTCTGTGTGACACCAGAATTGAGCTAAGAGTTGCAACAATGGAAGAAAATAATGCATCCATTGGAACAGAGCTTTGAAGAAACTTTCAGCTTACTCCTTGATTGTATGGTAATTGTTCAGCAGCAGTGATGTCAAGGTTTGCAGATATAATGTTGATGAACCTTTAAGAGATAATAAAGCATAAAATAAATGACCACTCAGTCCCAAAGGAAGGGAATGTGATAAAGAAACTCACTTAGCTAAAATCAATGGTGGGGGAGAAGGTAGAAAGTTCACTAGGAATAGGCGAAGGAGATATGCCAGGATATTGAGTATGAGCCATTTATAGAAGAGCAGGTGTCTAAGATCTGTCTCTAATCATATTTCATTTCATGGGTACTGGCCTTCTCTCACAAGGAGACAGAACAGATTAAACTGGTCCATTCCAGGTAACGAATAAGCCCTGATTGGACTCTACTTGGGAGATAGAGAACCTGTGTTTCTTCCAAGGATAGGATGCTTTTTTCAGCTCACTGACCTTAGCTGCCTATAGTGGGCAGGCAGTAACATCTTTGTTCCTATGGGGCTTCTCACTGTGTTTTGAATCCAAGGAGTTCCTTGAAGCTCTGAGGAACATAGGGAGATAAAATGCCAGAAGAAATGCCTAAAGCACTGCTGTAAGTCAAGAGTAAATTAAATCAAGTGAGAATAAGAGTTTAGATTAAGGATTTCATTGTAGTAATAAGAGCGACAAAACATACTTCCCCCTCCTCATTTTTGTCTAAAGATAGCCACTTAACAACTCTTTTAAAGTGACTCCTATTTTGCTGGTGTGAGATGGGTCACATGCCCATTGTGAAGAATATTTTAGCATCTGGCATATACAATAATATTTGAGAGCCACTTTGGTGCAACGGTTAAGGTGCTCAATTAGAAGCTAAGGGACTATGAATTCTCATTGCATCTTAGACACAAAAATCAGCCAACTGACCTTGGGCCAGTCACTCTTTCTCTCAGATCAACCCACTTCATAGGCTTGTTGTGGGACAAGTAAGAGGAAGAAGGAGCATTATGTATATTTGTCAACTTGAATTATTTATAAAAAATATAATAAAGGTGAGATATATGTAAATAGTAATAGTTATTCAGATTCTCTCAGTGTTACATGATAAATATCCAGTTAATATCTTGATCCCAGGAGAGCCAGTGATATTTTCCAAAACTTGAAAACTATGAACTTGGAAACTATGAGGTTCTGAACAGACTTAAGCACAACCCTGAAAAGATTTGAGTCAATTTGGAAATGTTTTATGCTTGCATTTTCTACTTCGGGTACACAATTTGGACATTATTATTATTATTATTATTATTACATCTCTTGAATTCACAACTTCTGCTTAAGGAACAGAGGGTCAGGGAAGCCTTCACACACATTCATCTAGTGCACCAATTGTTCCCTTCATGTGAACTGGCAGGTCATTAGGATAGTAATTCATGCTTTGGTCATCTCACAAGGGGACTACTGTAAAGGGCTACGCATGGAACTGCCCTTGAAAGCCATTCAATAACTGCAACTGATTCAGAATGCAGCAGCAAGACAATTATGGTCATGCCATGGTATGATGCCTACTTAATATCTCTGTTTGCTAAGCTGCCTGGTTACTATGGTATACTATGGTACTATACTATGCCATACTACAAAGCCCTTGATGTCATATAGCCTGATTATAACTGTTTAAATCTCCTTAAATTAGAATTGAAATCAAGATAAGTAAAGCAAAATAATGCATAGCTCTTTCTTTTTTCAATCAAGCCAGATCTCTTTTTTTATTTTGAGGGAGGTTTCAAGAAAAAAACCAAACCTAATTTCTTCTTTAGTATTTTAGCCAAATCTCGGAGAATGCTCTTGGGCTACACATGAAGCAGTGCATGAAATCATCTGTCACCTTTTCTCAGCAGGCCATTATTTGCTGCCTTCTCTGCCAGCTTCAGATAGGATCTGCCAGTTTTGCAAACTAAAATATTAACATACCATCCTGCTGCTAGACTGTTTTATTGTTAATTTGGCCATGGCATATAAAAGAGCCACAATGCTGTGTTCATGTGGAGAGGACAGGGAATATGTTGGTAACTAAGCAATGCAGACATTTATGGTTTCTACAAATTTATAAGATCAGAATTAAAAATCAGAAAAAAATAAAAGAAAATGTCACAGCAGATTAATTTTACAAGATGTGTGTTTTATTTTTCTGTGGTCAAAATATTTACAAGATGAGCAGTGTGTATCCTTATAACCATATGTTGACTTCAACCTAATTTGAGAATGTCAGGGATTTATTTTAGTAGCTATATTACAAGTACTTAAAGTACTTGAACAATAATAGATAAAAGGATTGAAATTGAATGGTACAAATAGTAATGGCTTGTCACTCTCCTCCAGCAAACTCTCCGGCTTCCAGTCTCATGCTTTGAAAAGCCCCCAAAACAGGCCAAACACTTAACCCCATCTTTTCTATGAACTCACCAGTCTTCTGGTGATGACATTTCCTACCAAAAAAGTGTATCATAGAAACATTATTTCTGAATTGTGCTGGTCTGATAATAACAGCTGCACATCAAACAAATCAAAATTCTTTGGGTATTTGTTTTTTTTAAAAGGAATGATAAAGTGAATGTTTGCATCTTCATCATGAACATATCATATGTTCTTAGGAAGAATGAGCAAAGGAGATTAGAAATATATGGCCAGAATATACTTTTCAAGCAGGGTCACCCAACGTGTAAGCTCATCCCAGCTGACTAAAGCAAGCAGGCACCTCTATGGGCAGAAACAGTAGGAAGATGCCAGAGGCAGATGATCATTGGCAATGGCAAAGCCATAAATTCATACTGTAAGAGAGAAAGCAATGTTAATCATTCCTGTATATTTACAAAGAAAACCACACGGATTTAAAACAAAAGGACTGACAATATAATGCTGGATGGTGGCCCTACAGGTCAGGTGGCATCTATATGCTACTGAGGAAGACCTTTTGGCTTACTAATCTTTTGGTGTTCTTTTGGCATACTAATGGTGTTTATGATGTGGCTAGATTAAAGCTTTGGTGATCTAGTTGCTGATATTGCCATTCAGGAAAAGAAATTCCAAAGCTGCAAAGGTAGTATTACAGAGGAACATAGAATGTAAGAAGCATGAAAAGCTCAGCACAGTGAAAGATGAAATGAACCGGTCTTCCTTGTCTTGCTCCAGGGCTGCTGCCTGGACTGAGAGAGAGTCTTGTATCCATCTGAAAACAGACCTCCAGCTGACCATGTTTTTTTTAAAATAAAAGTATATCAAACAGAGAAACCTGGTTCACCAAAAACACAATTTTTAAGCTTGTTGTTCCCTCATGTAATATGCCATGAAAGGGCTGTCAAAGTTTTAGAAGTATCCAGAAATCAATCAAAATTTCCAGTACAGGGCATTGGCAGAAGTGGAATTACTTGGGTACCAATAGTGTGGGATGCTGCCATTCTTTTAAATTAAGATCAGATTTACTGGAGGTTGCTGTACCTTGAGCATCTAAGTGGACTGCTTTGGATTAATCTATCTTCAAATACTTTTTAAAATAGAACTTATACTTTCTCATCCTGCAATCATTACAACTTTATTCTCATTTTTTCTTTACCTTCCATGTCAATATTCTTTCTCAGTATCTACTGTATTCTTAATGCTATCAAATAAAGTCTGTCTCTCATTCAGAACTTCTTATCACTCTTTTATTCTTCATTAACTCTCAATCTTTCATTCTACGAAATCCAATCAATTGCACTTTTTATATTCATTCCTTTGACTTGGCTACATACTGCATGAAGTCACATAAAAACCCCACACACATTTGAAACAAATAGACCTTTTTCTAAACCAATACTTACTAAATGCCATAAACACATTCATCGTCAGGTTTCAGAATCCTCAATAAGTTTTTTGAATTATTTTCTGGGCTCATTTCTACCATTACCTGATGATGAAGGCTACACATTATAGCTTTTCTTAATCAAGGTGTATTGTGTAATTAGATTACCAACCTCAATAGTCCCTGTGCTATATGTAGAACTCCCTGCTAATGGAAAGGACACATTTTGGCTACTCTGCCAAAAGTACAACCAAACTAACTTTTACCAGAAGCAAGATTATTCTATCCTATGTGACCTATGCTCTCTGTTCTAGAGATTACTTATAAATCAACATAGTATTGCCACTATCCCATCAAACAGGAGATACATGCAGTGTACTGGCATACACTTAGAATGCCACAAATTAAGATTTATGGCAAAATAAAAAATGAAAATATTGCAATATTTTAGAGAGCTGAGAAGAAATTAGACCATATGTACACTTATTACTGTCTGCAGAGAACCAGATTTAAATAAAAGGAATAACGTGATATAAAAGTACAGTGGACTTGGTTTTGTTAACATTTTCAACTGTAAGTTATTGATTTTAATGATGCTTTTATCTTTCAAAACCTTTTTTCATACCTCTACCCATCTGCAAAATATATGTTGTCTATTTCTTATTTTCTTTATTTTCTTCCATTAGCAATTTTTGAAGAACAGTTTTCTTCTTCACTGACATGCACACTTTCAAAATTGACTATTTCTCCTCTAAGCATGACCCTGATATTTAAAACTTAACAGACATCCAATTATTTGACCCTGGATTCTCATTTGATTGTAGAAACAGATGACCCTTACTTTTAACTCTTAATCTTCAACATAGTGATCTCATGCTATAAAACTGCCAGGCTTTATTGAATTCCTTGCAAAGCCTCCCTCTCCAGTTTTGGTCTCAGAGGATGGAGGATTTTCTTCCCTGCAAAGAATTAGCAGTATGCTTTTAAATAACTGACTTCCTTCTCATTGTTTAGATTAACTGAGCTATAGTGAGGCCTGAGCATGGAGCAGCTTGGAATCTACATTTGGTTAGGGCCCCGCAGCTCAAAGCAGTCTCATGTGAACCATCTGTAAATGATCAGATTGCGGCAAAGAACCTAAACAAAAATCTCATCTACCAGCACAATCCTCTTTTTGTTCTGTTCTGCTTCTACAGTCCCATTTCCTGTAATAAACAAAACCACATTCCAAGTCTAAATGTATGGAAAATTGTGAAGGTCCTTCATGCAGCCACCCCTGAATTTCAAGTGTTATTATAAAAAGATTGTAAACAAATAACTTTTCTGACATTCCTAGAACATATAGCATAAATCAATTCACTACCTCAAGGGCATTTTTCTCATCTTGGTAAGACAAGAAAGGTCAGCCCATGACAAAAATACACAATTATTCTTCTGTTGGTTATTTTTGCAGTGAATAGCCTGTAATTTAAAAGAAAAAATGTGAACTCCAGATTTTCAGTTATGTTGCATCTCTTTGTGCATACAGCATACACCACTATGCTAATGTACTTCTAATGCAACATACAAGGAGCATGAGGGTCAAGAGGAAGATGATGATTACGTGAATGTAGAATGATACAGTTTTGGTGTTTGCTTTGCATGCCTAGAATCATTTCTGAAAGGTCCAATTACTAGTCACTATAATATCTTAGGGACACAATGGCTCAGTGGGTTAGGACGCTGAGCTTGTCGATCAGAAGGTCGGCAGTTTGGCGGGTCGAATCCCGAGTGCCGCGTAACAGAGTGAGCGCCTGTTACTCGTCCCAGCTTCTGCCAACCTAGCAGTTCGAAAGCACATAAAAATGCAAGTAGAAAAATAGGGACCACTACGGTGGGAAGGTAACAGCGTTCCGTGCGCCTTTGGCATCTAGTCATGCCGGCCACATAACCATGGAGATGTCCTCGGACAAGCGCTGGCTCTTCGGCTTGGAAACGGAGATGAGCACCAGCCGCTAGAGTCGGAAACGACTAGCATGCATGTGCAGGGGAACCTTTACCTTTTTATAATATCTTAATCTGGAAACAGATGAAGCAGGGGTTTGTAGACACTTTGGATCTCAAATACCAAAACCTTAGTTAAAAAGATTAAACTCAGAAATGAAGGTTTATGACTGATCAGAGAAGATGACAGTAGTCTACACTGGAACTGAAGAAGCTTTCAAAACATCAGTATCTCTTCACCCTCTGTACCAAAATTGTCATTCCCCTGTCATAGTTTATATAGGCATGGTAGAGATGGGGCTAAAGAATTCAGCTATATATCCTTTTAGAGTTTTCATTGTTTAAAAAAGGTAGGGGACTCTAACCATATGATTATACAAGATTTGAACCCTGAGTGGTATGCAATTGTAATTGAGCCGCAGATTCATTAATTGATATAATAGATATCCAATCAATAGTACACATTTCCCAATGAAGATTTCCATTTTGAAATGTATTTTATCACAAACCTGACTTCCAACTCATTTAGAAAGCCAATTAGTATCTTCAACCACTGTTCAACAATCATAAATTTCACCAGAGAGAAGTGTGAAGAAGTAATCCTCAGGTATTTTGGAGTAGAGCATGTCATTCTGCAGTAACATCTAGTCTGGTTCAAGATTAATGCTGGAAACTCTATGAATCAGCATTGTATGGTAGAGGTATATTGCTAGTTTATCAACAAATCTCAAGTGTGAAAAATTGCACTGGTAATAAAAGCTTCTTTTCCATTTTAACAACATAAACTTTTCAACAGTGAAGCATAATTCACTTCAAATCTCAGTTCTCACTAGGAGTTGATTTGTCAGAATTTGTCATCTTAGGAAAGGCTGGGTAGTGATAAGAGACAGGAGGGAAGCTGAAATAAGGCATGTTATCTGACAGCCCCCTGGCCTCACATGTATTGCCAAAGTAGTAGTTCTAGAATTATTGCTCTATTCCTGGAAAATATGGATGAGTTGTCAACATACAGCCACACCATTCACTATCTCTGCAAGTTTCAATGACCTTGATTAAACAAAAAGGCCTTCATAAAATTAAAAGCTCCAACATTTCTGTTCTACACTCTCAGTGCATCCTGCTCACACTGCATCAGCATTTCTATAACAAGGTATATGTTCGACATTGGCAGCCTGGCAGACAATTAACTGTTGGAAAAGGAATTTTACCTATAAAGCTGTATGATAGCACTATCAATTTATACCATGCAAGAAAGAGGTTTCCTGTGGTATTATTCATCAGAAGCCAAAGCAGAGAAGAAAGATAGAGATGGCTGTAACCAAATGATAAATTATTCAGATTGGTTGTTAATGAAAATTAATTATTATGTACTTTTTATATGAAAATAAATTGTACTTTCTACAGAAATTCTGTATTTATGTGATTATCAGTCAGCTTATTTAAGAAATGACAATTTCATAGCATGTTCAACCAATCCACCACCTGAGGATCATATGCATTGATTTGCCATCTACATAAATTCTAGTGAAAAATTATACTGCAAATATAAGTTAAGGTCCCCAAAACAAAACTGACCTTTTTTTTGTCTCTGTCATTCATGGTTAGGTTAATAGTATACAGAGGAAATAGCTAGTTTTTGAAGAGTTCAGCATCTGAGTTAACCTGAGAATGTCTGAGAATTTGAAAGCAGCCCCAGACTTCTATGTTCATTTATTTTTATTCCACCTTTATTATTTTTAAAAATAACTTTAAGTTGCAATACCACTCCTATCTCCTCCTATTTTCCCCACAAGAACAACCCTGTGAAGTGGGTTGCGCTGAGAGAAAGTGACTGTCCCAAAGTCACACAACTGGCTTTCCTGCTTAAGATGGGACTAGAACTCACAGTTTCCTGGTTTTTAGCCTGTTGCCTTAACCACTAGACCAAACTAGTTCTCTCATTTCTCAGACTGGGTATGTTCTTCTTTTTCAGGAATATTGGAGAAGTGTCCTGATTTATTTCTGGCTCAGCTGAAATTGAAATTGTTACAAAACTACATTATTGTTATTACTTGGAGATTCCATAGCTGTTTTTTATTATTATTGGAGAGATTCTTGTGTTAACTTTCCACTTTGCTCTTGAGCTTTAGGTCCTGTAAGAGAAATCCTGCCTTAGCTGCTATGTCATTTTTCTCATGTCATATTGCACTTACCATTTAAGCTGTTTCTGTTCAGTGTTCATGCCAGTTTGACCCTAAGCCAGTTTAAATACATCCTGTCTGCATTGAGACACATTGGCAACAGCTTGCAAGATGTTTAGTCTGGACAGCAAGATACCACATACCCCCATTAGACAAGCCTTCTGCTGCTTTTTTCTTTCTTTCCAGGAAACAATTTCCAATCACTTTCCTTCCCGTGAGCAGTTCTTATTGCTGTATTATACTTTTATATGGGTATGCATATGCTTGTGTGTGTATTCACACACACACACACACGCACACGCACACGCACACGCACACACACACACACACACACACACACACAGAGAGAGAGAGAGAGAGAGAGAGGAGCAAGAATATATATTGATTTCTAACATCTTTTACAATTAATATTATGAATTCTATTATAATATTTTCCTTCTGAATATTTGTAAATAGAAGGTTGCTGGTTCAAAAACCAAATGAAACTATTTTTATTTACTATTAAGTAATTCTTTTTAATTTAGTAATTTTCTATGAACTTGCTATTTTCCCCAATTTATGTGTGTGCCCGTATAATAGTAAATCCAAGAATTCCCTGCTTCACCATTTTTACAGTTATTCAGTGGAAGATGGTATTGTGTCCAAAACCTGGCTCATCTAAAGAACCAAATCACTTTGAAGATACAGCATAATTTTATTAGTATGCAAATAATTAAATAGTGAACATTAGCTCCCAGCAAAGCATTACAGATGATGTTGGAATGTTTTTCATAAACCCATTATTACCCCAAAGGGTTTCACATCCATTCACAAATAGCTTAAATAACCTTATGTGATTGTTTACATCTGAAAAACTATGAAAGTATAACTGAATAATCTATAAGAAACTTGATCTCTCAGGCCAGTGAGCAATGTTTCATGCATACATAGTTGCACTCAACAGATTTGCTAAGCTTTCACATCTTAAAATTGCTATAGAAAGAGAGTCAAAATATAGGCTTGTGTCCAAGGCAGGCCCAAGACATTTTGATAGCAATAGCACTTAGACTTATATATTGGCTTCAGATATCACATCCTCCATTCACCCAATTCAAGATATATACATGTGGTCCTTCTTACCAGCTACCTCTTCAATCTGATTCAAGAGACTTCAATATAATTCAAGGGTTCAGGACCATGCCTTAACTCCAAAAGTGCAGTTACTCTTATTCTTATTCACACTCAAAGTCCAAATCAATTTGGCTCACTGTATCATCCAAGTAAATTTTTGCTATGCATATTCAATGGCATTTACTCCAAGTGAAGTATGCATCAGACTAAGATGGATGTCCCTTTAAAATTTCTCCTATAAATATCTGATATTCATAGATATGGGATCAGCTCTACCATTAGACAAAGTGAGACAATTACTTGCTATAGCCAGATAGTGAGGATCAGGAACCAGCAGAAGGTAGTCAGAAGTCACAGGTATTCCCAGTATTGCTCAGTGCCTTCAGACATGATTGTGTATGTTATCGATTGCCACAGTCACAATAAAAAGTCAACTGCCAGTTCAGCTGCTTTCTATACAACAATTGAAAAGAAGTGTTATCTTGTTTTTTAAATCAAAGAATAAAAGTATTAGCCAGCTTTGGATGCAATATATGCAACATATGTGACCATAGACTTGAATCTGTAATTTGCAGCATACTGTTAACATTTTAAAGGTCAGAGTCTGAGTGAGTTGAAAGGACTGATTTATAGGAGATAACAGAGGCTCCCTTATCAAGGACACAAGCCCAACTCTATTTTTTAGTATCTGAGATGAAATACAAAATAAAGGTCTCAGAGCAAAATTCATAGCTAGACACACTATAGTGTTCTTTAGGCATCTGTTAACATACACTGCAAAATGTTAGGCATCTTTTAATTGACTGGAAAAAATGTCTGGCATGCAACGTAAAAAAAAAGCAATAATGAGTGTTCATTTTTCTTTTTTAATAGAAAAAAATTGTGGATCTTTTTTCATTCAAAAGTATCAAACCAAGAGAACTTTTCTTTCAATTTTAAAACTCAAATAGCTCTTGTATATACTTATTTTGTGAAATGCCACATATTCTAAATGAACCTGGTTTGTATCACAAAAACTGTCCTATGAAGCATAACATTTAGCAGTTGGTCATCTAGTTTATTGTCTGTCTGTCTGTCTGTCTGTCATGAAATAAGCAAATATTCATGGAA
This sequence comes from Vipera berus, assembly GCF_964194415.1. Lineage (NCBI taxonomy): Eukaryota > Metazoa > Chordata > Lepidosauria > Squamata > Viperidae > Vipera > Vipera berus. The sequence continues at coordinate 32,716,759 of NC_138209.1, read as the reverse complement.
AGAAAAAATTGGCTCCACAAACAATAAGTTACCAGATGTACTATTTGCTTCTGACATGTTATCTGCAGGAAGATTGAAGACGGAAGGTCATATCCCATCTCAGGAAGAAAAATGTGGCATTAACTGCTTCCTAGTAAAAAAGATAATGCCAACTAGGAAATTGAATGATCCAATATGAATCCCTAATTAATTGACTGGTTGTGATAAAGCATCTCATTTAACACGATGAGTTTCAATGGAACACACCCTAACCAAACTAATAAGACAATATTGTAGGAAATAGAGCTCAGTATGTTTGGGTGTCTTTCTAGCTGTCTATTTATCTATCCATCTATCTATTTATCTGTAGTATTGTGAACATCCCCTTCATGGATTACTGCCTTGTCGTGCCAAAGGGGCTTGCGTAATTCAATGAAGCTATGAGCTATGCCGTGCAGGGCCACCCAAGACGGACAGGTCATAGCAGGGAGTTCTGACAAAACGTGATCCACTGGAGAAGGAAATGGCAACCCACTCCAGTATCTTTGCCATGAAAACCCTATGAACAGTATCCAAAGAAAAAACGATATGACGCTGGAAGATGAGCCCCTCAGGTCGGAAGGCATCCAATATGCTACTGGGGAAGAGCAGAGGGCTAGTACTAGTAGCACCAGAAAGAATGAAGCGACTGGGCCAAAGCCAAAAGGACGCTCAGCTGTGGATGTGTCTGGTGGTGAAAGGAAAGTCTGAGGGACTTGGAATGTAAGATCCATGAATCAAGGAAAGCTGGACGTGGTCAAACAAGAGATGACAAGACTGAACATCGACATCTTAGGTATCAGCGAACTAAAATGGACAGGAAAGGGTGAATTTAATTCAGATGACCATCAGGTATACTGCTGCGGGCAAGAATCCCTCAAAAGAAATGGAGTTGCCTTCATAGTTAATAAAAGAGTAGGAAAAGCAATACTGGGATACAATCCTCAAAATGACAGAATGATCTCAGTTCGAAATCCAAGGCAAACCATTCAATATCACAGTAGTCAAAGTCTATGCCCCAACCACCAGTGCTGAAAAGGATGAAATTAACCGGTTCTATGAAACCCTACAGCACCTTATAGAACTAACACCAAAAATGATGTGCTTATCATCATGGGGGATTGGAATGATAAAGTAGGAAGCCAAAAGATAACCGGAATAACAGGCAAATTTGGCCTTGGAGTACAAAATGAAGCAGGGCACAGGCTGATAGAATTTTGTCAAGAGAATATGATGGTCATAGCAAACACTCTTTTCCAACAACCCAAGAGATGGCTCTACACATGGACATCACCAGACAGTCAACACAGAAATCAGATTGACTACTGTATATGCTCTGCAGCCAAAGATGGAGAGGCTCTATATAGTCAGTAAAAACAAGACTAGGAGCTGACTGTGGCTCAGACCATGAGCTTCTCGTTGCAAAGTTTAGGCTTAAAGTGAAGAAAGTAGGGAAAAGCACTAGGCCACTCAGGTATGAATTAAATCATATCCCTGTTGAATATACAGTAGAAGTGACAAATAGATTTAAGGAATTAGATCTGATAGACAGAGTGCCTGAAGAACTATGGACAGAGGTTCGCAACATTGTACAAGAGGTAGCAACTAAAACCATCCCCCAAAAAAAGAAATGCAAGAAAGCATGATGGCTGTCTAAGGAAGCTTTGCAAATAGCTGAGGAAAGAAAGGAAGCGAAAGGCAAGGGAGAAAAAGAAAGATATGCCCAATTGAATGCAGAATTCCAGAGAATAGCTAGAAGAGATAAGAATGCCTTCTTAAATGAACAGTGCAAAGAAATAGAAGAAAACGGGTCTTCCGGCAGCGCTGCCGCACCGAATGGCGGCGTTCCGAAGCCGCCCGATCCTGGGAAGCGTCAAAGCACCCAGAGGCAGCGAAAATCAGCTGTCCCGCGGCGCTGGAGCTTCTCCCTCGGGAGAAGAGGGAGAGGCGAGCCTGCCTGGGTAGAGGTAGAGCTCCCCTGTGATTCTCCCATGTAGTTTGGGGGATAACAGGGTGAGCCCCCTCGGAGCCCAGGCTTTCTCCGCTCTCAGGACGTTTTTGCTCCAAAAGGAGTGGAACCAGACGCGACAACTGCACCTGCTGCTTAGATGGGACTGTGAGTATTTTGTTCTTTGAGAAGCAGTCAGAGCAAAGCAGGAAGATCTGAATTTTTAAGTTGGATTATAACTTTAACTCAGCTTCATTATCTTCTTCAAGTTTCAAGCTTGAAATGGAGTAAAAATGGCGCTGGAATGTTTCTTTCCTGTGCGAAGTGAAAATTGTTATATTTTGCACTAATGCAAGAGATACAATTTGCAACTGATTCTACCCAGTATTGGATTTTGATTATTTGAAAGCCTGTTATCAAAGGTTAAGAACTTTGCGAGAATTTTTATTTTTTCTTCCCTTTTTCTTCTTTTTTTTTCCTTTTCCTTTTTCCCCCCTGAACTTTGAAAGAGGGAATCGAAACCTAAGAGATGGCTGTGAGACGTGGGGGAGGGCCTCTAATCTCTAAACCTGCAGTACAACTATCCTCCCCCCCCACCTCCTGCATTTACACTGACAGATATTCAGCGAGTTGTGATGCAGTTCACACAAGTTTTGCAGCAGGAAATAAAGGATCAAAATAAACAGATGAGGGAAGATATAGTGCTTGCACTTCAGGGTCTGGCTGTACATATAGATCACCTGGATGATCGTGTGGACTCAGCTATGGAGTATGTGGAGAATTTGGAAAATAAAATCATTGATGCTGAACAGAAGATTGACAGAGCAGAGGCTAAGATTGTCAGAACAGAAGACGAGCTTACCATATTAGAATATAAGAATATGGAGTTTGCTTTGCGTATCAGAGGCCTCAAAGAGAATCCTAAAGAAGTCTTGGAATGGGAAGTGGCACGAGCAGCGGCTCCTGTTTTGAAATGTGAACCTGAAGAATTACTTAAGGAAATGGATAAGACATTTAGGGTTAACTCCTGGATTGCTAGACAAAAAAATTTACCTAGAGATGTAGTGATTTATTTTTCCAGGAGATTAACCAGAAATTCTATTATCCAGGCTTTTTATCAGGAAAAATTTCAAATTGCAGGCCAAGATATTATGATTTTAAAGGAGATACCTCAAAAAATTCTTAAAAAACGGAAAGATTTTGCTTTTCTGTCTGATGTGCTTAAGAAGCGACAAATCCAGTTCAGATGGGAAATACCTATTGGAATTGTGGTAAATTATGCAGGGATCAGATACAAATTGGATACAATTTTAAAAGCAAAAGATTTTTATACTAAGGTCCTGAAAGCAGGCTTACCACCGTCTCCTCGAATTAAAAGAATAGAAGTACAAGAAGATAAACAATTGAGTGAAGGGGCAATGTCATTGCCTCTTGAGGAGATGCGGCAGGCGGAGTTAAAGAAAGACCCAAAAGAACAGAGGATGACAAGAGCTGCATATAAGCGTATGGAAAAAGAGCAAAAACAAAAGCCTGTAACTGGTCCAGTTACGCAAGATGTGGCTGCCTCAGAGCTTGTGGGGGGAGTATGTCCGAATAGAGCAATAGCTGACTTTTAGGCTATGTTCCAAAGGTTCATGGTCATCAGAGATGGTGAAGTTCCTGACAAATTCACCACAGAAAAGAAAGTTTGAAACAACATAAAAATGACGTTGTTTGTTTACAAGAGACACATATTGTATTAAAAATTCTTTAAATTTTTATATCAGAGACTAATCGAACTGGATTATAAATTTGTTATTATGATGAGGGACTGGAATGGAGTTTTGGTGCCGTTTGAAGAAAAACTTTTTTTTTAATTCGAAATTGCCTAAAGCTTTTTTTTTTATTTGAAGGAAGATCTGGAATTATGGCGGGAAAGGAATATGAGAGACAGACTTGTTCTTACAGAAAATATATGAAAGAATCTTTTGTTATAAATATGCATAGGTACCTTGATAGAAAAGGTTTGGGATACAAGTCTTATTTTGAATCCATTGGATAATGGGGTATTGTTGTAGATTGTGATGTTAAAGAAACTAACTTGATGTTGAATAATTATGGCGGGAAAGGAATATGAGAGATAGACAGAAAACATATGAAAGAATTTTGTTATAAATATGCATAGGTACCTTGATAGAAAAGGTTTGGGATGCTAGCCTTATTTTGAATCTATTGGATAATGGGGTATTGTGATGTTAAAGAAACTAATTGGATGTTGAATATAAAAAGGTTAGTTTGTTTATTATAGAGGAATGGGTGTCTAAAGTTTCGAATCTTGCAGAGATGTCTAAGATTTGTGTGTATTTGAAGGATTATTCACAGGAAAGATATGTTTCAGTTTGGAGGAGATGGATAAATTATATTTAGAACAAATATGGGATTAAAAAGTTCCATTTAGCTGATGAGTAGATTTTAGTGGGATATTGTTATTGGTACTTTGATTGTAGTTATGTTAAAGGGGAGTTAAAGCACATTAGGAATTTGGTTAATTGTATATTTGCATAATTTTTATTTAGAATATGATTATTATAACTATAATCCTGTATTTAGCTCTGGGAAGTGGGGGGGAAGTGGGTGGTTTTGGGGTGGGGGAGATTTGGGGGTAAAACTTTGTTTTTGTAAAACTTTTCAATAAAAAAAAGAAATAGAAGAAAACAATAGAATAGGGAGGACCAGAGATATTTTCAAGAAAATTGGGGAGATGAAGGGAACGTTTAATGCAAACATGGGCATGATAAAGGACCAAAATGGCAGGGACCAAACAGAGACAGAAGAGATTAAGAAGAGATGGCAAAATTACACAGAAGAACTATACAAGAATGAGCTTAACGTCCCTGATAATCACAATGAGGTGGTCACTGACCTCGAGCCAGACAACCTAGAATGTGAAGTGAAGTGGGCCTTAGAAAAGCTAAGCAACAGCAAAGCTAGTGGAGGTGACATTATTCCAGCTGAGCTATTCAAAATCTTAAAAGACGATGCAGTAAAAGTGCTACAATCAATTTGCCAGCAAATTTGGAAAACTCAACAGTGGCCGCAGGATTGGAAAAGATCAGTTTACATTCCAATTCCAAAGAAAGGCAATGCCAAAGAATGTTCAAACTATCGCACCATTGCACTCATTTCACATCCTAGTAAAGTTATGCTTAAAATCCTACAAGCTAGACTCCAGCAGTATGTGGATCGAGAACTACCAGAAATACAGGCAGGATTTCAAAGAGGCAGAAGAACTAGAGATCAAATTGCCAACATACAGTATGCTGGATCATGGAGAAAGTTAGAGAGTTCCAGAAAAACATCTACTTCTGCTTCATTGACTATGCTAAAGCCTTTGATTGTGTGGATCATAACAAACTGTGGCAAGTTCTTAAAGAGATGGGCGTACTAGACCATCTTATTTGTCTCTTGAGAAACCTATATGTGGGCCAAGAAGCAACAGTGAGAACTGGACATGGAACCACTGATTGGTTCAAAATTGGGAAAGGAGTCCGGCAAGGCTGTATACTTTCACCCTGCCTATTTAATTTATATGCAGAGCAAATCATGAGAAAGGCAGGGCTAGATGAATCAAAAGTTGGAATTAAGATTGCCGGAAGAAATATCAACAACCTAAGATATGCAGATGATACCACTCTAATGGCAGAAAGTGAAGAAGAACTAAAGAGCCTCTTGTTGCGGGTGAAGAAGGAGAGTGCAAAACTTGGGTTGAAACTTAACATTAAGAAAACCAAGATCATGGCATCCGGCCCTCTCAATTCCTGGCAAATAGATGGGGAAGAAATGGAGGTAGTGACAGATTTTATTATCCTGGGCTCCAAGATCACTGCAGATGGGGACTGTAGCCAAGAAATTAAAAGATCCTTGCTCCTGGGGAGGAAAGCCATGGCAAATCTAGACAGCACACTAAAAAGCAGAGACATCACCCTGTCAACAAAAGTGCGTATAGTCAAGGCTATGGTCTTCCCAGTTGCAATGTATGGCAGTGAAAGCTGGACCATAAAAAAGGCCGAGCGCCAGAGAATTGAGGCCTTTGAGCTATGGTGCTGGAGAAGACTCTTGTGAGTCCCTTGAACTGCAAGGCGATCAAACTGGTCAGTCCTAGAGGAGATCAACCCTGACTGCTCTTTAGAAGGCCAGATCCTGAAGCTAAAACTCAAATACTTTGGCCACCTAATGAGAAGGAAGGACTCACTGGAGAAGAGCCTAATGCTGGGAAAGATTGAGGGCAATAGAAGAAGGGGATGGCAGAGAATGAGATGGCTGGATGGGAATCACTGAAGCAGTAGGCGTGAGCTTAAATGGACTGCAGAAGATGGTAGAGGACAGGAAGGCCTGGAGGAACGTTGTCCATAGGGTCACGATGGGTTGGACACCACTTCGCAGCTAACAACAGCAACATTGTGAACATAGTCATACATGGAGATGTTCATTTGATTTTCTAAATAATTTTCCTTGAATTACGTTATATTACATTAAGCTTTATAAAGGTGGGCTTTAAAAACTTCACGTAATCCAGTAAGTAATAAAAATGTGCATAAAAATAGATTTATCTTTAATTACATCTTTCCTTCTTGATTTTTTTGATCTCACCCCACAGACACTCCTTGGGGAGGCAACTGGTATGAGTTTTTTTATCAATTGAATACACTCCAACTGGGGAATATAAAAATTGTACTAACATAAATTTCAAGGGGGGGGAAGGAACTTCAAAACATTTCAGAGTTTTAAGGAATGCCTGAAAGGCCACAGCTTCTGGAGAAGCTTGTATTATGTATATGTATCAGTGTCAGAATATAATCCTGGTCTATCATACAAAGGTGATAAACTCTAATAAGTATTATATTATTGTATCTCTCATTATTTGGGTAGCTTCAGAACAGTTTTTTTTTCTTTTTCACTGATATTATTAGTGAAACAAGATGGTGCCTAAATATAGATTAAGAATAACATAGGTTTGGAAGGCAGGTGTGTCATGGTGGTATTCTTTCTGCAATATGTAAACCACTAAATGTAAATGAGTTCAAAGCTCTCCAGGTATGCAGCATTCAGATTTCTTGAAACGTTAAATGGGTTTTAACAGTTGCAGTAAATACAAGCTAAAATTGCAGATGCACGGATTGAAAAGGTCTGACATTTATTCCTGTGTGACCTTTACTAAGGACAATACAGAGCTGTTTTCATCTTAATCAAATGCAAGATCCATGTGCTAGTGATTTGGATAAAGGTCATCTTAGTCGCCAGTGCTGGATGCTTTGATGCTGCCTACCAAAAGAAAATATATTTTATATTACTACCAACAAGGTATGCTAAAGAACTGAGATAGCTCACATTTTAAACTGAACAGGAATTATCTGTAATCCTAAAGGTGCCTTTTCACAAGGCAACTGGACTTGTTTTTTCTTTGAAAATGTTTCACTTCTCATCCAAGAAGCTTCTTCAGCTCTGACTGGATGATGGGGAATGGAAGGATTTATACTCCTTGCAGACAGCTGGTCATTTACATTCTTTTAGATAGTCACTGAGGCCAGCTGGAGGTTTATCTGTGTCATCAGTGTCACCTGAGTAGTGCAAATGTGTGTGGAGCCTTCTTGGAACTGCTGAAAGGACTGTGTTGTAGACTAGAGATAGATGATATTGTGTCCCTCCCCCTCTGTTGAGTGTCTTTTAAATCTAGATGGACTGCTGAATCTTGTCCTGATGGGTTTGTTCTCCTATGTTATGCCATGTATTTATGAAGTGGTTATTTTTCCCCCCCAACGTACAATGTACAATCTTTCCATTTCCCACCATCCAGTCCGAGCTGAAGAAAATTCTTGGATGAAGTGAAACATCTTCAAAGAAAAAAGTCCAGTTGCCTCATGAAAAAACATGACTTGGATAACTGAGAATCTCCATACACATAATTATTGTAAGTTCTAACAAATGGGCAACTCAGAATGCATTTCAGAATTAGAATTTCAGTGAACACAAAATACGATGTTTTTGGTATACAGATAGTCCTAAACTTACAATCACAATTGAGCTCAAAATTTATGTTGTTAAGTGAGACATTTGTTAAATGATTTTTGCTCCATATTATGACTTTTCTTGCCACAGTTGTTAAGTGAATCACTGCAGTTTATAAGTTACTAACCCGGTTGTTAAGTGAATCTGGCCTCCCCCATTAACTTTGCTTGTCAAAAGGTTGCAAAAGGTGATCACAATGGTCATAAATTTGAACCAGTTGCCAAGCAGCAGAATTTTGATCATGTGATCATGGGAATGCTGCAAAGGTTGTAACTATGAAAAGCAGCCATAAGTCACTTTTTCCAGTGCTGTTGTAACTTTGAACAGTCACTAAACGAACTATTGTAAGTCGAGGACTACCTGTATCTGCCTCCATGAACACTATGCATGAATGGGGCACCAACAATTCTAGGAAGCATCAACAACCTTTGTTGCCAGAGTCACAGTGTTCAAATGAATGCAATATTTTTTTTAAAAAAAAGTTTTTCAGGTAATCTCCCATCCAAGTACAGAAGGAACTAAAACTTCTCAGACCACCCCCTAAATATTCCACCTCTGTTGTCTCATCCTGCTACATGTGAAAAGCATCCTGCTACAGGTAAAAGCATCTAATTTCCAATCAGCTGGAAATGACTAGTGAAGCTGAAAATAAGTCAATGTCCAAGTAGATCCTATTTTCAGCAAATTATAAACATAGTATGCATAGAATTTAGGTTTACACTTAATAATGAAGCAATCTAATTTACAAATCACAAATTAATGAACATATCAGAATGCACTTGATGTCTTATATTCATGTGTTAGAACTTTGCAATGCAATGCATTACAAATAAATGTGTTTTTAACAAAGCATTAGGAAAAAGCATATAACATTAAATATTGTTTTATGTGACCTAATAATATTATAAACAACTGAACTTCAACATGCATGAAAATGCATCTGAATTTTAAGCAGACTGAAATGGGTTATATGGAATATATGCTGGGAAAAATAAAAATATTATAGAAATAAAAACATGCATGTTAGTTTCAATTTTTATTTTAAAAATATTTTGGGATATGTGGGAACATGAACATAACACCCAAATGCAATGACATTTCACTTTTTTCCCTTGTTTGAAGTAGCCATTTGCCATGTGATCCTGGAAAAAAGACACAGCTGCTTTAAGTAGTTGAGAGAGAGCTATATTTATGCCCTTCTGAAACACATTTTTGGAATGAATTCTTGCAGCTGAAACCTACAGTGTGAATGCAGAAATAATTCCTATTTGTGAAATTCTCATAAAAATTACTATAGAATATCGGTTTAGTTGAACTATCACTTATTAAGTCCTAATGTTAAATAGAAAATCAGGCTATTTATTTTTTTAGCTAGACTGAAGTTAAAGTAATTGGAACCAGCTGTTGTTTCTCAGCCATTGTGGAAGGTATGTATAGCATCTGCATGTGGCAAATAAAATAAGGAGAAAGAACATGAAGAAAAACATTGAAGTTCTGTATGAAAAAGCCTCTGGAATTTATAATGTACTTCTTTTGGAAAATATCTGATTTTTGTCTAGGCATGCCAATTTGAAAGATGAGAGTAATAAAATTTTATTCATGTTCAGATTTTAATTTCCATAGTGCAATTTCTGCAGACTTCATAACTCATCGTAGACTGTTTTCCCTCTCACTGAGGTGGTCACAGTTAAATATATATTTAAGTGAAACCACCTTGAATAAATTACAAAACACAAGCAAAAGAAACAAAGCATACCCAGCATTTAATTAATCTTCGAAGAGAAAAATATATGCTTTGTGCAAACCATTTCCATGGATTCATTTTTTGTTCTGTAGATGTTGTGGATTAAAAATTTGTATTTGTTTTGGCCAAACTGATGTGCTGACTTTGCTCACAGGGATGGCTAAACAAAACATTCTGCCCCCAAAAATGCTAATAATGAATACAATTGATAATTGTATATGGATTCAACAATTTTTACTTGCAGAGATTGGAAAAAAAATGGAAGTCCAGAAAAGCTGTGAATGGGATCTTTACTTTACAGGTAGTCCCCAATTTATGACCACAACTGAGTCCAAAATTTATGTTGTTAAGTGAGAAATTTGTTAACTGAGTTTTGTCTCATTTTCCCACCACATTTGTTAAGCATTTCTTAAATTAGTAATGCAGTTGTTAAATGAATCTGGTCTACCAATTGACTTTGCTCCTCAGAAGATCACATGACTTTGAGACCCTCCAACTGTCATAAATATGAACCAATTGTCAAGCATCCAAATGTAAATCATGTGACCATGAGGATGCTGCAACAGTCATAAGTATGAAAAATGTTCATAAGTATGAAAAAATGGTCATAAGTCACTTTTTCAGTGCCATTGTAACTTCAAATGGTCACTAAATGAATTGTTGTAACTCAAGGACTACCTGAATTTCTATTTGCCACATCACAGTCATCCTGACATATTATTACCAACAACAGATTTGCCAGAGGAGAGAAAGAACACATTTTATTGGAGTGTAAGAAAAATTCAAAACAATGATGTAGCGATCAAAAGGTAGTTCAGAGATAAATGGACCAATTAGTATTTGGAGCTAATATATGGGAAAAGAGTTTCAAAAAAGAAAAGCAAGGTTTTTTTTAACTTGTTACAGCAACAACCATGACCAGTTTCTGTATTTCCTCTGATAAAACAACTGTGTGCAGTGTATCTCCAAGGACTAATCAGGTGTGTGGATGTGTTGCTATTCTCTATCCACTGTCTCCATCTGGATGGATGGATGGATGGATGGATGGATGGAGTTTAGGGTCAGGATAGGTATATGCAGTGGTGGGTAATTCAAACACCTGGACATCCGTGGATGCAGGCCTGGGCTTCCAAGGCCTAGAATGGATTTCCGGAAGTGACATCCATGCACTTCCTGTGGTATGTTGTAGGCCTGGGAGGCCTCCTCCAGTCCTCCAAGGCCTAGAACGGACTTTCAGAAGCAGAATGGGTTTAGCCGGTTCTCCGAACTCATAGAAATTTAGCTACCAGTTCTACTGAACCCCACCACTGGGTATATGCTTGTTGCCCCTGTATGCATGTGCATATCTATATGTGTTGTGAGCGAGAAATAAAGAAGTTTTAATCAGGTGATGTGCATATTTATTGCTACTCTCTGTGTTTATTTTATTTATTTATTTTATTTATATCCCTTATTATTTTAATAAAAAGCTCAAGGCAGCAAACATATCTAATACACCTTCTACCATCTATTTTTCCCACAACGATAACTCTGAGATGAGTTGAGCTGAAAGAGAGTGATTGGCCAACTTTCATGGCTAACATAGGACTACAATTCCTAGTCTTCCAGTCTGTACACTAATGCCAACCACTAGATCAGATTGGCTCTCTACCAGATAGTGTCTTGTCTTGTGGTTTGTGTGTGTGTGTGTGTGTGTGTGTGTGTGTGTGTGTGTGTATGTGGTCTATGTGTATGAGAGGGAAAGACAGAGAGAGAGAGAAGAGAGATTCTAGTCTGCATAGGAATATATTTGTTGCTTCTATTTGCATGCACTTATTTGCAAGAGAGAGTCTAACTCTCAATAACCTTGTGGTCAGCTCTGTGAGGCACTTAGTCAAGCCCTGAAATCCAGAGGCAATGAAGGATGCTGACAGGATTTATTTCCCACAAACTACCTTTCCTGTGCTTTGATGGAGGGGTGCTCCTAATTTGGCAAAGAGCAAGTCACTTGACTAAAATAGTTAATATGCTAAAAGGTGAAGAACAAATATGATTGAGCATAGTAGGCTCAAGCTTGTATCTGAGATTATATCATGATAATAAGAGCACACTTTTTCATTGTTGGTGAATTACCATAAAAATGTTCATTGGCCTTTTTAATGTGAGTTGCTCTTTTTAGGGATTTACTACGCTCAAAGACTATCCTATTACCTTCTGCCGTAGGTATTCTAAACATTTTGTGGGCAAAACTACTCCTATCCACATACTGATCCTGGACTGCAAGCATAAAAGATTTGATTTGCATGTATGTTCTTGAAGTTGATCAGTAAATAGGCAGGGTATTACAAAGCTGAGGTAACATTTGAATGGCATGGGAATCTCTCAAGTCACTTATAAGTTAGAATGAGTCCTACCTCTTGGATATTAGATCCATATCCATTCTGAGTAGTACATGTGAATATCAAGGTGTCAGCATGAAATTATCAGGAAGTTGCAAAAACATTATCTGTCCAGCCTATTTATAAAATCAATAGTCAAGGAAAAATACTTAGTAAAATAGTATGGGAATTAACAGGTCAAAATCTACTTGTCACTACAGTGATACTTGTTCCATATCTCCTCCCCACCCCCCAAAAAACCAAACCTCACCTGGATTAACTTCCTTCTAGAAAAAAATATGTTAAGTGATTAGATGGATCAAAAGTGGAATTTTTCAGGTTATATGGATTTTATAACACAAAAAGTTCAAACACTGCCTTCTTCAAAAATATTTTCATGCTAACTATCAAGTATGGAGATGGTAATATTATGCTTTGGAGATGCTTTGCTGGCTAAGTATAACTTGCCATCATTAAAGGAAGTATGAATTCTGTTTTAGGTATCAGAGTATTCTGCAGAATATCAGGTCATCTGTCAGCTGAAGCTTCAGCAGAAATAGTCATGCAGAAAACCAACCATCCAAAATATAAGCAAGTCTACAAGAGAATAAATGAAGAGGAATAAATTCAACGCTTTGGAGTTGCCAACTCAAACCTTTAACTTAAATCCTGCCGAAATACTGTGCAAGATCTGAAACCAGCCATTCCTGTTAGAAAACTTTCAATTGAATTCAGTTGAAGCAGGTCAATCAAATTCCTGCATAGCAACATGAGACATTGATCAGCAACTACAGGGTATGTTTGTTTGCAGATACAAGAGGTAAATTCAGTAACTACTAAATCTAAAGAAGTGACTACTTTTGCACAATGGCACATTGTATGTTGGGATACTTTGGTTATGAAATAAAACAAATTAGCTCCCGAATCCCTTTAGATCTACATGAAGCTCTATTAGTATTCAGTGGCAAAGAATGGAAAAGGGGCAAACCCATCTTCACAGAACTGTAAATCTAGATGTTTGCCCATTGGAATGAAAATTAACTTAATTTAAAAGTAATAATATATCCAAAAGATATATTTAAAAGATATTTAAAAGGAAAAGGAAAAGGAATTTTAATATGTAGCAGAAAAAAAAATTATATACATTGGAGGAGATAGAGGTTTTCAATTGCTGATTACAATGTGCACTGTTACTAGTAGTTAATGTTCATCCCTTGCAGCAAATAACAGTTCACAAAAAGTTTGCTTCAATGATTTTGAAGTAAAATATAATACAAGTCTCGTTAAGATGATACAAGAGCTCAATAATAAATGTCTGCCTTGAACTGCAAGGCGATCAAACCAGTCAGTCCTAGAGGAGATCAACCCTGACTGCTCTTTAGAAGGCCAGATCTTGAAGTTGAAACTCAAATACTTTGGCCACCTAATGAGAAGGAAGGACTCACTGGAGAAGAGCCTAATGCTGGGAAAGATTGAGGGCAAGAGAAGAAGGGCACGACAGAGAATGAGGTGGCTGGATGGAGTCACTGAAGGAGTAGGGGTGAGCCTAAATGGACTGCAGAAGATGGTAGAGGACAGGAAGGCCTGGAGGAACGTTGTCCATGGGGTCGCAATGGGTGGGACATGACTTCGCAACTAACAACAACACTTCTTATTAGTTTTTTTCCCTATCATACTGTAAATGTGATGAACCAAAATCTTCTTGATTCCAAACACACAGAGACTTGAGAAGCAAGATGGTAATATTTTTTTTAAAAAGATAGGGTTTTTTCCATTGATTTTTAAGACAGTCAGATCCTTTATTTCATTCCAGCAATTACAAAAACATTTTTCACCCTGCCTGACTTCATAGATGTAATTCTCCTTCACGCTGCTTTAATTTGTTTGCATTTGGCTAAGAAACAGGTTTTTTTTTCAAGTGCCTGATTTTTATTTTTTTGTTCCCTTGATCAGACAAGCATTGGAGGTTTAAGAAAGTCTGGAGCCAGTTAGCCTTCAACACATGGAAAGATAATGGCGTATATTTGGAAGCAACCCACAGGAAAATAAAAAGGTACAGATGAGCTAACTGCCAATAGTTCCAGTCTTGCCAGGTTGGACGATGTTGCTGACAGACAATCCCCTTATGTTTGGCTCCTAACAACAAAATAGATAGGATAAGATGAAATGCAGCTTTGAGTGGGATTGACTTTTTGAACAGGGAGCATATGTGCATCACTGATATTGCAAATAGAATAGCTGTCCATCTTATATCAAACTCCTTGTTTTTCATGTTGTTGCATTGGTTTAAATTTACTATGGGCAAATGGAACTAACAGCTTCAGAGGATCTAACCAGAGAATGGAGTACAAGGGGGAACACATACGTATATTGATAGTGTCCATATCATTGTCAGTTATGAAGCTGGGATACCAGATTCAAAGTCTGTCATATCTTGCATAAATAATTTTGTATTTTTTTTTTACATCTGAATGCCACTTAGGAGGAGAATACCTTTTTTAAAAAATCTTCAGACAACTAATACTGAGATACAGCACTTTTAATCTAGAATATACTGATCCACTGATGGAATATAAGGAAATTGTCATGGGTTAATAAGCCATCACAATAAGAGAGTAGTGTGGGAAACAATATCAGAAAATTGTTCACTGCTGTCCATCTGAGACACCTTCAGTGATATAATAGGGTTTTCTTAACCCTTCCTCAAGATTATGAGAACTGAGGATGGGGACATTGTGAGATTTGAGCGGGAGTAAGGAAAGATTCCCTGAACCAAAAAGTGATCATTAAGCAAAAGCTATGCTGCTTGTTTTCAAAATAGTGGTTTGCTATTCAAATAAGGATTTGTGAAAGCTTTCAGAAACAGTTTTTTGAAATCACTCTTCAATCTAATGCCAGGAGGGGGAAAGGGGACAGAAATTATAACAGAAATAAGGGGGGGAAAACTAACTCTGTATCAAGTGCAAGGAGAAAAGAATGTATTGTACAGAAGCAGTACAATGTTGATTATTGGCCTTATTTCATATTAGACATGGACTTTATTTATTTATTTATTTATTTATTTATTTATTTATTTATTTATTTATTTATTTATTTATTTATTTATTTATTTATTTATTATTTGGATTTATATACCACCCCTCTCCCGAAGGACTCGGGGCGGTGTACAGGGCAATTAAAACACTATATACAACACATAATATACAAAAATTAAAATAAATTAAACCAAGTAGCCCTAAACAATAAAACCCGTTCTAAAATGTAAAATTTAAAATTTAAAATCTAAAATCCCAGTCCCTCAGTCCAGGCCGGCAAGTTTATATAGCTTTGTTTGTAATGACCTTCACTGAACTCTCAAAAAATATAGCTATTTCTTGTAGAAAACAGTGAAACAATATTTTCAATCCTTATCTTACCTTTCTGTTGAATAGAATGATATACATAAGACCCAGGAAACCAGGGTAACTTGAAACATGAAATTAATTTGTTCATTTATGCACAGTCCCCTTCACAGTTACTCTGAATGGTCTATTAATAGAAGATGTTCACAGTTTAGGATCAGCCTGCTTTATAGGCTTTTTTTAAAAAAAAATGAAAATTGTTTTATTCTTGTATGTTTATTATCTTACTTTTGTTTTATCTTGAAAATTAGGTGATTTATTGAGTTATAGGTTAATTTAAATATGATTCCCAAGTTAACAATTGAATGATGTACATGTATCAATCAACTCCAAGTCAAGACCATAAAGCATATTTTCCATCATCAAGGATAAGATAAATCTACAAGATGTTAATTAAAGATATAAACCATCCTCAACTGACAGTTCTTCTTACAGTGATTTTCTTCCTGCTGAAGAATTCAAATCACTGCTCACTTTCTCAATACAGTTCCATGATATAGTGACTTGTTATAGGACAAAAGCACATATCTCATATTACTGATTAATGGCCTGTTTCATCTGACGTGGAAAAGAACCTATAGTAGCTATCTCTGAATTATCACAGTGTTTTGGCAATCAAAGAATAAATTCAAGCAAGCCAAACAAAAGCAGAAAAAATAAAAATGCGTGCAATTATTTTCCTATATATTTTCTATAGCAATAGAAATAGCACATAGACTTTCATACTGCTTCATAGTGCTTTACAGCCCTCTCTAAATGGTTTACAGAGTTAGCATATTGCCTCTAACAATCTGGGACCCAGAGGATTGAAGGCTGAGTTAATCTTGAGCCAGTCAGAATGAAACTTCTGGCAGTAAGCTGATTTAGCCTGCAATACTACATTCTAACCACTGTACCACCATAGCTCCTATAGAACAGTGCTTTTCAACCTTTTCACAGATTGTACCACTTTTATGATATGGAAATATTCTAGTACCACAGGTTGCCTAGCAAGGTGTCAAAAACTTGATGACCAAAAAAAAAGGAAAAAAAGTGATAAAATACAGGTAGTCCTCGATTTACAACAGTTTGCTTAGTGACTGTTTGAAGTTACAACGGCACTGAAAAAAGTGACTTATGACCATTTTTCACACTTATGACCATTGCAGCATCCCCAAGGTCTTGTGATTTACATTTAGATGCTTGGCAACGGATTCATATTTATGATGGTCACAGTGTCCCAGTGTCATGTGATCCCCTTTTGCAACCTCTTGACAAGCAAAATCAATGAAACCAGATTCACTTAAGAACTGCGTTACTAATTTAACAACTGCAGTGATTCACTTAACAAATGTGACAAGAAAAGTTATAAAATGCGACAAAACTCATTTAACAAATTTCTCACTTAGCAACATAAACTTTGGACTCAATTGTGGTTGTAGGTTGATGACTATCTGTACACTCACTTACCACACTTTTAATGGGAAATTTGTGCCTGTTTTTCTTGCACTGTTATATCCCCTTCTCTCCTTCTGGTTGACTCAAAGAAGCCAACAGGTGATTGCACAGGCTTTGGGATTGTGTGTGGCTCCTGCTGTTAAAATGTGGGCATGGGGGGGGGCATGTCGTGGTGCTAGTTGGCTATCCCCCAAGGATTCCCTAACTTTAAAATAGCTCTTGGGTGACAACAGTTACCCAGAATGAGGGGCTCAGAGGCAGCTACAAGCAGGGGAGGCAGGGAGAGGGGGCAAAGAAAGGAAATCAAACCTGATTGACAGGGCACATAGTAACCCTACCCCTACTCCACAGAGGATAGATTCCCATCATCCCTGGCCCAGCAGGGGTCTTCCTGTCTCACCATTGCAGACAAAGGGGGGCTCCGGTGAGGATGAGGCAAAATAAGGTTTAAAGAAGCTTAGCAACCATAGTGGGGATCCTCCCAAAAAACAAACATGCTTCATGGGTAACCACCCAGCAGAACAGAAGTGACCAAAACCTGCTGGGGGTGATAAAAAACCAAACAGCCTCCTACCGCTGCCAATCCTCAACAGAAATGCTCACGACAACAAAAACCTCGGACAGGGGGAAGAGCGCAGGCAGGTGGGAGTCTAGCTTGGCTGGTGGCTTGTGGGGGAAAGGGGGCAGCTTCACCCCCCCCAAATGCTGCCCTCTCACAAAAGCAGGATGAAAACTCCGAAAAATGAGAAAGAAAAAAGGTTAAAACAGAAGAGTGTTTCTTCTGAACAAGAGGGAAAAAAGGGTCACATCTGCATACAGCTCTTGGGGGTGGAGTGGGGGATTTTTATTTTTTGCTTCGCTTTGTTCTTTTAAAAAGACGACATACCCCCAATGCCAGAAGCCATGTGCCATCACTGTTCACCTGCTGTGCCCCCCACAGACCCAAAGCCCCTCTTTCCCTTCCTTTGAAACAAACACACACAAACCAAATCCTCCATTCCATTCTTCTGAATTAAAGCGAAAGAAAGCCAAGTTTTTTCTTTTGTGGTCTTTAGATATTTAAACTGCTAGAAGGAAGTGGGTTCTCAGCAGAACCCAAGCAAAATGTCATGGAGCTCCAGCTCAAACTCCACCCTAAGACTGCGTGCGGCTGCCTGCCATCCCCAAGGCTGCCGCTGATCATCAGGAGCCGCATGCACCGATCCTGGGCTCTCAGCAGTGTCCCGGCGATACCTCATGCAGCTCCAGCTGACTCTCCCACAGGCCTCTGCAGTGCTGCCGCCACTTCACCTCATCCACTTTTACACTTTTTTTACAGTCTTTTTCAACCCGTCGTATGCATACCACCTGCCAGGTGCCAAAGTAGCACCAGTGGAATGCATACCACTGGTTGAAAAGCCCTGCTATAGAAGATACAAAGAGTTTTATTACTAAAAGGAGACATTCCCATCAAGAAATTTTCAAGCAGTCTATGAAACCTTCTATAGTGGTCAAGGTATGAGAAGCAGATCATCCAACTTGTTATTCTTTTTATCTGCCATTCAACTTTTCTTCACTACCTTGCTTCTCAACGGTCTGTTTGTATATAAAATCAAGCAATCTTTGGTTCATCGCATTGAAGTTTTCATGGTCTGCTTTGAAAATTTCTTGATGGGAACAACTCTTTTAAGTGATACAGTGCTATCACCTTTGAGCGCTCAGGGTTTGAGCAGCAAATCTGTCCACTTGCTCTTCCTTCTTATCTGCTGCTCATGTCCTCACAATATAATTTCCATGCTGATCATGGCCAGTGGTATCAGAAATTGCACTGGTTTGAAAACAAACAACAATCTTGGGTCCCTGCAGAATAAGGTGAAGTTCATAGAATAGTCTACTTGCACATTTCCTTTGAAAAGAAACATAGCAACACTTTAATGGATTCTGCTGTCTAGGGGAGCAGAACAAATGCTTCTCAAACACAGCCAACCGCCAAACAAATCATCTTGACATTTGAGGCAGAAAATCCTTGGACATTATCTCCCTTTCAAATAAGTAACAATTTGCTGTTTTTTCATTACCCCAAAATTAGCTGCCAAAACAACCACTTTAAGCTTCCTGAGAGTAAGGCCAAAGAAATCCCAAAATAGAAAGTGAAAAGCAACAGCAGACTTTGGACTTTTTGAGTTCATTTCCCCAGATCCATTTTGATAGATGTACTGCAGCTTGATTCAAAATGGATCAATTTCAAGCCTCTGCATAAAAAGAGTTTTCTTTCATCCCTTGCATTTTATTAAATTTGCTGAGATGGAAAAGAGTGGCAAAAGAGCTTTTAGAATAAGCTATGGTAAGCTAACAAAGGGATAAAAATTGTTTGATGCATATTTTAATATGAATATATTTAATTTTGTGCTTCAAACCAATATATGAAAAGTCACTCTTTAGGATCTGCATTTCTCTGAATTTTATTATGCACTTAACCAGTGGGGAAAAGAGGAAATAAAATGCATATATTAATAAAAAAAATAGAAACAAAACAACATTATATCAATGAAAATG
The DNA here is from genome assembly GCF_964194415.1 of Vipera berus. Lineage (NCBI taxonomy): Eukaryota > Metazoa > Chordata > Lepidosauria > Squamata > Viperidae > Vipera > Vipera berus. The sequence continues at coordinate 32,697,274 of NC_138209.1, read as the reverse complement.
CATTTATAAGTCATTTCTATGGAAATACATCAAAGTTTCCATGCAATCAAAAGAAAGAAAAAAAAATGGGAGAAACTGACCTGTATTGTCACATTGATTCTGGATTTACATTTTTCTAAGCAAGTTCCACAGCATGACCAGATTAACACAATACCAGGCTTTCATATAATCAATTAAGCATATAGTGATTTTTTAATATTACAGTTATTTCACTTTCTCATGCAGTAGCAATAATGTCTCCTATTCCTTGGTCTTTTCTAAAGTCATCCTGAACATGTACCTTTACATATAGAACTCTGATATTTTGGAAGATTCCAATCATTATTTTCTTAGTATGTGAAAGTAACGATATTGTATGATAGTTTGCTAAGTTAATTTTATTAGAATCCAGATTGATTTCTTCCAGTCTGCTGCTCACTGTGTTGTTTCCTGGATTTATGGCATAGCTGGTTAGAAAGTCTGCTAATTCTTCTTCCATTGATTCCCATAATTTTTGTGAGAATTTTATAAAGATATTTTATTATCTCTAAATAACAAATTATTTGTAATAAATCATTAAATCATTTAACTAAATTATTTTACTTAACTATCATTACTAAATCATTTTAGTAATAATTCTAAAATGCACACAAACACCTCTTAACATGCATGTTGTTGTTAGCTGCGAAGTCGTGTCCGACCCATTGCGACCCTATGGACAACGTTCCTCCAGGCCTTCCTGTCCTCTACCATCTTCTGGAGTCCATTTAAGCTCACGCCTACTGCTTCAGTGACTCCATCCAGCCACCTCATTCTCTGTCATCCCATTCTTCTCTTGCCCTCAATCTTTCCCAGAATTAGGCTCTTCTCCAGTGAGTACGTCCTTCCTATTAGGTGGCCAAAGTATTTGAGTTTTAGCTTCAGGATCTGGCCTTCTAAAGAGCAATCAGGGTTGATCTCCTCTAGGACTGACCGGTTTGATTGCCTTGCAGTCCAAGGGACTCGCAGGAGTCTTCTCCAGCACCATAGTTCAAAGGCTTCAATTCTTTGGCGCTCAGCCTTTTTTATGGTCCAGCTTTCACTGCTATACATTGCAACTGGGAAGACCATAGCCTTGACTATACGCACTTTTGTTGACAGGGTGATGTCTCTGCTTTTTAGTATGCTGTCTAGATTTGGCATGGCTTTCTTCCTGAGAAGCAAGCATCTTTTAATTTCTTGGCTACAGTCCCCATCTTTAGTGATCTTGGAGCCCAGGAAAATAAAATCTGTCACTACCTCCATTTCTTCCCCATCTATTTGTCAGGAATTGAGAGGGCCGGATGCCATGATCTTGGTTTTCTTAATGTTAAGTTTCAACCCATGTTTTGCACTCTCCTTCTTCACCCGCAACAAGAGGCTCTTTAGTTCTTCTTCACTTTCTGCCATTAGAGTGGTATCATCTGCATATCTTAGGTCACAGGTCTGCAACCCGCGGCTCCGGAGCCGCATGCGGCTCTTTCAGCCGTCTCTTGCGGCTCCCAGTCCTCTGCCATGTGCAGTCCAAAAAAAAAGTGGGACTAAAAAAGTTCAACCAATCAATTCAAATATGCAGGGTAGGTGCTTATCTCGCCTTGGCTCCACTCTTCAGTCATACACTGTTCTGTGCATGCGCGCATGTACACGCATGCACACATATTTTTTGCGGCTCCCAGTTTTTCCTTTTGTGAGGGAACCGGTTCCGAGTGGCTCTTTCACTGTTTCAGGTTGCTGACCCCTGTCTTAGGTTGTTGATATTTCTTCTGGCAATCTTAATTCCAACTTTTGATTCATTTAGCCCTGCCTTTCTCATGATGTGCTCTGCATATAAGTTAAATAGGCAGGGTGACACTATACAGCCTTGCTGGACTCCTTTCCCAATTTTGAACCAATCAGTGGTTCCATGTCCAGTTCTCACTGTTGCTTCTTGGCCCACATATGTTTCTCAAGAGACAAATAAGATGGTCTAGTACGCCCATCTCTTTAAGAACTTGCCACAGTTTGTTATGATCCACACAATCAAAGGCTTTAGCATAGTCAATGAAGCAAAAGTAGATGTTTTTCTGGAACTCTCTAGCTTTCTCCATGATCCAGCATATGTTGGCAATTTGATCTGTAGTTCCTCTGCCTCTTTGAAATCCTGCCTGTACTTCTGGTAGTTCTCGATCCACAGACTGCCTTCCGACCTGAGGGGCTTATCTTCCAGCATCATATCATTTTGCCTTTTGGTACTGTTCATAGGGTTTTCATGGCAAAGATACTGCCACCGATCAGAGAATGTCGATTGGTGGCCCCCAGGGGGAGATCCTTCTCTGTGGGCGCTCCGGAGCTGTGGAATCAGCTACCGGTAGAGCTCCGGATGGCGCCCGATCTTCGCTCCTTTCGCCGCGATCTTAAGACATTTCTGTTTGTACAAGCTGGCCTAGCCTGATGGGGATTGCTGGGGTTGTTTTATCTTTGGTCTTTTAATTTTTCTTGGGGTTTTTAGCACTGTATTTCTATTGTTTTTAACTAGGGCAATTGTTTAATCTTTTTTAATGTTTGTATTTGCTATTTTATTCTGCCCTGTGAACCGCCCTGAGTCCTCAGGGAGAAGGGCGGTATATAAATGTTATTAAATTAAAATTAAATTAAATTAAATTACTGGAGTCGGTTGTCATTTCCTTCTCCAGTGGATCACGTTTTGTCAGAACTCTCTGCTATGACCTTTCTGTCTTGGGTGGTCCTGCATGGCATAGCTCATAGCTTCATTGAATTACGCAAACCCCTTCGCCATGACAAGGCAGTAATCCATGAAGGGGTTAACATGCATATATATATATATATATATATATATATATATGTGTGTGTGTGTGTGTGTGTGTGTGTGTGTGTAAATTACTAACAAAGAATTAAGGGAGACTGAGATGCATTTCTGACTCATTAGTCTTCATCAGTCAGACATACCCTTCTGAGATTCGAACCTGGGCTGATTGCATGTTAGGCAGTGTATTTACCTCTTGAGCCACAGGGTCTCTCTCGCTCTGTTAGCTTTCTGCAAGGGGAGAGATATGTGTCAAATGTTAACTATTTAGATTACCTTGCTAGGCCCCAAACATGGGGCAAATCTTTATTTCCTGTTTTCAGCCTTATCTCAAAGGCCATCGAACAGGCTGTAGTCACACCGGACAGTTCATATATTTGTGTAAATTACTAACAAAGAATTAAGGGAGACTGAGATGCATTTCTGACTCATTAGTCTTCATCAGTCAGACATAACCTTCTGAGATTCAAACCTGGGCTGATTGCACGTTAGGCAGTGTATTTACCTCTTGAGCCACAGGGTCTCTCTCGCTCTGTTAGCTTTCTGCAAGGGGAGAGATATGTGTCAAATGTTAACTATTTAGATTACCTTGCTAGGCCCCAAACATGGGGCAAATCTTTATTTCCTGTTTTCAGCCTTATCTCAAAGGCCATCGAACAGGCTGTAGTCACACCGGACAGTTCATATATTAGTCTTCATCAGTCAGACATACCCTTCTGAGATTCGAACCCGAATGACCAAAGATCCACATACAAACACCCGCGAAAACCTCAGAAAACATAGATAGATAGATAGATAGATAGATAGATAGATAGATAGATAGATAGATAGATATAGATATAGATATAGATATAGATATAGATATAGATATAGATATAGATATAGATATAGATATAGATATAGATATAGATATAGATATAGATAAAGATAAAGATATAGATATAGATATAGATATAGATATAGATATAGATATAGATATAGATATAGATATAGATATAGATATATGTAGATATATATAGATTTGTGTGTGTCTCTGTGTCTCTGTGTCTCTGTGTGTGTGTGCAACCTAGAACTAAGGAGAAATTTTTCTGACAGTTAGAACAATTAATCAGTGGAACAACCTGCCTCCAGCAGCTGTGAATGCTCCACCACTGGAAGTTTTTAAGAAAAGATTAGACAGCCATTTGTCTGAAGTGGTATAGGGTTTCCTGCCTGAGCAGGGAGTTGGACTAGATGACCTCCAAGGTTCCTTCCAACATCATCATCATCATCATCATCGTCGTCGTCGTCGTCGTCGTCATCGTTGTTGTTGTTGTTGTTGTTGTTGTTGTTGTTATTTCTCTAACCCATATATCAATAGTATTATTTCAGCAAAATATTCCTTCAAATATTAACAAGGTTTGTATTGCCATCCCTAGAAAAAACAGAAAGGAAAAAGCGGCTAAACAGAGAAAATTCTCATTCCTTGCAAACATTCTTCCTCTGCTTAATTCTGCAAATAACTTTTACACTTTAAGTCTTCCTGGTTCTAACAGGATTCATTAGAAAGACAATTAAGACAAACTGTAGAATCTGATCCTTTTTCATCTCCAGTGGTGGGATTGAAATATGTGAACAACTGGTTCTCTGAGTGGATGCCACTTCCGGAAATCCATTCTGGGTCTGGGCAACAAAAAATTAGCTACCGGTTCTGCCAAAGTGGTGCAAACTGGCTGAATCCCACCACTGGTCATCTCTATAACTTTGTGACCATTCAAATTGCATGAACATAACTTAAGAATATCTCCAAACATAAATAGCTTTTATATTATTTTATTTTTCCCAAGTACAAGTTCCATTTCCTGAAAGCCTTTCTTCTGAACTCGGTTTTAGAATGTTTGGCAAATAAATATAAGGATGGATGAATGCTCTTTTGTCACATTTCAGAATGCTGTTTTGGTCATATTGGGTGGTGAAGGGGCCTTAAGGTATTTGGATATTTTACTTCACCAGGATTTTGGGCAGGAGGGACACTACCCAGAGTGAATTTTGGTCAATTTCCATCCTTCCATGGACAGAGATGTAAACAAATTTTACTTTTGATATGAGAGTAAAAGATACAGTAGCTGAGATATACCTTAATTTCATTTTTTTAAAAAAACAGATATGTTTATAGCAATACAATGCCTTAAAAATGTTTGTGTTTATATTTTAAAGAACAGTGATGTTTCCAAAAAGCAACAGAGCAAATTAATATAGTCCCTTATGTGAAATGCAGAAACATAATTGTCTAAGAAGTCCTAAAAACTACTTACTCAAACAAAATGGGCAAAATAACCAGAGACCACATTGTCCATTTCTTTCATCCTGTCACTTGCTAAAATGAGAAATGTAGAACTGCAAGAACAAAACTAAAGAAATACAAGGACGCCAGGAAATTTCAGAATGACTGAGGGCTCTGCTACTATCTGAACCACATTATGAATCATATGTTACTGACCACTGATTCAAGGTTTGCTTCTACACAGTACAGCTAGTTCTCAACTTACGACCACAACTGAGACCAAAATTTATGTTGCTAAGTGAAACATTTGTCAAGTGAATGTTGTCCCATTTTACAAACTTTCTTGCCACAGTTAAGTAAATCATTGCAATTGTTAGTAACATGGTTGCTAAGTGAATCTGGTTTTCCCATTGACTTCGCTTGTCAAAAGGTAGCAAAAGGTGATCACATGATCCTGGGATGCTGCAGCCGTCTTAAATATGAATTAGTTGTCAACTGTCTGAATTTTGATTATGTGACCATGGGGATGCTGCAAAAATAACCATAAGTCACTTTTTTCAGTAATGTAACTTTGAAAAGTCACTAAATGAATTGTTGTAAGTCAAGGGCAACCTGTATCTGATTTTGATTCTCACTAATTCCACTAACCACCTGAAGATTAGACCTTAAAACAAAATTAGAATGCTGAAGCATATTCCATTCCAGGTTGCCAACAGAAATTCAATACCTTTTATTTAGCAATTTTTGAAGATAACATACTGAAGATTTCAAGTAAAAAATAAACCAAACCTTCCAGATGTTTCTAGCTTAGATGTATGTAAAAGGTCAGGTAACGGTAGTGAAATTACATGTTTCAATCAAGCCCTAAGTGTACAGAAGCTGACACAGTTTCTACATGGTACAAAATTAAACATTCCTGCAGATTTAAGTACACACTTCACTATTTAAGAAAACAGTTAAAATGGCAGATGCAAAAGTGTAGACAGATTTTAAGTCAGTACTTGGTAACACATCTTTGGCAGAAATAACAGCTGTGAAGTTCTGAGGCATATTCTGAAAAATATGGTTTTGAATATATACAGAGAAGAAGCAAATGTCTGTTCTGTTTTGCTGATTTGAGCAGTTTCAGGGCAATTATAGCAGTGGGTTGTGTTTTGTTTTTGTTTTTTGTATCTTCAAGTTATTTTGTTAATTTGATTTTTACTTTTTTATCTTCAAGCTAATGTTCCACAGTCAATGAACAAATAATTAATAATTTAATATATGTTAGTGTCTGATCTGCTATAATAGTTCACATTTTATAGTAACAGTATCTCTTGCTTATTATGAAAAAGACCAGTTTATTTTTATGAGAATCTTTTTTTCTTGTTATATGTTTTATGAGTTCAGCAGATACTGAACAAATTATAACCTCCAAGTCCCAGTTCTGGATGACTGAAAACCTCCATAGACATATTATCTCCATGGTAGTCAATATTAGTTTAACCCAATTATGTAATAGGCATTGATATTGATGTTTGTTTGTTTGTTTGTTTGTTTTTCTACCCATCTTATGGGGCTACAGGGGCAGCTCACAAAAATAAAATGGAAAATAATAATAAAAATGTAAAAATAACAACAGTAGAGGATTGAAACAATAAAAATAAATGGTGGAAGTAGAGCAATATGAAATTAAAAAGAACCGAGGGGAAGCAGAAAGCAGCGAGGGGAGATGGAGTCAGCAAGTATAATGTGCAATATTATACAATGCTAATCTGTTGTACAGTATTATGCAATCTGTAGTTTCAAAAGCACTCTAGCAGGTAGTTTCAGCAGTTGGAAATTATGGGATTATATTGTGAACATTGAAAATGGCCTTGGAAGACATTAAGAAGATCCATTATCAAGACAATAATCAGACAAGTGTGGGTCGAGCCCATTCATAAAAATAAACTGCAGGAGGAGGGAAGCATAAGTTTCTGCTACTATAATTATTATAATAAAAGTAATTTTATACCCATATGACATTTATTTCTTAGTGTGGTCTATTCAAACCCAAATCCCCTATAACTGTCATAACACAAAACCTTTACTGCCTTGTCGTGGGAAAGGGGCTTGCGTAACTCAATGAAGCTATGAGCTATGCTGTGCAGGGCCACCCAAGACGGACAGATCATAGCAGAGAGTTCTGACAAAACATCATCCACTGGAGAAGGAAATGGCAACCCACTCCAGTATCTTTGCCATGAAAACCCCACGGAGAGGCAAAGAAATATGACGCTGGAAGATGAGCCCTTCAAGTTGGAAGGTGTCCAATATGCTACTGGGGAGGAGCAGACGGCTAGTATTATTAACACCAGAAAGAGTGAAGTAACTGGGCCAAAGCGGAAAGGACGCTCAGCTGTGGATGCATCTGGAGGTGAAAAGAAAGTCCGACACTGTAAAGATCTATTCTGAATAGGAACCTGGAATGTAAGATCCATGAATCAAGGCAAGCTGGACGTGGTCAAACAAGAGATGACAAAACTGAACATTGACATCTTAGGAATTAGTGAACTAAAATGGACAGGAATGGTGAATTTAATTCAGATGACCATCAGGTATACTACTGCGGGCAAGAATCCCTCAGAAGAAATGGAGTAGTCTTCATAGTCAATAAAAGAGTAGGAAAAGCAATACTGGGATACAATCCCCAAAATGACAGAATGATCTCAATTTGAATCCAAGGCAAACCATTTAATATAACAATAGTCCAAGTCTATGTCCCAATCACAGGTGCTGAAGAGGATGAAATTGACTGGTTCTATGAAGCCCTAAAACTCCTCATAGAATTAACACCAAAAAATGATGTCCTTATCATCATGGGGGATTGGAATGCTAAAGTAGGAAGCCAAATGATAACCAGAATAACAGGCAAGTTTGGCCTTGGAGTATAAAATGAAGCAGGGCACAGGCTGATAGAATTTTGTCAAGAGAATATGATGGTCATAGCAAACACTTTTTTCCAACAACACAAGAGACGGCTCTACACATGGACATCATCAGATGCCCAACACAGAAATCAGATTGACTATGTGCTCTGCAGCCAAAGATGGAGAAGCTCTGTACATTCAGTAAAAACAAGACTAGGAGATGACTGTGGCTCAGACCATGAGCTTCTCATTGCAAAGTTTAGGCTTAAAGTGAAGAAAGTAGGGAAAAGCACTAGGCCACTCAGGTATGAATTAAATCATATCCCTGTTGAATATACAGTAGAGGTGACAAATAGATTTAAGGAATTAGATCTGATAGACAGAGTGCCTGAAGAATTATGGAGGGAGGTTCACAACATTGTACAAGAGGTAGCAACTAAAACCATCCCAAAGAAAAAGAAATGAAAGAAAGCAAAATGGCTTTCTGAGGAAGCTTTGCAAATAGCTGAGGAAAGGAGGGAAGCGAAAGGCAAGGGAGAAAGAGAAAGACACCCAATTGAATGCAGAATTCTAGAGAATAGCTAGAAGAGATAAGAATCCCTTCTTAAATGAACACTGCAAAGAACTAGAAGAAAACAATAGAATAGGGAGGACCAGAGATCTCTTCAAGAAAATTGGAGATATAAAGGGAATGTTTCATGTGAAGATGGGCATGATAAAGGACCAAAATGGCAGGGACCTAACAGAGGCAGAAGAGATTAAGAAGAGGTGGCAAAATTACACAGAAGAACTGTACAAGAAGAAGCTTAATGTCCTTGATAACCATGATTGGGGTTGTCACTGACCTCAAGCCAGACATCCTAGAATGTGAAGTGAAATGGGCCTTAGGCAATCTGAGCAACAACAAAGTTAGCAAATTTGGAAAACTCAACAGTGGCCACAGGATTGGAAAAGATCAGTTTACGTTCCAATTCCAAAGAAAGACAATGCCAAAGAATGTTCAAACTATCACACCATTGCACTCATTTCACATCCTAATAAAGTTATGCTTAAAGTCCTACAAGCTAGACTCCAGCAGTATGTGGATCGAGAACTACCAGAAGTACAGGCAGGATTTCGAAGAGGCAGAGGAACTAGAGATCAAATTGCCAACATATGCTGGATCATGGAGAAAGCTAGAGAGTTCCAGAAAAAACATCTACTTCTACTTCATTGACTATGCTAAAGCCTTTGATTGTGTGGATCACAATAAATTGTGGCAAGTTCTTAAAGAGATGGGAGTACCAGACCATTTTATTTGTCTCTTGAGAAACCTATATGTGGGTCAAGAAGCAACAGTGAGAACTGGACACAGAACCACTGATTGGTTCAAAATTGGGAAAGGAGTCCAGCAAGGCTGTTTACTGTCACCCTGCCTATTTAACCTATATGCAGAGCAAACCATGAGAAAGTCAGGGCTAGATGAATCAAAAGTTGGAATTAAGATTACCGGGAGAAATATCAACAACCTAAGATATGCAGATGATACCACTCTAATTGCAGTAAGTGAAGAGGAACTAAAGAGCTAAAGGAACTAAAGAGGAACTAAAGAGCTTCTTGATGCAGGTGAAGAAGGAAAGTGCAAAATTGGGCTTGAAACTCAACATTAAGAAAACCAAGATCATGGCATCCGGCCCTCTCAATTCCTGGCAAATAGATGGGGAGAAATGGAGATAGTGACAGATTTTATTTTCCTGGGCTCCACGATCACCACAGATGGGGACTGCAGCCAAGAAATTAAAAGACGCTTGCTCCTCGGGAGGAAAGCCATGCCAAATCTAGACAGCATACTAAAAAGCAGAGACGTCACCCTGCTAACAAAAGTGCGTATAGTCAAGGCTATGGTCTTCCCAGTTGCAATGTATGGCTGTGAAAGTTGGACCATAAGAATCGCTGAGCGACAAAGAATTGAAGCCTTTGAACTATGGTGCTGGAGAAGACTCCTGCGAGTCCCTTGGACTGCAACGCGATCAAACCAGTCAGTCCTAGAGGAGATCAACCCTGACTGCTCTTTAGCAGGCCAAATCCTTTGGCCACCTAATGAAAAGGAAGGACTCACTGGAGAAGAGCCTAATGCTGGCAAAGATTGAGGGCAATAGAAGAAGGGCACAACAGAGAATGAGGTGGCTGGATGGAGTCACTGAAATGACAGGCGTGAGCTTAAACAGACTCCAGAAGATGGTAGAGGACAGGAAGGCCTGGAGGAATGTTGTCCATGGGGTCACGATCGGTCGGACATGACTTTGCAACTAACAACAACAACATTTTTAAGTGCTTCAGCATGGACAACTGCTGGACTGAGGGCAACTAGGCAAATTTGATCCTGCCCATATCAATACCTTACAATTCATTGAAAATCAAAAGGCTGAATGTAGAGTGCACTTTCCTTAAACCAAGTTTAGGACTATTGTTTAAGTAGCAGACTAAAAAAATTACACTAGAAAATAATTTGGTGTAGCTAAAGAAATAAAATAACCTCCTTTGTATTTGTTTAAGTGTAATGAAATATGTGTAGTGTGATTCTTTTTCAGGTAGATTTTAAATATCTGTCACTTTGTACCACATTTACCATTTTTTATTTCTCTGGGAGTTTCATTCCAAGGCTTTCTGCAACCAAAGACATGATGGAGGCTTGGATTATGCATCTTTGTAGTAACAGCATAACTGGAAATTGTAATTGGTCATGAAAGAGATAAACAGATTATTCCTTCCTTCCTTCCTTCCTTCCTTCCTTCCTTCCTTCCTTCCTTCCTTCCTTCCTTCCTTCCTTCCTTCCTTCCTTCCTTCCTTCTTTCCTTCCTTCCTTCCTTCCTTCCATATTTTTTTCATGTTTACTAATAGAATCTGCTCCATTAGTCCTTTCACTTTCAGCAACTACCAGCCTGAAAGTTAGAGAGTGTGATAAAGCCTTCCAGTGATTCTTGATTTCCTGGTCTCCTGGTTATTGCAGAGATAAGAGTGTTTTTTGTCCTGAATAATACCCACCCAAGCTGTTTTTATCTGTTGAACATGGCTGTCTGAATGCCAGTATTCTCCAAGTGGTTAATAGTTCATTTCATTGGCCTGCCAATCAATTGAATCATGTTGCTGGCACTTGTCAGTAGACAAGGTATTGTATTCTACCTTCTTTTCTGGCAAAATAAATGTGAAGGCTGAACAACAATTGTTGAACAGCAGAAAGATGGAAGAGAATTAAAGTATAAAGAAGACTTGTCATTTTTAATGCTGATGCAAAATTGCTCTGATTGCTAATGTTAGATAGACCTACTGCAGACAAAAATAATATTAAGGTATATATAACAAAGAATAAACACATTTTTTCAAATGTGTTTTTACTCCTGTTTATGCAAAAAGAAAATTAAGCGGCATCATACCAGTTATTACAAAAAAATATTCATCCTAATTTTTAAATAATTTATTAAAGATGGACCACTCAAAATAATATTCATGTTTCCTGTCTTGAGTTGCTAAAGTGTAAATTCATAAATGGAAAGTGAACACATCTAAATTTTAAATCCAGCATAATTCTGTATTTCTAACATTTAAATATCTTTCAATGAATCAATGGCTTGTCACATTAATAAAAGAGTTTTTATTTGAAAAATATATTGATCAATATCTATTCCAGTAGATGAGTTGACAGGAACCTACGAAGGGAAGCCCAAGGTAGCGCTTGGATTTGGAGGAAAAGTTGCTCCCTCCAGAGCCTGTTCTTCTTTCCACTTTTGGTGGTTGTTCCAAAGTTGCCTGTTACTCAGCCTTAATTCAGACAGCCATAATCAAGCTCAGCTATTTTCAACATATTAAGCCATGACAATACTTTGAAATCAGGGAGATGAAACTATGTGATGAAAAATTATAATGTTAGACACTCAGCCTGTTACGATCTCTTTTTTTTAAAAAAAAAAATAGTCATAATTTTATTCATTGTAAATAGAAAAATGTGATTAAACTTTCAAGAAAATCTCAGGGATGTGTTTCTGTGTATCTTATACATCACACTTTTAATGTACAAATTGTCTTCAAAGCATTACATTTAAAATTGCTATATAGTGATTGTGTTCTGTCTTCCCAAATTTCATTATTATGAAGATAGTTGACTTCCAAGAGGTATTTTTCAACAGCTGTGAGGTGCTTTGGAACAAGGCCACATGCACACATGTAATATTTACCCTCTGTCCTTGAAAATAATGATTCATTTATTCATATGTTCCCCTTTTGGCAAGGTATTAAATGATGATATGAATGCATAAATTCCCATGCCAGTTTAGGAATAACTCTAATGCTTCACTATCAAAGAGTATAAAAGGGATCAGTGGCTGGGCATATTTTTTCCTATGAAACAATTGTAATTCTAAATCACAAAAATGACTGACAAGACAGGTTATATATATAAAAAATAATACTAGGAGGATCAAGATGACTGTAAAAGAATTCTCAGCATAGATGCATAGATAATGAAAGGCCTAGATATGGCAAATGCAAAAGGTTTGGTAGACTTATAGAGATTTATCTGAAGATAAGAAAGCAAAATTAATGGGAAGAAGAAATATTATAGATGCTAAAAATATTGTTAGGAGGATAAAAATAAATGAGACGAAGAGATGTGTTCATATTTTCTCTAGAAAATAGGATTAGTATTCTTTAAAAAATTAGTATTCTTTTAAAAATGTTTACAACTATTTATAATACATAGTGAATTTTTGTTTCATTTGCTTCAGAAACTCAGATGTGCAGGGCTTTTTATTATTTTTTGCCCATAAGTTTCCAGGAATTAAATATTAGATCAAATATCCCACCAACCATATTGTGAAGTTCGCAGATGATACAACAGCAGTGGGCCTTATTCATGATGACAAGATGGAAGCTTACCACAAGGAGGTTGAGGGGTTGGTGAACTGGTGTAAGGGAAACAGCCTAGTTTTAAATGCCAGAAAAACCAAAGAGATCATTGTCAATTTCAGAAAAGGCAGGAACAGCCATACTTTTCTGTGCATAAATGATTCAACTGTGGAGATGGTTACCAGCATCAAAATCCTGGGTGTGCAGCTAACGAGAAGGCTGGCTTGGTCACTCAACAGTGAGAAACTGGTGAAGTGGGCACAGCAGCTCCTGCATTTTCTGCATCGCATGAGAAAAGCTCATCTTCCTTGCCCTGTCCTGACCACTTTCTACAGGGGGATGATTGAGAGCATCCTGCCATACAGCATCACAGTCTGGTATGGAAGCATCACTGCTTCAGACAGGAAGGCAATGCAATGAGTGGTGAGGATGGCCAAAAAGATCATTGGCAGTTCCCTCCCCTCCATCCAGGACATAGCACAGAAGCGTTGCTTGAGCAGGGTCCGTAAGATTATCTGGGACACTACACATCCTCTTCACGACCTGTTTTATTTGTTACCTTCTGGGAGGAGCTTCGTGGTATCCATAGTAGAACATCCAGATTCAGCCATAGTTTCATTCCATACAGCATTAACCTTGTGAAATCTCAAGCTTCCTCCTTCTGTTATATATTCAAAATGGACAGTATTTAATATTTATTTATTTAATATTTATGTATATGTAGGGGTGTGGGTCTAACCATATAGTATGGTTAGGTGTGTGTCATGTATGTGTTGCAGTTTGAGAGCAGGCAACTAAATTTCATTTTTGATGTGTGCCATTGTGCCCACAGTAAAAAAAATGACAATAAAGGTTATCTTATCTTATCTTTGCCAGCGACATGGCAGTCGGAACTGTGTTACTACAAATGAATAAGAGTGGAGTCCTACAACCTTGTGCCTACACCTCTAAGAAATTCACAGAAGGCGAGAGGAGAAGGACGGTCTGGGAGAAGGAGGCCTTCGCAATTAGGTGGGGGCTATTAAACTGGCGACACTATTTAGAAGGGAGCAAGGTGTCTTTTGAAGTTTGGACAGTTCACAAAAATTTAGAGGCACTAAAAACTCCCCGCAAATTGTCCCCAAAGCAAGTGCGATGGGCACAGTACTTTAACCGTTTTAACTTTACTTTAAAGTACATACTGGGAAGAAAAATCTTCCTAGCTGATGCGCTATCCCGACTGCCATAGTACAAAAGTGAATGTGAAGAGGTCTATGAGGCAATTATCCCCAGTTCACAACCTGCAGCACAATTCACACCTCGCAGAACCCCTAATCCTGATGACCTGGGAGTGAAGAAGATAAAACGAGAGCTCCTTACCGATCAATGGTTCAAAGATAATCAAACCTCCATAACATGCAGAGATGGTTTGGCATACATGGGGGAAAAATTGTATCTACCTGAAACCCTCCATCTCAATGCTCTCAGACACAGCCATGATGTAAAACAGGCTGGACACTTCGGATATTTAAAAACTATACACCTTATCCACCAGCAATTTTGGTGGCCAGGGCTAAAATGAGATGTGGAAAACTATGTCAAGAGTTGTGTATGTGCCACCATGAAAATAATTACAGGTGCTACTGTTGTGGACACTAAGTTGATGTTGAATTTAATTACAGCAGCAAGACTTTTAATAGGTCAATATTGGAAGAAGGAGGAACTGCCGACTATAGAAGAATGGACTCTAAAGGTCTCTGACCTGGCGGAAATGGCAAAGATCTCGGCTTACTTGAAAGATCATTCGCAAGAACGTTATATTATGGAGTGGAAAAAATGGATCGATTATATCCAGAACAAATATGGGACTAAAAAGTTTCATTTAGCATTTGAATAAGTTTTCCTTTCTTTTTTTCTTTTCTTTTTCTTTTTATATGTAATATTAATATTGCTTGTAGTTATCTTATATGAGCTAGAGGGCGATAGAATTAATAGTTTATTGTTGTTAGCATATGGATGTTTATGATTGTTCTTTGTTTTTATACCTTGTATTTAGCTCTGGAAAGTCGGGGGGAGGGGGGAATGGGGGGGAGGGACAGGGAGGGTTAGGTAGGGGTGGGGGGAGGGGGGGATTGTTAAAGATAAAATGTACTGTAAAACTTTTCAATAAAAAAAAAGAAAATAATTACAGGGAAAACCTCTGGGCTACTGCAGGCAGTAGCCGACCCTTCTTAACCATGGGAAGAAATAGCTATGGACTTTATTGTAGACCTACCCAAAAGTAGAGGAAATACTGTCATCTGGACTGTGATAGATCTGTTTTTGAAGCAGGCTCATTTTATCACCTGTAAAGGACTCCCATCTGTACAACGACTGGCTAAATTGTTCCTAAAACATATCTACCGACTGCATGGCACCCCTAAGCGAATAATTTCAGATAGAGGAGTACAGATCACAGCGAAATTTTGGAGGGATTTCCTTAAATTAATTGGATAATGTGATTTATGATGTGTAGATAAGGGTGGGGATTGTGTGTTATGATGGGTTTGGAGGGAGGAGATTTCAGATTATGGCATCCCTCCATGAATGCCGATGTTTTGTTTCATTATTAAGACTTTTTAGATAAACAATGCCTGCATTTTGTTTAAACTGTCTCATTTATCGGAACCATGACAAATCTTATCTTATCTTATCTTATCTTATCTTATCTTATCTTATCTTATCTTATCTTTTCCCCCCCCGTAGGTTTCCAGGAATTAAACATTAGATCAAATATGGAATTTTTTCTGTTTCTATGACCACAGTGCACCTTCAAAAGATATTTAAATAGTCTGATTCCACAGTTGTTCATCAATATTTCTATGCACAGTTTGTGAAATATCCCCTGCAAAGAATCCTTTACCTGTATGAGTACACAAGACCCTGTCTGTGTGTTTAGGTGTTTCGAATATTTCCACCATACTGGAATGTAGATGAGGGTCAAAACAAGTAATTTTTTGACAATCCACTGATGTAAATCTACAGGTGTAAATCGGTAGGGCTTTATCAAGTCCCACCTTAGACATGACAGCCAGCAGGGTGTTTAATTAATTAATTAATTAATTAATTAATTAATTAATTAATGTGTAGTAGTCACTGGTTTTGGGGAAAGAATGCAATTCTTGTAAAGTAACATGCAAAGTTTAAAATACCATGTTCCTTTCAGATTAAGATTAGCATATATATTTTCAACTAAATATTTATTGCACATATTAAAATATGCTTCATAGTAGCATAATAAAATCATATGTTAAAAACAAGTATAAGGAAAGTAACATGATCACAATTACTTATAACATACAATTTTAAGAGTAATAACTGATTCTTATCACAGTTAAGGGGAGATTTTAAAAGATTGCATAAAATTGCTGTAATCTTTGCCTCCCTTGAATATATAAATATAGCATCACTAATATTTATACTGCTGAAAACTCACACAATCTAGCCTAGTAACTACACACAGAAGAAAGAGATTGTTCTCAAATAAATGAATTGGAAGTCATCTCTCTGGCAAATCCACTGTTGGTTATAATATTTCATGATGATATTTCTGTCCAGAAAGCAATTTCTATGCCCCGGAGGCCAGTGAACAGTAACAAGCAGTAATAATAGTCTCTACTTTATAATCCAGATGGTCTTGCCCTTTTCTTGATGGGATCTTCAGGAACAACACTTCATACTAAATACATCAATAAATTCATTCACTAAGTTCACATTGGGAAGTCATGAAAGGAAATAATGAAAATGATGGCAAAGTTGTCTTTCTAGGAGCCTGTATATGTAGCATTTAAAGTTTTAGGAGTCAGGAGTCAGGAGACCCAGTCCTACTCAATCATCCATACACATTCTCTGTGTAACTTTGAGTCAACTCTCTCTCTCTCTCTCTCTCTCTCTCTCTCTCTCTCTCTCTCTCTCTCTCTCTCTCTCTCTCTCTCTCTCTCTCTCTCTCTCTCTCTCTCTCTCTCTCTCTCTCTCTTTCTCTCTCTCTCAACCAAACCCACCTTATTACTGTTTGGTTGACAGAGATAAATAGAACAGGGGAATACAATGTAAATCACTTTGAGATCCTGTTATAATTAGTGAATAAAAATAAAATCCAGTGTTACCATTTCCTATCACTATGCAATGAAAGTACCAGTATCCATTACATCTAGAGTCAATCGCAACTCTAAATTACACAAACATGGGTAGTAGAATTGGTTTTGTTTTCTTTTTAAACGTTCCTCTTTCTGCTTTGACTTAAGTTGTAGATCACTTTTAGGTTAATGGCACACATGTACTGTCAGCTGTGCCTTCTGTGATGCCAGATGGAGAAAATGAATGAACAAAAGCCACCCCAATTTCCACCAGCAGAAAATGCTTTCAGCCCTGAAACTTTGTAAACTGTACCATTAAAAACTAAATAGCATTTCCACCACATAAAAAAAGCCAGAAGGAAGAATTTAGTTTCCTATGAATATTAAATAAATTGTCTCCTTCCATTAAGCAACCTTCACATATTTCAGGATACAAGATAGAACTTTACTTCAGATAGGTAAGAAAATGTGTCTTCTTTGTGGGAGTTATTGAAACCTCCATTTGGGGTGGCATATTTATAGTGAGGTGTAGATGGGGTTATATGTAGAATTATTTTGCTGTAATTTTTTATTTTAAGACAACTACCCTAAAGGCATGAAAAGGTCACTCATTCAACACTTGGAGCTCAACACTTGGAGCATTTGCGATAAGAAAGAGAACATTTCATCCACCCAATCTATTAAAAATTAGCATATATTTGTTTGAAATATAATAATGGAAAACGCAATCTGTGTAGTGTAGTGTGTAGTTCTGATTTTTTTTTTAAAAAAGGATTTGCCCTGATGTATTGCTAATAAAACAGAAATTATAAAGGTCATCTGCATTGTTGCTACTATATTTCATTTTTCAATGGCAGAAAAATTAAGAATACAAAGTTTCTGCTTATTGTCCTTGACAGATGAGGAAATATATAACATTCAAAAGGGAACACTGAAACTTCTTTTTTCCAATATAGGAACTCATGTTAATACTTAGAAACTATGTGTCCCAGATTGCAGTCTAATTCTCAGAAAGAGGGAAAGGAATCAGTTCTACTTCTTTATTTGAGATTTACCATAGTCTTCAATTTAATTTATCTCACTACCTAAAACACAAGTATTCCAATAATTAAGATAATTATTAGATGAGATAGAGTGTCCTGCACCTGAACATGTCATACCTATTTTTCCTTCATGTGTTTAGCATATTAGTTCAGTCAAAACTTTATAGTTAAAGAAAAAAAATGTTTTGTTTAGGTATGTGGTGATAATAGGGATGATAAAGGATTCTACACAGCAGTTGTTTCTTATATTCCTATTCTGGAATCATTTAATGTTACCAAGAATAAAATATGTTTTACAGGGAAAGCAAGAAATTTTTCCATCACACCAAATATTTAAAAATCAATTACACAAACATGGATGTTTTCACTACATGACTCTAGTAAGGATGCAGGAATGGGAAAGAAATTTTAGATGAGTTCTGCTCAATGAGAGGACAAATAAGTGGAATCAAACTGGAATTCTGCCATTACTAGAGAAAGAATGTGACATGGATATCAATCTTCCAGGCAAAAAAAAAGTCTCTGCTAGATAGGTCTTTCAAAGTTCAGATGGAGAAAGAAGTTTGGCATAATTTGCTTTCAGGATCATAGCAGTCTGGCCGCACAGAGACCTGAATCTAGCAGCAGATGGAAAGCAGGCAAGCTGCCAAACAACTGCAATAGGAATGAAGACTCTCATTTTATTAAGAGGTCTTCTACAACTGAAATTATTTAAACTGTGTAAATTATACATAAAGTTATAAATTAATTTGTTTATAATTACTAATGGGAAAAATTTATATATTTCCTTTCCATTTCTCAAGGTAGAAGTGTCGGTTATTGAGCAACATAAAATGAGAATGCTTAAACCCAGTCTAACTTTATTAAATAATTAAACATATTTTTATCAATTGAGAAAAAAAGCAAATAAGTGAAAATGCATTAATATAATTGACAAGATATTAAACTAGACAGGAGAATGGAGTTCATCAACAACCATAACAAAGTTAATTGCTCCCAATTCAGTGTAACTTATAAGGTTGCATCTCAGAAGGACGATTGGAAAAATGACTTCCAATTTATGCTATCCTGAGCTCCTGGAGTAAACCATATGTAAGTGATCAAATGATTCATAATATTTATTTTAAAAAATAGCTTACAAGGTCAGAATTATGGCATAACAATTTGTTTATGATATACCATGTCAACTGACTTAGCAAGAGAGAAGTATCAGAAACATACGTACTGGTCTTTCTCCTGTCTTCTTTGTGCATAAGATCTACACAGTAAGCATTGTCTGATTGAATTTATTTATTCATACAATAAATGGTCAGAAACAAGAGCTAATATAAGACATTTAAAGAATATACCATATGTATGCAAAAAGACTTTGCACGTACAGTATTCCTTGATCTTTCTGTGGGGTTCTAATGCAAAGCTTTGTACAGACTCTACAACAGTTACTGTGTATTTGTTGCCATGATATTCTTTTCCATATTTTGACATTCATTGAGTTGTATATTTTTCGATTTATAAATCATGTGATTATATCCTATGTATATACAATTTGAACACCAGCAAACCTATATTTGGAAGGTTGAATAATGCATAGAGATTGGGAACAAAATTAGTAAAAGCAATATCACTCAGTCATTTCATCTACATCAATTGTACATGGTGACTGTGGACAAGAAAAATGTTAGTTCCACTTTAGATGTCTCCTGCTTCAGCAGTGCTGCTGTATTCTTAATCAAATTCATGTATATTTAACTAGTATATTGGCAAATGACTGCATTGCTAAATGGTTTCAAGAAACAAACTCTACTTATCACAGCAAAATGTACAGAATTTCTTTCTAAATATGCATAGTAGTGTGAAGTATGTGAGATTTAATTTATCAGAAATGATTCTACTAATAGGAGCTCCAGCAGCCTAATGCTCTAAAATTGTCAGAAACCTGAATATGCATACCTAATGTATAATTTTCCACTAGTGTGTTAGGAAGTTGCTTATTTGCTTTTGCAAAAAAACTTATTTTTGCAAATTGGGAAAGCTAGCTTGAAGTAGCTTTTACAGGAGAGCCCTGCGGCACAGCAGGTAGAACATGTAAAAGAAATAATTCAAAGTGAGGAAAGAAAACAGAAGAATAATGCAAAAGAAGGAATTGGAATTGTTATATCCAAAATGGTTCAAATGCATACACAAATATTAAAATGTCCCCTGGAGCAATATATGAGTATCTGCCTCCACAAAATATCTGACATCTTTGGAAGTTTGAGGGGAAATAAATGTCAGTTTATATTATCAAAGAAGAGAAGAACAATAACTAAAGTGTCTAGTGATTTTCAGGCTTAAGGTGACAAGAGTTTTCATTATCTTTTTTGGAGTCTGAAATATGTTCTACAATTTATGTCTGAATATAGACAGGCAAGAAGAAATTCTGAACGTCTCAAAAAAATGTTCAGATACTATTTTTTTAGGGTAACTTCTGAATAACAATGTATATGATTTTCTTTGGGAAATCTTTTGAAGTAAAACAAATAGATATTTCAAAACATTTTAAAAAAATATTCGGACATAAATTTGCTACTTCTATTGAAAACTCAACATGTATAATCAGAAATTTTAGCTGTTTCCTTTTTTACATCAAACTTATGCCATTTTTGTTAGTAGGAGTACTTTTGACTACAAAATTGTTCTGCATATTCATAAAAATATGAGTCATTTATGTAGCAGAAAAAAAGCACATTAATGAAAGGCAGCCCAGGAAATTAATTATATTTTATTTTCCTTTGCACTTTAAGGGGTGGCTTTAGAGGCATCCAGGATCATCATTTTAGAGCAAAAGCTTAGCTTGCTTGGAAATTTGAGGTCTGGGAGAAGAAAAAATATAACAACTAAAAAAAATCCAAGGCCAAAAAGAGCTAAGACTGTAAAAATCAAATTAAGCTTGAAACATGGATTTTGTAACTGAAATATATGATTGGTTGTAAATATGGGTCAATAAAAACATTTCCCTGCTTAATTGCAAAATAAAAATTCACTTTATCTCTTATTCATCCAACGATACTACACATAAAGTATTTTAAGTTAAAATTTCAGATAAACCAGCATTCTTCTTTCTGGTACACATTCATCAGAACAGTAGTATAATTATAATCCAGAAAGGTACTCTTCTTCTCCCACCAATTACGTGAAGGTGGACAGTCATTTACCTCTAAGAATTCCAGCCAAGAAATAAATACAAGTAATAGCTATTCTATTCATATATTTATATCTATATCCTATTTTTCGGTACTGGAACACTTAATCTTCCCTCTTGACTGGGAGCTGAAGACTGCAATTTGGTTATAACAATGGTTAAGTCAGATCTGACTGTCAAAAGACTTCTGAAAATATTGAACTTGTTTTTAGAAGGCTTACTAGTGAATTTATATATCAGGGTGAAATTGTTACATAATAATGGGCTGCCAAATCAATGAAGAGTTGAGCAAGCTCACATGGCCTATGGAATCCTAGTTCATTGCTTCAATGTGTAAAGAGATTGTGTGAATTTTCTAGTCATTTTTCACAAACAAATGCTTATTAACACAATAATAGAAGTACATCATTTTGAAAAGCACTAGATGTTATAACAGTTGGAATATAAGTAAATACAATTTGTTCTATCTTTGAAGTTGCTTATAACAGGAACTTGTTGATGTTGGCAAAAATGTCTCATCAACATGGATTGTGCAATTGATTCAGTGGGCACAGACAATAAAAGCTTTCCTATGCAGTGATCAGAAGCTTTTATTTATAAAACAGTAACTTGCAGGATTGCACTGATGCTCACTGATCAATAAGTATTGTCTTTTTGCAGTCAAAATCTCATTTCTCTAATTCAGCCTCATCTGCAAAACACCCAGATAGAATAGGTAGCCTTATTTTTGTAAAGATTTCTTGCCAAGATGCAAAGATCTATGATATATTTTAATTCAATCCACAACTAATTTCAAGTAAATAAGAGGTAATTATCAATGTATTGACAAATCCTTTGTTCTATTTAGATATGATTTTGTTCAGTGAGCATTGGAACTCGGAGATGTTATGGATGCTTTTCTTCTGTCTCCTTTAACTTTTTAAAATACAAAATAAGCAAAAATAAAGGGAGCTTTAAGATGTAATGCAGTCGTCCAAGATAGTATTAATCCTTTCTTACTCATGTCTTTAAAATGCAGATCTTTAAATTTAAAGGTAAATCTTTCCAGTAGGTTTGTCATATGAAAATACTATGAACACAAAACATATTGTCTATACTGAAAGGTTTCTTTGAAAAGTATTACTAAGCAACCTAAGTCCAATAGATTAAAACCATTGTAATTCATGATACTTGCATAATGTTATCATACAAATGAAGTAATTTGCATTATTTGCATCACCCAGATAACATATACAAATTTACCAAACTATAATGGATTTCCATTCAGCAATGTCAGTTAAAAAGTATTACAGTCAGGGTTTTTTTTCCTCATAGAACGCTCAGAACGGCATTCCGGCACCCTTTTTTTGCAAAAAAAAAAAAAAAGCTCCCTCTATTGGCTTTCAGAAGCCTATTGGAGGGGTAAATCTTGGCTCTTTTTTATGACTCATGGACTTCAACTCCCAGAAATCCTGAGCCAGCCACGCTGAGGAGAAAGAGAGAGGTTTCCAAGCTGAGCCATGCTGGCTCAGGAATTCTGGGAGTTGAAGTCCTTGAGTCATAAAAGAGCCAAGGTGGCCTACCCTGAACTAGAGGAGGACATTAAAATTATTTACAAGGTTACTTCTTTAGGAACTAAACTTTTAGAATCTAAAACAGCTAATTCAAAAAAAGCCAACAGGAAAGAACCTCACATTTTTCATCTGTTTCTCTTTTGGAAGGTAAAATTAGATAACAAAATAATCTATTTCCTATGTTAACATCTCTGCAATGAAATCAATAAAGGTAACAGGAAAGAAATGAGAAACATTTTTCTCAGTGTAATATGTCTAATTTAGCTGATACTAGGAAAAAAAATAGTATCTTTTGTAAATACTCTTGAAAACTATTTTGAATCTATAACCAAGGTGCTGGTAATGACCTACAAAGCCCTTCATGGCATGGGTCCGGAATACCTCAGGGAGCACCTGCGGCCGGCATCAACTTCCCTCCGCCCAGTGCGCTCCCACAGAGAGGGCCTCCTCAGGGTGCCACCGGTCAAAGAATGTCGACTGGTGGCCCCCAGGGGGAGGGCGTTCTCTGTGGGCGCGCCAGATTTATGGAACCATCTTCCGGTTGAGCTCCGGATGGCGCCCGACCTTCGCTCCTTCCGGCAGGATCTAAAGACCTACCTGTTCGAACAAGCCGGCCTGGCCTGATGGATGATGGGTTTGGGTTTTATTGTTTTTATGTATTTTAACTTATTGTTATAGTTTTTGGGCATCTTGTTTAATCTTTTTTAACTTTTGTATTCTTGTTTTTTAACATGTATTGCCCTGTTCACCACCCTGAGTCCTTCGGGAGAAGGGCGGTATACAAATAAAATTATTATTATTATTATTATTATTATTATTATTATTATTATTATTATTATTATTATTATTATTATTATTATTATTATTATTATTATTATTATTATTATTATTATTATCTATTACAACTAAGCCACTTTAAATTAAACAATTCTTAAGAATGAAATATTCTTAATTTGGACTTTACTTTTACTGTTTGGACTGTTGTGTGTTTTGAAAAATAGATTATTTAGGATCTAGTTATATTGCACTTCAGTCTTTAAATAATTAACCTAGTATTTACATAACAATATATGATGTTTTCCATGGTGAGCTTAACATCAATAACAACATTTATTAAAAAGGCTAAAATAATTTCTGGTGGTATTATCTGTACATTAAAATTTTGTTTAGTCACAATCTTTCACTTTTCACATTCTGGAAAAGCTGTGGTTATGTATCCTAGCAAAAGATGTTACATATGTGCATAAGTGTAGTCAGTAGCATATGCCTTTTTAAAAATATCAAACATGCAAAGAAACAAAAAGAAGTCCAAAATATCTGTATTACATCCAGAAATGCCAACTTTGCAACCAATATTTCTCATCCATAACTATGGCACCCTAAGGATACCTGCATACATGCAAATGCTTCTCTGGGATCAGTAACGCAGCAGGGATTGCTTTTTCCTTCCAGTAACAGATTGCTGGGAAATACCAAACATGGCATTGAGAATTCCAATGTTTGTTACAAATTTTTCTGGATGTGGTTGGAAAGAGGCCTAGAAATGCCAGCACAAATACATCTCACTTGCTGAACATGCACACTCATTCACACACTCACTTACTGCCCCAACACTTCCAAACGCCATTTGCTCATTCACTCACTCACTTACTGCCCCATCGCTTCCAAACGCTTCCAAACGCCACTTGCTAGCTCACTCACTTACTGCATTTGGAAGCGACGGGGCAGTAAGTGAACGAGTGCCGGTGCTGGAGGCCATCAGCTGTTTGGCGCCAGAGACCACTACCACTGCCAAAAAAAAGGTGCCGGAACTCAGAGGTGCTGTCACTGAGAGTGATGCCGGTGTTTCTACACAGCTCTGGGGGCTCAGCACAGGCTGCAGCGTGGCCACTGCAGGGAAGGAAATCCCCATGACGGCTGTGGGGAGGGGAATCCCCACGGCATGTGGCTCAGAGCCGCAGGGGCGGGGGTGCAAAGGACGGGCGGCAACACCGTAGCAAGAGACCGGCATCACTCCCAGTGACAGCACCTCTGAGTTCCGGCACCTTTTTTTTTTTTTAGAAAAAAAGCACTGATTACAGTATAAAGCCTTTTGTAATAACAGCTCCTTCTCTGTTTAACGTTTGCATAGCACATATGAAAAAGTATATATTTTCTCTTTGAAAACATTGAAAGTTACTATTACCTTATCATTTTAAATTCTTTTTACATAGATTTACAGTGGTGTAAAATTGGAATGCTAGTCTGATGATTAGATGAATTCAAACAAATGACCATATTTGCATTTAATTCTAAAGCAGTATCAGAGATGATTCATGGTAATATGAATCAAGTGCCATAATATGGTGCATTATGCAAGCTGCAATATCTTATTTAAAGTTCACCATAAAAGCCAACTGGAAGATACATGCACTACCTAACCAGGATGGTTTTTTTCTTTATTATCTTTTTTTTCAGTTTTTCATATGCACAGAGATTAATTTAGGAGTCCATTGGAAGTGAGCAGCTAATAATTCAAAGAAATAAATAAGATAAAGAACATGAAAATGTGCAAATGCACTTGAATGCTTCTTGAATCTAGGAACTGATTTAGACATTTCTTATTAGACCAAAATCAGATCAAAACAAACCCTACCAACACTTTATCTAATGATTCATACCTACTTAATATAATCCACACAGATCTATTCATATTCCGTTCAGACCTTATTCAATGAAGTTTAAGCCTAAGTAAACAAATATAGGAGTTCACGATTGCAATTTGTGTTTAATATTTACGGTAATATATTCACAGAATTTTCCAACTCTTGATATTCTCAAATATTCCTCATCACATAAAATTATATGAAGTAACAATAATTTAAAGATATTGTTACTATGAATAATCTGCACTTAGATTCACAGCCTAAAACTAGTGAAAACTTAATAATTCAAGCTGTAACCAAAGACCTAAGAATTATTGAGGTACCGCCTAAAGATATAGATAGCCTTAAATAAGGTGGGTATTAATGTAAAATTAAAGTTTTCAGGTCCAATAAATTCAACATTTCTAAATATTGAGGGAGACCTTTAGGTTTTGCTCCAAGGGCTTCAATCACAATTGGTATAATAGCAGATTTCTTTTTCCATTAGCAAGTCCCATTATTTTTTTAACTTGCTTTTCCTCAATCCTAAAATTACCCAGTATAGCAAAATCAATGAATGAATGAATAAACCATGTATACATTGAGATTGGCTGAGCCTCCCTTCGTGCCCCCTCCCACCAACACGACTCACAGTGACAACAAACCCACCATCTTGTTATACCATGTGAGCTAATTGCACAACACACTGGCCTCGCAAGTCAATCATACATAAAATTGTAAAATTATTTCACACTGAAGAGCCTGACAGCCCATGGATAAATGCACTAGACTTTCTTCTTTTCAATGACTGTTATATCATGCATGTTATCAACAAGATGTCTA
Organism: Vipera berus; assembly: GCF_964194415.1. Lineage (NCBI taxonomy): Eukaryota > Metazoa > Chordata > Lepidosauria > Squamata > Viperidae > Vipera > Vipera berus. The sequence goes on along the minus strand of NC_138209.1, from coordinate 32,671,101 downwards.
TTTGCTTGAATTTTAAAGTCCTATGAAATCATAACCTGCTCATTTTTCAAAACCGCCTCAACTTGTTCGCAGTAGCTTTTCCTACATTTAAATCATAACCTCTGGAAAAGTTTCCAATAAATAATTTTGGAAATTGGGTAAAAGAAATTGCAAAATTTTACTTCAGCCACTAATCAAATAGTGAATTTTTCCATCCTTTTATCTATAAAGGTGAAATTTGCTGATGTTTGTTACATGCTGAATTTTCACCATCATGCAATTAGTTGGCAATTCTTGAGACCCTAAAATAAAACCTTCAGTTTTTTTCTTTAACACTCCTGATTTTAATTGGCTCTACATGGGCTTCTTATTGGCTTTCCCTTATGGATTGACAATAATACTTCTCTCAAGTATTGATCATACATTGGCCTGTTTTTCCAATTTAGAAATATTTTTTTATTTGTTTCTCTTTACTTGTTACTTTTAAGAGTTATTCTTGATTGACTTCCTTCAGCATTGGTTGCTGGATTTTCTTAATGCTGTAATTCAAGCCATGATTTCTTTCTTGCAGTTTGTTTCATCTGTAGGAACCTTCTTGTTCTTGGCAGATACAGCCAATCAATATTAGTTTGATTGTAAAGCATGGTGCTTTATCATTACTTTTCTTGTTTACTGATCCAGGTTCCATCTGGACTCAGAATTATTCCTGCTGTACATGGAATAACACGGACTGCCCATATACTGTATATTTGATAATATATTTACCGTTTACTGTAGATTTCATTTTTTTCTCAATTCATTAGGTGTATTTGGTAGAAGTCCTTTGAAATATTCTGAGAAATTTCTCAATATAGCTGTATCAAAGAAAATTGAATGCCTTTCCATAGTCTATCCAAGAGATAAATTTATTTCTTATTATTGGTTCGCCACACAGTCAATCTCCCAAAGACTCAGGATAGGCAGATGTTGATGTTAGATGGTGTTAAAGCTTTCATTGCAGGATGTAAGCTATTCCAAATATAGCTGCCTTTTTCAATTGATAGTGATTTTGTCAATGCTGATGGTATTCAAGTGGTGCTTCAGTTGTTTCCAGTTTTCACCCAAGGAACCTATTATAAGGGTAGGTATTATCTTTGCCTTCTTCTGCCAGAGCTGTTCTATTTCTATTTGCATGTCTTTTTATTTCATTATCTTCTCTAGTTCTTTCTATTCTATTTTGCTGTCTCCAATAACTGCCATGTCCACTATCCAGATTTTTTTTAATCTTTCTTATCAACAATTGTTAAGTCTGGGTTATAATGTGGCAGGTGCATGTCTATTTGATTTCTAAAGCCTCAGAGGACTTTAGCTTTTTCATTTTCTATTATTTTTTTCTATTTAATAATCCCACCAGTTCCTGCTTGCCAGCAAATGATATTTCTTATAGAGCTTCCAGTGTACCATTGTTACTACTTTATCACACCATTGTTTGTAGTCAGTCTATGCAACCTTCTTGCAGCAGCTAACTAGGTCATCCAATGGTTTTCAGCATCCTTGAAAAGGTGGTATTTGATGTCTGCTGCTGTCTTCTCAATTCTGGTTTTGTATGAATTTATTTTTTAAATACATTGGCCATGTAATATTTTGTCTTCCTATGTATCTTTTTGATTCTTCATTTGATCTTTCTTATAGGCCACTCTTTCCAGTATTCAGAAAGCCTTCCTATTTATTAACTTCTGCTTCACTTTCTTTCATAAAGATAATCTTCCAATGCCTTTTCTTCCTCAACCATCTGATGTACTTGCACTATTACACAGTCACATATTTTCTTTGGTGAGTAGTCTGTCAACATTGGTGAAAGGATAAAAGGCATGATTCTTTGTTGTTATTTTTCTGGTCTTCCTATCCTGCGCTTTTATCTGTGCAAGTCCACTATTTTATCTATACATCTAATGTTTGGAATTGCCCAGGTATTAATTCCTTTGATAGTATTTTCTCCACTGAGTTTGGAATTTAAGATTTTCTTCATTCTCTTGAGGTATTCTCTCATACAAAATATGTAAATTACAGAAGGCTAGACAGGCTTAGTTGTTGTCTGGCTCAACAGGACTTAGCTATACATTATTGTTTATTTATTTTATTTATTTTAATTCCATTTATATCCCGCCCTTCTCCGAAGACTCAGGGCGGCTTACAAGCTTAGCAGTAGCCTTCATTCTATGTATATGCCTGCTTATTAGGACTTTTGCCCCCCCCCAAGCGGCATTATTACAAAGTCAGCTTAATTGCCCCCAACAATCTGGGTTCTCATTTTACCTACCTCGGAAGGATGGAAGGCTGAGTCAACCTTTAGCCTGGACATCTTTTTTTTTTCCTGGACATCTGGTGAAAAATGGGCACAGTTCTCAAAAATGTTGACTGAGCAACTAGGGCTGGAAGTTGTGCAGAAGTACAGGAAGAAAAAATATTTACCTGTTGCAAATATACAAAGATAGAAAACAAAGCTTTGACAGAAGTAACTCAGACTAGAGACACAAATCAGAAAGGGTTGGCACTAGAAGAAGGCAGCACAGCTATTGTTTCATTCCCAAACCAGGCATTCTCTCCTCTGCCTCAGAAAGAACAAAACTCTAACATACTGTAAGGTGTTGAAATTGAAGAATGGCTAAAATCTGGAAAACCTAACTGATATGAAAGATCCAGCAAAAGGGGCAGCATCAGGCAACTACAGACCAATTATCTGTTTACCAATAACTTTCAAACTGCTAACTGGTATGGTAGCTGATACAGTCTAATGGACTCTAGTTGAAAACAAGCTCTTTCCACCTAAGCAGAAAGGAAATCACCCAAACAGTAGAGGAACAAAATAGTAACTCCTAATTGACAAAATGATTTGGAAACCTACAAAAGAGAGAAGACCAACTTAAATGTAGTATGAACTGATTACAAAAAGCATTCAACTGCCTAGAGGTATTATTATTATTATTCTGATTATTCTTCAAAACCAACTTGTCAATTAATGTGGTTCTTTGTTTCCTTCTATTCCCTCTAATGGCAGAAAGTGAAGAGGAACTGAAGAGTCTCTTGTTGCGAGTGAAGAAGGAGAGTGCAAAAGTTGGGTTGAAACTAAACATTAAGAAAACCAAGATCATGGCATCCGGCCCTCTCAATTCCTGGCAAATAGATGGGGAAGAAATGGAGGTAGTGACAGATTTTATTTTCCTGGGCTCCAAGATCACTGCAGATGGGGACTGTAGTCAAGAAATTAAAAGACGCTTGCTCCTCGGGAGGAAAGCCATGGCAAATCTAGACAGCACACTAAAAAGCAGAGACATCACCCTGTCAACAAAAGTGCGTATAGTCAAGGCTATGGTCTTCCCAGTTGCAATGTATGGCAGTGAAAGTTGGACCATAAGAAAGGCTGAGCGCAAAAGAATTGAGGCCTTTGAACTCTGGTGCTGGAGAAGACTCCTGCGAGTCCCTTGGACTGCAAGGCGATCAAACCGGTCAGTCCTAGAAGAGATCAACCCTGACTGCTCTTTAGAAGGCCAGATCCTGAAGCTAAAACTCAAATACTTTGGCCACCTAATGAGGAGGAAGGACTCGCTGGAGAAGAGCCTAATGCTGGGAAAGATTGAGGGCAATAGAAGAAGGGGACGACAGAGAATGAGGTGGCTGGATGGAGTCACTGAAGCAGTAGGCGTGAGCCTAAATGGACTCCAGAAGATGGTAGAGGACAGGAAAGCCTGGAGGAACATTGTCCATAGGGTCGCGATGGGTCGGACACGACTTCGCAACTAACAACAACAACAACAATTTTTTGCAACATGCTTTTTGTCCACAAAGAGTAAATCATTCTTTTTCAGATAGTTATAAATTTGATTTGCAGTTATGCTGATAAATAGGTCTATGTTGTTGGCAAACAGGTTATAGGTCTGTAGTTTCCAGGCTCATTTCCATTCTTCTTGCACTTTTGAATTAGGAATATCCTTCCAGTTAACCATTCTTCATTTTCTGATGCTCCCAAAACTCTGTTCATCTGGTGTTCCAATCATGAGTGCAAATTTGCCAGTGATTTTAGCCAGAATCCATGGACCTCATCTGGTCTAGGAGCACTCCAGCTTATTATTTTCTTTGATTGCTTTCATACCAGTTCCTCAGTTACCCTAATGTCTTTCATGCTGGGTACTTTCATTGCATTTTAATTTACATGATCCATTGTTGTATTCATATTGTGTCTCACAAATTTGTCCAACATTTTAGGGCCTTTTCATTGTCGGGTTTTTCATTACGTGTGCTTGATTCTTTCCCATTTTTAAAGGTTTTGTAGAATTGATGCTGATTTGTTCTAATGGCAAATTCTGCTGGAATTGGATGGTTTAATCGCTCTATATATTAGTATCACTATCGCAGCAAAAACCAATAGACAAAGCTTGGAATGCTGGTAATGAGGACAAAAGTAGGGAACTAGTCTTTACATTTACACTGAGTCTTTTGAGGGTCCCATGATATACTTTTCTTTCAAAACTGGATTTTTCTTAACAGAAATGCTGAGAATAGAACAATGAGAAACAACAAGAAAAGCTAACTTAGCCTCTTTTTAGCAACATAAAAGTAATATACAGTGTGCCTTTCTGAATTCATCAGCAAGCTATCAAGCGTTGCACTCAACATCCAAAGACACTGCTGTATTTAAAAAGAAATAGAAAAAAATGGTATTAGAAGGTTGCATAAATGGAAGTTGTTCACTAAAAAACAAGCCACTCTAGGTTTTGTTCCATTTATGTGACAGGGAAACAAATCAATGTTTCCAAATGGAAGAGGATAAAATCAATTGGTGGGTGTGGAGGAATGCATCTTCAAGACATTAAAACATTTAAGATTAAAAATAATATTTAAAATCTCAGGATAATTACCTGAATGCATCCTATTAAAGCAAAGTTCAGGGCTGGTATGATATAAGCTATTGCCAAGCATTCTAAATGAAACTGCACTTTTATTTTGCAGTTTGCTCATATAATGGATCAAAACTTGAATTTTGAAAAGCATGATTTATGATTTACAGACACAGTATTTTCAGCTATATATATTTTTAAAATTAAACATGGAGCTTTTATTTCATCAATGTTCTTCCATAATCATTTTACAATAAAGAAAAAAGTGCTAGTAAGCCATTTTTTTGCAGAAAGGTCTTTGCTGATAGTTCTGGAAGGGAGTTAAAGGTAGCAGTTTGCAAAAAAAATGTTTTCTTTATTGATTTGCATTTTGAGGAAGCAGACTATCATTTCTTTCAAATCTCAAACAAAAGTAATTTTTGTTCACTATTTTTTTCTCTTTGGGCACTTTATGTCTTGGTATGAAAAAACAAAACAACAAAAACACAGTTAAGGGCAACACAGAAAATAAAAGACTTTGTCATATTTTCCTACAACTGTGTAGTAAATCTTACCCACTGTCCTGATGACACCAGCCTCCTCTCCGGAATTTCAACTACCTGGTCATTGTATATGTTATCTACTGGGCTTTTTGAGGGAATACCACGTGGGTTGCTGGAGCAGCTAACAACTCTCCAGCAACCCAGACTACCAGTCTCCTGTGCTGCAATTGGCTATCCCCAGGCGGCAATGGTTGATTCAAACCTATTGGCTGCCGCCTAGGGGCTAGACTATATATTGCGGCTGGTTGCAGCCATGTCCCTGAGTACAGTCACAGCACAAAATAAACTATGAGTTACCTGTACTCTGTTTGCGTCTTCATTCCAGTGTCAAAGAACCCGCTATTTAACAGTGGCAATGAGGATGGGATCCTGCTTCACTGACTAAAGAGCTGAAGTACACGAGGGAAAGGCAGCACACACCGGAGGGAAGAGGCATTTTCCCCCCACTCTCTCAAGGTTGGCTAGCAAGCTACACTAGCGGCCTCATGCTCAGTGGACTAATTCCCTGAGCCTAGAAGCAGGATCCAGAAGAACGCAGGAACCCGCAAAAAAGGATGCCGAAGGTCGGTAAACTGAGAGAATTCGACGTGAAACACCCGGAGGAATGGCCATCTTATTTATCGCAAGTAGAAAACTACCTCAGAGCCAATAAGATCACAGAAGAAGGACTGAAGGCCACACTCTGCATGTGTGGCCCGGCAACCTTTATTTGGCCAAGAGCCTTTTTGCATCGACACCAATTGAAGCGGTCTCCTATGCAGATTTAAAAAAGAAGCTAACCGGGCACTTCCAGCCTAAGATGTCTGAGTTGGCTTGGCGGTTCAAGTTCGACCAAAGAGAGCAGCTTCCCGGGCAGTCAGCTTCCGAGTTCATAGCAGTCCTGAGGCAGGCCGCACGCCTTTGCAAATTCTCAAATTTAGAAGAACGACTAAGAGACCAGCTCATCTGCAACCTACAGGACAGAACGCTTCAGCAGAGACTATTTGCTAGGCCAAATTTAACGTTCTCTGAAGCACAGGACGAGGTGATGGCCGACAAAGCTGCCGGGGGCGCCGTTCAGACAGTTCAGCCCGCCAAATTGACAAGGGTTGAAGAAATGGTCCACAGTGAGGATACCAAATGCACTGGAGATTCTTCCAAGGAAGAAGAGCCTGAAATCAACCGACTCCAAAAGCAGCCCAACGCGCAACACCGAAACAACTACCAGTGGGAGGACAGTTACAAGGCAGTTCTCTTACCGAGATGTAAGGGGTGTGGCAGCAACCATGTTCGCGCCAATTGCAGATTTCATTCAGCCACGTGTAGAGCTTGTGGAAGGACAGGCCACATCACGGTGGTTTGCAGAGCCCGCCAGAGAGACCGGCCACCCAAACACCAGTCGGAAGAACTGACTAGAAGAGGTACTGGGGCTCAGGGTCCAGTTAGTGTGGGATTTTTCAGAAGCCGTAGAAGCGTATGCCGCACCGGGGTGCGACGCCCCCTCAAACCCAAACTTAAGCTCATGGTAGAGCTACAAGGAGTTCCATGTAAGATGGAATTGGACTCTGGCTCTGCAGTCTTAATCATTTCTCAAGACACTTTTAACTCTGTGTGTAGGCGCAGTAACAATTGGGCCAAACTAAGACTCTCAGATATAATCCCAACAGATTTTCAAAATGCTCATGTTAAAGTTAAGGGAGAAGCCACCTTGTTGGTCAAGTTTAAAGGGTTTTGGGGGCACCTGGATGTAATAGTAGTAGGGGGCCAGAGAACGAGTCTCATTGGACTTGATTGGTTTGATGCCTTAGGTATTCAGATTACTGGCATAAACTGGACACAAACTGCAGACATCGCGTCAGTATGCGAGGAATACACGGATGTTTTTGATGCAACCCTAGGGACATACACAGGCCCACCTATTTCATTTAAGAGAGATCCCAACGTAGTTCCAATCAGGGTTAAGCCTCGTAGGGTCCCCTTTGCCTTAAAACATAAAATTGATTCCTAAATTGATAAGCTTGTAGAACAGGGCGTGTTACAGCCTGTTGATGGGGGGAAGTGGGAAACTCCTATAGTCACTCCACTTAAAGCCAATGGGGAAATTCGCATTTGTGCTGACTATAAATGCACATTAAATAAGGCCTTCAAGCAACACGCTTACCCGGTCCCAGTGGTCAACCATATTTTAGCCTCCTTGCAAGGGGGTACTATTTTTGCTAAACTTGATTTAGCACAGGCCTAGCAGCAATTGTCGGTTGATGAGGCCACAGCTGCGGCTCAAACAATCGTGACTCACCAAGAGGCCTTCAAGGTTAAACGCTTACAGTTTGGAGTCAGTGTTGCACCGGGTATTTTTCAGGAAATCATGGAGCATACACTCAAAGGTATTCAGGGCGTCTGAATACCCTGAATCCCCAGAAGTGTTGGCCAGAAGGCTCAGGGCTGTTTTGCAGAGGCTTCGCGAAGCAGGCCTCAAATTAAAAAAGAACAAGTGTAGTATTGGGGTTTCTTCAACAGAATTCCTGGGTTTCCAAATTGATGTTAACGGCATTCACCCCACTGATTCTAAAGTGAAGGCCGTTAAAATGGCTCCTAGGCCCAAATCAAAAGGAGAGCTACAAGCATTCTTGGGTCTCATAAATTTCTATCACACATTTCTACCTCATAAGGCAGCAATAGCAGAGCCCCTCCACAGGCTTCTAGACAAGAAAGCTCCATGGAAATGGACTAACTTACATGAAAAAAGGTTTTCAGGACTTAAAAGCACTGCTGTCAGAAAAGTCCAGTGTAACTCACTACAAAGAGTCTAAACCTGTATGTCTTGCATGTGATGCATCTCCCTATGGGGTAGGGGCAGTTTTAAGCCACATAGAAAAAAATGGGAAACAGGTGACTATAGCATTTTACTCAAGAACTTTGTCCTCTGCTGAGCGCAACTATGCTCAGATTGACAAAGAGGCCCTGGCCATCGTTGCTGGAATAAAAAAATTCCATGATTATTTATATGTCAGGGATTTCACAGTCTACACTGACCACAAACCTCTGTTGGGACTGTTCACAACAGACAAACAACCCCCCCACATACTATCTCCAAGAATGCTGAGATGTCTATTTTCCTATCTGCATACAGTTTTAAATTAATTCACAAACCGGGCAAGGAAATGGGCTATGCTGATGGCCTCAGCAGACTACCACTGCCACTAATGGATCCAGATCCGGCTCCTGATGCTAGAATATTGTCCATACAGGACATACCTGAGTTTCCCCTCCATGCAGGGGACATTGCTGCTGAAACTGCCACAGATAAAATACTTAGCAGAATGTTGTCACGGGTATATACGGGCTGGTTGGAAAAAAGTCCAGGCTCAGAATTTCAGAGCTATTTTGTCAGAAGGCATGAGTTATCTGCCCACAAATGGTGCATTTTATGGGGAAATAGAGTCATAATTCCCACTTCCCTAAGAGACAGTGTTTTACAATCATTACATGAAGGCCATCCAGGCATTGTCAGAATGAAAGTGTTAGCTAGAAGCTACCTCTAGAGGCCTGGCCTTGATAAGGACATTAAGCCTCAAGTCCATGGTTGTTATACATGCCAGCAATCTAGGCCTGAAATGCCACAGGCTCCAGTTCACAGGTGGGAGGAAACACACACTCCCTGTTCTAGGGTTCACATAGACTATGCTGGCCTTTTCAAGGACAGCTCTTCCTTATAGTAGTGGATAGCCACTCCAAATGGCTGGAAGTAATTCCAGTTCCTAATATGACTACTGCTAGGACCATCCAAGTGCTGAGAAAACTCTTTGCCACACATGGGTTGCCAGATGTCTTAGTTTCAGACAATGGGGCCCAATTCACTGCTGCTGAATTTCAGGCTTTCCTTAGAGCTAATCTCATCAGACATGCAATGTCTGCACCTTTTCATCCATCTTCTAATGGTCAAGCTGAACGCATGGTGAGGACAACGAAGGAGGCACTCAAGCACATTGTCACAGGTGATTGGCATCACAGATTGGCAGATTTTTTTACTTTGCCAGCATTTTATGCCCTGCACTGCCACAGGCAAAAGTCCTGCAGAACTACATTGGGGGAGGTGTTTGATCACTAAACTGGACAGATTGCATCCAGATAGAGTGGCAGCAGAAGCCTCTCGACCAAAACCCCCAAGGGGGCTGCACATGGGCGATTGGGTTTGGGCCAGGAACTATGGGCATGGGAATCTGTGGGTTCCTGGTCAAATCACCAAGGCATCCAGACCCCTATCTTATGAAGTGGGGTTGGAGGAAGGGCGAGTTGTCAGAAGACACATTGATCAGCTCAGGAAGCGGTTTCCTGAATGGCCACTAAGCGAGGACTGCATCATAAGTCCCTCCCAAGGTCCTCAAACTTGTGGCCAAGCCAGCCCTCACATGGACTACCAGGACTTTTCCTTCTTAACTGAGGTGGAACCAGAGGGAGAACTGGGGAGCTCTGCAGTGCAACATGGACCCCCTGAAGGAGCAAGCCAACCAAACCTCAGCAACCACTGTGCCTACTCTGCCGAACAGTCTGACTCTGGGGTGGGCCAACCTGGAGAGGCCAGCCAGAGTGCATCGAATCCCCTTCACTCAGGAGCACAAAGGGACACAAGTCTACCCAGCCCACTGGGTAAGCTGGTAGACCACAAAGTGATGGGAACTCTGAGACGTTCCTCTAGGGCACACAAGCCTCCTTCATATCTTGCAGATTACGTTGTAAAATAAAGAGCTATTTGTTGTGGTAAATCCTGTTGCCACTAGACTATAGAACTAATGCTATGATATAACTGTATAAAAGTGCCATTTTGGTAGCCTATTCATTCAGACGTTGTTTAATAACATTGTAGTCCACATGGTTTTTTTTATTATTGCTTTTACTTTAATGTGTTTGGACATTGAGTCTTGACCATTGTTGAGACTCATTAGTGTTATTATGGTCTGAGCTAAGGGGGGGTGGGGTGTTATGTACTGGGCTTTTTGAGGGAATACCACGTGGGTTGCTGGAGCAGCTAACGGCTCTCCAGCAACCCAGACTACCAGTCTCCTGTGCTGCAATTGGCTATCCCCAGGTGGAAATGGTTGATTCAAACCTATTGGCTACCGCCTAGGGGCTAGACTATATATTGCAGCTGATTGCAGCCATGTCCCTCAGTACAGTCACAGCACGAAATAAACTATGAGTTACCTGTACTCTGTTCGCGTCTTCATTCCTGCGTCAAAGAACCCGCTATTTAACAGTATACATAAGAAATAGAGTTGAGTTCTGATTAAGTTAAAGTAGAATGATTTTACATAAATAAATATGTTTGACAAACAACAATAAATATATATTTGTACCTTTGGGAATGATATAAATTTCCAATCATGAAAACAAATCATTTGTGTACATATATCTAAGATTGACTTATTCAACTTTATGTATTCTGTTGTACTGAATATTAACTTTCAGAATTTATGAGCAACATTGATTTCCATTGGGAATTATAGAAATTATTGTGCAATATAGCAGATATCTACCATATTAGGGAATATGCTGATGTAAATTGTAAGCCTCCAGAAGCTGTGAATGCTTCAACACTGGAAGTTTTTAAGAAGAGACTGGACAGCCATTTGTCCAAAATGTTATAGGGTTTCCTGCCTGAGCAGGAGGTTGGACTAGATGATCTCCAAGGTCCTTTCCAACATCATCATCATCATCATCATCATCATCATCATCATCATCATCATCATCATCATTATTATTATTATTATTATTATTATTATTATTATTATTATTATTTATTACAACTACTACTACTACTACTACTACTACTTTTTTGGGTAGAAATGTGTACACTGTACAATATAGGTAGACTTTCATTTCTCTTTATTCATTCAGGAAAAGTGTAAAGATCAATTCCTGTTTAATGCTGATGGCCAATTTGGAATAGGATTGGAATCCGTGGTGCTTACACACTGTCTGAAGTACCTGTTTAGGCTTGTGAGAACTGTTACAAGGCAAAAAAGGTTAAAGTGTTACATTACATTGCAAGATGGGGAGCAGAGGGAAGGAGCTCAATTTTCTTGCTGCTATTTTGACATCCAGACTTATGGTTTGATGAGCCCCTAAGATCAGGTAAGTGGCAAGCGGGACAGAATGGATGGAAAAACCAATGGAAGAGATTCCTCTGAGCATATCTGTATGTCTATGTCTCCCTGAGGGCATCTGCGCATTACAAAGTTCAGATAGGGTGGGCATGCTCCAGGTCATTTCCCTTAACTGTTGTTATCTATGGGAGTCTAGGAAGTATGATTTTTGGTAGTTGTTCAAGGCTTGTGGAACTTTCTCCCCTGAATGCTAGCAAGCTTTCTCACAAGTATTGGGCTGGACTGAGAAGGCTATAGCTCTACAAACTGGAATGCTGGTACAGGGGGAATGTTATCTTTAAGTGCCATGACTTTTCATTATAGTTTAATATTTATGTCACTTTTTGTGAGCCACCCAGAGTTATGATATGATACTGTACGTAAGATGGGTAGCCAGATTAGTCTAATAAATAAATAAAATCAGCTAAAAGGGCAAAAAAATTTCATGCATTACCTTTTCATATGTGCATTAATGTAGCATGTGCATTCAAAAAGATGAAACTTACGATGTTTGTTTGTGTGTGTGTGTGTGTGTTTAAATAAATAAATTCAGTATCTTGAAAAGATTTACTGTCTCTCATTATTGCTAATCTGTGTCTCCAAAAGGCAAGAAGCAGACAGGCAAGAAATAGAAATAAACATTAGGAAAGGCATAAAAAGGTATGGATATGTGAGCCCACAAGTATAAGCCTAGGGCTAAATCTTTGTCCCTAATCAACAGCAACTGGAATCAGATGAGGAAAACTACTTAGGAATCCATAAATCCCATTGCCAATCTCCCTTGCCTGACCAGAAGGATGCATGATTGATGACATTAAAGGCTATTCACATATCCAGAATGGATACAACATCCTCATCCTGAGCCCATAAGGGATTACCCACATGTACAATCAGTATTATCTGAGTCCTATATCTCAGCTAGAAACCTGAATGTAAAGTGTCAAATAATCGGCTTCTTCCAGAGTCCTTTGAAGCTGCATGGCTACCACCTTTCCAACATTTTTCCCCAAACGTTGGATATTGCTTCCAATTCCAGTGATGACCTATTGATGTTCCTACCCAGCTACATGTCACCTCCCAGGAGACCATGACAAACCGGAAGGGTCATGAATCTAAAGCACAGGTGGTAGAATTCAACAACCCAAGCCACTATTTAGATGTAAAAAAGGAAATTGAAGATAGTTGGTAGAATGATTTGTTGCAAATTCCAATTCAGAAAGAACTCTCCTCATGAAGATTTAATCAAAGCTGCAGTTATAACAAGATGAGTTCTTCTATGTCACTACCGTTTTAGCACCATACAGTATATAGTAGGCAGAATGAAAGCACATGCTAAATTTTTGCAGACAAATTGTTTGTTTACTTGAAATACCAACAAGACCTAGGGAGGTGTGTGTTCATTTCTACCTCCGGTAAAGGGCATGCTAGTTATTATAAATCAGACACAGAATTATTCCAAAGAAGTCCAACATAACTCTGTATTTGACTGAATTTGATACTCTAATAATGTCCTGGATCTCAAAACTACCTTTCCCTTTACAGATTACATTTTAACTATTATCTTTTAGAAAAAAGTATAATCATAAATAATGCTAACATGCTGATGTTTGGAATGGCACCAGTTCCTACTAGTGCATCAATTGTTTCCAAATCAAGCTAAAAAGGCCTAAAAATAATTTAAATATAATTAAGGAGAAAAAAGAGCTGCCCTTTTGTAGGTTTTAAAAATCTGCTTCCCAATGCTTTTATAAATAATTAAATATTTTAAGAAGACTAATAGCAGACTCACCTCTCCAATTGTCCTACCACATTAGTTATGTTCCATAAGACAACATGCTTTTTAAAAGGTTTCTAAATGATGTGGTTAAGAAATGCAACACATTATCCAGTGGTTATTGAACAACATCACTTCCACTCCGCAAGCTAATGGAATTACTTGATCCTTTTTTATATCATTTTCTTATAACATCTTCATTAGTACTTATGAAAAGGTAAGATGAAAGGGCTCTTCTTCAGTCTTTAAAGTTGCACCTACTGTATCCATACTTCCTTTATTTCCAAACTCTAGGCACTCTTTCCTAAACAAATACACACAGCTTTGCTACCACACCTATCATATGTGGGTAACAAAAAAAAGACTGATATAATACAGAAACAGACATTTAGAAGCACTGATAAACTATAGCATGAGTTTCAAAGAATTTTTGCCCCATAACTTTGGTATGAAAAAGAATGGATTTTTGCTTCTTGCTTGTAGTTTGAGAAGAATTACAATTGTCTTAGGCATGAAAGCTGGCTGGGTCACATTATACGATCAAGTTTAACACCCGTGCTATATTTGTACATCTCTATACCTTTCATTTGCCAATGTATTTTGCAATTTATACTGTCAATGAACAAATTAATTTATGTATTTCTGTCTTAGAATGAATTGATGACTAAGTGCATTATTTCTGTTCATAACATTGCCCAGTCTTCCCAAGTGCTTTGTAGATTGTAGACAGTAATAGTACATAGCTGTAGTCATACAAATCTAATTGAAAACAGTGAGGCTTATATGCTTATATTTGTTTATATTGGATAGCCACAATATATTCAGAGTTAAGCACTTGTTCACTTGTTTTTCAGTGAACTTAATTAATTATAAAAGTGTGATTAGAGTATAAAAATATTTTTATGGTATCTTTTCAGATACAGATTCAATATTTCATTCCTTATTCCTCTACTTTTTTCTTAATGTTATACATTCTACATGGATACATTTGCAGTTAATAAACATAATTCATCTTTTGACACCATCAGACCATTGCAAAACATATCAGTAGACTTATTTTTTAAATTTGAGTTAGATATTACTCTTGTCTATTTGAACTGATCAGAAAGATTATTTTAGCTTCTCTTTTTAATAAAAAAAAGGTATATTGCAAAAGGCATGACCAGGGAAGCAAGACCCAAGAAAAGACAGATATATGATACTAGGCTTCAAGAAGTCTTGGATTAATTTCTGTGAATGTTAGAATAATTCAGCTGAGATGTCTTTAAAAGAAGCACATTTCCAAAATAGAAGTCCCTGCAGATTGCATTTCTGTTGTAGGAGTTAAAAAAAACCTGTCTGCCTCATGAAAGATTAACAGACCAAAACCTTTAGAACCACCTGGATCTATAGTTCATTTAGTTTTCCATTCAAACCAATAAATAAAGGAGGGTGGAGATTCAGCCATCTTTAAAAGTTGTATAAAGCTGTACTTTATTTATTCAAACATGTGGAATTCAAATAGCATTTTAATAGGATTCTAATAGAAAATGGTTGAATATTATATTTTAACATAGATATTAATATAATTCCAACCCACTTCCTAAAATATTGTATCACTGTGAATGCCTTGGAAACTATTTTAAAGATTGAAAATTAAAGATTATTTTATACTGTTAAAAATAAAGTCATGTGAGTGAGAAAACATGCCTGCAAGCTTTTTATGTAGACATATCCTACATCATTCTTCCTTCTATAGCTATAATTTCAACATAAAATTACTTTAGTAGCTTACATATAGCACTAGAGTTTAATCAATTATTGTTTTATTTGATTGATTTTTATTTCTTGGCATGTGGTATGAATATAGCTATTATGATTTTGAAACCATGACTCAAATCTGGGTGTTATTTATGAACTTAGCTGCATGATGCTTAACATAATTCTACAATCAATTTGACCAATCATCTATCTGCTATAAAAAGAACAGTTAACAGGTAAATTCAACAGAAGAGCTAAACTTCTGTTAACAATCTATCATTGTAATTAATTCACAGCAAGTCCACAATGGCTTCATATCTATCATAAACCATTGCATTCATTATCTCTGATCCATTCAGGATCAAATATCCTTGGCTGATTCTTAATAATAAAACTTTTCTTTAAAATTATAACTGGGATATTTCCAAACAATTTTATCCCATTCACCACAGTTATAGATCTCTGTTGTAAACATCTCCACAGCACTTGTTGTTCAGAAGAGTTATACAAATGGGACAACCAACCATCCCAAAAAAGAAAGACTCCAGCACCTCTTCACCAGTAATCAGCACTCAGATCAGCATAGATTGACTCCAAGGTTACTTTCAGACCAACAGTCAAGTAAGCAATACCTCAATCAAGAAACTGTCAAAGAGCCAATAGTAAACAGCCCAACCAAAGAATCCCTAAAACCACCCCTACCCACACAGACAGGCAAGACATCAAAATATAAACTGACAGCAAACAGCACTCTTTACTAGCACTTTTGATGTTACCTAGTCAGGGTAATGAAATGTTGAAGAGCACCAAGGACCCCTTGTTCAGAGGTTTTTCCTACAAACTGAAACACAACATCTCTTGATAGTTGTTTCCTGATTGCATACAGTAAATCTGTTCCATGATCACCATCAGTTCTCTTAAGAAAATCCAGTTCATCTCTAAATCTTTCAAATTCATTCTTGTTTCAGTCTTCTCTAATAATAATAATAATAATAATAATAATAATAATAATAATAATAATAATAATAATAATAATAATAATAATAATAATAATAATAATAATAATAATAATAATAAAAGTTGGAAGGGACCTTGGAAGTCATCTAGTCCAACCACCTGCTCAGGCAGGAAACCTTATACCATTTCAGGCAAATGGCTGTCCAGTCTCTTCTTAAAAACCTCCAGTGTTGGAGCATTCACCACCTCTGGAGGCAGGTTGTTCCACTGGTTAATTGTTCTAACTGTCAGGAAGTTTCTCCTTAGTTCTAGGTTGCTTCTCTCCTTGACTAGTTTCCATCCGTTGCTTCTTGTCCTGCTTTCAGGTGCTTTGGAGAACAGCCTGGCTCCCTCTTCTTTGTGGCAGCCCCTGAGATATTGGAACACTGCTATCATGTCACCCCTCACCCTTCTCTTCATTAAACTACACATACCCAATTCCAGCAACCGTTCCCTATATGTTTTAGCCTCCAGCCCCCTAATCATCTTTGTTGCTCTTCTCTGTACCCTTTCTAGAGTTTCAACATCTTTTTTACATCGTGGTGACAAAAAATGGATGCAGTATTCCAGGTGTGGCCTTACCAAAGCATTGTAAAGTGGTATTAGTACTTCACCTGATCTTGATTCTATCCCTCTGTTAATGCAGCCTAGCACTGTGTTGGCTTTTTTGGCAGCTGCAGCACACTGCTGGCTCATATTGAAGTTATTGTCTACTAAGACTCCGAGATCCCTCTCACAGTTACTACTATTGAGCAAGGTACCACCTATACTATACCTATGCATTTGATTTTTCCTGCCTAAGTGTAGAACCTTACTTTTTTCACCATTGAATTTCATTTTGTTAGATAATGCCCAGTGTTCGAGTCTCTCCAGATCCTTCTGTATCTTAAGCCTATCTTCTGGAGTATTGGCTATTCCTGCCAGCTTGGTGTCGTCTGCAAATTTGATGAGTTCCCCATCTATCCCCTCATCCAAATCATTAATGAAGATATTGAAGAGCACTGGGCCCAGAACAGAGCCCTGGGGCACCCCACTACACACTTCCTTCCATGTAGATGCAGTTCCATTGAGGACCACACGCTGAGTACGGCCTGTCAGCCAGCTACGAATCCATCTGGTGGTGATGCTATCTAACCCACATTTTTCTATCTTATCAAGTAGTAGGTTGTAATCTACTTTATCAAATGCCTTACTGAAATCCAAGTAAATTATATCTACAGCGTTCCTCTGGTCCACTAATTTTGTCACTTGGTCAAAGAAAGTAATAAGATTTGTCTGGCATGATCTGTTTTTGACAAACCCATGTTGACTTTTAGTGATGACTTTGTTTGCATCAAGGTGTTCGCTGATTTGTTGTTTGATTATCTTTTCCAGAATCTTTCCAGGTATTGAGGTCAGGCTGATAGGTCTGTAGTTTCCTGGATCTATTTTTTTCCCTTTTTTGAAGATGGGAACTACATCAGCTCTCTTCCAGTCCTCTGGTAGTTCCCCAGTGCTCCAGGATCTTTGAAAAATATAGTTCAGTGGTTCTGAGATCACGTCTGCCAGTTCCTTGAGAACCTTGGGGTGTAATCCATCTGGTCCTGGTGATTTGAACTCATCTAGGCTGGACAGGAGCTCACTTACCATTTTCTTGCCTATCTTAACTTGCGTTTCTATTCTGTTTTTTATGGCACTGGTTTGGGTAGGTTGGACTGTTTTTTCCCTTTGTGTAAAGACAGATGCAAAAAAATGAATTAAATAGTTCTGCTTTCTCCCTATTGCTTGTCACCTTCTTGCCACTTTCCCCCACTAATGGACCAATCATTTCCTTAACTTTGTTCTTGTTTTTTATATGTTGAAAGAAGTATTTTTTGTTATTTTTGACTTTGGTCGCAAGCCTTAGTTCATTTTGAGCCTTAGCTTTCCTCACTTCATCTTTGCAGGCACGGGCTATTTGCTGATATTCTGACTTAGTTATGTGCCCCTCTTTCCAATTCTTATACTTGTCCTTTTTATCTTTCAATTTATCAGAGAGTTCTTTATGCAGCCATGCTGGTTTCTTTTGAGAGCTGTTATTTTTCTTCTTTGTTGGTATTGTACTAGACTGGGCCTTTATTATCTCACTTTTCAAAATTTCCCAAGCTTCTTGAGTTGTTTTCCCCTTTAGGATTCTCATCCATGGAATTCTTCCCAAGGTCTCTCTAAGTTTATTGAAATTAGCTCTTTTAAAGTCCAAGACTCTAGTTTGACTGTGTTCTATTGCTTGTGCCTCCAGAATGTTGAATTCCAATATTGCATGATCACTTCCCCCCAAGGTTCCTGTGGCTTCGACACCTTCTATCATTTCATCTCTGTTTGTGAGAATTAAATCCAATATGGCTAATCCCCTAGTTCCCTTCTCTACTTTTTGGGAGAGAAAGTTGTCTGCTAGGTTTGTCAGAAATCTGTTTGATCTTCCACTTGGTGCAGAGTTTGTCTCCCAGTTGATATCAGGGTAATTAAAGTCCCCCATTACTATTGTGATGTGCTTCTTACATACCTTAGTTAGCTGACTAGCAAAAAGTTCATCTATTTCCTCTGCTTGGTTGGGCGGCCTATAGTATACACCTATGGCAATGTCATTTTTTCCCCTTTTATATTGACCCAAATGCTTTCAAGTTTACAGTTTTCGTCATTGTTGTGGTCTATTTCTGTAGAGATAAAGTTATTTCTTATATATAGAGCAACTCCTCCTCCTCTTTTGTTTAGTCTGTTTCTTTTAAATAGTTTAAATCCCTCTAGCAGTGTGTTCCATTTGTAGGTTTCGTCCCACCATGTTTCCGTAATGGCAACAATATCATATCTGCCCTCATTTACCTGAATTTCTAGTTCACCCTGCTTACTGTTCATACTCTGTGCATTGGTGTATAGACATTTGAGTCCTTTATGACTGACCCTGTGTTTACTTGCTGCATAACTTGTGTGGTGCCTGGCTTCCCCTATTTTCTTAGATTGCCGGGGACAGTGATGTTCTGTATCAATTGACTCACTATCCCCATTATTTAGTTTAAATGTTCCTCCAAAAAAGCTGTGATTTTATTGCCAAGTAACTCAGTCCCTTTCTTGGATGGATGCAGACCATCTCTTTTATACATTTTTTCATTGGACCAGCTACAGACATCATGACTAATATAACCAAAGCCTTCTCCTTTACACCACTCCTTTAGCCACATATTAAATTCTTCTATACACTGGCCTTTTCTATTTTGCTTCTTATACACTGGTAAAACCTCTGAAAAAGTAAGCCTACAGCCTATTCAGCTAAGTTCCTGCCCCAAGCTCTGGAAATCATTCTGCACAGAGAGTACATCTTTTTGGGACAGATCATTAGTGCCAAGATGTACAATAGCCTCCACATCACAGTCCTTGCTGGCATTCTTGATTATTTTAGAAATACGCTTCTTGTCCCTACTGGCAGTAGCACCTGGAAGACACCTGACCTCTTTCAAAACCTCTGTGTCCTTTCCTAAATTTACATCCCTTATAATTGAATCACCAACAAGAAGGTGGCTTCTCTTTTTGGATGCCTTTCTGTTCTTGCATGACTGGTGTGTAATACCAGATTCACACTTCTAACTTTCAAGCAGAGCTCTTTCTCCTTCAAATCTGCCAGCAACAAACTAGATTCCAATACACTCAATTGAAAGTCTGATTTAGCTGCTATTACTTGTATCTTAGCCTGATTTAAAACTGTTGTTAATTCATCAATCTTTTCATCTAAATTTTCATTTGGATCTTGTAAATTAAAAAGCTTCCCAAAAGGCTTTGACATTAAGTTCATCTGGCTCCTGCCTTTCTTTTGTATCTTTTTTGTGGGCATTGTAATAATAATAACAATAATAATAATAAGTTGGAATGGACCTTGGAGGTCATCTAGTCCAACCCCCTGCTCAGGCAGGAAACCCTATACCATTTCAGACAAATGGCTGGCCAGTCTCTTTTTAAAAACTTCCAGTGTTGGAGCATTCACCACTTCTGGAGGCACGTTGTTCCACTGGTTAATTGTTCTAACTGTCAGGAAGTTTCTCCTTAGTTCTAGGTTGCTTCTCTCCTTGATTAGTTTCCATCCGTTGCTTCTTGTCCTGCTTTCAGGTGCTTTGGAGAATAGCTTGACTCCCTCTTCTTTGTGGCAGAAATATATAATTCTTTGTGAAGAAAATATAATATATAATGTTCAAAGTCATTAATTTATTGTTGCTTTAATTTTACTATAGTCTAAATCAGTCTTATGGTCATGCTTTTGCAACAAAATGTATACAATTCCTCTCAAGTACAAAAGAAATAGATGTTTGATCATTCAGTAGCCATGAAGAAAACTGAGATAATATTTCCCACAAAAGAGAGTAAATAGGAAAAAAAGGGAAATTTTCCCTTTAAAAAATACCAGAGGTATATACAAAAATAAAACAGAACAGCAAGTTATTTTTAAAAGTAATAAAAATACAAAATCTTTCAGTAAAAATCCAATGTAAATGTAAATCAGATCAGATCATTTTCACTGCCAACAGGAAAGTCCTCATGCCATCAACTTCCATATGGCAAAATTGAGTCAAAAGAAGTCAAAAATTCACAGTTATAATCCAGCCAGGGGGTGTAAATCTGCATTCAAGCAGATGGTTAACAATTAAAATGTAAGTCAAAATGAAAGCAAACTTCAAAATGTGATGTTAAAACAAAAGTGTGCCTAAAAAGAAAACAAACAGTGTCAGGAAAAGATGGAAACCCAACCCTTTGGCTGCTTTCATCATAAATCATGATTCTGTGGCTCCACTTCCCAGGCAAGTCCACAGCTGTCCAAGGGTCATCATGGGTTGTTCCTAGTTGCTCCTGATCAAAACTCGGGAGCATGCTGCTTAAGAATTGGCTTTGGCAGCACAATCAGCTATTTGTCAACAGGAAAAAAAAATAACCTCACAGCTCAGGATGCTATTTTATGGGAGAGTCCAAAGAACATTAAAAAAAATAAAAAACCAATACCAAACTGGGTACAACCTCACATAAAAACAAAGAATCACATGGAGGGAACCATATTTTTTGAAGCTGTCAATTTTTTGTTTTATTATAAGGCAGAAGAATGGAATTTTTGTAAACCATGCCTGTATTGTGTACTATGTCCATAAGGAATGCTGGATTTAATGTCATGAAATTTATTTCTGCCTCTAGATCTGCCTCTATATCACATAATGGAATGCAATTTTTCAAAGAATTAACATGGCTGATCTATGGAACAGGCTATTGACTCAATATGGCAACAATCAGCATACTACCCTACTGCAGAAGGATGTAACTGTGTGAAGGGAAGAGAGAAGAAAGAAAAAGTTTATAAATATGAGTGAAAGGAAAATAGCATTCATATTGCAAAGATTATTTATTTATTATATTTATTTATTCTTTAGATTATATATTCCTTTCCTCCAGGAGCTGTCCTCATTCTTCATAAGGCTGGTCCATCCTGCATAAAATTATATTTCATGTCAGTAGATGTACTAATTGCACTTCTGAAGCCAGACTGTCAAAATAAATCATCAAAGTGAATATCTGCACAAATTTTGCACAGCAGCATCTCCATTCAATATTTTAAATATCTGAAATACATCACATCAATGTGCATTAAAAAATCAACAAGTGCCCAGCTTGTGGGCTTACAAAAATCTTAGGGGAAAAAAGAGAAAGAGAAGTAATATAGACAAAGATGGGGTTTTGAGATTGAACAGATTCCAAAATAAAAATGAAACAAGAAGGCAATCAGTATTACATTAGCTGGAAGCTAGCAGAAGATACATGACATTTTTAATGAAGATATTATTTCCTGTTTATTGTGGTTATATCTTATGCTTCCAATGTCAGGTTCGCATTGTGATAGCACCTTTATATTTTATTTAGGTGCTGAATTAAAAATATTTAATGTATCTACAGCTGATGCTGAGTTGTGACAGATCTTAAGTGACATGCTCATATTTATCTCCCTTTCCCTAATGGACAAGCTTTGTTGCATTAGAAAAAAATTCAAATTCTTGAATAATGAATGAACTCTGGCCTATGTCCTTTGAAAGTTGTTTTCATGTTGTCGTTTTATAGATAATGTCAAGCAGGAGATATGAAAGGTAGCATGAGATATACAATTTAACTATAATGAAAGAGCAGAAGAAAGGTACATTTGAAATAAATATGTTTTATAGGGAAAATAGTCTCTTGCATTTTACAGCATATACTTCAGCCACTGATATGCAAATAGTTGACTGAATTTTAAATGTCATACAAATTCTTAGTTGTGACTGTAAAATATAGAAACTTAGAAATTAGTACTAAACAAATGACATATTTTGGTACAATAGTCTTATAGCCAATAGAAATGTTTCACCCATATCTCAGAATCCAGTATTGGCAAGAGATTTATGCAAATTGTCCTAGTGACAATCATATTTTGTCACTAATGCAATTCATAGCATCAATATAATGAAATAGAAGAAATGTTGCTGTGCCTGGGAGCATGAGCTTCAAGTACTTCCAAAATGCTTTCATGTACTTAGCAATTTGTTCATAGCACTCTTCACTTCTTTCTTCTGGTCCTCCATTTAGCAGCTGAAATATACATCGAGTTCAAAACCAACAACTTCAGTCTCTGCCAACTGAGTTTGTTAATCTCTAAAAAGACTCATCTTTGGGCTAGTGTTGGCCGATTTCTTTTACCCTGGAAGGGCTTTTGAGCACATTCCAATTATTTTTATTGTCTTTTAACATATTTTTTTTCAAAAAGCACAAAGCTTAGACTTCTTGTAAGGTCAGCTACTATACACCATGCCCCTACAGCCTAGCTATTTGTTAATTCACTTGCTTACAGTATTTATTCTCTTCTTGGTGGAATGTGTAGTAACTTAGCAGTAATAAATAAGCTTGAATGATGTGACCAAATGAACCTCTTTGTCAACTAAGAAAAATGACTTGGTTCAAACCAATTGAACACAGTGCATTTCAATGATGCAGACATTATTTTCTATCTTGAAGAAAAGTGCAGCTTTTTTCTATATATATTTAAATTTATAGTAACTTTTACATTAAGATTGCTTTGCTGTTTTCTGGTAGATATATTTTATTATGCATTTAATATCAAGTGTACACTGTAATACATATTTCAGGGCATATTCATTCAGTTAGATGTTGAATTCAAAAGCTTTGCTGTGTCTGTAATTAATGCTCAATTGTAGTGGTTCTTAGGAGATGACCTTCTTCACCTCCCTTTTCTTGATGGATAACCTTTTTTCTGTCAAAAACCACATTCTTTTTACATAATTTCAGCTTTAAAAATTAACAAGATCAAAGCAATGCAAATATTAGAAAATAAACAAAGAAGACTCATTAATACATAACAAAGAAAATAGAAAAGGAAATTTTTAAAAAGCTGCTTCTGATCTTTTTGACAGTGGTTATAAATGCATTTATATTTTACCCTCTCTCTCTAAGGTTACATCCTAATTTCTTTATTCCTTATCCTTATTACATGAGTCACCTGTTCTAATCATTAAAGCCATAAATCACAAATTAATTTCCATCGCTAATAATTGTAATAGTTTATCTTTCTCTAAGCAAACAATATAATTTTCCCATCGCTACTACTTTCTCATTTTCACGAACCATTTCTTCATTATGGATATACAATATTGGAGTCTTTCCAAGGCCTAGAGACTAAAAGATATGAAGGAAGGTTGCAGGATTTGGGTTTGGCTAGTCTAGAGAAAAGAAGTATTAGGCGGGACATGATAGCAATATTCCAGTTTTTTAGAGGTTGCCACAAAGAGGAGGGGGATCAACTTATTTTCCAAAGCACCAGAGGTAGGACAAGAAACAATGGATGGAAACTAATCAAGGAAAAAAGCAATCTGGAATTAAAGAGAAACTTCCTAACAGTGAGGAGAATTAACCAGTGGAACAGCTTGCAGTCAGAAGATGTGGTGCTTTATCACTGGAGGTTTTTAAGAAGAGACTGGGCAGTCACTTGTCTGAAATGGTATAGGGTCTGAGCAGGGGGTTGGACTAGAAGACCTCCAAGTCCCCTTCCACTCTATTCTGACGGATTATTAAATAAAGCCAGCAGATACCTTATACATTGTGCTTTTATAGTAACTATAAATTCATTTATATTTTGATTGTGTAGAATTTCTGTCTTCTTTACTCATGCCCAGTTGTTTTCTAAGGAAATGTATCATTGACTGCTTAAAACTTTAAATTTTCAAAGAAAATAAAAGTCTGTTTCAGTACCTTATTTGCTGCTCTTAGCTAAAAGACATAATCCACTTAGAAGTAAAACAACTTTTGCCATGAAAGGACATTATATCTACCAAACAAGTTATCACACATACTTTTCAGTGCATTTACAATGCATTTTTCTTAGCTTAATTATCCAGTTCCTTCTGAAAACAATGTACATATGAGAACTAATTGGAAAAGAATAATTTATAGATAATACGTGGGCAGAAAAAAAGTTTGATATAAGATTGACCTATTTTTATAGCATGTATACATCAACATTCAGAAATATTGATATGAAATTTCAGGGTATTGAAGAGTTTTGCTAAGTGGTAAATCAGCTCTCAAGTTACAGATTGTTGTAAACTAGCACACTCAATCACTGTTCCCTTTCTGCACAGGAAATATGTTATAAATATCATGGGCTTGACATAGATTTATCTTCTTTGCAAATATAGTTCCCTTAAACCTTTAAGCATATTAATATATTGTCCTTTTTGGATAAGTGAGAACTGCAAATACTCAAGGGATATTATTTCTTAGTATTCCCCCAGAGAAAAAATATCAATATAATTTAATATTCTTTAATTGTAACCATTTTATCTTTTAAAAACTTATTTTAAAACAATATTACAGACGCTGAGGTAATAAATTCAAATTCCAGATTTTCTTTCCATTCAGTTATTTGGAAATAATATCATATTATTGCCAGCTTGAACCAGGCCCTCAAATTTATATTACATTGGAACAGATTTTTACAGCCAACCTTCATGACTCTGTGTTGCTAATGAGCAGTTTAATTTAAAGCTTAAAATTATTAACTGTTCCACAGGAGTTATAAATAATGTAATTTATAATATTCCTATCAAGCACATAAAACTACATTTGTCTTCCATTAACAACATGCTTATTAAGTAACCTGACCTCTTCAGATGTAAGAAAATGCAATTAGTACAATTTGTCACAGATCTTTTACATTTTAATAAGACATAATTTATTGTCTCTTTAGTCTAATTAACTTTGAAACAATGGCAGATTTTGTTCCTTCAGAAAAAAAATACATGTTTGCATATTAGGCATATTGATTCATAACAGACACTGAGTTTCAAAGTTGTGTAATGCTGATGCTACTAAGCTTGCTTAGATCTTAATTATAGTTGTTATATGTCTAAGATAGGATTCAGTAACCTTTTCATATTAAATGTTCCTCTTTCCAGGGTCATATAATTGCCCAGAAAATGTCCTAAAAGTGCAAAATTTTATAAATCATTAAATTGTATGATATTTCAGTGATCACAGCTGAGAGCTCCTGAGGATTTTTTCAGGTGCTGAATGAGCTTGAAATAAAACATATATAAAACACATAAAAGCTAGATGAGATATTAATGTTCTTATCTTTCAGGCTGACATTTTTATTGTTTTATTTTTTACTTTAATTTTTAGGTGTTATGCATAGCAAGTGCTGTAACATGTGGCCAAAGGCACTTTGACATCTGTTCTATGCACAGCTTGATTTTCAATTCCTTGTTACTTCATCAATTTTATTTTGGTCATAGACCAGCATAGAACAAATGACATAACAATTACACTAAAAGGTGAAAAAGTCACACTGAAAGAATAAAATAAGGTGAAGATAAAATTATTCACATAAAATTACAAACTACAGGAATCAAAAGACAAAATAATTCTATAAACTTATAATTAGTTTTACAATGAATAATATAATAATAAAAACAACTGAGTTAAATAACTATAAAAGGATATAAGTAATACTACAATTTATAAAATACTTTGAGAATATAAAGCTATGCTAACTTAAGTTTAATATTTGCTAAATCCCTGTTTGTTGGGAGTAAGACAGTTTTGGTGCAACTAATTATAGCAAAGAATTAAAATAAAACATAGAATGGTAAGTGTATATTTAAAAGGAGAACAAAAAATGTAGAGGAGAAAGAAAGAAAGGAAGGAAGGAAGAAAGAAAGAAAGGAAGAAAGGAAGGAAGGAAGGAAGGAAGGAAGGAAGGAAGGAAGGATGGAAGGAAGGAAGGAAGGAAGGAAGGAAGGAAGGAAGGAAGGAAGGAAATATATATTCTTTGTACTATACAAAGTCAACAGGACACTAAGGAAAAGTAGTACTACCTGTGGGCCACATAGCAGACATACAGACCACTACAAGTACCTTGGTATTCCACACTCACATGGAAATCATGAGGAGGACAGAAAAAAGACAGTAATATCCAAGTACCAGCAAAGAATAAGACAGGTCCAGAAGAGCCAACTGAATGAGAGGAATATCTATGCCATCAACTTGTATGTTCTACCAGTCCTAAAATACTCTGCTGGTATAGTGAGCTGGTCAAAAGAGGACATGGAAGCTGCCAATGTAAAGACATGAAAGGTCCTCATAATCTATGGAGATTTCCACTCCAGGTCCAGCACCAAGAGACTGTACACCACTGGAAAAAAAAAGCAGACAGGTATGGTTTGGTGAATGTCAGTGCCATTGCCTTGGATGCAACCCAGAGCATCCTGGACTACATCAGTTAGATAGCACCCAGATTAGTTGCTGAGTGAATGCCTGAGGCAGCAGTAGATAATAAAGGAATTGCCATGGCAAGGAAAGACCCTGCATAGAATGTACTTATTGACAGACAGTTGAGGTGGCAGACATTGGGAAATCCTACCCATGACTGGAAAGGACTAGACTGAGCGACAACACTAAGGTACTGATTATATCACACAAGAACAGTGATTAAGTATCAGAGCTACAGAAGCAAGAGTCTACCACACTAGACAGGACTCAAGGTACAGACTGTGTAGAGAGACCTCAGACAACATCCAACACATAGTGGCAGAAGACACAGTAACAACATACACTGAGTGGCACAACCAAGGAGCTGGCATTGTATACAGGAACATCTGCATGTGTAAGGGCCTTCTAACTCCAGATGGGATTGCACAGTACATTGTGAAGAATAACAGAACTAACATCCTCTAGGACTTCCTATCCAGATGGACAGGCAGATACTGGCCTATCAATCAGATACTGTGGATCATAGGATAAGGAGCAGAGGAGAGTGATGGTGACACAGGTAGCAGTACCAAGTGATAGCAATATCAGGAAGAAGTACGAGAAGCTGGAAAAGTATCAGGGCCTGAAGGAGGAACTAGAGAGGATGTGGAAAATAAAGGCCAAAGTGGTCCCAGTAGTAGTAGGAGTACTTGGGGCTGTGACTCGTAAGCTGGGACAGTGGCTCCAACAGATCCAAGGAACAACACCAGAACTCCTTGTCCAGAACAGTGCTGTGGTAGGAACAGCTAAGATATTATATAGAGCCCTTAGACTCACAGACCTCTGCTAGATTGAAGATGATGTATGCCAGCCATGGGAGTGAGAAGGGATATATAAGCCAGGAATTGAATCTGGACGTTTGCCTTCAAATCATTTGCTCAGCTACAGTCCTAATTTCTAGCAACCACCAGCATATGTTTGGTGTTTGCAACAGCATTTTTTAAATATTTCCAGATTAAAGATCAGTCCCAGAAATACTATAGCTGCACAATGGCATACAGTCCCAACAGTTCTCTGGCCATAAAGATTCACTGTCAGGACAGTGTACATTTTCTGAATTTATAGGCATCTGATTTCTATTCTAAAATAATGACAATGCATAAAAGTGGACTTTCATGCCTATCTTGCAGAAAATCCAATGTGTTTTCTAAATATCACTTTGCTATGCTGTATGCAGACTGACAGAGACAGAATGAATATGAAGGCAAATATGCAATAAAGGAAGATTTTTTATTACTTTAGATAATTTTAGATGTCAGATAAAAATGAGAACTTTAGTGAAAATTTTGCACAATGACAACTGTGTTTCACAGATAACATTTTATAGTTTGATGTATGAGGCAGAAAATATGAAACATATTGTGAAGTTCTACCTTGACATAATGATGGAAAGCTATTTGAAGTGCATTAAATCTGAGAAATGTGACAGACCACCATGAAATAGTCCATCTTTGGTGAAGAAATAGCACGTAGGGCCTGCCAGAAACTAAATTGCCAGTTACAGCTGTTTTATTTTAGCTCCACATTTTGAAACTTCAACTATAGCCTCATTTATTTGTAATTAAAGAATGAATTAAATCTTATTATAACATAATAATTTCACTTTCATTAGATTCATTCCATGCTGCTCTTAAATTGAATGCCACTGCATTACAGTATGTGAAAATCTACCAGTCTAATATTTGCCTATTAATACTATATAAATTTACTGAAACTTAATTTTAATTACTAACTTTAATTATTCACATAAAATATGATCAAAGGCACATGTTTTCAAAAGGCCCTTTTATAATTAATTATGATCAGAATTTATTTGAAAGCTTTGATCAAATGTATTAATATTTAGCTTTAAAAAATAGAAAAGTGTAGAGTATGAAGAATAAAGTCTATAATCCAATGCAGAATTAGTTGCAGTTAAGCTGCAGGTTAAAGAGGATGGGTGGGGACTTCTATGTTGCCTTCCTCTCAATAATTCTGGGTGGCTCACAACAATCAAGAAAACTAATTGGCCTTTGTGAAGTTTCCAGAACTCTTCTAAACAACAGCAGAGTGGGCCATCTAGGTTTCAGGGGAAACCTTTTTCTGGCAGTGCACAGAAAGCATGCTTCTATGATCCTGATAGATGACATAGTTTAATTGAAGGACCTTGGAGCATGCCAATCCTGAAGAACCAAATTGGTTGGGCAATCATGTCATGGGAAAGAGGTGGGCCCTCTGATGAACAGCTCTATGCCATGTAAGGATTATAGGTAACATGGCATGCCCATTACTGCTTGCATTGGGAAGGGAGGGAGGGAGGGAAAGAAAGAAAGAGAAAGAAAGAAAGAAAGAAAGAAAGAAAGAAAGAAAGAAAGAAAGAAAGAAAGAAAGAAAGAAAGAAAGAAAGAAAGAAAGAAAGAAAGAAAGATAGTTTTATTTTTAAGGGCACTGCGTAAACAGGTATTGGTCAGTATTAAATAACTTAAAATGACTTGGAAACCCTATTAGGGTGTGTGTACAGTACATGATATTTGTAAGTCATTACATGTACGTAATGTAATGTCACCAAGCATCATTAGAATGAGACCTTTCTTCACATCATTCTTATCCTTGTGTAATAAGAACATTTGACTCTGATCTCGAAATCAGTCTTAATGGGTTCATGTACACCATTTTTCTAATTTAGGTAAAACCATAAAATTATACTTCAAAATATTATATAGCTATGTCTCAGATCAAACCCACTGTATATGTCTCCAAATCTTCTTACACTAAATATTAAGTGAATAAGCCTGGAATCTTGAAAAGATAAAGATTTGTGTATAATGAAGAAAGAGGTAGAATACCATAGGGTTCATTCCAATTTTCTCTTCCATGGTTTGGAATACTAATATTTATAAAAAGAAAAATCTAGTATAATCTGGTATACTCTTAAGTATTTAAGTGTGCATTTACTTGTATTTCACTTCTTGGATGGAAGGGAGCTATGTACTATGTTATGTCTGTTTTGGTGCATTTGTGTTTCTAAACAAAGCAGTATGGAGTTTTTTATTTAGCAGCTGTGACCCAATAAATAATTAAAGTAAACAGTAAGATATTGAATATTCATTTGTAAATGTGTTACATTTACATTTAATTGTTACAAATATGTATTGTCAAGTGGTGCATGATTGTTTTTACTCTTAAATTTTCATCTGCTTCATTTTAATATTTTTTAATAAATAAAAACACTTTGGTATTAAATTCTTAACAGCTCTATCAGTGCAAACTGTGTTCTAAAAACTCCAGGGTAAAGTTTCTGTTACAAGGTTTTTCTTTTTGTTTTTTGTTTAGTGAGCTGTATGCAAACATCTGTCTGATAAATAAGCATAACAGAAAAGACTCCCTTATGGAGAGCACGGATAGTCTTACTTTAGTGCTTTAATGCAATATCATTTTAATTAAAGTCCCTCATTGTCTTGAACAGTTGGTCTGGCCAGCTGTATAACTCAAGGGATCCTATCAATGTTCCCAAAGGACCAATAAAATTACTGCCTGGGTCCTAAACCGTATCTTATTAGGCATACCTGCATGCTATCTTCACATGTCCAACTTTGGATAATTTAGCAAAATTAGATATTTTTGTATCACATTTTTCCAGATGGAGGGGGGGGAGAGAAAGGGAGAAAAGAGAAAAGAGATATTTAGTTATTCACCAGAAAATATGAGGTCTTCAGATTGTGGATGAGCACAATACCCTTCACTTCTAAAAATTTAGTTGGGAAGTCTGAAAAGGATTTTACTCATATATTCTTGCATCATAAATGCAACTGTTGGGGTAATCTGGGATTTTGTTTCATTAGGGTCCAGAATACATGGTGGGTTTGAGTCCCACTTGATGTCTGAAGATGCAGAGGCAGACATTTGATTATATTCAACAATATACACATGAAAGAATAGAAGAGTATTTGTTTTGCATTATTTGTGCCCTTGATGGAGATTTTATCGCCAAGAGAGTAAAATGCTAAAGTGGTTTGGTTGTGCTTCAGTGTGATCACATTGATTGAGAATGAGAGGTAGCATAGGACTAGGAGTGACATAATACCAGTGTTCCAATATTTCAGGGGTTGTCACAAAGAAGAGGGAGTCAAGCTAATCTCCAAAGCACCTGAAGGCAGGATAAGAAGCAACAGATGGAAATTAATCAAGGAAAGATGCAACCTAGAACTAAGGAGAAATTTCCTGACAGTTAGAACAATTAATCAGTGGAATAACTGGCCTTCAGAAGTTGTGAATGCTCCAACACTTGAAATGTCATGGTTCTGACAAATGCAGTACTTCAAAGAACTTCAAGGCGTTGTTTACCTTAAAGAATCTTTTATTATACTCGCATAGATTTGGCACTTACATATTAGAAGCCAAGATCTGAATTCTCCACCCCTGAACACATCTTATCAAACACAATACCCTCCCTTAATTTAACATCATTAATCACATTCTCCAATTAATTTCAAATGTAAACTCTCCCTTCTGTTTAACAACTGGCCAAATTCTTATCTTCTCTTATTACAAACAGTCTTGAGGTACATTCTCTCTACTGCCCCCAGCGTCTAGCTCTAAAAATAATATATGAGTTAAAGGAAGGCAACATCTCCCTATGTTGTCAAGCAAGAACATCCGATGTTAGCAGCATTGACATGAAGTTTTTAAGAAGAGACTGGACAACCATTTGTCTGAAATGGTATAGGGTTTCCTGCCTGAGCAGGGGGTTGGACTAGAAGATCTCCAAGGTCCCTTCCAATTACATTGTTGTTGTTGTCGTTGTTATCGTCATTGTAGTTGTCATTGTTGTTTATTGTTATTGTTATTGTTGTTATTGTTATATATTATTACAGCTGAAATGAAATGTTTTTGGAACACCTCTCTGCAAAGCTTTGTTGTGCCTCTGATCAATCATCTCCACCAATCTGCTGGGTATAGTTTGGTCAACTTTTTATATAGTTTTTTTCTTGTGAAATCTATAACAAGATCCTTTTTCAGTTCCCTATAATGCAGGGGTCCCCAACCCCCAGTCCAAGGACTGGTACCAGTACGCAACCAGTTAGGAACCAGGCTGTGCAGCTAGAGGCATGCGACGAGTCTGCAGGGGTCTAGGCAGGGGCAAGAAAGTGGCAGGACAGAAGCTGGCTTGCTCAGTGCAAAGGTTCTCCAACACCTGCACTTCCAACTGACTTGCAACATCTGAGCTCAGCATCCTTCCTCTTCTTCCTCCTCTTGCTTCTTGTGCTCTCTCTTCTTCTGCCTCCTTCTTCTCCTCCTCTTCCTGCTTCCTCTCCCTCCTGCTACTTTTTCTTCCTCCTCCTCTTCTTCCTCACTTTCCTCTTCTCCCCCTCCCAGCACCCTACCTGGGCTCGTGCTTCCTTCACACAAGTCTCCAAGTTTGCAAGGCAAGTGTGTGCCAACCCAGCTTGCTTCCGGGGGCTTCCCCAAAACCTCGTTGGAGGGGGATCCCCCCCAAGGTATGTGCTTGTGAGGGTACTTTTTCAGGGGGAAAATAGGGGCAAGGAGAAGCTACCTTTCACTTTAAGCACTGCGTCTTCAAGGGAATCTCTCTCTCGTTTGCACCTTTTCAAGACCGCTGAGTTTTTTTGTTTTTGTTTTGATGGTTGTCCAGGTGCCTCATTTTTGGAAATTTTCTGCATGATTTTTGTAGGTTAATTTTGTGTGTGTGTGTGTGTGTGTGTTCACACTCCTTTCTTTGTGCAGCTCTCAAGTTTGCAAGCCAAACTACCCTGCTTGCAATGGGGTAGGGGGGAAGGGAGAAGCTACATTTCCCCTTAAGCACTGTGTCTCCAAGGGAATCCTCTCTCATCTGCACCTTTTCCAGGCTGCTGGGCTTGCACAGTGCCCCCCCCCCCTCTCTTTGAATGGTTTTTTTCAGCACTTCCTCAACGTGATGGGTCTTTGGTTTGTTTTGCTGGATGGCTGAGTTTAGGACTGTCTCTTTTCCTTCCCACTTTCTTAGAAGCAGAAAGTCACTGGTCTAATCTAATACAATGTAATAATAATAGAAATAAAGTGCATTACCGTATTTGTTTGTTTGTTTGTTTGTTTAGAAAATTTAGAATAAATATAATGAATCATCCTGAAACCTCCCCCCTCACCCTTCCAGTCCATGGAAAATTAGTCTTCCGTGAAACTGGTCTCTGTTGCCAAAAAAGTTGGGGACCTCTGCTATAATGAACAAGAAAATTCAAATGAACATTTTGGGTAGCTCAAACTAATATATATTCTTTTCAGAAAAAGCAATGGTAAACTGCAATTGCCTCAGTATGTCTACCCACAGTGGTGGGATTCAAATACCTGAACAACTGGTTCTCTTATTGGATGCAGGCCTGGGCCTCCGAGGCCTAGAATGGACTTCTGGAAGTGGCATCCATGCACTTCCAGCGGGCCGTTCTAGGCCTGGGAGGCCTCCTCCAGACCTCCGAGGCCCAGACTGAACTTCCAGAAGCACTGTGTATTAAGCCGGTTCTCCGAATTCAGCCAAATTTAGCCACTGGTTCTGCCAAACCAGTACGAACCAGTTGAATCCCACCACTATTTACCCATGATGTCCAAATCTCTCACAATATTTCTCACCCCACACTGTTCATTTACAACTATGGAACAAGCATCTAGACTCCGTTTGAGTTTGGTGGTACATAAGCATGTCTGTGTGTACAAATTTAAACACAAATACATACATTTATCTCTCCAAAGAATTAGCTAACATGAATGAAGGCAAGGAGTTAGTTAACATCCCAATTCTCTATGTGACCTCCACAGACTGCAGTTAGCCAAGAGATTGACTACCACCTTGAACACTCTAAATAACCCAGGACTTGGATATATTTGAGACTACCTTCTTTTGGTTGAGGTTTCCCCATTTAGTAACATACATCCACTCCACTGGAGAATCATAAAACTTAATTCTTTACAAAACCATTTGGGGACATTAAGGATTAGCCTGCACTTTTCTGGCAGCTTATCTAGTGTTTGTTCGGATGTATACCTTCATGATTATCATGTTTTTAATCCTTTGTTATTGATTGATATAAGCCACTCAGGGTCTTTGAGAACTGAGGGGCTTAGAAGTTTTAATAGATTAGTCAGTAAAAAGAATCTCTGTTATCCCACAAGCAATATGCTTAATATTTTCAGTTTGGTTTTTAATTACTGCTTTAATATTAAAATGATCAGTCATGGTCACTATTGGAATATGCCAGGTTATATTTTGATTATTATTAACTTTTCACTTTTTATTTTTTCATCTTCCTATTGAAAGCATCATCTCTTTCATGCCTTTAGTCATTAAACTACAGCATGGTTTAATTTTTTAACTTCACTTAAATAAATATACTGCTCAAAAAATAAAGGGAACACTTAAACACACAATGTACTGTATTTAATAGTAGGATGTCTTATCTTGTGTTCCCTTTATTTTTTTGAGCAGTATATTTATTTGTTAACTATCAGACGCATACATGTTCTCTTCCACACAAACAGACTAGAAAAGACATCCATCCTTGCCCTTTGTTTTCAATTCTATAATATAATAATAATAATAATAATAATAATAATAATAATAATAATAATAATAATAATAGCAACAATAAGAACAATAGCAACAATAATAATAGCAACAACTTTATTGTCACTTTGCATTTACACCAATCAGCATAGATCAAAATGAAATTTTTTTGCATACAGCTCTCAAAGCTCAAACCAAAATGAAGATGAATTCTAGTTACTTTACATTTGTTAAGTTCTTTTGATTGTTTCAAAAAAATGCCACAGAACTTGAATTTGAATTTTTTTTCTAAATATTTATTGAATGTCAATGTAAAACTCTGCCATCCATCCATGGCCTTGTATTTTCACGAGTTATATACACAAACTGAAACAACTTTGTGCCTAAGGCTAGCATGCAAACTCAGTCTACCACTGCAAAACAAACAGAGTAATTACGGAAGGTGTACTGAACATGAGCCTCTCTTTGTAAATTATGACTGACCTGAAAATAGTTATGCCACAGTTAGCTTCCTTAAACAAAAATCATGCAATAAATTTATTGAACTAAAAAAAATCAAACCACATTAAACTAAGGCATTATTGTTTAATCTAATAATAGACTTGGATTATCATTTAGGGCAATACCAATTAATGATTGATTAATATTTTATTCCATTTAGAAGTGACTTTTATCATTGCATAGAGCAGGGGTATCAAGCCCGATCGCAAAGTATCAGGAGGTTTTGCTGGGATGGGCATGGCCTGCGCAGGCCAGATGCAGCCCACGATCTGTGAGTTTGACATGCCTGGCATAGAGCATTGTTGAAAACTCTAAATTGATAATGGATGGTGAAATAATATCTTTATAAAGATATATATTAAATATAATTAACTCCTTAATCTCACAGTACATGGGCAGGCAGTGATACAATTTCTATTATACATCAAGCCAAATCCAAAAATGCTAGGGAATTAATGGAAGCTTGGCATTTTGACAAATCAGGCATCAATAAAAATATGGAGATAAACAATATTAGGATATATTCAAAAGAGACATTTAAAAATACTAGAAAAGGAAACAAAAAGACATACGCCCTCCAGCAGCCAACATTCAGACAAGGGATAAGCATCAGGCAATCAATAAAGCAGAAGATAAAATTATAATAAAGGAATCATCAAGGAGAAACCACACTTCACCAAATTGGCAGAACTCTAGAGCTATCTGAATTGTTTTTTAATTTAATATTATTTAAGAAGTTTTTAACAATAAAAACAAAACAAATATTAGAAAAGATACAAAGAAAATAAGGAAGAATAGGAAATAGGCAATAAAATAGGAAAAGAAAAGATGATAAAGAAGAGCTTCCAAATTTTTTGACAGTGGTTAGAAATGCATTTATATTTCATCCTCTTTCAGTAATGTTATATCATAATTTCCTTCTTTCATTAAGCTACTCTTTCCAATCATCAAATCTATAAATCATAAGTTCATTTTTTTCTTTTCTTCAGGAAAAAGTCTATAAGGTGTTTTCCAGTCATTGATAAATGTACTTGATATTTTTCTAATCAACAAGTTAATTTTACCACCTCTGCTAGTTCTCTCATGTTCACCAAGCATTCCTTTATTGCTGCTATTTCAGAATCTTTCCATTCTTGTGCATAAAGTAGCCTTGCAGCAGTAATCATGTATAAAAACAATCTTACCTACCTGTAACTGACTGTCCATTAATCCCAGAAAAATAAATTATGATTTCAGTTGAATCTTCTTTGTATCATTATATGTATTTGAATCCAGAAACATCTGCATTTCTATAAGTGCACCAAGCATGAAAAAATAACCCATGTTGTCCCAACATACATTTGAAGCACCTTTCTACATTTACACAATTTATGCCATAATGTCAGTTTCAACTCTTTTAACCACATATTTTCCCACTGTTCCAGCTTTATCCAAAGTTTTTAGCTGATTTCATCTTACAGGATTTTGCCTACTTTTCCCCATTTCCCATTTCAATAACAATTAATACATTTTAGTAATTACATTGCAAGGGTCAGCAGCTACCCAAAGAACTTGAGGTTCTAAGAGGGCAAATAAGGAGACTCAAAAAGAGACTTCCAAGAGAAACAGAACTTTATTTTGTCTAAATGAAGTTGCTGGGTGGAACATTATCTGAAACACATTCAAACGTGCCACACACTGGTCAGTTAGGCACTTCTTTATATAGGCAGCCAATAACCAATCACAAAGACACACATATCAGTACACATATAAGCCAGTCACATTTCATTCCTTTCCTGCTCTTTTCCTTATCTCTGGTTCTGTGTACGTGTTCTTCCTGCCTTCACAAAATGGTGACCCTAACGCAAGCACAGTTTAGAGAAGCAAAATGGTGGAAATTAGGCTAACAACAAGAATACCCTTTTGTACAACCCCTATAATGTGTTCATCATTTGTACACAGTTCAGTTTTAAATTCTGTCTTCTGCTGCTCAGTTCCAAATGTCCTATTATTTACCCTACATTTTCTTTTAATTGTGCATTAAAAAAACATGACAAACCAAATCCCTCTATAGTGAATTGCTGTCTTGATTTTATCTTATCTTCTCCATGTTCCTGTTCTAATAATTCTTGATAAGTTAACCATTTTTCTTTATCTACTGTTTCTTTCATGTAAAATGCTTCCAGCATTGAGAACCATAAGGGCATTTTCAGATACAGTCTGGTTTTATATTTTTAATATGACACTCCTGATATAATGTTTTTTTATAAAAAAATCTACATTAAACTTAACTTTGTTGTACCTTAGAGAAGCATGTTACTGGAACCTCAGATCATGCACTTCTAATTCTAAAATCCTCACATTTGTCACACAGGTAAGTCTTGAGTTCATTTACTGTTAATTTGAAATTGCAATGGCATTGAAAAAAAGTGACATGACCTTTTTTTCCACTTACGTCTATTGTACGTGATCAAAATTCAGATGCTTGGCAAATGACTCAAATTTATGACAATTGCAATGTCCTAGGGTCATGTGATCACCTTTTGCAAACTTCTGACAAGCAAAGTCAATGAGGAAGCCAGATTCAATTAACAACCACGAGTAACTTAACAACTGCTGTGATTCACTTAACAACTGTGGCAAGACATGTCGTAAAATGGGGCAAAACTGACTTAACAACTATCTTGCTTAGTAAAATAAATTTTGGGTTCAGTTGTGGTCATAAGTCTAGGACTATCTGTAGAGCCCACTTTTTCTGGTTGAGGTTCACTTTGCTAAGCCACCTCTACTATTTGGGAGGTTTCTGGTACGCCATAAAACCTTACCTAGAAACCAGATATCTGAATTGTTAAATGGCTTTTTCTTGTTATTGCAATCAGACTTCTGTGATCCTAGAAAAATGGAATTTATCTAAGGAAATTATTTACTGAACTAGAGGATAATGTCTATGTCTTTGGCTGATGACGTGAAGATTGAACTACTTGTCCTTTCCTTGAAAAATACATTTGAGTTTTATCCTTATTGGTGTCCTTTTTTTTCTCTTAAGCATCCAGAGTCTGGAAACTGTGACATTAAGGTGAATAAAAATGTTTTAATGACCAAATGAATAGTTATACACAAATTAATCTTACCCAACTAAAAGTGTGCAAAGAATTGATTTAACAATCAATGACATTCCAATTTGCATTCACTGTTCTTCTGAACATTCATTTACATTTAGAGTTTAAAGATATACTTATTCTATCCAGACAAAATATGTGCTTTCTTAACTAAAGCAAAGCATGCCATTTCTCTTTTCTGAAATGAAAACAGTGGCATACATAATCGTATTTATTTTTTTGTGCAAAGAATAAAAATGAGATATTTTTTCATGTTACAAATGAGTTTTGACATCCTATTTGAAACTTTTCATACCCCAAGGTGAACCAACATAAGAATAATAATCATAAAATTCCAGTGTTTTCCATTGGGTATAATGTTTTTTAGTTTGCTTTAAAATGCATAAATTCTCTGTGGCAGACATTTCATGCATGTTATTTTTTTTTCCTTTAGCAAAAAGTATATCATCTATTGAGCAACAAATGTTTTTATTTATCCTGAAGTGTTTCTATTATATTTTCAGTCTTCTATTGTTTGCAGAATTTATGACAAACCTGAAAATCAAAGTAAATTACATTATGTAGTGCAATCCAATAATTTTATATACTGCAAGTTGGCAACTACCAGCATTTTTCAAGATAGAACATCTATTCTTAATTCTTACTGTACATTTTGTTGCTACTCATTGGAAGTGCATGATCCAAACTCAGAAATAACAGGGGAGGAGTGGCTCAAAAGTAAATAATCTTGCTATGAGTGGCAGCTGTTGAAATAGAGATTCTGGTATTAAGAAAGTTCCTGTGACTCAACCTTCATAGAAAGGTAAAGGGTTGGAATTTAGTTCATTTCTAAGCACTTGGTTGTATGCTGGATAAAGAGTTCATTGAAAAGGTTTATAGACCTTGTACAATTATCACAAATGTGAGAAGATGAATATACCTGCCATGATGGTCTGTAGTCAGTCTGAGCCTAAATTTATAATTTTTTAAATTGCACACATATGTATATATATATATATATATATATATATATATATATATATATATATATATATATATATATATATATATATATATATATATATATATATATATATATATATATATATATATATATATATATATATATATATATATATATATATATATATATATATATATATATATATATATATATATATATATATATATATATATATATATATATATATATATATATATATATATATATATATATATATATATATATATATATATATATATATCAAAAAAATAAAGGGAACACTAACAACACAATGTACTGCATTTAATAGTAGGATGTCTTATCTTCTGTTCCATTTATATATATATATAAATGACCACCCGAATGACCAAAGATCCACTTTAATAGTTAACAAGTATTTGATATATATATATATATATATATATATATATATATATATATATATATATATATATATATATATATATATATATATATATATATATATATATATATATATATATATATATATATATATATATATATATATATATATATATATATATATATATATATATATATATATATATATATATATATATATATATATATATATATATATATATATATATATATATATATATATATATATATACATGGAAACCTCTACATGGAACACTTTGAAACCCTTGCTCTAGAAAAATCCAACCACAAACCCAAACTCTGGCTCAGATACGTAGATGACACCTTCGTAATCTGGCCACACGGCAAAGAAAAACTGGATGACTTCCTCACACACCTCAATAGCCTACACCCCAAAATACAATTCACCATGGAAACAGAAGCTAACAATCAACTTCCCTTCCTTGACGTCTTAGTCTACAAGAAATCCAACGGCTCCCTAGGACACACTATCTACCATAAAAAAACACACACAAACCGCTATCTGAACGCACTCTCACACCACCACCCAGCACAGATCAACTCCGTAGCCAAGACACTCATCTCCAGAACAAAACACCTAGCTGATGAACAACACCTAAAAAGCGAACTACACACTCTCACTAATGTACTAACAGCCAACGGAT
This sequence comes from Vipera berus, assembly GCF_964194415.1. Lineage (NCBI taxonomy): Eukaryota > Metazoa > Chordata > Lepidosauria > Squamata > Viperidae > Vipera > Vipera berus. The sequence continues at coordinate 32,631,059 of NC_138209.1, read as the reverse complement.
TCCAAAGAAACACGATTACCAACTAAATCCGAAGAGAGACACCCACAAAAACCCAAGACAGAGAACAAGAAAATGGCAAAGCCCTCCTCCCATACTTAAAAGGGACCACAGACAGAATCAGCAAGATCCTCCAAAAACACAACATCAAAACAGCATTCTACACAGACAGAAAAATATCCACCATCCTAAGAAACCCCAAGGACATAATTGGGTTAGAAAACCAAGGAGTATACGAAATCCCATGCACCACCTGCCCCACCACATACATCGGACAGACCAACAGAAGAATAAGTGCACGCATTGAAGAGCACAAAAACTCACTCAGAAAGGGAGAACAAACTTCATCCCTGGTCCAACACTTTGAAGCCACGGGACATGAAATTGATTTTAAAAAAACCAAAACTATCGCCAAAATTGAACATTTTAACAACAGAATAATCAGAGAAGCCATTGAGATAGAAAAACGCCCCACAGCATGAACAAACGAGATGATACTTCTCACCTACCAGCCATTTGGAAACCTGCCTTGATTGACAGACGAGTCCCAACCACCAAGAATGATACCAGACCCAAACTCATGATAACATCACATGACATCACCACCACACAACCATTCAAAAAGCAAATCCGAACCCACAATGATAACGATGCACAACCACAAAATAGAAACCTAACTACAGCTGCAACATCAGCCACTTTAAACCCCTCCAAACCACACAATAAGCAAACTGACACCCACTATAAAAACATGGCACCATCACAAACACGAAGCCGAACAAAAGCAGCACAACTCACCAGCTCAGGTCTAAGGCTGGCAGCTGAGACCAGCCCATCCACTCAAAACACACCCCCACCCAATCAGAACACACCCACCATTCAAAACACATGCCCACACAATCAGAACACACCTAATCCTCCACCCAATCAGAGCACACCTCCACCCACAGAACACACCCCCTCTGGCAGTTTAAAAAAGAGGAACAAACAGCCACTACCACATGCTTCATCCCCTTCATGGATTACTGCCTTGTCGTGGCGAAGGGGCTTGCGTAATTCAATGAAGCTATGAGCTATGCCATGCAGGGCCACCCAAGACGGACAGGTCATAGCAGAGAGTTCTGACAAAATGTGATCCACTGGAGAAGGAAATGGCAACCCACTCCAGTATCTTTGCCATGAAAACCCTATGGACAGTACCAAAAGGCAAAACGATATGACGCTGGAAGATGAGCCCCTCAGGTCAGAAGGCGTCCAATATGCTACTGGGGAAGAGCAGAGGGCTAGTACTAGTAGCGCCAGAAAGAATGAAGCGACTGGGCCAAAGCCGAAAGGACGCTCAGCTGTGGATGTGTCTGGTGGTGAAAGGAAAGTCCGATGCTGTAAAGATTTTTTCTCCATAGGAACCTGGAATGTAAGATCCATGAATCAAGGAAAGCTGGACGTGGTCAAACAAGAAATGACAAGACTGAACATCGACATCTTAGGTATCAGCGAACTAAAATGGACAGGAATGGGTGAATTTAATTCAGATGACCATCAGGTATACTACTGCGGGCAAGAATCCCTCAGAAGAAATGGAGTAGCGTTCATAGTCAATAAAAGAGTAGGAAAAGCAATACTGGGATACAATCCTCAAAATGACAGAATGATCTCAGTTCGAATCCAAGGCAAACCATTCAATATCACAGTAGTCCAAGTCTATGCCCCAACCACCAGTGCTGAAGAGGATGAAATTGACCGGTTCTATGAAGCCCTACAGCACCTTATAGAACTAACACCAAAAAATGATGTCCTTATCATCATGGGGGATTGGAATGCTAAAGTAGGAAGCCAAAAGATAACTGGAATAACAGGCAAGTTTGGCCTTGGAGTACAAAATGAAGCAGGGCACAGGCTGATAGAATTTTGTCAAGAGAATACGATGGTCATAGCAAACACTCTTTTCCAACAACCCAAGAGACGGCTCTACACATGGACATCACCAGACGGTCAACACAGAAATCAGATTGACTATATGCTCTGCAGCCAAAGATGGAGAAGCTCTATACAGTCAGTAAAAACAAGACCAGGAGCTGACTGTGGCTCAGACCATGAGCTTCTCCTTGCAAAGTTTAAGCTTAAACTGAAGAAAGTAGGGAAAAGCACTAGGCCACTCAGGTATGAATTAAATCATATCCCTGTTGAATATACAGTAGAGGTGACAAATAGATTTAAGGAATTAGATCTGATAGACAGAGTGCCTGAAGAACTATGGACAGAGGTTCGCGACATTGTACAACAGGTAGCAACCAAAACCATCCCAAAGAAAAAGAAATGCAAGAAAGCAAAATGGCTGTCTGAGGAAGCTTTGCAAATAGCTAAGGAAAGGAGGGAAGCGAAAGGCAAGGGAGAAAAAGAAAGATACACCCAATTGAATGCAGAATTCCAGAGAATAGCTAGAAGAGATAAGAATGCCTTCTTAAATGAACAGTACAAAGAAATAGAAGAAAACAATAGAATAGGGAGGACCAGAGATCTTTTCAAGAAAATTGGAGAGATGAAGGGAACGTTTAATGCAAAAATGGGCATGATAAAGGACCAAAATGGCAGGGACCTAACAGAGGCAGAAGAGATTAAGAAGAGGTGGCAAAATTACACAGAAGAACTATACAAGAATGAGCTTAATGTCCCTGATAATCACAATGAGGTGGTCACTGACCTCGAGCCAGACATCCTAGAATGTGAAGTGAAGTGGGCCTTAGAAAAGCTGAGCAACAACAAAGCTAGTGGAGGTGACAGTATTCCAGCTGAGCTATTCAATATCTTAAAAGACAGTGCAGTAAAAGTGCTACACTCAATTTGCCAGCAAATTTGGAAAACTCAACAGTGGCCACAGGATTGGAAAAGATCAGTTTACATTCCAATTCCAAAGAAAGGCAGTGCCAAAGAATGTTCAAACTATCGCACCATTGCACTCATTTCTCATGCTAGTAAAGTCATGCTTAAAATCCTACAAGCTAGACTTCAGCAGTATGTGGATCGAGAACTACCAGAAGTACAGGCAGGATTTCGAAGAGGCAGAGGAACTAGAGATCAAATTGCCAACATACGCTGGATCATGGAGAAAGCTAGGGAGTTCCAGAAAAACATCTACTTCTGCTTCATTGACTATGCTAAAGCCTTTGATTGTGTGGATCATAACAAACTGTGGCAAGTTCTTAAAGAGATGGGAGTACCAGACCATCTTATTTGTCTCTTGAGAAACCTATATGCGGGTCAAGAAGCAACAGTGAGAACTGGACATGGAACCACTGATTGGTTCAAAATTGGGAAAGGAGTCCGGCAAGGCTGTATACTGTCGCCCTGCCTATTTAACTTATATGCAGAGCACATCATGAGAAAGGCAGGGCTAGATGAATCAAAAGTTGGAATTAAGATTGCCGGAAGAAATATCAACAACCTTAGATACGCAGATGATACCACTCTAATGGCAGAAAGTGAAGAAGAACTAAAGAGCCTCTTGTTGCGGGTGAAGAAGGAGAGTGCAAAAGTTGGGTTGAAACTTAACATTAAGAAAACCAAGATCATGGCATCTGGCCCTCTCAATTCCTGGCAAATAGATGGGGAAGAAATGGAGGTAGTGACAGATTTTATTTTCCTGGGCTCCAAGATCACTGCAGATGGGGACTGTAGCCAAGAAATTAAAAGACGCTTGCTCCTGGGGAGGAAAGCCATGGCAAATCTAGACAGCACACTAAAAAGCAGAGACATCACCCTGTCAACAAAAGTGCGTATAGTCAAGGCTATGGTCTTCCCAGTTGCAATGTATGGCAGTGAAAGTTGGACCATAAGAAAGGCTGAGCGCCAAAGAATTGAGGCCTTTGAACTATGGTGCTGGAGAAGACTCCTGCGAGTCCCTTGGACTGCAAGGCGATCAAACCGGTCAGTCCTAGAGGAGATCAATCCTGACTGCTCTTTAGAAGGCCAGATCCTGAAGCTAAAACTCAAATACTTTGGCCACCTAATGAGAAGGAAGGACTCACTGGAGAAGAGCCTAATGCTGGGAAAGATCGAGGGCAATAGAAGAAGGGGACGACAGAGAATGAGGTGGCTGGATGGAGTCACTGAAGCAGTAGGCGTGAGCTTAAATGGACTCCAGAAGATGGTAGAGGACAGGAAGGCCTGGAGGAATGTTGTCCATAGGGTCGCGATGGGTCGGACACGACTTCGCAGCTAACAACAACAACATATATATATATATATATATATATATATATATATATATATATATATATATATATATATATATATATATATATATATATATATATATATATATATATATATATATATATATATATATATATATATATATATATATATATATATATATACAGTGCTTTTTTTGTAAAAGAAAAAGGTGCCGGAACTCACACATGTTATACACACATGTGTTATACACACTCACACCTTGCCTACCCTACAAGGTTCCATCCAAAAAAGCTGCCGGAACTCCGTTCTGAGCGTTCTATGACAAAAAAAGCCCTGCATAGATAGATAGATAGATAGATAGATAGATAGATAGATAGATAGATAGATAGATAGATAGATAGATAGATAGATAGATAGATAGATAGAAAGGTAAAGGTAAAGGTTCCCCCGCACATGCGTGCTAGTCGTTTCCAACTCTAGGGGTCGGTGCTCATCTCTGTTTCAAAGCCGAAGAGCCAGCGCTTGTCCCAGGACGTCTCCGTGGTCATGTGGCCAGCATGACTAGACGCTAAAGGCGCACAGAACGCTGTTACCTTCCCACCGTAGTGGTCCCTATTTTTCTACTTGCATTTTTATGTGCTTTCGAACTGCTAGGTTAGCAGAAGCTGGGACGAGTAACAGGCACTCACTCTGTTACGCGGCACTCGGGATTCGACCAGCCAAACTGCCACCTTCTGATTGACAAGCTCAGTGTCCTAACACACTGAGCCACCGCGTCCCTAGATAGATAGATAGATAGATAGATAGATAGATAGATAGATAGATAGATAGATAGATAGATATAGAGATAGAGATAGATATATAGATATAGATATAGATATAGATATAGATATAGATATAGATATAGATATAGATATAGATATAGATATAGATATAGATATAGATATAGATATAGATATAGATATAGATATAGATATAGATATAGATATATAGATATAGATATAGATATAGATATAGATATAGATATAGATATAGATATAGATATAGATATAGATATAGATATAGATATAGATATAGATATAGATATAGATATACAGTGCTTTTTTTGTAAAAGAAAAAGGTGCCGGAACTCACACATGTCATACAACCCGCCATGCCTACCCTACAAGTTTCCATCCAAAAAAGGTGCCGGAACTCTGTTCTGAGCGTTCTATGAGAAAAAAAGCCCTGGATATATATATAGATATAGATATAGGTCTTGCCGTATTTGGGTCTTTTCCCGCATAGGATTGAGGGTGTCTTGGCGATGTTTTGACGAGGTCCCACTCGTCACCTTCAGGCTGGTGTCTTCAATTTCATGCTTGTGTGAGCAAAGCCGAAGACACCAGCCTGAAGATGATGAGTGGGACCTCGTCAAAACGTCGCCAAGACACCCTCAATCCTACATGGGAAAAGACCCGAATACGCCAAGACCTACATACCTATACCCGTGAAAATCTACAAATATATATATATAAAGACGCGGTGGCTCAGTGAGTTAGGACGTTGAGCTTGTCGATCAGAAGGTCGGCAGTTTGGTGGGTCAAATCCCGAGTGCCGCATAATAGAGTGAGCGCCTGTTACTCATCCCAGCTTCTGCCAACCTAGCAGTTTGAAAGCACGTAAAAATGCAAGTAGAAAAATAGGGACCACTACAGTGGGAAGGTAACAGCGTTCCGTGTGCCTTTGGCATCTAGTCATGCCGGCTCTTTGGCTTTGAAACGGAGATGAGCACTGGCCCCTAGAGTTGGAAACGACTAGCACGCATGTGCAGGGGTACCTTTACCTTTACCTTATATATATAGTTTATATTATATATATGCATTTTTCACTTTCTTAATATATCCCTTTTGCCAGCAATTTTCCATAAGTTGATATGTTTTATATATTTCTGTAATATGTGTTTCTGGGGACTCATTTTCCTTAGATTGTAGAGCTACACTGCCAAAAATTGGAAAAATGTAACTAATAAAGAGTTACATTGATTGATTTTACATACTGTCTCATGAATTGCTGATTAGGTAAATTTAATGAACATATTCCTCTCCTAGCATAGCTAATCCCATTAGTGTAAATAAATAGGTTTTCTTGGAATGAAATCAGTAATCAATGTCCCTGATACCCCTAGCCTCCAGTAAAAGGCACTTTTATCATCACCATACTGAAGTCATAATCAATAAAACTGTAAGGATACAATTAGAGCACATCTTGACCTTGCTACTACTATTTCACAGCAATTCTAGTTATGAACAGAGTGGACTAAAGATACCAAATGAAAAGTCAGGTGTTCTGTGGTGAGGGTTACTGGGACAATGCGGTGTTTCAGATTCAGTCTACAAACTCTACCAAAATTACTCTGAAAACTAGAAACAACCATAACTTTTCCCAGGATTAAGTGGCAATTGTGTGATCCAGTGTAAACAGGTACTTCAAATGTTCTGCCAAGCACTCCAAATCATTTTCTACATGATTTTCTTTACAAGAAAGTGGTGCTTATTTACATTTTAGTTATAAAATTTATAAGTTGATTAAGGATAGATATGGATGAGTGGCATGGTGGTCTAGAAGTGAGGCTGTGAGTTTGATCCTAGGTAGCGGCAGATATTTCTCTCTCTCGGTGCATAGAGAAAATATCTGCTGCAAGGTCCATGTAGGCATCAGAAAGAGCATCCAGGCAATAAACGGTCAGGTCCATTCAGTCATTCCAACTCCACCCCAATGCAAGGGATTACAGGGTCATTAAAAGAAGAAAAAGGATAGACATGAATATGTTTACTCATCTGCCTGGTTTAGGAGACAGATTTTCAATCATAATGGCTAAAAAGATTTTTAAAGTTCTTTACTTGTTTTTTTTTCATTTTTTAAAATCAGGATATGATTTTACAGCTCAGATTCATTTATTCAAGGGCTTATGGACATAGTGCATCACCTGGTTACATAGCCATTATAGGAAGTGCTGAAGATGTTCTTCAGAGAGCTTCTCTAAGCAGACCTTAAGAACAAAGTATAGGAAGTGATTTAGAAACCATTGCAACTTCTGTTCCCCTGCCCCACCCCTGCAGGAGTGGAAAAAGGCTAACTTCCCAATGTCATTCACTATAACTAAAAAGGTCCACAAAACAAGACCATAATGTTCATATATCTGTGCAGGTTATCTCTTGGGTTAATAGAGGTGCCACATACTGTATCCACAGTCCTAAAAATAATATTTGAACTGGAAATTTTAATTACACAAAGGTTTCACTGAAAATGTCACCATAAGTTGAAGATCAAATCCATTTTTCAGCCTAGCATAAGATGTAACATAAAACTAAAGCTTTGGAAAACTGGCTGCCTTTAGTATATTGCCATACTTGGTATATGTAAAGTCACTGTCTCATAGAAACAATCGTGTTATTCTTTCTGAGAAAAGCCTCCAGGTAGAAAACTGTTGATGCAAAACTATTTACAAGGAAGATTGGGAGTGGGAGGGTTTCCACCCTGTTGCAGTCCATTGCTGAGATGGAGGATGTGAACACAATATAAAAAAAAACATGCTGCTCAGGATTTTAATGCTCACTGACAGCTTGCAAATGTTTCTTTACAGACTAAAGAAAAAACGGCTTTCTTTGAGAAATAAGTTTGGTCATAACATTATTCAGGAATGGAATGGAATACTACCACTTAAGAAAGCATTTTACAGGACATTATTAGAGATAAATACAACTAATAGTATTTAATGTGTGAAATTGCAGGAACTAGATGGTTTACATGTCATGTAAAACATGTAGCTACAAGATTACAGTAGTCTGATTTTTTTTCTAAAATATAGGAGCAGGTAATCATAGAGAAGATTAATGTCATAAGAGTCATTAACGTGTGCTAATATCTGCTTGATGGATCAGGCTTTAAAGCTGTCAAAAGTGGGGGGGAGTGTTGTTTGTTTTTTGCATTTGTTAATGTTCCTGCTATTATATGATATTAAATGCTCATGTTATCCTAGCTACAATGCTGGACAAATTCCAGAATGTCAGTATGAGGGGAGAGGAATATCCACAGAGCTTCAATTAAAATTAAAATAACACTTAATATACTCAAATAAACAAATCTATGTAGGGTTTATTGGAGATTATTTTCATAATAATCTTTCATAATACAGAATTAAAAATAATCACTGATTCATCTTATTTTCATTATTTTCAGGGGCTGCCACAAAGAAGAGGGAGTCAAGCTATTCTCCAAAGCACCTGAAGGCAGGACAAGCAACAAATGGAAACTAACCAAAGAGAGAAGCAACCTAGAACTAAAGAGAAATTTTCTGACAGTTAGAATAATTAACCAGTGGAACAACTTGCCTCCAGAAGCTCTGAATGTTCCAGCACTGGAAGTTTTACAGTAAGAAGAGACTGGACAGCCATTTGTCTGAAATCGTATAGGGTTTCCTGCCTAAGCAGCGGGTTGGACTAGAAGACCTCCAAGGTCCCTTCCAACTTTATATTATTATTATGTTTATTGTGTATATTGTATATAAGAAAAATGTGAAGCTCATATCAAATACACTCTGTGAAGGAAAAAAGTAAAAAATCATGAGATGAAGGAAGGGCTATACTTTAGGTAGCCCCTGTGTTCCAAACACAGTACTAAGGAGGCAGGGCTGTCTACATTTGAAACAAGTACATGGACTTGCATTGGACACTGGCTGAAATTACTTTCTTTCCCAGAGATTTTCAGCTGTTTCCTTAGGGAGGATTATTATAAATCAACATGGATTAGAACTTTCATAAAACTCCAACATCTTAGTCTCTCCAAGGAGGAATTTCTACTAATGGTCTATGAGCGTACTCAGGGCATTTAAACAACATATTAAAGACAAGGAAGTTTCCTCTACCCAAGAGTGTTTTCTTGAGAAATCAGTCCCACACCCATTCATAAACTGGCAAGTTACTTACATTATATAACTGTTTCTAAATTTTGAAGGCACTAACTCTAGCACATTGTAGCAGTCTTCCCACAGTAATTCTAGAGGGTTGATCATAGCTAAATTCTGCTATAATATCTATAAAATTAACTAGACTTTCACCACCTATAGATGATCACACCGCTAACTATAATACATCTTATTCTCTTGTTTCATTTCATTTTAATATTTTAATTTTTAATTCTAGTCTGTGGTCATAATAAAAAATTGACTGGTTGATAACACAAATGTATAGTTACACACTTACTGGAATAATGGACTTTATCTGGGGAATGGGAGAACACATGATCTCCCAAGAACCCTTCCAAACAAACAGAAGCATGGAAAACTATCTGGTATCAAAAAGAAAAAAAGAGTAACAAAAAGTTTGAACTAAAAAACCCCTAAAATCTTCATTTGAGAATAATTTTAGAATATTTTTGGGAAAAACTAAGCAGTTTAGAGATCTGCTTCTCAAAGGCTTGTTATACACAGTGAGAGAGAGAGAGAGAGAGAGAAACCTGGCAATATATATCATTCGGAAAAAAGTGAGAAAGAGATTAAGGAAAGAAAGAGAGAGAATTACTAGGAACTTGACTTTTCCATTCCTTAACCTTTAATTTTTGGGGGAAAATCATGACTCAAATTTAGGCCTGCCTCCCCACCCATCAAAATGTAGCTCTGCATTCTCAGGGTGTTAAAGACCCTCAAATTTAAAGGTGTTGATGTATATGTTGCTAAGAGACTGTAGCCTGATTTATTATATGAGAAAAATCATTATGTATTAAGCTTCTAATTAGCTTTATTTAATTGACACAGGATTCTTTTTTTAAGAAATAGTATGAATATGCTGCATTGTGCATTGACATCACTTGGAAAAGATTACTTAAAAAACAATTAGATTTGCTTCATTGACTGGAAATTCACGTCATTTCTCAGTGTTCACTTTGAACAAACGTTCTTTACAATTAATTCCATGACTTGAAGTATGAACTGAAACCCTCCTTATTCCTCATTTTCTTTTCTTAAGACAATATCTAAAACCATTCTCTTCAAACAGTTTCAATGCAACTTGTAATAATAATCCATTTTACTTTGCTAATCAAATTGTATTTTATCATTATTCATATAAACTCAAAATATTATATCATAGAATTACATGTTGGAAAGGATCTAAGAGGTCATCTTTCCAATCCCCTATACACCACACCATACAGAATAATAGATGGTTATCCAAGCCTATGCTTGAAAACATCCATTGAAGAGGAGGAAATCATTCCATATGATACCTTATTCCATTGATTGACAGCTCTTACTGTCAAGAGATTTTTCCTAATCTATAATCTATATCTATCTCCTAATGTATAATCTCTATCTACATTCAGCCCATTAGTTCTCGTCTTACTTTGTATAGCAAGTGAGAATAAGTCTGAACTATCTACAATGTGACAATTCTTCAGATATCTGAAGATCTCTAGATTTTATCTTCTGCAAGCTAAACATACAGTGCCTAGGTCTGACCAGTACTTAGATCAACCATTGATTGAAAGATGTTTCACCATCTTTCAGCACTTCTCCAGCCTTGCTATTATTGATCAATATATTTTAACTGGTTTGAACACAATACTGCAAATAAACCCTGATCAAGGCAGAGTACAGCAGAATTATCTAATATAAAACATGGAAATAAAGTAAGAGAAAAGAGAAAATTAAGCTAAATCAAAGAAAGTACAATAAGAGGTATCATGTCTACTCAGGTAACTGCAACTACAGTATTACCAATGAAATACTGTAGTTCAATGAAAGACCATTGTAATATAGCTATAAACATAAATGTTGAGGTTACGGTTATTGCTATACTTACTAAAATTAGAACAAGTTTAATCAAGTGTTATATAAATAATACAACTTTTCTCCTGTGTTGTTTTCAAGCTGTCAGGTTTGTTTTGTTTTTTTCCTTCTTAGAAACCAGGACCAAGTCAGGCAAAATTTCCTTAAGGCCAATTAGTCAGTACATAGTAATATGTGGAAAGTTTTCTTTCATGTAAGGTTAAATATGCATCCATACTTGAGACTCTACTACTGATCTATTGCCTTTTTCTGATATTGATCCAATACATGAGACATTTTATACCAACTTAGGCTGAAGGAAATCCAAATGTGACTAAAAGGATTCCTAGGTTTAGTCAGCATCTTTAATGAGGAGGAAGAAAAAGATACCGAACTATTCCTGGAAGTCCATTAACTGCTTAAAATAAAACAGAATTCAGCTAACAGTCCCCAAACAGAATAGTAGCCATAAATCACATTGAATATTTATATTGTATGTAATTGTTTAAAAATGGTATTCAATTTTTGACATAATGGCTATGAGCTCTACTCTCATATTTTTACATGAAGTCCTTTATTAAAGCTAATGGCAAATTCCAAAGAAATCAATGCCTAGAGCAGCAAAACTCTTCTGAAACAACTTAGTCAAAATATTCACTTGTCCATGAAACTAAATACTATGGAAATACTTCTACTTCATATTTCAATAGCTTTGCTTCTCATAAAAATAGTTGTAAAACACTACAATAATTCCCATGCTTACTTACTTGAATAAAATTCAGTAGAGGTTTCACTGCAAATAGACTTAACACTAAGGTTCATTACATTAATTTCTTTATTCTCAATAAGTAAATGTGAAAATAAAATCTTGTTATTATATCAGTAGCATAAAGATCAGCTTCAATCCTATTGTCTCTTGTATTAAAATGTTCCTCATGACTGAATCACGTCTGACAGAAGACTGTAAATTAGTAGTACTGAGACTATTTCAAAAACAGTTGAAACACTAAATCCTTTCATCACACACATTTCTTTTCCATTGTTTTAATTTTGTATTTTTTCCTCTATTATTGTAGCTGGTTTTCCAGGAGAAATTGGCTTGTTAGGCTATCATAGCATTACTCAGCTACAACTTCTGTTATTTGTCCATAAAAGAAGAGTTATACTGTGTTTCCCTGAAAGTAAGGCCTACCTCAAAAATAATCCCTAGCTTGATTTTGGGGGTGGGCCTAATATATGGCCTACCTCAAAAATAAGCCCTAGTTTGGTGGCAAGGCACACACCTAAAAATCAAGCTAGGGCAGGGATGGGGAAGTGGATCTGCCCCAAGTGCCCCACAGCCAAGCCTGCATTTCTCAGTCACAGGCCTTTCCAGAAGGCCACTGCAGCTGAGAACTGAGCTATGGATTCATAGATTCAATCCATAGCTTGGTACTCAGCTGCAGAGGCCTTCTGGAAAGGCCTGACTGCGAAATGCAGGCCAGAATGCAGTTGCAGAATGAAACTGTTCCTTCAGCCACAGAAGAAGTGGATCTGCTGGATGGGGCTATTGGTGCCAGAGATGAGTAGAAAAAACACTTCCTGAAAATAAGACCTAGTGCCTCTTTTTGAGGCAAAAAAAAGACCCGGTCTTATTTTTGGAGAAACATAATATATATCTTCATCTAACCTACAGGTTTTACATGCCCCACATATGCATACTCATATGTCTGCAAGCCATCAATACTTTTAATGTATTTTTCTGAAATAAACTATGGAGAAAAAGCTTTCTAAAGTTTATATTTTTAAATTTTTTTCTATTATGCTCTTTAACTATCTTAAAAGTCTGTATTTGCAGTTCAGCCCTATTTGCTTCTATGATTACCTTTGTTATATATATTTTTGTTTGTAGGTCCTGTTTCAGTGTTTTACCATAAACAGGCCCTAGGTTTACTTCTTCTTATCTATACTTTATGTAATAACTTGTTTGTAAGACTAACTGTAAAATGAACACCCCCACATCTGTCGATAGGATTCAGATACATGGTACATGAAGTTATCCCTTCTTCAGTTATATAATATATGCTAATGTAGTTATAAAACCATAGGCCATTAAGGTTGAAGGAAATATTCAAAATCATCTAATATACTTTGTCTACCACAAGAATTCATTACTACAGTATCTCTAACAGATGTTTAGCCAGATTCTGTTTAAACAGAGTAAGGATTCCAAAAATAAGAATCCATCACTTTCTGAGGCAGTAGTCGAATGAACCTTTATTGTCAAAGTACAACCATGTATACATTGAGATTAGCTGAGCCTCCCTTCGTGCTCCCACCCCCCAACTCACAGTGACAACAAACCTCCATCTTATTACACCATGCGAACTAATTGCACCACACACAGTAGTCTGTTTCATTAGATCTTATTACCATATTAGGAAATGCTTCCTTGATTTTTCCCCCTATACTTTAAACTATTGTTTATTGTCTTCTGGAATAATGCTGAAGAAATTTTTCCTGTCTTACACATGAAGATTGCTGTTATGGTGTTCTGCCATTATGGTGTTTTTTCAGGGATAATATCTGCAAATTGTCCTCATAAACTGTTCCTTTCATGCCATTATCATTTTGGTTGCTGTTTTTTGGATACATTTGAGTTTATCAATGTCCTAAAATACAATAGACAGAACTAGCCACATCACTTTGATAACAGATCTTTTTCTCATATACTGCTTCCCCATAAGTTATCCCTGATGCAATTTTCATACCTTTGATTTTTCCTATTGAAATGAAGCACTCTGTATCTGTGCCTGATGCAATTAATCTTGATGGTTGCTGCATGTTGTTTCAGCTTCCAAAGTTCCCCTTGAATCTAACTACTGGTAGCTGCCTTTGTGTAGCCTGAAAACTTGATAATAATATTTTCTAATATTCATCCACGTCATGAATATGCTAAAACAACCCAGTAAGTTGGATCAAGACCTTATCACTTCCTTCCAGCTAGATGAGCAGCTGGTATATCTCACTAAAGATTGCCAAAGGCAGCTGCCAAAGATACAACAATCATCTAAAAGAAACATTGTGACCAATGCCCACATTTTCATCCTTTGCAATGTCTATCTCTCAGTCACATGTTCACCATTTCAGTCAGTTAGTACATTTGCCCTGTGCCTAGCCTATTTTTTTCTCCAGGCAGAGATTAAGCAAGCAATCACTTCGTAAATTTGTTTAGTCAAAAGAGCAGTGCTTCCTGAAAAGGTGCTAACCATAAATTGATAAGATGTTCTCTGTGATTTTAATTATCCATCTTGCAGTTGCTGCCTGTAACTGATAAGACTTTATTTATTATCAGACCTATGCCTTTTGTTTGTCTTAGTAGCTCAGACTCAAAGCCATCAGCACAGTAAGCAAATAGTGAGCACTAGCACATTTCTTTGATCACATTTCTAATTGTACACCTGCTTGTTCTCTTGTAATGTCTTCCTTTCCAATGAATGTAAATTGAAACCTTAATTCCTTTCTGGTTAATTATCTTAGTGCCAAAGTGAGCATTCCAAAAGTTGGGGTCTGGGGGAAGAAAAAAGTTGAGGTAAAATTGTAACCACAGTGGTATTTGCTTGATTTTCTACTTAGCAACTGCATCACTTAGCAACTAAGTCGCCAGTCCCAATTGTGGTTGCTAAATGAGAACTATTTATATTTGCCTTCCTTCATTAATACTTGTAGTTATTCAGGTTTATTCCCCAGTCAATGCATGTATAGAGACATTGCAAATCTTGGGCCATAGCTTAACATATTCTTTCCTGTATGTACTCATTAACTGTCTCTTCTCCCTTTGTATCTTTCCCAGTGCTCTTCTCAATGCTCTTTTCAATATTTCAATACTTTTTCAGAACTCTTTTCTCCTTTTACACGTGGTTCAATTTGGAGTTCCATAATTAGGTTTAAAAAGTCCATTCTAAATATATTATATTTAAATATATTCTATTTAGAATGTAGTATATATTCAACTGCATCAGAGGTACCCCACCTTTTCCAAGGAGTTCCTACATAGATAAATACTTTGTGACTGAAGAATCTAAGTTGTTCCCTTTGACATCATCTGTGTACCCAGTTGTTCACCTATGGAATTTTTTTCCTGTTCCTGGTCATAGCCTTTGATGGAAAGGGATAAAGAACATGTAGATAAGTTGCTTAGGCAAAATCACCCTTCTTTCCATTGCTCTGATTTTCTTCAAACCTGTTTCAGTGGAATTCTTCATTCAGGAATAAGATCAAAAACTTCAAAGAGATACATAATTTAGGATGTTGGTTGCTTTAAATTCCCTTATAATGATGTATATCCTGGATAGATCAAGAAAAAAGAAATAAGTGAGCAAAAGAGCCTTGGTGGAGCAGTGGGCTAATGCCTCCTTAAGTAACACCAGCTGCCTGCAATTAGTGCAGGTTCGCATCCCACCAGGCTCAAGGTTGACTCAGCCTTCCATCCTTCTGAGGTAGGTAAAATGAAGACCCAGATTGTTGGGGGCAATTAAGCTGACTTTGTAATAATGCCGCTTGGGTGTGTGTGTGAAAGCCCTAATAAGCAGGCATATACATAGAATGAAGGCTACTGCTAAGCTTGTAAGCCACCCTGAGTCTTCGGAGAAGGGCGGGATATAAATGGAATTAAAATAAATAAAATAAATTTTAAAAAAGATAGATAGATAGATAGATAGATAGATAGATAGATAGATAGATAGATAGATAGATAGATAGATAGATAGACAGAACATATACACATATATACAAATTTAATTGAAATTAATTTAATTGTATCTAATTACTATTATTATTTATTTTCTCCTCAATCATTCTAATATTACAATTTTGTGCTTTTAATTTTAATCAGCTGTTTATTTTTAATTGAAGTTCCATTGAATTATCCTAAAGAATTCCAGAAGAAAAATTCCAATACTTTCAGCAACATAAGGAATATTTTTACTCAGTGAAGATCAGTCCTATAAAATTATGCTTATTCTTTTTATGATGCAGAAATGTGGATGTCTCCTACAGTTCATAGCAACTACAATGATTCCTTTAACAAGTATTTCAATGAATTAAGTATTTACAAAGAATATAGAACTACCCTAATAGTAAGGCAGAGACAGAAAATAGTTGATCTACATGTTCATTTTCAAATTAAGTGGAAATTATGGGTGAATATAAGATATTTACGTAAAAAAATTCCAAGTTTATGAAATAATTCCTTAAGCAACTTATAGTATTTTCACAACTATGCAGTGCAGTTCAGAACCATGTTAGGTGCAAAACAGAAATGCTTGCAAAATGTTAGTTTTTTCTATCATTTGAAACATACATTTATAGAACTTCTACGTATCACTGTTAAATTATCATGTAAATGTGCCTGCACATTTTAAGCATGCATTTTGAATAGCCTTCATCTAGATTCTTCATTCATTTCTGACATGAGAATGTGCCAATGTGTCTTAATAAAACAGCTTACTGAGTTGCAGTTCAGTTGTTCACTGTGTTTGCCTTTGAAACAGAGTTTCATTAAAGGAAGAAGCAAACGCTTCTTCTACCATCTCAAAAAAAAAAAAAAAAACAACCCCTGAAGGTTTTGTTAAGAAGCCACATTATAATTGAAAGAGCAGCTCATTTTTCCCATGAGAAGCCTGGTTTATATTATTGTATTTATTTCACTGTATAGAAGAAAAAAATATTGCTTCAACTGAAATAGAAGATAACGCTGTCCAAGGACAAACTGAATTAACTTACAGACCACTGACAATAAAATATGCCTATTTTTATGACTAATGGTTTCAAGTGTCTCAGGAGAAATTATGCACACTAAATCCTCTTTTCTACAAAATTGCAACCCAATTTCATTTGCATGGATATTTATGAAAGACAGGTTCACTGAAAATAATTACAGTTCATTTTCATGTTTACTTGGAAATACTTTTGAGGTGAGAGTTTTCAAAGCTTGAATATGTTCATAAGAAATGCTTACCTACAAATAATAAACTTACTGTTTTAGCAATAGCAATAGCGCTTAGACTTATATACCACTTCACAGTGCTTTACAGCCCCCTCT
This sequence comes from Vipera berus, assembly GCF_964194415.1. Classification (NCBI taxonomy): domain Eukaryota; kingdom Metazoa; phylum Chordata; class Lepidosauria; order Squamata; family Viperidae; genus Vipera; species Vipera berus. Next base: position 32,613,981 of record NC_138209.1, on the reverse strand, counting down.
AAGTAGTTTATAAAGTCAGCATATTGCCCCCAACCATCTGGGTCCTCACTTTACCAACCTTGGAAGGATGGAAGGCTGAGTCAACCTTGAGCCTGGTGAGATTCCAACTGCCAAACTGCTGGCAGCCAGGAGTCAGCAGAAGTAGCCTGCAGTACTGCATTGTAACCACTGCACTAGCGCTCTTAGGCAACATTGTAAATTTTAGAGACTTTTATAATAAAATGTTAAAGCAGAGTTTCCCAATCTTTCCAGCTTTGCAGACCAGCCGGGCAGAAGAGATGATTCCATGCAAGCGGTGGGCACACTTGCCCACCACTTGCACAAATGGAACGTGTGCACTTGCCTGCCACTTCCACAGCCCAGTTCCAAAAGGCTCAAGGCCCAGTAGTGGTCCACAGCCCAGGGGATGGGGATCCCTGTGTTAAGCTACTCTCAAAGCCATCTCCAAATGGTCTTAGTGGCTTCAGACTTGTATAATTGTACATGCCATATTTAGGTCTGTTGCACCTCCAATACTGATAGATACAATATGAGTAATGGAAAAAGCTGATCAGTCTTTTTGACAAGGTTATGGCACTCTGGTGGTATTATATTATACTCTGGGAAGAGAGTTTGTGGGTGGGCATGGATGTCATGACACTTACCAAATGTCAACTCTCATAGCATATGCATATTGTATAGACAGAGCATTTCTTGAATCTAATAATCAATACAACTATTCTTCAGCTGGTATTACAAAGAACATCTAGTTGTAAGAGTAGTGGTTGTTGTATTTTAAAGCTTAAAATAGCAGCTAAGATATAGGATTATACATCCCTATTTTACCACCATTATCTCAGTACTCCCTTTACAGTCTGATACTGAGGAATTCAATTTTTGCTATGCAGAAAACTGAAGACATTAGAAGTAAAAGAAGTTAGGAAATGTTGCATTTGTTTGTTTTCATTCATGTAAGACGTCATGAGGCTGAGTTTTAATTGGGTTTTAACTGGGGTTTTACATGTTGCAGGGACTTAGTTTAATCTTTTTTAAATTGGTCTTAATTTTTGTATTAATGTTTTAAAAATTATGCCCTGTAAACCGCCCTGAGTCCTTCGGGAAAGGGCGGTATATAAATTCAATTAATTAATTAATTAATTAATATTACCTCTTAGTAAAATCTGACTTAGCTGGTAGCAACATCAAAATGATCCCTGAGTTCTAAAACTATGTATGAGTAGTCTAGTTAGTGTTTGAAAAGGAGACCATAGGGAATCCAAAGCTATAGTTTAGGTTAAGGAATATATAAAAAAACCCAGAATAAAGTAAATTGTTTGCATATTGTTGCCATGAAAACTTCATGGCTATATTTTTAATCCCATTTATTTTATTTTAATCCCATTTATATCCCGCCCTTCTCCGAAGACTCAGAGCAGCTTACAATCTAAGCACAAATCAAATGTGCTTAGCAGTAGCCTAGGGTATCCCTATATCTATATCTATATATCTATAGATACCCTATGTTTAACCCAAAGATTTACTTTTATTGGCACTGAGAAAAGAGAAAACTCAGGAATAATGCACAAAATGTTAGAAAGGCTGATGAAAGAGTCTATGGTGCTGGTAGGGAAGGTCAAAAAACCAAATTATATAAACAGAATAATGTAATTGCAACATGAGTTCCATATTTTTTGTACATATTTGCAAACACAAAGGGAAATAAGTTTTCTTACAATGGTGTGACACTTCTTTTGTCATTTGGATGAAAGCATTAGGATACTGCATACACATTTCATATAAAAATGCATGCTAATTTCCATAAAGGCAGTAAACATATTTCAGTAAGGGATATTCACTCACATGGTGAACCTATTCATTTTAACAATTTCAGTTTTAATGTCATTCCAGATTTCATTTAGTAACTGGTTCTATTATGCAAAAACATGTTGCAAAGTGTAATGCAATACAAAGGCATTTTGTTGGTTATATGGGAAGTTCATTATTCATTTATTCACTTATGTTTAGTTGCTACTGTCTGTTCTCTTCATTCTTTTTCTATATGTACTGTATATGGAATACTGATGTTGTTAATTCCAAGACGTGAGAATAGAATTGATATAACTGAGTTACAGCCATCAGTGCACTACATTAAAGTGCTTCTAATGCTTCATAACATCCTATATGATTTCACCTTGAGGCATGCAGTGCTGGCAAATTATGTACACAAGACCATTCAGCAATGCTAAGGTGAATCTAGATACAATTTAAATTTCAATCCACATCTGAATGTAATTAAATTAATTTAATATTTAAAACTGTTAAGAATTATGTCTCCATCTATTTGATAATTAAATAAAATTCTCTAAATTTAATAACTGAATATCAGAGTTGAAAGGGTCTGTGGAGGTCTTCTAGTCCAACCTCCTGCCCTCCTGCACAAATAGTTGTGTAATCTCTTCTTTAAAACTTCCAGTGTTAGTGCACCCACATCTTCTGGAGGCAAATTGTTTCACTGGATTAATTGTTTTAACTGTCAAAAAATTTCTCCTTAGTTTAAGTTGCTTATTTCCTTGATTAGTTTCCATTCATTGCTTCTTGTCCTGTCTTCAGATGCTTTGGAGAATAGGTGGACCCCCTGCTCTTTGTGGCAATCCCTTAGATATTGGAAGACTGCTATCATGTCACCCCTAATCCTTCTTTTCAATAAAATAGACATACCCAATTCCAGCAACCATTCTTTACATGTTTTAGCCTCCAGTCCCCTCATCATCGTTGTTGCTGTTCTTTGAACTCTTTCTACAGTCTCAACATCTTTTTTTACATCATGGTGACCAAAACTGAATGCAGTATTCCAAGTGTTGTTGTTGTTGTTAGTTACGAAGTCATGTCCGACCCCTCGATCCCATGGACAATGTTCTTCCAGGCCTTCCTGTCCTCTATTATCTTCTAGAGTCCCTTTAAGCTCATGCCTACAGCTTCAGTGACTCCATCCACCCACCTCATTCTCTGTTGTCCCCTTCTTCTATTGCCCTCAATCTTTTCCAGCATTAGGCTCTTCTCCAGTGAGTCCTTCCTTCTCATTAGGTGGCCAAAGTATTTGAGTTTCAATTCATGATCTGGCCTTCTAAAGAGCAGTCAGGATTGATCTCCTCTAGGACTGACAGGTTTGATTGCCTTGCAGTCCAAGGGACTCGCAGGAGTCTTCTCCAGCACCATAATTCATAGGCCTCAATTCTTTGGTGCTCAGCCTTTCTTATGGTCCAGCTTTCACAGCCATACATTGCAATTGGGAAAACCTTGACTATACGCACTTTTGTTGGTAAGGTGATGTTTCTGCTTTATAGTATGCTGACTAGATTTGCCATAGCTTTCCTTCCCAGGAGCAAGCATCTTTTAATTTCTTGGCTGCAGTCCCCACCTGCAGTGATCTTGGAGCCCAGGAAAATGAAATCTGTCATTACCTCCATTTCTTCCCCATCTATTTGCCAGGAACTGAGAGGGCCAGATGCCATGAACTTGGTTTTCTTAATGTTGAGTTTCAAGCGAACATTTGAACTCTCCTTCTTCACCCGCATTAAGAGGCTCTACTTCCTCTTCACTTTCTGTCATTAGAGTGGTATCATCTGCATATCTTAACTTGTTGATATTTTTCCTGGCAATCTTAATTCCAACATTTGATTCATCTAGCCCTGCCTTTCTCATGATGTGCTCTGAATATAAGTTGAATAGGCAGAGCGACAATATACAGCCTTGCTGGAGTCCTTTCCCAATTTTGAAGCAATCAGAGGTTCCGTGTCCAGTTCTCACTATTGCTTCTTGACCCACATATAGATTTCTCAAGAGACAAATAAGATGGTCTGGTACTCCCATCTCTTTAAGAACTTGCCACAATTTGTTGTGATCCACACAATCAAAGGCTTTAGCATAGTCAATGAAGCAGAAGTAGATGTTTTTTCTGGAACTCCCTAGCTTTCTCCATCATCCAGCGTATGTTGGCAATTTGATCTCTAGTTCCTCTGCCTCTTCGAAATCCTGCCTGTACTTCTGGTAGTTCTTGATCCACATACTGCTGGAGTCTAGCTTGTAGGATTTTAAGCATAACCTTGCTAGCATGTGAAATGAGTGCAATGGTGCAATAGCTTGAACATTCTTTGGCACTGCCTTTCTTTGGAATTGGAATGTAAACTGATCTTTTCCAATCCTGTGGCCACTGTTGAGTTTTCCAAATTTGCTGGCAACTTGTGTGTAGCACTTTTACTGCATCGTCTTTTAGGATTTTGAATAGCCCAGCTGGAATACAGTCTCCTCCACTAGGTTTGTTGTTGTTCAGCTTTCCTAAGTCCCATTTCACTTCACATTCTAGGATGTCTGGCTCAAGGTCAGTGACCACCCCATTGTGGTTATCAGGTTATCTGTCTATCAGATCTAATTCCTTAAATCTATTTGTCACCTCTACTCTATATTCATCAGGGATATGATTTAGTTCATACCTGAGTGGCCTAGTGATTTTCCCTACTTTCTTCAATTTAAGCCTAAATTTTGCAATGAGAAGCTCATGGTCTGAGCCACAGTCAGCTCCTGGTCTTGTTTTTACTGACTGTAAAGAGCTTCTCCATCTTTGGCTGCAGAGCACATAGTCAATCTGATTTCTGTGTTGACCATCTGGTGATGTCCATGTGTAGAGCCGTCTCTTGGGTTGTTGCAAAAAAGTGTTTGCTACGACCATCGTATTCTCTTGACAAAATTCTATCATTCTGTGCCCTGCTTCATTTTGTACTCCAAGGCCAAACTTACCTGTTGTTCCAGTTATCTTTTGGTTTCCTACTTTAGCATTCCAATCCTCCATGATGATAAGGACATCATTTTTGGGTGTTAATCTATGAGGTGATGTAGGGCTTCATAGAACCAGTCAATTTCATCCTCTTCAGCACCAGACTTGGACTACTGTGATATTGAATGGAGAAAAATGTGGGTTAAACAGCACCACCACCAGATGGATTCGTAGCTGGCTGACTGGCCGTACTCAGTGTGTGGTCCTCAATGGAACTGCATCTACATGGAGGGAAGTGTGTAGTGGGGTACCCCAGGGTTCTGTTCTGGGCCCAGTGCTCTTCAAAATTTTCATCAATGATTTGGATGATGGGATAGATGGGGAACTCATTAAATTTGCAGATAACACCAAGCTGGCAGGAATAGCCAACACTCCAGAAGACAGGTTGAAAATACAAGAGGATCTGGACAGACTTGAACACTGGGTGCTATCTAACAAAATGAAATTCAATGGTGAAAAAAAGTAAGGTTCTACATTTAGGCAAGAAAAACTAAATTTACAGGTATACTATAGGGGATACCTTGCTCAATAGTAGTAGCTATGAGAGAGATCTTGGAGTCCTAGTGGACAATCAAATATGAGCCAGCAGTGTGCTGCAGCTGCCAAAAAAGCCAACACAGTGCTAGGCTGCATTAACAGAGGGATAGAATCAAGATCACGTGAAGTATTAATAGTTTACAATGCCTTGGTAAGGCCACACTTGGAATACTGCATCCAGTTTTGGTCACCACAATGTCAAAAAGATGTTGAGACTCTGGAAAGAGTACAGAGAAGAGCAACAAAGATGATTAGGGGACTGGAGGCTAAGACATATAAGGAACGGCTGCTGGAATTGGGTATGTCTAGTTTAATGAAGAGAAGGACTAGGGGTGACATGATAGCAGTGTTTCAATATCTCAGGGCCTGCCACAAAGAAGAGGGAGTCAAACTATTCTCCAAAGTGCCCGAAGGCAGGACAAGAAGCAATGGATGGAAACTAATCAAGGAGAGAAGCAAGCTAGAACTAAGGAGAAACTTCCTGACAGTTAGAACAATTAACCAGTGGAACAACCTGCCTCCAAAAGTGGTGAATGCTCCAACACTGGAAGTTTTTAAGAAGAGACTGGACAGCCATTTGTGTGAAATGGTATAGGATTTCCTTTGTGAGCAGTGGGTTGGGCTAGATGACCTCCAAGGTGTCTTCCAACTTTACTATTATGATTATGGTTTGCCTTGAACTGAGATCATTCTGTCATTTTGGGGATTGTATCCCAGTATTGCTTTTCCTACTCTTTTATTGACTATGAAGGCTACACCATTTCTTCTGAAGGATTCTTGCCCGCAGTAGTATACCTGGTCATCTGAATTAAATTCACCCATTCCTGTCCATTTTAGTTCGCTGATTCCTAAGTTGTCAATGTTCACTCTTGTCATCTTTTGTTTGTCCAGGTCCAGCTTGCTTTGATTCATGGATCTTACATTCCAGGTTCCTATAGAGAAAAAATCTTTACAGCATCAGACTTTCCTATCACCACCAGATACATCCACAGCTGAGCGTTCTTTCAGCTTTGGCCCAGTCGCTTCATTCTTTCTGGCGCTACTAGTACTAGCCCTTTGCTCTTCCCCAGTAGCATATTGGACACCTTCCAACCTGAGGGGCTCAACTTCCAGCGTCATATCTTTTTGCCTTTTGGTACTGTCCATGGGGTTTTCATGGCAAAGATACTGGAGTGGGTTGCCATTTCCTTCTCCAGTGGATCACATTTTGTCAGAACTCTCTGCTATGACCTGTCCGTCTTGGGTGGCCCTGCATGGCATAGCTCATAACTTCATTCAATTACACAAGCCCCTTCACCACAACAAGGCAGTAATCCATGAAGGGCAGTATTCCAATTATGGTCTTACAAAGGCGTTTTAAAATGGTATTAACACTTCACATGATCTTGATTCTAACCCTCTGTTAATGGAGTCTAGAAATGTGTTGGCCTTTTTGGCAGCTGCAGCACACTGCTGGCTCATATTAAAGTGATTGTCCACTAGGATTCCAAGATCCCTTTCACAGTTACTACTATTGATAATTTATGCAATTTGTTAAATTCATGCAACTTGTTAAATCAAAACTAAAGAAAGCACAGAACAATATATGAAAGCTGCTGCTGAAGACAAGAAAGCAAAGTATTGAGGTCAGTTGTATTCATACTGACTCTGAGACTTTCCAGATTGTCCCTCATGCCCTAGACATCTCATGATTGGAATATGGAAATGTGCTCTAGGCTGGACTGCCTCTGTAGACCAAGTGGAATGGCTACTACTTTCACCTGCCCAATAATAACGTGCCCACTATTGTTCTTTAAGTTGCACTTCTTGCCAATTGGGTTCTGGGTACAGTTCAGTGTACTGGTTTCTGCATATAAAGCCTTTCAAGGGCCTAGGTGTATGAGGGACTACCCATCTCTGAGAGTTTCTCATCCTGGAAGATCAAGGTGAATGGATGCCCTTCAGGTTCCTTCCATCAAACACTATTACCAGCATCAGATAAATATTTTATTTATTTATTTATTATTATTTATTAGTTTTTATAAACCGCCCTTCTCCCGAGGGACTCGGGGCGGTGTACAGAGGAAGGAAGGTATACAGATCGAACAATAAAAATATGTCTTCCCTGTCACAATATCTGCCCCCAGTAGCATTCTCCCAGAGATTTGCATGGCTCCCACTGCAATGATGTTTGGAAAGTCTTCAAAAATTTGGGAATCTCCCAGCCCTTGGCATGGAATAGATAGCAATCTCTGTGCATTGTCTTTTGTTCAGCATGTATATTTCTGTAGATGCATGTTCTATGTTTTTATTTAATTGGGATGGTTTTAAACTTGTTAACCAGTCTTGTGAAATAGGGCAGTCTCTCAATTATGTGTTCTTGGGTTAACGTATTGTATACACTGTATGTATTCATCACTGAAGCTTAGTGTCCTCTTATCAAAGCCTACTACAGTTAACAATATTTTGAAATATTATCCCAGGAGTAGAATACATTCTGCTTTGTCTCAAGAATACTGTCTCCTAATAATCTTGCATCCAGAAATGTGACAAAGACAAACATAATAAACCAGATCCATATTATCAGGATAGTTCAGCAGTTAATTCTATGGCTATACTGTCGCTGTAATAAATGTGTAAATATTTCTATTAATATGTGTTTTGAATCCCTGACAGCTTGTTAGACAAATCACACTTGTAGAACATAAAGTGTTACTGCACACTATGCAAAGCACAGTCTGACTGAGAATGAATTTTTTTAGGACTTTAATGTCAATTACAAATTTATGTATAGACTTAAACATGAAGATTTATAAGTAGAACATTTTATGAAAGAATGAGGACAGAGCTCATAAACAATCAGGAGAAAATGTAATATCAACATTTTATTCAAAAAAGGTCAGCTATCATTTCATGTTACTCATTTGAAACAAAATCTAATGAGTTAATCAATTTGTACTGCAGATTGTCAACTTGTATTCCACATTTATATGCTCAGCTATTTCATTTGCTTAAGCATTATAACTTTCAACAAACCTGTTTCATTTTTAATTCATGGCAAAAATAAAATACAAACACTATTATTTAATTTTATTTAACAATTTGAAAAACTGAATTGCTAGAGATTGCTGAAACTAGCTCCTACTTGATCAAGAAGATGCCACATCATCAAAACCATAGTAAATATCTTCCAGCTTCTCCAGCAAGTGTTGCAGAACTATAATCTTTTATACGATAGAAGAAAATATTAACATGAAATGAAAATGGAATGATCATATTAACATAATTTAATCAATGCAATATAATATTAATTACATTTAATTAAATTAATTTTGGTTTTTTTTGGAGTGGTTTTGTTTTGGTCCTACCCCACCCCTCCTTTTTCTATTCAAAAGCCCTTGCTCTAAAAAATAATTCAGAGGTTTTAGACTTCTCTGTGCTGTTTCACTTGTTTATCTTATTTTAATTGGCCAGGAGGAGAGATTGTTTTGTTCCTTTAGAATGAAGGAAATCTTGGATAGCTTGGATATAGAAGAAGTAGGGCCTAGGTTGTCTCTTGCTATACTGGCAATACCAGTAGAATAGAAGACGAAGAATAAGAGAAGATTAAAAAAATTAAACTAAAAATCAAAATTAAAAAATAATGCCATAAAAGGGCTATGGGGATCCCAGTGGTGGACTCTACACTGATTGCCATATGAAAAAATCTTGGATTGCATTCTTAGAAAGTGTGTGCATTGACAAAGGTTTCATCTATCAACTGCAAAAGGCCATACATACTGCATAGAACCACATATATACCTCACTGATATATTACTATATTCTAGGCTTTGGGGAAAAATGTGATGCATATGAAGACCAAAACTGGCATTGATGATGATGATGATGATGATGATGATGATGATGATGATGATGATAACGACAACAACAACAAGAAATACCAAGCAAGAATTGGAGGCACAAAGTAGACAAAGTAATGAAGTAGCTAAACTCCTCTAGGGCTTCAGCATTAAAAACAGACGAACATGCACTACACTTAACAATTGTTGATAAGAAAGAAAAAAATGTCTGGCTAGTAGATATTACCTGGAAACATAAGAATAGAAGACAATATCTGGAACAGCATTTGAACACCATTGGCGTTGATAAAATCATCACCAGTCAATTACAAAAGGGAGCTGTAGTTGGAACAGCTTGCATCTTGTGACAAAACCTTTAATACCATCAAACAATATCTGTCCAACTCAGGATCTTTGCATAAAAATGCCAAATCTAAATTAAACATCTGACTGACTACGACAAACCATAACATTTTATTAAATTGATATGCCATCTCACTCCCAGCAACTCTGTGCAGTTATTCCCAGAAAAAAATGCATTCAGTTATGAGTTTCTTTTTTTTGGTTTCACAGCAAAAATATCAACATTCATTTACAGAGAACTGGGTCTTCCTAAGAAGCTGATTATCTTTCACAAGAAAAAAATCCTGCACAGTGGGCAATAACACACTTTAGAGTTATAACAGTTCACAAATCCTCATTCTATAAGAGAATGACCTGAAGCAAATATGTATATTACCTTCCCTAGTCAGACAAATGGACTAAATTATTGTACTATAAATTTAATTATTGTATTCAATTATTTCAATGATGATAAAGACTTATGGCACAATATTTCTTTAATTTTATTTATTTAACTTTCTTCAATTGTAAACTGAAATAAGTATGATTTTAGTGATTGCTTTTGGCTATTATGTACTCCCTTTGCTCTAAGGAGCTAATTAATCTGGGCTTCCTTGTTTTGCATATATCTTCTATTTATCTTTTTTGTAAACTTCCTGATCTCTCACTACTTTCCAACATGACCTTCACATATGGAAATACATGCTTGTATGTGAAAATATATTATTTTCCAATTCTTACTAACAGATCTCAAATCCTTTTAAAATACAACTGGAAAGATTTTCGATTTCTAATCAAAGGATATTACAAATAATTTAAAAACTCACTTTAAAATAGACATTTGAACCAGAATTCTATTTCAGTTCTTTTTCAAAAGAAATGATTAATAGGGGGGTAGGAATCAAGACAGGTACTAAAATTAGCAATTAGCAATTACAACATAGTTTAGTAATCAAAAGTTACCTTCATAATAACTTTGTTCTGAAAACATTTTAAAAGTTTAAAATTATCAGTTTCTCAAATTTTCCATTATCAACCAATATTATCTATTTGTGAAATGCAGAACATGCAGAAAATGGATAAAAGGATCAGTATTTAGAAAGTTATATTTTTGTCATTCAAAATTCGAATAAACTCAAAAGATAATTAATCTTAACAAACATGATGTACATGTATAATTTAGATATACATAATTTTGGGGTGTAAAGGTAAAGGTTTCCCTGCACATGTGTGCTAGTCGTTTCCAACTCTAGGGGCCGGTGCTCATCTCCGTTTCAAAGCTGAAGAGCTAGCGCTTGTCCGAGGATGTCTCCGTGGTCATGTGGTCGGCATGACTAGACGCCAAAGGCGCACGGAACGCTGTTACCTTCCCACCGTAGTGGTCCCTATTTTTCTACTTGCATTTTTATGTGCTTTCGAACTGCTAGGGTGGCAGAAGCTGGGACGAGTAACAGGTGCTCACTCTGTCATGTGGCACTCGGGATTCGACCCGCCAAACTGCCAACCTTCTGATCAACAAGCTCAGTGTCCTAACCCACTGAGCCACTGCGTCCCTAATTTTGGGGTGTATAACTGTATAATCTGTGAAAAAACAACATTCTCTTATATATATATACACAAACTAAGCGAACACTGGGATGAAATAAGAAAAACTAAAACACTTTTTATTGCTAAAAGATCAAGCTTCTGTTGGCTAACTGCCAACGTTGTCAGGATGGAAACGCTGGGGTGGGGAGATTGTGTTTATACTGTTGGTGTCTGCACTCTGCTCATGGAGCACGTCACCGGTCTGTTTGTTGAGGTAGGCCGTATTTCTTTGAGTTGTTGCCCATCCGTTTTTGGGGGATGTAGTTGTCTCTGAGTGTGCCCACAACTGTGAATGTTGTTCTTGTCTTCTAATAGTGAGTTTGTGTTCATGCACCCTAGTCCTCAGTTTTTTTGCCGTCTCCCCAATGTAATTGCAATTGCAATTCTGGCATGACATCTTGTACACTACTGAGGATTTTTCTTCATTAGAAGACAAGAACAACATTCACAGGTGTGGGCACACATGGCTACACACAACCATGTCTTTAATCTAACAGGGACCGAGGCAATTGCCAGTGACAACTCTAAAGGCGGCCACTTGTTTAAGGAAGCTTGGTTTTCAAACCATTCCTCTATCAAACGGCACATAGACCTCCCCCCTGCATACCAGGCACTAAGGAATTGGGAAGAGTTTAGTTTAGTTTTATTTGATTTGTATACCGCCCTTCTCCCTAGGGACTCAGGGTGGTTCACAGGGCATATATAAATAATGATACAAAAGTTAAAAGGAAATTAAACCAGTGCCCAGTTAAAAAACAATAATACAATACTAAAAACTGCAATTTAAAAACCCATAATCCCCCATCAGGCCAGACCAGCTAATTCAAATAAGTGGGTCTTAAGGCCGCGACGGAAGGTTCGGAGGTCTGATGTCATCCGGAGCTCCACCGGCAGTTGGTTCCATAATGCCGGAGCGCCCACAGAGAAGGCCCTCCCCCTGGGGGCCACCAGTCGGCATTCCCTGACCGGAGGCACCCTGAGGAGGCCCTCTCTGTGGGCACGTACTGGGCGGAGGGAAGTTGACGCCGGCAGCAGGTGGTCCCTGAGGTAACCCGGACCCATGCCATGTAAGGACTTAAAGATCATAACCAAGACCTTGAACCTTACCCGGAAGACAACTGGTAGCCAATGCAGCTCGCGGAACAAAGGTGTAACATGGGAGTACCGGGAAACTCCCAAGACAACTCTCGCGGCCGCATTCTGTACCAGTTGGAGCCTCCGAGTGGTCTTCAAGGGAAGCCCCATGTAGAGAGCATTGCAATAGTCAAGACGAGAGGTCACGAGCGCATGAGTGACCGTACACAGGGCATCCCGGTCCAGATGGGGCCGCAACTGGCGCACCAGGCGAACCTGGGCGAAAGCCCCCCTAGTCACGGCCACTATATGATCTTCCAGGGTAAGCCGTGAATCTAGGAGGACTCCCAGGTTGCGAGCCCTATCCACGGGGGGTAAGAGCTCACCCCCCATAGAAAGAGATGGAACATTTTGAATGTCCCGGGATGCCGGAATGTACAGCCACTCAGTCTTGTCAGTGTTGAGTTGAAGTCTGTTCCTCCCCATCCAGACCCGAACCGCCTCCAGGCAACGGGACATCACAGCGAGGGCATCACTGGGGTGGTTTGGGGTCGAAAAGAAAAGTTGGGTATCATCGGCATATTGATGATACCCAACTCCAAAACCACGAATGATCTCACCCAGCGGTTTCATGTAGATGTTGAACAAGAGAGGCGAGAGAACCGACCCCTGAGGAACTCCACAAACGAGAGACCTAGGGGCCGATCTCTGCCCCCCTGCCAACACCGACTGCGAACGTCCCAGGAGATAGGAGGAGAACCACTGAAGAACTGTGCCTCCCACTCCCAATCCCCTGAGACGCCGCAGCAAGATACCATGGTCGATGGTATCGAAAGCCGCCGAGAGGTCTAATAGGACTAGGACAGAGGAATATCCCCTGTCCCGAGCCCTCCAGAGATCATTCACCAGAGCGACCAATGCCGTCTCCGTGCTGTACCCGGGCCTGAAACCCGATTGGTAGGGGTCCAAATAATCCGCTTCATCCAGGACCAGAGGGAGCTGATGCGCCACCACACTCTCGACAACCTTCGCAAGAAAGCGAAGGTTGGAGACTGGACGAAAGTTGTTCAATACAGCTGGGTCCAAGGCAGGCTTCTTGAGGAGAGGTCTCACCACCGCCTCCTTCAAGACGGTGGGGAAATAACCCTCACTCAAGGAAGCAGATATAACCGACTGGAGCCAGCCTCGTGTCCTCTCCCTAGCTGCATAAACCAGCCAGGAAGGGGACGGGTCCAACAAACATGTGGAGGAGCTCAGCCTCCCCATAATCCTGTCCACTTCATCAGGGGTCACAGAATCAAACTCTTCCCAGATAACATTGACAAGACTGCCCGTGTCCTGATCGCCAGACTCTGCCCAGTTGGAGTCCAAACCGGTCCGAATCCGAGCGATTTTATCCGACAGATGTTGACTAAATTCCTCGGCACGACCCTGCAAGGGATCCTCCCTCACCTCCTGATTAAGAAGTGAGCGAGTCACCCTAAACAGGGCGGCCGGGCGATTATCTGCGGACGCGATGAGGGTGGAGAAGTAATTACACCTCGCCACCCTCATCGCTGCGAGATAAGACCTAATATAGGTTCTTAACCGCAACCGGTCAGGTTCGGATCGGCTAGACCTCCAACAGCTCTCTAGGCCCCGTTTCCGACGCTTCATCTCCCGGAGCTCCGCGGAGAACCATGGAGCTCGCTGGGATCTGCGCCGGGTCAGGGGCCGCAAGGGTACAACCCGGTCAAGTGCCTCAGTGGCTGCCCTTTCCCAGGCTTCCACTAAGGCATCCGCCGAGCTGTGAGCAATGGAGGCAGGTGGGGACCCCAGCGCCGCTTGGAATCTATCAGGATCCATTAAGCGTCTGGGGCGGTACCATCTAATTGGCTCCGTACCCCCACGGCGGGGGGTGGCAAAACGGAAGACCAGCCGCAGGAGATGATGATCGGTCCATGACAGGGGCATAATAAATGGAGAGCCCCCACCAAGATCATCCAACCACCGTCTAGATAAAAAAATCAGGTCAAGGGTATGGCCTCCCTCATGAGTTGGTTCAGAAATTACTTGCATCAGGTCCATGGCCGTCATGGAAGCCATGAACTCCCGAGCTAGCTCAGATGAACCTCCCAGGGATGGTAGATTGAAGTCTCCCAAAACTATAAGTTTGGGAAACTCAACCACTAACCCCGAGAGGATATCGAGCAGCTCGGGCAGGGCTGCCGCTGTGCGACTAGGCGAAATGTACACCAGCAGCAAGCCCAACTGCGCCCCAGAACCAAATCTCACAAAGAGAGACTCACACGCGACTATCTGAGAAACGGTGGTCTCCCGCGGACATAAGGTCTCCCTAATAGTGACCGCCACTCCCCCACCCCTACCATGAGCTCGTGGCCGGTGTAGCACCCGGAAGCCTGGTGGGCAGAGGTCAACCAAAGGGACCCCACCCTCTGGGCCCAACCAAGTCTCCGTGATGCAAGCCAGGTCCGCATGCTCACCCTCAACTAAATCCCTGACGAGGGGAGCTTTGTTAACCACGGACCTGGCATTCAGGTACACCAGCCAGAGCTCAGGAGGCTGCACATCCTCGCTCCCGGGACCTCGGGGAAGAAGCAGAGGGTCGGAGCGCCTCACCGCTTGCAAGTAGCGGAGACGGCCCTCCTGGTAGCGATACGGCCCCCTGTCTATCCGCCTGCTGCCATTCCCCATCGTGGGAATTGATAATCCCACGACCCGCTCATGAGCCCCGGCGACAACGACACCCCGTTCTCCCCCCGTGCGGTCAGACCCAAGTCTGGCCTGAGCCATGGTTGATTGGCCAACCCCCATAGCCAGACAACTCCTATCTCCCACCCCTCTCCCTAACCCTATAAAAATTTTGATAAAAAAGTAATCAGAGGCCTTCTATTAGATTTGCATTGACGGCCCCTGCCCCTGCCCAGCCATCTCTCAGAGACCCAAAACTCGGGCCCGTCATCGAGGTTAAAAATGTTTAAGGAGGCGGGTCACACCCAGGAGAGGGGGGCACCCCTGAGGGCGTACAAGTCCGTGCTAGTATATTGCCGCATGAGTCTAGAAAGTCCAGGAAGTCCAGGATAGGCATCCCTTAATTGTCCATGGGAGGATCGAACATGAGGACAGATGTCTGGGCCCCCACCCAACTTCACTGCCACTCAGTTGGGTGCCCCCAGAGACAGGCCGCTCCCCGCCCTCTCACGATGGGTTGAGACTCCGTTCCTGGGGGTGGACCAGGTATCCTCTGGGTAGGCAAACCCCATAGAGCTCCCACCACTATGAGGTTGCAAATGGAGAAGTCCAGCCACGTGCGCGATATGAAGGCAAACAGTGCAAGCATTCACAGAGCACCTCATTGTATCAAAATCAAGATTGCAGAAACACACAACTACCCTGCATTGTACAACACAGGGAAGAAGAGCAACAACTATTTAGAACCTCTGGTATAAGAACACGGGCAATGACTAGAGCTATGGCTACAACACATGGAACTATTAGCAATCCACTTTTGACAACAGACACTCAGAGACAACTACATCCCCCCAAAATGGATGCGCGACAACTCAAAGAAATACGGCTGACCTCAACAAACAGACCAGTGACATGCTCTATGAGTAGAGTGCAGACACCAACAGTATAAACGTGATCTCCGCACCCCAGTGTTTCCATCCTGACAACATTGGCAGTTAGCCAACAAAAGCTTGATCTTTTAGCAATAAAAACTGTTTTAGTTTTTCTTATTTCATCCCAGTGTTCACTTAGTTTGTTAATTTTAATATGCCTGGGATTCACATTTCTAATCTTATCAAGGAATATATATATATATATATATATATATATATATATATATATATATATATATATATATATATATATATATATATATATATATATATATATATATATATATATATATATATATATATATATATATATATATATATATTTGTGTAAATTACTAACAAAGAATTAAAGGAGACTGAGATGCATTTCTGACTCTTTAGTTAACATTTAGTTAACATTTGACACACACATATATATATGTGTGTGTGTGTGTGTGTATTCCTTGATAAGATTAAAAATACATATATGTAATACATATGTATATGTATATATTATATTATATTATGTATATATGTATATTAAAAATACATATATGTAATACATATGTATATGTATATAAATGTGTATGTATATATATATGTGTGTGTGTGTATGTATATGTACATGTATATATATGTGTATATATATACACACACACACAAACACAAACACACACACACATATACATATATACATAGATAGAATATAGATATAGATATATAGATCTAAATATAGATATAGATAATAGATATAGATATTCCTTGATAAGATTAAAAATGTGAATCCCAGGCATGTTAAAATTAACAAACTAAACGAACACTGGGATAGAATAAGAAAAACTAAAACAGTTTTTATTGCTAAAAGATCAAGCTTTCGTTGGCTAACTGCCAACGTCATCAGGATGGAATGCTGAGGTGGGGAGATCTCGTTTATACTGTTGGTGTCTGCACTCTGCGCCCGTATTTCTTTGAGTTGTCGCGCATCCGTTTTTGGGGGATGTAGTTGTCTCTGGGTATCTGTTGTTAAAAGTGAATTGCTGATAGTTCCATGTGGTGTAGCCATAGGTCTAGTCATTACCCGTGTTTTAGTTTTTCTTATTCTATCCCAGTGTTCATTTAGTTTGTTAAGATATAGATATAGATATATAGATATAGATATAGATATAAAGAACTAGTCTAAAAACCCGAGTCCCAGGTACATTTATTTGTCTTTATTTGTCTTTTTTACATATATACAATGTATTATATTTACACTAGTATTAGTATATAAGTTAAAACTGTGATAGGTTTAGAGACTATTTTAATCTATCAATAGTGGTAATGGAATCAACCTCCATAATTAAAGGCATTGAAAGAGTAATAAGATGTTAACAGGCCAATATAAAAAAATATTGATTTTGTCTTGAACAAATATATTCTACAATCCGGCAATGCAATTCACCTTGCTGTAACTAATTTACACAAATAAAAATAAATACAGACTGATACCATTGAACTTCCCAGGTTTTTTTATTAATTAAAAGTTGCTTTAAAGGATTAAAATCAGGCAAACTAAACATTCGGAGAAGTGATAGTTGGGGCAGTTTCAGGGCTCAGGTGGTGCAGTTTGGCAATTTGTTTTTCAGCATGCCAGTTTCTGGGAGGGAGGGAGGGAGGGAGGGAGGGAGGGAGGAATTTGGATATATTGATGGCTACCAGGCATCTCACTTTTATCCTTATAATAAAAATATTTCCATCAAAGAATATAAAGAAGAGGAACTATTCTTCACCAATTTAAGAATCCAGAAAGACACGAAATTATTATTTAATATTTACATTTTGTAGCTTGAAGTCTGTGAGCCCAGAATTTCTAACAACTCTACAAATTCTTCTTCCTTTCTGAAAGCAAGATTTAAAAAATGTCATATGAATCTATTTTTTCTTATTACAATATTATTTTCTTCATGTAAGAAGAAGAAGAAATTCAAGGTTGTTGCTTTTCTGAGAAATATCCTCACTTGACTATAGCATTCACATGATTTAAAAAGGCATAGGACTGAATCCAGAAAACATCATTCCTTAAAACAGTGTCATAAAATCTGGCTCTAGAAATTCAGTTTACAATCATTTGCAGGTTTACAGTTTAGCCAATATTTTCTGTTCAGTCTTTGCTTTTAAAAACTGATGAGTGAATGAATTTGACAATGAGAGAAATAATTAAAAAAATCAGAGTGGAAGCAGAAAATCTCTTCTATATTTACTGGTTGTTTGTAACTGTTTGTAAAGAAGTTCAGAAGTCACTTCTTTATATATATGAAGAACAATGAAGATGGGAAATGGCTTGAGGCAAAAACTTACAAACAACTGTAAGAAACTTGGTATGTTTAGCTTAAAGAAGATACAGTTAAGGAAAAACGTGATAGCAATATTCTAATACATGAAATCATGTCACGTGAAAGAAAGTTATTCTCTCTAGCATCTTCAGATAAGAAAATAACAAAAGGGGGGAAAGCTTTACAATGAAAGATCCAAATTTGAACTAAAGAGAAATTCCCTGACAATGAGAGCTATTAACCAATGCAACAGATTGCCTCCTGAAGTTGTCAGGGTTCCATCGCTAAAGATTTTCAAGAAAAAGAGTGGACAACCAGTTCAACTTTCCTAATGATTTAACACTGTATTATTGCCAGTTTGCCTACTTAGGATCAAATAAAAATGACTTCAATCCTATACTTGATATTGCTTCAGAAACAAAAAAAAAAGAAATCAAGACAGAAGTGACTAAAGGAAATAGGAAGGACTTTAACTTCTTTCTGTGCTTGATTCTTAAAATTCACTATTTGATCTGAGTTTATTAATTATATAAGTACTGTATGAAAAGGTAGGGAAGAATCAGCTGAAATGTAGAAGTACAAATTTAACACTTTAGCTCATGGGTATCACGATGTTTTTTGACTTTGGGGAGCCAGGTGGGTATGGCCTGCGCATGATGCATCCGGTCCATGGGCCACCAGTTTGACACTCCTGCATTAGTTCCTCTTCAGTTTCTTGATTATATGATAGGACAGACAAGACAGGAAAAGACTGAAGTTGCTTTCCTAAATAATGAGTAATGGCAAGTTCAAAGCACTAGATTAAAATCTAATCACAACCTTACAGATTAATCTGTGGTTAAGAACATGAGCAAAGTAATTGGGTAATCTTTTAAAGGT
Organism: Vipera berus; assembly: GCF_964194415.1. NCBI lineage: Eukaryota > Metazoa > Chordata > Lepidosauria > Squamata > Viperidae > Vipera > Vipera berus. The sequence goes on along the minus strand of NC_138209.1, from coordinate 32,595,020 downwards.
TTAGAACCTTTTTCAAGGCTTTGATGTATCATTCCCGTCAGTACTAAAAGTACACTTTTGAATGTTTCTTAATGCACTTGAAGAATCTGAAATCTATGTTTTGTTAGAGCAGAAAGCAGCTACCATAGGAAATTGGGAACACGGAAAACAAGAAAAACAGTTGAGTTTAATTGAACTGAAGATTTTGTAAAACTGCAGCATATGTTGAAAATACAATAGAACTTCAAATTAATGGGCATTTGGGAAGACAGGGTGTACCTTCAATCAAATGTCCACTAAATCTGAATCTATGTCATTTGTATTCATTTGCACTACTTTGATCGATGTATATCTTTTCCCATACATTTTACCTGAATGGCATCATTTGCATTAAAATGATTTAATGGACAAAACACAGTGTGAGTGTAGCCTGAACATACAGTTTAGCTGTTGTGTCCAAAATCCATTAAATTAAGAATTTCCTGTATTATGAAGCACTCCGTGATTCCTTTGGGAAACACTTTGCCTTCAGTCTGTTATGCTTCTACATTTGTAAATAAACAATTGACACAAACACACTATGAACAGAAATTTTGATTTGGAAATTGCCCATCACCAACCCAGTGATGCACTCGACGTGATGTCCCGTTGCCTGGAGGCGGTCCGGGTTTGGATGGGGAGAAACAGGCTTTGTCTCAATCCTGCCAAGACTGAGTGGCTGTGCATACCAGCATCTCGGGTTAGCCAGGCCGTTCCATCATTAATGATGGGGGGTGAGGTGTTACCCCCCATCGATAGGGCTCGCAACTTGGATTCACGGCTCAATTTTGAAGACCATATAGGAGCCATGACCAGGGGGGCTTTTGCCCAGCTTTGCCTAGTGCGCCAGTTGCGGCCCTATCTGGACCGAGATGCCCTACGCACAGTTACCCATGCACTCGTGACCTCCCGGCTAGACTACTGCAATGCTCTCTACATGGGGCTGCCCTTGAGGACCACTCGGAGGCTTCAACTGGTGCAGAATGCAGCCGTGCAAGTTGTTATGGGAGTTTCCCGATACTCCCGTGTAACACCTCTTCTCCGTGAGCTGCATTGGCTTCCGGTTGCCCTCCGGGTGAGATTCAAGGTGCTGGTAATGACCTATAAAGCCTTAAATGGCTTGGGCCCGGATTATCTAAGGGAACACCTGCTGCCGGCATCAACTTCCCATCGTCCTGTGCGCTCCCACAGGGAGGGCCTTCTCAGGGTATCGCCGGTTAAGGAATGTCGGTGGGTTATTCCCAGGGGAAGGGCGTTCTCTGTGGGCGTGCCAGCCCTATGGAACCAACTTCCCACAGAACTCAGGACTGCCTCTGACCTTTGCTCATTTCACTGGGACTTGAAAACCTGGTTCTTTGAGCTGTTTGGCCCAGACTGAGGGGTTTTAATTTAATTTAATTTAATTGGGTTTTAGTTTAACTTCAGGGATTGTAATTTAATTATAGTTTTAATCTGATTTTAACTTTGAATGCTATGTATTTTAATTTTCCCTGTAAACCTCCCTGAGTCCTACGGGAATAGGGCGGTATATAAATTTAAATAATAAATAAATTTAAATAATAATATCCCTGTGAAATTACCTCATCCTCAATTTCTGGATGTAAGCTAAAACAGAATGCACCAGTATACAAAAAGTTTGTATTATACTTTGGCATTTGAACAAAATGGATATACTGTATTAAAGATAAATGTACAAAGAAAGAAATGAAATATATACTATTGTTCATTATAGTAGTGGAAAATATTTTAAAAATCATTCTGTGCATTTGTAAAATGTTTGTAAACTTTTATAAAATATAGTTAATAAATTTAAACAGAAACTGAAAGAATAAAAACTGAGTGCATCATGAAGTTAATAGATTTTCCCAGCTTAATATAAGTTTCCTTTATTTATTTCCTTTTATTCAAATTAAGTTCTACCTAATGAATTTTTCACTATTTGTTGTAGTGGGAGCACCTAATAGTATACAAGGATCAATGTGCAGCAAACAAACTATGAGATACAGTTCAACTGCACTCTAAGCAGAAGCAATATGAACATGTGAAGAAAAATCTCATGAACCATCTGCTAAGTGTCTGTTGGCATGTTGTAGAATTTGGCTTTCCATTATCAGATTAATTAATGAGATGGTGTTCTCTGGATCTGTTTTGGACAAGTTTATTTTCAACAAAACCACTTCCTGTTACCACCATCATCCCTATGACAGTTCGTCTACCATCTTAAAATTACAGATACTTTAATGGCAGCCAATTTAATTAAAAACACACTGTTGTTTCTACTTATGCAGTCATCCTGTGTATTTTCATATCAAAGGACTATAATGTTTCAATACATTTTTAAAACTGTGCTGGATCATTTAGGAAACAGATTTAGGTCAGGATAGGTGAAAGCCATGTTCTTGTAATTTCCTATCACTCAGTGTTTTAGTTACTAGACTTTATAAAAGAATATTAGTAAATCTAGAAGGCTGTCTATTTTAAGATCCATGTTACTAATTTATATGGCAGGCTACAATGTATTAAATTGCCATAAACCTGTTTACTGGTTGTATTTCACTTTTACATTTTGATAGTATAGTGAGATATAGTTGCCATAAATTCCTGAATTCTAATTGTGCTTGTAAAGCTCTGCAGGTTGGATAGCTACACACAGTTAGTGTTTTGGCATTTATGTAGACTTAATCAGAATCATAAAACACTCCAAATTGCAAAGAAATATTATCTTCCTGTAACAAATATTTGGTATAGCATTATCTCTACAAGACAATGTATTTCAATTATTAGTGTTCTTATCTGCATTTGCTACTACAGTCATGATTACGATAGATATGTGTTAGGAGCCATTTATTTAAGTCAAGTATTCCTTGGAAGGATTGAAAACACAGTGTAATACCATAGTAATATAAACACCTTTAGCAAAGAGAGGCTGACTTTGTCAACAATACAGCAATACCATAATGACCATAACAATTGGCGTTGAAGTCCCAATGTTCTAAGTTTGAAAACAATGTACACTCAAAATGCTACAAAAATGCAAAAAAATTAGAACTAATACATTTTGAATAAAGTAATCCTTTTGCAAAACTCTTGCAAGGCAGATACCATAAAATGTACATGCAAAGATGATTTTTTTTTTAATTTTGAGCCAAGGAGAAGCAAAATGAAATGGAGATCCATAGGCATAGTACTTGAAATCTTGAATGACAGATTGCTTTTAACTTTTCTTGGAAATTTTATTTATACCCAAGCATGTGAAAGAAAGATGAAGGGGAGAGTTAAAGAAGCACCAGAAATATGTTACAGTATGCTTTCAGTGCAAACTTCAAGATAAATGCATATTTATAAATTTATTTAATTCTTGAATTTATATGCCATCCATCTCATAATGAAACAATTCTAGGTAATTTCTAACATTAAAACATTAAAATTATGACAAATATTTCTAAAACCATAAAAATAGGAATCCCAATCAATATAAAATTTACAGCTAAAAGATGGGGAAGCCCGGGGTACTTGCGAGACCACCTGCTGCCATTGTCAACCTCCCATCGCCCGGTTCGCTCCCACAGAGTCGGCCTCCTCAGGGTTCCATCGGCTAGGCAATGCCGGCTGGCAACCCCCAGGGGGAGAGCCTTCTCTGTGGGCACGCCGACCCTCTGGAATGAACTGCCTCCAGAGCTTCGGATGGCCCCTGACCTTCGGTCCTTTCTCCGTGACCTGAAGACATGGATGTTCCAACAAGCGGGCCTGGACTGACTATGGTTTTAAATTTGGCTTTTATTGGGTTAAATTGTCATTTATTTATTACATCCATTGTTTACCGTATATACTTGAGTATAAGCCGACTCGAGTATAAGCCGAGACCCCCAATTTCACCCCCAAAAACTGGAAAAAGTTATTGACTCGAGTATAAGCCGATCCACCGTTCTGCAAGCCTCCGCCGCCGGCGGAGGCTGGATCCGCGCTCTGCAAGCCTCTGCCGCCAGCAGAGGCTCGATCCGCCATTTTGCAAGTCTAAATACACAGGAATACCCTGTGTGGCCGCGGCTCTCGGGGAAGCCCTGGCTGTCCGCTTCCTCGCTCCACGCTGCCATTCGGGGCCCGTGCGTTCCCCGGGAAAATCACGGCGCCCAGCAGGCGAGGAAACACGCCCTCAGGAGACGCGAAGCAAGTGACCGCCCGGAGCTTACCGAGGACTTGCGCGCGGCCGAGGCTTCGGTGCTTCCAGGATCGCGCGCACCTCTCCCAAGCCACCGCCGTCCGGAGACCTGCCGAAGTTTGGGGAGGTTTGGGGAGGTGCGCGCGCACCTCCCCAAACCTCCCCAAACGTCGGCAGGTCTCCGGACCTCCGCGCCCTGCCTGCCTGCTTCTTTCCGCTGCGGAAAGAAGCAGGCAGGCAGGGCGCGGAGGTCCGGAGAACTGCCGACGTTTGGGGAGGTTTGGGGAGGTGCGCGCGCACCTCCCCAAACCTCCCCAAACTTCGGCAGGTCTCCGGACGGCGGTGGCTTGGGAGAGGTGCGCGCGATCCTGGAAAGAAGCAGGCAGGCAGGGCGCGGAGGTCCGGAGAACTGCCGACGTTTGGGGAGGTTTGGGGAGGCGCGCACCTCCCCAAACCTCCCCAAACGTCGGCAGGTCTCCGGACCTCCGCGCCCTCCCTGCCTGCTTCTTTCCGTCGGCAGATAGGATTCCGCTTTCCTTCTCCATATTTATTTGTTGCAATTATTGTATGATTCTTATATGTTCCTGAATATTTATTCTTTTCTGAAGATACTTACAGAAATGTAAACAAAGAAATCCTTGAACACAGACTGTTCTATAGCTGTGCAGATTTAGAGAGGCAGCAGTGCAATGGTTAAAGGTTTGGATTGGATATAAAGAGACAAAAGTATACCTCTGCACTAGTCATGGAAATTCACTAGGTGACTTTGGCCATTCACTGTCTTTCAAAGCAGCCTAACAGAATTGTTGTCAGGAAAAAAATGGAGCATCTGTAGAAAAGAAGAGTCCTAAACTTTACCTATAAATATGGAAAATATTTTCTAGAGCGTTTAAATTTTCAAGTATTTAATATAATAATTACATTAAGTTTAATTTCCTAGCAATTAGTTACACTTGGACTATAGGGTGGGCTTACATCATTTTGCCACTATAATATATATTTGATATATATTTCAATATATTACATATATTGGAAAGACACTTCAGAAGTAATGCAAGAATCTTGTTTAATGCTATTGTTTTCTAATGAAGTTAAAATCCCACTGTTTTAATCCTGTTTATGCACATTAGATATGTAAACTATTCAAAGTCAGAATAATTGGGGTATCCTAGTAAAATTGGAGTATTATCTGGAACTCTTGAAATCTTAGAAAATATTTAGTTTTGATTATAGTTATACATATTTGGGGACCATCTAGCAAAAAATTAAAATTCTCAGGCAAATTTGTTGCTTGGAATAAACCTATCTAAAAATGGCAGAAAACTCCTTTTTAAGAAAGAAACTTTGTGGGAAATTAGAGCTACTCTTAATCAGACTATTATTAACAATGTGTTTATGATTCTGAAAGATTACAAAAGGAGGGGGAAAATCTGCTCCCCTCCCCCCCCCAAAAAAAAATCTGAATGGCAATATATACAGATAAAGCATTTGTTATATTCTTGATTTACCTCAAACACTTTAGCATTCAATAACTTTGAAAGCGCTGTAGATTTCTCTTCAGGCTAAACAAACAATTCAACATTATCAACCACATTTAAAACTGTAAAAAGTAAATTTAAATAATATGTAAGAAATTTGGAATATAGAATTAGAACATCCTGTATAACCAGCAACTTTAAAGTCATGCTGTGGAAGTTGCATCACTATAGTGGATGTTCTTGGAAGGGATAAGAAAAGAACATTGGGAGTGTATGCCCACGGTATATACCTCCAGAAGGATCATCCCAGTTGCCCCTTTGTAGCAAGTAGGAACCTGTATTGGGCAGCAACAATATTGGAAAATTCTCTCAAGTGTTAGCCTTTGCTGTATATTTCACTGTTTGTTCCTTTACTGTTGATGTTGAACCTAAAAGGCAAAAGAAAATCCACCACTTTAATAGATTTATTGTGAATTCTAAGGCTGATGGCTCTACCTATTGTCTTCTTTGTATTTAATTTTAATCCTGACTTACGTATCCTTTTCTTTTTTAGCTAACCAGTAGTCTTATTAACGTAGCACATATTATTGATGTTTCTTCCTTCAATTTGAAATTCATGCTCATCTTCCTCCAATACAGCTTACCTTAGTATATCCTCAACATTTCAGCATAGTATGTTCCATTATATGAAATGCTTTCACACTGCCAAATATGGTCTATATATTGAAACAGTCTGACTTTCAGAAAAATAAGCAACAATCTCAAAAAACTGTAGTATAGGTCTATGATTTATTTTACCAGCTATTTCACATAAGACTTCCTTAAATAGACATTCTTTGTGTTTCATTACAATTTTGTTCCATTGAGTCATGCTCTCAGTGGGAGGTTGCATTTATATTAGTTCTTGCCATTAATCACCTTATGGGGCTGAACCATGTTTCTCATTTATAATATTGGCGCCTACTCATTTTGCCATAGATAGGTCTGTCAGTATTTCCATTAGAAACCTCATCTCTCTGGAACACTTATAAAAATTTTGCTGCTGGCTCCAAGTCAAAATACATAGCCATGATTACCATCAGACTTTTTCCTCTTTTACATTTAAACAACATAAATTGGATGATAAGTTGACTTTATTAAAATTACAAGATAACAGGCAGAACTCAAACCTACTTGGAAACCATAAGTATTTTGAAGTCAGGAATAGTTTTGGAAATTCATAAACTATCATAAGAGGCAGCTCTGTTAATATATTTTGCAAATTTGTGAACACAAATTGCTGTTCTCTTATTTTAAATAACTGGCTTTAAAAATATTATCAATAAACAAAACATAAGCATATAACCATATATGTTTGACAGAAATCAAACAGTCATATATTTGATACTTGGAACAATTTCTATGATATCATCCCTCAGATAGAGAAGAAACTTTATCCTATTAAAGATTATTTATGACTACTTAACATGCATATTATTTTATATTATTTTATTATCTTGGGATTTTGTCATTATGGATGAAACTGGTTATAGCTTCTACTTTAGGAGAGCTAGTTTCTCCTCCCCCCACAAACTTGTCTTTTATTTAAAGCTTGCAACATTAGTGTTTCCCTATTAACACAATTCATTAAATTAGTAGACCTCAATTACTGGACTCCATTAGACTACAATGAGTGTATATATAGATCAGATGCTTTCTCAGGAATGGACTATATTTAGCAAGTAAGTTGTTCAATACTCAAAATCACTTAGATATGGATGGTGTATAAATTAAATTAATAAATAATTATAGTGACATCTGTATTTAGAACTATAAGTTCTTAGACTGGCTTTCTATGTACTTTCTGTGATGAATCAGATAAATCTGATCAAGTGATATACCTCACTAAAGTACACCAACATGAATAAGAGCTAAATATGGTAACCTTTCCCAACATAGTTAAAATCCTTGAGTAGAAAATTGTGCTGTGTAATAAGTTTCCATCTGCGGCTTCTTGCATATGACTGCTTTTAACTGTTCAAATTTAAGTCCAAACTAAACTCTTAAATTGGTTTTTAATCGATGCATCAATAAAAATTGATCCTGCACAAGGTTTAATTTTTTTTTTTAAAAAAAAACTAAATCTATACTCTTTTTGTTTATAAATATATGGCCAACTAGTTAGTCTTTTGAATATATGGGGCTACTGTCTTAGCCAGATCTTTAACTCCGGTTTATACTAAAAGAAAGGAAGAAAGATGGCGCAGGAGTGAATTGTTAGTGAAAAATAAAAGGACAAGGAATATATTATAAAATATAAAGACTGAGAAGGAAGAAATTGGTTTTTTTAAAATCACTCTGCACAAAATATTTGAAATTGGTTTAAAAGTGAACTTAGGGATTTGGATATTTAATAGGGGAGAAACAAAGTTGCAAGCTGAGTGGAAAAGTGAAAGTGCACAACGAAGATTAATTGGGTGTTAAAATGGCCTCTAAATCAGCTAAAGCTTCTGTTCCTAGAAGTACTGGTGCATTACCAGTTCAACATTCTTCATTACAGGCACTGATGCCACCCCCTGCGGTACCTGCACCTGCATTAAAATTAAAAGATTTACAAGATGCTTTAAAAAATCAATCTCAGCAAATATCTGAAGTTATTAATGAGAAGAATAAAGAAATATGAGAGGACATTTTAGTGGCCTTTCAGGGGCTGGCAATTTGCATTGAGCGTTTGGATGAATGTGTGGAAGAGGTGTATCAAAATAATTTGAGATTGGATGCTAAAATGTCAGAAGCTGAGAATAAAATAGATTAGACTGAGGACAAGGTGGTTATGATACAATATAGAGATATGGAGTTTGCTTTGAGGATAAGAGGATTGAAAGAGGATCCAAAGGAAAACTTGAAAGTGTTACTGGCAGAAGCCCTGGAACCAATTTTGGGCTGTCAAGCAGAAGAAATTATAAGGGATATAGATAAAACATTTCATGTTAATTATTGGATGCCAGGCAAAGGAAACTACCTAGAGATGTGGTTGTTTATTTTACAAAGAGATCGATCAGAAATGTGATTATCCAAGCTTTTTATCACAATAGATTTAAAGTTGCTGATCAAGAAGTTTTAATTTTGAAAGAAATTCCATTGAGAATTTTTAGGAGAAGGAAGATGAACTAAAGAACCGCCAGCTTCAGTTCAGATGGGAGATACCAATAGGCTTGGTGGTGAATTATTCAGGCACGAGATACTGTCTCAACACAGTTTTAAAGGCACGAGACTTTTATTCTAATATATTGAAAGCAGGTTCTCCGCCATCCCCAGAATTTAAAGGAAGGAAGGAAGATAGAGGGCGACAGACACAAATGGAGAGTACACAGGGAGATGAAGAAGTCATTTCGTGGATGGTTAAAGAACTTCAGCAAACTTCGGAAACTGTGCAGCCCCAAGCATCATTAGAAGAGGTTAAGGAACAAAGAATGATGCGGGCTGCAACCAGACGGATAAGACAAGAACAAGAAGAACAGAAATCCACAATTATATCTCAAGAATCTACTTATAGTGAAGCAGTGGGAGGAGCGAGACCAAAGAGGCAGGTGCTTGTGGTTTTCCAAGATGCACTCCGAAAGCTTCAGGTCGCAAAAGATGGCGACAAAGTTTCTAACCTGGAATGTTAATGGCTTAAACTCCCCGCAAAAGAGAAGGAAAGTATTTCAGTATTTGAAACAATTTAAAAATGATGTGTGCTTACAGGAAACGCACATTCGTGTATCAGACCAAAAATATTTGATAAATTCCAGACTAGGTGTACAGTTTAGTGCGTCTGCTTTAGATAAGAAAAATGGAGTAGTTATTTATGAAAAGAAGAATTTATCAGCCAATTTAATTGAAGCTGATAAACAAGGAAGATATGTTATAATTGAACTTTTAATAGAAGGCAAGAAAATACTTTTAGTTGGACTATATGCACCTAATCAACAACAAGGAGAATTTTATGAATTTTTACATAATAAAATAATTCAATGGGATTATAAATCATGTATTTTGATGGGAGATTAGAATGGAGTCTTGGATGCACAGAAAGACAAAAAAGGTCTTTTAAAAAGTACTCCGAATCATGCCAGGTTGCCTAAATCTTTTTTTGAGATGAAAGATGATTTGGAATTGAGAGACGTTTGGAGAGAACGAAATTTGGAAGAAAAAGATTTTACCTTTTTTTCTGATCGACATCAATCCTTTTCTAGGATTGATTTTGTATTAATTACTAATGATTTTTTTTCTAGGGTCAAGAAGATTAAGATATGTCCAAGAACTTTATCAGATCATAGTCCAGTATGGTTGGAATTGGATAAGGAGAGGAAAGATAGAAGATCTTGGAGATAAAACATGGGATATAAAGGTATAATGGCTGAATATGATTGTGATAGGACTAAAAATGAAAATAAATTGCTACCCTATCATGTGTAATCAAATATTTCGATCTTTAGTTTAATTAAAAGGAAAAGCTGTCTAGTATTCCATGCTCTTCATCTTGCTTCTTACCACTAAGTTTACTACCAAGCATGGAAGAGAAACACTTTTTTTCCAGAGTAGGTCCACAAATAAAGTGGCACTAACAGCACTTGTTAGAATGAAAGCAATCATCAAGAATGAGATTAGAACACACAAAGTGTGAACTATCACTAAATCACAAGAAAGAACTGCAGTTAAGCAGAATTACTATCTCTATAAATCACCAGTCATTGTCATTAAGTATCATTTGTCTTAAATCAGTTCCCTATGAGGCATTCTGATTAAGCTGCTTTCCTGAGTAAGCACATCTCAAGTAAGTGCTGTACTCTGCACAGCTTGGATTTGTGTGTATTGAATTACCTTCATTATTTTAACACAAAAGTACCAGTTATACATTATGACTAAAGGTTTGGGCATTCTGTTAGAAAGTAAGAAAAATATGAATTTGCATGTATTTTCATAAGATTATTTATACACATGCATTAGGACATAATGTAGAATTGGCACTGCAATGTCAGATTATTGCTAGAGAAGGGCCTGAAATCTTCCACAAAAATTGAAAGCAATTCAATACTATTTTTTCTCTATGTGAAGGCTAATATTTTTAACATGAATATCAAATTTCAGTTTATTATTATGTACATTAAGGGCTTTATTATTGAATGATATATTAATATTGATTTATAACTGATCATGAATAACTTTTTGGCAACAGGTAGTGAATGATATTACATGCATACCTCCACACATACAGTTCTTACTATGCTATATTCTTTTCAGTGTATTACATGAGAGCTAATAAACTGAAATTCAGTCCAGACAAAACAGTAAACCCTGTTTATGGTGTAGCTGTCGAGTAGTGCTGGGAGATCTACATTCACCTTAAAGGAGCAGGTTTATGAATTAAAAACAATTAGTGTGATATTACAAGATGTCATGATAAACCTATTAAAATATATTGAAATAAAAAATGATTTTTGATCTGCCAAAAAGAACTTAGAACACACCCAAAATTTTCATGCAGAAAGAAAATATCTTTCAGAATGGTAATCATAACTGAACTAAAAAGCCTTTTGGAATACTAAGGCTAATATATTTTATATAAGAAATAGCACATAAGATGTCTTAGTTTTCTGCTTTCAGGGAAGCAAAGTATAGCCATTTATACCTTTCCACACAGAACCCCACAAGGGAAATGTAAAGATGGAGAAATTTTCCCCTTCATCAAACAAATACTGTATAAACAATTTCAGAACTTAACTTCTCTAATATTATAAAAAAGTCTTCTTCTTACCAGATCTCATTCCTTATCCATAATCTCATTATTCAGACATAATTAGCAAAAGTCTATAACATCTATATTTTAACCTTAATCAGATCTAACTTTGTATTCCTTCACTTTACTGTTAACATCATAGCTTAACTTTCTCTGAAAATACAAAAAAAATCTCTTCTTCCCATATCTTATTTCTTATCTATAATTTTTTTTTAAAAGCCTCAGCTTTAAACCCTGGTTGAGAAAGACCCATTAAGAACTATTAGAAAGAACATCGTATATATTTTAACATTGATCAAATTTTATATTTCTTCCTTTTGCTTAAAAATCTTGAGGTTTAGAATATTCTCTTTAAACAGTGCACAAAACCTTAATTACTTCATTTTCTCTTTTTCTCTTCTTAGGAACTTCTTCATAAGTTAACACATCTCCTTTGAAAATCTAAAATAAGAAAAATGTCCAAATCACTCTTCCCATTTATTATTTATGTGTCCCGTTTAATTATTAAAATATCAGCTGATTTCATTTGTAAATCCATATCATTCTTGTAACTCATCATTTTTAAATCCATATCCAAAACAGCTTAATTCTCAGTGACAACTTCTAGCACTTCTTTTAAAAAGATGATTGTAATAGTATTCAAACTTAAGAAACATTTCTGAATGTTTTATTCCCAAATATACTTGAATTCTTCCAAAGTTAAAATACTTTTTTCTCAATTCTGCATTAGTTGGTCTCTTCTCCTTTAATTATAATCTTTACTTCTTTCTGGTTACCTTTGGTATCCAATCTCTTCTTATCATGTTATTCTCTAATCCATAACATTTTCCAATACAAAGATTTCTTATACTAGATTTAAAATCTTCCTATATTTTTGACAGAATTTTAAACAACCCACAAGAAAGATTCTTATAACTAAAGATCGGATCTTACTTCCAGTACATTTTGCCTTGTAGTCCACTTATAATTTTCTAAAATCAATGTTCTAATCACCCTTTTGCTATTTATTTCAAAATAAGTCCTTAAAATTACATTAAACTTCTTTTGCTAAGGATTGAAAGAGAATGTGATCAAACTTGTCATTCTGAAGGTTCTTAATTGCCAAAAAGAAATTACAAAAAAATTCCAGAAGTAATTAAGAAAACAAAATGGTGAACCCCAATGTTTGTCTGAAGGCTTTGCTTGGGCAAAGCTAACATTCTTTTGGCTCCCAGAACTCTAAAACCAGCCAATCTTTTTATGGGAATAAATTATATGGAACACTTTTGGGTGATCCCAGGTTCTTTCCTTCATTCAGAGAGGAATAAAAGCCAGCCGATCCATTTTTCTATCCCCTTTTTTGGCCATGATCATTAGCTCCATTAAAAGCAGACCTGTCTTCAATGTGCCATTGATTCCCTGGAACTCAAATGTTTCAATACTCAAAACAAATATCTAAGCATAGAACTATGACTATATCATTCTAGTCACTAAAACTGAGTATAAATTAAATTTAGAAATGGAAAATATATGTAGAAAATAAGAACTATGTTTGCAAAGTAAAATAATTTTTTTATCGTAAATATTTATTCTTCCTGCATTTAATTAAAATTTGAAACCCTTATTCTGATGCAGTTATCTCCTAATCTCCATGACTGTTCCAGAGTAAATGTATTGATAAATATGGCTTCAGGCAGAATATTTTAGTGATCAGATGAAACTCAGCAAACAAAGCTCTATTGAATGCTTCTTTTCTGCTAGATAAGTTTCTGCAAGAAGCCCAGTTTTGGAGCAAAGCCAAAGCATGCTCTGATTTCTGGATCTACACTACTAACATTGTGCTGCAATCATATATTATTTTAATAAAAATTAAAAAGTGTGAAAGCCACCATATCTAAAAAGTGATTTATGTAGTTGACCAAAATTGCCAAGAGCTGTTCATGCAGTCTGTTCCTGATATGCATATGTGCAAAAGGATCGTGAACTCCTGTTATTATTTATTTATATTTTGCCTTTATTATTTTTTACAAATAACTCAAGGCAATAAGCATATCCAACACACCTTCCTCCTACAGTATTTTCCTCACAACACCTCCATGAGGTGGATTGGGTTAAAATAGAGTGACTGGCCTAAAGTCACCCAGTTAGCTTTCATAATAATAGTCTTTTGTCTTCTAGGCCAATGCCTTAACCACTACACAAAACTAAAAGTGGTTGTGGTTGTTATGTGGTTCTTCACACTTGAACTTGAGGCCTATATTATAACTATATGACCAGAAAAGCATTGGTATAAGAGCAACTAAATTGTGTGGCATATTTATCTTTATGGCCAGGACTGCCTCCCAGGTATACACAGAATAAAAGTTGGTTGATATATACTAGTTGTTAGTTGAGATTCTGTTTTCTGCTATAGTTAACATATAGTTTTAGTTGTTTTGAACTAACTAGGATAATAACAATGTGATTCCAGATACCTATATCTGTAACTTAAGTATATTGTTTGCAAATTAATGTTCTGTATGAATTAATATCAACCATCCACTTGCTGGAGGATAAATGTGCCCAAGTGCCCGTTATAGTGTTTGTTCAACACACTCAAAGCAGAAGGTGACCTTAATCTAAAATCTCTTTTTCAATTTTCTAAAAATGTTTTCCTTTGGAAGAAAAAGGACATGCATCCTTCAAACAAATTTTATTTGGCAGGAATGACTTACTGCAACAATATTTCCAAAATGTTCTTTGATTAAAAAATTAAATTTAAAAAAAAACTGCAGGAGAAATTATTCACATTCCACTCTGAATGCACCAAGTTTTGTTTTTTTTATTTTTTTGTATGGCAAGTAGGCATTATTTAGTTGACGCATCAAAACAAGCATAAAATTTATATTTAAAAAATTGTCACATCTTTCCATGATAATAAGACCTATTATAACAATAATATTTATTTAGTAATAGATGTAGTTTGGAACCAACCCGTAGAAAAATATTTAAAAAATAAAATTAACTCAAATACAAATATGCTATAAATAAAAATAGAAATAATTGAAAAAAGATATTTATCAATCCATCCATCTATTTAAAAACTTCTGTACAGCCACTGATATTAAAGTCAAACTTTTTGTTAAAGTAAGCTAAACATTTGTAAAAGGGAAAACTGATAACTGTATCAACTAGATGGCAACCTGTTGATTTTTTTTCATGTAAACTGGCAATGATGTGTAACAGAACAGCATTTCAGGTACCCCGAATTCCTTGTAGACACAAAGCTAACTATTCCAGCCATTGTATGCAGAATTGCAGAATAAAAAGAGGATAGATCTTTTTTTAACTTTCTTGTGGGAAAGACTCATGACTACATCATGAGTTTTAAATAGCTAAGAAAACAAAAAATTGATCACAGACCAAATGAATTCAGTTGAGGAATATATGACCATGTTCAAATTATATTTTGTTTGCAGAAAAATGGAAGAAGTTCACTGAAAATATTAAATCTGAAACAAAATGTAAAAAATCTAAAAAATGTAATAGAAAATTATGAAAGGAAATGAAAATCATCATAACTTCATAATTTAATGCTTAGGTCTAAGGCTGGCAGCTGAGACCAGCCCATCCACTCAAAACACACCCCCACCCAATCAGAACACACCCACCATTCAAAACACACTCCCACCCAATCAGAACACACTTAATCCCCCACCCAATCAGAACACACTTAATCCCCCACCCAATCGGAGCACACCTCCACCCACAGAACACACCCCCTCTGGCAGTTTAAAAAAGAGGAACAAACAGCCACTACCACATGCTTCTCCCAGAAGAAGGAAGATGAAGCCACCAGCCTGAGGATGACGGATGGGATTCCGTCGAAACATTGCTCCTACACCGTCAATTCTACGTGGGGAAAAACCCGAATGACCAAAGATCCATATATATATATATATATATATATATATATATATATATATATATATATATATATATATATATATATATATATATATATATATATATATATATATATATATATGTGTGTGTGTGTGTGTGTGTGTGTGTGTGTGTGTGTGTGTGTGTGTGCGCGCGCGTGTGTGTGTGTATAAAACACAGAAATGATGTAAGACAAGAAGGAATGTCAGACCGTTAACACCTTGTCCAAAGTTTTAAATAATAAAATTTGCAATTAAAAAATTTTTAAAAAATCTTCCAAAAAATCTGTTGCTTTTAACAAAGAAAAACCTTTTTTTTCCTAGATTTTTGTCTTTGCTTGATTATTTTAGAAGTTGATCGAAAATTGTGCTCTGTACTTAATTGTACTGAAGTCCTTCATTTATGCTGGTATACAGAGAATTGATTCAGAAATCTTTTAAATAAAAGTTTATACAACTGCAAGGGCAGCTACTGTTTGAGGATTCACAGAAAGCCCTGAAATGCTTATATGGTAGGAGCCACACACAATCTCAGATCTAGAATATCTTGTCACAACTGAGCCCCAGAATTTTGGTCGAAAGTCACTGATGTCATGAATTGAGTAACTATATGACCATTTTTTTTATTTTGTGGCCATGTTTACTACAAATCACATGATTGTTAAGCAAATCTCATGGTTCCAAATCCAAATCCAGATTATCTAATGGACATATTTTGCTTTTTTGTAAAAAAATAACATCACAAAACACCAAAAAACACTGGACATGCAACTGGTCATAAATGTGAACTGGTTATAAAGCACCCTAAATGCCATCACATGACTGCGGAGAAGATACTGCAGTTGTAACTTTCAGCATGTGTCATAAATACCTTTTTTTAGTATTTCGCAACTTCGAATGGTCATTAAGTGACCAGTCATAAGTTGAAGACTACCTGCAATGATATCCTATATTAATAAAAGGAAAAACTGATTTATTCTTTCCAAAAACCTCAATAAAATGTACTTATTAATGAACCATAATCACATTAAAAGAGTGATATGTTATTGCCTATATTTAGAGAGAAAAGATTTCCCATTCCTTCTTGTTCACAACCGATACAGACTTTGTATTAAAGATTGAAACTGTTAGGCATATGGTGTTAGCCTACAATGTTGGGTTGAAAATATATTAACCATAATGTTATGTCTTTAAGATGTTAATTGGCCAATGGGTGTGTAAGTGTTCTCATGGCCATAAGAGGGAGCTAGTAACGTAGCTTCTTTCTCTCTCTGAATTCACTGCTCTCTACTATTACTGTTTTTGCTCTGTTACTGTGTATTGACCTCTGGACCGGTAAGAAGACTTTGTATTTTGGATTACTACTTGGACTGTTTATTTTTGACTGTGCATTTTTGTTTTTACACCACCTCAAAAGTAAACTACTTTTTGCTTTTACAACTCAATGTACTCTTGTGTTTACTGTGTGACTCTTGCTGCTCTCAGAGTTGTCTGTGCAACTCTTTGGTAGCACAAGGAGACCTCTGCACAACAAATTGCTTAACACTGGTTATGGGCCCAGGCCTGTACTGAGAGTTAGTACACACAGTATTCCTAGCTGAGTTTGTGTTAGCTATTTGATGTAAAATGGCACAAGAACAGTTGTCCTGGATAACCCGGTTGGATGGCACAAACTATGTTTCCTGGTCCACGAAATGCTGCTTGCTTTTGCGCAAGGAAGGACTATGGACTATAGTAAATAACCCACCTGATACTACTGCTTGGGATGCAAATAACAAAGAGGATGCAAAGAAGATAGACGACTTTAAACAAAACAATGAGAAAGCTCTTTGCATTATTGGACTAACACTGAATGAGCAGCAGCTTGTCCATATTCATGGTGAGGAGTCGGCTGCTAGGTGTTGGGACGTTTTGCGAAGGCTTTATGTTCGAGACAGTGTGGGTGCACATATACACCTTACACGTAAGCTGTTTAGGGCTCGTCTGCAGAAGAATGGAGATATGCTGACCCATTTAAACTACACGAAGGCAACTTTTCAAGAGCTTCATGAAAAGGAGATGATTTTTTCAGAGTTGCATCAAGTCTACATTATTCTGTCGTCTTTGGATGAGAGTTATGATGGGTATGTTTCTTCTTTGGAAGTCCTGACCAGAGAGGAACTGACATTGACTAACATTACTGGAAGACTGCTTGAAGAGTCCAGAAGAAGGCGTGACAGAGACCAGCTGAGAGAGACACAGCCACGAGAGGAGCAGCCATTCACCACTGCTTACAATGTCAAGAAATGTTATTCTTGTGGGGCTAGAGGGCATATAGCCAAATTCTGTAGAAAAGGTAAAAAACAGAATGTAAATAGCAGCGGGAAGGCTAAGAAGAGCATTGGTTTGGCTGTTTCTGGTGAACCAACATCCAGAAATAATGAATTATGGGTTGTTGATAGTGGGGCTTCACAATGCATTACTAAAGAGAAAAAGAGGTTTATTAATATGAAAAACAGCAACCAATATGTTTCACTGGCAAACGGTTGGAGGATGAAGGCCTCTGGTGAAGGTAATTCCTATTGTCCATGCATTGATGAACAGTTACCTATGTTATATATACCTAAACTAAGATTCAACCTGTTATCTGTAAGGGAATTGGTTAAAGTTGGGTTTGTGGTAACATTCAGAGGGGAGCAATGCACTATTGAAAGGAATGGAACCTGTGTAACTGCTAATTTGAAAAATGGTTTATTCGTTCTCACAAGTAATTCCTTAACAGAAACATGTTGATTGTAATACCCATAAAAATGGGTAACAAAATTGGCCTACATAAGAAGATGCCACAATTGCTAGTCATTCAAGAAAGCATATATAACTATCATAATATCTATTGTTGATTTGAAAATGGGTCAACTCGCACCCTATTATTTACAAAACAGGTTAAGCAGTGGTTTGGATTTAATAAAGATTTTTAGAGCAGGAAGAGCCAAAACATATTTTAAATTCCCCAATATACTTTATGAATACTGTGAATTAATGAATATTGATAACATAGAAGATGGAAAGGATAGCTATAGGCAAAGCCTGCCCTTCTTAACTTTCAAAGATGTTCAAGATGCACTTTGAATTCTCCAATTATTTCCCTATATTCTGAGTTTGTCAGTTATTTCCAGATCTCTTCTTTAAAGTATTTAACTGCTGCATTTCAGTGGTTCACTAACTATTGGAAGATATAACAAATGTAACTGTAACATGCTTTTTTTTAAAAAAAAATACTTATTAGTGCCTTTCCTCAATCTTGACTCCTAGTGACTTCACAGACTCAGGATCTTTGGGGCAATATTCTGGAAGTGTTTTTTTCATTACCTTCTTCCATCTTCTTTCCAGTGTAGGGCTTAGAGGGAATAACTGACCCAAAGATACTGGTCTGGTTTCCGTGTCCAAGGAAGGATCATAATATTGGTTCCTCTGTTCGTAGTTTAGTATCTTAAAACATTACATCATCTACCTTAAAATTTAGTACCATTTTCAAAAAATTTCAAATGATAAAATGGTCATTTGGAGTCATTTCAAAGCCTTTATTGTTTAACATTTTTCCATTTCTCAGACTGAAAGTGAATGACTAATGATTATACTGGAGCAGGAGTATCTGCAGGAACTCCAAAAAGTTAAGATGGAAGCTACAATTATCTGACTGAAGCCTTGGCCTTTTTTACATGATAGGCAGACTTGATCACATGTTATGACCATCATGTTGACTTCCCCTAATCTGCCTTCTATATGTTCTGTGTTGAATACCAAGATACAATGTCCACTGAAATTTTGAGAATAGTAGTTTTCTCAGGCAACAATTAGAACATGCTATTCTAACTTAAAAATCATAGTATCATAAGGTCTTCATGATTGCCAGTAATTTGATAAATACAGCTTTATGATGATTTCCTAAAAGGAATTTACTTTATATGCCAGTCTTTTTGCATGTCCTTTGCATGGTCGTTAAACTTAGTTACAGAGCTCATAATTTTTGGCAACAAAGAACAAAGAAGACCTGTTCTGAAAATGTCTACATGCCAGCTATCACAAGACATTTTCTGTTTATGTTTCACTAGTTTATTTTCACACTACTTTTTGAATAAGAAAAGAAACAAATTAAAATATTGAACTACCAATTCTATGTCTACTTTAAAATGGCTAAAGTTCATAGTTTTTAGACATGTGATTATTATTTTTCAGAACATCTGATAGACTCTCCTACCATTACAAGCATCTGAATATATATGACATTCTTATATATTCAGTAACTAAACTTATAAAGATAAATAAAATTCAGGTGAAGAATTTTTGCCCTTGGAAAACTGAAAGAATTACATTTGGACGTCGAGTTTTGCAAACTAGGAGAGTGAATCACATCAGAAACAGCCCTTAGCCAAAGTGATTTGCCCTTATTCAAATTCAGAGCTTTCAGAAAGAATTAAATCAGCAACATCTGATAGTCACATCTGCCTCCAGCATGTTCAGGTGTGCACATGTATTATTTCCTTCTTTCAGAGACACTGAAATTTGTTTATATTGGTTCATTTTCTCTCAAACATCTTTTGGCTAAATGAAAAAGTTATAGGCAAAAGTCAAGAGGTTGTTCCCATCTGTGCTGAGCTGTTTGGTTTTAACTCTCTTCTGGCTAAAATTAACACACCCACATCTAGCAGTTGGCAGTTAACAACACTTGCTTGAATTTCTAAGATCCTGCAGGGATTTTAGTTCAACTTTAACAAACCAAAGGGCACTATGATACATAATTAACATGCTACTTGCCCTTCAGGTACTCAGCTACTGTTCTGTCTTTTTAATTCTCAGCTAAATTTTAGAGAACCAAACAGAGTTTGGAAGGCTGAAGTTAAAGGTCAAATCATGCAACAGCAAAATCACTGTTGTAGAACGAGATTGGTCCAAAGCTATATCAAATGTTAAGTGTATATAAGGGAAGTAGAGCAAAAAAGGAACATAAAAATGTACCTCACCATTCTGTGTATCTGTGACTTTTTGAGCTATAGCCACTTTTCACTCAGTATCTTCTACTCTATTTGCTGGATACTCTGCACCTGAGTTTTGCAGAGGAAAAAACTGAATTTCTTTCTACCAGTTCTCCTTCAGTGTGCTGAAACAATTTTTTTTTTAAAAAAAAAAGGGGGGGGAACTTTGGTGGATTTGCTGCAGTTAATTAAAAGCTAGCCAAGGCTAAGAATGAAAGTTCTAGCTGTATTATGTAAACGTCAAGACCAGCAGTTTTCATCCTACTTGCTTTCTATTATTCCGTGATATCTTAAGAGAAGCTATCATTAGTGAAGTTTTCAACATGATTTTTTTCAGACAAGAAAGTGCAGACTTGAATAATCACTCTGCTTCTTAAACCACTTAAAATGCTGCTAAAGTACTTATGTGGGTGTGCAAAAGTTTTCCAAGACCTGTGTAGGAATGGGACATTAAATATATTTGGAAGCAAATTTAAGGTTAAACGTTTGTGAAATAGAATATGTGAGGGAAAGTTTAGAGACAAGGGAATTCTAAAGTCTAAGTTAAAGGAGACTGAAGCACTGATGAGAAATGCAGAAGAAATTAAGTAATCACAACTGTTTCTGCAACCATGCTGTCAGGATTATTATGTATGGTGAAGTAGACATGAGATATTTAATATTTCCACTATATTCCAGACAGAACACCTGTTTTTTTTACTTGCTTTATAATGTTATATTGTTCTCAATTTGACCTGGAATAAATACAGATGTAATATAGTTGCCAACTTACTATTTCCTAATTATGTTTAATCACATTTTTTTATTTTGAAACAAATCTTATATCATGCCAGATAATGCAAAGTCATAGCATAGTTATCTGGGACAATATCTATTCAGAGTAATAGTTACGTTTCATACCTTTTAGTAGCCTATTTTGAACTGCAATGGGGGAAAGGAAAAGGAAAGAAAAAGAAGAAGAAGAAAAGAAAAGAAAAGAAAAGAAAAGAAAAGAAAAGAAAAGAAAAGAAAAGAAAAGAAAAGAAAAGAAAAGAAGAAAAGAAAAGAGGAATTATTCTAATAGGGATTTTTCCTGTATGGGCTAAAAAATTCTCTTTGCTTTTTATAAGTATTTATGCCTTGCTGAAAAGAATTCTTTCTTGTTAGTCCAACTAATCAAGTTGTGATTTATTTTACCTCATGAATATCTTTCTACCTCTCAACAAGTTCTCTTCAATGTGACCTTGACAGAATTTTCATGCTCGTTCAGTCCACAAAATCTCAGTGCAAATTATCCACAACAATTGCCAATTAGGGATAGGTGATACAGTGGGCACCAACTCCTCAAATGAGGCCCCCCCAAATGCATATCTTTTTTTGACTAGAGAATAGCTAGTACATACTAGCACTCTCTGAATAGTCTGAGCTGAAGTGACAGGAAATTGAGGAGGTGGTAACATATTGGAAGACAAATCTCTTGTATGTGCAAGCAAACACAACAAACACTACTAATTAGTACTTCATGTTTGATATGTATGTAGTCAACAAAGCCATTGGTTTGCTATACTGTAGTTAATATAGTCAATTAATTTAGCACTGCCACCTGCAAAATTCTATTTAAAATTGAAGACAAGCATATCTTTTCTTAGAATAAAAAATATGTTTTATTCATAGAATACCATTTTTACAATATTTTTATTGAACAAACTAAGAAAAATATTAAAAATAAAAAGTGCAGAGAGCAAAAAAGGAGGAAAGGAAAATTATATATATATAATTTTTATATATATATATAAACATATATAAAGAAATTTCTTCTCCCTTTATCAAGAAAAGTACAATCTCAGTAACTTATCACCCTTTCTAGCCTTTCAACCAAAAGTCTCTTCATCTCATATCTCATCTTTTATATATTAGCAAATAATAAAGCCTCATCATTCAGTAGTAATGATTAAATTAATCATTACAGTCTGTTAAAAGCTATCAGAAATACTTACATATATAGTTATCATTTTTTCTAAAAATACAGCAAATCTCTTCTTCCCATATCATATGCGTAAGCAAATATTTAAAACCTGTTCATTTAAATTTAATCAAGAAAAATTCTGATTAAATTCTGTTACCAGAAACAACATACTGAAAATTTTAATCTTTTATCCCTTCAAATAATATTCCACAAATTAATTTTTTATCATCTTCTCTTTGTCTCTTCGTGGAACTGTCTTCTGTTCACCATGGCTTCACCAGAAGTAATCCACAGTATAATAGTTGTCAACCAGATTTAATTAAAATGCATTTTGAAGTTTGAGACTTAAAAGAAAAGATACTGTTAAATTTGAATGTTTCTTCATTACGCACAAATTACTTGTTTCTTCATCCATCATGTCCTCATATAGATTTGTTCATTCATACAATACAATGATTTTATGTTCATATATATGTTTATCTTCTCTAAAATATTGTTATTACTTTTTACATAATAGTACATATATTTGAAATAATTAGCCTAATTATATTTAATCAATATTTCAGGGCAACATGTAAGAAGTTTGACAACACCTTAAGTTAGAGCATGGTATTAATTTTCATACACTGAATACTAGTATTTTATCCATGTCATCTCATAAAAGAGAAAATCAAAATCACTATAGCAGCATTAATATTCATTACATGAAAGTGGTAGTAGCTATATATAAAATGCCTCAGTACAGAATGCAATTGTACTCTAAACTTACATTTATGCACAATTACATGAGAAAATAAATCTCAATTTCTTTTAAAAGTGGTTCTCATGAATGAACATATGCATAAATGCCACATGTTTGTCTCACTTATATCCATAGGATTTTTATTTTATTTTTTTGTAATATATTTTATTGATTTTTTAACAAAACATAAATCACTCAATAATTGGTAAACATTGTTTTGTCTGGGTTACATTTGTAAAACAATCCTTAACAATTAATTTCTATAATCTATATTCCATATATTCATTTTAGTTGATTTCCTTCTTTCCCTAAAATATCCTTTTTTGCAAACATTGAGTTAATACAATTCTTATTGTTTTGATAAATAACAATTGAGTATATATTTTTTCCAATATTCCTAAAAATAATAATCATATTAGTATATTTCCTTTCTTTTCAGTCATTTTGGTTGCCTTATCATAAATCCTGTTACAATCCTTATTTTAGTTTATTTCTCCCACCAAATTCTAGATATTCTTACTAGTGAAAATTTTCTCAACGAGTAATTATATTTACATTGACAAATTTAATTCTATTTTTTCCATATAAGCCATCTCATACTTTTACATTTCTTAAGAAATAGATAAAACAATGAAAAGAGGGGGGGGGGAAGGAAAAAAAGAAAAAAAGAAAGCAAGAGCAAAGAAACATAAGAAATAACATACTACTTAAAATATATACAGTATCCCTCCTAGATTAATATATATTTATTTCCTCAATTTCTTATTCTTTTTAATCATAGTTAAGAATATGTTTAATCCTTAATCTTTAAACATTCCATTCAATAGATCTAGTCATCTAATCCCTTAACTCTGATTCAAAACATTTTTATATACTTTTCCTAAATTCAGTCACATTTACGTATCTAAAACTTTTCCTTTGTTTAAGTCATTTCAGCTTTTTGTTTTTACAGAAAAGAAAAAAGCATACTATATTATTTGGAGAAATCATCCCTCTTAGAATAGTATATTCCAAAGTTTTTCTATTTCTTTAACCATATTCAAACAAATGTTTCTTTTTTAAGTATTCTCTTAATATTTTTTTTTCTTTGCCCAGTATCTTTCTTAATCAATGTACTTTGCTGAATCAAAAGGTTTTTCCGTATGATCATAAGTGTTGCTGTAGATATAGAAAGTAAATCAATATCTTTGTTATGGGCATTTGCCCACTCCTTTTTATTAGAAATCTTTTTCCTTCCTTTTCTCTCTACTTCTCTTGTCACTTTTTGTCTCTCCAGTTCTGGTGTTTTTCCTAATATCTCTGTAGAATGTTTTTCCCAGTCTTTTTTCTTGTCCTCAAGTTTGCTTTGTAGTGTTGAAATATAAGTTGTCTTTTCCAAATCTAGTATTTCTTGGGGGGGGGGAATTCCTTTGTTTTGTAGAATTCCATCTTTAAGTCTCTATCCTCGGATTTATGTTCAGTCATCTGTTTTGTCTGTTCCCTCTCTGCTATATTTTCCTGAGGGGTATTTTTGGAATAAAATTATATTGGAGATAAGTTGATTTATACTTTCAAAGTTATTCTGTATTTCTTTGTAGTTTGAGATCATTGTCCTTTGAATTAGTTGCAGCTTATCATATATTTCCTCTTGTGAAGTATTCATTATTTCTTAATAAGTGTTTTCTATAAATCTCTGATTTTCCATGATGACCAAAAGTCTAGATTTTTTTTTCTTTTCCCCCCTTTGGAAATAGCTTTGAAGTCAGAATTAAATAGATATGTATAGTCCAGAGAGTTCATAAAAAGGTCTCTTTTTTTCTTTGTTTCTGTTCTCTCAGATTTGTAAGTCTCACTTTATCTAAACGGCTGTATTTATTAAGGCTTTGAAGGTCACAGGCAGAGATTAGTCTTCTCCCCAGATTTTACTATGACTGTCATAATCCTCATCCACCAGTAGGTGTCAGCATTGGTTCATTTTTTAGATCTTTTTCCTCCATGGAGGGTTAGATTCACCGCTTCCAATAGCCAAAGGGTGGGGAAAAAACCCCTCCCTTCTTCACTCTCGGAGGTTTGTTTTTTGCTTCTTGGGAGTTTTTCCTCTTCAGGAAAGTAGGTAGGATAGAGAAAATCAATATTCTTTCCCAGATTCAAACACACTGTTTACAATCAGCTTAAAGTAGAGCTTTTGACTTCCGTTGCTTGCATCTGGGGCTAGACTATGGAATTTATTTATTTATTTATTTATTTTATTATTTAAACTTATATACCGCCCTTCTCCCATAGGACCCAGGGCGGTTCACAAGGCAATTAAGACAATGTAACAATACAAAAGTTAATAACAAATTAAAATAAATTAAATTATCCTTGATTAAATCTAAAACCCTTAACTCTAATTAAAAACCCCAATTACAATAGGTTAAAAATTAGCTAGCCTTTCTCCTGTTGTTTTCTGGAAGGCTTCTCCTGGACAGATCGGGGAGACTGCTGTCTCTCCTAGGTCTCTGGGACTTCCTTCCTTCATTGCCACCTCTCCTGGGTGGTTTCTGGCCCACTTAGGGTCCCCAAACAGGAAGAAACTCAGCTGGAGGGCTCGGCGTCCCGAATCCCTCAACTGCTTTGCTGCTTGTAGGAACCAGAAGTCCACCATAGAATTTTTATATAACCATCCTGATTCTGTATTGAATCAGACAATTATATTGATGTTATGACAAAGTATATGGTGGGGGGCTTTTTTTGTACATTCAAGTCTTCTGACTACATATTGTTGCCTTATTAAAATCATTTGAAGTACTATTGAAGTCTGAGCTCTGCCAAAAGTTATAACTAGACTGTATTTAATCAGAAATACTATTGAATAATGTTCTGTGTGAACTGGACTGACTAAACAAGTGTATTAGTTTAACTCTAATCAAATCACATAGTAAATACCCTTTGGTGGCACAAATAATAACATTAAAAGACTCCTTTATAACTTTTCTAAAGTACACTATGCTATCTATTTGCTATTAAGATAAAATTTATTTCCCAGAGATTTTGAGTAGGATTATTTCATGAATGCTAATGAGATAATTGTTTGAAATTATTTTCACTGAGATACAGAGTACAACAATGATGTAATAGTAATATTTTGACAGATTAATAATGAACAATCTAGTGAGATACACAATTTTGCAGAAATAAAAATTAAAAAAAATATTTAGCTTGAAGTATTGAGGAGCCATATATCAGACTCAGCTCACCCTTTCATGAATTAGGTCCTTCAGTGCTATTCTGTCAGGCTTAGTCACCAAGTTTATGGACAAATGCCAATCATCTTGATTTGATATCAGTGATGAATATTATATTTTCCAACGGAATTTTCGAGACCTTCTTGGTTCTATCCATGCATCTTATTTGTTGCCTTTTCCTTCTACTGTCTTCATATTTGCCAAGCATAGTAGTTTTACTAGTTCACCATCCACCTACATCACATATAAAAACATAAGGCTTTGCTTGATGATTCTCACTTCAAAGAAGCAGTCAGTCTTTTTCTGGTTGAGAAACAATTCATCTTCAAGTTTCTCTTCCTTAATATGAATGTTTCTCTCTTTTTTCACTTTATCCACTTTTAAACATTGCATTGGGAAAATCATAGGCTTAACTATTCTGGCATTGTCATAGAAATATTCCCATACTTTTTTAAATTTCATCTATATTTATCACTGCCTTCTCTAGAATTAATTTGTTCTTTACTCCTATAGCACATTTATCCTGAGCCTGGGTAAGTGGATCTTGAATCTATATTTATAATTATGGAGTGAAGACAATAATATAATCAACTGCAAGATAATCTCAAGATAGGAGATCCTAGCTTGAATAGAATAGCATAAGCATGCTTGGGGAACACTGAGTTTGGTTGTGCATATGGGGCAGGGACGCACATGGGGCTGCTACCTCGCTTGCTGTGCTGGACTGGGCATGGAGCCTCCTTGCTGCTTCTTCCCCTGCAGACATTGGGAGCACCCACCCCACCTACCACTCATCTCTGGGCACTGGGAGGGGAGGAGCTGGGCAGCCATGGTCATTGGAAGTACCTACCCCACCTATCCCTCATCCCAGGGCAGCTTCTACCATCCCACGCTGTCCAGCCCGCCACTGTCCATCCAGGTGTGCCAAGCTCGGGCCTTGGGCAGATGGAAGCCGGAGGGGAGCAAGAGCCGTGGCTGCTTGGCTCCTCCACCTGATGACGCATGCAGAGAGAGGCACCTCCTGCCTCAGTAAGCCATGGTCTGCCCACAGAAGGAGGAGGAGGGCGGGCCTGGGACAGGCGCAGCACTGCCCATGAGGGGAATCTGACCAGCCCCATCCTGAAGGGGGGAGAGGCTGAGGGAGCCCGAAGAGAGGCAGGCATGGTGCTTAGAGGTAGCTGCTCTTCCCCCCTCCCCCTTCCTCCCACAGAAGGGCTGACTAGCTTTGGCATCACCTGGGCAGGCCTGGAAGCGCATCTGCCCAGCAGTGCTGGTTTGCCCAGCCTTCCTTCCTTCCTTCCTTCCTTCCTTCCTTCCTTCCTTCCTTCCTTCCTTCCTTCCTTCTCCTTCCCCTCCTTTCTTCCTCTCTCTCTCTCCCTTTCTCCAAAGTCCAAATTACATGTCCTCCTTCCCCCGCTAGCCTTTTGCAAAGCACAAATGGACACCGTGTCCTACTTGTCTTCTCCAAACTCACAGCCACCATTGCTACCAATTCTTGTTCACTCACTCTCGTGCTGCACTCCCACCAAAACCCGCTTTTATAGGTTTCCTTCTCCCTGCCCAGCTCTCACAACTGTTCCCATGAGAGCTCTGCTGGATTTGGTTTCCCTGCCCTCTCCAGTTCCCACTAGTAAGGTGCATGTGGAGAAGGGGAGGGAAGCATCCCTCTGGTACGTGTGCTGACAGAAAGGGCTCTGCGTGCCCAGTCTGGCACGCGTGCCATAGGCTCGCCACCACGGGTTTAGGGTTTCCTGATTGAGGCAGGGGTTTGGACTAGAAGACCTCCAAGGTCCCTTCCAACTGTGCTATTCTGTTATTATGTTCTGTTAAGATAATATTTGGAAGAGACTCAGGTAGGCCCACTGAGATATAAGAGAAAGGTGAAGTAAAGCACAATCAGAGTCACAAGATTCTGTTGTTACAGCTTATCTCCAAAACTAGTTCTAGTCTTTCTCTGAAATCTGTTCCTGATTTGGTCTATCCTAAAGGGCTGAAAGGTATTTTTTATTGAAAAATGATGCTATATAAACGATCCTAGAATAAATAAGTTTCACTCATCCCTTTCAAGGATTGGAAAATTTATTTTATATCAGTTCAATATCTTCTCTCTCTCCCTCTCCCTCTTCCTCTCCCCTTCCCTCTTTCTCTCTTTCTTTTTCTCTCGCACATAAACATAAACCACACCTACAAAGAAAATTTCTGAGTTATTTGTAATTCACCTTTTAACAGCAAACATATTAATGGAGCTGTCAGTGTTTTCAACATCTTTATTAAGCTGCAAATCAAAAGGCCTGCAATAGGATTTTCAACATATATGGTATTAACTAAAAAAGTAAGCATGATTGTGTCTGACATTTTCTTATGGAGATGTAAACTTCAGAATTCTTAAGCCATCATTGTTTAGACACAGAGGAGTTTACATCAACATTGCCACTGGCAGAATCTCACATATAACTACATAAGCCACACTGGATTTATTTTAAAGAGTTTTTCCAATGGGATAACTTCACAAGACGTAAACAACTACAGGAGGTTTTGTAAAGATCCCAGGGGAGAAAGTTGTCATATAATGTTACTGGAATGTTCTCTGTTATTAAATATGCAGTACAGAGTAGTGCATATCTTCTAAAGTGGCTGATACTGGAAATAATCTTTCCAGTTTTCCTATTTTTAACACAACAACACCACTTTCAAATTCTAAAAAACATGTCATGTTGTAAAAATATACAAAATACAGAAAGATAAGATTGTTTTTGAAAAGACATAAATAAGATACTTATGCTAATTGATTATTTTTCTATTGCAAAGATAGGAAAGCACTAGCCTTCCAGCTATTTTTTTCACCACAAGTTCCAGAAGCCCCAGTCAGAATAACAGAATTGGAAGGGATCTTGGAGGTCATCTAGTCCAACCCCCTTCCCAGTAAGGAAGCCCTATAGCATTTCAGACAATTGGTTGTCCAATCTCTTCTTAAAAACCTCCAGTGTTGGAGCACCCACAACTCTGAATGCAAGTCGTTCCACTGATAGATTGTTCTAAATGTCAGGAAATTTCTACTTAGTTCTAGATTGCTTCTCTCCTTCATTAGTTTCCATCCATTGTTTCTTGTCATTCCTTCAGGTGCTTTGGAGAATAGGTTGACCTCCCCTTCTTTATGGCAACCCCTTAGATATTGGAACACTGCTATCATGTCATCTCTAGTCAGCGTGGTCAATCATGAGGAATACAACCTTTAGGGGACAATAGGTTTCCTAATCTAGTTCTACAGGAAATTCTTTGAACAGTATCATTAAAATGGAATGAAATACTGCAAAATTTTCATGAACTTTAGATGAGAAAACTTTATTTTGAGAAATAAACATACATTAAGAAAAAGAAATGGGAAAGCCAGACCAGTTTTATCTTATGAGTAAATCATTCTTCAAATATAGGTAAACTAGCATTATCCCCCTTTAAATCCTGCTATACTGCTTTGTCATAGTAGAGAAGAGGTATTCCTGTGAGGGATGAGCAAAGATTTCCATCAGTAAATGCAAAGATTGTATACTCTCAGTAGTATTACCCAATATATGAAGACCATCCCAGCTGCCCACTAAAGCAAGCAGATACTTACATTGAAGAGTAGTCATAGGAAGATGCTGTAGGCAGATGATAAGGACCTCAATGTCATTAGTGATAATGACAAAGACATCATTTAATAATGTATAGGAGAAGACACTCTATTTCCTGTATTTTTCTAAGAAAATGGATAGTTTTCACAGATAAAATAAAGTGAAACTGGTGAAATTGGTGGACATGGGAAAATTTACAGCCACAATGAACAAAAAGACTGACAATTTTTATCTCGGAAATAATTTTTTGGCATTTTTGCAAGAAGCTGAAAGAAATGAAAAGTTGGTTTCTGGGATCTGATGATTAAAATTGTATGGGTTTACAGAAATAATATGAATAAATATTAGACTTGAATAAGAGTTTGATGTATTCTTACATCTGTAGCAAAGAAAATCAGAAGTCATTCTTTTTCTATTTTTCTTTCTTGTTTCCCTTCTGTCTTTCACTTTCACTTTTATCATTTTTTCTCTATTTAATGGTATTTTTTTAAAAAAATCAATAAAGTTATATAAATAAATCATTGGATTGATTAAAGTTCCATTCCATGTGAAATTGGGACTCTTTGTTTCTTAGAGGCTCAAGAGCTGCATGTGTACATACACATACATGCATACATAAATAAGAATCATATGACATCATACAAAAAGAGCACTTCCTATAGGGACTTTTGTCAAATTAAGGAGATTCGTAGATGATACCCTATATCATCTATGTCTTCTAATTTCACATTTGAGTGGCCTGTTTTAACTATTACAGTTACCAGGAAGCTATAATGACTTCTATGCTTTGAAAAATACAAACAGCCATTCAGAATGTTTTGAATTTGAACAATAGATGAGCAGAGGTGTGTCAGTCAGTCAGAGCTTTGATATTAGCTAGTAACTGTGATGAAAACAAAACATATTTAATTTGCAGTGATACTTATTGCTTGCATGTTAGACTTTCCTATTTGCAAAAACCCTTTCCACAATCTGGTATTACTGCCCTAAAGTGGGGGTGCAGAGCAGTTCATTCTACAAGTAGATCTGACTCTTCGTCTGAAACACCATACGGAACAAATACCTTACATTTTCCAACTCAGTAAATCACAGTATTTGTGCAACTAGGGAGTTTTGTTGCACTTTCTAGCCATGTTCTACTGTTGGATATACTATTAACTCTCTAATTTAATCAACCCTACCACCCATGGCTAACACATCAACAAATTTATAGGACCTATGAGTCCCTTCACTTCATTTTTACAACTATAAAATGTCTTTACCTCTTCACTTTCATCTTGGGAGCTGTTGCAGTGAAACAGCATCCACATGAAAAATTGGCAAATTATTGCATCGAAAGGCATACTAAAATCAAATTTTAAAAGAAGAAAATAAATCAGGGAGCCGTTCGGTCTTTTAACAAATACAATAATGCAATTTGGTCTTGAGATAAAACAGCTAAGGTAGGCCATACCTTTTTGAAAAGATCCTGTTTCAGGATGTCCCTTCCATTCCTCCCCATGACCCTGACTGAAATAACTTGCCATTCACATGTCAAAGAAGAAGAGACTGAGCAAATAAAGTATTTTGTACAAGTACATCCATCTCTTCAGTGACACTTGAAGCTGTCACTATGGATACTACCAGCTAAGCCTTTTCAACCCAAATGCTTCATTCCTTACCTTGTGCCCTTTCGTGCAGTTACGTTTCATATAAATCTTCAGCTATAACTTTTGTTTATGAAAATTGTGTAGTACTTCCCAGCTGAGTTGAACAGAGTGATCAAGCAGAGATTTGAGATCTGAGGATTCCAAGGAGGATCAAAGGAATGTGAATGGATCCTTGCCAAAGGCAGAGATTAATTTTTAATTTCAGGTTCTCACTGGTTCAGTGGTTGAAGAAGAGACTGCTGAATGAAGCAGTTATGTGATAATTACCATAAGTAAACATACATTTCTTAATAAACAAACATTCCATTTTTAAACTAGGCAACCTCATTACATCATGAGAATAATTTAAACATTTTCATCTATGAGAATAGTGTCATCAACATACAAGATTATTGAGGGATCTTTCTTAATTTAAAAACCCCATTCATCTTTTTCTAATCCACCTCCCTCCCTCCCTCCCTCCCTCCATATATATATGTGTGTGTGTGTGTGTGTATGTATATACATATATAAAGGTAAAGGTTCCCCCGCACATGCGTGCTAGTCGTTTCTGACTCTAAGGGGCGGTGCTCATCTCCGTTTCAAAGCCGAAGAGCCAGCACTTGTCCGAGGACGTCTCCGTGGTCATGTGGCCGGCATGACTAGATGCCAAAGGCACACGGAACGCTGTTACCTTCCCACCGTAGTGGTCCCTATTTTTCTACTTGCATTTTTATGTGCTTTCGAACTGCTAGGTTGGCAGAAGCTGGGACGAGTAACAGGCGCTCACTCTGCTACGCGGCACTCGGGATTCGACCCGCCAAACTGCCGACCTTCCGATCAACAAGTTCAGCGTCCTAACCCACTGAGCCACCGTGTCCCATATACATATATACACACACACATATACATATATATATGTGTGTGTGTATACACACACACAAACATATATATATAATTTATCTACAAAGATACACATGCATGCACACATACATACATGCAGCATAGTATATATAGCCTTGTTTTACTTCTTTGCCAACTAAGAAGTGGTTATTTCACCATGTTCTGTTCTGTTCTGTATAGCTTCCTGACTTAGGTATAAGTTCTATTCTGTCCTGTATGGCTTCCTGATTTAGGTGTAGGTTTTGTATGAGAACAATAAGATGTTCTGAGGTATTCATTTTTCTGAATACATTCAATATGTTGATATGATCTCCACAATTAAACACTTTCCTATAATTAATTTAAAGATATATTTACATTTTTTGCTTATTTTTCTTTTTTCCAGTTAAGTCAACATGCATCAATAATAATGCCTCTTGTTTCTCATCTTTTTCTAAAGCCAGCTTGAACATCTCCCTTTCCATGTAAGGATTTGATCTGCACTGAATGATCCTAAGAATTATCGTGTCAGTATCTGAAATTGATAATGTTACACAATAGTTTGCACACTCATAAAGACTCCTTTCTTTGGTACTGATATGTATACTGCCCTGAGAAAATTTTCAGATGGATCATGCTTTATCCTCTACTATATCATATTTTCATTAATTGTTGTTGTTTTAACCATTTATCCATGTCTTGTCAACTTTATAGGCAAGGTTTTTCCATGCTACCTTGTCAAGCTCAGTTTCTCTCAATTATTAGATGTTCAACTTTGTATCAGATTTGATGTTATCAAGCCATTGTATTCTTTGTGTGCCCCTTCTTCTTGTTCCACTAACCATTCCTAGCATCATTGCCTTCTCCGATGAATTTGCATACATGACATGGCCAAAGTAAATCAGATGTAGTCTTATGATTCTAGTGATGTGTCTGGTTTTATACAATTTAACACTTCTCTGTTATTACTCTGGCTGTCCATAGTATATGCAATGATTTAGACCAGCATCATAGTTCAAAGGCATCAATTCTTCTTCAATCAGCCATTCTTAGTACCCAACTCTCACATTCCTTTTCATTAATTACTTGAACATAACAGATTAAATGTTTAACAAATTTCTCAAAGAAAATTTTGAATATTTAGGTTAATAAAATCATATAGTACTTTTAGGCAGACACGCTGAAAGTGACAGATTGAAACTTTCATTCTTCAGTTAGGAAAGAAAACTCAAATGCAAGATATGAATACTAGCCTGATAGCAGTATTTATGAAAAAGACCTGTGAATAGTAATTTAGTAAAATTAAATATAACTAAACAGTAGAATTTAGCAAACTAAGTACAAGCCAGTAGTTTGATGTGTTTGCAAGAAAAAAATCATATGTTATTTTAAGATACATGTATAGAATTATAATGTCCATATAATGGGAAGAAATAATTTCACTTTATTCTACCTTGATGATACCCACCTTAAGTATTACATACTATGAGGAATTCAAAAATAATTCAGAGAAATGGGATCAAGTTAAGAGAAAAGCAAGAGAACAATGAAGCCTAGCTTTTATCATTCAGGAGGACATTCAGGTCACAAAATATCAACCTCATTAGGCACACCAGACCAGAAAATCAGTTCCACAGGAAGGCTAAAACCATTGCTTATACAGTGACAGAATTTTACAAATCTTATACTGCTGTACCTCTTCCTTCTCAAACTTTCAATGAATGTGTTGCCTCAATCACTTCCAAATGTTCTTAATGGACTTAAATAATATTTCAGTCCTTTTTATTTACTTCCTGCATATTTCCATTACTCTCCACACATAGGAACTGGTAGGTAAAGTGGAAAAAACTGCACAGATACATATGCACTTGGCATTCAAAAGTTAAGAGATCAAAATTTCAGTGTCATTCCAACTCTTGTTGTAAATATTTGAGCATCGAGACACTAGAGTCAATCAACATCAGCATGCCCAACTATCTTTTGTTTATACATAAATATACTAAATGACATGGCTTTATAGCATAATGGAAATCTGAACAAAACAGGGGCTTTCAGTCTTGCATTGTAGCGACGCGGCCGAGGGATTGTGGGGCTCCGTACCCCACAGCTGGTTTCGCCCTGCCAGGAGACCCTAAATGGGTCGAAAGTCGCCCTGGAGAAGTGACGAAGAAGAAGAGGGCCCCTGCTGATTGAAAAATGATAGTGGTGGATCCCTTTGTCCAGGAGAAGCTCTCCAACCTGACAGGAGAGAGGCTAGCCACACCTAGCTCACTAGCCCAAGCTACCAGCAGCCAAAGTCCAAAAGCACTAACCAGAACAACTGTGAACAGTGTGCCTGGAACTGGATGAGAATATCAATCTTCTCTCTCCTATTTTGTAACTGATTTCCTGGAAAAGATCCCGAAGAAGCAAAAAAAAAACCTTCCAAAAGTGAGAAGGGAGGGGACTACCCCACCCTTCCATAGACGGAAGCAGTGAATTAATG
The DNA here is from genome assembly GCF_964194415.1 of Vipera berus. Classification (NCBI taxonomy): domain Eukaryota; kingdom Metazoa; phylum Chordata; class Lepidosauria; order Squamata; family Viperidae; genus Vipera; species Vipera berus. The sequence continues at coordinate 32,560,191 of NC_138209.1, read as the reverse complement.
TTTATAGGGGACAGAAATATATTGAAATGAAGTTAATAATACTACAGTCTGGACAAATCTGAAAATTAAGAAAACTGCTAAGAGTTCACATCTGAAAGAGTATTGATGAAATTATAAGAAAATATAAGAAAATAATTCTTTGTCTTAAAAGTTGGAAAATAAATAGCTACTGACATCTAGTGGAGGATTAGAGGATAAAACTACAACAGCATTGATTCATAAATTGGCAAGATACTGAGAAATAGAGAGAAAAATGTTCCTGTCATGTTTCCGATAAATGAGACCAGTAGAAATAAGAATTCTGAGGCAATTGCTTTCCTCAAAGAAGACTGTTAATGGCTATGTAATATCAGCATGAACAACGGTGAAACCAAGACTGAAAGTTACCCCTCCCCAAAAGGTTACAAAGTAAAAGTTGAACTCCCCACCCATTAGTGTGTCAGAAATCACAAACCACAGTTAATATCTTTGGCAGGCTTCCTAACGATAGCTCCAGCCCGCCAAACACTTTTGCTGCTTGACCTTGGGTCCCACAGGAAAGTTATTGTTTTGACTAAACTATAAAACTACAAGAATGCATCTTCCCCCCCCTCCCATTGCTGTGAAAGCTAAAAAATGAAAAAACATGGCTGTATTCAGAGTGTTTGAAGGTCTGACGGTTCCTTTGAACCTCAGAGACTTTAGCCAAATAAAGAACAGCTGACAGAGCAAAGAAAATATACTGGGCTATCTACTACAGAGTGAGAACCACATTTGTTTTAAAAACTGCTGACCTTCTGATATTATAAATACTTACTGAGCTGTGATTTCTAAGCTCAAGAATTGTTTGCAGAGAAAGAAAAACCTTGACTTTTGGCTAATCTTCTAGAGGGAAAATTACTGGCAAACTCTTAGGTGGCTAAACTTTCTGGGTTGCAATTTTGGCTGGTTGTTAATTGGACCCCTGAACATAAGAACTGTTATAAAACACTGGTTTCAATGGTGCATTGACAAATTGGAAACACATTGTATTACAAAAACCATATATAAAGATAAGAACTATATAAGATTTTGTTGTTTGGATTTTAAGATTCACTAGTTTGAGAAGGCTAATCATAGGGAAAATGGTACCTGTGAAAGACTATCTGGAGGAGGGGGACACAAAATGGATATTACATACCTATTTAAAAGTGACAGGAAACTACACCTAATATTCCCTCCTGAAGGCTTCAGCCTGGAACGTCAGAGATCTGCAGGAGCAACACTCCAAGACAAGGCAAATACTTTCCAAAAGGAAATGTATGCAATGCTGCAACAGATTCAAATGACAATTGTTTCAAACCACAATGAGATTAAAAACAACTTTGATGACATAAATGAGCACATCTTCAACTTAAACTTACAATTAAAACACTCTCAGAAAATGGTGACAAAGAATGAACAAACAAATCAGATAACAGAACATAAATCAGAGGAAAGTGACCCAAATAGGGAAGCTACAAATGAAAAGAACTACAGCTTAATACAAACAAAAGAAAATTTGCAAGATTTTGCCACAACAATGAAAATGAAAAAGATATTATATCTTTCAGGACTTCAAAACAAACTTGAGGATAAGAAAGAAGATATAACAAAATGGATTACCAAACTGCCAGGAGAATCATTAGAGTTTGGGAGACAAAAAATGTACATCCTATTTAACTTGTCTTTTTCATTCCCAACAACACTCACAAAAATACAGGAAGAACTCCCTGGCAAGCGGAACATTCTGACTCGGAAAGCTACCTGGCAAAAGAAGAAGGCTAGAGTTATATTCAAGAGATTGGTTTCAATTTATCAGATGGAGTACTATATGATTAAACACTTGTTTGAATATGGTTAAAAGAATAGATAAATTTTGGATATGCCCCTACAGTAGGAGGGATAAGATAAAAAAGTAATATAGTAGTTTATATAATATATGAAATGTAAAAATATTAGGATGGTGTATGTGCATGTAAAGTTTGGATATTTAAAAGTAATTAATTTTGAGAAAATTATGACTGATAAGAATGGTTTGACTATTGAGGGGAAAACAAGCTCAAATAAGAATCTTGAAAACAGGACACAGTGAGTTAAAGATGACTTTTACAAATACAATTGAAACATAAGTCGATCAGAAAAGATGTTATATGTTGATGTTATTGTTATTTATATAAACACAAGAAAAAAATTATATTCAACCTTGTATGCATTGAAAGTATTAAGCATTAGATTTGGTTAATGTTGACAAAGGAATACTACTGAAAGAAGAGAAGATCAAGGAAATATATAATTAGCTTATATATTGCTAATATATTGATTATGGAATTGTAAAAATTAATTATTATTGACTGTTTTTAAATATATGAACCCATACAACATGCTGTTTACTAAGCACTAAAGATTGCTATTGTAAAAAACCAATAATTTTTTTTTAAAAAAAAATCTGAACAAAACATAGTTGTCACTCTGTCTAAAATCTTATTCTCTATTGCTGGCCTAACGTTTCAGAACTGCCATAACAACAATATCCAAACTTACCTTAATGCCATTGTGAAATCACTTGAAGGATGACAAAATACTTCAAGAATATCTCATAAACCTATGTTCAGTTCTCCAAACCTATATCTGGTGCAGATCCTAACCTTTCCACAGTCTTTGCTTATCAATCTTAGAGTTGACTAGTCTTTCCCAACAGGAAGATACCCTAGTTGGGGAAGGCTGCTATCCTGAATATCTCACTGTGACTCAGATAGATTGTTTCAAGAAGACCAGTCATAATTGGAATACTGAATTGGTTATCCTTTTTGGAAATGTTACTTCAAAAAGATTGATTCTGTACATTTATTATCTTATTAATTATGTGGTACATTAGGAGCTGAGATAGCTTTGTTCTTTTCTTTGTCTTTGTTGTTTTCCATAGTCAGAAGACTATATTCTTAGATTGTTTTCCTTAACTGGCTTCCTACAGGAAATTCTTCTATCATTCATTTCATTCCCTGCACTATGAATGAAAAAAATTCATAGTGCAGGGAATGAAACACTTTCTATTGGAACATTATACTTGCTTAATAAACATTTACTTCTCCCTTTCAAACTGTCTTTAAATAGCCTTTATGAGCTTTATTCTATCCACATGTGTAAGCTCTGCTAGATTCAGATACTAGTAATGAACAATAAAATTCCAAGGGTTACTTCAAAATAAGGAGATTGAAGTGTGTCTACTCTTTGATCCAGAAATTCTGTCTGTTCAAAGACCTAAAATATTCTATAACCTATTCTGTGGAATGGTTGATCTACAACATCTGTAAAATATAAGCAATAAAAAACCTAGATTAGGATATCTTTCTGAGCTAAGAACATCCTGCTGTTAATTGCTCACATAAGAAGAATAAACTAGTAGTGCAGTAATTGAATCTTTATGGAAATAAACACGTGGCAGATTTACTATAATTGTGGGAGATAGCAGGGGGAAAACAGCTATGGCCATATTAACCTGTTTAACTGAATCGTCTGCATTTCCAACACAAATAAATAAATAAACATCATGACACTACGTGGTGAGCTGTGTGCCAAATCAAAATAGTTACAATCATCCATTTATGCCAATGTGCCAAATAAGATAAGTCACTGTGCCAGGTTCCATCATGTTGATATTTTTTTAATTATACTTCAGGCAGCTACAGAAACAAAAGTTGACATCTGACAAAAGAGACACAAAACACGGTGTTACTTAGATATAGGAGGCAAATGGAAAGACTCTGCAAAATCAAGGTTTTGCTAAGGAAAAATCTCACTGAAGCCATTGTATGTATATTTTTGTATCGTGCTACCGCCTAGTGGAGCAATGTAGTCAAGAAATCTGCAATGAAAGTTTTGAAGTATAAAGTTGTCGATAATTTAGTAACCAGTCAGTTTTTAAATTGTAGCTAATCACATACTGTCAGGCTGAAGAATGTCTCTTATTAAATAAGTCATTTCTCACCTGCTACTGAAACAGAAATAAAAGATGCTGTTTTGTGTGAATAATGTGCAACTAGATTATATTTCTATTGCCAGTCTTAGGCTTTTCTATATTAAATAGATGGATTAAAAAAGGTTAAAGGTCCAGCTTTGCCCAGCACAGGAAAAAGTATATTTTTGTACAGGAGAAAGCCAAGATGTGCTAACTACTCTTCATGAGGCTTTCTAAATAAATTGGAACCTGATTAGGCAAATTTCTATCTCAAGTGGAAAAAAAACCCCTTTGCTTACAGACCAAAAGTATTTAGAAGAAAATATGTTGATAAATATGTTGGTACTGTAAAAATAGTAAGAATAGCTCATTATTAATTGCTGGAGAAATACAAAAGTGTGCTCCATAGTAATTGTGTTGAGTAAAGTGAGAATGTAATGCTGGACAAAATTACTTTTTGATCTACACCCACTCTTTGTTTAACAACCGCATTCTATTTTAATGTCTTGGCTGTTAAGCAACGTGGTCATTAAATGACTGAGAAATTAAAGAGATGCTGTGCTCATTGGTTGCTGCTATCTCATTCAAATAAAGTTCTCTCCTACCATGTCTTGTGCTTGATCTTTCCTTCCCCTCTTTGCCCCTTTGCAAGGTAGAGAAATTGCTTAAACAAGCTGTCTCTTACTGAATTACTTTTCTCTGCAGTGCAAAGTTTTAAGTTAAGTGATAACTGTAAGTTAACAAGGTTAGCTGTGTTACCTTAACTTGTTGATAACAACCCTCCAGCCAGCTTGTGTTGCTGCTTGAAACTGACAAGACCTTAAATCAGTTTCATATTTTTGTTGTCAATCCTATGAAATTTGCTTATAAATATGCACATTAATTGGAAAATATATATATTTATTCTATTTACTATCATCTTATTTGCACATAGTCACTGATAGTTACTAAGCAAGAGTGGTTGTACTTCAGAAATGTTGAAATAGACCAGAGGTAGGCAACCTTGGCTCCTTTATGACTTGTGGACTTCAACTCCCAGAATTCCTGAGCAGCCTGGCTCAGGAATTCTGGGAGTTGAAGTCCACGAGTCATAAAAGAACCAAGGTTGCCTACCCCTGAAGTAGAGTAAAGTCCAAAACAATAAAATCAGGAGATGGTTAGGACTAGGGTTGGAGTGAGGATGTACCATTTTTTAGGAAAAAACATTTTTTTTTAATTTGGGAATGAAAACTCTTCCACATGTGCACTACCTACTCCCTAAAAAGTGGAGACAGTCAATCTGAAAAAAGTACACAGATTAGGATTTGGGTTTGAGCTATATAATTATGTCTTACTACTGGTGCTAATAACAGAATACTTGGCACCTCAGCTTCCCATTCTTTGTTTGATAAAGATTCACATGCCAGCGCACAAGCATATACAGATTCTAGAAACAATAAAGTATTGTCTAATATTCTTAGAGTAAACTGGTTAAGAATGTTATAAGGGAGATATTTATTGTTCCTCAGCCAATGCTTCTTCTATATACTGGAAGTGTTCTAAATGTTACTTCTATTTAAAAGTTATAATCTCTGTATTTTTGAGGCAACTAGAAAATTTTTATCCATCAGTGTCAAAGTTCATACAAAATTCCAGTTATCAAAAGAAGAAACCAAAAAGAGTTCAAAATAGTCATTGAACATTGGATACTGTATGAAGCATCAATTTTCAGTAATTATCACGTATAACAACTATCTAACCAGAAGAGAATATGCAAAGTCTCTTTTCAATTATTCTGGGAAGAGCAGTATTTCTCTTTAAATTTGTTTTTCTAAAACTTAGAAGTTACAGCTGTACCAATGATGCCACCTTGTGGTTAGCAGTACCTTAAAGCATTTAGCAGAGGAAAATGTCTGTTTCATTAAAAAATAATATATAAAGATAAAACATTCAGAGCAAAATTTTAGCTATTATATAAGAATGCAAAATAAAAGATTATTGAAATTTCTTTCCTCATGTCTAGTTTCTGAGAATACTGTCTATAGGGGATTTGAAATTTCAAAGCATGCTTATAATGAGTATATAATAAAAAAGTAAGACTTTGGTATCACTAATTCAAATGCAGCTCTAATTATTCCAAGTTCAGTAATAAATAATTCACATTTTCATTCACATTCTGCCACAATATATAGTCAAAAATAAAAGTATCAACATAATTACTAATTATGTTAAAAATAATCCATAGAAATGTTTTGTTCCCTTTCTTTTTTTTTCCTACAGAGACTTCAAGATTAAAACATCATTCTTATAGAGAATTAAAAAAAGGTTATTTGAGAAGGTGGGAGAAGAGATGAGTTCTACCTATTCATTCCTAGTCTTTAAAACAAATTAGCTAAATACTATGACAGATTATTTGCTGTCCAATAGATATAAGCAGCAATTTTTCCAAATGAAAAATTATGCATTTTATGTTTATAAACCTTAAGTACAATAAACAAAACACATGTTGGTGTATAACATACATCACTCTTTAAATATTTCAATCTATTCACTTAGAAATTACCATAATGTGGATTATGATATCATAATAAATTTGTGTCAAACCTAAATTTTAATATTTGCTGTAGTTCTTATTTCAGTTATTTTTGATAATGAAGATAACAAAATGAAAGCATCGTGACAGTTTATTCACCATTATTCTGCATATGAACCTACTCTCAGAATTTCTTCCTACATTAATATGGGGAGAACTGTAATTTAGGAAAGGATTAGGAGGGGTGAAATATGAGCCAGGTAATGCCATAATGCAGAGGTGTTCCTGATGCTATACCTCCCCACAGCTAACCAAATGCTATGTATCCCATGGCAGCAACAATGGACATCATTCTCTTGCTTGTTGTGTTTTGTATTATTTTCTATTATATTACAGTGTTATATTCAGAGATTAAAAGAGGACTAACAAATTTGTGAGATTTTTTTAAAAAAAATATATGCCAAATTTAGGATGATAAAACTAAGATCTCTGTCTGTACAATGTGTTGTCTCTAACATATTTGAAAGATGCAGTCAGCATTATGCAGTCATGATGCTGACACTGCTGCTAATCTAGCTTGCCTTGGCTAGATGTCCTCTATCTAGATGACTGGAAGCTTGAGGATCAAGTAGTCTTGTTCACTTATTTTAAAGTTTTATATGGCCGTCCACATTATATAAAATAACTCTGAGCAGCTAACAACAATTAGATATCAAAAGACAAAAGTTTAAAAGTCCCCTCATCTCACCAAGCACTAAAACAGTCTCAGCATAAAATCAAAAATACTCATTTCCTGAGCGAAAACACATCTTAACAGGAAGGTCAGGAAGGTAGATACCCTCCACATCTCAGAGGGGAGGCTGTTCCAGTAGGTAAGCACAACTATGGATACCAGAGGACACCAACTTGCAGAAGGCAAAACTAGCCCCACTATATCCAGAATGCACCCAAGGAATCACTATCGATAGGTGATAGCAAAGAACTAGAGAGAGCTCTCATAATTGTCTTTATTTTTAAAGCCCACTAGCCAGTATTTGCATATGAGTATTATAATCTGCCTTATTCAAAAATCATGGCTATTGCCCATTAAATGTTTGGCTCAATGGCTATGAGAACAAACACTAAATTAATGCTCTAAGTAACACATTTATCTGAGATGACTCTGAAGTTAATAGGAATCCCCTTCCCTCCATCCTCCCCAAAAAGAGAAAGAAATCAAAGAAGAATTATAAATATGGGAAAATACAATATTTAGCTTCCCTACCTTCACAAGTCCTACCAGTCCTGAAAATTTCATTTTCCACAATGATATGTGCTTCTAGGTCCATCTTATGTGTGTCAGGGGAGTAAATCAAAAACTCCCCATCAGAGGTCGATGAACCATGGTTCATTTGACGCATGGTGCACAACAGGTAAAAGAAAGAAAACCCGAAACATATTCTACTGTAAAAAAACACTTCAATCAGAAAACAAAGAAAGACTCTTAACTGACTACATGTTCTTTCCCACCTGACAGCACAAAGAGAGAGGAAAAAGTAAAAACTTTGTTTTGACATGCGCACACAGTAGTAGAGCCAGATATGAAACCAAAACATGGTTGAACATGTGACACTCACCATGGTTACAATGATAACAACACAGCTGGCAAAGAGCTGACTGCAACATGCGTAGCTGGCAAACAAAAAAAACACAGTGACAGCCCTTTCTTTGTCAGTAAAGCAGAACTCAGATAAGACACATTTTCTTACGCAGATACTTGTGCTGGGCTGCAGGAAGTGACTTGTTAAGGATATCAGCAATCTGATCATGTGTAGGCACATACTGCAACTTAACAAAACCCTGTTTAACTAATTGTCTTATATTTTGATAACAGATGTCAATGTATCTAGACCTTGAACCTGTAAATTGTGTTTCAGATATATAAACCACAGATTCGTTATCTTCCATCACAGTGATCGGTCAAATCGGATGTGTCCAGATATCTGCGACTAAAGCATCAAACCACGTTAGAGAATTACATGCATCTGAAACACAAGCATATTCAGCTTCAGTAGATGAACAAGAAACAAAATTCTGTTTACGCACATGCCAGTACACAGGACATCCATTTAAAAATATCATATAACCTGTAGTACTTTTATGTGATTTCTTATCGCTTGCCCAATCGGAATCTGCATAACAACATAACTCTGCATAATCAGTATGTGTCGGTTCTAATAATAACTTCATGTTTTTAGTGTGTTTTAAGTATCTCAATAATTTTTAACACATGTCCAATGAAACTGTTTTGCCTTGCCTACGTGTCGTGATAGGAGTTTAACACTAAGTGCAATGTCGGGTCTAGTCCAACTACTAATATACAGCAGCGACCCAATTACTGAGCGGTAAAGTGTTTGATCTTCGAACTCAGGACTTGGTTCATTCGCCAAGTTGTGAAAATCGGTTTGCATGGGTATACTCACTGTCTTAGCATCCTTCATGTTGCAGTGATGCAACAGTTGTTCAATTTTATCTTCTTGTGTGAGACTAAACCCCTTCTGAGTTTTGACAATCTGAACACCCAAATAAGTATTAATATATCCTAAAGCCTTCAATGTGAAATACTTTTGTAAAGCTTTAGCAAAGTTCTCACTCATCTGCTTATTTGGACCAATATAAACAATATCAACATAAACAAGAACTATCTCATACCCATTATCAGATCTTTTAGTAAACACACATTCATCCGTTTCGGACTTAATAAAGCCCATTGAATTTAGTTTGTCAGAAAGACATAAGTACCACATAAAACCAGACTGTTTCAGACCATAAAGACTTTTGTGTAGGAACCAAGTATCCCCTTCTTGTTGTCGGAACCCTGGAGGACCTTTCACATAGATTTCTTCATCTAGGTCAGCATGTAGATAAGCCGTTTCAACATTGAACCTGAAAGCCTCTAAACCAAGGATAGTTGCAGTGGCTAAAGCGATTTTCACACTCTCAGTCCCAACTGTGGGTGAGTAAGTATTTGTATAGTCCTCAGGATAACGTTGAGCAAAACCCTGAGCTACAAGTCTGGCCTTGTACAATGACTCACCATTTGGCTTCTTTTTAATTCTGTAGATCCACCGAGTGCCAATAACTTTCTTGTTTGCTGGAGGGCTTGCAGGCATAAACACTTGAAGTTTCTTTAGACTGTCCATTTCAGCCTGCTTTGCCTCATACCATTTATCTTGCTTTGATTCAGGAAGATGTTTGATTTGTGTGAACTTCTCAGGAGGAAGCGTAACATTACAAATCAAAGGTAAAGGTGCTTTCATTACTTGCCATGAATACCGTTTTGGAGGGATCCCCTTTGTGGTCCTCTTGGAACGTCTCGGAACAACCGTCCATTCTTCTTCCGTTTCATCCTCATCTTCATCATCATCGCTATCAGCAGCATCGGCAGCTTGTGAAGATGGAACAGTAGGTTGAGAAGAACTCGTGGAAGGAACATTCGCCTGTGAATCTTGATCATCAGGCTGCGTGGCATTAGCAGCATCATCTCTAGGAAAATAAACTCCAGGATTGTTAGAATGAATCCTGGACCAGTCAGCATCTTCCTCAAAAGTAGTGGATTGGGAAATCACAATTACATGAGTGGAGTCGATGTATTTGCTCCATTTTGAATTATCATCAATACCCATAAATCTCATTCTTTTTGCTGCAGGACCTCCTTTCTTTCTTTGAGCTAAAGGAATATTCACCATAGCGTATGAACCAAAGATATGGAGATGCGAGAGGTCAGGCTTTTGTCCATATAACCTGAAGTAAGGGGTCTGATTTATTACACTACTCCAAGTACGGTTAATGATATGATTAGCATATTTAATAGCCTCACCCCAGTATGGGAGACTGAGGTTAGTGTCTTCAATGAGGCAACACATCATGGTTTGCAGTACCCCATTTCTGCGTTCTGCCACTCCATTCTCAGCCGGAGTGTAGGGAGCTGAGGTCTGGTGTAGTATGCCATTCTTATGAATCCAGTCCTGAAAGCGCTGAGACATGAATTCAGCACCACGATCACTCTGAATTCTGGCAATGCTGACTTCGTGTTGGGTATAGACAAGAGCGGCAAAGTCTTTGAAGATCTGAAAAGTCTCAGATTTTTCTTTCATAGGAAATACATATCCATATCTAGAGTAATTATCAACAATTGTCAAGAAATATTTTTTACCACCAATTGTTGGTGTAAAAGGACCCACTATGTCAGTGTGTACCAAATCAAAAATGCATGTTGACAGGCGTGTAGTGCGCTTTGGAATTGCTGCTGCTTTGGATTTGGATTTTTTGCAGACAGCACAATCCAAGAACACCTTACACCCCTTTAGATCCAAACCTCTTGTGACCTCTGGCATCTTCTTAAGAACACGGAAACTGACATGACCCAATCTTCTTTGCCACTTATGAATACACCTGTAATGGAAAGGTTTACCTGTTAGTGAATTCTCAACATTAGCATGTTTATTAGGAACCTCAGGCTTGCCGTGGGCAACCTGTGTCTTATTTGTCTTCTTGTTAGCTTTAGGAGCCTTTGAAATAGCAACAGGATCTCTTTCTGGGACATCTCTCACTGGGCCTGCACTCTGCTTTTTTGGACCTTGTATACTTGCCTGCTCTTGCCGCTTAGATTTTGGCTTTATGTAATAAACACCACTAATCAACATGGTTTCAGCAACAATACCTCCATCTTTAACTACATAACTTGCTTTTTCAAGGTGATGGACCTGAAATTTTGATACTCTAGACAAGTGACTCTGACTAAGCAAACTACTATTTGCTGATGGTACATAATAAATATCAGGAATAATTGCATCGAGCTCTTCAATATAAACAGTTCCTTTCCCCATGACCTGAACAGAATGATTTGAAAAAGAGTAAAGCTCACGAAGTTCAGGTTCAGGCTCGTGCATCTCTGTATAAAGCTCTTTTCTATAGGTAACATGTAATGCTGCTCCACTGTCCAAAGTCCAAAGAAGTCGTCTGTTGTACTCTGGTTGAGGTTGTGGATCGTTGGTTAAAGCCAATGTGGCAAGTGGAGCTTGCGGATCATGCCTGGGACCACAACGACCTTGTCGTCCGCCTCTACCTCTGCCTCCTCTGGGATCTGTTCCTCTGGATTGGTATGTAGCGGGCACTGGAAATCGTTGGGGACAATCCCGAGTGGCATGTTCCACACGATTGCAGATGTAACATCTTGGCATCCTTGGAATGTAGGCTCTTCCACAGAAGGGACACCTCGCTGGAGCTCTTGATGCAGGTGGTCCTCTCAAATGTGGCGTGGCTTGCATAAGTGCCTCTTCTTCGGTTAAAATTTTGCATACATGATCCACCGTGCATTGGGTAATGGACACTTGATTAATTTTGGTAATAGCACCTTTCCATTCATAATTCAATGTTAATAATAATGCTGATCATTTGAAAATCATCAATAGGATAGCCTTTTTCACCCAGTTCTTTTCTTATTCCTTTCATTTTAGTCAAATGGTCTCTAATATGTTCACCAGCTTTTAATCTTGAACCATGGAACTCGGACAAAAGCACACATGTAGACTCAACAGACGTAGGCCAATAGCATGCTTCTAATTGAGTCCAAATTTGTTGGGCAGTTGCATCTTGTGAAAAAGTGAGCTGCAATTCAGTGTCCATTGACATCAATAATGTTGTGCATGCTTTAGTATTTAAGTCCCATATGTCAGGAGTCCATGGCTGGCCAGGAGGATTAAATACCATGCAAGGGGTACCTTCTCTGAGGAGCAAAAGTCCAACTTCACTGACCCATGCCTTGTAATTTTGTCCTGACCGCTTCAATTTCAAATCACCAACCAGTGGTACAATAGGAGATGCCTGTTGAGGAACATGCATTTGAGGTACTGGCTGTGCAGGCTGTGCAATCTGGACTTGACCTGCAGGAGGCACCGGTGGCACCTGTGCCAAGACTTGCAGCAGTTGCATTGGAGCTGCTGCTGGTACCGGTGCTGGCTGTGGCTGTACTTGAGCCACAATTCCACCCTGGCCAGCAGGAGGCACTGGCGCTTGGGCTGCAACATTAAGTTGGCCTGCAGATGGCGCTGGCCTTTGTATTTGAAAACCCAGTGGTAGCTGCACTTGGGCTGAATGTTGCTGTGCTCCATCTGGGACAGGAACTTGGATAGTAGCAGTATTAATAGGAATTCTAGCACCATCAGGGGCTGGAGCTCCCGATGAATGGATTGGCTTTTGTACAGACACAACATCTTGAAGAGGTGTTGCAGCTTGGAGCAATGATTGATTAATAGACATCTGTGAAAATCCATGTTGCATTCTCTGTATTTGCCCCTGTAGTACATATAGTAATTCATTTCTATCTTGTAAAACAGATTCACCAGCAGATGGTGTTATAACATTAGATTCAAGCATCACTGTAGCTTTGTGTGTCATTTGATCCTGCACATCATGAGACTGTGACACAGGTGCTTTCTGTTCCCCTTCATTTGACACAACACCCACTTGTGGGAGTGGACTTGGCTTGGAAGAAGAAGACAATATGGCGGAATCTGGAATTTGAATAACAGCAGAGTCTCTCTTCTGCTGCTTAATCAATGATGCATATACTTTTGCCTGGTGCAGCCCCTGTTCAAATGCCTCAATCTGGTCAAAATAACTTTGCACAGCCTTCTCATGTAGAGTTTGTTCAGGGCTAAGAGGAGAATAATGAGTTTCATCTTTCCTAAGTGAAACTTTAGGTCTGGCACCGAGCCACTCAAATTCAGCATGGGCCCCTTGAGTGTGAACTCTTTCTGGGGCAGCTGCCTGAGAGCTTGTAAAATCAGAAGAAGGTGTGACTGACCTTAAATCATCGACAGAGGCTGCAGCTTCTTCCAGTGGCGTAGCGTGGGTTGTCAGCACCTGGGGCAAGGCAAGTAATTTGCGCCCCCTAACCTGTGGATTTTAGCACTCGAGTCTCTTCCACTACATTAGTTAAAGAAACCCTTACCCCCTAAGCACATGTATTGTTTGTTATGAAAATACTGATGTAATTAAAGTAAAATGCATCTAATGCGCCCCCCCAGATGTTGCGCCCGGTGCGGCCGGCCCCCCCTGCACCCCCCACGCTACGCCACTGGCTTCTTCTCCAAGATGCGTGGCAGAAGCAAGTGGAGTCTGTAAACTTGAAGGAAAACGCCTCTGTGAAGTGGCCTCCTCCTCTTCGTCAGACTGATAATGAGCCTCCTTTTTGCCTTTCCTCCTGCTCTTCTTTTTCGGCATATTTCAGTAATTAATCACAGCGTTCCTCAGTCGCTGACCTAACTAACTGACTAATAGCCTAAACGCTTATCAGCATCACTTGAAAGTAAAGATGAATCATTCTCTGCTACCATGTCAGGGGAGTAAATCAAAAACTCCCCATCAGAGGTCGATGAACCATGGTTCATTTGACGCATGGTGCACAACAGGTAAAAGAAAGAAAACCCGAAACATATTCTACTGTAAAAAAACACTTTAATCAGAAAACAAAGAAAGACTCTTAACTGACTACATGTTCTTTCTCACCCGACAGCACAAAGAGAGAGGAAAAAGTAAAAACTTTGTTTTGACATGCGTATACAGTAGTAGAGCCAGATATGAAAGCAAAACATGGTTGAACATGTAACACTCACCATGGTTACAATGATAAGATAACAACACAGCTGCAAAGAGCTGACTGCAACGTGCGTAGCTGACAAACAAAAAAATAACACGCAGTGACAATGTGTACATAATTTTTTATGTACAAATACACACACACAACTATCAGCAGTGCTTTTTTTGTAAGAAAAAAGGTGCCGGAACTCACATCTTGTTAATCTTTTATTTACCTTTCGCACATAGTCCATCACTGTACACACCACCCACACACATCAGTTGTATAACAAAACATAACAGTCGCCGCCGAGCAGTCCCACAAGCTGAGCAGCCAGACAAAGTACACATGCACTGGACTCAACACACAAGCAGCCGGCATGCACTTTTTTAATGATTTTGCCACTGACCTGCTTCACTTGACAGGGCGATTCAAGTCCACCTGGACCAAACATCAAATTTTCAAAAGTTACTCTTAAAACTTGGAAAATCCATCAAAAAAGGTGACAGAACTATGTTCCAGTGAGTTCTATGACAAAAAAGCACTGCCTATCAGAAGTCACATTCCAAAAAAGAATAGTTGGCTATGAGAACAAACACTAAATTAATTATTACTGATTCAAATTAATTATGGATAAAATAAATATTGATTTATCAAATCAATAAATTATGAACTTTGTCAGCTACTCTGTTTCTTACACTGATAACCATGCAAACACATTCAGAGAGGCACATCCCATTCCTCCACCAGAAAAAGCTTCAGTGGTTGGAAAGACAGTAAGATAAGCTAAAAGAAAGGAATAGTTGGGAAGGCAAAAGAAAGGGAAGAATAGAATTTGATGGGGAAAAGAAAGACATATGCAACCAACTTCACAGAGAAGGAAAGAAAAAAATTGAGACACCCTGCTTTGACATTTCAAAAAGAATAAAATTAGTTTGGCAATGCCCCTCCATGCACTGGCTAATCTTCAAATTAATCTTGAAGGGCTTCCAATTTTTAGCCAGTGATGTCTGCAATCCTTTGTATTTGATGCCATTGTTTTACTTCAAAAACTTCTGTTTATACCAGAGATGGTAAGATGATCCTCCAAATAAATGAGTGGTTATTTGGAAGAGATATATATACCATATACCATATTTCTATTTATATGGTATATAATAACATAAAAATAAAGCAATCCTGGGGGGGGGAAAATATCTAGTTAAAGAAATCTCCCTTTGAATGAAACAAGATTCGAAATAACTAATTCTCTCCCTTGAACTAAAGTCAGTTGATCCATGATATAATGAATAAATGAATTCTCTCCCTGCTGCTAGCCTAAACATTCACACATGCAGATATATATTCATACGTAGGATTCCTTAGGTGAATTATCAATACTAATTTATCCTCATTTCTAGGAAACCCAATGAAACACTTAACTGCAATGGCTGGCCAAAAATACAATTCCATTATTGGTTGCTATAGGTTGCTATAAACATTCATATCTTCTTTTTTGGTTTACCCAAGGGCACTTTTTATGAGTGTGTGTGTGTGTGTGTTAAATATTTCTCAAGTCATTTGAATATGCCTTGCTAATTAACTCTTTCTTTCCTGTTTTGCCTAACTCAAGGCTATCCACAGGATATAGTCACAACTTATGACAGCTCATTATTTGTGTAAATTATTCAAATTGCTAATAAAAAAATTCTAAAAAATTCTTTATTAGCAATTTGAATAATTTATATATATGTGTGTGTGTGTGTGTGTGTGTGTGTGTAAATTTTAGATTGCTAGCAAAGAATTAAATTTACACAAATGTTAGCAATCTAAAATTTACACAAATATGAGCTGTCACTGGTGTGACTACTGCCTGTCGATGGCCTTCGGTTAGGCTGAAACAGGAAATAAAGATTTGTCCCATGTTTGGGGCCTAGCAAGGTAATATAAATAGTTAACAAGCATTTACATACATATACATATACATATACATATACATATACATATACATATACATATACATATACATATACATATACATATACATATACATATACATATACATATACATATACATATACATATACATATACATATACATATACATATACATATACATATACATATACATATATATTAGATTGCTAGCAAAGAATTAAAGGGAGACTGATATGCATTTCAAACTTATTTGTTTTCATCAGTCAGCCATACCCTTCTGAGATTCGAACCTGGGCTGATTGCACATTAGGCAGTTGTTTTAACCTCTAGGCTGCAAGCTCTATCTCACTTTGTTAGCTGAGAAGCAAAGGAGATATGTGTTAAATGCTTGTTAACTATTTAGATTACCTTGCTAGGCCCCAAACATGGGACAAATCTTTATTTCCTGTTTCAGCCTAACCGAAGGCCATCGACAGGCACTTCTCCCAGAAGAACGAAGCTGAAGCCACCAGCCTGAGGATGACGGATGAGATTTCGTCGAAACGTTGCTCTTATACCTTCAATTATACATGGGAAAAAACCCGAATGACCAAAGACATTGGAGGTTTTCTAGTCTACCCTCGCTATCCATGACCTTATATCTTCCAGGACAAATAATTGTCCAATCTTTTCTTGAAAATCTCCAGCGATGGTGGACCCACAACTCCAGGAGGCAGGCTATTCCATTTCCTTCTCTGGGGGGAGGGGGGCTGACTTCCCACAATGTGAAAACAATTGCAGTGATTTGCTGGTTGGATTAGAGCTCTAATGTAACCTTTGAGAATCATCTATAATATTTATATGTGCTACATAAGTCCTGAACTTTATGTAAAAGATTATTTTGAGTAACATGCTAAAGCAATGTTTTCTCATTGGAAGAAATGTCTAATCAAAGAAAAATAATAGACAGGGACATGTTCAAAGCAGCTCAACAGCAGAATCAATTACCCAGAGAGGTTGTAAACTGAGCTTCACTCTACCTATTCAAGCAGAGCTTCACCTGCTGTCAGTCAGTTGCTTTCATTTGGATTTCTGCAGAGAGCTGGCTATTGGATTCAATAGCCTGAATTTATTTATCCATCTATTTATAAGTCAACATTTACATACCACCTATTTTTTACTTTAAGTGGCTTATTGGGGACCCCTATGAACTCTCATTTTTAAGACTAAGTTGCAGATCTGCAGGTAGCATTATCGGGATTTTTTTTTCCATTGGAAGATTGTTGTGCTGCTTCCTGCTTCTCTTTCATACAAATTTCATTAGTTCAAACTGGAGCCATTATTTGACTTATCTTCCCCTGTAGCGATAAGGAGAGAACCCCATTTTTGGAGTTACAAAATTCTAGCATCTATTCTAGCAGTGTGACTGTTTAATAACTGTATACAGATATGCCTTTTTCTACATCAAGAGGCATTATTCATAGTCAATCCATGCCTTAGTCAATTTTCAATTGGACTATTGCAATGTGCTCTATATGGGACTGCCTTTAATAGCATTTGGAAGTTACAGTTGGTCCAGAATGAAGTAACAAGGCCAATAGTAAGTTTATCATGATACATTCATGTAACACCATTGCTTCATGAGTTGCACTGGCTCCCAGTAGTCTTCTGAGTGCAATTCAAGGTGCTACTTGTCGAATTTATTGGGTGGCATGGGTTGAAGTTAATTGTGGGAAAATCTATCCCCACTCTGGAAGGATAATGTTTCTCTCAGTGAAATAGTGCTATCTGATAGGAATTTCTCTGCATGACACCTGCCTTATAGAACTACTGTTCCCAGTAACATGAATAGCCTCAATTTTGTTGGCCTCCATGAAAGCAGTGAAGACCTGTGTTTTCCCAGGATCTGTACCAGGATGTTGATGGAGCTGCACCACATGGTTGATTTATAGTTTTATCAGAACCTCAATGTTGATTTTTGTTTGGTCATTATTGTTGTCTATATCTGTTTACAGCACACCATTACCAAAGCATGATGCAATTCTATTCAATAAAATTGTTTATTATTTTATTAAATGTATTAGGGCCATCCACTCCAATAGACTCTGGTTGGCTTACAATTTCTAAATATACAATTAAAAGTGTTAAATACATGAAACAAAATATAACAGCTCTGACTAAAAACAGCCATAAAAGTGAAAATATTCCAGCCAGGCAGAAATGTTTAGAAATACTGTAAGCTTTCTCTCAAATAACCACCAGGTTCTATGTCATGAAAATTAATTCACATTTAACTACCAATACAATAAAACCAATGTTTACAGTTAAAACACAACCAAGCCCAATGATTTGGGACATACCGAGAGAAAAAGCCAACACGAATGAAGACGAATATACTGTGTCCCAGGATAATGTTGCAGGATCCAATCTGGGTCGGTCACCGGAACCAGAGGTTTACTCTTCTGAGCTTTTGGACTCATGCTGGAACCCATCTTCAGGGAACTTCTCTTTAGCTGACAATATGTAAGAATGTACTGTATGTAGGTACCTAATTTATAGAAAATTAGTATTACACTAGAAAATCACCAGAATAAGGTAAAATAAACAAGCCATACAACTACTAGTAAAACACTATTAAAAGGCAATCAAACTTGCACAGATATAAAGGCAAGGAGGAAACTTATTGCAAAGTTGCAAGGTCAGATCCTGGAGATGACCCTAGTACGAAGAAAAGAAAGAAGACTTGAACATGTAAGGAGAAAATATAACATAAATATACCGAGAAGATTGTTACTAGAAGGCTTTAAACACAGCCCCTAGTAATATAAACTGGGCTCCAATTTGAGTAAGAAACTAGTAAACTAGCTGCAGTATAATACAACATAAGAATATCATGGAAGGTATAAAACAGGCCAGTTGTGGACTACAGTAAGAAATGTAGGAAACAGTCAGAAATACCTGCCAGCAAATTATGTCTACAACCACCAAAGTAAAGATTGGTTAAAGCCTCAGAGCTTTCTATCAAAAATATTGAATCCTACAAATTTTAGTAAAATGAAAAATAAAACAAAATTTATTGTAAAAGTAGCTAGTTTTAATCTATTTATCATTAGTCAAAACCCCAAGACTGTAACTAGAAGGGCAATTTAGAAATTTGGAGAAAAATAGGGATGAAAACACAACAAATGGTGGAAAGGCAATCTTCATTTATCCATATTCAGCTTCAGATTATAAGGCATTTGTGATGAAACACCAATAAAACATGCTGACACAGTTAACTATGCATTGTCATCAAAAATCACAAGAAACCAATAGATATTAATATTAAAATAGCAGTGATATTAAAATACTTACGTAATCATGAATCAGGTCATTCACCAAAAAGATTACAAAAAGGTAAATAAATAGATCCCAGAATTAATTTTGTTTAGTATAGTGGGAAATTCCCAGAATATCAGGATTTTATATACTTGATCTCCACATATTGCCATGTAGATTATAACTTTTGAGTATTCCTAGTATGCAGGTTATTGATTAATCCACGATATCATTCTGCAAAATAATGGGAACAAAAAAAATCTTGAATCTATAATCAGCACATCAAGAATGCTCAAAAATTATAATCTACATAGCAGTATGTGGCAATCAAGTATATCAAATATTTCTGTCAGGTCCAAAAGGATCAGTATTCTGGTACTTGAAGGATTGTAGGAAGGATGTGAATAGGACACTAGACATAAGCAATGAAGAGATAGAAGAACAGTCCATTGGCTGCTTATCTTATAAATGAACACTCAGCCCAGGTGGCAAGAAATTTGGTATGATACATTTTATATCATTCAAAGAGACTCCTCCTTAATGAGCTCATTATAAATGAGAGCTGGAAATTCTTGTAGTTTCCAAGATATATGTAATGCCCTATAATGCTAAACAGATTAAAGAAGCTAGAATTACATAGGCTTCAGTAACATATTTTTAATACTAGTCCTAGGGTAAATTCAGATTTTTTCTAAAAAAAAATGAAAGACACAACAAGTGCTTTGAAGATAGAATTATAAAGTTTGCAGAGACTTCACCTTAGGAAACATTTTCAGTTTTAAACATATTTTCCACTCCCTTTTAAGATATTTCTCCTCAAACTCATGCTACAGCATTCAGTTTCATTCATCCAAAGCAGCTGTAAAAAGCGAGCTTCATAACTGCAAAATCCAAGCTACAAACACAACCAATTATTAGCAGCAAGTGAAATAAAACTCTAAACTTAAAATAGTCTTCAACGAGAGGTTAAAAAAAGGTCCAGACTCAAATAATTTGAACATGATAAATGAAAAAATAAAAGAACTATAACAAGGAAGATGCTATGAGGAAGGCTTCCTCATTAAAGAAGGGATACTTTAGAGAAATCAGATTACCACTCTGAATGGTACAACATGCTTGCTTGATATGATTGGCATCCATTAAATTACCCATTCTTCATCAGATGATGATGATGGTGATTATAATTATGAAGATCTGTTAGATTTATATCTTGCCTTTGTTCCAGGAGATCCAGGTCGCACCTACTTTCATTTTATTGTAAGTACAGACCTGAGAAGTGGATTGGACTGAGAAAAATTCCATCAGGCCCAAGAGCTTAAATTAGTTTCTTTGGAATAGGTGTTGACTTCTAAGACCTAGTCCAACATATTAACCACTGGGTCTACAGTATATTAAGCATATCTAAACAACAAACATCTGAACTCTGTTTTTTACTGCACAGTATACTAAACACATTCCAGTAGAACAATTCAAAGTGATGTATCTGTCAAAGGATTTAAATCTTTTGAAAACTCTTCTATCTGAAACATACAGATCTGAAGGACACATCGCAGTAAACAGGCCATTGTAACAATAAACAAAGAGGTAAACCCTGCATCTGCAACTAAGATCTCTTACAGCAATGGATAATAAAAAGGGAAAAATCAATTGAAACAGGTGTATCAGCCACATATTTCCATTGTAGGAAGAAATTATAGATTTAAGGCTTCTATCTCCATCCCCCCATTCACTGTGGGAAAAATACAATTTGCAGCCAAGGCAGCCTTCATGCTTCACTCCTCGTGTTATTCCTCAAACAAATGTATTTCGTGGATCAAAGCAATATACAATATACTTCCATCACAGCTTTTAACTCCAACAGCTCAGCATGCAGTTTGCACAATGACAAGTTTCACTAGAAATTTAACAATTTTAGCCATTTATTGGATAATATCTTGAACTGCAATAGCATGACACATGACCAGTTAAGTATTTTCACTGCAACAGGCATTGAAAGAGAAACTCGATATAACAACAAAAGATTGAGTTTTAAAATCAATATTAACCTTGACCTTATGTTTGTCTTTGTCTACGTCTTAAAATTTGTGGCAATGAAATGAAAAATGGTCCCTATGCTGAATCAGCACACTGTGCTTGTCCTGTGAACAGAAGACTGCTTTGACTATTCTTGAAAGAAGAGCATGAGCCATGCAACTGGTATTCCATGCAACACAGATCAACTTGCATGAGTGATGGGCCACCATGCGTGTGCATACATGAACAACTCAACTTAGAAGTTGAACTGTGCATGCATGTGCACACGTGCCAGTCTACCACTTGTGCAAGTTGAACTGCACACACGTG
Organism: Vipera berus; assembly: GCF_964194415.1. Classification (NCBI taxonomy): domain Eukaryota; kingdom Metazoa; phylum Chordata; class Lepidosauria; order Squamata; family Viperidae; genus Vipera; species Vipera berus. Next base: position 32,538,546 of record NC_138209.1, on the reverse strand, counting down.
CAGGCTGGTCTGCCACTTGCATGGCCCAGTTGCAAATAGGGGTACTATCTGTTCATCTAGCTTGGAGCTTCAATTAATTTGGGAGTTCAGCTACAATGAGAGCCAGATTAAGACTTGGTCTATAGAGTGTCTTATCCTGACCAGCTATAAAATTGAGGAAACTCTTCTAGAAGCCTGCATAATACAAAATGAATTTTAAGATGCATAAAACTAAAGCAAGCAAGCCACAAGCAACCTTATTAGCAAAAATGTTTTCAATTCTATGTTACTAATAACAAGCATGAATAACAATTAGTAGCATGAATCATATACAAGGGAAAATCATCAAGCTCCACCCTGGCATAGAAGTTAGTATATTTATAGTCAAAGCAAAGGAAAAGGTCTTACCTCCTTTTAAAAAAGCAGATGTGTCTATCATTAAACTGTGTGTTGTACAAGAAGCCATTCTGCAGGTGTTGAACTTCGAATAAAATATATTCAAATTGTGGAATTATATAATATATTTATATAATATAATATATATATATATATATATATATATATATATATATATATATATATATATATATATATATATATATATATATATATATATATATATATATATATATATATATATATATATTATATAATTGTGGAATTATATTATATATTCAAATTGTGGAGCAGTGGGCTAATGCCTCCTTAAGTAACACCAGCTGCCTGCAATTAGTGCAGGTTCGCATCCCACCAGGTTCAAGGTTGACTCAGCCTTCCATCCTTCCGAGGTAGGTAAAATGAGGACCCAGATTGTTGGGGGCAATTAAGCTGACTTTGTAATAATGCTGCTTGGGGGTGTATGAAAGCCCTAATAAGCAGGCATATACATAGAATGAAGGCTACTGCTAAGCTTGTAAGCCGCCCTGAGTCTTCGGAGAAGGGCGGGATATAAATGGAATTTAAAAAAAAATTGACTAGTCAACCAATAACCTAGTTTTACTCTAGAAATCACAGAATGGGAAGCTTTTGATATTAAATGACCTGGTTGGGAAGGCTAGCACTGTATTGGAACTAGCAGGTAGAACTTTACTACTAAGAATATTTTTATAGTTGTAAGACAATTTATTTCTGTTATAAGGCTAGCACAAGTTAGAAGACTGTGGTGAGGATGATCACTGTATGTTTGTATCATTTAGTAACAAACAAATTCTGTGCAATAATCAGTTAAAATAAAATAATAAGACTGTAAAGAAACAATATGTCATTGTCAGATACACTGTAAGATAAAGTCTCATTTATCAAGATAGATTCATTTTGAATAGTTCCATGCCATTTTCTTGATAACAGAATGAAAGTTTTCTTCTGGGATGTTAGAATTAAAAAGAATAAAAATCATATAACAAACTACATTGAGAACAGTGTCCTGCCCTAAGGGGATACAAGCCTCCAAGTCACTGAGATTACTTGAGGCTCCAATAATAGTACTAGATCCAAAAGAACCCAGTCTGTACTTCAGATCATTTTGGAGTACTGCAGCCCCTTTCAAAAAACATGAGTTTAAGTAGTATTTAATTAGACAAATATAGCATTTGCATACAACATAACTTCCATTCCAGTAGCATTTTCCTCTCCCAGGCTTACAAAAGTAGTTAAAGCCAACACATCAATAACAACAACATTACCTGCAGATGTCTTGATCTCAGAATGCATTGACCTATTGATCAACAAAAGAGTTCATTTTCATTCAAATAATGCCACCTCTTTAAGCTATCAAGCTACCTCCATTTTACACAAAATGAAATTGGTAAATTGATAACAATTCTTCAATGTCATTTGGTATGTAGACATATGTATATACATATATAGTCTTGAAAAAATAGTCAAGTTATTGCTATTAAAAATTTAACAAAAGCAAATCTCCAGAAATTTTCCAGTTTTCATACTTCTGTTGCATTTAAAACTGTAGGAGGCTCTTAAAATTAAAATGATAGCATATAATCAATTTTGCACCTATGCCTGTTTCCCCAATAGCATCTCTGTTGTGATGTGTTGTAAGAACTGTGGAACTGTAATGCTTTTAAAACATAGTGTCCATTTTAAAAAAGACAGCAGAATCAGAAATCTGCTGACTCTCTTTGGTCCATATCTACTCCATCGCTATCTTATGTGATCAGGAAAAACTAGGCAGCAATGAGATACAAAAGTGTACATTACTATCTACTGGTTATCTGGTTTTCAAGTTGAACTGGAATCTTCAGAGAAGTGCGGCATGAGTGATGTTTGCACATGTGGCTATGTTTTGAAGGAAATGGGGTGAAATAGTGAGGGACAACATACTTTAGGTGTGTTTAGCCCTCCTTTTTCCTTTCTCTTGCTTGTCCTCAGCTGATGAAGCTGGTAGATAGAGTTCAGCACCTCTCTTCCTTTATCATTGGAGGAACCCATCTGAGAAATTTGCCTTAATACCCGAAGAACTCTACTGTCACACCATTTTCTTTTTTTCATGAATGCATCTTTTACCTCATTTAAAGTAAATTCTGTTAAGTTTTGTTTACTGAAAGGATTGCTTAGATACAAAGGACCTAAAAATCCAAAAATTCCAAACAACCGTTTTTGCCTCCATGAAGTAAAAGTCTGCTTTTAAAAAAAAAGTAAAATAAATCAGTTGTAGATAACATGATAGTTAAGAGGTAGTTCAATATAGTGGTTAGGGCACCAGGCTAGAGACCAGGAGGCCATGTGTTCTAGTCCCACTTTAGGCACAAAAACCAACTTGGTGACTTTGAGTCCTGGGAAGAAGGCAATGGCAATTTCCTTCTGAAATCTTGTAAAGAAAATTGCAAGGAGTCTTTAGCAGGTAAATTAAAATATATTGAGATTATTTGGCAGGGGAAAGAAATCATGGAAATTATTCTCAAGAATTTGTGCCAGTAAATATGGTTAAGCTGAAAACAAAGGAACAACGGGAATAAATATTACCAGTTTTCTGACCCCTATCAGATGAACGTGAATTCTTTTTGAAAGCCTACTAACATGACACTTGGTTATTTATAGCAAAATCAGCTGCAATAGAGTTGCTGTGATCAATGCCTACAATAACAGTCTCATAAATCAAAACAGCAGCAAATGAGGCTATGTTCTGTTCATGAAGAGAATGACGTTTCCATAATATAGAATGTTAATTCAAACTCCATAACAAACTTACTTCACAAGCCACTATTACAGGAATAGAATCTGTGGATATATTTATTATGCAGGAAAAGTGGGAAATGCAACTTATCTTTACAACAAAATCTGTTACTGAAAAGACTGCTAGCTTATTATAGTTGATGCTTCAGTATTTTGTTCCTCATTAATCACAATCAGTATTATATATATTTAATAAAGGAAGATTTTAGAACACATTTGCCATAATCTTCATTAGCTGAAGCATAGCAACACAATCTGACTAGATATACGATTCTAATCAGGCATTAGAAAATATGTCATATGTTGATGTTATCATATGCATAAATACAAAAAATGTTTATATTCAACTTGGTATGTACTGAAAATATTAAGAATTATATTTGCTTAATGAATGAACCTTTATTGTTAAAGTACAACCATGTGTACATTGAGATTGGCTGAGCCTCCCTTCATGCCCCCACCCCCAACTCACAGTGACACAAACCCTCCATCTTATTACACCATGTGAGCTAATTGCACAACACACCGGCCTCGCTAGTCAATCATGCATAAAGTTTATAAAATTATTTCCCATTCAAAAGCCTAACAGCCCATGGATAAAACCTGTTGTTCAGCCTGTTGGTATGGCTGGCTATACTCCTATATCTCCTACCCAATGGTAGGAGAGTAAAGAGATACCATCCAGGGTGTGAGTCATCCCTGAGAATTTTCCTCACTCTTCCAAGGCAGCGAGCCCTGGAGAGGTCATCCAGTGGTGTCAGGGGACAACCCACAATGTCTTGTGCTGTGCTCACCACCCTCTGTAATGCTTTCCTATCCACGGCTGTCAGACCAACATACCAAACCACAATACAGTACGAGAGGACGCTCTCTATAGTAGACCAGTAAAAGAGAATCATTAGCCGTTGTTCTACCCTGTTCTTCCGCAAGACCCTGAGAAAGTGAAGTCTCTGTTGGGCCTTTCTGGCCACCTGGGTTGTATTAACTTTCCAGGTCAGATCTTCACAGAGGTAACTCCCAGAAATTTAAAGGAGGAAACTCTCTCCACACAGTCCCCCCCGATGTAAAATGGGGCAGGTTCCTCCTTTTTCCTCTGGAAGTCTAGCACCATCTCTTTCCTCTTGCCGATGTTCAGGTGCAAGTTGTTGTTGCAACACCATATGGATAGTTTTTGTACCTCCCCCCTGTATGCTGTCTCATCCCCACCTGTAATAAGACCCACTATGGTAGTATCATCTACGAACTTAATTATTGTAGTAGATGGGTTGGATGATATGCAGTCATATGTGTACAATGAGTACAGGTAGGAGCTAAGCACAGAGCCCTGTGGCGAGCCGGTGCAAAGCTTCAGGGTGGGTGGGTACAGCAGACCTGACCCTCAGCAAACCTGACCCTTTGTAACCGGTCCCTGAAAAAGTCTTGAATCCAATCGCTGATGGAGGGGGGAAATTTCAAGTCAGTGAGCTTTTCAATGACGGTGCTCGGCAAAATGGTGTTGACAAAAGGAGATTATTATTGGAAGAAGAAAGGATCAAGAAATATATTACCAACTAACATATTGATTAATTGGAGAAATTAATTGTTATTGATTGTTTTGAGTATATGAACCCAGACAACACACTGTTCACAAAGCTTTAAAGATTGTTATTGTAAAAAAATAATAAAATATATATATTAAAAAAATCTTATCAGGCAGACTATCTTGTCTGCCATTTACCCATGATATGGATCACCAAATCTCATAGAAAGGAGTAGGATTCTTGGCTATTTTGCCAGACTCATAAACATAACACCAAATTCTCTTACCTGATTCCATACAACTAGCTAAGTTGAAGTAAAAGAAATTATCATGTAAGGAGTGAAAGGAACCCTGCAAGATTTCATTTGGCTGAAACACTAATTCAGAATATTATTATATAATTTATAAAAAATAAATATACATAGGCTATCATTTTTTCATCTGTAAGAGAGCTAGTATATGCTTGCTGAAATTTGTGGAATTAATTGCAGAATAATACATTTGTCTTTCACAAATATAGTTAGTAATTTCTATGTGGAATTTTTGATTAAAAGTTGAAATAATTTTATACGTATTTTAAAAAATAAAAACAAAAACATGTTAACATGCTGTTAAAATGTATTATTATTCTGTGTGGTTTTCCCTATATTCCTCCCATAGTCGACATATCAAGTTCCCTTCGTCCAGTGCACTCCCACAGGGAGGGTCTTCTCAGGGTGCCACCGGTAAGAGATTGCCGGCGGACGACACCCAGGGATAGGGCCTTCTCAGTGGGGGCGCCTGCCCTTTGGAACCAGCTGCCAGTGGAGCTTAGGACTACCCCCGACCTCCGTTCATTCCACCGGGACCTGAAGACCTGGCTCTTCGAGCTCTCTGGCCCAGGCTGAGAATTATTCTTAATTTTAACTGGGGTTTTATTTATGCAGGGACAAATATAATTTTTTTAAAAAATTTGTTTTTAACTTTTGTATCTTGGTTTTTTAATCACCCTGTAAACCGCCCTGAGTCCTTCGGGAAAGGGCGGTATATAAATGTAATAAAATAAAATAAATAAAATAAAAATAAATATGAAATTAGAAAAATATGCAAGAAAATATTACATGCAAAAGTGCTTTCATATGTGTTAGATGTGGATGCATAAAGAAATTATGCAGTCAAATGTATAAAAGAATTAAAAAATAGCCATTAATTATGAAAGTTGAATTAAAAATCCCTCACCAGAAACTTGCAGCACTTTTATAACATCAGTTCCTAATTTTTAAAGCAACATAAAACCAATTTCCATTACTGTCATATCAGTACAATAATGATTGCATAATGCTAACAGTATAAATCACTAGTGAAGAAATAACTAAGGAAACCTATATAAAATCAGCCTACTAAAGGATATTTTCAGAAGATGTTTCAAGAATAGGATCCTTCCATAGAAATATTATATGTATAAGTATAATATTTATAAACAAATAATAATAAGTATAATATATTCTAAACAAATAACATGGCCCAATACAATGCACAGGTACTTATCTACCTGTTGTGAAGTAGTTCTCACCTAAAAAAGATTCCACAAATATAAATATGTACAGTTAGATAAACTATGTTTACATATACATGTTCTGTGAGGAAAAAAGGATATTAATACTGGATTATATGCAAAGATACCTGGTAGTAAATCCCAGTGAACTTAATGTGAGTTACTTTTAAATAAGCATCATAAGATGCATAGAAAAATTATACATTTTTATTGCATATTATAGAAGACATGAGAGAAAACAAACTTATCAATATATGCACCCTTGGAAAAGACTGATCCATCATATCTGCTGTTACTGAATTTGCATATGAAAAAATCGTATAACCTTCCTCTTTTTTTAGTCAAAAACTATTTGTAGTTCCTATCTAATATATACAGCTTGAACATATACATATAAGATTTGAGAGAGCAGTATAGGCAAAAATAAGCTAAAAGTAATAGGGTTTTACTTACTAAAATACAATAAATAAAACAATTCCAGTTCAAAATAAACATAATATTCTGATTTTTTTCATCTTATCCAACATTTCATTTACTCTTCGTTCTTTTTCATTTTTGCTTACTTTCATTCCTGACAAAATATATTGATGAACTCTGAAGCTTGCAAACTTCTTTATAATCTTTTCTTAGTGCGGATCTAGTTTCACCCACGAGTTCAAGAAGTCATGTTTTAATTTTCCCACCAAAAAGAATAACTGACTTCAGCAGTGCCATCTCAGAAGCAAAAGCATCTCAGAAGCAAAATTATTGATAATAGAGCTTTCAGATGAAAGTTAGATGGTGTAGTTCTCTAGCAGAATGCCATTATTCATTCCCTTTAGAGAATAGCTTTCAGACGAGAATTAGTATATGCAGTGTTATTCATTGTACATTTACCTCACCAGAGAACTATTTTCTCCTGTCTACATATTCTATTCTGCTAGTGAATGATGTTTTATAACTCATTGGAGAGTTCTATTTTATTTTTTAATGCTGGCAGTCTTGCTTTTAAAATATCCATATAATCTAGAAAAAGAGACATTTTAATGCAAAAGTATATTTCAGCTTCCCAAATAACATTTCTCCTTTCCCTGCAGAAATTGTTTTTATTGATTCTGAATCTCAGGGAGCTTAGTATTCATAACAAGAGGCCAAACAGCTACTTGAGAGGACTAAAGTTCTTCACTTAAGTACATAACGTATTTAGGGGAGGCAGGACAAAGTAATAATTGCCAATATTGTCCATTCTCCAAATACACCTCTGCTTTATAATCCTCCAAACACTGTTTTGACAACGAATATGATCTTCTTCAATAGCTTCAATCATGCCTGGAAAAATAAAAGGAAGATAGTCAAGATTATGAATGTTTGTTTCTTATGAAAATAAAAAAAAAAACCTGAACAATTTTATGTGTGTTGTGGTATACACAAAATTCTCATTCAGGCAACCTTTTGGTGCATTCAGGATTAGGATAAGCAACAGACTCAGGTTGTCCCTCAAGGACTTTAATTAATCTTTTATGAAAAGCAAACCTCTGCAGTTCCCATCTGTTACAGAAGTACATTGTGGTGGCTCCTTCCTTATGGAATATTCTACCCCAGAGAGAAGAATGACCCTCACCTTGATACTTTTGCGGAAGGCCTTGAAGATGTGGTTGTGTTAGCCAGCATGGGGACCCCAGGTTGATGTGAAGCCGATCAAATGGTTGGTGGGATGGTGTATGTAACCACTCTGGAGGGGTGGGAGGGTCTATGGGTTACTGTAATGTGAATTTTTAGTTTTATTAGCCTTATGTGAATTGGGTGGACATATAAATTTGTTTAATAAATAAAATGAATAAATAGAATCAGGAAAATGTGGATTGTTATGTGCATGAAATATTCTTCCATTTGTTGGGTGTGCCCAGAGGAAGAGTGAGACTATTCTTCACCCATTGTATGAATTTATTAAACATGCAAGCTAAATTCTTCAGTGAAGCCACAGCCAAGATTTGTACTGATACCAATTATCCCAGAACAAAACTTTCCTATACTACAAACCTTATAGGCAAACTAGATAAGATGTAGGTAACAAATCAACAGCACTTTCGCTTAGTTTAGTGTTCACAGTCTTGACTATCACTGAAATGACTCAGGTCCAAGTCCATTTTCAGCCATGGAAACTTACAGATGACCTGGATCGCTTACTCTTTCTAAACCCAAACTACCTCAAAGAGTGGTTGTGAGACACAACAGGTGAAGGAAATGCTGCCTATTCCACTTTCAACTCCAGAATGAACAGTATGATGCAAATATAAATATTTTAATTTAGTTTAATTTAATTATTCATTTACTTATAAAATTTATATAACTGCCCATCTTAAAACCAACTTTTGACAACCTACTAATAAAACAATATAAAATCAACAACTATGCTAGAAATAGGAAAAACCCTACACAACAGCCATTCTTTTCTAATGCCTCCCCCCCCTTTCTTTCCTATCCTGGTCTCATTCACTCTATCCCAATGCCTAGGATATATAAATTTGTATAGCAGGAGAAAAAATATTTTGATTATTCTGGCAGTAGTGAAATACTCAACTGCCCCTCATCATCTTTCCAGTGAGAACATTTTGCCAACAAAATTATTTCTTTAGTGGAAAAACATATCAATATTTTTAATGCTGCATAACTTAGTTCTTAAGCAGAATGGCCAGGAGTGATAGACAGGAAATTATCTGTCTGGAAACTGCAAATTATATCTTATTCTCTTTCACAAAAACTTTCATATCAATTTTTATGATACACAAGTCAGTAGATACTTTTATCAAGTCAATTCTTCATGGCTTTTTTAATGCTTCATGATGATATAGCCTGGACTAAAACAGATTTAATATTAAATATACCGGTAGCTTTGTGTACAGAATGGAAATAAAGAAAACTAAGGATACAATAATTAATGATGAATGCCAATCATTATTTTTCAACCTAGCATAGCTTGTTTATGAGTTCCGATGATAAAATGAGGTAGGGGATGAAGCAGAGTTCCTGGAGGGAAGTCTGGATATAAATTTAAAAATAAACATCTAAACTGTCAAAATTTCACAGATGAAGAAGCAGTATTTAATAGTAAGCCTGTGCAGTTTCTTCAGCAAAATGAAGCACCCTTCTGGATCCACATCATAAAGCTTCAAAGCAGATTCATGGAGATTTGGGGTGGTTGCTCCGAGGCACTCCTGAGACCCTGCATGATAAGCAGATAAGCACTTTCACCCTAGACAGCTATGGCACAAATGGGTTCCCAATGCATACAGATAAATGCATATACAAAAACCTAAGCTTCAAAATAACCCCACAAAACTTGAATGATATATATGAAGTTTTCTCCTCTTCAATTGGGTGAATTCACAGGGACAAAGCTTTCACATTCAAAAAAAACTCTATGTAATACGAAATTAAATGTAGGATTCTTTCATCATAAGCTTAAATTGAACCATGGTTCACTGAATTAATTCAATTGCCTGAATTCACACATCATTTTTACCTTAAATTAGTCAACTGAATTCACAAAACAAGGTAGCCAACTGAATTTTCATCCTAGTATGCTGTTCAGAACCACTCATAGTAACACATAAATCAAATTATTTTCATATTAACTACTTATAAATTAGTCAATAAACACAGAGAAAAAGCACAGAAAAATAGTGAATTTTATTTTTATACATTTTAGTTAAAAAAAAATCTGCTACAAGACTCTCAGTGATGTATGAGGAAAGTTGTATTTGCTAGAAACTGGACTTACCCATGGTAATGGGAAGTAATATTTGTTCCTTATAAATCACCTTTTATATGTAGGTCAAAGCTGAATCCAATAGTATGTTACTTTGCTTCTTCAGTATCACTGCTTCATAAATGAATGACATGGTATAACACATAATTAAAGTCAGGGTCTTTCTACTGTAGGGTAGACTCAGACTTGAACTTGTTTTTGTGTCCCATCAGGTTTCAGTTTTGTTGCTGTATTCATAGCTTCTATTCTGCATTTCCTAAACTAAGGAGTCAAGTGAAACCAGTAAACAGAAATGCCATTAAGGAACAATCACTTCAAAAGCTCAGATTACTTCCTATTGATGATGGCACATTAGTCCAACAACAGAACTGGCAGGTGATCATTGAGAAATTCCCCAAGTTGCTACAAAAATCCCACCTGATCCATAAGATGCTTAAGGAAGACCACCATAATTGGCTTAGTCACCCACATAAGGGAGAAGCAATTGTCAATATAATTGAGTAGGGCGGAACTCAAGCAAATCTCTGGGAAGATTCTGTTCCAGAGGATAGAACCTAACAAAAAGCACATCTACAAAAGACACCATTTGCCATTCTTAAACAAGTTTTGGTAATATTTGACTGAAATAAGCCAAGTCTCTGTGGTCATCAACCACCAACTTAGATACTTAGTTATTACAAACAGACCTGGCAATAACCGGAGACCAAGGTCACCAATGAACTGACATTAGTATCCAGAACATCACTTGAGGTCAGGGCTATCTCCCTGCTTTACACTCAGATAAGCCTGCCAGCCATAACTCGAACGTTTTGGAGAAATAAGTTAGTCCTGCATGATATTCTAGTGTTTAAGGCAGCCACAAAAGCCTGCTCGGTGACTTTGGACTGGTGATTATCTCTCAACCTCACAGGGTTGTTATTGTGGGGAAAATAGGAGGAAGATGTGTTGGATATGTTTGCATCCTTGAGTTATTTGTCAAAATAATAAAAGTGGAAAATAAATAAATAAATAAATAAATAAATAAATAAATAAATAAATAAATAAATAAATAAATAAATATTCTTTGCATTCAAACCAGAACCAGTTTTACTCAAGCTTTCTCATACTAATATGCTACCAACAGTACTCTATGGCAGGGGTCTCCAACCTCTGGTCTGTGGACCGGCACCAGGCCACAGTACACCAGAAACTGCCATGCAACCAAATGGAGCACAATCCACAGGATGCAGGCAGCATGAAAAACCACGCCCCCTCCAGTCCACAGAAAAATTTCCCTCCATGGAACCAGACCCTGGTGCCCAAAAGGTTGGGGGCCACTGCTCTATGGATTGCATTGTAAGTTAACATGTTGTTGCCTGCATTCAACCAGTCAGAAGGTATAGACAGTATACATTAAGGGTGAACATTTTAAAATAACTTTTATATATAGTAAATATGTATTTAGAGCAATAGCAAAGGCACTTTCATTTTAGGAAATAGATGAAATTTTCCACAAAGTTATCACAAAAGCCTTTGTTTTTTCTACCACATTTTAATCAATGTATTTTACCACCATGATAATCCCTTCTTTCAATTGCACATCTGATTTAATGGATAATCCCTGTATAAGGACTGTTTGGTTTGTGTGTTTTTTTTAAAAAAAGAATCATAACCTATGTTTGTTTACTGGACTGGACTGGCTTTTCTTTTGTGCTTAAGTATTCATTTCTTTCTTTCAGTGCTGCTGCTAAGCACTTGCTATAATTGAACAAATCATCAAAAATTAAGATACAGAAAATATTTGAAACTATAATTCCTCCTCTAGCCATTCCAATAGAGAGCAAAATGCTGCTCAATGTTTTAAGTGCTTAATTTTTGGAGAAGGCATCAGTGCTAGCAATCAAACAGCAATATAATAAAACCTAATTGCATATTTATTGCACAGTTACAGGCAGAAAAATTGATCTCATCAGAATTGCTTCATCCATCTGTTGAACCACTGAATTAGGCTGTTCTTTCGTTAAATTAAAAGTTCCAGAGACAATTACCTGAATATTTCATTACATTTTATATATTTACTTTATTCTAATTCTCATCCTTGGGTATGAGATGTTTACCAAGTTCTTGTTTAACTTAGGTTTAAAGAAAAGAAATGGGGTGAATGATTGCTTGTGTAGTGTAATTATCATGAAAAGTTTCTAAAAGTGATGCAGGGTACTTACATATTGCTCTAGTGAACAACTTTCATTAGTAGAAATCAAACAAAAGCAATCAATTGTCATAATGAATAGGGGATTATTCTATCAATAGAAGTTTATATTTCTTTGAGAAGCTTCAGGATTCATTATCTATTCTATAATTTTAAAAATGTGCATACTGTTACAGCATTGACATGAAAATCGGATGGATTTTAATATTTGTGCAATATTTCTCTAATCGTGTATCTCCTAAATGTGTTGTTTAGAAAGCTCTTTAGCTCTTGACTGCAGCACTTAATTGCTGCAGCAGCATCAACCATTTTTCTTCTTCATTTTCTCCTTCTGCTTGTTTTTTGTAGTTCCTTGCATTATAAGGAAAGCTAAAAGTCTTAAATATTTGGCCATACCATTGTTTATACTGATTAGGCCCAATAAAGATATTGCTAGATTGTAGATTTTGAAATTCAGGTTCAATAACTTGTTCTCAAATATGGTTAAATATTTAAAAATAATATGTTCTAATATCAATGGGCAAAAAATAAATTTCACACTGTTGTAAAGTAAAGCATAGTTTTTAAAATAGTTTGATTTTTATGATATGGTCAGTCTTAAGATGGTACAGAAGCTACTTTTAATAAAATAATTATCACTTCTATTTGCATTTATTAGTTCTGATGTCACTGTTTACTATGCCTTCGGAAAATTGGTGTAAATATATTCCTATCTAATATCACATTTTATGTATCTAATCAAATGCATGTAACCTGTGAAAATGTATGTTATAATAAATGTGTTAGCCTTAAAAATTCCACACAACCCTGAAGGTGTTTCTAGTGCCTGACTCCAAAACTACTATTCAAAAAGCACATTACAGATATTCCATCATTTTCTCCTTAATGTATTTTTCTGACAAGTAACAAAACCCTCAAAAAAGATTAGTGGACCTCGGGTAATGAATAAGTAAAAGTGATGGCTTCAAAATGGATTATACACTGCTAAATACAGAGATGACACCCACAAAGGATAACATTTCGAAGTGGTATCACCACTTTTGAACTTTGAGAAAAAGTATCAAAAATACAGATTGAATTATTACCATTCAAAGGTAGATGATAAATAGATAATAGATAAATAGCAAATAATAGGTGTGTGAGAGAGAGGGGGGGCAAAAAAGACAATCAACCATCCCCAAAGAGAAAAAGACTCCAGCACCTCTCCACCAGTAATTGGCACTCAGATCAGTATAGATCAGGGGTGTCAAACTCAATTTCATTGAGGGCCGCATCAGCATTGCAGTTGCCCTCAGGGGGCCGGGTGGGTATGACCTGGGTGGGCGTGGCCTACTGGGTGGGCGTGGCCAGCTCTACATCGTTCGCATCAAGGGTGCCTATGGGGGCCTGGGCAGGAGTGGGACAGATCTGAGGGTCTCTGGCAGAAGGAGGGTCTCTGGGCCAGGGCCAAGGCAGTGGGGGCTGTTCCCTCACTGTTTCCAGGATGGCTTCGCAGGCCGCAGGAAACCACTTCGCGGGCCGGATCTGGCCCCCGGGCCTTGTGTTTGACATGTCTGGTATAGATTAACTCCAAGTCAACTTCAGACCAACAATTAAGTAAGCAATACCCCAATCAAGAAACTGCCAAAAGCCAATGGCAAACAGCCCAACCAAAGAATCCCTAAGATCGCCCCCACCCACACAGACAGGCAAGACACCAGAATATAAACTGACAGCAAACAGCACTCCTTACTAGCACTGTTGATGTTATCTAGTCAGGGTAATGAAAGGTCTGCAAGAAAACAAGCAACCTTAGAGAACACCAAGGACCCCTCAAGACAGACAGACAGACAGACAGACAGACAGACAGACAGACAGACAGACAAATAATATACTGTAATCCATTCACTTCTCTACGCTAGAACAAGGAGGAGGAGATTTTCCTATGTTCAGAGTCATGGCTGGTATAGGATGGTAAAAGAACTTCCAAAAGGTTCAGGATCACCTCCCTGCAGATCGAACCTCTTTCTTCTTTGGTATTTCTTCTACAGAAAGATGGAAGAAGCATGGAAATCAAATTGGAATGCTTGGCAAAATCTCCAACCTTCCTAAAAAGCAGTATTTTCTAGGTTCTTTTTTTCCCCTAACCCATTTTCTTTCAAAAGTGTATAAAATCAAGCAAGCAAGCACAAAACTTTTCTATGAAGAAACCATATTTCTCTGTAAACCATCAAGGTATCTGGTTGTGTGTCAGAAAGACTGATAGAGAAAACTTTGCTAGAACCTTAGTAATTAAAATGATTGGGCAAGGGATTTGGTTTCTAGGACCATATAAATACAACTGTCAATATTTCTTCATCTGCGCAAAGTTCAATTTTATTTGTAAGATAAATAAAGAAATTTCTTAACAGCCCAATAATTGTCTTTGTTATTCTTTTCTTTGATCCAAGCTGTTAGAGATTAAACTTGATTTGGGTGACAATATTATATAATGGAGTAAAAGCACCTTTAAGGAGTTAAACGGCCTAAGGGTGTGGCTGTAATTATTCCACATAAAAGAGAGTTAGATGTTACACGTAGTTGCTCTTGTATATGTGTTTGATGTTAGTGTTTGGATACCTCTTGTTCTCTTGTTTGCTAACTTGATATTTATTCTCTCAAGAATCAACTGCTTGCTACAGTGTATATTGTTTTTGATATTGGTAAGCAGCTTTTGTATTTTGATACTATGTTTTTTTATGGACTGACTTTTATGTGCATGATACTGGATTGATACTTGGACTATTTCTTACTGTGTTTCTTTTTGTTGTCTGAGTAAAAATAAGTTATAAAACTCGTGTTAGTGCATTACTGTTTGCCTAAAAGTCCCAGTACAACTTCCACTGTGTATTAATAATACTCTGTTAAACAAACCATTTTTTCAACAACATATTCTAACAATGGTTATGGGCCCAGATCCAGTGTGGTGCTGAGGACAGGCACAGTATTGTATTTATATTTCCTAACTGAGTTTTCAAATTCAGACAATGGCACAAGGACTATTCAATCCATTCTGCATTACCCGGCTTAATGGGTCAAACTACGTATCCTGGTCTACACAATGTAGTTTGCTATTACAAAATCAAGGTCTTTGGAAAATAGTCCATAATCCTCCTGATGTAACTGCCTGGGATCCAACTAATGAAGAAGATAACAAGAAGCTTGTAGACTTCAATAAAGACAATGATAAGGCTTTATCTATCATTGGGCTAACATTAGGAGACCAACAGCTAGTCCATGTGCGTGGAGAAGAATCTGCTGCTAAATGTTGGGCTAAGTTGAAAAAGATTTTTGTTCGGGACAGTGTTGGTGCTCATATAAATCTTACCAGAAAGCTATTTAGAGCTAGACTGGAAAAGAATGGCGATATGTTAGCTCACCTTAACTTTATAAAAGCAACTTTGTTGGAACTGCAAGAAAAAGAACTTATTTTTTCAGAGCTTCACCAGGTGTACATCATTTTATCATCATTGGATGAGAGCTACGATGCCTTTGTATCGTCCTTGGAGGTTTTGTCCAAAGAAGACCTAACTGTTTCTTCAATAACTGGAAGGTTGTTGGAAGAATCAAGATGTCGTATGGAGAGAAAACAGTTGAGAGAGCCATTGCAACAAGAAATAAAGAAGACTGAATCTGCTTATATTTTAAGGAAATGCTTTAATTGTGGGTTAAAGGGACATATTGCTAAGTTTTGTCAGAATAGTAATTGTCAGAGAAAGGAAAGCCATAGAAAGAATAAAAAGCTGATTAATGTAGCTGTAGCTAATAGAACTACTAATAACCACAATTGGTGGGTGGTAGATAGTGGAGCTACACACTGTATTTCAAAAATAAAAAGGGATTTTGAGAATATAAGGTCTAGTACAAAATATATTTCTATGGCTAATGGCTGGAGAGTCAAGGTCTCTGGAGAGGGTAAGGTTTACTGTTCATTTTTAAAACAAAATTTGGAAATGCTATATGTTCCCAGATGTGATTATAATCTATTATCAGTTAAGGCATTATTGGAAGCAGGTTTAAAAGTTACTTTCCAAGGGGAGGAATGTCTTATTCAAAAGAATGAAGTGAACTTAATAGCTAATATGAAAGACGGTTTGTTTGTAATTAGCAATGATCCTATTATAATGGCTACTACTTGTACAAATCAAAAACCACATGATGAATGTATTCATTTATTACATAGAAGATTGGGTCATGTGAATTTTAATACACTAAAAAGAACTGTAGCTTTGTCTAATGGGTTTAAGTTAAAGGCTTGTAAGAAATATCTGCAGTGTAACGTATGTGGTAGAGAAAAGAGCAGGGCAGCACCAGCTAATAGGTTAGATGGATTTAAAACCACAACTCCATTAGAACTGGTATTTATGGATTTGATAGGTCCTATGAAACCCAGTTTAGGGGGTGCTTGCTACATATTAAATATTCTAGACCATTATAGCAGATATGGGTTCTGTTATCTCCTTACGTCAAAAACTGAAACTATACAAACAATATCTAATTGGCTCAAGTTTGTACAAAGGAAAACTCAGTTAAATGTAAAAACCATAATAACAGACAATGGAACTGAGTTTGTTAATAAACAGTTCAATGAGCTGTTAGTTTCAGAGGGAATAGAGCATAGACGTACAGCTCCTTATAGACCTCAGCATAATGCATTTGTTGAACGGAGGGGCCAAACATTGCAAGCTATGATTAGATCTATGATTGAAGATTCTGGTTTACCTGATAGCTTATGGGGAGAAGCAGAAAAATGTGCTAATCATATTTTAAACAATGTGGTTAGTTCAGCTACAGGTAAAATTCCTTATACCTTATGGTATAAGAGAAAACCAAATCTTAGTTATATTCACACATTTGGGACACCTGCTTGGGTACATATTCCAAGTTCAATAAGAAATAAAGGAGAACATAGAGCTAAACAATTATTTTTTGTTGGCTATGAGTTAAACCATAAGTCTTATCGGTTCTGGGAGAAAGGTACTAAAAACATTTATTGTAGTTCTAGCGCTGTTTTTCAGGAACAGTCAGGCTGGGAAAGGGTAGAAGATATTGTATATATTCCTCAACAAGATTTAACTAACTCCTCAAATGAAAGTGATAAAGAAGAGGAGGAACCTGCTAGAGAGATCAAACAAGAACCACTGATAGTGGAGACAGGAGAGGAAGAAGATAATAATGTAAATGTACCTATAAGTCCAATAATTCTCAGAAGGTCTAACAGGGAAAGACGACAGCCTGATCGTTTTGAGGCAGGTTTAATTTGTCAAATAGACATTGAACCTTCTAATGTTGAAGAGATAAAAATGTATCCTGAGAATGAAAGAAAGAATTGGAAAGTAGCTATGGATAAAGAAATAAAGTCTTTGCAAGATCTTAATGTTTATCAAGAGGTTAAAATACCTAAAACAGAAAAGTTAATTGGATGTAAATGGGTTTTTAAACTGAAAGAAAGTGTTACAGGAGAGGTAATACATAAAGCAAGATTAGTTGCTCAAGGATTTGCACAAAATAATAGTGATTATGATGAAGTATTTTCCCCAACGTTAAGAGCTTCCACTCTTAGGGCTGCTTTAGTTTGGGCAGCAAATAAGAATTATAGTATAAAACATGTAGATATTGAAACTGCTTATTTGCATGCAACATTAAACCATGATATATATATGAAAGTTCCATCAGGAATAGAAAGTAAGGTAGGGTACTGTTGGAAACTGAATAAGAGTTTGTATGGTTTAAAACAGTCAGGTTATGAGTGGAATAGATGTTTAGTAAAAGAGTTAAATAGTTTGGGATTTAAAGCTAGTATTGCAGATCCTTGTTTATTTATAAAACAGCAAAATAGTGAATTATCATTGTTATTATTATTCACTGATGATATTGCTATTATAGCAAAAGATGAAACAGAAACTGAAAGAATAATTTCAGGGTTAAAAAGAAAATTTAGAGTAAAAGATCTAGGAGCTATTAGTCATTATCTAGGGCTGGATATTGTCAGGACTAGTAAAGGATTTAAACTGTCTCAAGCTAAGAAAATTAATGGTTTGCTGAAACGTTATAATATGGAAAACTGTAAACCAGTAAAAACACCTATGGTTCAAGGTTTTGAGAGTTCAGCGGATAATAGCAATGTCTTTGATAAAAAGATATATCAATCATTAATAGGCAGCTTGATGTATTTATGTAACTGGTCAAGACCTGACATAGCATTTACAGTTAATCATTTAGCTAGATATTGTGAGAATCCTACAACCAGATGTTGGCAAGGTGCGAAAAGAGTTTTAAGATATTTGAAGCACACCATACATTATTCTCTATATCTAGAGCCAACAAAGGAATTGGAACTAAAAGCATTTGCAGATGCTAGTTTTGCATCTGATACTGTAACCAGGAAATCCACTTCAGGATTGGTTGTATTATTGGGAAACGCTTTAGTAGGATGGAGGTCTAACAGACAGAAGCATATAAGCTTATCAACAACTGAATCCGAATTTTCTTGTTTATCTTTATTATGTACTGAGCTATTGGTATGGAAACAATTATTGTTTGATATGGGTTTAAATTGTAATGAACCAATAAAAGTGTATGAAGACAATCAAGCAGCTATAAAATTAGCAACTAATGCTGCAGTGAAAACTAGATCAAAACATATGGATCTATGGTATCTAAATGTCAGACAATGTGTTAAAGATAATTTGATTAAACTGGAATATTGTGCAACTGAAGATAATATTGCTGACCAGTTTACTAAAGCTCAGGGTGCTATAAAGCATAAATCTGTTTGTGATATGTGTAATTTGAGATTGTAAAAATATATGTATAATATGCCACCCAAAAGGGGAGATTGTTAGAGATTAAACTTGATTTGGGTGACAATATTATATAATGGAGTAAAAGCACCTTTAAGGAGTTAAACGGCCTAAGGGTGTGGCTGTAATTATTCCACATAAAAGAGAGTTAGATGTTACACGTAGTTGCTCTTGTATATGTGTTTGATGTTAGTGTTTGGATACCTCTTGTTCTCTTGTTTGCTAACTTGATATTTATTCTCTCAAGAATCAACTGCTTGCTACAGTGTATATTGTTTTTGATATTGGTAAGCAGCTTTTGTATTTTGATACTATGTTTTTTTATGGACTGACTTTTATGTGCATGATACTGGATTGATACTTGGACTATTTCTTACTGTGTTTCTTTTTGTTGTCTGAGTAAAAATAAGTTATAAAACTCGTGTTAGTGCATTACTGTTTGCCTAAAAGTCCCAGTACAACTTCCACTGTGTATTAATAATACTCTGTTAAACAAACCATTTTTTCAACAACATATTCTAACACAAGCTAATGCTTTCTGAGTAGCCACCTGACAGGCATAATGCAGCACATAATCTGCTTATGGGTATGATCTTCCGCCATTCCATTTTAAGAGCTAACTATGTAAATTTCATGATTTACTCTGGTCAACATTTTTGTTTCTGCCCTAAGGCAATGCATTACTTCAGAAGGATCTCAGTTGAAACTGACAGAATCAAAAACTGCTTGTTGAAATACAAGTATCTTGAGAAATACACAGTTCTTTCAATAATTCCATTTAATTTTTAACTGAGACCTGAAAATATCTACCACCCATGCATGCTATCTCAGAACCTGAAAAAAAGAGTAGTAAAGAGTGGCTACTTATACATTTTCTAAATCATTTTCAAAGTACAGCATATGAAAGCTGGTTTAATGTGATTTAATGTTTAAAGTGCTGGACCAGAAGTAAGGAACAAGGAGAAACAGATTTAATCTTCCCTTATTCATGGAAACTGGCATTCACTTTTAGCCCTAGGCAGAAAGTTAAAAAATAAAAAATAAAAACTATCTACAAAACCACACTGGTCTGTAATCTTCAGACATCCCTTCCTCCTGCAGTGTATTAATTCATGCTGAATATATAGTAAAGGTAAAGGGTAAAGGTTCCCCCGCACATGCGTGCTAGTCATTTCCAACTCTAGGGGCCAGTGCTCATCTCTGTCTCAAAGCCGAATAGCCAGCGCTTGTCCCAGGACGTCTCCGTGGTCATGTGGCTGGAATGACTAGACACCAAAGGCGCACGGAACACTGTTACCTTCCCACCGTAGTGGTCCCTATTTTTCTACTTGCATTTTTACGTGCTTTCAAACTGCTAGGTTGGCAGAAGCTGGGACGAGTAACAAAAGGGGACAGAGACATTATATTAAGAGGAGGTTTTTTCAGCAAGTTTCTTTTGAATCAATACTAAACTGATTAATAGTTTATCCATTCTATATAAGGTCTGTATTCCGTAAAACCTTATACAATATAACTGTCCCCTAATTAAAATCCAAGTACATATTTTCTGTAGAAGAAAAGTCGGTAGGTTTATATCTGTCCTAGTTTTCACTTAAAACCTGCAGTATTAATAATAGTCATTTATCCATTTACATTTGTAGCTAATATTCACAAACTAACACTTATAATTATGTAACCCCAAGCACTGTTAGTTTTGCACCAATGCTTTATATAGAGTTTTTAAAAAGAAGCAAATATATACTTGCAGAGAATTAGTCAAAGAAGTTGTTGCAACTTCATCCTGGTAGCAACAGATACAGTGGTGGGATTCAGCCAGTTCGCACCACTTCAGCAGAACCGGTATCTAATTTTTTGTTGCCCAGACCCAGAATGGACTTCTGGAAGCAGCATCCACACAGAGAACCAGTTGTTCACATATTTGAATCCCACCACTGGACAGATAATTCCAGTGGTGATTTGACCCAACAATGTCTGGGTGTGTGGGTGTGCGCGTGCATGCACGTGCAGAAGCACATACTGTGTAGCACAAAGTACATCAAAGAGAATCAGCAGTAGATAGTATTGTCAGTTCTTACCACCCTCATTCAGAAAACAATTTCTAGCAGATTGGACTTTAAGGCTGTGTCAATACAAATTGTAGCTTCCTCTTGCCATAGGAGGATTATATCTCTATTTATTTAGTCCTAAGTACATGTGGCCTGTGACATAAAATGAGGGATAGCAGATGAGTGTGTGCAAGTAATTTGTTATTCCCCTCCTGACTCAGCATATTAAAAAAGGCAGCAATGCCATTGAATGCATTTCTCCTCAGGTGGAAAGAACCAGGAAGGGCATTGTAGGTGTTTTATATACCATGGCTCATCTTTCTTCTTAAATCACATCTTTTGCATTTTTGCTCTTCATGGTAGTAGCATAGTAATCCATGCTGTATTGTGTTGCAAAAGTTAGAGATTTGGACCTTTTCTCTTTAGTCAGTGGTTGGAGCTATCCATTTATTTACCAGAAAATGTTGTTTATCTCTTGGGTTTCATTCAGCTATACATATCTTTGCAAACTATTCTCCTTCAGTACCTCATTAATATAGTTTTGTATTATTATAATGATTGTAAATTTTCATGTGATGGAATTATTAATTAGAATAATAAGCCTCCTGTGTGTCTTTCTAAAAGTCACACTATTACTTTACAAATAATTCAATGTGCACAGAATATAAAATTACGCAATTAATGAAGAAGGCATTCTCTCTAAGGACATAAAGCCTGTTTTGGGGCCACTAATCTTACAAAAAAAAAAGTGATGCCTGAAACTATTTTTCTTAATGCAGTGTTGCTAAATGAAAAACAAACAAACAAACAGAAAGACATTGAATAGAATGTTATCAACAACAGTAAAGTTGCATTGAACAACTTCCTGTTTCAAATATTAAAGCAAAGAAAGGAAAAGACAAAAGAGCCAGCCAGAATCATTGAGATGTGCAGCTTTAGAAACTGAATAAATAAAAAAATGCAGCAAAATTAAGTGAAAACTGGCCAGGTTTACAGATGATGTCAAGCCGTTGCTTGCTTAATCATGATTTGTTAACTAAAAAAAATTGGGCTCACAAAAACACTAAGCTATAAGCTAATGTATACATTTATAGGCTATAAGAAGCACTAGTGGCACAATGGTTAAAGTGCAATATTGCAGGAAAACTCTGCCCACAGCCTAGAGTTCAATCCTGATGGTGCTCAAGTTGACTCAGCCAGCCATTCTTCCAAAAATGGTGACATTATAAACCAGAGAGTGTATATAAGCCTAAATGAGATTGCTATTGCTAATATACCAACAATAGAACATTTGCATAATATTTTAAACAAACCACACCAAACCAGGATGGCTTAGTGTATTGAAAGCACAGCATTGTTGTCTCTATGTCAAACTTGTGATAACCTTGTGATATTGCAAACTTATTTTTAACTTCTTCCCCATTAAAAAAAAGTGTTTGACTGTGGAACACAGTAATTTAAGACTGCTTCAGATGTCCGTAATTAAGATTTTAGTTTCTGGAAACAATTCAAGGTTTTTCAAATGCTAAAGAACTAAAGCTTAGTTCCAGACATGGTGGCGCAGTGGCTTAATGACACTGGAAAAGGTGGCCAGAGATGGTTTTCATTCCAGCAGTTCGAGACCAGCTCCATGAGGGGAGGTGACTTCCTACCGCTTGCTCCCCGGCTCCTACCCACCCTGCAGTTCAAAAGCATGCAGTATTGTAAGTAGATAAATGGGTAACACTTTGGTGGGGAAATCCTAGCTGCGTTCGTGTGTGTAGAAAGTGGAAGCTGGTGCTAGACCTGGACACAAGGCAAACACATAAGACCAGCAAAGGAGCCCAGAAGAGCCAACAACCTGAGTGCTGCTAATCAGCTGGTGTACACTAGTTTGCCCCCTGCAGTGCACCAGGAATAGGCACACAAGTGTTGAACAGAATAAACTTGCAATTTAGGCTGTCAGGACTGCATTGTTTCTAGCATTTGTAGATTTCTCTGACATTGTATGCCATACACTAAATAATAATAATAACTGGAGCTTTGATAGGTAATATATAGTTAGGACTGAATAGCACTAGATAACAGCAATGAATGTATTCTGAAGGAAATAATGTATTTCTTCAACAGAAAAAGGGAGATTGCCTATATCTGCAATGGTTGATTTAAAAGTACCATCAAAAAAATGCTTCCATGATAGATACACAGTACTTAGGACTACCAGTTAGAAAATATAGAAATCTTCCATTTCAAATATTTTTGTGGAAAAAATAATAGAAAAGCAGAGGAAAAACACAAAAGCCATAAACTTTTTACAGTACCTAAGTAGAAGATATTGTATCTCCTTGCCTGTATCTGTAAAACAGATAATAGTAACTGTATCATGAAAGCTGGAGTAGATAACGTAGTGTCCAGATTTTTGAAATAAAATATTTACAATCCCTTATCATTTGCCAGAATGGTTAATGTGAGTTTTAATACAAAACACCCAGCCCAAACCATATGGCTTTTCCTTGATCAAATGCTGATATGGAAGCTCCTCAAATGAATGGTGTATTTATGTTGATTTGCAATAACAAGGTAGTAACAGGGGAACCTCAAATAAATAATGAATTTATGCTGATTTGCAATAAAGAGACAGTAAAATGGAGCAAATCTACCTACATCACCTCAGATGGAAGTTACTTTTGTTATAAAGTATTGACAAAGAATGCTCTTTTACCTATCATATCTATTTTCTTTGGGTCTCATAACAATTCAACAGTCCTAACCACAACTGAGTAGAGGGAAAAGAGAGTTGTTTTAAATGCAATAGTGTTTCCAATGAACCATAAAAGTGTTGCTTTAAAAAAAATGGAATAATTTTGTATTAATACAGTTCTTTTACTGTTGTCTTACATCAGGTCCAGCAGGGAAAATATAATCCATTGTAATATTTCTAGCTATCATGAACATTTTTAAAACAAATGTTCTTAGTAAATATCAGTATGAAAAAATGGACATTTTATACATTTAAAATATTGGAAATACCATATCAACTCCATTTACAAAGCAGAAGATAAGCACTATTTTACAACAGTTTTAAAACAGTTGCCTACAAAACAGTTGGTACAGTATCAAATAACATTTTTATGTATATGTACACACATACATCCATAACAATTCCATTTAAAGTTTTCATCAAGTATCAGGTTAAATCTGATGCCCCAATATAACTTTTCCAAGTTTTCCAGTAAAACTTTTTTAAAAGCCATTTTGGCAAAAAAAAAAAAATTCATTGTTCATTCAATCAATGAAGAACTTAATGTTTGTCTAACAATGCAAATTCTTCTAGCTGAAGATCACAAATCTGGCTTCTCTTCTGTTGGAACAACTTCTAAGATTATTTGCAATGCTGATGTCATGTTGTCTGTGAAAGAACAAAATATGAGAGAGTCTGTTCATGTTTACTCAGATGTAAGTTCAAATAGGTTTGTTTTTTTCCAGAACATTTGGAATAGGACTATAGACACAGAGAGAGAGATGATAGAGACATAGAATTTAAATGAAGCAGCTGACATTTTGATTCAACTCCAAAGTGTGTGTTGCACAAAATGGATAGAAAAACACTCTGGTGATTCATTTTTTTAAGAATTCGAATCTTATTAACCTTTTTTAAGGAGATAGCCTTTACAAAGTAATACAAAAATAAAAATAAATTAAAAATAAGTTTAAAACCTAACCTGGCAAATGCTTACTCTCAATAGTAAGCATTAGATGTATTGCAATTATAATTACCTATTCCTGCTAGATTTGTTTGGTATAGTGTCTTTGGACCATTTGCTTTCTCTCATTTTAAACTACCACATAGGATTGTTCTTAGAATAAAAACTACTATTGTCCCTATATGCTATTTGAAGTTCCTTATAGGAAAAATAAGATGTAAATGTAAACAAATAAATTTAAATAAAATAAAAACTGTTATTGAAATTTAGGGCAGAACTTCCTACTCTACCTGTCTAATAGCTCCCCTCTGTTCCCTAAAATCAGATTTTTACATGCATTCACTAGAAATCCAGTGAGAACAACCATTTAAGGGTGCTAAGATGTTTCAATATATTTCAGTTACCAACATATTCATTTGGCACCCTTGAAAAGCATTAGTTTTAAAGTTGAAATAAATTTATTTATATTGCAATTATATTGAATGTGTGAATGTCCCATTAAACTAGTTCATATACCTTCTTCCTTACTTGAAACCATTTAATTTATTCCTGAAAACTACTTTTTAGAAAAATCAGGAAACCTTTTTGATCAAATTATATTTGCATAGAGAAGGGATTGATGACTATCCATATTTAAGTAACATGTCTTAAGATCAAAACTACCGATGCCTTAAGAAGGAACAAAGAGCTATGGTTACCTTCATATAGTGTTATTCAGTGCTTTTTTTGTAAAAGAAAAAGGTTCTGGAACTCACACATGTCATACAACCTGCCTTGCCTACCCTACAAGGTTCCATCCAAAAAAGGTGCCGGAACTCCGTTCTGAGCATTCTATGACAAAAAAAGCCCTGGTGTTATTGATATCCACGAAAAAAACATATTGCTGTCTCCTTAACAAAATAATTAATATTGGAATGCCAAAGATGCTATCCATGAGTTGGAAGCATAGCATTCTAATTACGAACTATTTTGTATATTGAATTTAAAAGGGATTTTCAGAGTCTATATGTTTTATTTATGGTATTTATATTTTTTCTTGCCAGGAAACAATAATAGTCACAGTGTTCAAAAAATCACTGCATTGTTACCAAGATCAGAAATCTCAAAAGTATAATGTTTTTTAGTTAAATGAAATGGTTCAACACTGGCATCCTGTGGCCATACAGATTTATGAAACCACACTCAACAGATTATGGAATAGTATCTATCTGATGAAAGAATAAAATACAAAGGCTCTTCTAAGGCAGAGAGAACTAACTACAGAATCCTATAGACATAAGGTTAGATAAATAACAGTGCTTCCCAACACACAAGTTTGTTTTATATTTGTTATGTTTATAGCAATTCTTTGAAGAAAACAATACTTGTAAATATTTTATAAGTATTTTATCTACATATCTATATATAAGTAGATAAATAAAGCTAGGAGGATATTTTGACTATCACACAGTAATTTATTTTATTGTAGATATTGAAAATATTAAAAAGATGAAACTTTACATATTATATATTTATACATAGTAATTTTATGCATTGATATTAATTGGTAACCATCTTTTAATCACCATTTTTGGATATCTGGTAAATATTCCATTTCACATTCTTGAAAAATAGCCCATTAGCCTGTACAGCCCTTCACACACACACACACACACACACACACACACACACACGTGCAAAAACACCATTGCAGAGATTTTTCTTTCTGCAAAAGCAGCAGCAACTGTGTGTTAAAGCATAGCTAATTAAAATTAATTGCAGCTACATTAAGGGATTTCTTTTTAGAAAAATCACAGGTAGTGGGGTTTTCATTAGGACTGCAACACATAGAAAGGAATGATATGGATTATATGTTCATACCCATTATAACTCTGACATTGTTCCCCAGGCCAAAATTAGCTTTGTGGTGTAAAAGATTCCTAATGGTCTCAGCTGAAAATGTTTCCTAAAATTAATTGAAATGCTGAGATTTTCACAGGAATTTCTATTAAAAAGATAGGGCCATTAGCCCTTCAAGCCCAACATCCTCTTCTGTGCAAGAGTACAAATTAAAGGATCCCTGACCAAAGATTACCTGGCTCCTGCCTGAACACAGGTAAAGGTATTTATACCTTTCTTGGAAACTGGTTGTATAATACTGACATTCTGTTCCTTAAAAAGTCTTTCTAATATTCAACCAGCATCTGTGCTCAACAACTTAAACATAATGCCATATCTTGCACCAAAGAGGTGTTGACCTAAGAGTAGAGAGAGAGTTTCAAAATAACTCAGATGTATCTGCTAGGTTTCAGTTACAACCAAAGTGGTCCTACGCTGCTTTCTGGTGTCAGTAATATATAAAACACAAGAATATATACTAAAATAGTCTCCTATCACTGATGGTATTATCATGGAACTAAGAGTCCAAAAAAATTAGTATATACTTATAGATTGTCTATGTCTTTCCTGCCAATCTTTGGCAACCAAGGTCATTATTGTTTATAAAATCCAGTGCACTGCATAAAAATTACATTGGACTAATTCCAATAGTGGGATTGAACTCCATAAGATCTGATACTACCTGTAATAGCTATCTGTACCTGATGAATCACAGTAAGGCTGAAATCATTTGTACATTAGTTCCAGGTGGCCAATAATACATAAAACCACTGATATTAATTCAAAAGTCAATTATTGTATTAACAGGCAGAAAAGAGATTGTGACTTCAATGAGATAAAGTCATAAATGTGAGAAAATGTCTACTGGTTTCTTCTCTACAATTCATATAAAAATAATGTACTGCAGTATACTCAAAAATCTCCATACATTTAGTTGTCATATTATAATCTCTAATATAGTTGAAAAAAGACATTATATTTGAGAAAGTGCAGGAGAAAATATTCCATTGCATGCTTACAGGAAAGTATACCTACCAAATGAATTACCTCCTTTCCCAACAAACATAAGGAATTACCAACCAGCATTCATATGCCATTTGACAGGCCCACATGAAGATGGTTTTATAGTCATAGGACAATTAGAGAGCCACTTTTTATGGAAAGGGGATTAGAAAGTAGAATGCAGTTGTGTTCCAAATTATAAATTGTGTGAGATGAGTTCTATTATTTATCTCATTAAACTAACGCAACAGTACATCAGATTAAGAAAGATAATAAATTATGTAACATGAGAATAGTAAAGGTATGAAAAAATTATATGCTCTAAATTTATTCATTTTTTAATGAAAATAAGATTAATAATAAGAATTACCTTGAGGTAAGATGGGCAGCCTATTGATTTTATAAATAAATACATAAATAAAAATACAAAAAAATCAACTTTGCTCAACATTCAGCTGCCTGCAATTAGTGCAGGTTCGCATCCCACCAGGCTGAAGGTTGACTCAGCCTTCCATCCTTCCGAGGTAGGTAAAATGAGGACCCAGATTGTTGGGGGCAATTAAGCTGACTTTGTAATAATGCCGCTTGGGTGTGTGTGTGAAAGCCCTAATAAGCAGGCATATACATAGAATGAAGGCTACTGCTAAGCTTGTAAGCCGCCCTGAGTCTTCGGAGAAGGGCAGGATATCAATGGAATAAAAATAAAAATAAATAAATAAAAAAACATTCACTCACCTAAAAATCTCCTAAAACATGTTGGCTTCTTGTCCCATATAATGAAGAGATAGTAAGCAGGGATACCTGTCATTGTAATTACGAAACCAATGCCAGTATTTACCGGATCAGCATAAAGTGACAGTGCAACCATGAAGAGACAGGTGAAGGAAAACAGAGCAGGAATAAAAAGTGGTACCTGAAAAACATTCCAAACAATTACTATTATAACCTAAACTTGGCTGTTAAATGTCATTAATATTTAATATTCCATGACAATTAATATATAGTGATACTCTATAACTTTGAAAAAAAATGGATATTCAGAAAAACCAATGGAAGTGGCTATTAAAAGAAAAAGAAACTAAATGCATTTTTATTCAATATGCATCAAGGTGGTGAATTAATTAGTAAAAAGTTCTACACCATTGTCAGTTTTCTCAGTGGAATAAAGTATTTGATCTGGTTAAAAATCAGAGGATGTCTTTAAACCGGTGAAAGTTTTATGTAAACTAATACCTTCAAAGCTATGCTGGCTATCAACTGTTGAATACAATTCAAGGTATTTGTGGTCATCTATAAAGTCTTCCATGATATAGGGTCTGGATATTTGCAAGATCATCTCTTTTCAATTGTCTATTTAAGACCTGTCTGAGTTGACATGCTCTGGATCGCTTTAATAAAGCAATGTCATCTCATGTGAATTGGAGAATTCTTTGTAGTTACATTTGCCTTTTGGAACAGCATCTCCCCTGAAATTCACATGCCTTTGAGCTTGCTGTCTTTCAAGAGGGCATTTCAGACCAAGGTCTTCACACAGAGACTGGACTAGACAATGTGTGGCACCACGAATTGCTATATAATTGTAATTTTATGTGTTGTATACTTTTTTTTCCTTTATAGTGCAGTTCTTTAATAATGTTGTTTTGGAATGAATGTAAGTCACTCACAGTCATTTATGGTTGGACAGTCTTAGAAATTGGTTAAATAAAAAAAATAAATAAAAGGGGGTTGTATCAATTCATGAAGACCAGTTTTGACATTGGCTATTAGTTTTGAGACTCTGTGTTATCTCTACACCCAAAGCAACAAGTTCAAAGGTACAGTAGAAACAACAGTGGAAGAGAGGTTGCATCTGTGTCTTGCTCGCATATACCACAAAGGCATCTGCACTATGAAAAACTAAATGCTTAGTGTCATACATTAAGGCTAATAATATGTTCTCACAAATCTGTGCAGACTTACATTGAAAGGCTTGTATAAGTTTCTTTTCCTAGCACTTTTTCACTTTGCTATTCTACTATTAAATGATAATAAACAAGCAGTGGCAATCAGAATATAATATTTTAGAATTATCTATTTGAATTAGTCTTACAATCAAACAAGATTTTCAGGCTATGGTCTATGATTTAAAACTTTTCACTATGTATTGATTAGCTTCCTAGCTCCCCCAAATCACTATATAATCAGGTAGAAGACTGCCAAATTAAATGGCATTTTAGAAATAAATAACAAGTTCTGATAGCAAGATGTACTTATAATGTTCCATAGTTCTTTATTCACAGAAATAAAAATATTTTAAAATTTTAAAAAAACTGGAATATATTTTAAAATAAAGAAAAACCTACAATATCTAATTAAACACTTCAGTTTTCAAGAATGATGTAGTGTTCATTACTGGCAAAACAAAGGCAATTTTTTTAGATTTTATTTTAGATTTTTTTCCTGCCTTTATTATTTTTATAAATAATTCAAGGCAGCAAACATACCTAATACTTCTTCCTCCTCTTATTTTCCTCACAACAACCACCCAGTAAGGTGAGTTGGACTGACAAAGTGACATTGGCCCAAAATCACCAAGCCGGCATTCATGCCCATGGCAGGACTCATACTCTCTTGGCTTCTAGTCTGGTTCCATAACCACTTACACCATTAACAATAAGGTCCCAATGAAGTGTTGAAATAAAACTAAAATAAAATTAAAGGAAAAATAATTTCTGTATCATGGCACAATATAAAACAATGAGCAAGATATTACTGTATCAAGTAATATCGAGGAAAATATGTTCTTTGACTGGAAGGACTAGAAACTGTATTCTTTAACCAACACTTAAATCATTTAAGGTCTAGCTGTGATACCTAATCCCTAAAAGCAGAAGCTGAGAATCAATTCAGACAACTGCCGTATGACACAATGACTGAAATACTGTTAATAGTTTTTAACAATTCCTCATAAGTTTGAGGCTACATAAGTATGCGGCTACATTTGCTACTAAACCTGTTTGGCTCCCAAACTTGCTTACTACAATAGTTGTGTTGGACACTGTTGAAGACAAGAAAATAGCCTGCTATAGGACTGGTGGCGTAATACCATCTTGTTTGGGGCTGTTCCTAAGCAAGGCCTCAGGAGATATTTTCAAAGAACTGATAAATTCATATGAATGTATGAGCAACCAGAAATAATGATGTTTTCATTAGGTGATCTGTTTTTAAAGACAGAGCTTGAGTTGAACAAAACCTGTTTATGGAAAACAGTCATGTAACCATGGTTACCTTGAAAGGACGAGGCATATCAGGACGTTTATATCTGAGATAGATCATCCCAGCAACTGCCAATCCTATAAAAAGCCATCTTGCAAAACTGAGGAAGTTCAAGAGGCTTTCGAGATCACTGGTGAAGAGCATGATCATAGTGAGAGGGTGCTGAAAAATAATTTAAAAATAAAAAAAGCTTCATTGGTGCACAAGTTGTTGCTTATTACAATGTATTGGATCCACCATAAGCTACGTTGAATTTTCTCCCCCCTTACTAAAAAAAATCAGCTAATCCACTTTTTGAGACTATTTTAGTAGTTCTAACATTTTCTCCAAAATCATTGCCACAGAAAAATATTATACACTAGATAATTGGTACCGTATCCAAAACAACTTGATCTAGAGATGACTTCCCCAAGAGAAGAGCATTAGCAGTATCACTGAACTTGATCCAATCATCCCAAAGGAGACTGGCTGAGTATGAATGCAGCCCATGCATGGTGAAGCTCATACTGTCCAGGACTCCATCCAATTCCTCAGAATCCATGAAATAAAATTGATGACAGATAAGATTGTAAGATTCTGTCATTGTCATGTCTCTTATCCTGCCATATGGAGTCCAAACCTCAATAAATTTGACCATTGTTATTAATGGAAAGTTGCCAAATTTTTCAGTGGCTTATTGATTGCTCTTGTTTGTCACCTACTAATATGGAGTAAATCACACTGAAAGGACTGCTGAGACACAGACGACTGATGCAAAGGACAGAAATGTTTACAGCCCTAATCACCACAATATAAACTTGGATGTGAGCTTGTACCCAAGTTTATTTCTGATCTCTCTCCACCGACTTGCAATGAATAATTAATTTTCTAATATTATACTGTTTCTACAATGACATGCCATACAGTGGATATAAGAACATCTGACCCTGTTCTGTTCAGTCAATTTACTCTCTCTTTATACAGTCATGAAAGATGATGTTTGTGCTGCAACCAGATTAACTTATACATATAAGTGCTTGTTAAATTGACCAAAACTTTTATAAAAGATTAGGGCTATCCAGCTTGACAGGACTTTTGCATTGTTCTTGGATCTGATAGTTGTGACAGTGAGAAAGCAGTATGTATTCCTCCACTTATCGAATTGCAAGTTCTGTAGTACATTTTCATTGTTCATCAATAAAACTGTGATCCTTTCTCCAACATGACACCTCATTTCAGCATTGCAGATTGGTGATATAAATAAGGTAGTTATATACTGTACATATTTATATAAATTACCTAGAATTAGCACTATGAAAGGAGGGCTAGTGCTGTTTATCACTGCTGTTTACATTTTTCTTCAAAATATCTAGAATGTAACTTCAGATCTTCAAAACAGCACATTAGCATATAGCCTGTCTTTAGACTTTCATTGGTCTGCTTCCTATCTAGGAAGAATCATTCCACTGAGAGTTTAACTAATCACTCTCGTTCAACCTTCAAATAAAATACAGCAGTCTGATTTAAGTGCTAGCTTTTGAGAGTTAAGGGCAACTGGCAGAAAGTTCTTGAATACATCATCTCATTATTTATTTTCTATCCCTTCAAACATAGTGAAATGGAAATAAATAACCACATTTCAAGTAGTGTTTAAGTTACATTTGAACGCTTCCGAGCAGGACCATGTTATACAGTCTTGATAAAGAGCCATTTGTTTATATGATTTACCAAAACAATGACAGCTGGCAGAGGAGTGTGCTTGCGAACATGAATCATGGAAAGAATTTCTGGAAGGTGACCCTCACGGGATGCAACGTAGAACATCCTGATGGGAAAATGAATTTGGACAGCTTTTAAAGATGCTCATTACCAAGATTAATTGAAGTAGTTCACCAGAGATGCAGAATACATTCAAAGTTATCCTCAATAGTACTATTTGTCTCTATGCAATACAAGCATCAGAAGCTGAATTAAATAATTTAAGAAAGCGAATTTAGAAGCTTGGGGAAAAAACCTTCTAAAACCTATCTTGAAGCTACATTTTTGCCAGCATTCAAAAATAGGAACAGTTGAGCACTGCTTTATTTTACCTTTAGTGAAGTACTACCAGGCAATGGGAACAATAACAAATCTATTTTAAATGGGAATTGTGCAATAACATACATTGTTCTACAGATTTCATTCATTTTAGTATTATATTGTGCTCAGTGGCAGCTGAACCAGAAGGACA
The DNA here is from genome assembly GCF_964194415.1 of Vipera berus. NCBI lineage: Eukaryota > Metazoa > Chordata > Lepidosauria > Squamata > Viperidae > Vipera > Vipera berus. The sequence goes on along the minus strand of NC_138209.1, from coordinate 32,505,496 downwards.
AGTATAATATTCTCTCTGTATTTATTCAATTATTAGACTAGACCAGGGGTCGGCAACCTGAAACAGTGAAAGAGCCACTCGGAACCAGTTCTCTCACAAAAGAAAAAAACTGGGAGCTGCAAAGGACGTGCATGCGCACACATGCGCAAAACAACAGGCTTGATTGACAGAACAGTGGAGCCTAAGGCGAGACATGCAGCCGCCCTGCCCCCTCTGCTCTCATTCACTCGCCTTTGCTTGGAAAAGCTTATCTCGCTCTCATTCACTCATGTTTTGTTTGCAAAAGCTTCTCTCTCGCTCTCTCATTACCTCACCTTTGCTCTAAAAAGCCTCTTTCACGCTCTCATTCACTTACACTGCTCAAAAAATGTTTCTCTCTCACTCTCATTCACTCACCAACTCAAAAGGCCAGCCACGGCACCTCCATTGACTTCCATGGGGACACTTGGCAATTAAAAACCACTCCTGCTACTCCTTCTACTGCTAACTTTTTCACTTGGTGCTTGGTTCCGATTTAACCTGAGAATCCCCAGATGTCACTGCTGGGGGTGGAGGAGGCTGCCCAGATTCAGCCTTAGCAGAAGCCAACGACAGTAGCGGTGGAGTCGGCGGCGAGAGAGAGATGCTGGAGTTCTGCCACATCTCCGTCAGCCTCCGCCTCCCCCTCAGAAACAAATCCCCGTGCTGGCTCTCATGGCAGCAGTGAGCCCCAAGGAGCAGGCAATCGCTCCACCGCAGGCGGCTGCTCTTGGAGCGGTCCAGTGCAGTCTCCTTATCTTTGTTTCAGATTGCTTTCTGCATTTGGAATGAAATTTGGTGACATGAAATTCGGTGTTTCTCCACGCCCGCTGATCAGTGGGCGTGGAGAAATGCCCATTCCCTCTGCTGAGCCGTCCCAGTTGCTTGTGTTGCAAAAGGCAAGAATTTGGAAAGAAGACACAAGATTCAGCATTTCTCTGCACACGCTGATCAGCGGGCGTGGAGAAATGCCCATTCCCTCTGCTAAGCCATCCCAGTTACTTCCCTGGAGCACCTCCATATCTCGCAAGGGCGCACAGGGAATCCGCGTTTCTCCACGTGCACTGATGGGTGCGGAGAAACGCCCATTCCTTCTGCTGAGCCATCCCAGTTGCTTGTGTTGCAGAAGGCAAGCATTACAGTTTCCCTCTCTCGAGTCTTCATCCCAAATGCAGAAAGCAAGCTGAAACAAAGAGAGGGAGACTGTAAGGAGCGTGAGATCAGCACGTGCGGAGAAACACCAAATCTTGAGTCTTCATTCCAAATGCTTGCCTTTTGCAACGCAAGCAACTGGAACAGCTCAGCAGAGGGAATGGGCATTTCTCCGCGCCCGCTGATCAGCGCGTGTGGAGAAATGCAGATTCCCTGTGCGCCCTTGCAAGATATGGAGGTGCTCCAGGGAAGTAACTGGGATGGCTCAGCAGAGGGAATGGGCGTTTCTCCGTGCCCGCTGATCAGCGTGCGGGGAGAAATGCTGAATCTCGTGTCTTCATTCCAAATGCTTGCCTTCTGCAACGCAAGCAACTTGGACGGCTCAAAAGAGGGAATGGGCATTTCTCCGCACCTGCTGATCAGCGCGTGTGGAGAAACGCGGATTCCCTGTGCGCAAGATATGGAGGTGCTCCAGGGAAGTAACTGGGATGGCTCAGCAGAGGGAATGGGCGTATCTCCATGCCCGCTGATGAGCGGGCGTGGAGAAACACCAAATCTTGTGTCTTCATTCCAAATGCAGAAAGCAAACTGAAACAAAGAGAAGGAGACTGCACTGGGCCGCCCCAACAGCAGCCGCCGCCGCTGGAACGATTGCCTGCTCCTTGGGGATCACTGCTGCCATGACAGCCAGCATGGGGATTTGTTTCTGTGGTGGAGGTGGAGGCTGACGGAGATGCGGCAGACCTCCAGCATCTCTCTCTTGCCGCCGCCTCCACTGCTAATGTCATTGGCTTCTGCTAAGGCCGAACATGGGCAGACTCCTCCAGCCCTAGCACTGACCGACCCCACTCACTGACCAACCCACTCACCTTTCCAGCAGTCCTCCTGTCTCTTCCTTTGCTGCTGCCATGTGCAGTCTGAGGAAGAAAAGAGGGTTGTGGGCAGTCCCACAAACCAAAGAACTTCAACCAATCAATTCAAGCTTCGCAAGTTTTTTTTTCATGAGAAGTTTGAATTGATTGGTTGAACGTTTTTAGTCCCAGTTTGTTTTTGCTTTTTTGGACTGCACATGGCAGAGGACTGGGGGCCGCAGGAGATGGCTGAAAGAGCCGCATGCGGCTCCGGAGCCGCGGGTTGCCGACCCGTGGACTAGACCATGAAGAAATAAATCTAGTAAGTATGCATGTGTGTGCATGGATATACAGTATATTTCTGTTTCATTCACTTTTATTTTTATTTTATTTTATTTGCTGAAGAATAACTTACCTTGAAACTGCAAATATACCACCATTCATAGATCCAAAGCAAGAAAGTGCAACAAAAATAGGAACAGCTAAGGAAAAATTTCCCAGTAGACGTTCAGCAAAGGTCTAAGAAAAGAACAGAAAAAAAATTACACACACACACACACACACACACACAATATTAAAATATAGATCCTAGAAATGTAGTTCTTCCCTTATAATCAAAGGATTTAATTTCAATATATTATAATGTTCTCTAATTTCCTACGTGAATTTTTACCACAACTTACCACTGCCACTGCTTTGGAGATTAGCATATCCTGAGGGCTGAGAGTTGTAAAATAGGCCACATTAGTTAAGACATAGCCAACTGTGACAATAACCATTGATGTGCAAATGGCAAGTGGCACATTTCTGAAAAACAGAAAGAAATTGAGCATAATCCATCTGCACATAAAATAAAAGCAATTTGGTTAGGAAATATATTTGATTCATGCTGTATCATTTTCACTGATCTTGTTACATGAAACCTGATTGCTTACAACATTATACTGAAGGTCAAATTAACTTATTTCTGTGTTATAAATAACTGCTAACTGGGTAAATTGCAAACAGTAAGCAAATTCTTTCCCCATTCTGTTTGCAAAATCTGAAACATGATGCTTTCTTTCCTTACTCTACCCTTACTCTAAGACAGCCCATGAGCAGGATGCGTCATATAGAGGCCATGCCCACAAGGCTTCGCAAAGACAAAAAATGTTGTGATATATCACAATACATCATGTGACATGATAGAATTTGACACCAGTGCTTTAAGAAAAAGAACTATTTTAGGCAAAAATTGTAAGCAAGCTTTATTAGCCAAGGCATTCACTATTCAAACAGTGATGCTGAAAGTTGCACTTATTCTCATCTCGTTCTAATTTACAGTTGCATAGAAATTGTTTGAGCCAGTGGGATATACTATATTCTGAGCCATTCTGGACAATTATCATGCAATTGTAACTTAACTTATATTTTGAGATCAAAGTGGATCCCTGGATTTTCTTAGGCAATTCATTATCTGGCAAAACAATGATGGATAGAAATCTAGATAATCCAAGATAGATTGTCACCACAAATCTGAATATAAACTATTCAAACAAGGAATTACAATTTGACAAGTCCAAATAGATATCACAATATATTATTATTTTAAGATACAAAAGAGAATGTAACTAGGAATGTTTCCAAACAAATTGATTCCTAGCTTCTTATTTTTGAAATGAAGACATGAATAAATTTATTAAATTAAGTTCATATATGAATTTTTTGAAAGAAGGCTAAAAATGTTAAAGAAGCATTTTTAGACATAACTCAACATGCCCCATTTGAATGATTCAGGAGAGCAAGAGCGACATTTTAAAAACAGGGTGAAATCAATCAAGCATTAGATGTTTTCTTCAGTTTGATCTTGCAATTCACCAAATTCTCAGTCAGTGTTTTCTTGCCTCATAGAATATTTCGGGTTTTATATTTCATACACACCTGGTTGGAGAGGGTCACCCTACCAAATCATGTAATTAAAATTTAATGACTACAATTTACACCACAAGAGCTAGTCTTGGATAATAGCATAATTACACATATTAGAATTCTTAAATTACAGACTGAGAAAGCAGAAAAAGCAAATGTTGTATCACCTTATTTGTCCTAACTGGTTATTTTTCGCTTCTTCATCCAACTTGCTATAATAAAATTCTAGCTAAATCCAGGGCTTTTTTTCTAAAAAAAAAAAAAAAGTGCCGGAACGCTCATCTTGGCGGGCGCAGGAGGCGGGGGGGCACTGCTGCAGTCACGGGCATGAGGGGTGTTGGTGGCGGGTTGCCCCCCAGGGCCGGAGCCAGTGTTGCTGGTTCAGTGGGAGCAGCGGGCCCTGCTCTATATGCTGGGGCTGCGCGGGGCAGACAGCAGAGGCGTGGCGGGCCAAGCGAGGCAAGGCGGCCACTTAGGCACGCAGGGCGAGGCGACGGTGGCGCAGATCCAGCACTGGGTAGGCCACCAGCCTGGCTGACATGGGTGAGCATAAGGAAGGAGTGCACATGGACTCCGCAGAACCCACCTCCCACTCCTTGTCCTCTCTTACTTACCTAGTTGAGATGGTGGAGTTGGGCAGCAGGGAGGGATGAAAACTTCCTGCCAACTCACCTTCACTGCAGACAACTTGCCAGTGCAACGTTTGCTGGCTGGGTCTTTTGGCATGCTCAGCAGCAATTCCTACTGGCTTTTGAGTAGCATAGCTTGTGGGAGGGAGGGAGTAGCATAGCTTGTGCAAAAGCCTTTTTTGTGCAAAAAAGGTGCTGGAACGCGATTCAGAGTGTTCAATGAGAAAAAAAGCCCTGCTTTTATGTTTTAATCTTATGATTTTAAATATATATTTTTTTCTATTTTAAGTTGCCCCAAACCTCACCATGTGGATTGCATACAAATATTATATAATCGGTAAATAAAGGTAGAACATATGTTAAATATACATCAAATGATAATATGCTTACATACAAAGTGAATTCTTGCTCAATGACAGACCAAGGAGTTAACTCGGAAAGGCAAGAGGAAAATCTAGAAGAGGTCTGTGCAACTTGTAGAAGGGAAAGGCCCACATTGATAAATTAAAAATCTTTGTGGTCTGCAAGGGAATGCTGGTGGGCTAATCAATGATTTGGTGACTAGAGGAGCATCTACAGTGTTGGAGCTCATGGTCATGGTAAGCCATGGGGACACTAGGCAACATGACTTTTAGGGCAGTGGTGGTGGTTTTATTACTTTTTTTTTAAAAAAAAGTCTGTGCTCTGTCCAAGGGTGCTTGGCAGGCTGCATGTACAGGCCTGGCCTAGAATTTATTTTGGAGCATTCAACTATCTAGAGCAGGCATGTCAAACTCATTTTGTTTGAGGCAACTTCTTATAAAAGAATTACCATTAATTTGTTTTAATAAAATAATTTAAACCAAATTTTCACTTGATTTCAAATTAAATGAATTATATTGGTTGACTATTTATTTATTTATTTATTTATTTATTTATTTATTTATTTATTTATTTATTTATTTATTTATTTATTTATTTATTTATTTATTTATTGAATTTATATACCGCCCTATTCCCGAAGGACTCAGGGCGGTTCACAGGGCAAGTTTAAAACAATACAAAAAGAGAGAATAAAATTAAATTAAATTAATACAAGCCCACAAAATTAAGATAACATTAAAATTGAAAATTAAAATTAATTTAATTTAGTTTAATTTAATATGTTTAATTTTTTTTAGTACAATTGCCAAATGCAATAAACTGCTTTTAGGTATATGTTACTGGAAGGAAAAAGTAATTCCTGCTGCGTTACTGATCCCAGAGAAGCATTTGTATGTATGCAGGTATCCTTAGAGTGCCATAGTTATGGATGAGAAATATTGGTTGCAAAGTTGGCATTTCTGGATGTAATACAGATATTATTTTTGTTTCTTTGCATGTTTGATATTTTTAAAAAGGCATATGCTACTGACTACATTTATGCACATTGTTGTTCTTAGCTGCGAAGTCGTGTCCGACCCATCGCGACCCTATGGACAACGTTCCTCCAGGCCTTCCTGTCCTCTACCATCTTCTGGAGTCCATTTAAGCTCACGCCAACTGCTTCAGTGACTCCATCCAGCCACCTCATTCTCTGTCGTCCCCTTCTTCTCTTGCCCTCCACCTTTCCCAGCATTAGGCTCTTCTCCAGTGAGTCCTTCCTTCTCATTAGGTGGCCAAAGTATTTGAGTTTTAGCTTCAGGATCTGGCCTTCTAAAGAGCAGTCAGGGTTGAACTCCTCTAGGACTGACCGGTTTCATCGCCTTGCAGTCCAACGGACGTGCAGGAGTCTTCTCCAGCACCATAGTTCAAAGGCTTCAATTCTTTGGCGCTCAGCCTTTTTTATGGTCCAGCTTTCACTGCCATACATTGCAACTGGGAAGACCATAGCCTTGACTATACGCACTTTTGTTGACAGGGTGATGTCTCTGCTTTTTAGTGTGCTGTCTAGATTTGCCATGGCTTTCCTCCCCAGGAGCAAGCGTCTTTTAATTTCTTGGCTACAGTCCCCATCTGCGGTGATCTTGGAGCCCAGGAAAATAAAATCTGTCACTACCTCTATTTCTTCCCAATCTATTTGCCAGGAATTGAGAGGGCCGGATGCCATGATCTTGGTTTTCTTAATGTTAAGTTTCAGCCCAACTTTTGCACTCTCCTTCTTCACCTGCAACAAGAGGCTCTTTAGTTCTTCTTCACTTTCTGCCATTACAGTGGTATCATCTACATATCTTAGGTTGTTAATATTTCTTCCGGCAATCTTAATTCCAACTTTTGATTTATCTAGCCCTGCCTTTCTCATGATGTGCTCTGCATATAAGTTAAACAGGCAGGGTGACAGTATACAGCCTTGCCGGACTCCTTTCCCAATTTTGAACCAATCAGTGGTTCCGTGTCCAGTTCTCACTGTTGCTTCTTGGCCCACATATAGGTTTCTCAAGAGACAAATAAGATTGTCTGGTACGCCAGTCTCTTTAAGAACTTGCCACAGTTTGTTATGATCCACACAATCAAAGGCTTTAGCATAGTCAATGAAGCAGAAGTAGATATTTTTCTGGAACTCTCTAGCTTTCTCCATGATCCAGCATATGTTGGCAATTTGACCTCTAGTTCCTCTGTCTCTTCGAAATCCTCCCTGTACTTCTGGTAGTTCTCGATCCACATACTGCTGGAGTCTAGCTTGTAGGATTTTAAGCATAACTTTATTAGCATGACAAATGAGTGCAATGGTGCGATAGTTTGAACATTCTTTGGCACTGCCTTTCTTTGGAATTGGAATGTAAACTGATCTTTTCCAGTCCTGTGGCCACTGTTGAGTTTTCCAAATTTGCTGGCAAATTGAGTGTAGCACTTTTACTGCATCGTCTTTTAAGATTTTGAATAGCTCAGCTGGAATACTGTCACCTCCACTAGCTTTGTTGTTGCTCAGCTTTTCTAAGGCCCACTTCACTTCACTGTCTGGCTCGAGGTCAGTGACCACCTCATTGTGATTATCATTCTTGTATAGTTCTTCTGTGTAAGTTTGCCACCTCTTCTTAATCTCTTCTGCCTCTGTTAGGTCCCTGCCATTTTGGTCCTTTATCATGCCCATTTTTGCATCTCTCCAATTTTCTTGAAAAGATCTCTGGTCCTCCCTATTCTATTGTTTTCTTCTATTTCTTTGCACTGTTCATTTAAGAAGGCATTCTTATCTCTTCTAGCTATTCTCTGGAATTCTGCATTCAATTGGGCACATCTTTCTTTTTTTCCCTTGCCTTTCGCTTCCCTCCTTTCCTCAGCTATTTGCAAAGCTTCCTCAGACAGCCATTTTGCTTTCTTGCATTTCTTTTTCTTTGGGATGGTTTTGGTTGCTACCCGTTCTACAATGTTGTGAACTTCTGTCCATAGTTCTTCAGGCACTCTGTCTATCAGATCTAATTCCTTAAATCTATTTGTCACCTCTACTGTATATGCAACAGGGATATGATTTAATTCATACCTGACTGGCCTAGTGCTTTCCCTACTTTCTTCAGTTTAAGACTAAACTTTGCAATGAGAAGCTCATGGTCTTTGCCACAGTCAGCTCCTGGTCTTGTTTTTACTGATTGTATAGAGCTTCTCCATGTTTGGCTGCAGAGCATATAGTCAATCTGATTTCTGTGTTGACCATCTGGTGATGTCCATGTGTAGAGCCATCTCTTGGGTTTTTGGAAAAGAGTGTTTGCTATGACCATCGTGTTCTCTTGACAAAATTCTATCAGCCTGTGCCCTGCTTCATTTTGTACTCCAAGGCCAAACTTGCCTGTTATTCCGGTTATCTTTTGGCTTCCTACTTTAGCATTCCAATCCCCCATGATGATAAGGACATCATTTTTTGGTGTTACTTCTATAAGGTGCTGTAGGGTTTCATAGAAGCAGTCAATTTCATCCTCTTCAGCACTGGTGGTTGGAGGATAGACTTGGACTACTGTGATATTGAATGGTTTGCTTTGGATTCGAACTGTGATCATTCTGTCATTTTGAGGATTGTATCCCACTATTGCTTTTCCTACTCTTTTATTGACTATGAAGGCTACTCCATTTCTTCTGAGGGATTCTTTCCCACAGTAGTATACCTGATGGTCATCTGAATTAAATTCACCCATTCCTGTCCATTTTAGTTCGCTGATTCCTAAGATGTCGATGTTCAGCCTTGTCATCTTTTGTTTGACCACGTCCAGCTTGCTTTGATTCATGGATCTTACATTCCAAGTTCCTATGGAGAAAAAATCGGACTTTCCTTTCACCACCAGACACATCCACAGCTGAGCGTCCTTTCGGCTTTGGCCCATTCACTTCATTCTTTCTGGCACTGCTAGTACTAGCCCTCTGCTCTTCCCCAGTAGCATATTGGATGCCTTCTGACCTGAGGGTCTCATCTTCCAGCGTCATATCATTTTGCCTTTTGGTACTGTCCATAGGGTTTTCATGGCAAAGATACTGGAGTGGGTTGCCATTTTCTTCTCCAGTGGATCACGTTTTGTCTGAACTCTCTGCTATGACCTTTCTTTCTTGGGTGGCCCTGCATGGCATAGCTTATAGCTTCATTGAATTATGCAAGCCCCTTCACCACGACAAGGCAGTAATCTATGATGGGATCAATACATATATCAAACTTATAAAAACCATCCTAATTAAGTCATTAACTTTAAGTCATTTCCTCCAGCTTATCTTCATAGAATGAGAACTTTTTCCTCTATTTTCTTCAAGAAATTCTCAAGTCTTCTTAATATCCACGGAAAAGGAATCCCAAACTTGTTCTGCTAAATGTTGTAGGTTACCCTGGAGCACTTCCTTGCAGAATAAAATCTTCTCAGAGATGTCTATCATATCATTTTTTTCTCCAAAGGTTCTTGACCTTGTTTGTATTCATGAAGAAAAACTTGACCTCTTAAAGATTTACTTGACATTCTTGTTACAATTGTGCCGGGAAAGTTATATTCAAAGCATCATAATAAAAGCATTCTTAAGCCTGTATGTATCTGGTATGTCATATTATGCTTACTTGCATTTCCCTTTGAGGATAATAAAAATAATAATGGTAATAATAAATTGTTGCTCAATACTGTCCCTACATACAGCCATGATATCATAAATGAAGTTTCAATAGGACAATTATGTCACTATCATACAGGAAAAATAGTGAAAACTGTAGGAATTCAAAATGCCCTTTGGAAATAACATTGAGAGTCTGGATGAAGAAGATTACTACAAATACCTAGGTATCCTTTAAGCTGACAACATCAAGCACACATAAGTCAAGAAAAAGGTTAGAAGTGAATGCATCATCAAGAGAATAAAGAGGATCTAAAAGTTCAAACTCAGTGGAGGAAATATGATCAAGTCAATTAACACTTGAGCAATTCAGTCATTAGATACACTACTAGAATAGAAAGCTGAACTAAAAGTGCTTGATAGGGGAACCAGAAAAACAATGACAATAAATCATGCCCTTCATCTACATAGTGATGTTAACAGACTCTGCTTACCAAGGAAAATAGGTGGACATAGAATGTTGCAAGTATATCAGAAAAAGAAAAAAAGGTCTTGGAAGAATATCTGAAGGATAGTGAAGACAATGCATTGAAGCTAATATAGCAGGAAGGCTTACTGAGTACTGGAAAAACCAAGCTGGCCTTTATGAAAGACCAAAATGAGAATAGAAGAGAGACAAAGGGACAACAGAAAGGGAAGACAAAGTATTAGTTGGCCAGTACATTAAATTTAAAAAAAGAGACAAAGCAGAAAATATCAAGACCTGGCAATGGCTAAGAACAGGAAAACTGTAGAAAGAGATAGAGGTGCCAATTCTGGTTGCACAAGACCAAGCCTTAAGAACAAATGCATACAAAGCCAGAATTGAGAAGACAGCAACAGACACCATGTGCTGCCTCTGCAAAGATGCTGAAGAAACAGTGGACCACCTGGTTAGCTGCTGCAAAAAGATTGCACAGACTGATTACAAACAACAGCACAAGAAAGTAGCAACAATGATCCATTGGAACATCTGCAAGAAATACCATTTGCCTGCAAACAAGAACTGGAAATACAGAAAATAAATAAGCTAAAATGTTCTGGGACTTTAGAATTCAAACTGACAGGTACCTGCCACATAACAATTTAACAACTGTCAATAAAAAAGAGAAAAAAGACTGGTTAGAGAATGTGGCAGTACTTGGAGATAAAGGTAAAGGTAAAGGTTCCCCCACACATGCGTGCTAGTTGTTTCCAACTCTAGGGGCCGGTGCTCATCTCCGTTTCAAAGCCGCTTGTCTGAGGACGTCTCCGTGGTCATGTGGCCAGCATGACTAGATGCCAATGGCGCACGGAACACTGTTACCTTCCCACCGTAGTGGTCCCTATTTTTCTACTTGCATTTTTATGTGCTTTCGAACTGCTACGTTGGCAGAAGCTGGGACGAGTAACAGGCGCTCACTCTGCTACACGGCTCTCGGGATTCGACCCACCAAACTGCCGACCTTCTGATCGACAAGCTCAGCGTCCTAACCCACTGAGCCACCGCGTCCCCTTGGAGATAGCAGAATACAAAAGAAAGTGCTGGAAGACAAAATACAAAGACCTGCAAATAGAAATAGAAAGTCTGTGGCAAAATAAAGCAAGGGTTAGGGCAATAAGTGTCTTGAGTGCAATCCCAAACAACTGGAGCACCACTTGAACACCACTGGCATTGACAAAAACAACAAAAGTCAATTGCAACAGGCAGCTTTACTCTAAAGAGCTAACAACCTGAGACAATATCTTTAACATCATCCACATCTGCCTATTCCAGGTCCTTTGGAAGGACTTGATACATGGATAAAAATACTGACTCCAGTCTGAAGATCTGGCTGACTATGTGATGAACTATAATAGTAATAATAATAAAAACTAGCAGATACTGTTCATTATCTTGCTGAAAGCTTGGGACTTTCCATGGTCCTAGAAGCCTGCAGCAGAATAAGAGGTTTTTCTGTCTCCCCCCTAGTAAAATTGGCCCCTTAGGAAGCTGCAGTCCATTAGCATGTAAAACCAGCAAGTGTTACTTGTTAGTTTGTGGCTGGCATTGACAAGAGTTCACATAGAGAAAAAAAAAGATCCATATGAAATATCTGGTTTAATGATCCCAGCAATAAGCTATCTGATCCATATCCATTTTTAACTGAAAAGTTAGATTTTTTCCTGTCACTGTGCCACACATAAGCCAACAGTTCAGTTCTTTTGCTATATTGCCATCTAACACTTTAAAACACAGAAACACAATTTCTTTCTCTGAGGCAATAAATTAGGTATTTTGCTATAAATTAATTGGGCACATATAAACTTCATGTATTTATAAGGTTATTGAAATTGAGAAACCCTTTTCTACTGAATGACTTTAAATTAATTATTCATAAAGTCATGTTTGAAAGTGCCCCAAAATACATAGTAAGAAAGAGACCTGCATTTTCTTAATATTAAAAAATGGAGATCTTTTCTAAGCTGTAAAAAAGAAAAAGAAAGGTGATGAGAAGAAAGGTGAGATGTAAAAACAAAAATTCTATACTTGAAGAATGATATATGGAATTCTCTTTATACAAGACAGAAAGACTGAAAAGTTAGCATTATCAAACTGAAAATCCAAGCCAAGAAAAGGTAATTGTTATTTAATTCACTGATTTCAATGGGGTTTGTAATTATTTTCTACTTAAATACACTGAAGTTTCCAAAAGCCTTAATGTGTGCCTCTTTTCTGTAATGATTTCCCCATTTGTTCATTTTTTTACTTATTATTCAAATGTATATGCCACAATTATGTTCATATATGCATTACATATATATTTTTCATATGAGAAATTTATTGAGAAATCATCATAGCCTTATACAATACTTTTTCACGAACAGAACCTCTAGCCTCAATCTTTGTGTCATATATAGCATGATTCTGTTATCCATGCTAAATATCTGCTAGAAATTCCCTACAGATCAACAAATATTAACAGATAAGGACTCCACAATTTAGAAACATATTTGTGTGGTGTGCTTGTCTTATAGAGATACACAAAAGTTGTTGTTCATGTGTAGGAGTTCGTATAAAGTATTAAAGAAAGAAATATCCTGGTTTTTTTGAGATTAGTTGCAAGTTGAATCCCTTTCCTGAATTTGTAATTCATATATGATGATTCAGCTATAACTTAGAAAGCCAAACACACACCAGTAGTATTGTTTCAAAGTACTGCAAGATAGACAACCAATACATTAATAATAAAGTTCCCAAAGTCTGTTATGTAGCATAAACATCTGCCACTTGTCTTTAGGAGATAATAACTCATCAAGAATCACCTCTCACCTGTGTTTGCAAAATATTCTGCATTTTAAGATAATGGAAATATGAAAAAATATAGAAATAATATGTACTACTTTTGTACTTTCATCAATAATGTAAACAACAACTAATTGCAGAAACCTTAAAGTCAACAAGAAGATTAAGAGTTGAAGGAGAACAACTGTTCTGTTGCCTCCATAAAGAATCCCAAGTTGTTGCAGATAATAACCCAATGCTGGTATTACAGCAGAGAAGTTTGAAGCAGGAGCTACTGAAAACAGGAAATACTGATATTATTTCTTTTAATTCAAGAAATAACAAGGCATGTATTATAAGACAAAAAGCCTTATTTCATCTTATAAACTAGAATCGTATTATTTACATAACAGTAGTGCCAACTACTGACATTGGAAAATGTCAGTAGGATGAGATGTCAGTAAAAGAAGCACTTAAGGTTTAAATCAGGCATGTCAAACTGCCGGCCCACGGGCCGGATGCATCATACTGAAACCACGCCCACCCCATTGCCGGCAATGGGGAAAAGGTCACAATACGTTGTGTGACATTACGTGACATCACGAGTTTGACATGCCTGGTTTAAATGAACAAGTGGTCCTTCACGTATCTTAGTTCCAATCTATTAAAAATATAAAGACCATCTATAATGGTTAAACTCTGTTTCTAAGGGTTGTTTACTACTATTTTTATTATTATATGTCATATGCCTATGTTTATATGTGATGTAGTTCTGTAGACTATCTGAATATGTAACATATCTGAGGGAGTCTAAGTAAGTGTAAAAATAAAATAAAAAATATAGTTACTGAAGGTAAAATAGCCCATTTCTAAGCCATTATACCATGCAACACATATGTAAAACAAGTATTAACTTGTTTTAACACTTAGATGTACTATACATTCATAATCCCAGTTAATGTTGAGTAAGTAAATCACTTGGGTAAGTGTCTTTCCTAGGTTTATATGAGGGTTTGGAATACTTCAGCAATATCTGACACCTACTATCAAGCAGGAAGAAAAATGGACTTGCTGGTCTTCTTCTGGTCACCTTAGCCTGTTAATGAAACAGCAGAAAACTGCTGAACTGGATAGATTTGTAATTAAATGGTACAGAACTTTATGGCACCTATATTATTGGCTGTCTATATTTCTTATATGTTTGCTATTTCTAACTCTGCAATATTAATGAAAGACCCCAGAAAATAGCTAAGCCATAGAACCATGTCTTGGCTTAATGTAGACATTGCAGCACCAGCCAAGATGCTACAGAAACTAATGCCATCTATAATTCATCTAAGTCAATCTGTATTTTTTAAATAAATAAATAATAGAAAATTTTCTGACAATATCCAGCTGGAAAATGCTATGATGTATATCACTGCAGATAAATATAAATCAGCTGTTCTAATTTTGTTGGATGCTGAACAGGTCTTTAATACAATCCAAATTATATTTAGGAAGTTTGTTCAAAGAAAATACAGGTTTCCACTGTATTTTTCATTGGATTACAACTTGGTATCTTTACTCAAATCAAATTAAATATTTATTATGTTCATAGACTAACATAGTATCTTCATCAGTAACTACAGTTATAAGAAATGGATTTGTCTCTCAGCCCATCAAAATATAACCAGTAAGTAAAATGGAATAGAAGAATCATCTTGAAGAAGAAGAGATGAAACCAAGATAACGGTCAGAAGAAAAACATTTGCGTCCAAGGCAGAAATGTAGTGCTAGAAAATATCTCATACCTGACCTTCTCTAGTTTTCTTCAAGGTAAAGGAAGGAAGAGGGAGGCACATTCAAACCTGCAAGATTACTTGTTACTATAACCTTATAATAAAAAAATATATACTAGGATTCATAATCTTAGTTTCCCAGTTTGGATCTAACTCAAAAGCCTAGTAATAAAGGTATCCTTTGTCTCTGTTAATTTTCATTTTGGTTTTTCTGTTATTAGCTTCTTTCTTAGAGTGTGTCAAGATACTAAAGGCACTTAATAATGACTATAAATATTTTTATATGCTAATGATATTGTGGCTAATATTGATAATTATGCAATGTCATTATTAAAATTGAGGTTAGATGGTTTATATTAATATTACAGCTAATCTGTTACTTTTGGAATCTATTATATCTATAGTAACTCCGAGATATTAGGATTTACAATATGCACAAACTTTATAAAGGACCTAGGTTTATCCCTTTCTAGAATATACCAAGTATGTTGAATTAAATAGGTGAAATTTTAGTAGATCTAATTCAATGTCCATACCTTCCATTAAGTTTTTGGGGCACAATTAAAATTATCAAACTGAACATTTCCTCAATATTAATGCCATATTATTATAGGAAATCCAATGTAAATTCCAATTAGATGCTTTACACAGATAGGTAACTTAATGAGAACATTTTTATAGCTGACTAAAGCTGACTAAAGCCTTGAGAATAACTCTGGTAAAACTGAGATTACTTTACAATAACAATAACTGCACTCTACAATTTTCAGCTATATCACTAGACTTTTATTTTAACATTTTTAATTAGATTCCTTATTATTATTATTCCTCCTTTTGGGCCCATTTGGAGAACAAGTGTGTAACATGGTTGAGTCTTGACAAATGTGAAGGTCCATAAGAGAGTTTTATTTCCAGCTTTGAAGTTGCAAGGCACTTTTGGTTATTAATAGATAAGCAGATCTTTTAATGCCATATCATCACCTGATAAACTGATGCTGAAGAATAATACAAATGTAAAAACAGTGAAGATGTTTCATTGGAATGCTTGGATTACACAAGGCAACAACATTCTAAATCAATTCATTTTTAATTAAGTTTTCAAGAGACTGTATCTTGTATCTGACTTACTTGCGACATCAGCTTTAAATATATATATAATTGAAACTTGCAATATGGCCCATTTTGTAAATGTCATTCTGTGCCATTCTTGAGGTGGTTAACAGACTAAAATAAGATGCACTCCTCCATGTGTGCATCTCACTCCCTTCCTTCCCATTTTTTTCAATTTTAAATCACTTTTAATGTTGCTATTTATTATTTTAATGTTTCATATCATTGTCTTAACTGATTGTAAGCTGCCTAGAATCCCCTAGATGTGTGGCATATAAGTTTAATAAATAAATAAACAAACTTCCAGATTGCCTTCAATTTTGGGATCTTTATCAAATGTAATTCTTAAATAGAAACCCACAATTCAATTTTATAAGTAAAAAGTAAAATCACAGTATTAACTGTATATTGAATTGTGGAATGAAGAATTGGAATATCTAGTTTTGGAAATAAGTGGATCCAGGTCTTAAGGAATATGAAATAAACATGGAAGTAATTCATCCAATAATATTACTTTGAGTTTATCAAACTCTCAG